>NC_055997.1:77001155-78266797 GCF_018446385.1 Zingiber officinale | reverse complement strand
TGGGGTATGAAAAAGATTCCTTAAAAGTCATTTACTACAAATACGCAGCTTACGTCATCTCATAACAAACTCTAACAAATCGGGGTCCACTTCATGACTACGGAGGTTATATGAAGTGGTATAAAAAGGGGAATCCTCTCCGTTGGCCAGGTAAGTTCACATTGAGGCTCACACTCACGACCTAATTTTTCCACTACTGGTCATCTTCTTCTTCCTTCGTCCACACCAGGAGAGATCACTGACTTGAGTGTCGAAGGGCCTAGCTAGGGATTCCCACCCCGGTCTTAGGTCACTGACAATAGTGTTGGTTGGTCTCTTGTGCGCAGGAAGCCTTGGGAGCTCCAGATCTCGATTTTCTTCAGTCAGATTTCTCTCTCGTCATTGAAGCTTCGCACGAGGAGGGCATTCTGTGATTTTATTCTCCCCGATCCATTTTGGGTTTCTCAGATCGGTATCCAGTCAGGTATTACTCTTCATCAGCAGTAGGTTTTCTCCCCATCTTTCCATTTTATCAAGTTTCTCAGACAGGATCAGCTATGGAAGGCGCCTTCCACAGGATAGATTTTGACACAGTCGCAAATAAGTGTCGGTTTACTTGGGATAAATTTTGCCTTATTGGAGGCGCCTTCCATGCTTATGGGAGGCTCCCTCCAAGTCTTTTATAAGGTAGTCTCGAGTAGACACTGAAATAACAACTACATACGAGCTACTATGCGTTCATTCAAGCTTTTGACTGCTCCCGATTGCTGCTATGACTCTACTACGAAGCTGCTGAGCCCGACGACTTATCCGAAGATTTTTGGTCACGCCCGGCAGACAAACATCGACACAAGAAGAGCTCTCATTTTAATCCATAAGAGTGTTGGTAACTTTGTCTTTGTACTTAATTAATACAAAAGGGAAAGTGTAGTGTGTTGCATTTGACCTAACCTTTTTGTACTCGATTCTCTCTTCCAGGGGTACCGGAAGAGATTTTTATCGGAAGAGATTTGTAGTGTGTTGCATTGCCTATCGATAGGTCTGCAAGACCTGGGCCTTGGAGTAGGAGTCATGAAGGCTCCGAACCAAGTAAAAATCATCTATGTTTTCTTGTGTCTTGGCTTTTGCTTTCTTATTTTTGTTTTTTGCTGCGTATTCTGCTTTTAATTTTTAAAAGAAAACAAGTTTTAAAAACCATGTGATTCGCCCCCCCCCCCCCTTCTCATGTGCATCACAATCCAATAATTCAGACTCCGAAGAATCAATTGATGAAAGAGAAGTAGCCCTAATGGTAAGGAAGTTCAATAAATTTATTCGATCTAATAAATTTAAATCACAGACAAAGAGGGATTATCGAAATAAAAGGAAGGTCAGATGCTACACCTGCAATGAAGAAGGGCATATCAAGAAATACTGCCCAAAATTGAAGAAGAGGGATAAGGAGAAAGATAAGTCTAAAAGACCAACATCTTCTAAACACAAGAATCTGAATGCCACATGGGATGAATCATCATCCTCCGATTCCAAAGTCAAAGCTTTCTCTGGACCAGATTTACTGGCTAACCACCAAGTCGAAGATGAAACCAGCTAAGAGATGAGCATCAATGAAGGGGGAGAATCAGAAGAAGAAAGCTGCGATAAAGGTGGAGCATCAGAACATGAGGTAAGTGAGATACATGCTCTATCTCCCAAGCAGTTTTTTCAGTTATTAAGATTCTTTCTAAAGATTGAGTCAAATTAGAAAAAGAAAATGTTGAATTAAAATTAAACTTAGCAAATACATGTCCCTTAGACTTATTTAACAATTTAAAATTAGAAAATGATAAATTGAAAAGTCAAATTGAAAGTTTAAAAGAACATACGTGTTTAAAATTAACCAATTTTCAAAAACCAAAATTTAAAAATTATAGTAAAATCAATTGGTACATAAGGAAACACCAGGGATAAATTAGGAAAATTCTAAAAAATCATGTACCTCTCAAATTTTTTATTAATCCAGTAGGAAGAAACCTGTATTGGGTTTCAAAATCATGTTTGAACTGAATTTTTCTTTGGGCTTTCAGAAAAGGAAATTAAATATTTAATTCTTTAAGAGACTTTGTCTAGAAAGTGGTTGATGATCCAATAACCAAGAAGACCTAGTGCCTCGCCACAACCTAGAAGATAATTACTGAATTAAATATTTAATTGACAAACTGATAAACATGTCAAATTTATGCTTTCAATATTTGTCAATAATTTTAATTAATTTAGCAAAATTATAAATATTTAACTTGTTTTCTTAAACTCAAACTTATTGTTAACCTTACTAAAATTCTTTATGTACCCCAATTTTTTTTACGTGATAAAAGGGGGAGGAAAAGGTACAAGTTCAAGTGGAGTTAAGGGGTTAAGATTTTTTTTCTTTCAACTTGGAATTCTGTTAACTCTATCAATTTGAATTTTAATTATGTTTTTGCAATTTCTTTGATTGCAAACTTATACTTAAAATGTTTGTTTTGTAATTTCTTTTATTACAACTTGTTCATTTTTAACCCTAACTTGAACTTGGGTTGATGCACATCAAAAATGGGGAGATTGTTGGTCCCCGTGGTTATTTTGGTGTGATCAACCAAGTTAAAGTTAGGTCCTGTTTTGTTTTAATCTCTGTGTCTAAGTGTGCAGGAGCTTAGAAGTACAGGAAGTCGAGTGGAAGACGCAACTAGCAAGAAGGATGGCACGGGAAGGGAGTCGACGGGCTCGGTGCATCCGAGGGACGAAGTGTTGCGGAAAAGTACACCGATGGACGAGAAGAACGTACATGACGTTCGAGGGACGAGAAGCCAGAGCAGAAGCCTACTCGAGAAGAAGGCCAAAAATTAGATTCAGGTGAGCCCTATTTCGGTTGGCCGCAATCACCCAGGCGATCGAAGTAGTTGAAGAACGAAAGAAGCTAATGAAAATTGCCAGAGGCGCCCTCAACAAGGGTTGAAGGCACCTCCGAGGCTCACCTTCCGCCTCCGTCACCTTCAGGCGGAAGGCACCCTCCATAAGCATGGAGGGCGCCCTCTATAAGCATAGAGGGTGCCCTCCATAAGCATGGAAGGCGACCTCCATAAGCATGGAAGGCGCCCTCCATGAGTATGGAAGGTGCCTTCGGCCAGTCAAAGTAGTCGTTCGCAGTGGATAAAGCTTTATCCACTGCGCCTCACTGGAGGCACCCTTCAAGCCCTTTAGAGGCGCCCTCAAGCTGTGGATAAGATTTTCCAGGGGTTATAAAAACACTCCTGGACCTAGAAAATATGTATCAACTCTAGTTCTCATTTCCTAGCACATTCCTGAGCTTTTGAAAAGTGTAATAGGCTTCTCTACCTACATGAAGGAGATCTTTTAGTGCTTTCCTTTGCCTTGGATTAACATCCACCTAGGTTGTAACCAAGTAATTCATTTGTATCTTTCTTTATTTATTAGTTGCTTAATGTCATTTATATAAGTGTGCTACTAATCTAAGTTGAAGATCGAGGAAGGGTTTTATTTTTCTATTTCATGTGATTCAACCCTCTCTTGCTGGCCCCGCTGCGCCAACACTTTCTGGATCATCGGTTATATTTTCCTTCCCTAAAGAAAAACCAACACCAACCTTTACATCTCATGTCTATCATTTGAGTATATACTTATCAGGTAAATGAAACACTTGGTTGATACAAAAATAAGTTAATATATGTCTGCATAGAATGCCCTTGAACTCAAATTTCATAAAACTACAGGATATGTAGTCCCTCTGTTGGTGATGTGTGAGCATCCTTAGTTTGGAGGATGGACAACTTTAAAAATTCAGCACATTGTAAATCACTGAGTCAACTAATGTAGATGCTTGTTGCACATAATAACCATGACTATCACTTATTTCACTTTGAAACTCTGGCCATATTTTTTTTATGTATAGCTTGACCACTTAAATTTTCATTTGCCAGTTTGTCTTAATTTTGGAATGCTTATTCATATCAACATGGTCTGCAACTAACTCATTGTGTCGTTGGTGTCTTAGTGCCTAGTGAAACAAGTGATAAAATTTATCAATGAGTTCTTATTTGAGATATACCTCTTGAAAAAAAAAAGAATGTGAGCTCTCAGATGTCTGACTACTTGACATTCCAGTAGAAAATATATGCCTAAAATAAACTGGTGGCCACTTATGTCACAATTCATATATCAATGACAACCAATCATTTTTCTCCAAGTTAGCGCACTTGATAACATCTTTCCATGACTTCTCAAATTCATCAAGTGTTGTAAAATTTGTAATGACATTCTTTATGTTTTGATAGTGGTTTCGAAAAGACAAAGGGTGTAAGTTATCTAAGAATTTGTTCAGTATGTGCCACAAATAATATCAATGCACTATCTGAGGGAAAACTAGGCCAATGACTTTCATCATTGCAGAATCTTGATAAGTGATGATCATGTTTGGTGCACCTTTAGGCATGACTTCTATGAACTTTTTAAGCAACCAAATAAATGACTTAGTTTTCTCATCACTTAGAAACTCACGACCAAAAATAATTATTTAATGATGATGATTAACTATAAATGGTGCAAAAATCAACCCATATTTATTGGTGTTATATGTGGTATCAAATACAACTACATCACTAAATACACTATATACCCTCCTTGATACTTGATCTATCCTAAAGCACCTACCAAATTTGTTATCGTAATCAAAGAAAAATTCTGAATTCTTCTCTTTCTTATAGACAAATAACTCAATCGGTATTTCGACATCGATACCTTTTTGTTCATTCCTTAACTCTTTCTCAAAGTTTCTAATATCTATTTTTTGTGCAACTTACATACTTAGGGTCTCCATACTCTATATTCAATAATCTTATTTATTGACAGATTGGCATATTAGCCTCTAAAAACTATTGAGTCAATACTTTCTTTACTGCCAAAATACTTCAATGTGAGTGTAGCAAATGCACCTTTATAGGAGATGAGAGTGGATGATTATAACTTTTAATGAAGTTGCTGATAACCCAATTAGATCCAGTTTGTTCCTTCACTAATGAAATCTTTGACTTACCATTGCAAAAATAATCAGGATTACTGACGGGAATATCAGTCGGTATTTCGTAAGTATTTAATATCATCAACGGATTTCTGACAGAATTATAGGTGTCGAAAGCTGATTTGTCGGAAACGGGATTACCAACGGAATAATGTATTCTGTTGGTAAAATTCTTCCAACTAAAAATCAACCCGTCAGTAATAACGTCGGAATAGTAGAATGGAATCGTCGCAAAATACCGACGGAACCTGTGTTTCCGTTGGTAAATACCGACGAAAAAGTCGTTTCCGTCGATAAATACCGACGGAACTCGTATTTCTATCGGTAAATACTGACGGAATATGAGTTCCATCGATAATTTATCGGAATAAATTGTTGGTAATTTTTTCGATAATTTCCTATGGAAGTTAGTTTCCGTCGATAATCCGTCGGTAAAGGAAAAAAATTGACAGAACATATATGTTTTCTCGCTTTCCCTATTTACAATTTTCAAATATCCAAAACCATCATAGATGATGGCATTATAATCTATTACATACAATTTACACATACAAAAATATAATCCACGTACACATACATCATATAACAATCACATACAAACAATCACACATACAAAATCCACACATAAAAATAAAATCCATACATCCTAACAATTCATTCTTCTTCATACAAACATATAAGGACAAATAAACTAACATTTATACTATCAAAAACAATTCAAATCATCTAAACTAAACAATTCTGCAGAATACAAATACAAATATCCATATATAAATCCAAGTTTATAGAATACATACCGAATATAAAAAACAAGATAATAGAGAAAATCCTGCCAAAAGACAAATATCAAATGATCATGTTGATATATAAATAAATATTTTTGTATATATGTATAACGAATTTTATTTATAATAAAATGATACATGAACAGTAGAATGAGCATATGATGATGTGAAGAGTCAATATGTAAATAGAACTGAACATGACTCCTGAAACACATAGTAATAAAATATTTATAAATGAACTTATTATAATATCAAAACAGAATAAATATATTATCACGGTCTATATATGATAAATAAAAAACTAAAGTGTAGTTAAACATACCAGTGTAGTTGAGCATGCCTCAGAAAAAGTTAATCATTACCGCCTGATGGATCTTGAGTCTCCTGTGACTCAAAACCATGTGATGCCTAGGTGAAATTTGCCACGATCGCTCGCATCTGGGCCATGAGATCTTCATTACTCTTGTCACGTTCGGCTCTCTTCTTCTCCTCATCAGCTCTCCACTGATCCATATCGGTCATCCTTTGATCCATTGATTTCAATTGAGTGCACAGTTCTTGATTTTCACGTCTTAAAGACTGCATCTCACTAGAAGAAGAGGAACTAGCACAACCTGTCGGATTTCTCAGACAATTAAATGCAACTTTGGCTTGAGAGCCAAGGCCATAGAGGGTAGAGTTTTTTGTCCTTCCACCGACAATATCATAATAAATCTCATTTAGAGCGTCGATGGATAGAGACTGTGACTCTCCCCCCTCTGCTAATAGATGAGATGCTTGAGCCACCCTTTCTGTCATTTGTTGCTATATACAAAAATATAATAACAAATTTAATCAATATTACTAAATACTAACCAAGATAGAAATGAACAAACGTAATAAAGTTAATAATCTTACATGTAGAGTCTGAGATCGAGAATCAACAAATGACTCATCCTTCTTCTTGTGAGTCTTGAGAAATACCTCCATACATGTGGGTTGTCGGGCAAGCTCACATTCCTACATTCAAAATAATTTTGGATAAAATTATACAAGATTGGAAATAAATACAAAGTTTGGATAAATAATACTCACCAGATCCATGGTATGCTCAACAATAGATCTGGATGCTAACGCATGTCGAGCGGTTCCAATGCTCGGGTCACCTGGCTCTGGATTTCTATTTGCTTTTGCCTTTTCATCATTTGCTTGCCACCTTTCTACAGCCCTGGTGCCCATCCATGCACTCCATATCACCTCAGAAACATACAAAGGCCTAGTGCCCTTCTTTCTCATATAATACATATGATCTCCGTACAGTTTGGCACAATAAGTATTCCATGTAGCTTTAAATTGCTCTTCTTGCCCGTCCTCCCATGTATATCTTTTCTGTAATTATAAGTTAAACATTTAATTTAAATGAAAACTATATTATAGAATATCAAATATATTAAATTTACTTGCCATAAAGTCATTATAATAAAATAGTTTCATCTCCCGGTCTACATGCCTCCATATAATACCAGACACGCAAACTCGTTCCTTGAATTTTCCTGTGATATATGTGGCAACTCGGTGGCCATCAGGAGTGAACCTGCACAAAATAATATAAAGTTATGAGAAATATATTATATATGAACTTGAATTATTAATAAGAAAAATACTTACGAGCCCCCGACAACTCTAAGGACCTTGTAGCGACGGAGTGCTACAGGTTGCTGCTCTGCCATAATGATATCTGCAAAAATTTCACTGCAACACATCATAATAAGGTTTATAAACATGATAATATAAATATAAAATAATATGGAAGCATAACTTACTTGATGAATAATAATGTTAATATTTAATCATCATTAACATTTATTCAACATTGACAGTTTCTATATCCTCATCGCTAGATGAGCTTAGTTCAACTTCATCCTCACTGTTGGACATCTCTCCATCATCTATCTCTTCATAAGTGACATTAACATCTACAAGTAATTGAGAAGTATATTGGAGTTGTAAATCAACTAAATATCTCTCCACTTCATCATTTTGAAATGTATCATGGTTTTGAGGAGTGACTGTGTTTAGCATCTCTATGGTCGAGTAAGGCTTGATTCGACAAATAGACAACCATTCACTAGATCTTCTTCTCTTCGTTGGGTATTAAAGATAGAGAACTTGACCCGCTTGTATCCCAAAAATAAAAGGCTCAAACTTGTTGAATCTTTTGTTTGCATTAACCTCAACTAAATTATAATTTGGATGTATTCTAGTACCTATTCTTGGGGTCGGATCATATCATGAATATTTGAACAACACACACCTCTTTATTGGTAATGCAGGATATTCAATCTCTATGACTTTTTCAAGTCTACCATAATAATCAAACTCAGTGTTATTGTTGTCCATAGATCCTTTGGCGCAAACACCAGAATTATAAGTTAATTTTCGTGAATCTCGTTGTGCCACGTGAAATTTAAGGCCATTAACATAGTTGTTGGTTGATCCTAGGAAGATCGTACCAGTTCCACTGTACAAAATTTTGTACAAGTATCGAACCTTTCCTAACAACCTATTGTGTTCTTTAAAAATTAAATTCAGAATCGTAACGGAACTTAACATTATTGATTCCAAATTTAACTTATCTGTTCTTAGTGGTTTAGACTTGGATCACAAACGATACTTAACATTATAGATCCAAATCCACCTAGGTTACAAATTTAATTAAATATTTATTTCAGAAATCGGATCCCAGGTCAAACATGGCGAGGCACTTGGCCTTCTTGGGTATGGGAACATCCATCACTGCCTCGATAAAGCCTCTTAATGAAATTCAATATTTAATTTCCTTATATAACTTTAGGTTTAACCAAAAAGAATAATCAAATCACAAGATCGACAAATAAAATTAAAAAAAACACAATTTCGAATTACAAATCCAAAAATATAGAATCTCTAGCCTCTTGTGTTTGGTATTTCAAATCTATACAAAGAAAACTAGTATGATGCAGAATAGAATTACTAGTTATACCTTTCTTTGTAAGCAACAACCTCTTGGTCTTCTATCATATTCCTCTTCTTATCTCGGACGTCGTGTGGGTGACGATCTACCGAGATGAGAACTACCCAAGCCCTTCTTCTTCCTTCTACCAAGTTTCGGCCAAGCAACTTTCTCCAAGAAAAACAAGTCTCGACCACCAACCAAGCTCCAAGGAAAACTAGGAAATAAAATCCTCCTTTCTCTTCTTCTTCTCCAAGCTAGATCCGGCCACCAAAATAAGCTCCTTGAGATTGATGAGGTTCGGCCACAAAGGAGGAAGAAAAGGAGGAGAAGATGCTAGGGTCGGCCACCACCGAGGAAAAGAGAGAGGAAAAATAGAAGAGAGTTGTGTCTCATGAAGGCACCCCCTCCCTCTCTTTTATAATCCTTGTTCTTGGCAAATAAGAAAAGTTTTAATAAAAACTTCCTTATTTTATTTGTCATGGAAAGGAAATTTTAATTGATTAAAAATAATTTCCTTTTCTTAAATTAAAGTGGTCGGCCACCTCATAGCTCCAAGCAAGGAAAGTTTTAATAACACAAGAATTAAAACTTCCTAATTTGCTTCCGGAAATTTTTAATAAAAATTTCTCTATTAAAATTTCCTTCATTGTTGGTTATAAAAGGAAACTTTTATAAATTAAAATATCTCTATTAAAACATGTGGATGATTTCCAAAAAGGAAAGTTATCTTTAAAATTAAAATCTTCCTCTCAATCTACAAATAAGGAAAGATATCAAATCTTTTCTTAATCTTTTGTAGAAACTATAATAGAAAAATTTTAATTTTAAAACTCTCTTTTAAAATCATGAACATGGTTTCATAAAAGAAAAGTTTTATCAAAAATTAAAATCTTCCTTTCAATCTACAAATAAGGAAAGATATCAAATCTTTTCTTAATCTTTTGTAGAAACTATAAAAGGAAAGATTTAATTTTAAAACTCTCTTTTAAAATCATGAGGATGGTTTCATAAAAGGAAAGTTTTATCAAAAATTAAAATCTTCCTTTTAACTACAAATAAGGAAAGATATCAAACCTTTCACTTAATCTTTTGTAGAAAGGTATAAAAGGAAAGATTTAAATTTTAAACTCTCTTTTAAAACCATGGTATCCACATAAGAAAGATTTAAAAAATAAAATCCTTTTTAATTTAATGTGGTCGGCCACACCAAGCTTGGATTCAAGCTAGGGCCGGCCACACAACTTGGCTCATCCTATTTGCTTGGCCGGGCCAAGCTTGGGTTCCAAGCTTGCCTTGGAACCCAAGCTTGACCGACCACCTTAGGATGTGTATAAAGGTGGGTATAGGTGGGTATAATACTCTATTAATAAGAGGCTATGATAGGGACTGAGAGGAGGAATTGGTTTTGGTCTCCCGATGAAATTAAACTTCCCGTGTTTGCCCCGAACACCCAACTTAATTTCATCAATAATAATTCATTCCACTAAAGTATTATTATTATACTACCGCACCAATCCCAAATTATATTTTGGGCTCCTTCTTATCATGAGTGTGTTAATCTCCCTGTGTTTAAGATGTCAGATGTCCACTAATTAATTGAGTTACTGACAACTCACTTTAATTAATATCTTAGTCCAAGAGTAGTATCACTCAACCTTATTGTCATGTTGAACTAAGTTCACCTGTAGGGTTTAACATGACAATCCTTATGAGCTCCTCTTGGGGACATTATCAACCTAGATTATTAAAACACAGTTTCCTTATATAATCAACAACACACACTATAAGTAATATCATTTTCCAACTTATCAGGCCTATTGATTTATCGAGCTAAATCTCACCCTTTGATAAGTCAAAGAAATAAATACTAAATATATGTGATTGTTATTATATTAGGATTAAGAGCACACACTTCCATAATAACTAAGGTCTTATTCTTTTATTAAGTCAATATAAAAAGAACTTACCTTAAATGGTCCTGCTCAATACACTTAGAGTGTACTAGTGTAATTTATCAGTCAAGATAAACTAATACCTAATTACACTACGACTATTCCAATGGTTTGTTCCTTTCCATCTCAGTCGTGAGCTACTATTTATAATTTATAAGGAATTGATAACATGATCTTCTGTGTGTGACACCACACACCATGTTATCTACAATATAAATTAATCGAACAACTACACTTAACTTATAAATATAGATATTTGACCAATATGATTCTTATTTCTAAGTAAATGTTTATACAAAAAGTTAGACTTTTAATATGCATTCCAACAATAGTAACCAGAGAACATCTTTATTTTTCGGAGGGGTCATGATGCAATATTCATTATCCTATCATCTTGCACATTTGATATTCTGCGGTCTTTCACCTATAAAAATAGTTAACATATAAATTAGGACACTTCTTAATAGGCATGAACTAAAAAATTTCACAAATTCTCTAACTTACATATATTTGAAACCATAATGCAAATTCAGTATCTAACTTTGCAGCTACCTCACTGGCATCAATTGATGGATTTTGTAGATATAATTGTTGTTCATACAAGCTGGGAAAGAAGGTAATTATATAAATATTGGGATATCAAGAAAGATATTTAAGAATGAATAAATGTTTAATTAGAGAAGTTAACTTACTTTATGTATGGTTTGACCTCTTCACAGTTTAAGAGTATGTATATTCTTGCAGCATGATATTCATCTTTAGTTAACCATCTAGATAGCGATGCACCCATTGACTTACCAGGAAATTTGAAAATAGAAAGAGGAATGTTTGTTTCTAGCCGAAGCATATCATCCATCATAATACACCTCGCTGTCAAATCTCTAAAAAATAGACTCAATTCAGTGAGTGATTACCAAACATTTTGAGGAAATCTGTTATGGAAAGCTACTAGAATAAGTCTTTGCATGAATACATGACAGTTATGACTTTTCATTCCAAACATCTTTAATCTATTCATATCCACGCATCGAGCCATGTTTGAGGTATACCCATCTGGAAATTTGATTTCTTTCAACTAATTACATAAAACTTGCTTACCATCTTTGTCTAATGTATAACAAGCCTTTGGAAATCTATTGGTTGTTTCATTCTGATGCAACTCTAGTCTATTAACTAGTTCCTTTAATTCTTCACATGATTTTGCAGTGTCTTTAGTTCTTCCATGCATGTTCATTACAGTGTAAAAATATTATCGAAGAAAATTTTTCTCAATATGCATGACATCTAAATTATGTCGAATAAGTAGATATTTTCAATACGGTAACTCCCAAAAAATACTCCGTTTCTTCTAACCACACTTGCACATCCTAACAATGTATTTATTTAACTCATCGAAACCAGGTTGAGATACTGGTAGAAATCCATAACTGTCTTTTTGCTCAATGATTTCTTCACCTGAAACATGGACTAGAGGAGGTTTTCTGACTATAACATTTTTTTAAAAAAAAAATTCTTATTTCGCCTAAAAGAGTGATCAAGTGGTAAAAATTTACGGTGATTATCAAACCAAGATACTTTCCCACTGTAAGGTAATGAAAATGCATCAGAATCTGTCATGCAGTGTGGACATGCTAATTTACCAATCGTGCTTCATCCCGACAACATTGAGAATGCTGGAAAATCACTAATTATCCATAATAATGCAGCATGCAACTTAAAATTAGTTTTACTTGCAACATCATAAGTCACTGACCCTACATTCCATAATTCATTTAACTCGGCAATCAGAGGTTGTAAGAAAACATCTATCTTCTCTTTGGGATTTGTTGGACCAGGAATAAGTACTGTAAGGAACATAAATTCATCTTTTATACACATCCATGGTGGTAAATTGTACGGTGTTAATATAACTGGCCAAGATGAATATTGTTGCCCTGACTGACCAAATGGTTGAAATTCATCTGTGAAAAGTCCCAATCTCACATTACGTGGTTCCATTACAAAAGAGGAAAATAAAGCATCAAGATGTTTCCATGCAGGGGAATCACAAGGATGATACATTATACCTCCATCGTGCTCATGCTCATGATGCTACATCATGTGGCAAGTTGTAGCAGATGCATACAAACGTTGAAGTCTAGCGGTTAACAAAAAATAATACATCACTTTCCAAGCAATTTTTTTCTTTTTCCGGGCTGGTATGCGAGTACCATGCTTATAACGAGGGTGTGTACAGATTTTACATTCATGCAAATTATTGTCTTCATTCCAAAATATCATGCAATTGTTTAGACAACAATCAATCTTCTCTACAGGCAAACCTAACCCTCTGACCAATTCCTTTGTATTGTAGAAACTATCAGTCATTATGTTATCAGCAGGAAGTAATTCTGACATCAATTGACATATGTCATCGTAACATCTTTTTGTAAAATGATGTTCTGCCTTCATATTCAATAACCTTGCAGTAGCTGATAACTGAGAATGACTAGAGGGAATGCCTTCCCATAATTCTCTTTCACTAGCCTTTAACATTTCATATAGTTGTTGATATTCGGGTGTTGGTGTTTCATCTATATTGGAATCATCAACTGCAGCATTCATCGCATCGTGAACCATTGATTATATTGCAATATCATTAGTTAATAATTCAGGAGCAGTAAAAGTTGTGGCAGATGACGACCCACCAGAAGGCCCAATTGATTCATACAAATAAGGTTCTCCATGACAATACCAATTATAGTAATTTGGTACAAAACCATTTCTACATATTTGTACTTTCACGGTATCCTCATCACGAAAGGCTCTATTCCTACATTTCTTAAGATTACACGGACACCGTAACTCAGTACCATTTATACATTCTAGATGACTCTTTGCAAAGTTTACAAATTCTTCAACTGCAGCAATGAAATCATCTCTAATAAATCTATTTTCTAATCGATTGTACATCAAAGCTTTGTTCATAGACATTTTCACCTAAAACTAATAAATTGAGAATTAGAAATTAGCTTAGATTAACGTACAAATACAAAACAAACAAAAGAACTATATTATGTTACAGATTAATATACGAACATAACATATATCTAAATTAAACCATGCTAAATAATATAAAATATAATTTACTAAATTATACCTGAAGATGTGAAGGTCTATCGGAGAAGAGCAGCAAATGCTATCTATTTACAAAATAAAAATAATTTAACATAAAATTTATCAAACAAATAACAAGTAGAAAGACGATCGGCACAGGCTAGCACAACAGCATCCGGCACAGCAGTCAGCAAGTTGCTGGCGACATCCGGCACAGCTAGGGCTAGCGTTCGGCACAATAGTGTCCGGCACAACAGCGTCCGGCACAGTAACGTCTGGCATAGCCGGATCACCAGCATTCGACGCAACAACCAGTAGGTCGCTGCCAGCCGGCACAAAGGTCAACAGGGTGCTGGCGGCCACAGAGAGAGGAGGCACCGCTTCGGAAAATCGAAGAGAAAAACGAGGGGAGAGTTGTCTCTTACCGGCGAAATCGGGAAGGAGGAGAGGAGCCGTCGCGCGCGCGGAAAGAAAGGGAAGGGGCTAGGGTTTAGCTTTAGTCGGCTTTATCGACGAAATCTAGATTATGTCGATAAACCTTATATTAAAAAAAAATAGTTTACCAACGAAAGTATATACTTCCGTCTGTAATATCCAAAATTATCAACGGATAACAAATTTCGTCAGCACACCCATCAATAAAGCTATATTTTTTTTGTAGCGTACATCTAGTTCTAACTTGACCATGTACTTTTGTCTTTTTGACTTTATCATCTTATGTTTGCATATTCCGTTAAACATATGTATGTCTTTCTTTAAAACATACAAATATTTACCAGACTATTTCATTATTTTTCTTATTTTTCGGCTATTGTTTATTCATGTGCTAAATTCTAATTCTCATGCATATTAATTATAAAATGAAAATACCTTATCTAGTGATACAAATTTAATCCTTGGAGAATATATAACTGATCATCACATAAATTTTCTTTCATTAATGGAAAATATTTGAATATAGGTGGGAGCACAAACAGTATAAATTGAGCAATCATTTTCTTACTTTATTGCTGAAGCTAACTATAATTAGAATTTCATCCAGAATATATTATACCTGTAAATATTCAAGAAAGAGAAAAATTCTGCATAGATTAATATAAATTATAAAATGATTATGATAATGATAATATAAAATTTTGAGAAAAAATTTATTTAAAAATTTTATTTTATAATACTAAATACATTCGTACTGTGTTTCTAAAAACCAATACTAACATGGAACTAATACTTTTACAAAACCAACACCCCAAGTCCGTTGAGACCAAAAAAATCTATCTTTTACCGGACGGAGTACAAAAATATTCAAATTTTCTAATCGCACACTTTTTTTACCCAAACAAAAGGTGGGCCAGACTTTTTATTCTTCTCGTACCACCATCTACTAAAACGCACTGATATGTTTATGTACATTTGGGGCTTTGTTTAGATCCGCACAAAATGAAAAGGGCAGCCACCGCAGCAAAACATGGACGCCGGTGGCGACCCTGCTACGGAGGGCTAAGCTAAGAGATGCATCGGAGGGAGTGCATGGAGGCGGTGGAGTCCATGGCGGGCGCGTCGAAGATGCTATGATGGCGGTCGCTCTCAAAGAGGCCGTAGTCCATGAGCGGCCGGTGCTCGAGCTCGTCGTCGTGATCCTGCACGAACTCCGGCACTTCCATCTCCCCTCGCCGGATGTACTCCCACAGGAACTCCAGCCGGCTCACGTACTTCAACTTCCCGTACAACCTGCGTTCGAAGCGCACAGACTTTGTCATAATATATCTTTGATCATCCAAAGTTTTACACTACCAACACAAACGGCGCAATGAATCTGCTCGGCTGCGCGAGGGGACCACGTAGGGCGAAAAAGACAACGAAAGGAGATAGAAAATTTCCGGCGCATGTTAGCACTTTTGGTTTTTCTTCTTCTTCTTTATGTAAAAGTACCGTTTGCCGCTGATGTGCGCACGGTACAGGGGAGGCAGAAAGGAAAGGGGATCGAGGGTTTACCCTGCGCTGAAGAAGAAGCGGCCGACGGTGGCGAAGAAGAGGCGGGACTGAAGGCCCGGGTGGACGAAGTAGACGGCGGGGATCCGGTCGCGGACATCAGCTGGGAGCGCCTCGTAGACCGAACGAAGCGCCGCGACGCCAGGGTAGTTGTCGGCCCTCTGCACGCACGCGTGCATATACACCACCACGCACGGCGCCCCTCCGAGTTGCGGGAACACCGCCCTCTCCAGGAAGCTCCGCAGCGCATCCATCCCTCCGCCGGCCGCTAAATCCTTCGCTGCGACGCATCCGAATCCCGAATCACAACCCAAATCCATCGATCCGAAACAACAACACACACACGAATCAAGGATTAAACCCTAATCATCCTCACCTGGGAAGAACTTTCCGACGATGCGAAGGACCATGCGGCCCTTCTTGTCGCGGCCGCCGATCTTGAAGGCCTCCTCGAGGATCTGGTCCATCCGATCGCTGCACATCGCCCTGTTCGTTGGAATGCGAGAGAGATGCAAGATTAGAATTCGGAACCGAGCGAGGAAACCGGAACGGAAAGAAGGGGCGCTTTATACCGGAGTAACGGCGGGGCATAGTCACCACGGACGACGGAATTAATTTGGAATGAAGAATATTCGAGGGAATCTTCCCTTCCGTACCGACGTTGGAGCGGATCGAACCGACACGTGGCGACGTCCCGATCTGAACCAGATAAAACATTATTTGTTACCGAAACTACCCGAGTGGTCCCATTGATTTTGAACGGTCAAGCGACGGGATTATGAATTCGTTGACAGATATAAATCCATTTGTCCGTTGGCCAACCACTGGTCAAAGATCGTCGCTGTCGTCCAAGAAACTGCTATTAATAACAAACTTATTCTGAGTATTGGGGTGTTTCTTTAATATCGATCGTGTTCCACCGTGTTATAAAAATAGTAATATTTAATACCCTTGAGATAATTAAAAAATAATATTAATTAATATCAATTTCTATAATATGTTAATTTATTTAATTAATTTTAATAAAATTATATTAATTATATTAATATTGGATTGAACCACTCGAGGCCGAGGCCCCTTTGGGCCTCTATTTAGACACCCAAATAAATTAGAGGTCCAATTGGGTTATATTATTGGTGTATAAATAAATAATATTTCATTATTTAATTTTATGTTTCCTCACCCTTTAACTTAAGCATGCATCTCGAATAAAATAACATTAAATAATAATATTTCATTTAAAATTAATGTATTTTTCTTATCATTTTTCTCCCATAAAAGAGAAATTTAACTTTCCACTTTTTTGTTTTATCCTCTATCTCATGATTCACTGACATAGTTAGTCCATATAAAAATATTATTATCAATAAATCTGAAATATATTCTCAACGAGTATGAAATATCATATTAGTTATCTTAATCTCTTCTTGTATGTGCTATTGATATTGGAAGAATTTTTTCATGATTTACCCACCTTTCAAACAATAAGGGACCACCCTAAGAGGCCATCGAGATAACGATTTCATCTTTAGAGCCTATAATCGGATTGATGTTTCCATCCATAGGAACCTAACAAAACCGCCATTTTAATCACGAGCAAGTTAGTTCACCTCCGAACTAATGTCCCTCTAACTTTAGTTGGGCAGACCCTAATTCAAGCTAATCAATATCCATATCGGCTCCCATTCCCGTTCACACATCCCAATCGTGACCTAAACCACTTCCATTTTTCACTAAATGGTCCCATATCGCACCAGCATCCACATGCTCTCTTTGCATGACTATATCTATCTATATATTAAAAAAAATGGTTAGGATGACAACTAGACAGTTTAAAGATAAAATTATGACAAAAAATAAATAAATAACGTGGTAAATATGATCATGATAACATCATTACACTAACAATTATGTTAACTTTATTTTCTCATATATATATATAATATATTCCAATCTGGCGGGGCAATTTGTTTGGTTTAGTTTTTGTGTGATGGAGGTGGATCCCAGGGGTGGGTCCAGCGCCTCGCTGTCATTGAGCTCTATTTTGTTGGATTCTTATGGCTCCTCTGTCCCTGTTTTGTTTCTTTCGTCTGTTGGTTTTTTTTTTTTTTTTTTTGTTTTTCCTTTCTCTCCCTCTTCTTTTCTTCCCCTCCCCCGGATGCCTCGTCCAAATCCAGCCGATCCATCCACGACCCGAAGCTGCCTGCCTCCTCCTTCCCCATCGCTCATCCATTCCTCGATTCCCCTCTCCTCCTTCCCTGATTCCTCTCCTGCAATCCCTCGCGTCGCCTCGCTTTGCAGCTTTCTTTTGAGCTCCATCCACCGTTCGTTCCTTCGCGGCTTTTGAGATCTGAGGGAGGCACCGAGTGTGGTGGTTCTTCGTCGAGGCCACTTCGTCTCTGACGACGCGAGGTCGGCTCTTGATACGTAGGAGTTCGCGTTTTGGAGGGATTTATGCGTGAATCCGATCGCGGAGGCAGAGTTTCCGATCTGGTGGAGTTTAGCAGATTTTTGTTGTCTTCTTGTGCTTTATGATTGCGGAGAAGGGGGATTCATTGGATAGTTATTTAGCTAACGAGACGGCGTAGGCAATCTGTGAGATGACATGAAGGATGATAGAGAGGTTGATGAATTTCCTCAAGGCCTGCTTCGGGCCGCCCTCGAGCCGCTACGTTAACTCATCTGCCGACTCCTCCGGGCGGCAAGATAGGCTGCTTTGGTACAAGGATGCAGGGCGGCATGTGGGCGGGGAGTTCTCCATGGCCATCGTCCAGGCTAATAACCTAATTGAAGACCAGAGCCAGATTGAATCAGGTTCGCTGAGCTTGGACGACTGCGGTCCTTTCGGAACCTTCGTGGGCATCTATGATGGACATGGTGGTCCTGAAACTTCCCAGTACATAAACGATCATCTTTTCCATCATCTCAAGAGTAAGGTTCTGAATCTGGAAGCTATAAACTTTCTTGCCTCTCTTCCTTGGTTTATCTTGGTCGTTAATCCACATTGTTAATCCTACTGTTTAAATATTTTCTAGTTCAGTATTTTAGTAATTAAAGGTCTTTGTACGGTATATTGCACATCTTGCAATTTGTATTTCACTCGAGTTACCTTTTTCCTTGATTCATCATTTATTCAATCTGCAGACATGATTTGTGATAATTAGGATTTTGTTTGGCTCATTTCAGTAATCTCTGCCATTTTGTCTCCTATGTTGCTATATAATCATTTGTAATTTTTTGGCCAATGGATTTATTATGCTCATGTAATTACTCCAATTAATTACTCTTTCTGTATATTTCTTATAAGCTAGTGTAGAGCATTCTGCATTTGTGGATGATTCAAATGTGTTAAATAGCTAATTCTTTACACCAACAGTCATCAGAGATATGCATGTCATCTTATATTCCACATGATGTTTCGTAGGATTTACATCAGAGGAACATACAATGTCAGCTGATACAATACGAAAGGCATTCCAAGCTACAGAAGAAGGATTTTTGTCTCTTGTCACTAGACAATGGCCTGTGAAACCTCAGATCGCAGCCGTTGGCTCTTGCTGTTTGGTTGGTGTAATCACTGGAGGAATATTGTATGTTGCAAATCTTGGTGACTCCCGTGCTGTTTTAGGCAGACTTGAGAGTAACACTGGAGAAGTTCTAGCACTCCAGTTATCAGAAGAGCACAATGCAGCAATTGAGTCAGTTAGACAAGAATTGCAGTCCTTGCATCCTGATGACCCACAGATTGTTGTTCTAAGGCACAATGTTTGGCGTGTCAAAGGAATCATACAGGCAAGTGGTTTCGTTAGTTGCATCTTGCAATATGCCAAAAAGGCAAATTTTGCTGTTAACTTCGCATTTGGAACCACCTTTAGGAGCACTTAGCACCCCAATTGGTAGCACTAATCGAGCCAAAACTAAATTAGTGGGTTCAGTCACTATTTCTGAAAATCTAAAATTTGATTTTTCTTGTTCGTTTAGTTTTACATCAACCCCATAACTATTCTTTTGGCATATTACTCATACTCCAACAAGATAGAATGATTATTCTAAAAGTTTTTAAAGAAAATATTATGATTACAGACGAAGTAGTCTATGCATTAAAATAGTGGTTGTAGCGAAACAAGTGAAAAAAGAAGAAAAAGAAAGTAGCATGATGTGTTTTTACAAATAATAACAAATTCATGTTTGTATTAATACAATAAACCATCACAAGATTGTATATTATACAGTGTGCATGTACAATCTTGGGAGTTGGTTATGTTATCCTCGATTTCTCAGCCTTTATGATCTTGTTTGCAGATCTCTAGATCTATTGGAGATGTCTACCTTAAGAAAACAGAGTTTAACCGCGAGCCCTTATTTTCAAAGTTCCGCCTTAAAGAGCCATTTGCTAGACCAATTCTAGGTTCTGAGCCATCAATTCTTGTACAAACATTGCAGCTGGAAGATCAGTTTGTTATATTTGCCTCAGATGGTCTTTGGGAGCATCTAAGCAATCAGGAGGCAGTTGATATTGTTCAAAAGAATCCTCACAATGTATGTTTCTTATCATAAAGTATCGTGTATTTCTCAGTCAATCGCCATTTAAGACTTCTACATTCAGAAATAAATTGAGTTCCTCATAATTTAAAATTAATCACTGCTCGTTCTATATTGTGTTTGGAAAATTTTTTAAATGGCCATGTTCTATTTTTCATGTTAATGTGTTGACTACCTTCTTTCATGTGTATACTTACAATAGTTGTGAGCATCCAGTGCTTATCTTTCAGAAATATATAATGTTCTTCATTTGTTTATGAGGAATAATAAAATATTCTATTGCTTTAGTACATTCTCCTACAATCTTCCTGCATTTCTACTTGGACCACTAGAACTTCACGCTTTATCCTGAAACGGATTGATAGCTGCAGCTAGGTAGTTCCCACATTTCCCTTTACTTTGGATAATATATGCTCCACATTCAACACTTCATTCCATAATCCAATAGTACACTACCATATTGTATTGTGCAAGAGAAATGTCTCTAGGTTCATCCAAATGAATAACAGTTATTTGTGCGGCTGGATCCGGTGAAATATGTTAATGATGCATTTGGTTCACAGTGCGAACTAGAATCAAACAAAATATTTTTATATGGGGATGCTTTATCAATGTGAAAATTATTCCTTCTCTATTCTTTACAATATTCTGATGAACCATTATAAGAATAATTATTACATGAACCAAACTAAAGATGACTTGTTCTTATTCTATTGCTTTTTTGTTCCGTTTGCTATATTTCATTCTGTGGTATAATTTTTTGTGAGTTTTTTGTGCTCCCCGATTTATAACTTTAGTCGCAGAAGTAGTTATGGAGTAAATTATTAACTTTGTTACATGTCATCAATACTTGCAGGGAAGTGCTCGAAGGCTTGTTAAAGCTGCACTACAAGAAGCAGCAAAGAAAAGAGAGATGAGGTACTCGGATCTGAAGAAGATTGATAAAGGTGTTCGCCGACATTTCCATGATGACATTACCGTCATCATCGTGTTCCTTGATTCTAACCTCATTAGCATGGCCAGCTCTAACAGAGGTCCGAGCTTGTCACTTAGAGGTGGTACGACACTGCCTCCATCTTCTTCTTCTTCTTCGACTTATGGAAATGGTGGGTTCTAATTCGTTTAACTGAAGGCAGGCTGAGTGAGCCATATGTTATGTTCTAAAGTAAAGTGGGGTGGTCTCAATTTTGTTTGCAATCAACTACTCTCCTGCTAACAATGTCATGCTCATTAGGAGATGATATTCTTTTTATTTTCTGCACAGAAGAGAAGTCACTGAGAATAATGTAGGAACCAGTAGCACGTTTCACTTTTTGATTTTATTTTTTTTTAACGTTATTTGTTTTCTCGCGGAGTGCTTGATCACGTAGGTTGCAGGAAAAACAAGATGCACCCTCTCAAGTTAAGTTTTTTTTTTTTTAATAGTCCTTGTCGGACCATTTCAATTAAGATGTTCATCAAGCATTGAAGAATTTTCAACCAATAGAAAAAATGGCAGAAAAAGAGTTTGCTCACCAATAATCACCACAGGAGCAACTTCCATCCTCGAAGCGATGATACCGGTTCGTATCTCTCACAAGGATCTCCCTGCCCTCGAACTTGGAAATGAACTTCATCGCAGCATGGCAGTCTCCACAGATGCGAAGATTCTTGATCACCCGAAGCGGAGTCCCCGCGGGAGTGCTTATAAGTCCCAGAGCCACCGCCAACTTCTCACTGTGGCCACACAGAATGTGCTCTTTGTCCTGCTCCTCGACGTCTTGCAACACGAAGTTGGTGCTCGGGAGGTAACCCAGTCTCTTCATCTCTTCGCTGAGCTTCTCCAACTTCTCGGTGATTCGGCTCATCTGGGAATGAGACTTGTGGCCAGCCAACAACATATGAACCTTGTTCCGTATTTCGATCCAACTGCATCCTGGGTTCTTCTTCACGCCCATGGTCTTCATCGTATCCCTCACCCTGTCCACTTCATCCAGCATACCTTTTGCAGCGTAGATGTTCGACAGCAGCACGTAGTTTCCGGCATTCGCCGGCTCCAACTCGAACAGTTTCTCTGCCGCAGTCTCTGCCAGAGTGACATTGTTATGAACTCTACAGGCACTGAGCAATGCTCCCCACACACAGCCATCAGGCTCGACGTGCATCTTTCTTATCAGTTCGTAAGCCTCGTCCAACCTTCCCGCGCGGCCGAGAAGGCTCACCATGCACGCGTAATGCTCGACGCTGGCTGTGATCCCATAATCTCTCTGCATCTCGTAGAAGTACCGCTCTCCGTCCTCTGTTAGTCCAGCTTGGCTACAGGCAGAGAGCACGCAGACGAAGGTGACGGAGTCTGGCTTGTGCCGGTTTCGCTTCATGGAGAGGAGCAGCTCAATCGCATCCTTCGCCTTCCCGTGCATCGCGTACCCTCCGACGATCGCGTTCCAGGAGACGATGTTCCTTGATGGCATTGCGTCGAACACGACCCGAGCGTCGGTGATTCGGCCGCATTTGGCATACATGTCCACCAAGGAACTACCCACGTACACATCCGCCAGGATGCCCTTTCGAAGAGAGAAGCAGTGAGCAGATTTGCCCTGCAACAAGGCGGCGACATTTCCACAAGCAGGTAGCAGGCAAGGGATGGTCACTGCGTTCGGTTCCACCCCTGCACTCTGCATCCGTCTGAAGAGCTGTAGAGCATCCATGTCCTTCCCGTTCTGTGAGCAACAAGCCACAATTGACGTCCAAGACACTACATTTAGTTTGATGCCTTGTGCTTGGAACTCGGCAAACGCCTTCAAGGCGTCGTCGACGCGGCCATTCCTCGAGAGCCCGGCGAGCAGAGCATTGCAGGAACCGACGTCCGGCGTGGTCACCGTGTCAAACACTCGGATCATCTCGTCGGCGCAACCGCATTTGCCATACATGTCGAGGAGAGCGCTCACCACGGAGCTCTTGGTTTCCAACCTCGTCTTGATTACGTATCCATGAATCTGGCAACCCATCGTGAGATCCTCCACGTCGCTGGCAGCTGACAGGGTGCTTGAAACGGAGACCTCGTCCAGTTCAAAGCCCTCGGAGTGCATCCTCCGCAGCAAAGGCAGAGTCTCGTGAGGCCGCCCACAGCGGTTCAACCCCACAATCAATCCGTTGAAAGTGATCAAATTCGGTTCGACGCCGGAACTCCGCATCCTGTCGAGCATCTGGAAAGCCTCCTCTGTGCGACCGTGCGTCGCGCAGCCAGCGATCATGGAGCTCCAAACGACGACACACTTCTCGGACATTTCGTCGAACACCTGGTACGCGTCGGCCACTGCGGCACACTTGAGATACATGTCGACGAGAGCAGAGGCGACGAAGCGGTCCGAGGAGACCTCTCCTACCAGGGAAAGAGCGTGGATCTGCCGACCAATGGGGAGGGAAGGGAGTGCGGCGCAGGCCTTGAGAGCGGCGGGGAGGATGAAGGGATCGGGAGGGAGGCGAAGAGAGAGCATGCAGGGAAGAAGAGATAACGCAGCAGAGAATAGGTGCGAGCGGACGAGGACGGAGATAACGCCGGAGAAGGCGAAGGGGTCAGGACGAGTAACGGACCGTGAGAGGAATTCCACATCGGCTACGCAGCGATGGCCGGCGTAGAAAGCGAGGAGCTTGGAGGTGTGGCGGGCGTCTCCGGGGACGAGGCCGCACTTGAGGAGACCGGCGTGAGCCTGCCGCGTCGGCGACAGCGAAGGAAGCGAGCGTTGGAACAGGGATTCGACTGCTGTTAACATGCACGACGAAATGCCTTTGTGAGACAAACTACAAGAAACCATGACCATCGATCGCCTGCAACTTTTATTGCTATCATCAACAGTAGTCAAACCATTCGATTTCTGGCTAGAATTCCCTCAAAAAGTAACACCAGAACCAAAAGAGAGTATGGATCCCTGTGCACAGACCTCGGTTCCACTCTTCTAGTCTTCTTCAACATATTCTCGGCCAGTGTATGTAGGCCCAACCATAGATCAGATCAGATCCGGTCCAGAGATGTAACTGGGTCAACGGGTTGGATACTCATTGATTGGATGAGAAATCAAAATCATCGGGCATACGCATACAGTTCCAATCCAAAATAACTGCAGGCTCAGTCCGCTAGTTCAAAGTTTCTGTTTTTTTCCTTTTGAATGTTGGAACTGCCGACGAGTGGAACTTAGGTTTTAGCCATCAAGAATAAATGGGAGGGGTTATTTTTAGTTATTTCAATAGTTGAGATCATTGAACCTTTTTTTTTACCAATGACTATTGATCCTGTTTGAGTGCTTAGTCGACGGAGGTTGGGGATGTGGTGCTCTCGCTGACTGGTTGAAGATTCTGAAGACGTGGATCCTCTGCTGTCGGGAATCTGCAGACATAGCGCCAACCCGGGGAAGGGTTCCTCGGCGATGGCCCTCCGACGCTCAAGTCAAATCTCCGGCAGAAAGAAATAGACAAAGATGAAACGAGAATTGTAGCTACAATATAATAGTGTGCATACATCCGTCGAAGTCTGGGGGTCTTTATATAGGGCTCCCCAGAGGCGCATGCACGCTCCTCGAGGTGTGCACAGTTATCAAACATACATGGAATGGACATGTCAGAAAAGCGCGTCTGTCTCCATACCTCAACAGCACGAGCATATCTCTGACGTAACAATGGAAGTTTCCACCGTACGATTCTCTGTCTGACCATGCTACGGACTCTGCTGCTGGCCATGCCTCCTGTCGACGGAACTGGTCTCTAGGAGGATATTGCTAACCGCTCTTTGTCCTTTACCAGTCCGCGTGGACTGGCCGTTCCGCCAACGCCCTCCCTGGGCCGAGCGAAGGTCATCTTGGCTAGCGCCCTCCAGAGGGATGTCTGCTCAGCCGGTTGTTTTATGTCCGAGTTCACCATTTCGGACGAGTGATCTCTAACTGCAGGACTAATGCCTCGTCTACCGTCAGCCGAGCGGGATGACCGCTTGGCCATTATCCTTTCCCGTTTTGCTTTCAGAGCGTCGGAAACTCGGCGTCGAGATGCCGGGTTGACTCTTCCTCCCGCCGATCGGGGAGGTAATTCGCCCGGTCGGGCGCCTACAGGGTGTTGACCACCTTCACCTCCTGTTGGGCGGGCCCCCCCCTTTACCACCGAATCACATGTCTTCCCTTCAAGTCTAGTTGAAGGAGATTGAAAGTCCGACTGACTGGACCAATAGTCGGGTGAGAGGTTGGCCGGTCGACTAGTGGGTGAGCCAAATCCCGTTCGATTCCTGCCGAACGGGCCTTTCTTCCCCGGTCGGTGCTTCGTGCCTTTGTACTTTGGATACTTTCCCTCACTACTGTCAAGAGGGTGCAGGCCAACCAGCTAATGTTAACGTCGTCCAAATCTCCTCGTGATACGTGCAAATCCTTTCCATTAAGACCGAGCACATGCCCATTAAATGTTATCCTATCGGATGATGCCACGTGTCGATGGTGCAGTCGTCGCACGTCCAAGGTGACAGCTGCTGATGTGACGTTTGGCGATTCGAATTTAACGGTCAGATGTGTACTCTGATTCCTGTGCCTTAGATCGGACGGCTCAGCTCGGTCAGGCCCTGTCTTTATAAAGTCGCCTCACCGACTTCTGCTTCACAGTTGCTGCTCGTGTGCTCCGGCGGTTGCTTGTGTTCAGTGTTCCGACGACCCTCGACTTTCTTCTCCGGCGTCCCATTTTCCTGTAAGCTTCGCTCCCTGTTTCTTTGTCTTCCTGTCTCACCTTCTACCGTTTTCTGGCGTCCCGCTGACTTGCCTAGCGAACTTCCGCGGGTTTTCCGACGATCTTCTAAGTGAACTCCTTTGTTTCTCCGTTTCTCGTCTATGTCCAGTTCTTTCCAACCGGTTGACCTCACCCCAAATCCCTAGTATACCACTATGGAGACCAGGTTTGACGCGGATGATGCGGCACATCTTATAAATGCCTTTGACCTCCCGTCCGACCACGAGCTTGTCCTGGCCGGACCAATCGATCGGCCACACAATCCGCCAACCGGCACTATTTGTTACTTTCAAGACCAGTTCGTGGCCGGTCTCCGGTTCCCTATCCATCCATTTATAACTGAAGTTTGTAATTTTTTTTGAATCCCGCTCGCCCAGCTCATCCCTAATTTTTTCCGCCTGCTGTGCGGCGTGGTGGTGTTGTTCCGAGTGTACAACATTTCACTGACCCCACAAGTCTTCCACTACTTTTACTATTTCAAACAATTCGAGTTGGGAACGTATCTCTTCTAATCCCGAATCGGCTTAGTGTTTTTCGATAGGATGTCTTCCTCCAACAAGCACTGGAAAGACTATTTCTTCTACATCAGATTCCCCGAGCGGCCATGCTTCCGCACCCAATGACAGACCGCTCTGCCACCTCCGCCCGAACTGAAGAGGTACAAGACCCAGCCAGATTACCTCCATGCCGCTAACATGTTGGTCGGTCTAAAGTTCGATATCCACAAATTGCTTCTAGAGGGAGTAATGTACATCTTCGAGTTAAGTCCGAGCCGACTGAAGGTTCCGAGCAGCCTAGGTAAAAAATTTCTTAAACCTTTTTCCTTTGAGTCTAACTGATTCTGTTTTTCTTTTGCAGCTGACATTATGATGCGAGCCCGAGCTGCCGGTATAATGAAGGCCAAGCAGGCCGAGATCGAGGCAGCTGCAGCAAAGGAGATGGAACGTCTTGGCTTGACCCCGATCGGCTCGCAGGCGGGCACGGCTGGAGAAACTGCAACTGCGGGCAATGGAACCGCCGAACAGACGCCAAGCGTGGGAGGGACTACTGACCCAGGAGCGGCCCAAGAGGTGCCCCCCATCATTCAAGCCGAAGGATCAGGATCCTCGGGTGACGATGTGCCGCTCACCCACAAGAGACGCCGAGCAGATGTGCCCTCCCGGTCTGCCACGTCGGTTGTGCAAACTTCTGAGGGAGGTGTCCCATCTACAACCCCTACAACAGTGGAGGCTACCTCCTCCGATCGGACCCCATCTGTGGCCGAGCTGCAGGAGCCACTTCCCGTGCATCCACTCACCTCCCTTCCTCCGGTTGGGAGGAGGATAACTCGCTCAGCCATTCATCCCGTTCGTCCTGCCCAGTCCTCTGGTCCGTCTGCCTCTGCCCAATCAGTGCCGGGCGGGAGACGATTCGTCACCGCCACCCTTCATCTACCGACCGAGGATCTTCACTCGCCAAGCGACCAGCCCAAATCTCCCCAACTTCAAGTCTACATCCGGGGTCGGCTCGGCCGCGTTTGGGAGGAGGCAAGGGTGCGAGCGACCCTGAAGTCCCTAGGCGCGCTGGCAGAGAGTTATCTGGAGATGTCCACTAAGGTTAGTTCTCTCAGCTATCACTTTATAAATTGTCTCCGATCGGCACTAATATTTGTTTGCAGTACTGGGTGGAGAGCATCGCCATGTGTCAGCGGCTGGCGCAGGTGGAGGACGAGCTGAAGAAGCTCAAACTCTTCGGGGAGGCTTCTTCTTCTCAGGGACCGTCGGTTGGTCGTCTTAAGGCCGAGCTGGAAAGGTCTTAATAGCTCCTTGCCGAGGAGCAGCAGAAGTCGGCCGAGCAGACTAGCAGAATGAGCCAGATCGAGTCTCAACTGAAGACTTACGACCGGAAACTCGATCTGGCCTCTACAAGGAAACAACGCGCCATCGCCGACCTGGAAGAGAAGAACAAAGAAGCTCGACAACTGGCCGAAGATCTGAAGCAGGCCAAGGACTCCTTATCAGTCGAGTGGGAGAGTCGTTTGGCCAAGGAGACTAAGCTTCAGGGCCAAGTGAAGCGCCTTGAAGAAGAACTGGAGGCTTCGCGTGCTGCTCTGAAGACATACCAGGAAGCCGAGCCGGTTCGCTTTGTCGCCATGAAACATCAATACCTCCGCTCTGAGCCATTTTTGGAGAAGGCGACCAATCGCATCGTCCATTCGTTGGAGCTGGCCATCGACACCATGCTTGCCCAGTTAAAGGCGAACGACCACCTCCCTGAAGCTTTCTCTGACCGGGTCGTCAACTGAGTTCAGCTCCTTGAAGGTATTCTCGACGAGACCTTTGATTTTATTGAGTGAGCAAGTAGCCGCTAGTGTTTTTTGCAAACTTTGTTTTTTGTAAGCCTTAACTGCCTTCCTGCCGTTCGGCAGAGTTTAGTAATGAAATCCCTTCGCGCCCCTTTCATATGCTTGCGGAGTATTTGGTTGTGTAGTCCCGATCGGCCATGGCGTCCGTGCTATCATTGAACAATTCGCCTAGGACCACTTCTAAGGCTTACAGTCGCCGCTACGACTTCAGTTTTAGTGCCGACGCTAGATGATTTTCCGAAGCTACGGTTTAACGTCGCCGCTCGAGGGTCTTCAGAGTTGGGTATGTTGGTGCAATATTCCCTAGGTCAAGGTTGACCTTGTTGACTGAGCTTGAATTAGTTCAAGCTCGAGTCATGATGTTTAAGTTTCGATGTTTGATAATACATAGAGATTACAGGTGCAATTGTTCATGTGGTAGATTGTGAAAAAGAGTCGAGTAGGTCAAGGTTGACTGGATACTTGACTGGGAAATCCTGGTGAGTGAAGTCAGGTGAAAGACCTAGTGAGTGAAGCTAGGCAGAAGGAAAGTCCTGGTGAGTGAAGCCAGACAGTTAGTGAAAGTCCTAGTGAGTGAAGCTAGGCAGAAGGGAAATCCTGGTGAGTGAAGCTAGATGAAAGACCTAGTGAGTGAAACTATGCAGTATGGAAAGTCCTGGTAAGTGAAGCCGGGCAAATGAGAAGGAAAATCCTAATGAGTGAAACTAGGTGAAAGTCCTGGTGAGTGAAGCCAGGCACAGGAAATCCAGATGGATCAGACATCTGGTGTTAAGATAAGTCCAAGTGGGTCAAGGATGACCGGACACTTTGCACATGGAGAAAAGTCCAAGTGGGTCAAAAGGATTGACCGGACACTTGGTGAGGGGTTTCTAGCAGGTCAAGGGTGACCAGATGCTAGGCATGATGTACCAACATGTCATGACTGACCAGATGTTGGTTTAAGGGACTTTGGACTTGGTTTTGGGCAAAAACCTTGAACTGGATCGATCAGCCGATCGATTGGCTCATGCCCAATCGATCGGCTGATCGATTGGGTGAGTCCCTGCGACAAACCTCCTCCCAATCGATTAGCCGATCGATTGGGGAGAAGTGTCGCGCGCACATAATGGCTCTGGATCGATCGGCCGATCGATTCAGAGCCTCCAATCGATTAGCCGATCGATTGGGAGTCACGATTTTGTGCGATAAACCCTGGATCGATCGGCCGATCGATCCAGGCATTTCCCGAGAGCACAGAGGCACTTTGGATCGATCGGTCGATCGATCCAAAGCCTCCCCAATCGATTGGGAGCAATCCGATCAATTGGGATTTGACCGTTGGCGCAGGATATAACTGTTGGCGAGCATTTCTCTAGAAAGAACTTTTGCTACGGCTTCGATTCTTTCTCCACAGCGACACAGCAACTTCTCCACAGCTCTCACGCCAGATCTTGAAGGTTCTTGGAGGCTTGTGCTGGTGCACGTCCAAGTCAAGAGGCGAGGAAGAAACTAGGATTAGGGTTTCTTGTGCAAACTTGTAAGATATCATTGTATTTTTGTTTCCCTTCCCTTTCTTCTTGTACTGAGAGCTTATAGGGCTTGTCCGCCTTCGGTAGTTACCGAAAAGGAGTGTTTTTTTTTCATAATGGAGGGTGCGTGAGTGTGTGGATCCTTGGATTAGTCACCTCTTGTAGAGGTGGATACCAAGTAAATCCTCTTGTTAGCGTTGTGTGTTTGTTTTCTTTGTATTTCCGCTGCCTATCTTTGAAGAAACAAGCAACGAAGAGCAAGAGGAGTGCACCGAGCTATTCACCCCCCCCCCCTCTAGCTACATATTTGGTCCCAATAAGTGGTATCAGAGCGAGGTCGCTCTTCACCGGAATCATCGCCGGAAGGGGCAACAAAGCTAGAGGGTGTAGAAGTTGGAGCAAATTCTATCAAGTCAAAGACTTCATCATCAAGCTCAACTTCAAATGAAATTCCAAGATGGTCTTGGATTCGACACAAGGGTGCCTCCACCATTCACAATGATGAGCTTCGATCTTTGGAGATCAAGGATCGAGAATTTCTTAATGGTGGAGATAGAGCAATGGTTTGCTCTAATGGAAGGCTTTGAAGCCCCAAAGAATTCAAAGGGAAAAATTCTCAAGAGGAGCAAGTGGAGCCAAGACCAAATCCAAAAATGTAAGGTCAATGATAAAGTGATCGAGCTTTTGGTCAATCTATTGCCGAGCAACATCTTGGAGCAAATTGGAGATTTTGAAGATGCCAAAGAACTATGGAGCAAATTGTCCAAGATTCATGAGATCCCCTCCACTGTACCTGATCCTGTCTGGAAGCTGAGAAGACGAACCTGCCGGTATGACGTGTCTGGAGGGTTGACCGCATCCTCTTGACCCGGTGGTGAGCTGTCCTCTACGTTGACCAGATCGTCAGAAGTCCTCCTCCGGTCAATTGTACCTGCATCCAGCGACCGGGTCGCCCCGGTCTCTAGTACCTCGGTGCTCGAGGCGAATCCCACATATATATAAGCAATCGAATACTAATGATAGAATAGTTAACGAAATACAGAAAAGGTACGAGAACGTACCCTGGCCCAGGGGGCGCCCTCGGATGGACGGCTGAGCTAGCTGCGGCGTTGATCGAGTCGTAGCGGCCCGGAACAATACAGCGGCTCACAGGCCGGCACACGGCACGCAGGCCGGATAATACGAATGACTCACAAGCATAATAATGGTACGAAGAATGGAATACAACGGCACGATGGCCGGATCCACATCGTCTCACAAGCCGAACATAATCTTAGCGCGAAGGCCTGAATAAGCAAACCTGAGCCCGTCAGATGACGGCTGCTTGGAGGGTGATGACGGCTGCCCGGAGGTGTTGTTGGCCGCGACAGGGGCTGCCGGAGGTGACGGCGCTAGACGCCGGAGGCGCTGGCCGCCGGAGGCGCTGTGGCGCTGCTGGAAGAAACGGCACCTGCCGCCGGAGACGTCGCCGGGATAGGAGGTGGCGCTGGACGGCGGGAGAAGCTGCGGTGGTTGCTACACACGACGGCGGTGGTCGCCGGACTCGGCAGCGGCAAAGGCCGCTGGACGCTGCGGCTATGACCGCGATTGGAGGTAGCGGTGGCTGCCGTTGGCAGAACCCACAGCCGTTGGGGGCAGCGGTGGCGGCAGGAGGTACAGGTAACCGCTGGAAACGGCGGTAGCACCGAAGGTGTGCTCTCCCTGGCGACGACTACAGCTCCCCACGGAGCAGAGCGTGGAGTGAGCTAGAGAGAGAGAGAGAGAGAGAGAGAGAGAGAGAGGTGGCTAGCTGGTGAGGAAGGAGAAGTCGGCGGCGGCGGCGTGGAGGAGGGGTGCTGGTCGTGGCTTTCACGCGATCATGGCGGCGGAAAAACCCCTCTCCTATTCCTCCTCGGCGATGGCAGACACGCACCAAAGGAGCTCCCTCCTGTGCATAGCGGCCCCCCTTGCCCTTCTTCGTGAACCATGCTCTCCTTATACTTAAAACCCTTAGCAAGTGAGATGACAATAATGCCCTTTGTCTTCCCTATTATCACACTTCGAGCCCTCCTCATATATCTGTATCAGTACCAATCCAAGAAAAATTCAAAGAGGGTGACTCATTGGATCAAGACCAAGAGGAGGAGAATTCCGAAGGTGAGAGATGCTCATCTTCCGAAGAAGAAGTCCAAGAAGCTTTATCTTCAAAGGAATGCAATGAAGAGGGCAAGGAGAGGGCATACTCCTTGTTCTATATACAAGACGAAGATGAAGAAGCCTCCACCTCTAGGATTGAGGGGGAGTGTAGATCATTGACATTGGACCAAGAAGAAGCCTCCACATCCGGGTCAAGAGAAGAAGAGGATGAAGAAGCTTCCACCTCCACAAGTAAATCTAAATCAAATGGAGGATCAAGTGTCATCCCTACACATGAAGGTAAATGTTCCAATTAACAATAAAAGTCATATTATATATTTTGAGTGTAGGGAACATGGGCACTACAAGAGCAAGTGCCCCAAATTGGCCAAGAAGAAGGACCAAGTGGCACTAAAGGGCAAGGTGAAGCCTAAAGAGACCGCTCCCAGAACAAAGAAGAGCAAGGAGCACATTGTGTGCTTCTCTTGCAATCAAAAATGACATTACCGGAGCCAATGTCCTAAGGAGAAGAAAGCGGTCAAGGCTCAAGGAGGAGGCATGAGTCAAGGGGGAGCCTCCAAGGTAAAACGAAAGGTATCATTTGTTGAGCCTACTCCTTTAAATAATGATAAAAAGCATGTAAATTCTAATTTTTATCATTTTAATACTATTTACCACAAAAATAGGGAGCATAATAGTATTAAAGAAAAATATATGGCTCTCCATGCCAAAACCACTCAATCTAGGGCTAAGAAGGTAGATAACCAACTAGGAAGTAATCCTAAGGATTTTAGGTATTTACCTAAGAGAAAGAAAAATCAAGGTTTTAGTGGAAAATCCAAGGTTGAGGGATTATGGAGAGAAAATCAAATCTTAAGGTCAAGACTTGATAAATTGGAGAGAACTCTTAGAAAAATCACAAATAATACACAAGGATTCAAGAGTCAAAACCTAGGTCTAGGACAACAAGGGTCATCCAATGGTCTTAGAGGTTTGGGATACAAACCTAAGGCTAAGAAGGATGTACCTTCGTATCATATGGTTCCATATAATTATGGAACCAACCCTAGGTCAAAGGGTCAAGTCAAAAATACTAGGAAGGTTATTCCTAAGAGTATTTTTGCAAACAAAAGTGACTAAGACTTCTAAGAAGTCCAAGAAAGTCACAAAGAAGGTCACAAGGGAAGAAATCCCTAGGGTTGACCTAGAAAGTGTGACCAAGGCTTCTAAGAAGCCTAACAGGGTCACTAGGAAGGTATCTAGGGAAGTTATCCCTAGTGAATACCTAGAGCATCCAATGAGCACCAATAGGTTTTGGGTTCCTAGGAGCATTTTCTCTACCCCTTAGATGGGTTAGAGAGTGTCAACTCTAATTGAAAGGGTAGTTAACCCAATTATGATGAAGTTGACACTCTAAGAGCATTTTCAAGGTTATTATTAACTTTTGAAAATGAGAATGATAAGGAGTTACTCTTGGAAAGAGTAAGAGATGCCATAATTTGAGTATTTGGATATAATTATAATTGGCACAAGAAATCATGTCTAAAGAAATGTCAAGTTGGGATTTTGGCATTTCATTGGGAAGTTAAAGGCAAATCTAAGCCTTATTTTAATTTGTCACTCTTGAAAAGAGTAATATGTGTCAAAATTTGAGGAATATGCTTAATTTAAATTGGCACAAATTGGGAAAAGCAAAAGAAATATCAAAATTAGATTTTTGGCATTTTCTTGGTAAATAGTGGGTAATCTAGGTTTTAAAATCTAAGTTAGCTAACGTTTAAGGATACTTAGATAGTTATTCTATGTATTTTATTTATGCTAATTTGTCATTCTTTGTTTGCCCATCATATGCCATGACATCATGCTTATGCATTCATGCTTTATTATGAAAAATATAAAAATACCATGTCATGTCATACATACATCATGTAGTCATAAGAGATTTTCTTTTGAAAATTATTTATCTTTGATGTATGTCATAACATATCATGCATAATTTTGAACTCCTTGCAATTTAAGGATAAATGGCATTCATTAACAAGTAACATCCTTGGTGGATGTTTATATTTCAAAATGCCTAGATAGACATGCATGATCCCTAGGTTAGGGCAAAACCAAAGTTTACATCTCACTAAGAACTATAAGGTCACTTGTATGTGTTTTCATACACATTAGATGCAAGTGAGATGTTAGGATGATGAACAAAACTCAAGATGTTGATTTAGTGCATTCTTTTAAGTTTTAAGTTCATCGAACACATAGTTATGTGTTTTCCAATCATTGGGAAAGCTAATGTACAAGTCATGTGCATTGAGCCCAAAGAACATGGTTGGAAATTGGTTTTGAAAATGATTTTCAATATGTTTTGAAAAACCTTGTTGAAGACTATCTTTTGATAGTACTCATCATTGAAAAGTTAGACACAAACTAGAAGAAAACACTAAAGTTTTTACAAGTTTTCTAGTTTGTGTCAATCTTCGAAAATATGAAGTATTTTCTTAGAAAACTATTTTTCCTTGATGATATATGCCCTAAGAAATGTCTATATGAATTTTCATAATTTTTCGAATTTTATAGAATTTTCTAGTGGTTTCTGAACTTCACTGAAATTGAATTTCAGTTTTTCAGTGCTTCAATCGATCACCCGATCGATTGAAGTGCCTCAATCGATCGGGCGATCGATTGAGAGGAGTTTTCTCGCAAGCAGAAGCTCACTGGATCGATCAACCAATTGATCCACGCAGTCTGAATCGATCAGTGGATCGATTCAGCAGGGTTCAATCGATTGGAACCCAACTCCAATCGATTGGGGATGCTGATTTTGGCTGGGAAAGCCTGATTTCAGCATTTTGAACCACCTTTAGTCTAGGTAACCACTCCTAACCCCTCAAAACGCACTTGTATACATTTAGGGGGGAGTTTTCATTATGAAAACAAGGATGGATTGGTTAAGGAAGACTAAGTAGAGGTTGAGGTTTGGCTTCAATATTGAATTTTTGAACCTCTAAACTTCTAAATTTTGGGTTTCCTAAAGGTTTAGGGATTCCAAGTCATTTTGGGTGCAATGACAGAAGTTATGTGCATGTCTTTAGGGAGAGTTATTTTTTAAGGACATGAAAATATATCTTTCATACACCTTGGAAGGTGGTTAACTTTCTTTAGCGAAAATGCTCAAGGTTGGGCATTTGAATATAATGGAGAGTGGATATCTTCATTATTCAAGTGGCGTATGCTCACGGATGAGCATTTGATGGCAATGAAAGGTATGGGACCTTCATTTGAATCGTGTGTGAATATACCAAGTGGTATATGCTCAAGGATGAGCGTTAAGAATAATGAAGGGTATGAGACCTTCGTTATTATGTTGTGAACAATGGGTGAAGTTGTAAACAACGTTGGGTAACTCTTCAGGGGGAGAGTTTTTTATGTGTGTTAATAGGGAAAGAATGTAGGGTTTAAGTTAGGCATTCATTATCTAAGAGGGAGTTTGCCCTCTAGAAAAGGAGAAGAATAAAGGAAACCATCATTCTTACATTGGCATGAAGGGGAGTTGAGGCTATGAGATTAGTCTAACTTAAAGGAGGTATTGTCAAACATCAAAAAGGGGGAGATTGTTGGTGCAATATTCCCTAGGTCAAGGTTGACCTGGTTGACTGAGCTTGAATTGGTTCAAGCTCGAGTCTTGATGTTTGGGTTTCGATGTTTGACAATACATGGAGATTGGAGGTGCAATTGTTCATGTGGTAGATTGTGAAGAAGAGTCGAGTAGGTCAAGGTTGACTGGATACTTGACTGGGAAATCCTGGTGAGTGAAGCCAGGTGAAAGACCTAGTGAGTGAAGCTAGGTAGAAGGAAAGTCCTGGTGAGTGAAGTCAGGCAGTTAGTGAAAGTCCTAGTGAGTGAAGCTAGGCAGAAGGGAAATCCTGGTGAGTGAAGTCAGGTGAAAGACCTAGTGAGTGAAGCTAGGCAGTATGGAAAGTCCTGGTAAGTGAAGTCGGACAAATGAGAAGTCCTAGTGAGTGAAGCTAGGTGAAAGTCATGGTGAGTGAAGCCAGGCACAGGAAATCCAGATGGATCAAGATTAATCAGACATCTGGTGTTAAGATAAGTCCAAGTGGGTCAAGGATGACCGGACACTTGGCACATGGAGAAAAGTCCAAGTGGGTCAAAGAGATTGATCGGACACTTGGTGAGGGGTTTCTAGCAGGTCAAGGGTGACCAGATGCTAGGCATGATGTACCAACAGGTCATGGTCGACTGGATGTTGGTTTAAAGGACTTTGGACTTGGTTTTGGGCAAAAACCTTAAGCTGGATCGATCAACTGATCGATTGGGTGAGTCCCCGCAACAAACCTCCTCCCAATCAATCAACCAATCGATTGGGGAGAAGTGTCGCGCGCACAGAATGGCTCTGGATCGATCGGCCGATCGATTCAGAGCCTCCAATTGATCAGCCGATCGATTGGGAGTCGCGATTCTATGCGATAAACCCTGGATCGATCGGCCGATCGATACAGGCATTTCTCGAGAGCATAGAGGCGCTCTGGATTGATCGGTCGATTGATCCAAAGCCTCCCCAATCGATTGGGAGCAATCCGATCGATTGGGATTTGACCGTTGGCGCAGGATATAGTTGTTGGCAAGCGTTTCTCTAGAGAGAACTTCTGCTACAGCTTCGATTCTTTCTCCACAGTGACATAGCAACTTCTCCACAGCTCTCACGCCAGATCTTGAAGGTTCTTGGAGGCTTGTGTTGGTGCACATCCAAGTCAAGAGGCGAGGAAGAAACTAGGGTTAGGATTTCTTGTGCAAACTTTTAAGATATCATTATATTTTTGTTTCCCTTCCCTTTCTTCTTGTACTAAGAGCTTGTAGGGCTTCTCCGCCTTTAATAGTTACCGAAAAGGAGTGTGTTTTTTCATAGTGGAGGGTGCGTGAGTGTGTGGATCCTTGGATTAGTCACCTCTTGTAGAGGTGGATACCAAGTAAATCCTCTTGTTAGCGTTGTGTGTTTGTTTTCTTTGTATTTACGTTGCATATCTTTGAAGAAACAAGCAACGAAGAGCAAGAGGAGCGCGCCGAGCTATTCACCCCTCCCCTCTAACTATATATTTGGTCCCAACAGGGTATTTATGGTCGCCGCTTCGACCTTGGGGTTTAACGTCACCGCTCGACGGTCTTCCGAGCGGGGTATTTATAGTCGTCGCATCGACTCTAGGGTTTAACGTCGTCGCTCGACGGTCTTTCGAGGTGGGTATTTATAGTCATCGTGTTGACTCTAGGATTTAACGTCACCGCTCGACGGTCTTTCTTGACGAGCTGTCCGCTCGTCGCTAACTTTGTAAACCTTTGCTTTTTTTACTCCTGCAGTCGAACAATGCGAAAAAAATGACAATTATATGGTATTAGCTACATCAACGCACCTTTCATCCAGCTCCATACGGCTGGAGATGATTTGTGTTCCAAGGACATTCTAGCCTCCGTCCGTCTTCATCCTCTAGGTAGTAGGCGTCTGACCGGAGTTTTTCCATGACTTTGAAAGGTCCAGCCCAAGGAGCCTCTAGCTTAGCGACGTCATCGACCGGCTTCACCTTCTTCCAGACAAAATCACCAACCTGGAAAGCTCTGGGTATAACTCGTCGATTGTAATTTTGACGCATCCTCTGTCTGTATACTGTTAACCGGGCGGCGGCCTTGGCGCGTGCTTTATCCACCAGGTCCAGCTCCAGGAATCGCCGCTCGATGTTGTCCTCGTCGTAGTGATGTATCCGGTCGGACTCTACACCAACTTCCACCGAAACGACTACCTCTCCTCCATATACTAAGTGAAAGGGGGTTGCTCCCGTCCCCTCCCTAGGTGAAGTGCGGATCGCCCATAATACGCTCGAGAGCTCGTCCACCTAGGTTCCTCCTATGTGGTCGAGTCGGGCCCGCAGTATGCGAAGAATCTCACGGTTGGTGACCTCAGCTTGACCATTGCTCTGAGGGCACGCCACGGACGTGAAGGCTTGCTTGATACCATTGTTGGTTGCTACTCGGAAAACCTAGAGGTTCCACTGTACAAAAATTTTGTACAAAGGTCTGAACCTTTTCCTAGCTACCATGTGTTCTTTTAAATTAAATTTTGGATCGCCTGCGGAAATTCACACGTTTGATCCAAAACTTAATCTATTCGTTCTTTTAGGTTTTGACTTGGGTCTCCTACGGAACTTAACACGTTCGACCCAAATCACCTTAAGTTATTAATTCCATTAAATATTAATTTCCATAATTGGTTCCCAGTACTGACATGGCGAGGCACATGGCCTTCTTGGATATGGGAGCAACCACCACCGACTAGACAAAACCTTTTATGGAAAGCTAATATTTAATTTCCTAAAATAACTTTAGGTTAACCGAAAAGAACAATCAAATCACAATAAAAAAAAAAACAAAAGAACACAACATCGAAAAACATATTCGAAATACTAGAATCGCATGCCTCTTGTATTTGGTATTATTTCCAAAAATAACTAGTATGATGCGGAAAGAAAAATTACTAGTTATACCTTTTAGAAAGACCTCTTGATCTTCTACCGTATTCCTCTTCTAACCTCGGACGTTGTGTGGGCAACGATCTTCCGAGATGAGAAACCACCAAAGCACCTTCTTTTCCTTTCTTCAAATTTCGGCCAAGCACAAAGCTTCCAAAAGATGAAGATCTTTTCCACCAACCAAGCTCCAAGGGATGTAAGCTTTCTCTCCTTCTTCCTCAAGCTAGATCCGGCCACCAATTAAAACTCCATGAGCATGAAGAGGTTCGGCCACAAAGAGAAGAAGAAGAGAAGAAGAAAGGGCCGGCCACACCACCAAGGAAAAGAGGGAGAAAAATAGAATAGAGTCCTTCCCCTTGAAGCCTCCTCTACCCCCTCTTTTATAATCCTTGGTTTTGGTAAATAAGGAAAATTTAATAAAAACTTCCTTAATTCTTTTGCCATTGAAAAGGAAAATTTATTTAATTAAAAATAATTTTTCTTTTCAATTTTACAATGGCCGACCACACCAAGAAATCTCCAAGCAAATAAAATTTTAAACACCAATTAAAACTTCCTTATTTGCTTCCGGAAATTTATAAAAATTTCTCAATAATTTTTATCCCTTTATGATTGGTTTATAAAAAGGAAATTTAATAAATTAAAATCTTTCTTTTAAACATGTGGATAAAAAAAAAAGTTATCTCTATAAATTAAAATCTCTTTTAATCTACAAATAAGGAAAGATATCAAATCTTTTCTTAATCTTTTGTAGAAACTTATAAAAGAGAATATTTAATTTTAAACTCTCTTTTAAATCATGAACATGATTAAAAAGGAAAGTTTTTTTTAAATTTAAAATCCTCCTTTAATCAACAAATATGGAAAGATTTCAAATTTTAAACTCTCTTTTAAACATGTAGATGATTTACAAATAAGGAAAGTTTTTACCAAAAATTAAAATCATCCTTTTAAACTACAAATAAGGAAAGAGATTAATCTCTTCTCTTAATCTTTTGTAGAAAGCTATAAAAGGAAATTTTTAATTTTTAAACTCTCTTTTAAAATCATGATATCCACATAAGAAATAATTTTAATAAAAATCCTTTTTAATATTCTAGTGGCCGGCCACCTAAGCTTGGGACCCAAGCTTTGGCCGGCCACCTACATGACTCATCCACTTGATCTTGGCCGGCCCTAGCTTGGGTTCCAAGCTAGCTTGGCCGGCCCCATTGGATGGGTAAAAAGGTGGGTATGCGGTGGGTATAAATCTCTATATACTAGAGGTTACGATAGGGACCGAGAGGAGGAATTGGTATTGGTCTCCCGATGAAATTAAGCATCTCGTGTTCGCCCCGAACACACAACTTAATTTCATCAATAATAATTCATTCCACTAAAGAACTATTATTGAACTACCGCACCAATCCCAAATTACATTTTGGGCTCCTTCTTATTATGAGTGTGTTAGTCTCCCTGTGTTTAAGATAACAAATGTCCACTAATTAAGTAAGTTACTGACAACTCACTTAATTAATATCTAGCTCCAAGAGTAGTATCACTCAACTTCATCGTCATGTCGGACTAAGTCCACCTGCAGGGTTTAACATGACAATCCTTATGAGCTCCTCTTGGGGACATTCTCAACCTAGATTACTAGGACACAGTTTCCTTCTATAATCAACAACACACACTATAAGTGATATCGGTTCCCAACTTATCGGGCTTATTGATTCATCGAACTAAATCTCACACATTGATAAATTAAAGAAATAAATATCAAATATATGTGTTTGTTATTATATTAGGATTAAAAGCACACACTTCCATAATAACTGAGGTTTTTGTCCCTTTATAAAGTCAGTATAAAAGAAACGACCTCTAATGGTCCTACTCAATACACTCTTAGTGTACTAGTGTAATTATATAGTTAAGATAAACTAACACCTAATTACACTACGACCTTCCAATGGTTTATTCCTTTCCATCATGGTCGTGAGCTACTGTTTATAATTTATAAGGTACTGATAATATAATCTTCTGTGTGTGACACCATACACCATGTTATCTACAATATAAATTAATTGAACAACTACATTTATCACAAATGTAGACATTTGACCAATGTGATTCTTATTTCTAGATAAATATTTATACCAAAAGCTAGGCTTTTAGTATACACTCTAACAACCATATCCCCCACACCACTCCCTTAGCTGATGCCCGACGAACTGCCTCCCGTTATTCAAGACGAGCCGACGCGGGATGCCGAACTGATAGATAATGTGTTGCCAAATGAGTTTTTTGACCATCTGCTCGGTGATTCTTGCCAACGGCTCAGCCTCGACCCATTTGGAGAAGTAGTCGACTGCCACGAGCAAGAACCTCCGCTGCCTGGTGGCCATGGGAAACGGTGCCATGATATCCATGCCCCATTGGTCGAATGGACAAGAGACTGTGGAGGCTTTCATTTCTTCCGTCGGTCGGTGCGAAAGGTTATGGTATCTTTGGCAGGATAGACATGTTGCTACCATTCGTGCGGCGTCTTCCTGGAGGGTCGGCCAGAAGTAGCTTGCCAGCGACCTACCGCCCTGGTGCCCTCTGCAAGATCCTTAATGTACCTCCTTCAGAATGTAGTCAACATCTTCCGGGCCAACACACTTGAATAGATGTTGGGAGAAGGCCTTCTTGTACAATTGATCCTCTATCAGCGTAAATCCCCCCGCCCTTCTTCTCAGAGTGTGAGCTTCTTCCCGATCAGTCGGTGCGGATCCCGTTCGCAAAAATTCGATTAACGTCGTCCTCTAATCATTTGGGAATGTGAGCCCTTCCATTTGATCGACGTGTGCCATTAAGGACACCTGCTCGATCGGCTCCTGGATGACAATAGACATTATTGAGCTTGCTAACTTGGCTAGTTCGTCCGCTGCCAGATTCTCCAAGCGGGGCATTTTGTGTATAATGACTTCATGGAAACTGACCTTCAGTTTTTCGAAGGCATCAACGTAGAGTCTGAGCCGAACATTATTGATCTCGAATGTTCTGCTTAGTTGCTGAGCTGCCAGCTGAGAATCTGAGTGAATGAGGACTCTGACAGCTCCCACGTGCCGAGCTGCTTGTAGGCCGGCTATTAACGCCTCGTATTCCGCTTCATTGTTGGTCGTCCGATAATCCAGCCGAATGGATAGATGCATCCACTCCTCCTGGCGAGAGATTCGCAGTATACCTATTCTGCTTCCTTGCCGAGTAGACGACCCATCCACGAATATCTTCCAAGTGGCCTCGGGCTCGGGATTTTATACTTCGATGACGAAGTCTGCCAAGGATTACGCTTTGATGGCCTTCCAGGGCTGATACTGAATGTCAAATTCGCTGAGTTCCATGGTCCATTTTATCAGTCTCCCGGACGCCTCTGGATTGAGAAGCACTCTCCCCAATGAGATGTTAGTCATGACAATGATCGTATGTGCCAGGAAATACGGGCGGAGTCTCCGAGCGGCGAGGACCAACGCAAAGGCAAGCTTCTCGAGACCAGTATAGCGAGACTCGACATCTTTTAAAATATGGCTCAAGAAATACACTGGCTGCTCTTCGTCGTTTGGTCTTACAAGGGTCGAGCCGACCGCGTGCTTGATCGACGATAGATAGATCCTGAGAGACTCTCCGACGACTGGCTTGGCTAGCACCGGTAGTGAATTGAGATAGGCTTTGAGCTCTTCGAACGCTCGATCGCACTCCTCGTCTCACTAGAACTTGGTGGCTTAGCGCAAGATCTTGAAGAAAGGTAGACTCCGGTCAGCCATCTTGGAGATGAATCGGGATAAGGCCGTTATCCGACCGGTGAGGCACTGAACTTCCTTCAAATTTGTTGGAGGTGGCATATCTTGTAGTGATTTTACTTTGCTAGGGTTCGCCTTGATACCCCACTCGATAACTATATAGCCCAAAAAATTTTCGCTCTTCGCGCCGAACAGACACTTGCCCAGGTTCAGCTTGATCACGTACACTCGGAGTGTTCGGCGGGTTTCTTTGATGTCTGCGCAGAGGTTAGTAGCTCGGAGGGATTTAATGAGTATGTCATCAACGTATACCTCCATATTCCGTCCAATCTGCTTCCGAAAGACTTTGTTCATGAGCCGTTGATACGTGGCCCCGACGTTCATCAAGCCGAACGGCATTACGTTGTAGCAATAGGTGTCGTCCGCCATGATGAAGCTCACCTTCTCCTGATCTTCCCGGGCGAGCGATACTTGATGGTATCCTTGGTATGCATATCAGCTCGCACCCAGCAGTCGAGTCAACCATCTGATCAATTCTGGGTAGGGGATAGAAGTCCTTCGGGCACGCTTTGTTCACGTCCCGAAAGTCAATGCAGACCCTCCACTTGTTGTTCATCTTGGAGATGAGTACTACATTCGCTAGACAGCTCGGGAACTGGACTTCTCGTATGTGGTCGGCCTCCAACAGCTTCTCGACCTCTGCCTAGATAATCTGATTCTACTCAGCGCTAAAATATCTCTTTTTTTGCTTTACTGGTCGGGCATCTGATCAGACATGAAGCTCATGCTGCGCGACGCTGGGGGAGATGTCGGGCAACTCGTGTGTTGGCCACGCGAAGACATCATGGTTCTGCTGGAGGCAGCTGATCAGCTCAGCTTTCTAATCGGCTCCCAGATCAGATGCTATGAAAGTCGTCGCCTCTGGTCGGCCAGGACGTATCTGTACTTCTTCCTTTTCTTCATAAACTAAGGTAGGAGGTTTTTCGGTTATGGCGTTTACCTCGAGCTGGGGGACTTTTCGAGCGGACTTGGCTTCTGCCTTTACCATCTCGACGTAACAGCGACGAGCAGCTAACTGGTCTCCTTTGACCTTTCCAACCCGATCCTCCATGGGGAATTTGATTTTTTTTTTTACAATAGGTTGAGACAATCGCTCGGAACTCGTTGAGGGTTAGTCGACCCATGATGACGTTATAGGCCGAAGAAGCATCCACGACGATGAAGGTGGTAGTCCTGGTCCTCCGGAGCGGCTCTTCTCCGAGTGATATGGCTAACCTTGTCTGACCGAGCGATTAGACCTCGTTGCCGGTGAACTCATATAAAGGGGTCGTCATTGGCAGCAGCTCGGCTCAGTCAATCTGGAGCTGGTCGAAAGCCTTCTTGAAGATGATGTTGACTGAGCTCCCTGTGTTAATAAAGATGTGATGAATAGTGTAGTTGGCAATTACCGCACGGATGATGAGGGCGTCGTCGTGCAGTACTTCAATCCCCTCGAGCTCCCTGGGGCCGAAGTTGATTTCAGGCCCACTCGCCTTCTCCTGGCTACATCCTACAGCATGGATCTCCAATCGCCTAGCATATGACTTTCGGGCCCGGTTGGAGTCTCCACTAGTTGGTCCACCAGCTATAATGTTGATTTCGCTCCAAGCGGCATTACTTCGATTTTCCTCCTCCCGAGCGGAGTGCCCAACCTACCCACGCGAGGCTAGGGCACGGTCGTCATTCCTTGTTTGATGATGATGATGCCGCCGAAAAGGTGGCAGTCTGATCTCCTCTTACCGTCCGGTATCAGGCCGCATATATCGCAGTTCGGGGGAAGGCGACCGATGGCGATAATTCCTAGGAGTCGGCTGAGTGACTACCGGGACTCCACGGCAGTCTCGGGTGTTGTGGGTCGTGGATTAATGGAAGGAACAGAACATAGGAGTCCATACCTTCCCCTTGGGCCTCGGTCGTTCGGCTACCACGTGTTGGACAGCATGCGTCCTTATTTCTTGATGTGGTCGTGTCACCTCGGCTCAAGGTCCTCGCGGAGGCTGGTGGCTGGTCGGTGGCATGCGTTCGGCGTGCATCGATGGTTATGATGGCGCTTCTTTCCTTTGGGCTGCTTGAGCTTCCTTCACGTTGATATATTCACTGGTTTCCTCAGCATGTGATCGTAATCACAGGGCAGCTTCCTGATGAGCGAGCAAAAGAAGTCCCCGTCGATGAGCCCTTGGGTGAAGGCATGTATCATGGTCTCAGAGGAGACCGTGGGGATGTCCATGGCCACCTGGTTGAAGCCTTGAATGTAGGTCCGAAGAGTCTCTCTCGACCCTTGCTTCATAGAGAACAGGCTGACGTTGATCTTTTGATAGCGCCTGCTGCTCGCGAAGTAGTGGAGGAAGGTCGTCCGGAAGTCCTTGAAGCTTTGAATCGATCCGTCCGGCAACCTTCTAAACCAACATTGTGCTGAGCCGGACAAAGTAGTGAGGAAGACTCGGCACTTAACTCCATCCATGTACTGATGAAGGGTTGCTGCATTGTCAAACTTGCCGAGATGGTCGTCCGGATCGGTAGACCCGTTGTACTCGCCGATCGCCAAGGATGCATAGTGTCTTGGCAGAGGATCTTGTAGAATTGCCTCGAAGAACTGGCGATTGATTCATTCGGGTGATGAGTTAGCTCGGGGGTGCCTTGCCCTTTCTTGCATCCCGAGAGGGGGCTTCGTTTGAGGAAGATCGGTCTCGATTTGCTTGCGCAATCTCAGAAGGTGTCTAAAACAATGCCCGATGGAATGGGATTGGGGTGGGCGGAGCCTCTGCTTGGGTGCCGGTCGGACCTTTGTTCTGACCCCATATGGAGAGTTGTTCCGGCCGGTCCTCATGCGATGCTCGGCCTCCAGATGCTGAAGTTGCTTGTTGCGCCAGACGCTCGGCTAGCGCCTTCTGTTGCTGTTCTAGCATCTTGGTCGTTCGCGCCCATACGAGCACGTCAAGCTCCTCCCGGGAGAGCGTCATAGTGTGTTGGCGTTCATCTTCTTCCATCTCCTTGACTCGGCTTCAGGTGTGTTCCCATAGACGGCGCCAATTTGATCATGTCCGAGTGCTGAGTCGACGGAGGCTGGGGATGTGGCGCTCTCGCTGACTGGTTGAAGACTCCGAAGACATGGATCCTCTGTTGCCAGGAACATGCAGACACAGCGCCAAACTGGGGAAGAGTTCCCCAGCGATGGCTCTCCAACGCTCAAGTCAAATCTCCAGCAGAAAGAAATAGGCAAAGATGAACCGAGAACTGTAGCTACAGTATAATAGTGTGCATACCTCCGTCGAAGTCTGGGGTCTTTATATAGGGCTCCCCAGAGATGCGTGCACAGTTATCAAAGCATATCTGGAATAGACATGTCAGAAAAGCACGCCTGTCTCCATACCTCAACAGCACGAGCATATCTCTGACGTGACAGTGGAATCTTCTGTAGGACCGTTGGGCCGGCTAGAAGGGGGGTTGAATAACCCTGAATAAAACACAACCCTTTCTTAAATGATTAAGCTAACACTTGAAAAATAGATTAAGCAGAAAATAAAGCATAAAAACGAGACACCGGATTTGACTTGGTTACAACCGGGGAGGTTGTTAATCCAAAGAAAATGGTCGTGTTGGAACCCCAAGGTGTTTTGATGTGATCAAACAAGCTAAGTTAGGTCCTGCGTTTGTTTAACCCTTGTGTCTAAGTGTGCAGGAGCTTAGGAACACAAGAAGTCAAGCGGAAGACGCGACTAACGAGAAGGACAGCACGGGGAGAGAGCCGACGGACTCAGTGCGTCCAAGGGATGAGGTGACCGCGGAAGAGTACACCGGTGGACGAGAAGAACGTGTGCGGCGTTCGAGGGACGAGAAACCGAGAAGGAAGGCTGCTCGAGGAAAAGGCCGGAACTTGGGTTCGGGTGAGCCCTATTCCGAATGGACGAGATCACCCAAGCTAGCGGAGCCGGAGCGAACAAGACCCAGACCGAGATGAGCTAAACCAGAGACGAAAAAGTCAATGCTGTTAACTTTGGGCTCCGAGGCGCCCGGAGCCCTCCGGGGTGCCCGGAACTGGATTTTGACCAGGATCGCGTCAAATGCGATCTGATCGTTGGGGGATAAAATTTTATCCCCCCAGGGCGCCTGGAACCCATTCGGGGCGCCCCAACCAATGCTATAAATATAGCACTGATCTGCACAGTCAGAACATCTCACTTGTAATCAGTTTTCTCTGTGCTTTCAATTTTGTTTCTTTTATTTGTGCTGTCAACGCTGTAAAGAGGCTACTCCGCCCGAAGGAGATAAACAGATAGTGCGCTTACTTTCCTTGGATTAGCAATCCCCTAATTGCAAACCAAGTAAATCTCTTGTGTCTGCTCTTTTCCTTTAGTATCTTAGTTTTATTATTACAAGTGTCTTTTAAATTAGTTGAATATCCGAGAAGGGTTTTTGGTTTAATTCTTGTAGGACAATTCACCCCTCCCCTCTTGCCGGCCTCCAAAGGGACCTACAGGTCGCACTAAGAACTCCTTCAGGCGGAGAAGCCTCGTTTACAGTAGTGTAGGCACAGAAAGAAAGAAGCTAATCTAAGCAGTGGAAGCACACAAGTGTTGTTACAATTTCTGAATTGATGAAAAGCTTCTGGACCAAGGCTATATTTATAGCCTTGGTCGGTGTGCCCCGAAGGGGTTTCGGGCGCCCTGGGGGGATAAATTTTATCCCCCAACGATCAGATCGAGTCAAATCTCGATCCTGGTCAAAAGTCTGGTCCGGGCGCCCGGAAGGGTTCCGGGCGCCCCGGAGCCCAAAGTCAATAGATGTTGACTTTTTCGTTCGGGACCTCTTCTCTGGTTCAGTCCCGCCTCGGTCCAGTTCTTCTCCTCCGGATCCACTCGCTTGGGTGATCTCTGCTATCCAGAAAAGGGTTCACCCAAACCCAACTTCCGGTCTTCTCGAGCGGGCTTCCCTCCGGCTTCTTGTCCCTCGGAATCGCCGCGTGTTTCCTTCTCGTCCGCCGGGGTATTCATCCGCAGTCTTCGTCCCTCGAACGCACCACGTATCGTCCTTCTCGCTAGCTGTGTCTCTTGCTCCCTGAGCAATCTTCCGCTCCGGCTTTCGTCCCTCGGAACCACCGCACGCTTCCTTCTCGTCCGCCAGTGTACTCTTCCGCAACACCTCATCCCTCGGACTACCGTCCTTCTCGCTAGCTGCGTCTTCCACTGGACTACCTGTGCTCCTAAGCTCCTGCACACTTAGATACAAGGTTAGAAACACACAGGACCTAACTTAACTTGTTGATCACACCAAAACAACCTTAGGGTTCCAACAATCTCCCCTTTTTTGGTGTGATCAACCCAAGTTAAGCTAGGGTTAAAATAGACATTAAATAAAATTAAGTAAATTAACTTAATTTGTAATTTAAGTACAAAAAGATAGAAAAAATTAAATCTATCTACCTCCCCCTAGACTTATACTTTCCCTTCTCCCCCTTTGATCACAAAAAAATGGGGTTCCAAGAAAAACAATCTAAGGGTTAAAAATTTAGTAAATTTGAAAAAAAAATATTTAAAAGAAATTCTAAAATTCTAAGTTAAAAATAATTCTAAGTAAAGTTTTGAAAATCTGACTTAGGCAAATTTTTTTAAAAAAAAAATTCTAAGTAATTTGAGCATAAATTTCTAATTTTAGAAAATCTTTTAACTTAAGAAAAATATTAAAAAAAAATCCTAAGTAAAGATTATTTTTGAAAGAAAATTTTCTAACTTAATCATTTGAGAATTTTTAAGAAAAATTTTTCTAAGTAATAAATGACTTAGTCAATTTAAAAAAAAAATTAAGTGAGTAAATTTCTAAATTGAAAAAAAAATGTTTTGAATAACCTTTTTAAAGCATTAATTAATTCTTGCATTAATGCTTTATTAGTAAGTTAATTAAACATTCATTTCAATATTTTGACTCTCAGGTCGTGGCGGGACACTAGGCCTTCTTGGTTATTGGAGCAACAACCACTTTCTTAACAAAACCTCATAAAGAAATTCTTTGTTTAATTTTCTCACTTAAAGTGTTAATTTTAATTTTAAAATTAATTTAAGCATGACTTCGGAACCCAATATAGGTTCCAACCTACTGGATTAACCAAAAAATTTTTAGGGACATATTTTCTTGAAATGTTCTTAATTTGTCCCTGGTGATATTTAAAGTACCAATTTAAATTATTAAATCTTCTAAAATTAGTTTTAGATGAACATGCATAGTTTTTCAAGTTATCTACTTGAATTTTCAAATCATCATTTTCAAGTTTCAATTTTTCATTTGCTAGTTTTAATTTTTCTAATTCTTCTAAGGGATAAGACTTAGCTAGAATTACCTTTAAATTTTTATTTTCACTTTCTAATTTGCAGCAATCTTTTGTTAAAAGTTTAACAAACTTAAACATTTTATCGGGAGGAAGAGATCGTACCTGACTTACCTTGTCGATCTCGTTGTTCGTTTCTCCCCCTTCATCAATGCTCTCGATGCTCATTTCGGAAGAGCTTGAATCGCAGTCGTCTTGATGACTCGCCATCAGTGCGAGTCCGGAGAATGCTTCGACTTTTGATTTGGACGACGTATCGTCCCACGTCGCCTTCAGGGTCTTTCGTTTTTTGATAGGCTTCTTACCCTTCTCCTTGTCTTTGTTCTTCAGCTTGGGGCAGTTGTCCTTGACATGCCCTTCTTCGTCACAGTGGTAGCAGCGGATTGTCCTTTTCTTTTTCCCCTGCGGATGGTTAGTAGATCTAGATTTACAAAGTTTCTTGAATCTTCTTACCATCATTACCATTTCCTCGTCATCGAGAGAAGATTCCGACTCAGGTTCATCTCTCGAAGCTTTGAGGGCGACGTTGTTCTTGGGCTCCTTCATTCCTGCACATCTTGACTCATGAACTTCAAATGTTAAAAAAAATTCTTCTAATGAAATTTTTTCTAAATCCTTCGGAATGTAAAAAGCATCTACTAATAATGCCCATTTTGAATTTCTCGGAAATGAATTTAACGCGTACCTAAGCGAATCTCGGTTACTTACCTTTTCTCCGAGATTCGTGAGTCTAGTGATGATTTCTTTTATTCTGGAGTGGAGATGTGCGACTGTCTTGTCTTCCCCAAGTCGCAGCCTGGTGAGCTGATTGCGAAGCAGATCTCGTCTAGCGAGCTTGGCTTCGGACGTTCCTTCGTACAGCTCAAGGAACTTCTCCCAAAGCTCCTTTGCCGAGTTGTAGGTGCCGACACGGTTGAGTTCTTGTGGCGGAAGTACGCTTAGCAGATGGAATTCTGCTTTCTTGTTTGCCACGTACTCGACCTGCTCTTTCTTTGTCCATTGATTTTTCGCTTTGCCCTCGGGAGCTTCAAAACTGAGTTCCATTATTAGTAATAAATCGAAATCGGTACCAAAAATACCTCCATATGTTTTTTCCAGCTTGCAAAGTCTCCCTCGAATTTTGGCGGGTGGATGTTAGATCCGGCCATCTCGTTGCTTCGTTCGGTGGTTAGTCCTCCTGAAGCATCTTGGCTCTGATACCACTTGTAGGACCGTTGGGCCGGCTAGAAGGGGGGGTTGAATAGCCTTGAATAAAACACAACCCTTTCTCAAACGATTAAGCTAACACTTAAAAAATAGATTAAACAGAAAATAAAGCATAAAAATGAGGCACCGGATTTGACTTGGTTACAACCGGGGAGGTTGTTAATCCAAGGAAGATAGTCGCACTAAGAACTCCTTCAGGCGGAGAAGCCTCGTTTACAGTAGTGTAGGCACAGAAATAAAGAAGCTAATCTAAGCAATGGAAGCACACAAGTATTGTTACAATTTCTTAACTGATGAAAAGCTTCTGGACCAAGGTTATATTTATAGCCTTGGTTGGGGCGCACCGAAGGGGTTCCGGGCACCCTGGGGGGGATAAACTTTATCCCCCAATGATTAGATCGAGTCAAATCTCGATCCTAGTCAAAAGTCTGGTTCGGGCGCCCAGAAGGGTTCCGGTCACCCCGGAGCCCAAAGTCAACAGATGTTGACTTTTTTCCCGGGACCTCTTCTCTGGTTCAGTCCCGCCTCGGTCTGGTTCTTCTCCTCCAGATCTGCTCGCTTGGGTAATCTCTGCCATCCGGAAAAGGGCTCACCCGAACCCAACTTCCGGTCTTCTCGAGCAGGCTTCCCTCCGGCTTCTCGTCCCTCGGAATCGTCGTGTGTTTCCTTCTCGTCCGCTGGCGTACTCATCCGCAGTCTTCGTCCCTCGGAAGCACCGCATGTCGTCCTTCTCGCTAGCTGCGTCTCTTGCTCCCCGAGCAATCTTCCGCTCTGGCTTTCGTCCCTCGAAACCACCGCACGCTTTCTTCTCGTCCGCCGGTATACTCTTCCGCAGCACCTTGTCCCTCGGACTGTCGTCCTTCTCGCTAACTGCGTCTTCTGCTCGACTACCTGTGCTCCTAAGCTCCTACACACTTAGACACAAGATTAGAAACACACAGGACCTAACTTAACTTGTTGATCACACTAAAATAACCTTGGGGTTCCAACAGCTTCCACCGTACGATTCTTTGTCTGATTATGCTGCGGACTCTGCTGCTGACCATGCCTCCTGTCCACGGAACTAGTCTCTAGGAGGATATTGCTAACCGCTCTTTGTCCTTTACCAGTCCGCGCGGACGGGCCGTTCGGCCAACGCCCTCCCTGGGCCGAGCGAAGGTCACCTCTGCTAGTGCCCTCTCGAGGGATGTCCGCTCAGCCGGTTGTTTTATGTCCGAGTTCACCATTTCGGGCGAGTGATCTCTAACTGCAGGACTAATGCCTTGTCTACCGTCAGCCGAGCGGGATGACCGCTTGGCCATTATCCTTTCCCATTTTGCTTTAAGAGCGTTGGAAACTCGGTGTTTCGATGTCAGGTTGGCTATTCCTCCCGTCGATCGGGGAGGTAATTCGCCCGGTTGGGCGCCTACAGGGTGTTGACCACCTTGACCTCCTGCTGGACGGGCTCCCCTTTACCACCAGATCAACTACAATTTAATGTTCATTATTCTCCAAATTCTATAAATAAAAATGTTTATTTTAATTTTTTTCACACTCATTTTCTCAACTCTCGTTCTCAATTCCTCAATCTAGACATGCTTTCCACTTTCACTTTCAAATTTCCGACTACAATGGAATGAGTCCGAAGAGGTTCATCATCTCAATCTCAGAGGAATAAGTGAATCTAAATGAGTGCAACATTTAATTCACTGATGATGAGACTGAACAACTTTCAACACATGAAATACAAGGAAATATAAATGTAATTATTTCTAAGATTCAGAAAATTTCTTCCTTAAAATCTTCTATTTTTCTTAAATATTTTGAAAAAGTCACTTTTCCATCAAGAGAATTGTATGTAAAATACAAGTACTATAGTATTTCTCTTAAATTCCAAGCCTACAGTCCCCCACTTTCTTTGTTTAAGATCAATATTGTACCCACATGGCTCAATCATACCATAACTTTTGTGCACAGTCGATGGTTAAACCTCCTGGCAGTCCTGGCTCTGATACCAATTGTAGGATCGAAAAGAATTTATATATCTCCACAATGGCATGGTATTGTCCACTTTGGGCCTAAACCCTCATGGTTTTGCTCTTGGGCTCTACCCAAAATGTCTCATGCCAATGGAGATATCTTTCTCTTATAAACCCATGATCTTTTCCATGTGTTTTCAATATGGGACTATGTTTGCAACCCCAATACTTTTCATAAATTCCAAGCCTACAGTGCTTATGAGTCATTGAAATGACACCTATAAGTGAAACAACATACGAAATATGGAATTAACTATTTTCAAGTATAATTATTTAGATTTTCTACCAGTGGAGGTACTTATTCTTGTTTATTTTTATATTTTGATAATAAATTAAGAGAATTATTAGCTAGATTTATTTTCATATAATATTTTCATTTAGTTTTAAATCTAAATACATTTTTTAAGTTTTTATAAAAAATCTCTTAATTCATTTGTTAAATATATTTCTATAAATACAGTTATTCATACAATTAAAAAAATTTAGTAAAATAAATAAAATAGTAAAATAAAAAAAATAGTAAAATAAGGAGGGGATTAATTGAAGAAATTTAGTAAATTAAATAATATTTTTTTATGTTCTGATATTTGGAGTGATCATTGTCAAATACATTTATATATGATTTTAACTTGTCATTTGATCAAAACTTTTGAAATATCCAAAAAAATTCTTATCATATAGAGGTTTTAATGATTATCATCGTGCTCACAACATGTCATGATTATTATTTTTATTTTAAAAAAAATATGAATTTACTCATAAAATATTTTTAATATTATTTGATAATACTAGTTCTAATACCGCTAGTATTTCTTTTTGTAGTATTGATGAACTAAAATTTATATGTCCGCTTGTTATTATTGGTTTATTTTTTCATATACGTTGTGTATGTTATGTTTTAAATTTACGTGTTCAAGATGAAATTGATATTTTTTATTTATGGTCTCATCTATTATATAAACAATGAGATAAATTTTATATAAATAATAGAATGAGATCTAAAAATTTTTCATATGATGTACCAACACAAATTTAACATATCATTTGTTACAAAATTCATATCAATATAGAGAATTATTTTATGTTCATTTTTTACCAGACATTAATAATATTAATATATATTTATTTTCAAAACAATGGAATATTTATAATGGTCTTTGTAAATTTTGTAAAATATTTAATGATGTAACCGAACAATTTTTTGATTCTTGTTATCTTATTTCTCATTTAGTTTTAGGAAAATTTTTGTAGTATAGTAGTAGGGATTGTAATTTCACCTGAATCCTATAGGTAATCCGACATCCAACCCAAATGGAGGAGGATATGGAGAAAATTTTTATACCTGATTACAGTAAATGGGTATTCGAGTATGAGTATTTTCGGGTATGGGTATGGAGGCAGATATGAAAAAAATCTCACCCATGCCCTACTCGATATATATATATATATATATATATATATATATATATTATTGAAAGAGAATAAACTTTAGCTCGCTTTCCACCTTTGGAAAAAAAAAGACTTAGTTGGCCTCTTTATCCAGTCATCAACACATATATCATCTTCTTTTCCATGAAAAATGTTCACTCAATCGAAGGAGCGCGAGACAAAGAAAAGCAAACAAGTACATTGAAATAATTTTTTTTAAAAAAAACGAGAATAATAGAGAGAATAGGATAATGGGTAAGATATGGATACCCGAACCTCCAATGGGTATGGGATGGGTATGAAAGTTAAATACCAGATGAGTATGAGATGTATATGGGGATAGATATAATAAATGGGGATGGGTAAGGGGATATGAAATCCTACCCAAATCCTACTATTGCCATCCTTATATATAGTAGTAGTTTTAAATAAAAATAATACCAATAAATTTTTATATTCTTGTGTATTATGAATGAAAATGAAATGAAAATTAATTTTTAATAAAATTTAATTAGTTGCATTTGATTTAGACCTTACATATAAATTATAAGTTTTTAAAAAGAATATTAGATTTGTATTATAAGTTTTTAAAAAGAATATTAGATTTGTATTATGATGCTCTAATTCCATTTAAAATATTAAAATAATATTATATATAATATTAGAAATTATTTATATGATACTTATAAAGAATCTAGTATAAAAATTAGAATACAATTTAATATTTCTGAAATACTAGTAGTAGTAATTTAAAATATACAAAAATATAAATTTTATTAAAAAATAGATGATTTTTTTTTATTTTAATAAAGCAAATAACTTGGATATAACCCAGTTAAATAAGTGTAATTTTGATTCTCCTATATTTTAAGAGAATATGTAGGTAATTTAAATAAGTGTAAATTTTTTTATGAATTTATAATTTTATTTTTTAATATAATAATCTTAAATCACTGTGAACTATGCACAAACATAGTATCTCTTCCGAAGCAAGATTAGGTCTAGGTATATAGCCATCTGGTTGCTCAGGTAATATCTCTTCTTGCTAGACCTCGACTTGGGATCAGCTTTTTTAGGCTTAAACCTAATACGGTCTTTACTAGTTCACTATAGCTGGCTCATCAAGATGCGTGGCCCAGGACATCACGATGAAGTTGATGTGCACGTGCTCCTGTGCTGCTAGCTATTTGCACACGGAAATTACCCACGTGGTCATCTGTGCGCCAATCCATGGATAGGTGATCCCCTATCACATGTGGCATGTCCACACGTGCGCCAAAATCTTAGTATATTTTTCGTATTAAAAATATCTTTATTTTAGTATTTATCTTAGTGTCTAAGAGTAATTAGAAAAAAAAATAATTTAACTTTATATATATATATATATATATATATATATATATGATAATTCTTTATCAACCAAATTGAACTTAATTAAAAAATTGATTTACTTTACCATGTTTTAGAGTTGCAATTTGTATACACTAGTTATTCCTCTTAATTGTTATACTAATATTAAAATAAAGATATTTTTAAGTACGATAAATATAATAAAATTATTGGTTAATTTGTCTTTTTAATAATTTATTGATATGCCGATGTTGGCAGTTCTGAATAAGTCTAATTTATCTTTTTCAGAATGTATATAGACAGTTTTAGAGGAGTTACTCTTATGCCAATTTCATCTTTTTACCATCCATGGATATGCCAATGTTCATTATCATGATTCCATACATATAATAGTTTCGGAATGACCCATTAATATTATGCAAATTCCAACATTTTAGAAAAGGAAATGACCAGAGATAATTCATCAAAATTCAAGTTTTAAATATATATTAATTTCGATAAAATCAATTGAAAAATAAATTTAATTAATATTTTTTCAATTGAGGATTTTAAATCAAAACAAATAAAAAATTTTAAAAATAATTTTCCATCTCTAACTACAAATCAAACATTAATTTTGTAGAAAAATAAAAAGGACACTATGTGAAAATCGGGTATAGACTTCGCCATATGTTACTTCAGCGATGAGAATTTATGAAGTAATATATAGTAATCAACTTCGGTTATAAAAATGATGAAGTAAATACTATTTTAGACTTCATAGGTTAAAAAATATGGATCACATTCTCATTTTAATTGATATTTTACTTTGTAATATTTATTTGATGAAGTAATAGATTATAAAATAAAATTTAATTTTGTAAGTATTGAAGTAATAAATTTGATCCAGTGAAAACACTTTTCCCTTCTATCCCTAATTTTTTCACTCAATCCCCGTTTCGCAAAAACCCTACGTGCAGATTTTTCATCTCCAACATTCCATCGCTGTGAACCCTAAAAGCCATGGATCTGCCTCTCTCGGAAGCAGCCAATGGAGGATCCTCCCTCTAGTGCTGCGCCATTTGCTACCAAGCATGTTCCTTCCGTGTCTAGCATCGTTAATCCCACTCCTACCTCACAGCAGTCCAATGTGCACGGGAATGTAGAGGAGGATGGAAAGCAAGAGCGGATAGAAGGGAGGAGGCGGGTGAGTTTGTTAGGGGTCATTCTCAGGCATGGTGAGGGTTTCCGAGGATAAGGAATCCAAATCCATAGGTAATCTTCTTCTTCTTCTCTAAATCCCTAATCTTCTTTCCTCCTCCTTTTCCTTTCTTAGAACCCTCTTTTTCTCCTTCTCTAAATTTCTCAAATTGTCCCCTTCTTTACATTTGGAGTACTTCACCAGCATTGTATTATGATTTAAGATCCATCTGTGGGGTGGAAAGCACGCATATGTGTGTGAGCATGAGGCAACGCCACCAACTTGGTCTTGTCTCGCCTTTTTTTATAATTATTACTATAATGTATTTTGTGTGCTCATACTTCATTGTTTGTTTTCAGTGTTACATGTAGTAATATCTAATGGTCCTCAGTGGATTTATGTTCTTTGATATCTTGATTCATAGGAACAAGTGAAATTATATACATTCTATATTTTCCCTAGCTTGCTTATTACTACACATTTTCCCTAACTTTGCTAGATAATTAAATCATGGATGTATCTTTTTTCAATAAAACTCGACAGAATGTTGATAAGACAAACACGACAGACGCATTGATAAGAGCTATCAAAATCAATAAACTAAAGAATGAACTAAAGGATGTAAGAGATGGCTGCACTAGTAAAAGGTATTATTCATGGTGCCTTTTTTTTTTTTTGGTTTTTTGCTTAATCAATTATTGTTATACAATCTACATACTTGTGTTACTTCATTTCTGTACATGGCACACTTGAATATTCTGGAATTTAAATTTGTCCTTGTAATAGAAGACAACATGGGATACCCAAATATGAAAATGAAGTTTTCATTGACGTTCTCAATCCTACTCCGCTTAGTAATTTCCTGCCTAATTTCAAGTAAAGAAAACAAATGTAAAGATATGGTACAACTTATTTAAGGTGGTGGTTAAGATAATTTAGAAGCGCTAACTGTAAGAATGGTGATAAAGGAATGTTTTTGGACTCTTGTGGGTGTGTTTAACACTTAGATCTATTTTCATGTTGGATACTCATGCCCAAGTTAAATTAATAGCTTTTTAATACATCAACTGTAATTTGATTAGTCTGCTTTTATTTCTACTTCATGTTTGTATTTCTAATGTGCTGGTTAAATTCGTGGTTGAAATTGTTTGATATCATAGTTTATATCTATTCCACTTTTGTTTAGATTCTATTTCATAATTTGCTAGTTAGTTATGTAACACATTAATGTGCATATCATGCTAATTTTGGAAAGTGTAGAAACTCATACCACAAAACAATAAGATGAATGTTGAGTTATTTATATCCTTATTCTCAATAGTAGTAAGTTGTTGGTTATCGTGGTAATCAATAGTCTCCACTATCCCGGTATTGTTATAAGTTCCTATCTAGTAGAACTTTGAGAGCAAGGATATAAATAACATAGAGTTCCAATTTTGAGAATAAGGTTATATTTTTTGAGAACAACTATAATCTAGCAGAACTTTGAGACCAAGGTTATAAGTTCCAATTTTCTTCATAGAGTTAAAATGAACTACTGATGGACATTTAGTTCTAAAATTATTTTTGTTTTATTCACTTAAATTTGGTACCCTATCTTCTTTAGCTTTTCTATCCATATTTAAGAATCTAATTGTAGAAAGAGGAAGTATGATATAGAGAATAATTGTACTGTTTTTCTAAATTCTAGTATTGGCTCCTTTCCTTTGAAATGTTTCCTCACTACTTGTTTACCTTATTTTGTTGTTCATTATGCTAATTGAAGAGATTATTCTGAAATGGATTTACTATAGAATAGATGCTCAAATAATTTTTTTGTACATATATATGCATCTATATTCATCTTTTTTTTCAGTGTTATGGACTTATGGATGAATACATACTAAATTATCTAAGGTCCTCTATCATCCAATTGGAGAGGAAGGTGAATTTTTTTGTTTATGAAATATTTTCTTTATAAAATATTAAGTCATTTTTCATTGACCCTCAAACTTCTGTTAATGCTTCATTTTGCAGCTTCAAAAAATAAACAGTATTATAATCAATCTCAGTATGATGAAGTCAGAAGTGAATGAAGCGAATTCGTCTACTTCTATATGGATGCCTAAGTGTAGGCTATGATATAATTTTAAATTGTATTTAGAGATTTATAGATACAAAAGTTTTTGGGTTATGGTTAAACATGTCTTTTATGAATACACTTTTGGGTTGTATTTGATATATATTAGTGATATATTTGTTCAATTTTGATGGTGAAAAATATTGTGTTATAGTAAAATATTATGATATACACTTTTGTTAATTAAAATTGTATGTAGTAATATATGGTCAATTACTTCAACATGATAAATACAAATGATGGAGTAATACAACACAAAAGACTTCAATAAATTTAAATAGTGGCGTAGTTAAAGAAACTATTTACTTTGTCACTGATCAAATTTGTGAAGTCGTATACATATTTTACTTCGTCAGTCAATATAACCTATGAAGTAATATATCAACCACTTCGGTACTTTTATTGATCTCGATGAAGTAATAGAACCTTTTTACTTTAAAAATGGTTCGATTTTGAACCAGATTTGGACCGGTGATAGACTTCGGTAATTGCATGGCGAAGTAATAAATTGACCTTTTTACTTCACGTGCGTCTACTTCGGTAATTATCTGTCTATTACTTCGGATAATATCCAAAGTCTATTACTGATTTTCACATAGTGGGACGTCGATGTCCCACAAATTATGAAATGAAGGTTCTATTATATTTTTAATATCTAGAATATTTTTACTTTCAAGGTTGTTGATACAATGTTTCACTTTAATTTAAATTATTAAACATAAAACACTAGTATATTAATATTTTCTTTATCAATTTAATCAAAATTACTTAAACTACATTAAAATCATTTTAACTCAGTCAAAATCACTTAATAAATTTTATATCACCTACTTAGTATGTACTATAACACTGTTAGAGTGTTGTATCAACTGTCTAGATAACTACTATAATTGTTATACCAACTAATACAATGATGTAGTATTTACGTAGTAGTGCTAAAAAATTCATAAAATGATTTTAATAGAGTTTAAGTAATTTGATGAAATTGATAAAGAAGTTAAGTGTTTTATGTATAAATAATTTTGATTAAAAAGAAATATTATATTTTAAAATATTATTGATCCTGTCCAAGCTCTGAGTTGACGGACGCTGGGGACGTGGCGCTCTCCGCTGTCCTTTGGTGTTGACGTAGACCTCCGGCAAACCTGCAAAGAAGCCGAGCCGGGAGGGATTTCCCGGTGACGACCCTCCGACGCTCAAGTCAGGTAGCGAAGAAGAAGAGAAGCAGAGTAATGCTACTGTGGCTACAGTGATGAGAATTGCATACCTCCGTCGAAGTCTGGGGGTCCTTATATAGGACCCCGGGGAGGCGCGGGCACACTTCTCGATGCATGCACGCTTCCCCAACCATACATCAGTAAGGTTGTGTCAGAAAAGTATGTCTGACGTCATTCCGCAATCGTCCGAGCATATCCCAGATGTGACGGTGGAAGCTTCCACCGTACGATACTCTGTCCGCTCCGGCCGCCGACCATGCTGTTTGTCGGTGGCAGGTGTCTCGAGGATGAAGTTACCAGTTGTCCTTTTTGTCTCCTAGCGCTCTTACCTGTTCTCGAGCCGAGCGGACCAGCCGCTCGACGCTCATGGCCTCCGGGAAGCTCTGCTCATGTGCTCGGATGGAATTGCGCCTTATTGTCCTGCGGCTCGGTCGGGCGGCTTGTCCGCCCGGCCCATAGACCCTTTTACCTTGAGCATCGGAAACCCGACCCCTAGTCGGGCTGTCTTTCGTTCGGTCCGGGAGACCTCTGGCCAGATGTCCGGTCGGCTGGATGCTCGGTCGGCCGGCTACCCCGCTCGGCATGACCTCTGTTCGCTCAGCGCGACCTTGAGGTTGACCTTCTTGACCATTGGCCTCCACGTGTCGTCCTTCCGCCAATGAGTGTCCCCCGTCCTTACCACCGGATCACATGCCTCCCCCTCAAGTTTAGTCGAAGGAGATGCTAAGTCCAACTGACTGGACTGTGTCTGGGTGGTGTGTCTGCCGCTCATCCAGCGAGATTAGTGTCGGCCATCCTGGGACTGTGCAGGTAAGTAATGCCGCTCAGCGTGCCCCCGGTTGGTACTTGGAAAGTTTCGTTTGTCTGCCGTTGTCCCGTCGCTCCGACATCGGTCACGTTGATTATCCCTAGAAGCCTCCTCGGTCTTTGTGTAAATCACTGTCATTAATGCTGAGCACGCGGCGACGCTCGTATGATGGTGTTCATTAAATGCGACCTGTGAGCGAGCGCCACGTGGTCGCGCATTCGTCACCGTTCACTCGAGCCGTCAGGTCTGATGCGACCTTTGGCTTTTTCGAATTTGACGGTCAGATCCCCTCCTTGGATTCCGTAACCTGGATCAGACGGCTCCGGTTGATCGAGCCCAATGTTTATAAGCATATCTCCTCTTCGGCCGCTTCACGATATCGCGTGCGCATCCGAAAGCTTCTGCTTCTTCTCGTCCAGCGCTCCGTCGAATTCGTTGCTCAGCTTCCCGGTGATCTGCCGCCTCCCTCTTTGGTCCAATCTATCGTAAGGCTCCTTCGCCCTTTCCCTTTTCAGTTTTTCTGTGGTTTTCTCCGCACTTTTACCGTATTCGTGCCTTCTTAGACACTGTTTCGGCCATCCCTTCCCTTAACCTCTGCCATCTCTTCCTTTGGCCCTCACCGCCGATGGCCAGTTCTTCTCGTTAGTCCGAACTCACCCCCGGCCTCTGGTATACTACCACAGAGAGCCGTTTCGACGAGAGGGATGCGCTGAACCTTACCCGAACCTTTGAACTTCCCTCTGACCACGAACTGATACTAGCCACACCTTCCGATCAGCCACACGACCCTCCGACCGGCACTGTTTATTTTTTCCGAGACCAGTTCGTGGCCGGTTTGCGCTTCCCTATCCATCCGTTCATCCTTGAGATGTGTAACTATTTCTGCCTCCCGCTCGGCCAACTCGTCCCTAATTCCTTCAGGTTACTGTGCGACGTGGTTGTCCTCTTTAAGCTGCACGGCATACCCTTAGTCCCTAAGACCTTTCACTACTTCTACTACCCCAAACAGTCCAAGTGGGGAACCTTTCTCTTCCAATCACGGATCGGTCTAGTCTTCTTCGACAAGATGCCGACCTCGAACAAGCATTGGAAGGAAAACTATTTCTATCTTCGTTTTCCCGAGCGGTCGTCCTTTCGCACTAAATGGCAAACCACTGTGTCGAGCCCGCCGGATCTCGGTAAATATAAGAGCCAGCCAGACTACCTTCACGCAGCCAATTTGCTAGCCGGACAAAGATTCAACATCAACAAGCTGCTCTACGAGGGGGTGTTATATATATTTGGACTGAGCCCGATCAGAACGAAGCTTCCGAGCAGCATGGGTAAGCATTTTCTTCATCCTCCTTCCTTTTAGTCTAACTGATTTATTCTTCTTTTATGCAGCTGACATCATGTGGCGCGCCAAGGTTGCCGATCGACTAAAGTTGAAAGCTGCCGAGGTGGAGGCAGCAGCCGCGAAGGAGATGGTCGATCTAGGTATTGAACTGGTCGGCTCGCACGAGGGGGAAAGTGAAGAAGCTTCACCTACGGTTGAAGAGTCAGCCGCTCGGACTTATGCAACTGCACCGGTCGATTATGCTATTTCGTCCGCCGGACAGCCGGTATCAGAAGAAGCAGGGCACTCGACTGAGGACTCGCCACTGATCATACGCAAACGACGCCGGACGGATCTCCACACTCAGTCAGCTACATTTGTGGAGCCATTGACTGAGCCGACCAGCGCCCCTACTATAACAATCGCCCCGGCCCCTGCTCCAGTCGAGGCCATTTCTTCAGATCAAACTCCTTCCCAGCTTGATCTGCCAGTGGCTTCTCTCAGTGTTCCGCCCGTCAGTTCCCAGCCCCGAGCTCCTCTTCGGCTTAGGCGTTCGAGTATAATATCCGCCCCGCTCAGCGAATCATCCGGGCGCGCCACCTCAGCTCAATCTGATGCGAGCGACCGTCGAGTGGTTAAGGTCGTCCTCCACCTCCCAACAGAAGAATTTCTTCTAGCGGCTGACCGGCCAGTCGCTCCGGAGCATCATATTGTTGGTTGCTACTCGGAAAACCTATAGGTTCCACTGTACAAAAATTTTGTACAAAGGTCTGAACCTTTTCCTAGCTACCATGTGTTCTTTTAAATTAAATTTTGGATCGCCTGCGGAACTTAACACGTTTGATCCAAAACTTAATCTATTTGTTCTTTTAGGTTTTGACTTGGATCTCCTGCGGAACTTAACACGTTCGACCCAAGTCTCCTTAAGTTATTAATTCCATTAAATATTAATTTCCATAAAAGGTTCCCAGTACTGACGTGGCGAGGCACATGGCCTTCTTGGATATGGGAGCAACCACCACCGACTAGACAAAACCTTTAATAGAAAGCTAATATTTAATTTCCTAAAATAACTTTAGGTTAACCAAAGAGAACAATCAAATCACAAGGAAAAGAAAGAAACAAAAGAACACAACTTCGAAAAAACATATTCGAAATACTAGAACGTAAGCCTCTTGTATTTGGTATTATTTCCATAAATAACTAGCATGATGCGGAAATAGAAATTACTAGTTATACCTTGTAGAAAAACCTCTTGATCTTCTACCGTATTCCTCTTCTAACCTCGGACGTTGTGTGGGCAACGATCTTCCAAGATGAGAAACCACCAACCACCTTCTTCTCCTCCAAGCAAGGTTCGGCCACAAAAGAAAAGCTTTACCAAGGAGAAAAACCAAAATACTAACCAAGCTCCAAGAGATGCTAGCTTTCTCCTTCTTCCTCTTCTTCTCCAAGTAGTATCCGGCCACCACAAGAACTCCAAGGGAGAGGGAGAGGTTCGGCCACCACAAGAGGAAGAGAAGGAGATGATGGCCGGCCACACCAAGGAACAAAAGAGGGAGAGGAATAATAGATGTTGTGTCTTGTGAAGGCACCCTCACCCCTTCTTTTATATTCCTTGGCCTAGGTAAATTAAGAAATTTAATTACAATAAATTTTCCTTAATTTCCTTGACATGATTTAATTGAGAAAAATAAAATAATATTTCCCCAATTAATCAATGATGGCCGGCCAAATCAATAGGAAGCAAATTGGACAAGTTTCAATCAACAATTAAAACTTTCCTTATTTGTTTCCGGAAATTTTAAAAAATAAAATTTCTCTTTAAAATCTCTTCATGGTTAATAAAAGGAAATATCTATAATTTTAATTTTATTAACATGTGAATAATTTTAAAGAGAAAATAAAACATCTCTCCAATCTACAAATAAGGAAAGAGATCTAATCTCTTTCTTTAATCTTTTGTAAATCTTTTACAAGAGAGATATTTTAATTTTAATTCTCTTTTAAATTAAATCTTCCACATAATAATAAACATTAAAATTAAATTTTCTTTTTAATTAATTATGGCCGGCCCTACTAGCTTGGGTTCAAGTTAGGCCGCCCTAAACCAAGCTTAGGCCGGCCCTAGCTTGGTTCCCAAGCTAGCTTGGCCGGCCCCTTTAGGTGGGTATAGAAGGTGGGTATATGGGTATAGTACTCTATAAATAAGAGGCTACGATAGGGACCGAGAGGAGGAATTGGTTTTGGTCTCCGATAAAATTAAGCATCCCATGTTCGCCCAACACACAACTTAATTTTATCAATGATAATTCATTCCACTAGAGAACTATCATTGAACTACCGCACCAATCCCAAATTACATTTTGGGCTCCTTCTTATTATGAGTGTGTTAGTCTCCCGTGTTTAAGATATCGAATGTCCACTAATTAAGTGAGTTACCGACAACTCATTTAATTAATATCTAAGTCCAAGAGTAGTACCACTCAACCTTATTATCATGTCGGACTAAGTCCACGCAGGTTTAACATGACAATCTTTATGAGCTCCTCTTGAGGACATTATCAACCTAGTATCACTAGGACACGCTTCCTTCTATAATCAACAACACACACTATGAGTGATACCATTTCCCAATTTATCGGGTTTATTGATTCATCGAACTAAATCTCACCCATTGATAAATTAAAGAAATAAATATCAAACATATGTGCTTGTTATTATATTAGGATTAAGAGCACACACTTCCATAATAATTGAGGTCTTTGTTCCTTTATAAAGTCAGTATAAAAGGAACGACCTCAAATGGTCCTACTCAATACACTCTGAGTGTACTAGTGTAATTATATAGTCAAGATAAACTAATACCTAATTACACTACGACCTTCTAATGGTTTGTTCCTTTCCATTCTGGTCGTGAGCTACTGTTTATAATTTATAAGGTACTGATAACATCATCTTCTGTATGTGACACCACATACTATGTTATCTACAATATAAATTAAATGAACAACTATAAACAAATGTAGATAATTAGACCAAATGTGATTCTTTATTCATAATGAATGTTTGCAAAGCTTAGGCTTTCAGTATACACTCCAACACATATTACTATCCGCGGACCACTCGCCAGGATATGTGAGGATGCGAGGGCCCGTGTCGCTTTGATGACTCCCGGTCAGCTCGGCGATGGCCACTTGCAGCAAGCTACCGGGGTATATTTCTTAACGCCATACGTCCTTATTTGACTTGGTCCGTGATATTGTTTCCTCTATACGCAGACTTGGGTAGAGAACATCGCGGTCAGCAACCGCCTGACTGCATTGGAGGAAGAATTAAAAAAGCTTCAAATTTCCGGAGGGGCGCCAGCTCAGGGGCCCTCATATGCCACACTCCGAGCCGAACTGAGCAAATCGGAGAAATTACTGGCGGCCGAACGGCACAAGTCCTCTGGCTTGGAGACCAGGGTAGCGGGCCTTGAAACCCAGGTCAAGTCTCACGACCGGGAGATGAAGCTGGCCACCAATAAAAAAAATACAGCCATCTCCGATTTAGAGGCCAAGAATGTGCAGGCCCGAGCGCTGGAGCAACGTGTCAAGGAGTTAGCCGATCTGCTCTGTTGAGCAAGAGGGTCGATCGACCTCTGAAGCTAAACTGCAAGGAGACAAGAAATATCTCCAAGATGCTCTTGACACTTCTCGAGCAGCGCTAAAGGAATATCAAGATGGTGAATCAATCCGCTTCCAAGCGATGAAGAAAAACTATCTCCGCTCGGACGAATTTGACGAAAAGTTTAGCGATCGACTTGTTATAGCCTTCGAGGAAGCCATTCGGGCGACAACGATTTATCTGAAAGCTAAGGGCCACCTCCCGGAGACAGCCTTTATACCCCCCCAAAGACATGGCCGGCCTTTTAGAGACCATTCTCGAGCCCATCTTTGATGCACTAGAGTAAGGAACATCTTTCACTTGTCTCTGTCTATGTATTGAAGTTTTGTCTGTATGCTTGTCGTTCGGCGAGTTAACATTATCGTCTTTCAATTTAACTTTAACTTACTTATCTGCGTATTTTTTGACGATGGGTCAATAAAACTCCGCTTCTGTTGACATTACTTCTTTGACCACATTCTTCCCAAGCGGCCTTCGGTATCTAGAGTTTAACGTCGCCGCTCGACGGTCTTCGAGTCGGGGGGTTTATAGTCGCCGGTCCGACTCTAGAGTTTAACGTCGCCGCTCAACGGTCTTTGGGCCGGGGGGTTTATAGTCGCCGGTCTGACTCTAGGATTTAACGTCGCCGCTCGACGGTCTTCAAGCCGGGGGGGTTATAGTCGCCGGTCCGACTCTAGAGTTCAACGTCGCCGCTCGACGGTCTTCCAGCCGGGGGGTTTATGGTCGCCGGTCCGACTCTAGGATTTAACGTCGCCGCTCGACGGTTTTCGGACCGGGGGGTTTATAGTCGTCGATCCGATTCTAGAGTTTAACGTTGTCGCTCGACGGTCTTCAAGCCGAGGGGTTTATAGTCGCCGGTCCGACTCTAGGATTTAACGTCGCCGCTCGACGGTCTTCAGGCCGGGGGGTTTATAGTCGCCGATCTGACTCTAGAGTTTAACGTCACCACTCGACGGTCTTCAAGCCGGGGGGTTTATAGTCGTCAGTCCGACTCTAGAGTTTAAGATCGCCGCTCGACGGTCTTCCAGCCGAGGGGTTTATTGTCGCTGGTCCGACTCTAGGATTTAACATTGCCACTGGACTGTCTTCGGGCCGGGGGGTTTATAGTCGCCAGTCCGACTCTAGAGTTTAACGTCGCCGCTCGACGGTCTTCAAGACAGGGAGTTTATAGTCGCCGGTCCGACTCTAGAGTTTAACGTCGCCGCTCGACGGTCTTCCAGCCGCGGGGTTTATAGTCGCCGGTCCGACTCTAGGATTTAACGTCGTCGCTCGACGGTCTTCCAACCGGGAGATTTATAGTCGCCGGTCCGACTCTAGAATTTAATGTCACCGCTCGACTATCTTCAAGCCGGGGGGTTTATAGTCGCCGGTCCGATTCTAGAGTTTAACATCGCCGCTCGATGGTCTTCGAGCCGGAGGGTTTATAGTCGCCAGTCCAACTCTAGAGTTTAACGTACCGCTCGATGGTCTTCAAGCCGGGGGGTTTATAGTCGCCGGTCCGACTCTAGAGTTTAACGTCGCCGCTCGACGGTCTTCCAGCCGCGGGGTTTATAGTCGCCGGTCCGACTCTAGGATTTAACATCGCCGCTCGACGGTCTTCCAGCCGGGGGGTTTATAATCGTCGTTCCGACTCTAGGATTTAACGTCGCCGCTCGACTGTCTTCCAGCCGGGGGGTTTATAATCGCCGGTCCGACTCTAGAGTTTAACGTCACTGCTCGACGGTCTTCATGTAATTTGTCGTTCGGCGAATAACGCTCAGACTCTTCGCAATTTTTCTTATCTTCAATGCTGCAGCCAAATGATACAGACGAACGGAACATACATGAAATGAATTACACTGGTGCACCTTTTATCTAGCACGGTACTGCTGGAGGTGGTTTGCGCTCCATGGTCAGCCTAGCCACCGTCCTCCTCATCTTCCAGGTAGTATGCACCCGATCGGAGCTTCTCGACGACTCTGAAGAGCCTCGCCCAGGGAGTTACCATCTTGCTCACATCGCCGACCGACTTTACCTTCTTCCATACCAGATCACCGACCTGGAATGCTCTGGGAATTACACGCCTGTTGTAATTCTGCTTCATTCTCTACCTGTACGCCATCAGCCGAACGACTGTTTTAGCTCTTGCTTCGTCCACCAGGTCCAACTCCAGCTGCCTTCGCTCGGCATTATCCCCATCGTAGCTTTGGATTTGATCGGACTCCACTCCGACTTCGACTGGGATGACCGCCTCGCCTCCGTACACCAAGTGGAACGGTGTTATCCCCCGTTCCCTCCTTTGGGGTTGTGTAAATGACCCATAGCACGCCTGGCAGCTCGTCCACCCAGCTTCCTCCCATGTGATCGAGCCGAACCCGGAGTATTCGCAGGATCTCCCGATTGGCTACTTCGGCTTGACCGTTGCTCTGAGGATACGCCACAGAAGTGAAGTGTTGTTCGATGTCGTATCCTTTGCACCATTCTCTGAGCTCCTGACCAACGAATTGTCGCCCGTTATCCGAAATGAGCCGACGAGGGATGGGGATGTCGAACCGACAAATTATATGTTGTCAGATGAACTTTTTGACCATCTGCTTCGTTATTTTGGCCAGTGGTTCAGCTTCAACCCACTTGGAGAAATAGTCGAACGCCACCAATAAAAACTTCCGCTGCCCGGTCGCCATAGGGAAAGGTCTCACTATATCCATACCTCACTGGTCGAACGGGCAGGACACAGCAGACGCCTTCATCTTCTCCGTTGGCCTTTGGGAGAAGTTATGGTACTTCTGACAGGAAAGGCAGGTAGCGACGATCCGAGCAGCGTGTTCCTGTAGAGTTGGCCAGAAGTATCCGGCCAGCAAGATCTTCCTAGCCAAAGACCGACCGCCCGGATGACCTCCGCAAGATCCTTGGTGTACTTCTTGTAGTATGTACTCTGCGTCTTCCGAGCTGACGCACTTTAGCAGCGGCCGGGAGAATGCCTTCTTGTAAAGTTGATCCCCGATGAGCTTGAACCGGCCGACTCTCCTCCTCAATAGCTGGGTTTCCTCCCGATCGGACGGCGTGACCTCCGATCGTAAAAATTCTATTATGGATGTCCTCCAATCGCTCGGGAATGTGAGGCCTTCCATTCGGTCGATGTGCGCCACCAGGGACACTTGCTCGATTGGTTGCTGGATGACGACTAGCGATATCGAACTGGCGAGCTTGGCCAGTTCGTCCGCAGACTGATTCTCGGCTAAGGGGATTTTCTGTTTGACAACTTCGACGAAGTTGGTTTTGAGCTTTTCAAAGGCCTCCGCGTAGAGCCTGAGTCTCGCGTTGTTTATCTCGAAGGACCCTGAGAGCTGCTGGGCAGCCAATTGGGAGTCTGAAAATAGCGTCACCCGGCTGGCTCCCACGTGCCACGCGGCCTGCAGGCTGGCTATAAGGGCCTCATACTCTGCTTCATTATTGGTTGCTCGGTAGTCCAGCCAGACGGACAGGTGCATCCGCTCTTCTTGAGGGGAAAGTAACAGGATACCAATTTCGCTTCCAAGCTGAGTATACGATCCGTTCACAAATACTTTCCACATAGCTTCGGGCTCAGGATTTTGCACCTCGGTCATAAAATCTGCCAAGGACTGCGCCTTAATCATCGAGCGGGGTTGATACTGAATGTCGAATTCACTTAGCTTTGTTGTCCACTTGATGAGCCGCCCAGACGCTTCTAGATTCAGGAGCACCCTTCCAAGTGGGTTGTTCGTCATCACGATGATTGTATGCACCAAAAAATAAGGGCGCAATCTCCGCGCAGCGAGGATCAAGGCAAAAGCCAATTTCTCGAGACCAGTGTAGCGAGATTCAACATCCTTTAGAATGTGGCTTAAGAAGTACACGGGTTGCTCTTCGCTGTTCGACCTCCCTAATGTCGAGCCCACAGCATGCTCGGTCGAAGACAAGTAAATACGGAGCGGCTCTCCTACAGCTGGTTTGGCTAGCACGGGCAAAGAATTGAGATAAGTCTTCAGCTCCTCGAACGCCCGATCGCATTCCCCGTCCCATTGAAACTTGTAGCTTTGCGCAGAATTTTGAAAAAAAGGGAAGCTTCAGTCGGCCGTTCGGGAGATGAATCGTGATAGCGCCGTTATCCGACCGGTGAGGCGATGTACTTCTCGAAGATTTCTGGGAGGAGGCATATCTTGCAATGCTTTCACCTTGCTAGGGTTCGCCTCTATGCCCCGCTCGGTCATAATATAGCCCAAGAAACGCCCGCCTTTTGCTCCGAACAAGCACTTCTGGGGGTTCAGCTTGACCCCGTATCTCCTCAGTGTCTGGAAAGTCTCTTCCAAGTCCGCATAAAGGGTCGTCGCTCGGAAGGATTTGATAAGTATATCATCTACGTATACTTCCAAGTTGCGCCCGATTTGCTCCCGGAATACCTTATTCATCAGCCGCTGGTAGGTAGCTCCTGCATTCTTCAGCTCGAGCGGCATTACGTTGTAACAGTAAGTGTCGTCTGCAGTGACGAAACTGACCTTCTCTTGGTCTTCTCGGGCGAGCGGTACTTGATGGTAGCCATGATAAGCATCCAACATGCATATCAAGTCGCACCCGGTTGTGGAGTCTACTAGTTGATCGATCCGGGGCAAATGGTAGAAATCCTTCGGGCAGACCTTGTTCAGATCCCGGAAGTCAATGCAGACTCTCCATTTGTTGCCTGGTTTGGAGACCAGCACCACGTTTGCGAGCCAGCTCGGGAACTGCACCTCCCTTATGTGGTCGGCCTCCAAGAGCTTCTCCACCTCCGCCTGGATGATGATATTCTGTTCGGCATTGAAGTCCCTCTTCCTTTGCTTCACCGGCCGAGCATCAGGTCGAACGTGAAGCTCATGCTACGTTATGCTCGGCGAGACTCCTGGCAGCTCGTGGGTCGACCAAGCGAAAACGTCGCAATTTTTCTGGAGGCATCCGATCAGCTTCTCTTTCTGGCTTGCTTCCAGGTCGACTGCTATGAAAGTCGTGGCTGTTGGGGTTGCAAGGTTGCAAACATAGTCCCATATTGAAAACACATGGAAAAGATCATGGGTTTATAAGAGAAAGATATCTCCATTAGCATGAGGCCTTTTGGGGAGAGCCCAAGAGCAAAACCATGAGGGCTTAGGCCCAAAGTGGACAATATAATGCTATTGTGGAGATATCTAAATTCTTTTCGATCCTACAATTGGTATCAGAGCCCGGACTGCCAGAAGGTTTAACCGCCGACTGTGCACAAGAGCTATGGTCTGATTGAACCATGTGAGTACAATATTGACCTCGAACAAAGAAAGTGGGGGCTCCTATGTTCGGATCAAGAGGACCAGACACCAGGCAGGAAGTCCTAGTTGCGGCTAGGCAAGGAAGTCCTAGTAGGTTGGGTGGACCGAGGGGCAGGAAGTCCTAGTTGCGGCTAGGCAAGGAAGTCCTAGTAGGTCGGGTGAACCGAGGGGCAGGAAGTCCTATTAGGTCGGGTAGACCAAGGGGCAGGAAGACCTGGTGGGTCAAGGATCGGACGTGGGAAGCCCATGGTCCTTTGTTTGAGGGGGGAATTGTTGGGGTTGCAAGATTGCAAACATAGTCCCATATTGAAAACACATGGAAAAGATCATGGGTTTATAAGAGAAAGATATCTCCATTGGCATGAGGCCTTTTGGGGAGAGCCCAAGAGCAAAACCATGAGGGCTTAGGCCCAAAGTGGACAATATCATGCTATTGTGGAGATATCTAAATTCTTTTCGATCCTATAGTGGCCTCCGGTCGGGCAGGGTGGATCTGTACCTCCTCCTTTTCTTCATAAACTAGAGAAGGTGGCCTTTCGGTTATAGCGTTTACCTCAACTTGCGGTACTTTCCGAGCGGATTTAGCCTCGGCTCGAACCATCTCTACATAGCATTGTTGGGCGGCAAGCTGATTTCCTCGGACCTCCCCAACTTGGTCTTCCACCGGGAACTTGATCTTCTGGCAGAAGGTGGAGACGACCGCTCGGAACTCGTTGAGAGCCGGTCGCCCCAGGATAACATTGTACGTGGAGGGAGCCTCGACCACGATGAAGTTGGCAGTCCACGTTCTTCTGAGCTGCTCCTCTCCCAGCGAGATAGCCAGCCGGACCTGTCCGACCGGCAAAACTTCATTACCGGTGAACCCGTAGAGGGGGGTTGTCATCGACAGCAACTCGGCTCGGTCGATTTGCAATTGGTCGAAGGCCTTCCGAAAGATTATGTTGACCGAGCTGCCTGTATCAATAAAGATGCGGTGAATAGTGTAGTTAGCTATTACCGCTCGGATGATGAGAGCGTCATCATGCGGGACTTCGACTCCTTCGAGGTCCCTAGGCCTAAAGCTGATCTCGGGCCCGTTCGCCCGCTCCTGACTGCAGCTAACTGCATGGATCATGAGCTGCCTTGCATGCGCCTTCCGTGCCCTATTTGAATCTCCTCCGGTCGGCCCTCCGGCGATAATGTTGATTTCGCCCCTCGAGGCATTTCCTCTGTTCTCCTCCTCCCGAGCGGACGACCTAGGTCGTTCATGCGACGCCCGAGGATTAGCTTTGTGCGGCTGGTGATGATGTCGCTTGGGTGATTCTCTGGCCGCCCGCCGCCCGGCCTCTTGGTGCCGATGTCGCCTATTAGGTGATGGGGATCGGCGATGATAACTCCTGGGAGTGGGATGAGCGATCGGAGGGAGACTCCGGCAATCCCGGGTGTTGTGTGTGGTGGATTGGTGGAGCGAACAAAACATGGGAGTCCACACCTTCCCTTTTGGCTTGGGTCGGTCAGCCGCTACCTGTTGCACGGCGTGTGGTCTTGCATGCTGATGAGGGCGGGCTGCTTCTGCCCGTGGCCCTCTCGGTGGTTGGTGAGTAGTGGATGGCTTCCGCTCGGCTGAGGATGGTGGCTCGAAGGGTATTTCTTTTTTCCTTGCCATCTGAGCTTCCTCCAAATTAATGTACTCATTGGCTTTGTTCAGCATGTGGTCGTAGCTGCGAGGCGGCTTTCGGATAAGCAATCGGAAGAACTCACCGTCCACAAGCCCCTGTGTGAACGCGTTCATCATAGTTTCCGAGGTGACCGTTGGGATGTCCATGGCCACCTGGTTGAAGCGTTGGATGTAAGTTCGGAGCGACGCCTTCGCACCTTGCTTGATGACGAACAGACTGACGCTGGTTTTCTGGTAGCGTCTGCTGCTCGCGAAGTGATGGAGGAATGTCGTGCGGAACTCTCTGAAGCTTGTGATCGATCCGTCCGGCAACCTCCGGAACCATCGTTGCGTCGATCCCGAGAGGGTGGTGAGGAACACCCGGCACTTCACACTATCTGTATATTGATGCAAAGTGGCTGTGTTGTCGAACTTACCCAGATGGTCGTCCGGGTCGGTGATCCCGTTGTATTCCCCGATCGTCGGGGGCGCGTAATGTCGTGGTAGTGGTTCGCGCAGGATTGCCTCGGAGAATTGTCTATTGATCCGCTCGGGGGACGCGTCTGTCCGTGGCGCCTTGCCCTTCCTTGCATCACGGAGGGGCGCCTCATCGGACGAAGAGCCCCGGTCGAGGTTGGCCTGTGCGACTTCCGAGGGTGTTTGGAATAAAGCCCGATGGAACGGTATCGAGGCGGGCGGGGATTCCACCTGAGTGTCGGTCGACCCTTTGTTTTGGCCCCATGTTGAGAGCTGCTCCGACCGGTCATCTGGTGCCGCTCGGCCGCCTGATGCCGACGTTGCCTGTTGCGTTATCCGATCGGCTTGAGCCTTTTGTTGTTGCTCGACTATCTTGGTTGCCCGCGCTTGTATGAGCGCGTCTAATTCTTCGGGAGAGAGTGTCGCCATGAGTTGGCGTCCAGCTTCTTCCATCGTCTCTGTTCAGATTCAAGAATGTTCCCACAGACGGCGCCAATTTGATCTTGTCCGAGCTCTGAGTCGACGAACGCTGGGGACGTGGCGCTCTCCGCTGTCCTTTGGTGTTGACGTAGACCTCCGGCGAACCTGCAAAGAAGCCGAGCCAGGAGGGGTTTCCCGGCGACGACCCTCCGACACTCAAGTCAGGCAGCGAAAAAGAAGAGAAGCAGAGTAATGCTACTGTGGCTACAGTAATGAGAATTGCATACCTCCGTCGAAGTCTGGGGGGCCTTATATAGGAACCCGGGGGGACGCGAGAACGCTTCTCGATGCATGCACGCTTCCCCAAACATACCTCAGTAAGGTTATGTCAGAAAAGTATGTCTGACGTCATTCCGCAATCGTCCGAGCATATCCCGGATGTGACGGTGAAAGCTTCCACCGTACGATACTCTGTCCGCTCCGGCCACCGACCATGTTATTTGTTGGCGGCAGGTGTCTCGAGGACGAAGTTACCAGTTGTCCTTTTTGTCTCCTAGCGCTCTTACCTGTTCCCGGGCCGAGCGGACCAGCCGCTCGGTGCTCATGGCCTCCGGGAGCTCTGCTCATGTGCTCGGATGGAATTGCGCCTTATTGTCCTGCGGCTCGGTCGGGCGGCCTGTCCGCCCTACCCATAGATCCTTTTACCTTGAGCATCGGAAATCCGACCCCTAGTCGGGCTGTCTTTCGTCCGGTCCGGGAGACCTCTGGCCGGATGTCCGGTCGGCTGGATGCTCAGTCGGCCGGCTACCCCACTCGACATGACCTCTGTCCGCTCAGCGCGACCTTGAGGTTGACCTTCTTGACCATTGGTCTCCACGTATCATTCTCCTTCCGCCAACAAGGGTCTACCGTCCTTACCACCGGATCAATTATAAATGTTACAAATAATTATTATATATTTTAATAACTAGTCATAGCAGTTAAAACGAAGGACGCCTAAAATAAGTGTATTATTTATGGCTTAGAACACGGTATTATATATTCTCATGATATCTTGCCCAAAACTTTGTCCTTGGGGTTTTGGTGAAGATGGACTTTCTACATCATCAAAGTTCAAATCTTACTCATAGCATATTATACTTGCTATCATACTTTCATAGTAAAGTTGAATATTTTAATTTAAAATGAATTTGGGATATATATATATATATAGTTTATTTTGTAAAAATTTCGTCCTACCTGATAATATTGGCGTTGCTTATCATATTCATCATCATGTTGAATGTACTTTATTCCTACGTGTAAACTGTAATCGGATGCCTAAATGTGTTTTGGAGATAGGGCTATTAATAAGTCGAGTGGAGTTGAATTTTAGAGTGTTCAAATTTATTTGATAGGGTAATTAAGTCGAGCCAAGTTTAAAATAAATTAAACTTTTGAGATGAGTGTTCAAGCTTGACTTGATTTATTTTTTATAAACTTGAAATTTTTTGAAACTTGGCTTGAGTTTCTTGGTTCATTTAGATATTATCGAGCTCTCAATTCAAGTTGACTTGAGTTTGATTTGGACTTGTTTTGAGCTTGGTTCATTTAGATGTTATCAAACTCTCAATTCAAACTTGTTTAATTGTTTAAAATTTTTAGTTGTTTGATTGTTATTGAATTTGATAATTTAAACTTATTTGTTTAATTTATTTTATTATTTATTACATGTTAAAAAGAATTTTATTAATAAATATTATTTACAAATATTATTTATGAACATTGTTCATGAATATTATTACAAATATTGTTCATGAATATTATTCAGAATTGAATATATAGGTGTTCAAACTTTTTTATTTAATCTAATAAGGTGTTTAAATTTATTTATTTATTTAATTTTATATATATTAAACAAATATAAATAAATTCTTATGAAACTAAACACCAAATAGCCTCTCCGAATAGCGTATCTTAAACCTCCTTCCGAAATCGACCTCCCTCGGATTCCTCATTTTCGCCTCTTCCGCCGTTAACCGCGATCGCGGCGAGGCCTGCTCTCGAGGATTTGATTGCGTCGAGATGGAAGCGATGAGAAGGGCTGCGCGGCGTCACCTCGTCCAATCCGTCCTCCGCCGCGACTTCCCTCCTCACCCGTTATCTTCCTTCTCGGCAGTCGCTGCCCCGAGGAACGTGCCGACGGCCGCCCGTTTCGCCAGCGGATCTGATGTAACGACAGCGCACTGGTCGAGACGGTGCCCTTCACCTCCACCTGCCGCTTCAGCGAAGACCTTCCCCGTTGGCTTGGCTGGCGCACTAACCTTCTCGTTGGCTCTCGTGACCATGGCGGAGGCCAAGGAGCAACACTCTCCCGAGCGGATTCCCAAGGATGTCGTACTTTACCAGTATGAGGCTTGCCCCTTCTGCAATAAGGTCAAAGGTAATCACTTATCTTTAGGTTTTAGTATCTTTAACAAGGACCATTTTGGAACTGCAGCTACCATTTAGGATGGAAATGCTTAATTATGCGATCTACAATTACTGTTTCTTGGCTCAGGGCAATCTCCTTTTCCAATATCTAGTTAAGTTTATTCACATAACTGTCCTGTTTTGGATTCAGTTAAAGCAGGCATTCAATATTGCTTTTCCATCACAGTGTGTATTGTGTCGTTTAATTAATTACTGCTATTTTCCAGCATTTCTTGACTATCATGATATACGATACAAAATTGTGGAGGTGAATCCTTTAAGCAAGAAGGAGATAGAGTGGTCTGATTATAAGAAGGTTCCAATACTGGTTGTGAACGGGGAGCAGCTAATTAATTCATCAGGTTATTTGATCTTTCTTTCTTTTTTCTAATAAAATTACTGAATCAAATTGAAGGCTGGTTTTGTTATTTGAGACATAGGAATATGGTAGCTTGCTAGCAAGATTTACCAATGCTTCATTCGGTTCTTTTCTGCAGATATAGTGAGAAACTTAGATGCCAGGCTGCATCCTGAGAAAGTCACTGATGACGAAGAGGCCAAATGGCTTAGGTATGATTTCACCTAGTGAGCTACTCTTTAACCAACAAAATAAGAAGGGAAAAATTGGAATAAGAGTGCAACAATAACTTAATTAGATGATTCAGCTAACATTGTTTATGTGCATAGCAGCAAGAAAGACCTTTCATTTAAACATTCAATCAGAGAGAACATAATTCGACTGAATCAAGAAGGTTGATCTCACAATCCTGTTGTATGAACAAGTTCAGTCACACAGCCTATTAATCTTATTGGTGTGGTCTATATGAGACTTTGTACATACTGAGACTTGCAAGCTGTCTTGAGGTTTTGGATCATTTATTGATGCTGTTCAGTAAGAGTTCAACGACATTATATTACTTTGATTGTTTATTGTTTTTTTTTTTCCTTGTCATTTTAGGCGGGTTGATGATCACCTTGTTCATATGTTGGCACCAAACATTTACAGAACAACTTCAGAGGCGCTGGAATCTTTTGATTACATAGCTAACAATGGTAAGTTTGTACTATTAGTGTTAAATGTTCATAGATAGTGCTTCATGCAATACTTGATCCATACATAGAAAGATTCTTGTATTTTACGATCTTAGGAGATTCTCTCACTGCGTAATACATGTCAGATGACTACTTAACTTTCATAAGGTAGATAGACATTGGATTAGAAGAATTATAATCACAGCTTCACTTGCATTTCTAAAGTCTTAAATATATGCAAAAGACATATGAACAACTATGCCATTTAAAACAACTAGTTGACAGAGCATGTGCATGACACGTGAAATGGGAGAGTATTTTTAACAAGATTTTGCAAGTATAATTTATATATATATATATATATATATATATATATATATATATATATATATATATAATTTTTTAACACGACAAAAAACAATATTAGCTAGTTGTGGCACTCACTCTTGAGGCACAAATACATGGTGAATGAGTTGAGTGTTTGAAGGAAATTCTTCATCAGTAACAAATTGCAATCGTTACAGCAAAAGGTGAAACCCTCGCCCCCAGGGCCTCCACCGACCGGACCCACGGTCATTGTGAGGGAGGTAAATCGCAGCACCCAAGCTAACATGGGACGGACCGGGTGGGATACAGGGATAGGGGATTTATTCCCCCGTTGCCACTGAGTTTCGACCCGACGGCCTCCTTGCAGCAACTTTCGCCCCATGCCATCTCGGATGACCCACGGGGTCAGTAACAAATTGCAATCATGTTTGCTGAGTTGGAGGTTGTTAATTTGTGTAAGTTGGTTTCTATGGAAAACCTCAAAAGGTAAGATGGAAAATTTGAGTGACCTTAGAATTTAGGGGGTGAAGTTAAAAATTGAAAAAGTGATCAAATGAAAAAAAAAAATTGGGGTGCAAAGTGAAAAATTAGAATTTTGAGGGTTAAAATAAAATATTCAAGTTTGAAATTAAGATTCTAAAAATATAAGGATTCTAAAAATAACACAAAAATAGTTAAAAAAACACAATAGTAATCCTCCATGTGTGGCACTATGGAGAACACACTTTGAGAACACAAAGTGTCAATGATGTTTATAATTCACAATAAGTAATATTCAATAAAGAATGAAATGACGCAAGGATAATTCTCATGTAACGAGGGTTAAATTTGACGTTGGGCATTTTTGAACACCCGCAGAGTTTGAACCAATGGTGACATTGAGTGCCATCCAGGACCTACTTGCCCTTTCTCAGATTTTGGTGGCCCGTCTATGGGGTCAGATTGTTCACCTTCAGGACTAGTTGGATCGAAGGTCAAACTTGGATTAAAAAAAAATGCAAACTAATTTAACATAATAATAATTAGAACATAATTATTTATTTATTATATCTATATCATGGAAAATATTGCAAAAAAAAAAAATGGTGGTCCTCCGAGTGACACACCATGTTTTGTATGGCAGATAACCCAAAGTGTCGCATAGGTCACACATCATCCCATGGGTTTTAATTATTGATATCCTTGGGGGAGACTTGCTCGGTATATGCTCCACACGAGTGTAGGTGCTTCGTAAGTTTACACTTAAACTATCTGTTGAACACTCACATTGAGAACATTCCCGCCCGAAAACATCCCTACCAACTCAGACCCCTTCAAACTAGATTCGACCGTTCCTGACAACGTTAGCTAACAACCATTGTCCGTAATCACCTCTGACAGGCTACGACAGTGGGCCAGACTTGAGGCAGACTTCTAGACGATAGCATGTGTACAGTGACGCTGTCGCCTCTGCTACTTAACACAACTTTGTCCCTGAGTTGGTCACAGACTAAGGTGGTAGCCCACATGAGCACCAGCACCTCTGACTATATGAGAGTAGGTGAAATTGAAATTGATACGCTCTCTCGTTTTCACACACGCCTGCTCTCTCTCTCTCTCACACACACACACACATTAGCCCTGACTTGATTTGACTATCAAAGGGGTTATGTCGACCACGTTGGCGCTTGCTAACGCATGTTGACATGCAGACATAAAAGTAGCTCGAACAGAAGGGAGTAAAGGCTCCACTAGTAAGAACCCACACGGGAGCAGCAACACCATCAATTATGTTTATATAATTTTGTGTATTGCATAATTTGTCGGTTTATAAACTTTTGATGCAGTTTTTTGTATTTAGTTTGTGATCATGAGATAGCTTTAAAGGCAGCAGGAATACAATTTGGTACGAGTGCTCAAAAGTATGTCTTGGCAAAATAGATTTCCAGTAGAATTTAGGCAATGACTATACAAGTTGCAAATGCCACCTTCTGTGCGTTGTAGTTGGAGTTTGGAGTCTCTTAAACTTATTCTACATTCAACAAAGTTGTCAGCATGTGAAATACACATTTTGAAGCATCTAATGAATATTATTAGATGGAACTACTGTCTAAACATCGTACAGCATCTCTTGCATTGTCGCTCAGTTTATAAAGCTCTAACATTCACCATGCTCAGTTTATCTTCGTTAGTGATATTTTTCAACAATGCCTTTGGTAATTTGTACTGCAATACCTGTTCTCGTAATCTATCAATTGCAAATTGCAAGTTTAGGTGACGTTTAGTTAAATGATGGGAATGACTATGGATATGAGTTTGATAGTAAGATGAAATGAAAACGAGAATGGAAATGAAACTCACCTAGTTATATGAGTTTGGTTGATTCCTATAAATCTAGAAATCATTCCAAAATTTTCGTTCTCAAACTCACAATCCAAACACTATCTTTTACTATCATTCCATTCCCTCATTTTCAAACCCATCAACCAAGCATCCTCTTAACCTCCATAAGCAATGGTGCGGCTCCAGGAAATTTCACTACTACAGAGAGACTCGCGGTGAAATATGCTGGAGCAGCAATCATGTACGTGTTGTCCAAGAAACTCAAGAAGAAATATGGCATTACAGATGAACGTGCCTCATTGTATGAAGCTGCAGAAACATGGATTATAGCTCTTAATGGCAGATATTTTCTTGGTACGTTGGCCTCAAGCATTCAATTTATTTTGAAATGAAAAAAAAATCTTTATTTTTCTGATTATATTCATTCCCTACTGAAATCCATTACTTTCCACCAGGTGGATCAAGGCCGAACTTGTCAGACCTTGCTGTTTTTGGCGTTCTGAGGCCAATTAGGCACCTAAAATCCGGCAAAGATATGGTGGAGAACACTAATATCGGCGAATGGTATCAGAGAATGGAAAACATTGTTGGAGGGTCAGCAAGGATAGCAGTTTAATGTGTTAGTATTTCAACTTGTAAAGCGTTCTGTTGGTGAAAATTATGAATTATTAATCAAGACCTCTCACAGGGATTTATTTCTACCATTTTTCTTTATTTTTCTTCAAAAAGAAGAAAATATTGGCAGTGTCTATCTGTTTGACAGTTTTTTAAAATCTAATAATAAGTTTTTTAGAATTTTAGATTGTCTATTTTGTTTTAATCTATTTTAATTATATATATATATATATATATATCGAATATGTATACCATTGCATACATTAAGGAGGTTTGAAGGAATATATTGATTTTAATTTGAAGTGTTTTAAAATTTTATATGTTCATCAATCAATTTTGGTTAATGTAGTCCGGTAAATCTCTTTAATACATTGATTCTATCAAATCTAAATTTGATAGTATAGATAAAAAAAAAATGAATTTTGAAATTTATAAAGACTTGATAGAATATATCACGGAAGATCAGTGGCGGATCTAGAAGTTTAAGTATGGAGAGATGAGCGTCATCTAAACTGAGCGTGGTTAATTTTTACATGGAATAAGAGATAGTATTCTCCATCTTCATCAGTGAAACCCCATAATATTACTGGTTGCAATACCAGCAAGAGGGAGCTACCGCCGATGCCAACCCCAGGATCCGCCCCTGCGGAATGTTTAGGCCGATGCTATTTACTAACTAACTGTTGGATCGTTAATTCGATAGAGGGAGGGTGAATATCGATTAAAATTTCGAGAGTAAGCAGCGGAAAAATAATTAAGCCAAAGCGAATGACACAAGTAGTTTTACTTGGTTTGGAACCTTTGACGACTCCTACTCCAAGGCCCGCACACAAGGATGCTTTCAATGGGCAATCCCTAATAACTCGAAAGATTTATTACAAATTAAGTACAGGAATTAATTAGCGAAAAAGAAAGCCGACAAGAAATAAAAAGAAACAGAAACAGGAATAACACTTTTTGTCGGAGAGCTTTTCGCAGCGTCACAGGAGCACAGAGGAGTAGATCTTTCGTTGTTGTGTCTTGACTCCAGCCTTTACCCTCCTTATATAGGAGGTTCGGGACGACTGGATCCTTTCGGGCGCCCTGAATATGACGTAGCCGAGCCAATCACGAAGCTCCACGTGTCGACCCACAAAATGGATAAAATTTGCTTCCGGGTGCCTGGATCCATTCTGGGCACCCAGACCTCCGGGCGCTTGGATCCATTTCAGGCGCCCGGACCTTGTTTTCCAACAGCTTCCTTCCTGCAAGAAAACGTTAGTCCAGAGACAAATACAAAATATATATCCTGCAAAACAGAGTATTAGCACAGTTTAAAATCAAACAGAATATTAATTAGATTCCATCTCCTCGAGCCCGGAATCTAGTCAGGATCTCGACTTAGATATCCAAAATGGATCTAAGTCGGATCGACGCCTAATGTTTTCTTCCCGGGAACGCGTCCTCACAGTCACTCTCCTCTAGTGACTTACCTTCACTTACCTGCCAGACGTCCGATCAGCCCTTCGACCCGTCTAGACTTCGTGTCAGTTACCTGGTCAACCCGTCGACCTAGCTGAGCTTCCCTGCAACACTGGGTTAGCACAGTATTAACAAAATTCAAATATAACCTAGGGTTGCCTAGCTTCACTTATTAGGACTTCCATTGCTTGGCTTCACTCACCAGGACTTCCTCCACCTAGCTTCACTCACTATGGCCTGGATTCACTCACCAGGACTTCCTCCACCTAGCTTCACTCACTAGGGTCCGGTTTCACTCACCAGGGCTTCCACCACTTACCTTCACTCACTAGGGCCCGGTTTCACTCACCGGGACTTCCACCACCTAGCTTCACTCACTAAGGTCCAACTTCACTCACCGGAACTTCCACTTTGTCTAACCTTTTGTTAGGACTTACCTTTGTTAGTCACTTCTCTCTCCCAAATATCAAGTCTTGTTTGAGTCAACCCTTGATCATATTGTCAAACATCAAAATCCTAAAAGTCAATTGAACTAACACTAACATCATAAATGAGTTACTCTCCTAATTCAAAAAATATCAAAGTTTTTTAATTTTTGAATGATGTAAATCAATTAACTAATTTGTTTGAAATTGATTATTGATGGGAGAAAACTCCGAATCTAATTTGTTTGAAATTGATTATTGATGGGAGAAAACTCCGAATCATTTAGACCAAACCAATGTATTCTTATAAGCTTTCTTAATATATTTATACTTTTGTATCTAAATTTACCAGTGTAAATTGAGAATAACATAAATCGAGAATAATTAATTTTTGAATGGGTTAAAAAATTTTAAACGTTGAAAGAAAGAAAAGATATAACCAATATAGTATGTGTTTTAAAATTATAAAAAATTAAGTACGTTAAATATGAGTAATATTTTAGTAAGATTCAGAGCCAAGAATACTGGTTGGCCGAATGAGTTCCAACGTGTATTTTTCTTATTTACCTTTGATAAGAAACTTTTATAAAATTGGACCGGCCACACACTGGATTAGTCGAACAGGATTAGTCGAGTACACTGGTATACCAATTTAAAAATATATATATTTCAGCAAAATGCTGTTTTTTTTCTCCCTCGCCAGTAGAAACTGAAAGATTCCGTGGCGGTCCGCTCCCCCATCGAATCTCCCATTTTCATCGGGCATTCAACTGCCCATGGTACCTTCGAATCCTTCCGAGAAGCGCCTCAGCATCTCCACATAGATCAGATTTTCTAGACGACTTTTTACGATTTAGGAGATGATCCTTTATATGTATTGATAGAATGAATGATTTCCATTTATAAAATAAGTAGAGATCATTCATCCCCACCAAAGGATCTATCTTTTGGACTATAAAAATTGATCCAGAGGATACTCTCCAGCACGCCCAAGGCAAGCGCGACCCAACCACACCGACCTTTTGCGCTACGAGGCAGGAGCTGCCGCCTCCGCTGCAACTACCCTACCTCCGCCCAGGCCCCAAGCGCGACAGCTTCACGATCAACCTCCAGAACCACCTCCGCTCCAAGTACGCATGCCATGCAACGCCCAGATTCGATCGAAACGAAGCAAATTTTCTTTTCTTTTCATCGTACGACAAATTATTCGGCAGGTGGGCTTTAAATGCGGGGGGATTACCGGGAAGACAGGTCCACCAGATCAAAAACTAGTGGCACACCACAGATCGACTCACCGGCTTGGACTCCTGCAGTAAAACGAACTGTCGTCTGCTTTCCCTCATATCTCTATTGTTCTTTTTTTCTACCAGTTTGGCCTCTGATTAGTGATAACCTAAATGTTGCATCTTATCATAATATCGTAGTTCCAATTTCCAAATCAATCGATCTGGAAATAAATTGGAGCTAGATGATGAGTCTCTTTATTTCAAACAGAAATATATTGCTAATCAAAACCAAACTCAGTGTTGTTGACTGAACTAGTATGAGATAGGCCTTCAGGTGTTGAGCATATTCTAAAGAAATGATCAATAGGCCTCCATACTACTGACCAGTTTTGTCGGCATGGATGAGCCAATGCACTGTGCTCGTGCAGTCATTGTTAATGATTCACGGGTGCAACGAGACAGTTTGATGGCAGTACGACGCTGACTATTCGTTCCAATTGTGAATGGAAATAGGTGGACGAAAAGAACCCCATTGTCTATGAAAATTTTAGTTCCACGTTAATAGTTGATACACTGGTTAGTTGATTTATATTATTGCACGTGTGTATATATATATATATATAGAAATACTCTCTCACATATATGGATGCTTCCGGGTACAATTTTAAAATTAAGATTATACTTAAGTAAATTGATTAGGGTATGAACACAATCTGTACGCCTCTAATAATTGGTCGGGATAAAATTTACTCAAACTAATTAACAAGCATTTTACTACATGAAAGTAGTTAAATGCATTAACTAATATTAATGTCATATTGGTAATTTCTCAGGTGAAACAAGTAGCATTTAAATCCAGATGGGAATTATGACAGTAAATTATTCCTTATAAGGTGGATAGATCTTGAACAAAATCTATAAATAATTACAAAATCTATAACAAACACTCAAATCTCCATCCACGGGGGGCGGCATAGGCGGTCGCCCCCCTTGCCGGCAATGAAACCCCTAGTATTATGGAGCTCTACTGGTGGAGATGGAGGATGTCGCCCCTTGTTTTTCATGATCATCTCTCCATATTTGAACTCCTGGATTCGCCACTGTCTCCATCCACCAGTGACAATAAGAGAAAATGTCGAAACACAGTTAGAAATGGAATAAATTTGTCTAAAAAAATTTACATTGAACACAAATCTTGACATCTCATTTTTCGAACAATCAAGAATCTTTTCCGACTCAGCATCTTCATTTCCCGACTCAACGAATCAACCGACTTGCGTCCTGACTCGATATCCACTCGAAAAACACATTGTCCGCTGCAGAGAAAATCGAGGCGACTTACGTCCCGACTCGATATCCAATTGGAAAACTCATTATCCACTTGGGAGGACTCAGTTCCAAACTCGATTGCACTCAACATCAACTAGAGCGATACTACAACTTCTTTGTGACTCAGACAGTAAGCTCAACACTTGGATTCAACACCTGGACTTAGCATTCGGTGACTCAAATAGCATTTGATAGAAACTAGCACGGTTAACAACTTGAAATTATCGGCTCATACCTCTCTCAATTTAGACAATAAGATATTTAGTCTGCTAATTATAAACACAACTTAATATGTCAGTTCTGCATTAGAATAAAACTACTTCCCCGAGGGGGCATGATTGATCGATTTCATATATTATGGGGGTGAATTAGTAAAGTCCACTAAATAGCATACATTAAATCGATCCAAACCAACGGGTCTAATTAACAAATAAACCCGGTTTACCTACTAAGCATCGAGAATTACCTTGACTTTTGAGCTTTACTTGTCCGTTACGGTCACTCCTACAGCGGTTGCATCCACGAAACCACGATTGGACTCCGAACCTGATGCGCCCCATCCGACCACACCAAGTAACCGTATTGCCCCCCTCCGTCTCCGTCGCTCCCGGCCGCCGCTGCCGCCGCCGACGTGGCAGTCACCGTCACGGAGAAGCTCTGTTTCCTGGCGCCGGCAGTGAAGACCAGCTTCCTTGGCCTCACATTGATGGCCAGTCCCTGCGTGGCCGCCACCTCCACCCTCGAACGGTACACCGCCGACGCTTCCGCCCCTACATTCGTCGCCGTCCGCCTCACCGTCCTGCTCTGGTTCTTCGTGGCAGACACTCCGTCGAACGCCACGGATATGGACGGGTAGTTGAGGTCCTCCATGGTCGGCTTCTTGGCAGGGCATGCCACTGGTACATGGGTGATCACCTGTACCGTCCTCGGATCGTAGCCGATGGAGCAGAGGAAAGCAACGTAGTCCTCGTCTGATAGATCGTAGATGAGGCCTGGATCCATGGCCCGACCCAGGTTTAGATGCCCGGCTCCAAAGTCCAACGGCGTTGCTGGCTTCCCAGTTAATTCGTCCGTCAGAGGACGGCGGAGGTTGTCTGTGATGCTCGCTGTGGTCATCATTGCTGATCGGATCGCCGCTGGGCTCCAGTCGGGATGGGCGGACTTCAGCAGAGCCGCTGCGCCGCTGACGTGCGGACACGCCATGGAGGTGCCTGAGAGGATGTTGAACTCCGTCCTCCGGCCGTCAGAGTCTAGGCCGGTTGGTCCAGTTGCTCCGGTCCACGCTGCGAGGATGTTCACCCCGGGAGCGATTATGTCTGGCTTCAGGACAGCCGGGGCGATGCCATTGGGACCGCGGCCGGAGAAGGACGCCACCACCGGGGCCGGCCTCACGCCCACCACTGTGCCCTTGAACTGGATGGTGGCCGTAGGAGCAGCAACAGAGGCGGCGTAGGTCTTGATGGCTTCACCCTCGGCGGAGCCGACGGCGCAAGCAGGAAGGATATGAGCGTCTCCGACGAGACCCTCTCCGTTAGAAGCGCTGTTAGCGAGGATCATCCCAACACCACCCGCTTCCTTCACGACGAGTCCCTTCGCCACTCGCGGGCTGCTGCCGCGGTCGCAGATCACGATCTTGCCGGCAACCAACTTGGGGTCTAGGGAATTCTCCATACATAGGGAAGCGGAGAGGCCGCTGGATTTGCCTGGGTAGACCAGCGGGTAAGCAGATCCGTTGAGTGGCTTCCCCGAGTAGAGGGAGACGCCAGAGAGACGTCGGCCGTTGCCGAGCAAAATGTCAGCCGGAAAGTTGCGGTCGATGGTGCCAGCACCAACGGTGGTGAGCCAAGGGGCAAGGTTGGTGACGGACATGGAGACCGGACCGTCGTTGCCAGCTGAGGAGGCAACGAAAACGCCACGGAAGACGGCGCCGTACGAACCGATGGCAATAGGGTCGAGATAGAAAGGCGAGGCCATGCCATCTCCACCGCCGATGGAGACGGAGATGACGTCCACACCGTCAGCAACAGCGCGATCGAATCCGGCGAGGATGTCGGAATCAAGACATCCGGAGCCTTTCCAGCAAACCTTGTAGGTAGCCACGCGAGCCTTCGGCGCGACTCCCTTGGCAATGCCTTCAGCGTAGCCAGCCATGCTCGCGTCAAAAGAGTGGCGGCCGGCTGCGGTCGAAGCGGTGTGCGTACCATGGCCATCGGCGTCGCGGGGGGAGCGCGACTCAACCGTTTCGTTGATTCCGGCGCCGCCGCCACCGACGAAGGCGGCATCGTGCCCCTTGGAGAAGAATCTAGCTCCAATGAGCTTGCGATTGCAGAGAGACGCAGGAAATCCAGGGCCCGTCTCGCAGGCGCCGCGCCACCGCGAAGGCACGGGGCCGAGGTTGCGGTCCGAGAAGCTACGACGCTCGGGCCAAACGCCGGTGTCAAGCACACCGACTATGACATCAGATCCGTAGTCAGAATCAGACCAGAGCCCAACCTGGTTACGTAGGCCGAGGAACTGCGGGGAGCGGGTGGTGTCCGGGTGGCGAACGCGGTCCTCGAAGACGGCGAGCACATTAGGGTGCGCCGCGAGGGCGACGGCGCGGATCTCAGAGAGCGAGGCAGAGAAGCCATGGAAAACGGTGTCGTAGACATGGAGGAGAGGGAGCGGGTCGGCGGCTCCGATGGAGAAGGCTGCGGAGGCGTACCAGTGTGCCAGAGTAGGGAAGACCGAAGGCTTCGCGAGATGGTCGACACGGAAGATGTAAATCTTCTTCCTCGAGGCCCCAGAGGCGGCGGCGGTTGCCTCAGCCATCCCCACCGCTTCGGCCGCGGCCGCCGCCGCTGTTAGGGCGAGTATCAGAAGAAGGAAGCAAGAGGGGAAAGTCATGGAACAGGTGTTCGATATGGGTCAAGTGTGGACAGTGGAGTGGCCGCTCATCAAGGGTAAAGTATATATAAATGAACAATTCGTGTGTGGGTGTGTTGATGAGGTTTAATATTTCTTTTTAATTTATGAAAAGAATAAATAAATAGTTTCCAAGGTTTAAATGTTTCTCCATGAGTTATTTTAAGGTTTATCCCTTGATTTAATTAGAAGAACGTAGGTGGAAAGGAGGATGTTCCTTTTAACTTGGTTTTTTGTATTCCATTGAGTGAGGTCCGTTTGAGTCAATCTACCCTTCTATATAGTTATGTAGTTACTTATATATTCCATGACACCGTGATATTAGACTGCTTAAAGTAAATGATATTATTGTTTGCTCTAATATTTACTTATAGGTTCTTTCATTCAAAGATGATTTGATACGACCACTAGTTGAGTTTAATTTGTGTTGGTAATTACCAATAGTTATGTAGCCTTGATTTAAGCATATCACACTATCAAGGTCATGACTCATGATTGTAATCGATCCTATTTGATTAAGTCTTCCGGACCAAAAAAATGTGGCACATATCTGGTTTGGTCGGTTTAGTCTTGCTTTTACATTTTCTTTTTAATAATTCAAGTGTTGAGGATTTGCCTGATTAAATTTGGAAGTCAGGACAGCTCGAGTTGTTGCTGAGCTAAAGTCAAAGTAATCAGACTTGAAATTGAAGTCGGATCTAGTTGGTCCGACCACAGCCGAGTTTGAGTCTAATCAACATGACTCGCTGTTGAGCTCAATTTGAGTTACCCGACTCATGAGGAAACACAGATCAGACCAGCTGGGCATAAGATCAAGATAGGATTCAACTAGCAGACTAAGAAGAGGAGCCATATGACCGGCAACCTGAATTGAGTTCCGATGGAAAACTCGGTTGGGTGTGGACGAGTGACAGACATGACGTAACACGTCCTCAAAACTTGGGAGGACGTGGAGTAGACACAATTTGAGAATTTGGGAGAACGCATGGGAGATGCGCGCAATCTCCATTCTCTTATATTATCGTTTAACTCATGAGGGCATAGATGTATTTCTCTCTTTTGCTTCTCTATTTTCCTTCTCTCATTTGTTTTAAGCCATCCTTGAGTTTGGGGTGGATCATCAGATAAATCCGTAATATAACTAGGCATCAATTTCTGAAATATTTATCCTTGTAGAATTTATGATTTTATTAATTATTTCTTGACATACTTTACCACTATATTAAAATCAATCAAGGAGGTCTTCCCTTTTTTTTATTTATTTTTTATTTTTATTAGTTAGTATTAAATATCCAACCTTTACCATCGATTAATTTAAAATATAATCGATCCGGTTCCTAAAAAGTTTCTATCGACTAAAAAATAAATCTCAAAATACTTCAGCGATTCAACATTTTAAATTTATTATTTCACCGGAGAAAAAGAACATACAGTCACCGTAATTGAAAATCGAACACTACACGGACACCTTCCTTTTTCACTTTCGACTTTCGAGAAAGAAGAAAGTGGCTCGTCATAAAAGCGATGAGTCAAGTAATGGCTTGAATCTATCCAGTTAACTTAAAGTTAGGCTTCAAATGAATCAATCCCAAATTCCTTTCATTTTTCCAGCAGCCTTACCTGTGTTCTTGTCAGGCATCCCTATACTCATCCTTCACTGTCTCTTTTTTCCTTCCTATTAAAAAAAAAAAATCAGCTGGGACACAATGACCCACAAGAATAGATTTTTGTTCTTTCAGACTGAAGAAAACACCAATACTACAAAACAAAAAAGAGGAAAAAAATAAAAAAGTGCATCAGGGAATCAAGCAGTTAGTGAAACATGCAGACCAGACAATTTGACTGCGTCCATTTACAAATTTAATCTTCATGTCCCTACTAATTATCTCCAAAATTACATTAAGAGGCTTAACTTAAAAATACTTTCCATTTTTTTTCCTTCAGTAAAATATTTCAAGAGATAGGCGTTTGGTGACTAATTAAAAAAATTCTTCTTCTTCGTAATGGCAGGTTTTTTCTACTGGAAGAGTAAGATTTTTTCTATAAAATAGAATTTAAGAAAGATTGAGATGCCTGACAATAGCGAACGATCTCAAAATTAATTAAACTTTATTAAAATTATTATAAATCAATTAAAATCATTCAAAAATAATTTTAACAGCTCTTTGTAGTTGCTATAATCCTATCTGGAAGTTGAGTCGGACAGAGGTTGGCCGCGTTGTCCTCGTTGTTGACGGAAAGTCGTGGAGACGCCTTATTGACCTGACACCTACTGAAAAGGTTCCCACGGGTGAGTGACGAGGGATGATGACGGAGACAATGAGGCGAGGGTCTCCTGCGTACACTCAGATAAGCACTCAGGTCGTTAGAGACCAAGAACCAGAAAAAAAAATCTCCCGGTCAGGTCCTCTGACGCTCAAGTCAGGTACTTTTTCCCCAAAAGCACAGTGAAAGGATGAAAAGTAAAGGATGAAATGTGAAAAGATGAGTGAGCGTATCTACGTAGAGACAAAACCTCCCTTTTTATATGGCAGTGGGTACTTCTGGAGTTTGACAAGTGTCAGGGAATGTCAGGTGTCAGGATTTGTCTGGCAGTGAATGACACATGACATCTTCCCATAGGTCTAAGGAGGGATCGGTGGGCAATGAGCCCTAGATCGTTAGCATATTCCCTGACATGCGGTGATTATTCTCTGACGAGTTATTACGATTCCCTTGCTTGATTGTCGTATAGTGTATGATCGCCCTGGTCTGTTAACCTTAGACTGGGTCCTTGTACCTGCAAATCTTGACCTGTAGGCATAGACCTAGATTCCCTGACGCATTCCCTGGCTTGTATTTGTTGTCCCGTATATCCAGATCTATACATCCAACCCTATATTTGTCATTCGATAAATCCCGATAAATCCAGACCTATGCTCACCGTCTTGCCAATAGAGGCCTTCACTTGTCGTTCCTTAAGTTTCTTCTCATATGCACGGCCCAGCTCCGTATTTTATCCTGTACATCCTAAATCGTATGTCTCGGCCCACATTTCTTGTTCTGCCTGTCTCGTCCTGTAAATTTTGACCTGTAAGCTTTAGTCCGCATATCCCGACTTGTACGTCTTGGTTCGTATATCCCGACCTATACGTCCTGGTCCGTATATCCTATTCTGCATGTCCTGGTCCGTATATCCCGACCTGTACGTCCTGATCTGTGTCTCCTTCTTGCCACGTAGGCCTAACCCCTAAACCGTATGTCCCGGCTCACATATCCTGTTCTGCATATCTTATCCAGTAAGTCCTGACCTATAAACCTTAATCCGTCTATCCCGAACTGTACGCCTTGGTCCGTATATCCCGACCTGTACGTCCTGGTCCGTATATCCCGATATGTACGTCCTGGTCCATATACGGTATATCCCGACTTGTATGTCCTGATCCGTGTCTCCTTCTTGCCACGTAAGTCTAACCCCTAAACGCCGCTTATGTCTGACCCGGACCGCCCTGTGATCTGGACTTTTGACCACCACGTAGGCTAGACCTTTGACCACCACGTATGCTTGACTTCTGATCGCCACGTGGGCTTAACTTCTGACCGCCTCACGGGCTTGACTTCTGACCGCTACGTGAGCTTGACTTTCGACCACGTTAGCTATCCGACCCCCTTATCATGCACCGTATCATGCTACATTAACACTAAAAGTTCAATCCAAAGATAATCAATGAGGCTAACTAGAATTATCATATAGGGTAGTGCTAAATGGTCATAATCTGGCCAACCAGAATACATGCATGCATGCATTATACATGGACATTTTAGTAATATCATATTTATATATTAATTACATGCATACATTACAATTCATTTCTATCTGGCCAGATTCTGGCCAACAAGATTTACTCTATTATATATTAACATTAAAAGTGGCCCCTAAGATTTGGTGTGGTAACATATAGGGAACATTTCTCAAGTAATCAGGATTTAATTCCCACGCAAAGATAGTCAATGAGACTAACTATAATTATCATATATTAGCATTAAAAGTAGCCCCTAGGATTTGGTGTGGTAATAGATAGGGTGCATTTCTCAAGTAATCAGGATTTAATTCCCACGTAGGATAATATTGGACAAAATAATCTGTTGCTGGAGATATTGGGAAATTAGCCGAATTTAAATACATCAAATTAAATTCAACTTTTCTGTCGAGATGACCCGAGCAGATAATCTCAAGCCACCAGCATGGAATGATTTTCTACCAAGTGCTGAAGGTAGACTGCACAATGCCGAGCGAGTAGAGCGGTCGAGCAAGCAGATCAACCAAATGTCATACCGGGCTGAGGGCCGAGCTGCTGAGCAAGTGATCGACCAAGCAAACCGAGCAAGCACCCGAGCAAGTGACTGACCGAGCAAACCGAGAGAGCGAACGACCGAGCGAATGAGTGTATATCCGAGCGGGTTAAGCGAGCGGTTGGGCGAACTAGGCGAGTGCCCGAGCAAATTGAGCGAGTAGCCGAGTGAATTGAGCGACCGAACGAGCATGCATTCCATCGAACGAAAAGGCCGATCGAGTTAGCGGTCGAGCGAACATAGAGGTCGATCGAGTTAGTGGGCGAGCGAACACAGAATTTGAGTGGGCAGATGGACCTAGGCCCGTGAGGGTCGCAGTTTTCTTGAAATAAATTCACCCCACCTCTGTTGTGCTTTGAGGTTTCCTCAAGTCCTCTGTTTCTTAAGATACAACTGTGAACCGTGATTCCCGCCAAACATTGACGGTCACGGCTAATTGGGAGGTACCTGATTGCTATCACGGGTACTTCGCCGAGCAAGAGATGTACGACAAAAGAGAAGGGGAACGTAGGTGGAGAGCTTCAACTTTTTGAGCGTGTAACCTTTTACCTATGGTCGCAGTCTCCTTATATCGAAGCTCAGACCAATGAGCAGTATTAATGATCGTTTAATGATCATTATTCGCCAATTGTGAAATGCCAACGCGTTTCACTCGGCTGCATTAATATTTAATTTAATGTATCCGTTACACCCTTAAATAAGCACAAAAAAGTTTATATAGCAAAATGTTAGTTGTTCCATTTGGATAAATTTTATCCCAGCCGATCCAATTGATTAATATAAATCAAGTTTCACTCGGTTACATTAATATTAATGATTTATTTACATTATCAATACATATAAACTAATATATTTTAAAATTTTCAATGTGAAACTAAGACTAAAGTCACATTATAATAAAGCTTTATGCTTCTTCCATTTTTTTTTTTTTCATTTACACCTATCCAATTGATATACAGATCAAGTTGGGATGTGATGTCAGGAGTTATCACTTTCAGGGTTAATCGGGCTATAGAAATTAAATACGTGTTATGAAAAAATAAATAACACTGATATTAAAAATATTTGATGGAACTTTTTATTGTATTTATTTGAAGAAAGAGATATGCTTTTCATGATTTACTTTATTTTGGGCCGATGATATATAGTTAATTAAGTACGAGCATGACTGTTTTTTTTTTAATACGAGTGGAGAAGAAATGAAGGAGAAAGCAGGAGGGGGCAGTCCTTGTCTCTGCATCAGCAGGCACCATTCGTTAAATAGTTGGCCACTTTTTTTTTTATTTTCACCTATATAAATAATTTATACAGACTAATTATGTGATCAATCCGATTTTAGGAAAGCTCAACCAACACAGCTATTAGCATTGGACATTGCAAGGGAGATGCTCAATTAATAGAGCAATAAATGGACTTCACATTAATTTAATGGGCCGTCCCTTGTTATGTATCAGAATGGGCCAGTTGGATTGGCACACTATGGGCTTGATTAACCTCTTTTCTATAGCTTCATACGGTCTCGAGGTTAGAAGAGTCACGCCCGGGCCCATTTATTTATTTGTAAGAAATATTAAAATATAAGAACAAAGGGAAAAACTTAAAAAGTATAGAAATGCTTTTTATGAAATAAAATTTTAAAAATTATAATTATTTAGATTAAACTTAACACGTAAGTTGGATCGCTACAGTAAGTGTTACCTGTATCATGCTCGCCTGTGACTTTAGATTTAGACTAGCCACAATCCTAGGCTTCAGATCAAACCAGACATGATCCATGACTTCAGTTTACCATCCAGCATGGGCTCAAATATGGTTTGATTATTGCTTGGCCCAGCCCACTTATTTTTAAAAAATATGTACAGTTAACATATTTTTAAAATAGAAAATTCATATAAATATTTTTTTAGAAAATAAAAATTTTATATTTATATATTAGAGTTATTGACCATTTTACAATCTAGCATCAAATATTTTTTTTCCCAATTTAATTTATAGGTTTTGGTGTAGACATGCCACCTAAAAATTGTCCTTGGGAATATTTTCACTCGGATCTAAGTATTTGGCTTTCAGTTGTTTGGTGGTGGTTTAACATCAGGAGAAGTACTTCAACAGCTCTCTTAATTATCGACCTTATACTTTGGGAAAGTGGAAAGAATCATCATTCTTATTCCACCTAAAATCTTGGGAATTTATTGATAGTTGGAATAAATTCTTAAACCAAGCCCGTTAATACGCTTTAAAATAATTCTATGTATTCTTTTTCCTAATTTTTTTTTACGTTGCAGAGTTAAAATCAAGAATTTTTATTACCTTGTTGATGTTTCCGAACTCATAATAATGTTCAATTTTTAGTGGGCAGAATCATCATACTTTTTGAATTTATTTAATGAGCAAAACATAAAACCAAACTATTGGAATCTAATAAAAATAATAATAATAATAATTGATACGGATATGGATATAGGGCAAAAGGGGAATTAAGAGGAAAAGGAAAAGTATTTTTATCCTTTCACTATGTAGGGTTTTAAGGTGAGTGGAGGGGGCTTTTCTGGTTCGTGCGGGCACCGCGCCGTCACCGTTGCTACCTCCTTTGCCGCCACCCTCGAACGCCGACCACAGCGACGACCTCCTTCTCTTCTTCCTCCTCCTCGCGACGCCGTCCACGGCACTCTTCTTCTTCATCGTCACCCTCGAACGTCGGCCGCAGCGACGACCTCCTTCTCTTCTTCCTCCTCCTCGCGACGTCGGCCACGACTCTCTTCTTCTTCGTCGTCACCCTCGAACGCCGGCCACAACGACAACCTCCTTCTCTTCTTCCTCCTCCTCACGACGCTGCCACTGGATGGACTCGACGCCACCCTCAACATGTAGAGCAACCTCCAGCCACGTTGTTGCGAGCACTGTTTTTCCCTCCTGCTAACGTCGACCATGAGCGGCCCTGATCGCCACGTGCCTCCGCTGTTCCCGCTTCACTCTAGCCACTCACTGTGGCTCCGGCGACAACCCTAGTGTAGCTTCAAGGCCCTTGACACCGATCTAGCCTCTAAGCCCTTGTTGTCGTAGGCCCTGCTATCACTGATACGACTGTCTCCACTTCCATTGTGTTTCGGCCTTCACGCCGAATTGGCCTGTATGCTGTGTTTCGATCTTCGCACTGAGCTGATTTGTGTGTCACGTTTTGGTCTTTGTGCCGCTGTTATTATCCGGCCTACGTGCCGATATTTGTATCCCGGCCTACGTATCGATGTCTTGTCTCGGGTTGCGCATCGAGATCGCATCTGGTTTTGTGCCACCGCGTCGTTAGATCCAGGTCCTCGTCCGACACATTCATCTACCTTTCCGGGTCGCGACAACTCGAGCAGCGTCCCATCCGAAGGTGCCCCCTGGGTCAGGGTACGTTTTCCATACTCGCCCCTCATTTATTTCATTATTATATTATTAGCTTGTTGTTTATATATTCGTTGGATCTGTCTCGAGCCTCGGGGTACCAGAGATCGGGGCGACCCAGTCGCTGACTGCATGTATCATTGACCATAAAACTTCTCATGACTTGGTCAACATAGAAGTCATCTCAGCATACCCCCCCCCTCCGGGATGTCGCGATTCAATCAACATTCCATCCATCCCACCCGGCGGTCCGTCTGACTCAGATTCCAGACAGAATCAATTTGGTGTCGTTTGTGGGAATCTTCTCCACTTGTTTAGGAACGTGAAGATGGACGACGTCGGGAGGTTCTCTACTATTATCACCATCCCGGAGGATCCCGACGAACATATTATCTTGAGTTGGAGCTTCAGCCGACCGACATATTAGTTTTTCCATTATATTTTTCCCTGACTCCACGGGTATTCAGGAGTCAAGGGACCGAGACAAATCCTTAGTCGGTTGCCACGACTCCCCGATCAGGTATGTTACATGCTTTGCTTCCTTTTTACGATTATAAGAGCTGCTATAGCTCCTTGATAAGAGAGTAAGATCCTAGTTCCTTGATCAAAGATTAGGGCCTTCGATTTTTGATCGGACACTAGGAGCCTAGCTCCCCGTTCAGACATTAGGGACACAACTCCCCGCTCATATACTAGGGACACAGATCCCCGATCATTGACTCACATTACAACTTCCCGATCAGGATCTAGGGGCCTCACTCTTTGATTACAGGCTAAGGGCCTTACTCTCCAATCAGGGACCAAGGGCTCGGCTCCCCGATCAGGTGTGTTCTAGGCTCTCCACCCTTTTCCATGAGGCTCTACATCCTCTTACTGCTATAGACTCTGTACCCTTCACCATGAGGCTCTGCATCCTCTTACTGCTACAGGTTCTGCACCCTTTGCCATGAGGTTTTGCATCCTCTTACTGCTACAGGCTCTATACCCTTTACCATGAGGCTCTGCATCCTTTTACTGCTACAGGCTCTGCACCCCTCACCATGAGACTCTGTATCCTCTTACTACTACAGGCTTTGCACCCTTCACTATGGGGTTCTGCATCCTTTTACTGCTATAGGCACTTCACTCTATTATACTATATGCTCTATATTCTTCACTTGTTTTGTATCCTTTTACATCTACAGGCTCTGCTCCCTCCACCCACAGTGCTCTTCTTCTTTCTAATGCTACAAATTTTGCTCCCTTATATGACTATGGGCTTCACTTCTTTGACGGTCGGTGCTCAGATTATTCTCTCCCTGACTCTGTGGACATTTGAGAGTCATGGGATTGACACTATTTCTCTCCTTGACTTCACGGGTATTTTGGAGTTGAGGGACTGAGACAGATCCTCAGTCAGTCGACACTACTCCGCGGTCAGGTATGATAAAGGCTTTGCTCCCTCATATTGTTACGGGCTTCGCTTCTATGGGATTCATGGCTTATCTCCCTCGTTCGGGGTCGAGCAGTCTTCATTGGTCTCGGACCAGCTTATCAGCTTTCTTATCTCCCCCGTTCGGGGTCGAGCTTTCACCACTGGTCTCAGACCAGAGTATCACCACTGGTCGTAGACCGGAGTATTGCTACTGGTCTGGGACCAGAGTATCGCCACCGGTCTCAGACCGGAGTATCGCCACTGGTCTCGGACCAGAGTATCGCCACCGATCTCGGACCGGAGTATCGCCACCAGTCTCGGACTGGAGTATCACCACTGGTCTCGAACCAGATTATCACCATCGGCCTCGGACCGAAGTATCGCCAACGACCTCTCGGTCGAAATTCCAGACTCTCACCTTTCTTAGGGTGAGTTATAAGTGAGCATGCTCTCACGCCTCCAGACTCTCACCCCAATGCAAGTTATAAGTGAGCTTGCTCTCACGCCCAACGACCTCTCGGTTGGGATTCCAGACTCTCGCCCCAGTGCGAGTTATATGTGAGCCTTCTCTCACGACCAATGACCTCTTGGTCGGGTTCCAGACTCTCGCCTCAGTGCGAGTTATAAGTGAGCTTGCTCTCACGCCTAACGACCTCTCGGTCGGGTCCCAGACTCTCACCTCATTTCGAGTTATAAGTAAGTTTGCTCTCACACCCAACGACCTCTCGGTCGGGTCCCAGCCTCTCTCCCCAGTACGAGTTATAAGTGAGCATGCTCTCACGCCTCCAGACTCTCGACCCAGTGTGAGTTATAAGTGAGCCTGCTCTTACGCACAACGACCGACAGGTCGGGTCCTAGACTCTCACCTTTCTTAGGATGAGTTATAAGTGAGCGTGCTCTCACGCCTCCAGACTCTCCCCCCAGTGCGAGTTACAAGTGAGCATGCTCTCACACTTCCAGACTCCCGTCCTAGTGCCAGTTATAAGTGAGCATGTCCTCACGACCAACGACCTTCCGGTCGGGATTCCAGACTCTCGCCTCAGTGCGAGTTATAAGTGAGCACGCTCTCACGCCTAACGACCTCTTTGTCGGCACTCATCACTCACTTGCAGCTCTGCCTGGCATTTGTCATACTCACTTTACTCGTCACTTTGCCCGACACTCATCCTTAGCATTTTCCCTGACCGCTGTTGCTCGGTCGGAACTCATCGCTCACTCGCAGCTCTGTCTGGCATTCGTCATACTCACTTTACTCGCCGCCCTGACTGACACTCATCCTTAGCATTTCGTTCACCGTTGTTGCTCGGTCGACGCTCACCGCTCACTCGCTGCTCTGCCCGACACTCTCCATTCAAGTTTCGCTCATCGCTATTGCTTGGTCGTTTGCTCGACCATTCACTGGTACCACTCGGCTACTCGTTTTATGTCGATTGGTCTATCGCTTGACATTTTTTCTCCATCGCGCGCTTGTCATTGTTCGCTCATTGTCATTCCGCCAGCTTGGGTTTCTCCCTATTGCCCAGGCGTCATTGTTCGATTGTCCGATCGCGATTTATTGTTGCTTGATCGTCACTTTCTAGGTCACGCTCACGGCTTCGCTCGTCCATCATTCTCTCCATTGCCTGGGTCGTCACTTTCTCGGTCGCGCTCACGACTTCACTCGTCCATCATTCTCTCCATTGCTTGGTCGTGATTTATTATCATCTGGACGACATTTTCTTGGTCGCGCGCTGGACCCCACTCGTTCATCATCCTTCGACCCGCGCAGCATTTTTCGATTGCCAGGTCGGCATTATTCGATTGCCCGGTCTTGATTTATCGTCGCTCGGTCGGTACTTTCTCAATCGCACCCACGGCTTCGCTTGTCCATCAGTCTCTCTATTGTCCGGTCGTGATTTACTGTTGCTCGGACGATATTTTTCTTGATCGCGCTCACGGTTTCGCTCGTCCCTCATTCTCCCTATTGCTGGGCCGACATTTTTTCGGTCACTCCGTCGTGATTTACTGTCACTCGGTCAACACTTTCTCGAGCGCGCTAATGGCTTTGCTCGTCCATTAGTCTCTCTATTGCCTAGCCACGATTTACTGTCGCTCAAATGACATTTTCTTGGTCGCGTGCTTGACACCGCTCGCCCATCGTTTTTCGACCCGCTCGGCAGTCACCCTATCGCTTGGGTACCATTCAGATGTTCGATCAAATTCTGGGTCGGTTGACGTTCTATTCGACACTCATAGCTTGGTCGACATTCATAGCTCGTGATTCACTCACCGTTCCACCTTGCACTCGTCGTCCGCGTCTCGTGTGTTACTCTGTCATACCCCCGCTGCTCGTATCTCACTCATCGCTTTGCCCCACATTCATCTCCCGGTCGTCACTTATTTTTTACTTGTCATTTGCATAATCGCCCGATTACTCTGCTCAGTATTGCTCGAGCGTCTTCTCGATATCACTCGGTCTCCCTCGACATCTGATCGATCCCTTGCTCGGCATGCGCTCCGCACTATTCCTCGTTGTTCGCTCGATATTATTTGAGTCACTTGCTTGACATTGCCACAACTACTCGTTCGACGTGAAGCTCGGCGATCTGATTCCGCATTCGGTAGCGATTCTATTTTGGGCTTAGTCTAGTGAGTCGGACTTGCGCCTCCTTTGACTAGACTTGAAAGGGAGTCTTGTGATACAGATATGGATATAGGGCAAAAGGGGAATTAAGAGGAGGGGCATTTTTGTCCTTTCACTGTGTATGGTTTTAAGGTGAGTGGAGGGGGCTTTTCTGGTTCGTGTGGGCACCGCGTCGTCACCGTTGCTACCTCCTTCGCCGCCACCCTCGAACGCCGGCCACAGCGACGACCTCCTTCTCTTCTTCCTCCTCCTCGCGACGCCGGCCACGACTCTCTTCTTCTTCGTTGTCACCCTCGAACGCCGACCACAGCGACGACCTCCTTCTCTTCTTCCTTCTCCTCGTGACATCGCCACCGGATGGACTCGACGCCGCCCTCATCACGCAGAGCAACCTCCAGCCGCAACCTCCTCCCCTTTCTCTTCTCCACGTTGTTGCGAGCATTGTTTTTCCCTCCTGCAGACGCCGTCGGCCATGAGCAGCCCTAACCGCCACGAGGCCTCCGTTGTCCCCTCTTCACCGCTTCACTCCAGCCACTCACCGTGGCTCCGACGACAACCCCAGTGCAGCTTCAAGGTCCTCGACACCGATCTAGCCTCTAAGCCCTCGTTGTTGTAGGCCCTGCTATCACTGATACGACTATCTCCACTTCTTTTGTGTTCCGGCCTTCACGCCGAATTGGCCTGTATGTTGTGTTTCGACCTTCGCACTGAGCTGATTTATGTGTCTCGTTTTGGTCTTTGTGCCGCTGTTATTATCCGGTCTGCGTGCCGATATTTGTATCCTGGCCTACGTGTCGATGTCTTGTCTCGGCTTGCCCGTCGATATCGCATCTGGTTTTGTGCCACCGCGTTCGGCTTCGCGTCGTTAGATCCAGCTACTCGTCCGGCACATTCATCTACCCTTCCGGGTCGCGACAACTCGAGCATCGTCCCATCCGAGGGCGCCCCCTTGGGCCAGGGTACGTTTTCCGTACTCGCCCCTCATTTATTTCATTATTATATTATTAGCCTATTGTTTATATATTCATTGGATCTGCCTCGAGTCTCGGGGTATCAGAGACCGGGGCAACCCGATCGCTGGCTGCAGGTATCGTTGACCAGAAAACTTCTCATGACTTTGTCAACATAGAAGTCATCTCAGCACACCTCCCTTCTCCGGGATGTCACAATTCAATCAATATCCATCCACCTCATCCGACGATTCGTCCGACTTAAATTCCGGATAATAATAATAATAATAATAATAATAATAATAATAATAATAATAATAATAATTCAGCTCACAACACAGGGAGGGAGGCTGGCTGCTTCTCCTCCATGTCTTATTCTTTTTCCACTAAAATCACTGAAACCAGCAGAATAAAATTAAGCAGAAAAGTGTTGCATGTGTTGGGATTTCTCTTGGCCATCCATCTCCTGGACACAGCAATGAGCATATGCTCCAAATTAGTTGTGAGCACGTGAAAAGCATCTGCCGGCTCTGTAATTTAACTTCTCAGAATTGATGTATGTGCTCTTGATGGCCTCCAAAGCTTCCGTCAGTGTGGATGAAAAAGATGGTCCAGTCAGTTTAATATAATGCAATCTGTCCTTGTCGTGTGTCTGAGTGATTGGATAGGTATTTCAAGGTTTTTACTGAGTGATTAGAGACGTCACTGTCCAATATCGCTAGCAGAGAGATTGTTGGCAACCGTGTAAAGTTTGTCAGTGCGTGCAAAGGCTCCTGTTGTTTACGATTTTGACTGCGACACGCCACCAAAAGACGAAGAACCATTGTTTTGTTTGCAAAAATCAAAAAGGGCAATATGATGCCTCCTTTTGAAAAACAATAAATCAAATTGACGTTTATTTATTTTTTTATTTATTTACAGAAGACTCTTTGATTTAGATTTGGTGTAGTTTCTACCGTATACTGAAACTGTCCGGTAATTATTACAAACGTGTTTAACAGTGAATTGAGGATTTAAGATTTAGAATTTATATATTACAGAATTTAGGGTTCAGCAGCTATATAATATTTATTATTATTATTTTAAAATAATTTAGATGAAATTTAAATAATTTTAATTAAATTAATAAATAACATTTTAATATATTAATATAAAGATTTTAAATTTTAAATTCTAAATCTTAAACTAATCCTTACTTTAGAGCTACCGGATAATTTCTATACCACCTAAATTTTGAATTCTAAAGTCGCTTAAAAAGTATTTTTGAGATAAAATTATTAAATGGGCGTTTATTTTTTATTTTTTATTAAAAAAAAGAGCGGCGACCCTTTTGATTTTTGATTAATTTTTTTAAAAGAATCTGATACATTTCTCCTGTTAATGTGATACATGAACAGTTGAATCAGATCGCCTACAGCAGCAGAAATCGAGCCACGCACGCCGTTGTGGCGAGGATTAATGCGTGGCACAAGAACGAGAGGCTGTTCGCCGAGGGGATTGCGTCGTCGGTGGCCAGATTTGCGAGCCAAGGATCGTCGCCGCCGAGCATCATGCCGTCCGCCGGCCTTGACGTTGACGTCGAACTACTGCCGCTGCTAGTTGTTGCGAAAGTTGATGACGGCAAGGAAGAAGAATTTCTTGATGACTTCACGCTGTTTTTGGTGATCGGGAAAAGATCGGCGATTGATTATGCTTTCGTACAAGAACGAAATGGAAGGGGAAAAAAAGCAATTTTAAAGGTGATTGTTTGTGCACCTTGGAACGGAAACAGGGCAGAAGGTGATGGTGTAGTCTGCGCCGCCGGAGCAAGTGAAGATACTGGTGGGGTCGTCGAAGGCGTAGCTGTAGGAATTGGGGCACGCCGCCTTGAAGACCTGCGAGTAGACGGTCGGCCGGCAGGTGGCCGAGCTGGCGAAGGCGCCGCTGCAGCAGTACTCCGGCTTGCCGAAGGCGTCGCAGGCACTGCGGCACGCGCCGCCTTGCCCCGCCACCCGCAGCTCCGCCGGGCAGCGCTGGCCCACGTCGACCAGGCAGCCGGCTGCGGGGCACCCCTGGCCATCGCTGGCCTCCACCAGCACCGGCAGGTTGTAGCCGTCCACCAGGCTGACGTCGTAGAAATCCCGCCCCGCCGCCGCCGACGCCAGGGTGAACTCCGCTAGCGTCGTCGGCAGGGCGGCTCCGGCACCGTCGCACTCCACGCGGCCGGAGCCGCAGTCCCCGGTGGCGCAGCTCCAGCCTCCGGAGCTGCCACCGGCAGAGCAGCCGGTGCGGGCCCAGAACCGGCCGGACCAGCCGCCGGGGGCCACGACGGCGCGAGACGCGGAGGAGGCCAGCTCGAAGCCCGTGGTCTGCAGCCGGGGCCTACCGGCGTTGGAGAGAATCCCCGGCCACACTGTCTCGCCGCACTTGTTCACAAATGTGAACGTCGCGCCCTCCCCTGCGCCACCAAACCAACCGCAAACTGTTTCAATTATCCAACAAACAAAAGATTTCCACCAAAACCAAAGATCTTCATTACCTCCATGGAAACAACAGCACAGGAAAAGAACAAGAAGAAGAAGAAGAACGGCGAAACGAAGCATAATCGCTGCGGAGAATTAAAACAAGAACCGATCAATTCTGTCGCCGGAGACCGACGATGAGCAAGGAAGGAGAGATTGTGAAGAAGCAGCACCACCCATCAATTATCAACTACATAAATACGGAAAAACAGTGAGAGGATCGAAAAGCTCGATTTATAGCAAAGATTTGGCTTTTTCTCCAGTTAGAAAAAACAAATAGGGAATCATTGGGCCTGATCAAATTTAAGTGATGCATTTAAAGTTAATTTCAGTGCAACAAAAAAGAGCAAAGTGATGAAATTGCTCGACATCGTTTCCTGATGGCAAGAATAAAGAATGTAACCTTAGTTTTGTGATGGAGCAGATAATTTATAGGTTCAATAACAAATGTACAACAAAATAAAACTAGTTCCTTCTTCGCTTGCGTCTATTTGTTCCCTTAGTTTTGTGATGCCGCCTCCTTTTGTTAGTGTTTTGGTTATGTTCTTGGCTCCTGCATTTTCTCTTCCCGAGAATGCTGATAGTGTTGTCATCGCTCTCCCCGGCGGTGGTGGTTGTTAGCTCCTTGGGCTTCTTGTTGCATTTATCATCAAATGCTTTCTTGTCGAGTCTTACCGAATCTTGCTTCATCTTTTCGTCGTAGTAATTTGTTACGAGTTTGTGAGCCAATTTCAATAGAAGATGCCCCTCAATTGCATGAGGAATAGGCCTGTGGATGCAATCAAATGACAAGAAAAAATTGATAGTGAATGGAGAATTACAGAACATGGAAGAAACACATGGCTTGACAAAACTTGAGAAATAAAACTTATATGAAGATTTGGCGAAACAAAGAGACTCTTCTATACTGATGTGTAGCACCAATCTCAAAATAGTTTGGTTTGATAAAATCTCACTGTTTGATGATAGCAGGTGCCGGGAGCGACGATTCAGTTATACATTTATTTATAGTGACTGCCACAGTTTGATCAAGATGACATTGTCTTTATTTTGTATTAAAAGGGTGTTGCATTTCAATTTTTTCAAATGATAGATACGGCAGCCCTTAGACACTCAAATTTAGGTGAAAGCATGTCTCAAACCAAGACCTTGGTAATAACTTCGAAGACCTTATTAACCGAGCTAGTTGACACCCCATGCTACAGCACTGATAGAAAATGTCACGATTTGATTTTGTTGTATGTTGGCACTATAAACCGATGTCACAGACTCGGTACAATTTTGCAAGGTTCCACGAGTTGATTCTAATAGGCATTCGAGATCCTTATATAAACTAAAACTATTACAAGATTAGCATTGCATGTGTAAATATTGGAAATTGCCTTAACTAAATCTCTGATGAAGGGGATTCTAGTATAAAATTTTGTAGAAACTCACCTATTGAGATGCGCTTGCCTCTTCGATATCAATGTCTCATGCCACAGTCCTGGCACTGGTGGAATATGTTTTTTGCTGATGGACTGCCATTAAACAAGTTATTACATAAGTCAGCAAACTCAGACGAAGAATATAAAGAGTGCAGGACCATCTTTACCTTATTGGGTAATGTGATGCCATCTGGTAGTCTGGCAATATGAGTTTGGATAGAAGGAGCTTTGAAATACGTGGATCTACAAGCAAAAACAATTTCAAGGATTAAAAAAAAAAATCTCCACGACCAAAAGCAGGCAATAAGCAAGATATGCACCTAATTCCTCACATGGTTTTGTTTTGAGTTATTGCTTCCATGCCCTCGACAGGTGAATAAATCTCAAAAGAAAACATTGTCTTATCTGAAATATAAATGAGTCCGTTCATCCCATTACTGCAGAGAAATAAGCATACAAAATATTTACTCCAAGGAGATCTTAACATTAAAAACAAATACGAAAAACATAAAAGAAATTGGCAGAAAAGAAACTCCAATTTCTAACAGGATCAATCAAACATAGTGAATATAGCAAATTCTCAAGGTTATTCAGAAATCTTATTATAGATGCATAAAGAACTTGAGAAAAATGGTTCATGAAAGCAAATTTCAGGAAAAACCCCTTCTGAGTCCAGTTTAACCTATATCTACCCTCAACATTGTAGTCATCTAATGTAAATAACACTTTGGTGAGATATACAACTAATGTGAGAAGGGTCAGATATGACACGATATTACTAGGAAGTGTCACCAAGGCCAACAGCCAAAAAAAAGTATGACATGTTTTCGTTCTCTGTATTACACATGGATACATTGTCAAATCATTTTTTCCCCTTCCACTTCAATACGGTGAAAATAATTTCATTGAATATGCACAAGCTATTAGTACTATGGTTCTACAATGATGAGCAATTTTATCATTTCTAACAAGAACTTGGAAAACATAAGCCACACCCTAATTGATCTAGTTAATCTAATAAGAAAAGCAGGACAAAGGAATAGGATATCCTCTTTGACAGGAGGTATAATGCTTATGATAATTCAGCCATTCGTAACCAATTTAGCATTTTTGCTAAAAAAATATAGTGAGATATCTTTGCTGACAAAGAACCTGATTTCAGGATCAATTCTCTTTTTGAGTTTGGCCTTTCCCAGTTTTGGATTATCCTTCTTCCTCTGATAAAAGGATAGGATCTTTGATGCTAATGGATGCGAGAAATGAACAAAGAGTGCATCCATAGTCCAGCTGTTTCTTTGCTTTTCCTCCTCCTAGAAACTTGAGGATCAGCTTGAAGGATGCAAGAACCCAAAAAAACACCACTGAAACAAAAACCCATGAGAACACAAACAAGTGTATATTACCGTTAGCGTGTCTTCAACTCTTTTTATTTCTGCAAGAAGTCGTGATTCATCAACAAATGGTAGTTTACATACAGCCTGGATAAGTAAATGAATTAGAGTGCATAATTAGTCTAGATAGAAGAATCATATAGCAAATTGTTTCTAACTCTAATATTTGCCACAAACATGTACGTTTCCTTGCTAAAAGGACAATAGAACTATTATATATATATATATAAATATAAACAGTTTATTTGCTAAGACTATGTGAAGAAAACTTTAACAATGGCCATCAGTGTCTTTTTCTGTTTCTTATATTCCTTACCTCCAATAAACTGACACAGAGTAGAGGGAGGGGAAAGAGAAATTATTGTTTACCACCCTGAGAAAAATAAACTGAAATTTGACAAAAGAAAGGCACCACAGATCTCACATCTCAATGATGTAGTGAAGAATGTTCCTTTACTACCTACTATCCTGTAAATGACAACTTTTAAAATACTTTTCAGAAACTAGCATTTCCACATCTCCTTTAGACTTTAGAGGTTAAACTGAACATGAAAAAAAAATAGAAGGCAGAAATTGCTCAAGCATTAAACTGGGAAAAGACAAAAAGTAATGAAAGGGCAATTTCAGTTGATAATAACAATATATTATGACTATTAATATTTAGTTAAAGTTATATCAAGATCTAAATATCATGTCATTTCAATAGGTATGCCTGTGTCTCATTCTGCAAATCAACTGAGAGAGGTGAAGTACTGGCATGGACGAACATGACCACTCATGCCGATCTATCTTGACCCATACTGGCTGAAAACAAGAGGAATTTTTATGGAACAGGCCAAAACAGATCAAACCTCAACTGATACTGGGGGGACTAAAGTTGCATGCATATGACTGAAACAAGTAAAACAAACCGGCAAGTTGATAATAGAATCAAAGGCTACTTGGAATTTTAATTGGAAGGCAAACAATACAATGTCAGTTGTATATGGAATAAATACATCAACCTAATTACGAAAAGATGTGGAATGTAAAAAAACCTGCCAAGAGAAACGCTTGCCATTCAAATCAAGCTCAAAATCTGCAGAAACCCAACATATCAAATCAGCAAATGAATATTTCAAATGAAATACATACAGAATCATTCAGTTGAAAGCAAACCTGCTGGATAAAAATCAATTATTGAAGAAGACGGATTGATCATCAAATCCTTGTAAGATGAAGGCAGTGCGTGTGCACTAAACATGCATAACATGAGCCATGAAATAGGATAAGATGCAGAATAGAAAGTATCAAATTCCCAATTCAAATCAGCAATAACCTTGCAGCAGGTAGTACACCCATGAGCTGATCAAATGGCTTGAACGGAACACCAATTTTAAACTGGATCTCTAAGTTCTTCAAACCAACAAAATCAGATGCGAATGGAGCATAGTGATGTGGATAAAACCTGAAAAATGAAATTCTTTTACAAGACAAAATCAGACTGGAGGAGAAGCACCTAGTCTTAGAAGTTAGAACCCAAGAGCGTAAAGAAAACAAAATAAAAGAATAAACTGAGAATGACTGAATTTAACTATAAACTTCAAATGAGTCCAATTTATAACTTCAGTTGAGTCTAATTTATAACTTAAGTTAACTAGCTATTAGATAATTAAGCTAATTGGTGGCGGCATTGTGCATAGAATTTCTAGTCATGTTAAATTTATAGCTGCATTTGATCAAGACCTTTGCAAAGGGCACTAGTAGAAACAACACTTTAGTTAGAGCATGAGGCTCTTGAGGCCAAAGGTGTATTATAAATATACCTATTATTCATTTGGAACAAAAGCCTATACAGAAATTGATCAGAACCTAAACTGTACCATAATGGTGCAACAGCACACTGAAGAATCTACTGAGCTAGTTTGATTGGTACCAACAGAAGCATAAACCTGTATTAGGCATGTGCATGTATCATGTATGCATGTATGCATCCAAGTACGCATGTATATATTTCTACATGTTGCATGTATATATTTCTACATGTTACATGAATGTATCTGCTTCCATGGGCAAGTGGCTCAGTTGGTGCTTGGTACAGCACAATCTGAGAGCTCTAATATGATCCAGACAACCTTAGTAATACATCAACACATCTACTATTCATGTATCACAATTTTCTTATTAAAAATTGTAAATGAAATAGATAGGGCCGCAAACGAAGCTTAACATCATCATGAAGCCATGTTTGTCAAAAATATTTGAGATCAGCTACAGAAATCTTATCCCTCACAATTGAACTCTATCCAAGGAAACATGATTAGTAATATCCACATGAATGAATAGATAAAATCTGCACCCACTCGAACTAGTATAAACAGGTAATCAAACCCAACTTTAATTGATGAGTTATTGTGGGAGCCAATTTAAAACCCCTACGTAGTTGACATCACAAGCTCTAGACATCCTTTGTGAGGAATTTACACCCTCAAGCCACAGCTGCCTTCAAGTGGCCTCAACATGCTTACTATGGGCACTCATTAATCATAATGAGACATGTTTCATCCAAAGCTTCATCTCAGCCCATGCACACATTCCAAATGGAAGGATGAGATGTTCTAATGAGCACATACACAACAATTTAATTTTATCCATTTTCCTATTGTAAGAGAAAGTGTGATACTGCAAAATATAAAAACCAAATCCTTTTATGGCACAAAACCTCAAGTAAGATTAAATTAAAATAAGTAAAACAATCAAGTAACATTTCTGTGAATCAAAGAAATCAGTAGATCTGTTGAATAATGCAAATGGGAGATAGTAAATAAATGAACTTGTCTGCTAGTTACATTTTTAATCAAGTTGAGTTGACTGAAAATAAATTAATAATCATTATTACATTCCTGAAAAATAAAGAAAAACTAAAAACAGACAATAAAAAATTCTCAACACAAACCATTGCCATGAACAGACACCTTGATAATAATAGTGCATGACCCAGCAGATACCTTCCACATAGTGTTTTACCTGCAGCCAATACACATTGTTATATGAATAGTTGGGCTCCAAGTAAAAAATTTATTTATTATAACCAAACCTGATAAATAAAAATAATCACTGAATTCTGGAGTAAATGTCAAATGTTAAAGGACCAAAATCTCATGATCATAAGATTAAATAGGATACGAATTATAAACTGAATACAATATAAATGAAGAATTACTGCATGAGGATCAACTCAAATAAATCAGCAATATAAATTGCTCACTGTATTTTGCTTCACTCTTTGGCATTCATCTTTAGAGTTGACTTCAAACTTCTCTGAGTAGTACTTTTCCTTCCAATCTTCTTCTCCCTGCCCTACCTGTCCTTCAAAGACCAAAAGAGCAATAAGGAATGAGTTGCATAAACATATTCAGTATCGTTTGATGTAATTAGCACCAACTTGCAGAAAAAGCATAAAGAGAACAATAAAATAACCTGAAAATGTTCTGCAGTGGCACATGATATTCTATCTGATATATTTCTGCCAAATGAATTTGAAGACCTCTCAAAGCTCTCCATCCATGCCTACATCATAAATTCGTATTTATAAAGTTGTTCCCGAAAACTTATGATAAAAGCTATTGAAAATGGATAGTGAGGACAACAAGATTGTAAGAACATTAACTTACACATTCTACTTGTGGCTCAATTGCCATGGAATTAGGACCCTTGGAATGACTATTTCTTTCTTTCTGTAACTGTAGATTGCAATTTGTAAGACATAATTAGTTGTTTAGTCAAGAAACATAATTAGTTATTTATTCAAGAAACTAAGATTACAAACTAGGCTGTGGTGAAAGGCTGAATAGCCTAAATTTGATAGCATGCTATTAGGACCTAATTTATATCCCTCTATCTGTTAATTGCAATTTAGTATCACACGTAGCTAAGTCTGCCCTTAGTCATGTTGCATTTAAGTCTTATCCGATCATGTATTCTCAACTTTGATATGCTTTAATAGTATCTGGAAGAAATATCAACTACATCCAAGTTTATATTAACCACATCTATCATTCATATACAATTAATCCAAGTCATTTGATTTTTCTACAGATGTGTGCACTCTGTCAAATAATCCATAACTAAACAAGAAACATAATTGCGAAATTTCTAAGAATTATTCCTTACAAACAGTATGACACGCATTCATCACTTTTACCAAGGTGCATATTAACATCTAGGGTAAACTAATGGAAGTGCAGGGATAGACTTTTCCAAAAAAAATGCAAGGAAAACAATTCCGTTTATGATTGAAGCTAAAATTTCAGGGTTATAGAAACAGTAAGACACCTGGACCCGCTTTCGAAAGATGGCGCTTTCATGAGATCCAACAACTTGAAGAAAGTGTTCAACTCGCTCTAGATTCACCTACAAAAATAAGGAATTCAAGTATTTGCTGTTGCCACACATTACACCAATTTGAACGACAAGTTCATATTAGAAATGAGATAATGATGATATTATTTTTACAATACATATGCAGTTAAATTAATCATAGATCTCAAAAATATTGCCTTTTACCTATAAATAAAAAAAATCTCTATCTAAATAGTAGAGGTTGCAAAGTAATAGTTGAAAATGAAAAAAAGGCATCGAATTAAATTTATCTAGTGAAACTCCAAAAGAGCCGGTTAGACAGTAATAAGTAATCCCTAAATTGTTCTACGCGGTTGATGTTGTGAATACTATTCTAAAATGAAAATTAAAGGAAATAAACAATTAAAGCGATCTAGCAAACCTCAAAAGAATTTGTTAAATAGCCACCCATTGCAGCAAATTCCTTTTTATAGACCATCATAAGAAGATCAATTGCTCCCTGTATGATTATTAAAGAGATTGAAGGTATCAACTTGTCAACAAGATGAATCAAACAATTACAACTATTATGAAATCAATAATAAACTATTGTAGTACTGTATTCACCAACATTATATCAAAAAAAAATTGATCTATAAATTCACTAAAGAATAAGAAAGACATAAGAATATCAAACCTCTGAAATTTCGAGAGAAGGAACATGGGGAAGAAAGTCATTTCCAACAAACAAACAAATGAAAACGAAATCATCAATCAAACGCTCCAAGTCAATCTTCATATTTGCACCAAATACTTTCAATTCGTGCTGCAAATAGTCTCTTAAAATCCATATATTGAGAAACTGCACGAAATTACAAATTTTAGATATATTTCATAGATATAATAACTGGAATGAAGGCTATAAACAAAATCAAACAGAAATTCCGATATGAACTAAAGTGTGAGGGAAGATGTGTGGAGATGGAGGGCTTCTATTGTCAACTTCATTCATTTTTTGCATTAATAGGATCTCCTAGAATTTTTAGTTTGTAATATTAAAAGCCTTCAATGGAAAGTTCAAAATGTCGATGTACTTTTTTTTTCTTGTGACAATATGGACATCACATTCCATGCTGAATATTTTTGAACAATTGCACTAACATAGTATTCACTTAAAGTACCAGAAGAATCCTCTGAAGTGGTTCCTAGCATGATTCAACAAAAGGACAAAAACAAAGACAAACCATGCTAAGCGACACCAAGTGTAGGTACAACTAGGTGAATATCCATATCAACCTCCATATCATATTGCACAGGTTTAGCTGACTAGAGTTACAGGAGATAAAAGGCCACCCAAAAAAGCATTGGTTATTGTTGACCATTTGGACTCAAAATGACCACTTTGAATCTTATCCTCTGCACGTGTCCTCTACCTCCTTATTTATTAGCTCAATATGACCATAATAACTAGCTGTAAGGTGTCACTTTTTTCATGCAACAATTCAGTTGTGAAGATCACAATATAGGTCAAAGTAAAGATATTTTTGAGAAACAATTCAACATTAGTTATAGGTTATAACATCTTTATCTATACTCGAATAGCACTTTATACAAATCACTCACTTATTTTAGTTGCAGGAAAAACATCTTGTTAGCCTTCACAGCTAAATTCTTGCCTAAGGAAAGTGTCATGAATATTTGTTTACAGTTCAACTTAACATTCCCCATGCTTCCAGATTAGGCTACAGATATGTTTTAAAGAATTAAAACTAAGTAGAAAGATTTTGAACGTGATGTTATCAAAATTTTCAACTAATATAAACTTGTAGGTTATATTTCCAAAAAAAATGATCAAGAATAAAGATGAAGCTATTTTTCAATGAAAGTACAAGTCTAATGGCAGGTATAGAGGTTGGAGTAAGTCAAGCACAAACCTGGAACTTCTTTCTTGAATCTTCATAACCAATGTCATGATTGGACTCTTTTCCTTCTTCTCCTTTATTTGAACACTTCTTTTTGTAAACAGATTTTGAATTTCTTTGATCAAATTTTGCAACACGTACATCCTACATAATCAACTAAATCAACAAAATTTGGAACCAAAATCAGGTGTAGAACATGTAATGTTTGCAAGAACAAACCTCTCTTAAAATAGAAAAATGTATCTCGTGTGTTGCTAGAGCAAGCATTATCAAGTCAGCATCCTGAAACAAACAACATTTTTAAGCTAATAAATATAGTAGTGAAACAGTAAGAACAAATTGACTGAAGGAATATAGGAGATGGCTTACCAAACCATACAAACAATGTCTTGTGTTTGGATCAAAACCAGGAAGATTTCTCTGGGAGCGAATATATGCTGCTATTTTGTGTTCACCCTCACCCGGCACACTAGCATCAGAAAGAATGACCTATGGAACACACTGATATTAAATAGGTATGTTGCACAAACATACACAGTTAGTAGAATTGACTTGAGTTATACCTTAACACTCCGCCATCCAGGATCCTTGTTCAATCTCAAACAAATATAGTACCGAAGAGCAGATGACAAACAATCCATGAACAAAGTTCCAGGCGTGATGACATTAGAATCCATTTTGCTCGTTTGTTGATGACAAAATTTCTCAAGATGTGATTCAAACTCATCCTTCAGCTTCTCTGCTTCTGCTTCCTGGGGATTTTATTCCCAATAAGAACCAATGTATGCACTTGAGAGCTTAAAAATTCAAATTTCATAAGAATCCAACCGCATCTGCAGCATCTTTAGCAGCCCTAAACCTCCTCGCCCGTTGCTGGTTCATCTTTGCTCTGGGTGCCACTCCATCTATAAAATCCAGCAAATTAACAGTTAACAACGAAACATTAATTCACTTCAAAATTTGATCTTTCACGATCTTAACTCACCAACTGCCATGTACAGGAGCTTCCGGGGACGAATCATGGAGAAAATGTGATCAATGTAAGCAAAAATAGCTTTGTAGACTTCATCATACGACTTGGGAGCAGGCTAAAGAATAGACGAAGCAGATCAGCAAAGGAAACAACTTTGCGATAATCCGATAAACCCACACCATACTGAGATTTACCCGGTCTTCCGGATGGAAGCAAGGGTGGACGATGCCGTTCATATCCAGGTAGAGGTTGTCGAACTCGACGCCGTTAGGGTTCGGCCTGGTAGTGTCTACTGGGATCCGGACCCCATTGACCATTTTGGCAGTTTCTTCGCAGACCTGCACCACGGAAAGGGGGTAACGGTCGACCAGCCACCGGTAAAAAGCCGGAATTCCCATCTAAACCGACGAGCAATCCCCGATGGGTTTAGGGTTTTGGAAGCCTTTCAAGAAACAGAAATGGCGGCGGGCGATGAACAGGACGTTATTTTCCATATGAAATACAAGAATTAGGAGCGGAGGCGGAGGAGCTAATGTACCTGTTACCCGAGGTGATGGGACCTCAGAGTTTATTATTATTATTATTATTTAGAAAAACAGGTCTTAAAAACCGGAAACAAATTATATTAAATAAAATATGTTTTATTATAATATTAACATAAAATATTGCTTCACAATGTAAAGTCATATTGAATTAATAAACTCAGTCAAAAATATTATTGGTGATGCGATGATTAAGCGGAGCCCATCCTACTGCTATGTAGAGGTCAGAGTCAAGATAATCAACGAATAAATATTGTTGGTCGATCGGGTGAGTTATATGTCGATCGGGGGTTGAACATCGATCCATCGTCTTGGGCACAGGGAGTAATCAAACCGACACTCAAGGGATGCGTAGAAGCCGAGCCGGGTGGCTCCCCCGCTCGGCCTAACAGCATACTTCACATCAGTCGAGCATACAAACAGTGAGTTCTGGCCGAGTGACCTTCCCGCTCGGCCCGGCGACAGATCAAGACAGTGGATTTCCGACCGAGAGGTTCTCCCGTTCGGCACGACAGCGGACTTTTAGCCGGACGACTATCCCGCTCGGCGTGGCAACAGATAGCACAGGGATAGCATAATTCTAGCCGAGCGGCCATTCCGTTCGGTCAAGCAACAAACACAGTGGAATATCCTTCGACATCCATTTAGGAGCTAGTGCCGTTGATAAACGGCATAGTCAGACAGAGGATCGTACGGTGAAAGTTTCCATTATCAATTCAGAGATATACTCGGCTCGTTAAGGTACTGTGTCAGTGACACTATACTGACATGCCTTCTCAGGGAAAGTTTGAGAAAGTGTGTCCGCTTTGAGAAGCGTGCACACACGCTACTGGAGTCCTATATAAAGGAGGGTTCAGGCATCGACGAAGGTATACTTTTCTCACAATTTCTACTGTTGCACTACAGTTCTCTTTGCTTCTTTTTGCTCCGCCGAAGACTGACTTGAGCGTCGGAGGATCATCGCCGGGGACTCCTTCCCTGACTTGGCACTGACGCTACTTATGTTGCAAGTGGGAGCGAAGTCCACTGGAGATTAGTAAGAGTGTCACGTCTCTAGTATCTGTCTCCCCGATTTTTGGACAACATCAATTGGTTAACAATTCCAAAAATGATTTATTTAATAATAATATAATACTTTGTCACTTTGAATTTTCCCATTAATATAGATTAAAATATTTTAACTTTTAAATAATTTAGAGTAAGTATGAAAATGGAAACATTCATATAAAAAATCGCCACTTTTGTTTTTATTATATGTCTGTAATAAATTTTATAATATTTAAATTTAAAGATGGGTGAGACTTTAGTTAAGTGCTTAATTCACAATTGCACCAATATTTTATTGAGACATTTATATTTACTTTTAACTTTTTTATGTGTACCTGTATTTATCTCCCTCTATAACCGTGGGACCGGCTCTAGGGGGCCGCTGATGTAGTGGTTCCACATTTATATTTACTTTTAACTATTATAATGACTAGTGTGATCGTGCACACGTAATATAATAATATATAAATTATTTGGGTCTTTAAAAATAATTATTTGGGTAAGATTCGTAAGATAAACTACTGTAACGGGCTTCCCTATGTAAAAAATTATTTTAATTTAATATTATACTTGTCTTAGTAAAAAAAACTAAGAAAAGTATATTTTTTAATATGCTTAAAATATTTATAGAAGCTTCTTTGATCATAGTGTTGTCAATTCTAAGATAGCTGAACTCTAGATGATTGTTTCGCTTGTGGAATTATTAATAAATTTTGAAATTATTTTTAGTGTAAATAGAAAAAATGACATTAACGTAAATACATTTTAGGCTTCACCAAAGTTAGTTAGTAAAAGGGAGAGATTTTTAATAAATACTAGTGTGATTGTGGATGCGTGTGTAATATAATAATATATAAATTATTTGGGTCTTTAAAAATCCGAATTGTTTGGATTTTCTAGTGTACCCTTATAAACTAAGAATTAATTATTTGGGTAAGATTTATCAGATCCATACAATAAAGACCCATACAATAGTGACACTAGAAAATCCCAGCAACAAACTACTGTAATGAATTTTCCTATGTAAAAAATTATTTTAATTTAATATTATACTTGTCTTAGTAAAAAAAATTAAAAAAAGTATGTTTTTTAACATCGTCGGCCTAAAATATTTATAGAAGCTTCTTTAATCATAGTATTATCAATTCTAAGATATGGGACTAAAGAGAACTATATTTTTTTTTTATATAAAACAACTAGAGAAATTAATGATGAGAAAAATTCATAATAATACGTTGTAGCTGAGTATCGAACTCTAGATCACTGATTGTTTCGCTTGTGGAATTACTAATAAATCTTGAAATTATTTTTAGTGTAAATAGAAAAAAGGACATTAACGTAAATACATTTTAGGCTTCCCAAAATTAATTTGTAAAAAAAAATTTTTTTTAATAAAATAGTAAAATTAACCAGATACTTTAACTAAAATGCTCGGTGACCTTTTTAGACTATAGTATTTTCCCACTTTCCAAAGGCACATCTTACTTTAATTTTTATAAAAGACACGTCTAATTTCTAAATTACGCTTTTTCTAAATTAAAATAAAAAAAAATTAATTTCCTTTATTTAAACTAAAATAAATTGAATCGAATCGAGTAAACGGGACGAGGAAAAAAAATTAATTATTTTATTAAAGAGTTTTATAAAAAAAAGTTATTGATGAATTAAAAAGTTTAATTTTTTTTTAAATACTTCATTAAATTTATAATGATTTCCTAAATTTATCTATAATTTTAATTTTAATTTTGAAGCTTTAATTTTTTTAAAAAATATATAAAATAATAATAAATAATAAACACATGATCTCCTAATTTTATTTCACTTTGTATTTATCTTCCCTTATATTTAGATAGTAAATAAAAAAATAACAAAATCTTTTAATAGAATTTTTTAACTTTTATTAAAAATCCAAAATTAAAAATAAAATATAGATATATTTAAAATTTATCATCAGTTTAATGACGTAAATTTTTTTAAAAAACAGTTTTTTAGTGTCATGAAAATAAATAATTAAGTTTTTGTTTTTCTTTCTTGATCGGGTTTGATTCAGGTTAAATAAAAAAAATAAATTTTTATTTTTATTTTTATTTAGGATTGAAATAGGCTAGCAAGGTATTTTAGGAATTAAGTACGAGGACTAGGAGGGTGTGCTCAAACTTTGAACGTTGGAGGGTAAACGCTTAATGCTTGGTGCATAGGACTTCATTTGGGATTGCACGGTGCTCGACATTGAATGTTTGGGATCGGGGAAAATAAGAATGAGAGGGTGAATGTTCAAGCCAAATACCAAATAATGTTGATGTTGAGTGGCATTGAGGATAAATGAAGTCGATGACCTAGGTCGAGACAAAGAAGATGTCGGGATCTAAGACCATATCTGACAACCACTTAATCACTTCTCTATTCATCTGGTGTCATATATTCTAGAATATTCATAATCATTGTCTACATCTCCAACAAAAATGACCTCATCAATGAGGCAATTACACTGCCTTCTTATTCGCATGTACCCATCACGTGTTTTCAGCAAACCCTGTAGATTGTGAATCCGATTTGAGGACAGATGATGAAAATAACATTGATGTTGAGTGGCATTAAGGATAAATGAAGTTTACGACCAAAGTCAAGACAGAGGTAGGGAGGATGTCAGCGACTAAGGCCGAGGCAAGGAGGATGTCAGCGACCGAGGATAAGTTAGGGGAGATGTCTAGATTTGAGGCTGAATAAGGCAATGTTGAGATCCGATGTCAAGACAAGGAGGGTGTCATGATCTGAGATCAAGATAGGGATGATGTCGGTAACTAAGGTTGAGGAGGGGAAAATGACAGGATCTAAGGTCGATACAAGATGATGCCGATGATTGAGGTCAAGGCAGGGAAGATGCCGAAGGATCGAAGGGCAAGACAAGATGATGTCAGCGATGGAGGCTGAGTCCTAGATGACGCCAATGGCTGGGGTCAAGTTTGGGATGATGTCGACAGCTCAGGCCGAGATGTAGTACCTAACTTGTTGACGCCAGACAGGGTATCAATTATCCTGCATGCTAACAAAAAGAGAGGATTAAAGAGAAGGCAAGAAGATGAACCTCTAAAAAAGTAACTTTTATTAAGAATAGAGGATAATTCTTCAATATCTAAACGGGGTGCTTATATAAACCATAACCTAAGACCTAAATAAAGCAAAGAAATTACAATTAACAAATCTTAATTTTATAAATAAAGGAAATAGATCTTTTACCTGAAAAAGAAAGTATAAACAATTAATATATCTTAATTCCAATCTTGTAAAAAAAGAAATAAATCTTTTACTCGAAAGTAAAAGTACATAACTGAACTATCTTAATTTAAATCAGGACACAGATCAAGATAAATCCTCTCCTATAAATACCATAAATACCAAAATTACCACAAATATCTTAAAAATAAAAATTACTAAAAATAGTAAAAAAAAATGTCTAAAAAGGATTTAAATGGTGTAATATGGGGTCAAAATTTAGCGGTTATGGTTTAACCAGTAACAAATGTAAGCTTTCGAATTCTGCACACGTGGCGATAGGCAGAGCCTGATTTCGAATCCAGAGTCAAAAGTTATGATCATTTAAATTTTGAAGAGTCATATTGGGCTTCCATGTAGGTCGGGCTTGCATCACTCATCCTTAATCAAACTCGAATATTTGGGATGAGTATATTGAGCAAGTTCAATTAGAATTGAGTTCCTTCTAGGCTGAGTTTAACACTCTATAGGTCATGTCTACCTTGTAGGATCGATGCATGCTTATGAGAAGAAGGGGGGGGGGGGGGGGGGTTAATAGCACTCGTGGCCTTTTTACTCATTTCGGAAAACTTGATCGTGTAAGAGTTTGTGCAACGGAAACTAAAGAGCAAAAAGTAAGAGAACAAAAACCAAGTTGACACTTTTAGTTTTACTTGGTTCGGAGTCTATGACGACTCCTACTCCAAGGCCCGCGATCATTGATCACTTACGTTGGACAATCCACTATCAATTCATAAAAGTTTTACAAATATGCAAGTACAAATATTAAAACAAAAGTATACTGATAACAGAGGATTAGTAGTTGGTTGTCGATTGTCGGAGAGTGTTTGGGCGTCGTTGAATCGTCTCAGAGCAGCGCACATGAAAGTAGAAGTTGTTCAGAATTCAGTTGTCTTGAAGTGCTGGTCGAGACCCCTTTTTATAGCCACCTCAGACCTGATCCAGATCCACTGATCTCGGGATCAGATTTGACCCGACTCTGATCTAAATCAGTAGACCGATCGTGCCCGAATTGGCCCAGCTTCTCATCCAGGTTCTACTGCTTGGATATAAGTCTTTGTTCGGTCGACCGATCCCATCGTTCGGTAGACCGACCTCCAGCTCATATGGTCCGATCAACTCGGCTTGACTACGTTGATGCCTATCCACTGTTCGGTCGACTGAACCCCATGTTTGATCGACCGATCCTTTGGTCGGACCCGATCAGCTCACTAAAAACTGATCCTTTTATTTGAGGGTTTGGTCGACCAATCTGAACATTCGGTCAACTGTTAAAGGCCGAATATAACCCTGCAAAAGGTGTCAGTCTCCTGCAAAACAGAATTAGACAAATAGCAAATAAAGAATATGAAAGAATAAATTTTGACAGCCTTCGGACTGTCCGATTTTGACTTTCAGATTTCCTCCAAAAATCCTAGGTCGAACTGACACATACTATTCTTTCTCGAGGAGTGCACCCTCACTTATTCCTCTCATGAGAGTTTACCTTTTGCTAAACTGGTCCTCCAGACCATCTGGACTTTTGGTCAGCATCCGAGACTTCAGGTCTTCATACTGGATGTCCGCTCCACGACCCGTCCAAACTTTCACCTAGTCTGCGACCACCAGGATTTTCATCTAGAGTTCCCAACTCTAGGATTTCTCCCATGTACACGACCCGCCAAGACTTTTCACCTAGGTTTACCACCCCCTAGGACCTAGGTTACCTCCTCTTGGGATTTTTTCATAACCTAGGGTTACTACCCCTAGGACCTAGGGTTGCCTCCCCTTAGGGTTTTCCACTTGCCTAGAATCCACTAAGACTTTTGCCTAAGTATACTTAGGACTTTCCTGCAAGCTCATTCACACTTATTAGATAACAAGACAACTTAATTTTGAACCCTTTGTCATTATCAAAACACAGGTTCAATCATTTGGTGTTTCCCGTACCAACAATCTCTCATTTTTTGATTATGATAATACAATTCAAAGTTAAGTAAAACATAACAATATTTACTGTAATATAATGAAAAGGAATTTAAGCATGAGCATACAACAATTTTGACATATTTAAAAAACTCCCTCTTATGCTCATGTTTTATGTTTAACTCTTAATTTTAACTTTTCTCTTCTCCTTTACCATATATCAAAAAAGGGTACTAAGTTAAAAAAAAAGAGAATCTTTAAATCTAAAAGACTAGTTTTTTAATCTTTTAAACTCTCCCTGAAGGATAGCACTTACTTGACTTAAAAATCATTTACCTTTTAAACAAAATAGCTAAATACCTAGCTTTGAAAAGGATGTATTTGAAAAATACTTAACTCAATACTTAGCTTTGAAAAGAGTTTCTTAAAAAAACTTAGCTTTTGAAAGATTTTCTTTAAAAAAACTTAGCTTAATACTTAGCTTTTAAAAGATTTTCTTTATAACAAAAAACTTTCTTTGAAAATGCTTAGCTAAGTTAAAAACATTATAGCAAGTACTTTGCTTTTTGAAATTTTTTTTTTAAAATACTTAGTTAAGTACATAAAAAAACTTATTTAAAAATACTTTTTCAAAAACTTAGTTTCCCAGCTAGAAATATTTGAACTTTTTTTTTAAAATAAAATATTAAAGTTGATTTTAAAAAATAGTTAGACTTTCTTTTCAAAAATAGTTAAGTTAAAAAAAAAATTAAACTTCCTTTTTGAAAAATAGTTTGATTTGAAATATTAAAAAAGAATACTATAACTTTGAGAAAATATTTAAGAAAAATTAATGTCTTAACTTCCTTTCACTCTATCTTAATTAATGAAAAAAAATGAATGCTTTAAGTTTTAGGGTCCTAGAGTCCAAGTATGAGAGTGCAAAGTTAAAACACAATTTAAAGTAAAAGTAATTATTTAGTTTCATAATTTTTCATCTCACCCTTTCTAAGTTATCAAATATGTTCATCTTATGAGTTTGTGTGAGATGAACTTAAGTTAATTTTGAAGTTAATTTTATCTATCACTTTGAAAAATATAAGGAAAGTATATCATTTTATCATTATATGTTGATGATATGCTAATAGCTAGAAATGACATAGGATATGTAAATGAAGTCAAGAAGTGACTGTTATCACAATTTGATACAATGGATATGGGAGAAGCTGAATACATATTAGGAGTGAAGATCATAAGAAATCATCCTAAAAGACTTTTGGGTCTGTCACAAGAGTCTTATATAAATAAGATGTTACATCATTTCAGCATGTCAAATTGCAACATAGAACATATACCTATTGTGAAAGGTACTATTTTGAGCAAGAGTATGTATCCTAAAACTCCAAAAGAAATAGCTGAGATAAATAAAAAATTATATGCCAGTCCTAAAACTCCAAAAGAAACACGTCCCCATATCGGCTATGTTGTGGGCTTGTTCAGTCACTTCCAATCAAACCCAGAACTGAAACACTGGAAGGTGATGAAAAGAATATTCAGATATCTGAAGGTGACAACAGATTATTGTCTCTATTTTCAAGGATCAGATATGAGTCTCAAAGATTATTCAGATACAGATTGGGCTGGGGACCTGGATGATAGAAAATCCACATCAGGCTATGTATTCTTGGCGAATGGTGGTGCCATCTCTTGGAATAGTAAGAAACAAACTTGTGTAGCTTTGTCGACTATAAAAGTTGAATGTGGCATGTTCAGCGACTGTGCAAGAAGCAGTCTGGTTGAGAAAGTTCTTAAAGCATCTAAAAATTGCTGAAGATAGTGGGAGTCCAGTAACTGTCTACTATGACAGTCAAACTGCAATAGCTTTTTCTAAGGATCTCAAATATCACAGCAAAGGCAAACATATAGAAATTAAATATAATTTTGTGAGGGATATTGTGGCTAAAAGAAAAGTAATTCTTGAGTATATCCCTACACGTGCTATGCTTTCAGATCCTTTTACTAAACCAATGACCAAAGAGTCATTTAAAGAACATGTAAAGTCTTTGGGACTTCGTAAAATGTCACAATATTGAAATAATAATCAGACTTTGTGATTTGATTGTGTCATTTGCCATAATTTATTCAGTGTATATGTTATATTTGTTACATTCATATAAGATCTTGGTGAGTATGTTGGCAGGTTGAGATTAGTCCACTCACATGGACAATCATCTCTATTTGTTAAATACAAATAGAAGTAAGACCGTTACTTATGGAATAGCTTATATAGCTGAAATTAGAGACAGATCCATAAGTTGAGGTTTTAATAATTGTGTCAAGATGAGATCATTTATGTGTTAATAATGATCGAAGTAAATGAACCCACCATTTACTGAACCTGTTGAAGGCCAGATTAGAATTCATATGTTGAATTCAGGATTAGACATTAGGTATGTCTAGATCAAAATCTGTACGATGTTAAATTTGAGAAAAACATGCACTCTTTTTAGTAAAGAGAATAACATCGTACATGTGATTCATACCATATGTGTTATTGCGACAATAAAGGTAGTAGAAGAATGGATCACTATTTCTCTACTATGTAAGACCTTTGAGATTATAAGGTAATCTCAATTTTTTATCTTAGTGACTATGTAGTTGTTTACTTGAAGTTCTAATCAGTGTTTGCTACTTTAGCATGCATCCTATGGCTATATATGATTCGATCTATGAAACATAACTAGGAAAGTGACTGATTAGTATGAATAGATTCTGTTAGATCGAGATCGCGCTCGAGGGGGGTGAATAGCGCTCGTGTCTTTCACGCGTTTCGTATTCGTAAAACGTTCGAGTAAATGCACATCGAAAAGAAATAAACAAATACACACAGAAGACCAAGGTATTTACTTGGTTCGAAGCCTATGGTGACAACTACTCCAAGGCCCGCGATCGAAGATCGCTTTCGGTGGGCAATCACTATCAATCCGAAAATCTTTTACAATTAAAGAGTACAAGTGCTGAATAAAGAAATAATACTGACAATACACAAGAATTGAAGAAACGAGGTCGTCAGTTGTCGGAGTAGCAGCGCATGGTGGAAGCGTTCAGAGAGTGTTCAAAAGCACCGGTTGTTCTGTACGAGATTGATTATTAGGATGCTTCCTGAGGCTCCTTTTTATAGGATCCATAAGACTGGTCCAGATCCCCAAGTCTCGGGATCAGATTTGACCCGAGGTGGATCGGTCGACCGATTAGGCGATCTCCTCCTCATCCGATCCGCCCGATCCGCTCGCTCTGCTTCGATCTGGTCAAGTCTTATCCCCGGTTCTGTCGACCGAAAACCCGGTTCGGTCGACCAATCCCCTGTTCGAGCCCGGTCCACTCGCTGGAAGTCTAATCAGCTGCTTTGGGGGTTCGGTCGACCGATAACCCGATTCGGTCGATCGATCCCGATCAATTCTGACCCTGTACAGAAATTGTTAGAAATGTTCTCCTACAAAACAAAGTTAAAATATAGCAGATAATATATAAGTAAATAAATTAACAGTCTTCGGACTGTCTGGTTCTGACTTCGAATTTCCTGCCGGAAATCCTAGGTTGAACCAACGCCCACTGTCCCCTCTTCAGGGGAACGCGTCCTCATCTACTCCATTCAGGAGAAGTTATCTTTTGCCAGTTCGGTCCTCCAGACCGACTGGACTTTCCACCTAGGGTTACCACCCCCTAGGACCTAGGGTTACCCCCCCCCCCCAGGATTTTTCGCCACCTAGGGTTACGCCCCTCTGGACCTAAGGTTACCCTCCTTAAGATTTTCACCACCTAGGGTTACCACCCCCTAGGACCAAAGGTTGCCGCATCTTAGGGTTTTCCTCCACCTAGGGTTACCACCCCCTAGGACCTAAGGTTACCGCCCCTTAGGGTTTTTCTTCACCTAGGGTTACCACCCCCTAGGGTTACCACCCCCTAAGGTTTTCCACCCGCCTAACCGCAGTTAAGACTTTTCTGCAACCTCATTCGCACATGTTAGATAACAAAACAACTTAACTTAAACCCTTTGACATAATCAAAATATAGGTTCAATCGTCGGATGCTTCCTGCACCAACAAATTCTAGCTAAAAAAGAAGCTAAGACTAAATATATTTACATCATTAGATGTTACTCACTGGTCGACCCATTTCTGTTATGTATAGAAATGAATATGAATATTGGATATGAAATATGCTCTTGACATAATGGTCATTATAAGGGATTAGAGGTGTTCATATTTATGTAAATATAAATTATTTAATCTAGGTAAATAGTAAGACATGGATATCTCCAAGATAATGACTGTGTGCCATTAGGAGATTGGATGGATCCTAGATAAAGGCTATGTTCCACCAGAAAAGAGGCTATGTGTCATGCAGAGTGCGTCTCTAATTTATTTGAGCGACTAAGTAAAGTGTAACAACGTAACTTTGTTAGCATTGATCGGTCAGAGAGCGGCTATGTAAGGTATAACAATCTTCTTACCAACTATCGCTCAGTGTGCTTGCTGTGGCACGAACTATTTTCTCTAAGTATGGATTGGATGTTCTAATATGGTCTATGTGACTAAACTCTTAAATAGTTTATGTGACTTATTTAGTCTTTATAACTAACTGGTCTTAGTGACTAACCTGAATGAATTAGTCTTAGTGACTTACCTTGGATGTGTGGGAGATGTAGGAAATGGGAACGTGGGAACATACCCACGTTGCTCACTACTCTTAATAGAAAATGTCCATTATACCCCTGGGTTTTTTCCCTTTATAAAGAGTGCGTCCAAGGATCATTCAAAAAGAAAGAACGACAACGAAGATTGTGGAGAAAGAAAGGGGAAGGAAAACATCCGAGGTAGTGGGATTTGGTTCGTGGAATTGTGGAGAGCTTTCTAACTTTGTGATCGCTCTTTCAATAGCAATTCCAGCAAGTCCGAAGATTACATTCAGCCATCACTGATTGCAGATCTGCGGGAGATCGTTGTAAGTCTTTAATTCGTTTTAATTCATGCATTTAGAAAATCAACAACTGACTTGTCTTTGATCAAAATCGAATCCTTGGGATGAGTGTATTGAGCGAGTTTGATTCAACTCGAATTCCTTTTAGGCCGAGTTCGACACCCTGTGAGTAACGTATACCCCATCTTGACTTTGACTGACAACTATGAGTAACGTGTACCCCATCTTGACTTTGACTGACAATTGAGCATGATTTTTAACCATATGAGACACTTGGGGGTTGCAGGATTCCACTACATTAGTGAAGATTTTACTTAACGATGAATCTGAAGGAGCAACAAGTAATAAAGGCGACTAATGATGATGATTGTTAGTCATTATGGAAGGAGATAATCGTGGAGACTATTATCAATCGGGGCAGAGGGTAATGAAGGACGACTACTACCATTATGGAAGGGGAATGATAATGTCATAGTGAGTGTCGTTACGATGTAAGAGCTATAAAAGAAAGGTGATAATTAAAGAATGATGTATCCTTCTCCCACTAAATCATCTTTTTCATTTTATAGCATCTCTATTTCTCTTTTGAAGTCTCATATAATAATTGGAGGATCATATCGGGATAAGATCCTCTAACTATATGTTAACTTTGATAGGAAACTATCTTTCAAAAATGTAGAACTGTTACTTTAAAGATCTTTCTAAAGTCAGCCCTGTAGAGGGGGAAAAATATAAATTCCAAATTTTGAGGTAACGAGGAGTGCTTGACAGTGATCATTCAAAGGCAACCGAATCACTTGGGATGTCTCAGTGTCCTTTAAACTAAAATAACAGTTAAGACAATCAAAATATTTTAGGTCGATGATGCTTTATAAAACTATTAAAAGATTTTAGCTAAAATATCTATAGCTAAAATAACAAAATAAAATTACGATTGGATTCAAAATGCTTTTAAAGTCAATTCCGAACCTTATAAATTTAGACTACCGAAGTTTTCGTTAAAATATATTTAAAAGTTTGATGATATTTGAATAAATGAAAGGGGTATTATGGGATGTATATTAAATTTTGAATGTACTTGTAGTGAAATGCGTACGGAACCGCCATACCAGAGAGGATGCAAAATTAGAAATATTACACCATGCGGGATTACTAAATAAATATGATAATTAAATATAAAAAAAATAAATTGATTATTATTTTTAATCATTGATATTTAAAAAATATTTTAGAGCCTTCTGGGCCTCTGGCCACTCTAAACTTCTTCTATAACTGAAGTTATTATTCTCAAAAGGTGTATATGTTTAGTATCCTAACAATCACTATTTATAAAGATTTATTATCATTATTAGGCAATCTTTAATAGTGTAGCACATCATGATTTAAACATCTTTATTAAGATAAAAAATGGTGCATAAATAAAATCTTAATAAATATATGTCACTTAATAAGAAAAGATTCGTAATCAAAATAAAATATTTCCAATATTCTCCCACTTGACATATATGTATTTCATCATTCACTAAATTAGTATACACTACATATAAATCATGACGATAAGTCCTCTAAACACTAGTATTATCTTTCATATATTACATTATATCATATTTCTCAAAAATATATCTTAATGAATAAATCTTATGTTTATTCAAGGTCAAACTTTAGTGATATTTCTTAAATTAATTAATATATACATAAATATAAGGAAATATCATAATCAAGTTTCATTAATAACCAAATTGTTCTAACAATAAAAATTATATAAGGGAACCAAGTCTCATCCTCTCTACTTGATCCTTAAATTTCAACGATGGCATGCCTTTAGTCAAAGGATCAACAATCATCAATTCAATGTTAATGCGCTCAATAGCCGCTGTCTTATCTCTAATATGTTCTTTTATAGCTAGATACTTCATGTCGATATACTTAGTTCTACTCTCACTTTTATTATTCTAAATTGTTACAATATATCTTCAATGACTTATAAATACAATCCACAATTCTAAGCTTCAAAATGAAACTCTTTATCCAAACACCATGCAAAGGCATCTCAAAACAAGATACAATCTGCTTGAAACCTTTAGCTACCAAGCGACCCTTATAGATAAGTCTATGCATGTCAGTGTTTCTCTTAAAGACCCACTTACACCCAATGGGTTTTACCCCTTCAGGTGGATCAACCAAAGTCCATACTTGGTTGGTGTACATGGATTCCATCTCGGATCTCATGGCCTCTAGCCATTTCTCGGAATCTGGTCTCATCACAGCTTCCTGATAGGTGGTAGTCTCATCCTCTATGAGCACAATGTCATCATGGTCAGACAAGAGAAATGAGTATCTCTCAGGCTGACGACGTACCCTATCAGACCTGCGAAGAGGTATGTCTACTTGAACTGGTTGTTGTTCCTCAACTCCTTGTGGAACAACATCATCCACAACACTTTGTGGTTCCAGTTCAACTTCCATCAAGATTTCAGTGCTATTGTTCGCATCTTGAACTTCTTCAAGATCGAACGCGCTCCCACTAGTCTTTCTAGAAACAAAGTCCCTTTCTAGAAAGACCCTAGTCTTTGCCACAACTACCTTGTGCTGACTGAGAATGTAGAAGTAATATCCCTTAGTTTCCTTGGGATATCTAATAAAGTAGCACTTATCGGATTTGGGTCCTAATTTGTCTGAGACTTGACGTCTAACATAAGCCTCACAACCCCAAATCCTCATGAAAGACACCTGAGCATCTCTCCCAGTCCATATCCTATATGGTGTCTTTATCACGGCCTTGGATGGAACTCGGTTGAGTATAAAAGCTGCCGTGTCTAGAGCATAGCCCCAAAGGTATGTCGGAAGATCTGTGTGACTCATCATCGATCGTACAATATCTAATAGGGTACGATTCCTCCTTTCGGATACACTATTCCACTGTGGTGTTCCAGGAGGAGTGAGTTGGGTAGAATCTCACACTCAGCTAGATAGTCACGGAACTCATGGCTAAGGTATTCTCCACCTCGATCGGATCGAAGTATCTTAATACTCTTGCCAAGCTGGTTCTGTACTTCATTCTTAAATTCTTTGAACTTTTCAAAGGATTCAGACTTATGTGTCATCAAGTACACATAACCATATCTACTGAAGTCATCAGTAAATGTGATGAAGTACCTATAACCGCCTCTAGCAGCGACATTGAAAGGGCCACATACATCACTATGTATGAGTCCTAACAAATCAGTCGCTCTTTCGCTGTGCCCACTAAAGAGAGTCTTGGTCATCTTGCCTCGTAGGCATGACTCACATATCTTATATGATTCAAAATCAAATGAGTCTAGCAAACCATCCTTATGGAGCTGGGATAAGCGCTTGTCATTTATATGACCTAAGCGACAGTGCCAGAGATAGGTTTGGTTCAGGTCATTTGACTTGAACCTCTTGGTATTTATGTTATAGATAGGGCTCTCAAAGTCTAGAATATAAAGTCCGTTTATCAGAGGTGCATTACAATAGAACATATCGTTTAAATAGACGGAACAACATTTGTTCTTTATAGTAAACGAGAAACCTTTCTTGTCCAACAAGAAACTGATATAATGTTCTTAGTTAATGCAGGCACATAACAACAATCGACTAACTCTAGTACAAGCCCAGAGGGCAGAGATAGAAAGTAAGTCCCTACAGCAACAGCAGCAACCCGTGCTCCATTGCCTACTCGTAGGTCCACCTCGCCCTTTGTCAATGCCCTGCTATTTCTCAGCGCCTGCACATCAGTACAAATGTGAGAAGCACATCCAGTATCTAATACCCATGATGTAGAAATAGATAGATTGATTTCTATAACATATATACCTGAAGTGGAAGTCTCACTTCGCTTCTTCTTAAGATCCTCCAAGTATACCTTGCAGTTCCTCTTCCAGTGCCCGATCTGACCGCAGTAGAAGCAGGTAGCATCCTCTTTAGGCTTTAGTGCCTTGCCTTTGCCCTTGGCTTGGGACTTTCCCTTGCCTTTGGGCTTGCCCTTGCCCTTATGTTTCTGAATCATCAGAACAGTGTTGGGCTTCGCCTTCTTAAGGTTCAGCTCAGCAGTTCGCAACATACTAAGCAGCTCGGGCAGTGACTTGTCAATCTCGTTCATATTGTAGTTTAGAACAAATTGACTGTAGCTATCCGGCAAGGATTGCAAGATCAGGTCAGTGGCCAGCTCTTGGCCAAGTGGGAACCCCAACCTTTGTAGGTTCTCTATGTACCCAATCATTTTGAGTACATATGGGCCTACAGGAGACCCGTCTGACATCTTGCACTGAAACAGTGCCCTTGAGATCTCAAATCTTTCATGCCTAGCTTGTCCTTGATACAGTTGACGAAGATGTTCAATCATATCGTAAGCGCCCATTAACTCGTGTTGCTTCTGAAGCTCAGAGTTCATGATCGCGAGCATTAGACAAGACACATCTAATGCGTCATCTTGATGCTTCTTGTAAGCATCTTTGTCAGCTCGCGGGGCATTGGCAGGAGGAGCCTCCGGAATGGGCTGCTCCAGAACGTACAGTTTACGTTCTTAGGTGAGAACTATTCTCAGGTTCCTGTACCAGTACAGGAAGTTTGCTCCGTTGAGCTTGTCCTTCTCGAGGACAGATCGCAGGGAGAAGGTGTTCGTGTTCGACGTCATGGTAATCTACAACAGAAATAAATGCAGAAATAAATATCATATTCTTAATCATTTAATTAGACCTTTAACTAAATGATGCTCCCACCGAATTCTATAATTCATGTGGGACAAGATCCACATCATACTAACCCTTGAGTTAGCTTTGGCTAATACGCCCAAGACTTAGTATGATCGGTAGGTAACGATTACCAATTACATCTCTATGCAACTCTTTGTTTATAGGATCAATATCCGCATTTATATTAAAACTCGAGTTAGCTTTGGCTAATATGCCCGAGAGTTAATATATATGTGATTTTGACCTATCTTTCCAACCGTTGGAAGAATGCTTATAGTTATTCTCGATCCAACCGAGTTAACTAGTTACTCAATCTAATTGAGTTGAACTCACCCATGCGTTGATAGGCGGGACCAAGATTGTCCCTCCGTACCCTACCAAGATAATATGTGTTGCTCTGCTTTGGCAGATTCAACAACACATGTGATCGAGGTAGTAGTAGGTATCACGACACGGTAGGCATTAGAGTTGACGTGATTTAGATCTAATCTAAATGATGATGCGTATCAAATACTTGATTTAGATCTAATCTAATCGTGGGGTGCATCATGTGCACGATTTAGATCTAATCTAATCGCTAGGCACTAATTAACTACTTAATTAAACATGCATCACATACATATAAGCAATTAATTAAATTATTTTGTGATTGTGTCATGGCCCTACTACGATCTTCTCAAGCCAATGAGAAGATCGGATGGTCAACCTAAGGTCAACAGCTTCTCAAGCTTCTTCCTTTGACCACCTTGTGTTGCTCGCGCCCTCCTCGTAACTCCGTCTCGTGTGGACCTTCCACCGCTTCAAAATTTCATTACAATTTTGAAACTCGAGTTATATTCGAGTCTAAATCTAATTTACAACCAGAATATAAGAGAAAGGCACGACGCGCAGGTCGTGAAAATAAAATAAAATAAAATAAATACAGCACGCACATCACATAACGGCACGCAGGTCGTATTATGAATTACAACACATTTCCAAATCCAATTTGGGTCGTTTGGGCCATGACTATCACAAAATTAATATATAATTCAAAATTATATATTTCTATAATTTTCTATAATTTTTTTTTTATAATTTTACAATTTTTGCGGGTACAATTTCCCGGCGGTTCCATTTAGAGGTTTTCGGGCGCAATCGCGGAACGAATCCCCTTGCGGGGCCAGGGGCAGTGCCCCTACCCGCGATTTAACCATCGCGAGGGTTCCTTTGCGATCTAACAGCGCCTTAGCCCGCTGTCCCAAAAAGATTTGGGGCGAAACCAAGCCGTTTTGGAAAAATCTTCCCGGTAGCGGAAGCCTACAAGTGCCGAAACACTTGTGCTTCGCTTCTATGAGAAAATTACCCATAAAAACTATAAAAAAACCTAAATTTACAGAAAATCACAGAAGCTATTTTTTCATAAAAAATCAAAAACAAACTCGTACACGCCTTCGCACGTGGCTCTGATACCACTGTTTGGGTTTTCGGGCCGCGAAAACCGCGTTTTCGCGTCGCGGAAACCCCGAATCACCCATGCCACTGGATCTCGTGCGAAGGATAGATTTCAAAATTTACATGTACGAGTTTCTACTTAGATCTACCCCTAGATCTACATGAAAAAGGTTATACCTTTGAAGCGAAGCCCTTCGCGTTCCCGTTCGTCCAAACGGTGCCGGATTTCAAGAGTATCAAAATAGAAACTCCTCTAGAAGTATCCACACGAACTAATTAGGTGGAGAAAGACCTAAACGAAGGTGTGCTAGCACCTTGATAGGTCATGGCAAGAGAGGAGAAGAGGGAGAGGGAGAGCTTGAGAGGAAGAAGATGAAGTGAATAAGAGTAATTCACAAAATGAAAACATATCACTCCATTCATGTGGCCGGCCACATTAAGAGGGTGAGTAACTCCCATGGAATGCCAAGAGTCACAACTCTTGGTAACTCCCATGAGGTGACATCCCACTTAAGCAACCATGATGATGTGGAGCATCATCATTGGCCCACTCAATGCCAACTCACCAATGAGGTGGCATAAAGTCAAGTCAAACTTGACTCTTCATCTTCCTCTTAAGTCAAGTCAAACTTGACTTAATCTCTCTCATGGTTGATCTAATCCAACCATTTAATTCAAGCCAATTTAATATAATGAATCTAATTCATTTAATTAAATTGATTCAATGAGTCATAATCTAAATTAGACTCATTAAACACATGAATCAACTTGAGTCTAACTCAATTAGCCCAATTAGGATTATTCTTAATCCAATTTGATTCATCAAATGAATCTAATCCTCTTGGTTCATCATATGAACCTAATCTCCATCTAATTGTCCTTAGTGTATGACCCTATAGGTTCTTGTAACGTTGGCAATGCCCCTAAACCCATTTAGGAGCATAAGTAATGAGCGATATCTAGCAACACATCATTACTACCCAATGTTACAAGAATGTTGAGATTCAACATCACCTTGTGACTACTAATTGTGACTCCTCATAATATATGACAAGTGTCCTTCTATCCTAGACATCTAGATTGATCAATGTGAGGCATAGACCGTGTCATCCTCTGATCAATCTAAATTCTGAACTCCAAGTAGACTCACTAAATCAAATGAGCTCAATATCCTATATTGACTCATTTGGGCATGATCATGCACTTCGTGGTCTCACTCTATCAAGAATACCGATGTCTCTCCCGTCATATAGGAGGGATAGATCCCATCTACATCACTCACATCCCTCTGCATAATTCGTTACATACCCAGTAATCGCTTTTATAGTCCACCCAATTACGGGTGACGTTTGACGAAACCAAAGTACATAACTCCTTATGTAGGGATCCATGGTGACTTCAGGTCTAAGGACTAATAGTCATACTAATAGCCACATGAGAAAGTATATGACACTCATATAACGATCCATGATACTTTCTCATGGCGGGTCATTCAGTATACATTCTCTAATGCATACCCATGTGTCAACTTGATATCTCTATATCCATGACTTGTGAGACCAAGTCATCGAGTTGACCTACATGCTAGTCTTATTGCATTAACATTGTCCCTGAATGTTAATATTCGACTAGGAATGATTAAGAGTAGTGTTCTCTATATCATCTCACTATCGATTCAACCAATCGATTGATATAGGTAAGAACCTTCTACTCAAGGACGTTATTATACTTAATTTATTTGGCACCAATACAAGTAAGTATAATAACCAAAAACCAAATGTCTTTATATATATAGAATATGATATAACATGTCCAAAATACAATCATCAAATGATTGGCTCTAGGACTCTAGCTAATACATTTGCATGCTGCAGAGAACACATTTTGTAGCGCACAATGCACACTACGAATAATAATATTTGCAGCGTGCTTTGTGTGCTACAAATATTATTCTCCGCAGCATACGTTGCGCGCTATGGAATATGTTTTCCACAACATGCAAATGCATGTTGTTAATATTCTAATCTGCAGCATGCAAACGTACACTGTTGATGCATTTATTTATATTAAAAAAAATCAATTTCATGACCAAAATGATCAACCAAATTTTTACAACAAATTTATTACAAATTTAAGTTAATCCACACACAAAATAATAAAATTCATTATTCTTCATTATACCAAAGCAGAAGACCTCAAGATCCAACACAAGATACAAAATCTCTAACAAAAAATAAATTAGCTAGTACATATATAACAATGATTACGCTTTCAATCCTCACAAATCAATAAAGTATGTATCAATTATACAATACTATAAATTTAGATAGCCATGCACCCACACTTCCTATTGTGTCATCGAGAAACTACGTTTTATCATTTGGTTGAATTAGATCCGTCTTTTCCACTAAAACCTTATCAACCCAAACTTTCTAACATGATCCATCAAAAACAACTTTATGCACTTTTGTGTTTGGATCGGTAGATGCACATTATGACAACCTAGAAAGAAACACATTATGACATCAGCAAGAAACATTATGACAAAAGAAGAAAAACCAACAACACAAAATATGATGCATAAAATAATCACAAATCATGAATATTTAACATGTATTCCTAATGAAATAATCATAAAATGTTTTAACAGGTAAAGACTGTAGGAAACATCAACTTTCATTTTTACATACTATAGGCATTGTATTTGGGGAGGGGGAGAAACTTGTCAACAAGACTATATGGTGCATATGATATTTTTTTCCATAAAAATAATATTGATTCAATCTAGAACTATAAAATTTTTCCTTAATCAAAAGATATCAAGAACCTAAGACTCATTTTTTTTTCTATGGGTCTCTAGATCTAAGAATCTAACATCTCCACTTTTAATCGACAATAAAATTTATTTTCAAATTTTGCAATTAGACAACAAGCTGTTTTGTCTCAATTCATAATCAACTCATTGAAGAAATTACAATTTTAAAACAGATGAGGTAATTAAGAGAGGGGTATATTGCAAGTGACATTGTTCTGCACATAAACTCAAGGTACTTTTTACCATAGATGAAAAAAAAAATTTATCTAGGTAGAATGCAATTAAGTCAAACAATACTATGATACACATCTTGTACTTAGCTAAAAAATGAAATGGGCATAGTTATTCATATGGATGGATAGGCATGGCTAGTTTTAGAAAAATTTATTTGCTGAAAAGTAGTGTCTCGATTTGTAATATTCTTGTTTCTAAGTGCTTAATCATAAAATTGAAGAAGAAATCATAGCTATGTATGTGTTTTAAAGAATTCCAACAAGCACATCTTGAAGCAAGCCATTGAGGATAAAGTAGTCAGGGCCATACAAGACAAAAACAAAGATGGCTGTGACATCTAGTCTCTATGAAGAATAAGCTTAAAAGCACTATACCAGTTGAAAGTATAACATAACTAAAATTTTTGGAGTGCACACTATAGTGTTCCTATTTCAAGAATATTGTTCAAATTAAACCTTAATATACAAAAGGACTCAGGAATATTGAGTTGCTATATTATTAAATAAGACCATTCCCAAACACCAATGATTACCAAAGTAGAGTGACTGCAATCAGGAAAAATGTGATTTTTCAGTTTGCCAAGTAAGGCAAGCAAATTAAAGAGGTCACGATTCACCAAAATGGTAATATGATTATAAAGACAAGCTATCATATAGATTACAATATGATGTTAAGAATGCAAGATCAAGGTTATGAGAGCAAGTAATTTGTAGCAAATGGTTGCTTAATCTCTGGCATATCAAGTGACTGAAAACAACTCCAAACATTACACTTATGAACAAACCTTGTGTTTACACATCAATAATGCAAACAAAACTCCTGAATCAGCAACATCTTGCAAAATAGCACCAGCAGCTTGTCTTGTTGCAAAGCTAATAGGAAGGCATGTGTATGCATGGAGAAATATAGCAGGGTTCCTGAAAAAAAATATTAGATTAATGCATGGTCTTTCTTATTACATGGTCACCACCTAAACTGACATACATAATTGCCGTTTAGGATTTTTTCTATCCTTATGCAGTTTCTCAGCTTTGCACACTACACAGTGATCTACATGGTCCAAGTAAAAAACTGTTCAGTATTTTTTTTTAGTTTTTTTTTCCTTTTTAATATGCAGTCTGTAAACTTCACGCATGGACCACCTCATGACAATATCAAAATAAAATATCTCCTCTCTCCCTCCTTCCCTTTGTCAGGGATTGGTTCAACTTTTGTTCAGAAGATTATAGTGAATCTGCTACAAGTGAAATGCTACAAATGATAATATAACTTGTAAAAAACACATTTAGGCGCATTTCCTAGTGGAACAATGTGTATTTACTGAAGCAATATGATGGTACACTTATATTTGGAACAATGCCCTTTGAAATCATTTAGAGAATATTTGGAGCACAAATAGACCCACTTCTACTTTCTTTAAGAGGGAATGTAATTATTGATCATGCACTTAATCTAATTCCAATATCAATGCAAATTTTATCGCTCGTCTCAGATTGCAATTTTAGATCAGAAGTACATCTGATTAAATATATTAATCTGCTCAAATTTTATATCATAATCTTAATGATCTTATGTCATATCAAGGATATCACACTACCAGGGACAAATACAAACAAAAAAAAAAACAAGAATCTTGCTGCAGAACTAATCACAAGAACAAAAAAAATCTTAATGATCTTAAGTGACAGGAAATCCGTTATTAAAAAAATAGCAACTCATCACGAGAGTCTTATCTTAGACAAGAAAAAGCAAAGTAGAACAAACTCCACAAACAGAGGAAATTCGTGAGCGGCAGTGGCCGCCTCGTGAGCGGCAGTGTCGCTGCCTAGCATCGAGCGACAAAATCGCTGCCTAACTGGGTAGCAGACGCTTCACTAGCTTCGAGCGGCGAGCCATTTGAACAGGATGTGCGGAGAGGAGGGGCTTAGAGATTAGGGTTACCTTTGGCTTGATGCAGAGTGAGGAGCGGTCAGCGGAGGGCTTTCATGCTCTTGCTGCGGTCCTGCGAAGTGCGGAGAGACAGAGGGTGAATCCTGCAGAGTGTTGGTGGCGGCGGCGAGTGCGGAGAGATCGACAGCGAAAGAAAGTGGGAGACGAAGGAAAAACTTGCTCTGCGTATTTTTAACCCAGTTAAGATCCTCTGTACTCATTTCTCTTTAACCTCATGTTTTATTGTTAATTGGACGGCTCAGATCTCTTTATCCTCATGTTTTATTGTTAATTGGACGGTTCAGATATTCTTGATATGTAATCTGAATCATTCGAACGACAAAGGGATATGGAGACAAAGAAAAACAAGAACAGAGGATCTGAACTATTTTTAACCCGACCTGTTACAATTTTTTTTTTCTTTTAAACCTATTTTCTTGTATTCGCAGCGTCGTACGCATGCTGTGGAAAATAAATGAAAGGATTAGCAGCGTGCTTATTCTTACCCGTACTTCTAATGTACGCCGTTAATAACGAGAATATGAATTAGCTCAAAATTCAAACGAGTGAAATAAACATATGAATTATTGACGGGAAATAAACAAAATTGGTGGGAAGAAGAAAGTTTTCACAGAAAAAGTTTCCGCCGTGAGGCTTTTTGACATAAGAGAGTTTTCGAGGATTCGGGGAATCGAAGGGTGCGTTTGGTTTGATATTTTCCTATTTTCATTTTTTTTTTTCTGAAAATAGTTGTTTGTTGTGTGTTTTCCATTTTCATTTTCTGGAAAATGAAAAGTCATTTTCTAGAAAAATAGAAAATGATATTTTATCATTTTCTAACGAAAATGGGAAAAGGCGTTGAAATATGGAAAATGAGAAAACGCGCTGCCTTCATGAGAAAACGCGCTGGCCCCGTTACCATTTTCCCTTATTTCCTTTTCTTTCTTTCTTTCTCCCCTCTCTCGCGACGCCGATTACCCTTTCCCCTTCTTCATCGCGGCGCCGGTGACGCTCGAGCCGATCCAGCTCCTCATTCACGATTTCGCCGCTTCGTGCTCGAGCCCGTTCCGCCATCTTCTCCGGTTCGTGCTCATGTTCTTCGTCGTCTTCTCCTCCTCTTCACTGCTTCCTGCTCCAGGCTTTTCCAAACCAATCTGAGTTCGCCGATTCATGCCCACTTCGCTGTGACTCGGCCTCTTCGTTCCCTTGGCGTAAGCTTCTTCACATGATTTCCTTTGTTTTCTTTTGGTTCTTCTTTAAGGGAAAATTTTCTTTTTGTTCTTCTATTTGCTTCCTTTATTTTATTTTTGTTCTTGTGCAAACGGACCCTTTCTGTTCGCTGCGATTCATTCTCCTATTTTGATCCCAAAATTCTAGGTTTGGGATGAAGATGCAAGGCACATTACATTTTCTTACGAATCTCAACTTGCTTCTGCTTTCGTTCATATTCTTGCCTGATCTTCTTTTTATCAGCCTCAAGAAGTTGCAGTTTTTCAATGTTAAATTCCTAATACAACCAAAAAGGTATCAAATTATTAATTTAATAAAGGGAAACGCTTTACCAAGTAGCACACAAACTAGAACAGGCATGCAACAATATTTTGAGATGGAAGGAGAGTACCAAGTGAAGAGCAAGTGATTATAAACTAAATTCTCTCACATTTAAATACTGCTTATCTTTTTCAATAGCATTGCTTATCTACTTTATATCTAACAATGCATATCACAAGTACCATTGTCTATTGCAACTCAATCTCAGGGCCTTGTTTTCTCTACATTGGGGCATCAACTTACTAGATGAAAAGGTTAAAACTTGGATGTACATATCAATTTTTTTTCTCTACATGCATGTAACTTGCTTAGGGTATTGCTTTGGGTATTACATTTTCTAATATATGTTACCAAACACATTTTTATGTCGGCTTTAATATTGGCAATTTTTAGAGATTACATTATGGGAGGGCATAATCCAAGTACCGAAATTGAGAAGTATGATTGGTCAAAGACAAATGTTGCCATGTTTGTCGATATCATTTATGAAAAAGTGAAGCACAATAAGTTACAAACATCTACCTTCACTAATACGGTTTGGGAGGAGATCAACAAAGAATTATATCAGGTTACGAACAAGAATTATGGTGTAGAAAGGCTCAAAGGTAAATGGAATCGTCTACGCACAAGACAACGTCTTTTTGCAGCATTGCTTGCGCATACTGGTGTGACAATGGATCCTGACACCGATAAAGTGAATGCTCCAGAGGAAGTGTGGGCAGAATTTTATCTGGTAAATACTTATATCTAATCAAATATATAATTTTATTGTATGTTTATGTATAATAAAATGCATTTTTTTGTAATCAATGGAACAGAAAAATAGAAAAGAGTATAAGTCAATACGAAAGGAAGGATGTGATCATTTTCACATTCTTAGTGAAATTTTCGGCAGGACAACTGCAACTGGTGATATGCATAGAGCTTCTACTCAATTACCTCCCACATTTGATGAAGAGAGAGAGCTCTAAGAAGCATTCATTAACAGAGGTGTCAGCTCATATCTTGAAGTTGTCGATGACGAGAATGAGGACGTTGGAGGGGAACCTAACAATCAGCGACATCGTAGTACAGAATCAACTGAGAGTCATCGACGTAAAGATCCTAAGCATTCAAAAACTGAAAAATATGATGCTTATATGGACAAGTGGAGTGATACCTTGCAACACCTGAGTCAAGAATCTATTGCTAGGAAAAAATACCTGGATTTGAGGGCTGCTAAGTTAGAACGCGAACAAGAAATTTCTTCCTCTACTGGAACGAGCGGGTTCAGTGATCCTTACTCTATAGACATGTGCATGCAGATTTTAAATCAGATAGATGACTTATCTACTCAAGTTTACACAAAAGCTACAGAAGCTTTCGGTAAACCTTGGCTACGAGAGGTTTTCATGAAAATTCCATCAAATAGGAGAGCTGAATGGTTGGATTGCATCAATCTCGACCATGTGTAGGGTCATATGTTGACAAGTTCATGGGGATTGCTTTTATTACCTAGCCGGAGACTTTTTAAGTAATGATGGTTTTTGATTTTGTGACTTGAATGTGTAAGACATGTTTGCTATTTTGTGGATTGAATGTTTAAGACATATTTGATATTTTGAAATTTAATGTTGATGACTATGTCATGCTTTTTAAATTTTAATTATTTATTAGTTTACCTCAATTCATAATTAATTCTATATGATCCGGCGATAAGAACAGGGGACCCTCGTTGTAAGGGGTCAACGCCACGTGGAAGGCAAAGAGCCGGGCGGCCCATCGGAGAAGGTCGGACCAGCTAGGCCGACCGGAGAAAGGGGGCTGACCGACCGAGCGGCCGCCCGGTGTTTAGCCGATGGCACAAGGCACCCCTATGGAAGTCGAGGTTCCGGCGCTCATTGAACAAGATCGTGGGCCGAGCGGACGGCACGCTCGGCTGAAGGCATGAAACATACTGCTAACGGTCGCCACAAAACACATTACCAAAAACTTCCCAAGTGAACCATCATATTTGGTCGGTCGGACGAAAGTCGGACGTGGGCCGGTCGGGTTCCCGGTAGGAGTTCAGAGAAACAGACAAAGGACATCTTCTGACAACTGGCATGCTTCGTGATATGGTTATACTCCAAATCACACGACAGGGGGTTCCGTTGTCCCATCGAGGACATGCTGGGACTGTAGCAGTATGAGTCAGGTAAGCTCACTGACAAGCCCTTATTGGAGTATGGGCCACGAACACGTGTACACCTTGGTGTGTGTGCACTTGCTTCTCCGCTACCCTATATAAAGGCCTCCATCCTTCACCGGAGGTACGCATACTGATTTTTCGAGAGCCACTTGCCACTGCTTGCTTGCCTGACTTGAGCGTCGGAGGGTCGCCGCCGGGAACCCCTTCCGGCCCGACTTCTTTGCAAGTTCACCGGAGCTTCGCGCCACCAGACGAAGATCCACGTCAGCAGTCGGAAAGCACCCCGTGCCCAGCGTTCGCTGATTCAGCATTCGGACAGGATCAATTTGGCGCCGTCTGTGGGAACGCTCCTGCATCCGAACGGAAACAATGGACGAGGCTGGACGACAACATACGGTGACGCTTTCGACGGAGGAACTCGACGCTCTGATCGAGATAAGGGCCGCCAAGCTTGTGGAGCAAAAACAAAAAGCCACAGTCGAGCGGTCGGAGCAGCAAGCAACGTCAGTGTCTGGTGGCCGAGCGGAGGCACCACAGGCCACCGTTGCATTTCATCGGGCCGTATTCCGCACCCCCGAAGCCGCAGCTACTAATAGAGATCGGGGATCCTCTTCTGATGAGAGGCCTAGACGGGACGACAGAAAAGGAAAAGCCCCCCGAGCGGATGCATCGCCCAAGCGAATTAACCGCCAATTTTCGAAGGCCATTCTAAGAGACCCCTTGCCCAAGCACTATGTGCCTCCGACGATCGGCGAGTATAATGGGACAACCGACCTAGATGATCATCTGGGTAAGTTTGATAATACAGCTACGCTCCATCAATACACAGATGGAGTGAAATGCCGAGTTTTTCTTACCACTCTCGCGGGATCGGCTCAACGGTGGTTTCGGAGGCTGCCGGACGGATCCATCACAAGCTTCAAGGATTTCCGGACGGCCTTCCTCCACCACTTCGCAAGCAGTCGGCGCTATCAGAAAACCAGTGTTAGTCTGTTTGCCATCAAACAGGAGCCGAGAGAGCCGCTCAGAGCTTATATCCAACGGTTTAATCAGGTAGCCATGGATATTCCAACGGCCACCTCAGAGACAATGATGAACGCATTTACACAAGGCCTCGTGGACGGGGACTTCTTCCGCTCGCTCGTTCGGAAGCCGCCTCGAGACTATGACCATATGCTACACCGGGCCAACGAATACATCAACGTGGAGGAAGCGCAAGCGGCCAGGAAAAAAGAAACTCCAACCGAGCGCGCTCCTCCTGCCGAGCGGAAGCAGCACGCCGCTCATCAGCCGCCCAGAGGACCGAGGGCTGAAGCAATCCGCTCCCCCCATACCAGATCTCATGTGCAAGAAGTAGTTGTCGCCCGGCCCAAGCCAAAGAAGAAATGGACCCCGATGTTCTGCTCTTTCCACCGGACGGACACGCACAACACAAGGGATTGTCGTAGTCTTCCCTTCGTGGCTCATCACGTTCCCCGGAATGGCGGCGGACGGTCTCCCTCAGTCGACCGGCGACAGAGAACTCATGAAGCCGACCAGGCGCGAGCTGATAGGCGACAGCAACAGACTCCCGATCGGCATCGCTCTCCAAGGCAGGAGAATCGCCGAGCGTCAAGAGAAAGGTCTCGACCATCCGCTCGGGAGGAAGAAAATAGAAACAATACTTCCCGAGGCGAGATCAACATTATCGCAGGTGGGCCGACCGGAGGGGACTCCAACCGAGCAAGAAAGGCGGGCGTCCGGCAGCTCCAGATCCATGCAGTCGGCTGTAGCCGAGAGCGGGCGAGTGGACCCGAAATCAGTTTTGGACCTGCGGACTTGGAAGGAGTTGAAGTGCCCCACGACGACGCTCTGCTTATCAAAGCGGTAATAGCCAACTACACTATTCACCGTGTATTTATTGACACAGGAAGCTCGGTCAACATCATATTTAAGAAGGCGTTCGATTAACTACAAATTGACCGAGCCGAGCTGCTGCCCATGACCACCCCACTCTACGGGTTCACGGGCAACGAAGTCTTGCCGGTCGGGCAAACCCGGCTAGCCATCTCACTGGGAGAAGAGCCGCTCAGGAGGACGAGGACAGGGAACTTCGTGGTGGTGGACTCTCCCTCATCCTACAATGTCATTTTGGGACGACCGGCACTCAGCGAGTTCCGGGCGGCCGTCTCAACCTTCCACCAGAAGATCAAGTTCCCCGTCGAAGACAAAGTAGGAGAGGTACGGGGAGACCAACTGGCAGCTCGGCGATGCTACATTGAAATGGTCCGAGCAGAAGTAAGTTCCGCTCGGAAATCGCCACGGATCGAGGTGAATGCTATAACTGAAAAGCCTCCCTCTTTAGTTTACGAAGGAAAGGAGGAAGTACATATACACCCCACCCGATCGGAGGCTACAACATTCATCGCGTCCGATCTGGAGGCCAACCAGAAAGAGGAGGTGATCCAATGCCTCAGGAGAAACCATGATGTCTTCGTCTGGTCGACACATGAGCTGCCCGGAATTTCACCAAGTATAACGCAGCATGAACTACACGTCCGACCGGACGCACGGCCAGTAAAGCAGAGAAAGAGAGATTTCAGCGCCGAGCAGAATTCCATCATCCAAGCGGAGGTGGAAAAACTCTTGGAGGCCGGCCATATCCGCGAGGTGCAGTTCCCGAGCTGGCTGGCAAACGTAGTATTAGTCTCCAAGCCGGGCAACAAGTGGAGAGTATGCATAGATTTTCGGGATCTCAACAAAGCTTGCCCGAAAGACTTTTATCCTCTGCCTCGGATAGATCAGCTAGTGGACTCTACGGCCGGCTGCGAATTAATATGTATGCTCGACGCTTACCAAGGCTATCATCAAGTGCCGCTCACCCGTGAAGATCAAGAAAGAGTCAGCTTCGTGACGGCCGACGGCACTTATTGCTATAATGTGATGCCGTTCGGATTGAAGAATGCGGGAGCCACCTATCAGCGCTTGATGAATAAAGTATTCAGAGAACAGATCGGGCGAAATCTGGAAGTGTATGTGGACGACATTCTCATCAAGACCGTCCGAGCGGCCGATCTCTTCAAAGACATGGAGGAAACCTTCCGAACGCTGCGCAAATATGGAGTCAAGCTAAATCCCCAGAAGTGTCTGTTCGGAGCAAAAGGAGGGCGTTTTCTGGGATACATAGTGACCGAGCGGGGAATCGAAGCAAATCCCAGCAAGGTGAAAGCTCTACAAGACATGCCGCCGCCAAGAAATACAAGGGAAGTGCAACGTTTGACCGGTCGGATAACCGCCCTGTCCCGATTCATCTCCAAAACTTCCGACCGGAGCCTCCCTTTTTTCAAAATCTTGCGCAAGGCCACAAGGTTTCACTGGGATGAAGAATGCGATCGGGCGTTCGAAGACTTGAAGGCATATCTGAATTCTCTCCCGGTATTGGCCAAGCCGGCTGCCGGTGAGCCACTTTATATTTACTTGTCTTCAATCGAGCAAGCAATCGGCTCGGCGTTAGTGAAGGCGAGCGGAGAGGAGCCCGTGTATTTCCTTAGTCACATTTTAAAAGATGCTGAATCTCGCTACACCGGACTCGAAAAGCTGGCTTTTGCTCTGGTCCTCGCCGCTCGGCGCCTTCGCCCATACTTCCTGGCGCATACCATCATTGTCAAAACTAATAGCCTGCTCGGGCGTGTATTATTGAATCCAGAAGCGTCCGGGCGGCTCATCAAATAGACGACGGAGTTAAGTGAATTTGACATCCAATACCAGCCCCACTCGGCAATCAAAGCACAATCCTTGGCCGATTTTGTGATTGAGGTGCAAAGGCCTGAGCCGGAAGCTATGTGGAGAGTATATGTGGATGAGTCGTCCACTCGGCTCGGAAGCGGGATTGGAATATTGTTGCTCTCCCCTCAAGAAGAAAAGATGCACTTATCCGTCCGGCTGGATTATAAAGCTACCAACAATGAAGCAGAGTATGAGGCCCTTATAGCCGGCTTACAGGCCGCCCGGCATGTAGGCGCCGGTCGGGTAATACTTCATTCGAATTCGCAGTTGGCCGCGCAGCAGCTTTCGCTGAAGCGTTTGAGAAACTTAAAGCCAATTTTAGAGAAGTTATTGTCTAGAAGATACCCAGAGCAGAAAATCAAGCAGCCGATGAGTTAGCCAAACTCGCAAGCTCAATAACGCCGGTCGCCATTCAGCAGCCAATTGAAAAAGTACTGTTGGTTGCGCACGTCGACCGGATGGAAGGCCTCACGTTTCCAAGCGACTGGCGGATACCCATCATAGAGTTCCTCCGCTCGGGCGCCACACCATCCAACGAGAATGAAGCCCAGTTGCTAAGGAGGAGAGCCGGTCGGTTCACCCTCATCGGTGATCAGCTTTACAAAAAGACTTTCTCACGCCCGTTGTTGAAATGCGTGAGCTCGGAGGACTCGGCTTACATCCTCCAAGAAGTACATCAAGGATCGTGCGGAGGGCATCCGGGCAGACGATCACTAGCTAAGAAGATCCTGCTAGCTGGATACTTTTGGCCGACTTTACAAGCGGACGCCTCTCGGACCGTGTCGACGTGCCTTTCGTGCCAGAAGTACCATAACTTCTACCACCGACCGGCAGAAGAAATGAAGACCGCCACTGTGTCTTGCCCGTTCGACCAATGGGGAATGGATATTGTGGGTCCGTTTCCTATGGCGACCGGACAGCGGAAATTTCTATTAGTGGCGGCTGACTATTTTTCCAAGTGGGTGGAGGCCAAGCTGCTAGCCAAGATCACCGAGCAGATGGTCAAGAAATTTATTTGGCAGAACATCATCTGTCGGTTCGGCATCCCCCGTCGACTTATCTCCGATAATGGGCGGCAATTCACAGGAAAGTTGCTCAAAGATTGGTGCCAAAGCTATGGCATCGAGCAACACTTCACATCCGTGGCCTATCCCCAAAGTAACGGTCAAGCCGAGGTAGCCAATCGGGAAATTCTTCGCATTCTGCGCGCTCGGCTCGATCACTTGGGAGGAAGTTGGGTAGATGAAATGCCGGGCGTCTTATGGGCCATCCGAACGACTCCAAAGGAAGGGACGGGCGTCATGCCTTTCCACTTGATGTATGGCGGCGAAGCGGTCATTCCTGTTGAAGTCGGCGTCGAGTCCGCTCGGATCCAAAATTACGATGAAGACAACGCCGAGCGGAGGAACATGGAGCTGGATTTGGTCGAAGAAGAAAGAGCCAAGGCGTCCGTTTGGCTGATGGCATACCTGTAAAATATCGGAAAATAGGCGAATATGAATAAAGAAATTTTTCGGAATTTTTGAAAATTTTTCGGGAATTTTGCGGAGACCGTATGGATGAGTTTACGGGGATTAAACTGGGCCCCGGGAAAACCTATTTAGGCTACCCCATTTAAGTGAGGAAAAGTTTATTTATCTTATTTATTTTTTTACTTTCTTTTCTTTCTCCCTAAACGCCATTTCTTTCCCTCAACCCGCGCCTCCTCCTCTCTCGATTTCCTTCGACCCGTGCCCTAATCTTCCTCGCCGGCGCTTGATCAAGAGCCGAACCCCTCTCCTCTCTGCACCTTCTCCACCCGACAACACCGCCGAGTGTTCTTCCTCCTCGCTGAGCGACGCGCCGCCGCCACCCCTGCCGACGCCGTGCCCTAGCCGAGCCACCGTCGCATATGCCCTAGTGTCGGCTACCTTCCTTGTGCCCTAATTCTTCGCCGCCACCGCACCTTCTGCCCTAGCGCCGTTCTCCTCCCTCTTGTCGTTGTCCGACGATGTCACCATGCCCTGTCGCCATCGCCGGTTGCTTTTCACTGCCGCCTTGTCGCCACCTTGGTCGGAGGTGATCATCCCGCGGCCATTGCAGCCTTCCTTGTGCGCTGCTTGGTTGGTCGCCGACTACTCCTGGTTCTTGAGCCGTGCCCTAGAACCGAGCCAACAAGGATCTCTAACTTGTTCCGGCAGCCAACCTCTTCAACTATGGATCAACAATCACATCCGTTGATTAAGGTAAGCTATGTGTGGAGTTTTGGTTGTATTCTATGAGTATTTGGAGGATATGCAATTGTATCGAATTGGAGATAAATTGGATTGCCAGATGGTTAGATTGATCAGGATTTTACCCTAATTTAGCCTTGAGGATTTTATTTAGCTATACATTTGAGTTAGCTAAATAAAATGTATGTATATTGGTGACACAGGACCTTGACGCGAGACGCGCATCTTGACTTTGGATTTGGAAAGATTGGACTTTCTTATTTGAGGCGGGTACCTCTTGACTTATCTTTTATGATATTGTCTTTGGATATGCATAGTATTTTATAACTACAAGCAATGAACATGTTTGTCTTTGGTATGTCACTGTTTGATATCCATAGCATGTTAGGTTTATCGCCTGTGACGTATTCGTGCTTATATCATGTGATTTATTGCCATGAGTACTGTATTACCATAAGTATCTTAGTTTCTAGAATAAGTGACATACCATGTTTTACTGAGGTTAGGACTAGGTTCTGGACTTTTAGTTTCAGTCATGTGTATCGAGATTATCTGATACTTAGGTTTTATGCCATGACTGGCTTGTGTACCTCTATTTGTATATCATATATGATTCGTGTACCTAGACCTTGATTCTTGATATGTGCATATTGTTGGTACATATGTTATGGAAGGAGATATGTTTAGGATCTAGGTTGCTATACCATAGAGGACCTGTATGCCCTAGATCCGTGGATTGACCTACTGATACTGTGGTACCCATATTATGTATATATGGATTTTTCTATGCTGATCAGGATATTCCATACTTATTATGTTCAGGACATAGGTTTTTGATATTCTATCTGACCTGTGTATTCTAGATTTTGGTATGTGACCATCGCTTTTACAGTACCCATTTTGTATATATGGATATGGTTATGTTGATCAGTTTTTGTTATGCATAATGACATGCATCATGATTGCATGCTGTGCGATTGTTGGCTCCACTATGATTGAGCCCATCGCCAGTTACATGTACTGCACACACCCCCACTCATGGTTTAGTGGTATATCAGGCAGGTGTGTGGCGGTTCTGCTGTTTGGCTCCGTTGGTCATATGACTCAGCGTGGTAGCCGGCAGTCAGTTCCGCTCTGTTTGGCCCCGCTGGCATTTAGTGTAGCAGCGTGGTATCCGGCAGATGATGGACTTTGTTTGGCTCCGTTGGTCAGGTGACTCAGCGTGGTAGCCGGCAGAGATGTCCTCCCCGTCATCGTGTACCGGGAGATGAGAGCATTGAGCTCCCCCATTTATGATTTGGGGTCACAGGACAGGAGTACTCCGACAGCATTCCGTCCACTCGGTCACTGTTCAGAGCAGTGATGTTAGAGTGCACGGTCATCACATGCATTGATTGCCTTTATTTGTTTGTGTTTGCTGCACTTATATGCTGCATTTTGGTGGATGCATTTGTTTGACATGCATACAGGAGACATACTGCGTATCGGTTTGATGACCCATGCAAGGTCCTGGTGAGTACAGCTTCCTCAGTTACCTTTCAGTTTTGCATATTCCCTATATATGATTAGGAAGCTGTATTCCATGTTTGTTGCTGTTAGATATATCTTACTACTCATGTTCATTGGTATTCGCTGAGTTGTTGAACTCACCCCCGTTGACACTATCTTTTTCAGGTACCAGGTTATTTATGGTGTCGCTTGGAGCATCCTGTCTGCTGGTCCCCACGTCACATCAGAAGATATATCTCTGTTTTTTTGTTATTTTATCTTGGTATATGAGATGTGTGTATTTGGCTTTATGTGTTCCGGTTTTGTGTTCGGAGTGTTGTTTTGGTTGTCTGGTGTAAGCCTAGCCGGCTAGCAGTGTTTTATTTGGTTTTGTATGAGCTTGTATTTTATGTTTATCCGTTGTGTTGGTTTTGTTCCAGCCGTGTGGGCTGATAATATATATATAACTGCGTGGTTGTGTGTATATTTCAGCCGCCTGTGGCTGATGTATATTATGTCTGTAGTAATGTTTCAGATTGTCACCGGTACAGGGGAGGTGCTGCCGAAATTTCTTCGGACAGGGACTCCTCTGGGGCGTGACAATACCGGCAGCGGATGAAGCAAAACTACAACCGCCGCGTAATCCCCAGATCATTCCAGGTCGGTGATCTCGTCTGGAAGAAAGTCAAGCCGGTCGGCGACGTCGGCAAACTAGAAGCTCTGTGGGTGGGTCCTTTCAGAATCATCGAAAAGCTCCGCTCGGGCGCTTACTATTTGGAGGATGAAGACGGACGGCAACTGGATCGACCATGGAGTGCAAATCATCTCCAGTCTTACAGAGCTGGGTGAAAGGTGCACTGATGTAACTCACTTTTGTGTATATTCTAGTCGCCCATGTTCTTGTAATGCAGGCAGCAAAATTAATTCAAAGGATGGCCAATGGGTTTGCCGAGCGGCCTATCTCCCTAATGTATAGTATCCGAGCCAAGCGCTCGATAACGAAGGCCCCGAGCCGTTCGGCCGGAGGTATAATATTAGAGCCAAGCGCTCGACAAAGAAGACCCCAAGCCGTTCGGCCGGGAGTACGTTATACGAGTTGGGAGAAAGATATTGTTGCCGAGCGGCTGTATTGAAGTTAGCCTTAGGAAGACCGTCGAGCTCCGACGTTAAAAATCGAGAGACGAGCCGGCGTCTATAAACATCCGAGCGGAAGACCGTCGAGCTCCGACGTTAAAAATCGAGAGACGAGCCGGCGTCTATAAACATCCGAGCGGAAGACCGTCGAGCTCCGACGTTAAAAATCGAGAGACGAGCCGGCGTCTATAAACATCCGAGCGGAAGGCCGTCGAGCTCCGACGTTAAAAATCGAGAGACGAGCCGGCGTCTATAAACATCCGAGCGGAAGACCGTCGAGCTCCGACGTTAAAAATCGAGAGACGACCCGGCGTCTATAAACATCCGAGCGGAAGACCGTCGAGCTCCGACGTTAAAAATCGAGAGACGAGCCGGCGTCTATAAACATCCGAGCGGAAGACCGTCGAGCTCCGACGTTAAAAATCGAGAGACGAGCCGGCGTCTATAAACATCCGAGCGGAAGACCGTCGAGCTCCGACGTTAAAAATCGAGATACGAGCCGACGTCTATAAACATCCGAGCGGAAGACCGTCGAGCTCCGACGTTAAAAATCGAGAGACGAGCCGGCGTCTATAAGCATCCGAGCGGAAGACCGTCGAGCTCCGACGTTAAAAATCGAGAGACGAGCCGGCGTCTATAAACATCCGAGCGGAAGACCGTCGAACTCCGACATTAAAAATCGAGAGACGAGCCGGCGTCTATAAACGTCCGAGCAGAAGACCGTCGAGCTCCGACGTTAAAAATTGGGACACGAGCCGGTGTCTCTAAATAATCCGAGCGGATTAAAGCATCTAATGTCCTGAGACACGCGACTTCGATACTGTTCGATAGTCTCTACACTCCGATTGGCCTAGTATCCAAAAGTACTTGGCATTGGGTAAACGGGCTCTACCATCAGAGAACACGATATATTTTGCCGAGCGGGGAGATCACGGCGATTACTTTGTTAAGATCCCTTATGGGGGAGCATGAGAAATAATTATGGGCGAGCGGATAAACACACATCTTGGTTATGAAAGGAGACAGCAAATACAAGGAAAACATTGCATTAAAGGTAAAGCTTTAAGCCGAGCGACCCAATTACAAAAAGGATGATATCCAGGCGGGTGGCCGAATTACATAAAACTACTCAATATAATCATAGAGGTCCCTGGGAATGTTATTCAGAAGCTCCACTTGATTGCCGGCCGGAATAGTAGTAGACTCCGAAAGAAGACCTTTAGACTTCAGATAAGTAGTGGTGGCGGTCATAGCCAAGTCGAAAGCTGTGTACATCCGCTCGCATATTTTCTCCGAGAATTCAGGCGAGCGGATGTAGCTCTGTCTTAAGGCAGCAATTCGACTCGGCTCGACATCTTGATATTCTTTGAAGGTCGCCTGCGAGCTAGTAAGGGCCTCATTCAGAGTCTGGAGCTTGTCCGTGTCGGCCGAGCGGCCCGCCTTCTCCCTGTCGAGCTGCTCTGTCAACTCCTTTATCTTCAACTCCAGGCCCTGAGCCTCCACATTCTTTTTCTCCAGATCGGAGATAGCTGTATTTTTCCGAGTGGTGGCCAGGGTTATTTTTGTGTCGAGCGACTTGACTTGTCGCTCGGACTCGGCCAAGGCGTGGGCCTGATCGGCTGTCTTCTTCTGCTCGGCCGCCAGCAGATTTTGAGTTTTCTGCAGCTCCTTTTGCAACTTAGAGTATGAAGGGCCCTGAGGGCCGGACGGACCAACTGTTGCTTTCAGTTGTCGCAGCTCTTCATCCACCAAGGCCAAGCGGTTGGGAACCGCAATTTCCTCCACCCATCTCTGGCAAAAGAAAATTATAGTTGTTAAATTCCGATCAGAAAGAATGCATACAAAACTTCGTAGAGAACGAACTTACCCCCGTGGCTTCCCGCATGTGGCTATTGGCCAAGTTTCGGAGGGGTATCAGCGCAGTGCGTGCCCGAGCATCGGCCCACATCTCAGCTAGGGGCCCTTTCAAGGTGATGGTGTGCTCGGGCGCGGATGGACGGTCGGCCTCTGGAAGCAGCTCTTCAGTCGGGAGATGAAGAGTGACCCGAATCGTGCGGCCATGACCGGGGGTCGTTCGACCGGCGGTCGGGATGGGCGGAAGGGTGCTGATTGGAGTAGCCTCCACTGGAGCAGCTGGCTCGTCCCAGTCAGAAGGCGTCCGGTCGGACGAAATGGTTTCGGTCTCTGGCGCCTTGCCCCGAGCAGTTGCAGTGACCCGCTCGGATGGTTGGACCGCGAAGGTTGCCGACCGCAGGGGAGTCTCCACTCGGCGCCTCTTTTGTAGAGGCTGCTCCTCCTCCCGAGCGGAACCTTCCTCGGGGGCAGTTGGTTCTCCAGGAGGGGTGGCTCCGCTGGCCACGTTTTGCTGAGAAGCGGGAGCGGCCGACTCAGCCTGAGTCCCGCTCTCTCCTTCGTGTGATCCGACCGGCTGGATACCCAACGCTTCCATTTCTCGGGCCGCCGCGGCTTCCAGAGCTGCCGCCTTTCTCTTCAAAACGCCGGCCATCACCGAATCCATGACGATATCCGCTGCAAGGGAAAGAAAAGAAATCAGTTAGCAATTAAAGCAAATGCCCAAGCAAAGTTCTTACCGAAGCCGGTCGGAAGAGGACTCCGTATGGGACTCAGGCCGAAGATGTACATCACTCCTTCGTGCAGAAGCTTGTTGATGTCAAGTCGCAGACCGGATAGTATATTTGCAGCGTGGAGATAGTCCGGTCGGGTCTTGAACTTCTTCAACTCGGGAGTGGGGGGTAGGCTGACCTGCCACTGGGTCGGAAAGTTGGCCCGATCGGGCATACAGATGTAAAAAAAATAATCCTTCCAATGTTTATTGGAAGTAGGTAGCTTGTTGAAGAAGACTAAGCCAGGTCGAGCTTGAAACATGAAGGTGCCCGGCTCGGCTTGCTTAAGGTAGTAGAAGTAAAAGAAGACCTCCGGTCGGAGGGGGATGTTGTGAATCTTGAACAAAACAACAACACCGCAGAGGAGACGAAAGGTGTTGGGTACTAGACTGCCGAGCGGCACACCAAAAAAATTACAAACATCTATGATGAACGGATGTACAGGGAAACGCAGACCGGCGGTAAACTGGTCGCGGAAGACACAGAAAGCTCCGCGCGGCGGCTTGTGTGGCCGAGCGGAGGGACCGGCTAAAAGAAGTTCAAAATCGTCGGGAATATCAAAATTATCAGTCAGGATATCAAAGTCACGCCGGTCGAAGCGTGACTGCATGGTGGTGTACCATGGCCCAAGGGACTGGTCTTCCGGATGAGAAGAACTAGCCATGGTCCGATCGGAAGGAATCGAAAAGGCAAAAAGGCAAAAGGAGGAAGACAACGAACGAAAAGATATCCCGAGGATGAGAATATGGAAAAGGAATGTAAGGAAAGCACCGGAAACAAGGAAAGATGGCCTTACGATGAGAAGGAGCGGAAAGAAGGCGCCGGAGGTCGTCGGAAAGCAGAAGCGGAATCGCCGGAGCTCCAAAGCGCTGGGGGCAGGGGTCGAAATCGCAAAGGAAGATGCGGGAGAGAAGGAAACGAAGGATTTATAGGGTGGAGGCCGGGCGGTCTCCACCGTCGGATCCAGGTCACGGGAATCAAAGCGTGCATCGGGCCGTCCATTTCAAACCGCTTCGATCACATCAAAGCACCATGCCACCGCCGTCGTACGATGACGGCATTGCGCCACGTGGCATTCGACCATTCGAAGCATTTAATGAACGCATGCTCAACCTTAATGTCGAAGATTGGCGCAGATTACGAGGAGATCCGATGAAGACCACTATTGATTCACTCAAGGCCATCTCCGCGGTAGGCCGATCGGAGGATACTAGCATGAAGGAGCCGCCTGGCCAGACTCGCAGTCCAGTCAGTCGGACTAATCGCCTCCTTCGACTAGACTTGAAGGGGAGGCAAGTGATCCGGCGATAAGAACAGGGGACCCTCGTTGTAAGGGGTCAACGTCACGTGGAAGGCAAAGAGCCGGGCGGCCCATCGGAGAAGGTCGGACCGGCTAGGCCGACCGGAGAAAGGGGGCTGACCGACCGGGCGGCCGCCCGGTGTTTAGCCGATGGCACAAGGCACCCCTATGGAAGTCGAGGTTCCGGCGCTCATTGAACAAGATCGTGGGCCGAGCGGACGGCACGCTCGGCCGAAGGCATGAAACATACTGCTAACGGTCGCCACAAAACACATTACCAAAAACTTCCCAAGTGAACCATCATATTTGGCCGGTCGGACGGAAGTCGGACGTGGGTCGGTCGGGTTCCCGGTAGGAGTTCGGAGAAACAGACAAAGGACATCTTCTGAAAACTGGCATGCTTCGTGATATGGTTATACTCCAAATCACGCGACAGAGGGTTCCGCTGTCCCATCGAGGACATGCTGGGACTGTAGCAGTATGGGTCAGGTAAGCTCACTGACAATCCCTTACTGGAGTATGGGCCACGGACACGTGTACACCTCGGTGTGTGTGCACTTGCTTCTCTGTTACCCTATATAAAGGCCTCCATCCTTCACCGGAGGTACGCATACTGATTTTTCGAGAGCCACTTGCCACTGCTTGCTTGCCTGACTTGAGCGTCGGAGGGTCGCCGCCGGGAACCCCTTCCCGGCCCGACTTCTTTGCAGGTTCGCCGGAGCTTCGCACCACCAGACGAAGATCCACGTTAGCAGTCGGAAAGCGCCCCGTGCCCAGCGCTCGCTGATTCAGCATTCGGAAAGGATCACTATACATGTGTGCTGAGTTTAATATCTATTTATTGTAGATCATGTCAAACTCTGATGATGAATTAGGCCCAGATATCAATTTGCTTCTTATTTTGAGCCATGCAAATGATTTTTTTTTCATGAAATGACTCAGTTTCATAGATCTATTGATCGGATGCCTTGTCGAACGTCATCTCTTACTGGGAGGATGTATATTCAAGAAATACTTGATGGGCACCCTCAAGTTTGCTTTGATAATTTTCGTATGTCGAAACATGTGTTCGTGAATTTTTGTAGGACATTAAAAGAGATGAATCTATTACAAGATGGAAAGAAAGTTACTGTTGAAGAAGGTGTCGCTATGTTCTTACTAATCATCGGGCACAACACACGACATCGAATATGTGCAGATCGATTTCAACATTCATTGTACACTTGTAGCAAGTGGTTCAAACGAGTTTTACGAGCTGTTTGTACATTGGGCACACATATTATTCGACCATATGAGCACAATGACGTCCATCCTCACATATTGCATAATCCAAAGTGGTTTCCATATTTTAAGGTATATATTTTACTCTAATGTATCTAGTTACATTAACAACATATCTTTACTAAGACATTGTGTATTTTTAGAATTGTCTTGGAGCTATCGATGGAACTCATGTATCGGCATGGGCACCGACATCAATTCAAACATCTTTTCGTGGTAGAAAGGTTATTATCACACAAAATGTGATGCTTGTATGCGATTTCGATATGCTTTTTACATTTGTGTATACGGGCTGGGAGGGGACAGCAAATGATTCAAGGGTGTTCATAGACGCTTTGACTAGGCATGAAAATCATTTTCCTAAACCTTGCGGTGGTAAGTAATAGAAAAAATTCTCTATAGATATTCATTTATGTTGGTATTTTACATTATTAATTAATATGAAAATACTATCATAGATTAATTTTATTTGGTTGATTCTGGTTACCCAAATATGCCGGGGTTTCTTGCTCCGTATCGAGGTCAACGGTATCACTTGAGAGATTATCGACGGCAAGGCAGACCAAGGGGGAAGGAAGAGTTGTTCAATTATAGGCATAGTACATGTCGTAATATTATTGAGCGATGCATTGGGGTGCTTAAGGCAAGATTTCGAATTTTAAAAGATATGCCAAACTATCCAATTACTAGCCAAAGATTAATTCCACTTGCATGTTGTGCGGTGCATAATTTCATACGTTGGCATCATGCAATGGATAATTTATTTATGGAGTATGCATCTGAAAATATGCTCATGTCTGTAGTTGAAGATAGTTTTGGTGATCAAGAGCTGATTCCAATTGATCCAAGCCAAACAACTTAGATGGGACACATTCGTGATGACATTGCAAGCCATATGTGGAATGATTATGTGGAGCATCATCTGTAATTAGCTAATGTCTGGTTCAGCCTTTTATGGCTCTTGATTTTGTTATGAATGACTGTTATAACTGGCTGTTTTTTGTTTTTGAATTTTGGTTGGGAAGCTTTTTGTTACAATCTGTAATTAGCTCAGATGGGAAGCTTTTTGTTACAATCTGTGGCTCTTGATTTTTGTGAAGGAATAGAAAAGATAGTTTTTGTTACCATTGAATATTGTGTTACAATCTGTTTTATATCTGTTTTATAATTTCATTGTTCAATACCATTTCCTTAGTTGGTATAATTTTTGTTTTCTGATTACATCACGTGGAAGAAACATCTATCACATTATTATTGTAAATTATGCATGCCTTTGCTTTTATGTTATGTATTGAACTATTTGAACTGTTTGTTCTATTCTGATTAGTGTTGATCATGCACTATTTGAACTCTTCACTAGACTTATGAGTTAACTGAACTCTCTAGTAGATTAAGGTCCCCTTTTGCGATATAGAGAGTTTGGTAATCGATCAGGTGATCGATTACCAAGTTCTCTGTGATTCTGGAAATGGCATAGAGAGTTTGGTAATTGATCAGGTGATCAATTACCTTGTTCTCTGTGATTACGGTATGTGATAATCGATTACGGCACGTATAAGATTGTCAATGAGGAAAATGTTTTATTGAAATATGATGTCTGAAATATTCAATTTGTTTTGGGTTCTCATTGTTTTGCATATTGTTTTCAATATAAACGTACCAAACATATTTTCCAGATTTCTTTTCCAGAAAATAGAATTCCAGTATATCATACTAAACACATTTTCTATTTTCTAAAAACAGAGCCAGAAAATAGGAAAACAGAAATAGAAAATAGAAAACAGAAAATATTTTCCGAACCAAACGCACCCGAAGTTTTTTTTTTTTGAGGTTTTGCGAAGGATTTAAGGGATTAAAAATTTTATAAAATTTTAAAGATTATTATTAATAGCATGCAAGCGCAAGTTGTTAATATTTTAATAATAATTATTGATAACGTGTATTTTTTTATATCATCAATAATATAAGTACAATAATATTAACAACGCGCTCTGCACGCCGTTAATATTAAATTTTAACAACGTACTCTGTACACCATAGAAAAGTTTATTGGCAAGATATTTTCTCTGTACGCCGTCATTTGTATAAATATTAACTATCTTCGGCGCACATAATTAGGCGCGTCATAAAAACTATTATTAACGACACGCTTTAACTGTGCGCTGTTAATGATGCGCCGTGGAAAGTCATATTTGTTGTAGTGTATGGATATCTTGAGCTTGCACACCAAGTGCTCACCATTTTTATAATAATGTGAACAAAATCTTTCTTAGAGACAGGAGAAAATATTTCTTTATAGTCGATTCCTTCCTTTTGAGTGAATCCTTTAGTTACAAGTCTTACTTTATATATCTCTCAATGTTGTCCAATGAGTCATTTGTTTTGAAAACCCATTTACATCCTATGATTTTTGTACTATTGTGCAATTCAACAAGATCCCAGACTCTATTCGATGCCATATAATTCAATTCTTCTTTCATAGTATTATACCAAAACTTTGATTCACTACAACTCATGGCTTGTGAAAATGTTTCAGGGTCATTTTTGGCTCCAACATTAAAATTTGATTCTTGTATATGCACAACATAATTACTAGGTATTGCTGATTTCCTTATTCTAGTAGATCTTCTTAAGTTATCCTCTTGAGGATTACTAAGTTGCTCCAACATTATCGGTTGAGTAATTTCTTGTTATTCCTCATTAACAATTTAATCGACTAGATTTTCATCAATATTTTATGGAATCTCTTCAATTGGTTGTCTAACACTCATTTGTGCTTGAGGGGTGTAAATGACAACCTATCTATAACTTGAACAAAGTGGTTGATCATTAATGTGATCTTTCTCAAAAACTATGTTTTGAGAATGATCACTCTCACTAGTCAAGTCATTTTCAAGAAATTTTACAATTTCTTGATTCCACAATTCTAGTACTATGAGATGGACAATAAAATCTATATCCCTTGGACTTTTTGGCATATCCAACGAAATACCCATTTATAGTCATTGGGTTAAGTTTCTTTTCTTGTGGGTTATAAACTCTTACTTCTGACGAACATCCCCAAATACGTATATGTAGCAAACTTAATTTTCAACATTTCCATAAATCAAATGGCGTATTTAAAACAACCTTAGTTGGAACTCGGTTTAATATATACACTATCGTTTTAGGAAATTTGGAATTGTTATGCATACTCCTAACCATGTCCATTAAAGTTCGATTTCTTCTTTCTGCCACACCATTTTGGTCTGGTGAATCAGGCATGGTGCATTGGGCAACAATCCCATTTTCTTGAAGAAACTTCGCAAATGGACCAAGTGTTTTTCCACTCTCAGTATATCTACCATAGTATTCTCCACCTTTATCTGTTCTCACAAACTTAATTTGTTTTCATATTATTTTTCTGCCTCCACCTTAAATATTTTAAAGGTGTTAGGACCTTGGAGGCCGGTAAGAGGGAGATGTGAATAACCTAAAAAAGAAAACAGTACATTTCCCGTTCTTTCAACTCTAATTAAAAGCAACTATAATAATAAATGAAAATAACAACTTAAAGACGAGGCACCAAATTTATTTGGTTACAACCTAGGTGGTTGTTAATTCAAGACTAATGAAAGTACTAAAAAAAACTCCTTCGTTGAAGGCAGAGAAGCCTCTTACACTCGTTGAAAAGCTTAGACAGTTGCTAAGAAATGATTACAAGAGTTGTTATCTATTTCATAGGTCTAGGGGTCCTTTTTATAGCTCCTGAAAAATCTTATCCGTGACTTGAAGACGCCTTTCATAGGGCTAGAAGGGGCCTCCAACGAGGTGCCAAAGGATAAGCTTTATCCTTTGGCAATGACAATATCAGCCTGGTTGAAGGCGCCTTCCATAGGGTTGGAAGGAGCCTTCGTACCATTCATCGAAGGCGCCTTCCAGTCATGGAAGGTGCCTCCAGCAGCAATTCCAACCTTCTTTCTCTCTTCTGCTGCTCCGATAGCTTAGGTGATCATGGCCATCCGAAATAGGGCTCACCCGGACCCATTTTTCGGCCTTCTCCTTGAGTAGGCTTCGGCTTCTCGTCCCTCGGAACATTGCGCACGTCCTTCTCGTCCACCGGTGTACTCTTCCGTAGAACCTCATCCCTCGGATGCACCGAGCTCGTTGGCTTCCTACCCGTGTCATCCTTCTCGATAGTTGCATCTTCTGCTCAACTTTTTATGTTCCTAAGTTTCTGCACACTTAGACACAATGGTCAAACACAGCAGGACCTAAGTTAACCTTGTTGATCACATCAAAACTACCACAGAGTTTCAACAAAAGGTGCTTAATGCTTCACTTTTATTATGAAGCAGGTAGATATACATATATCGTGAGTAATCATTAATGAAAGAGATGAAGTATTTCAGATCATGCAAATCTATTAATCCTGTTCGTGCACTGAGTCGATGGAAACTGGGGACGTGGCACTCTCTGCGGCTCCCAGGTGATCTTCACGGCGACGTAAGCCTCCAATGAACCTGCAACCAAGTCAAGCGGGGAAGGGGTTCCCGACGACGACCCTCCGACGCTCAAGTCAGACGACGGCGATAAGAAACACAGGTAAAATAGAGACTGTGGCTACAGTAGAATAAGAGAAAAATCATACCTTCGTCGAAGTCCGGGGGGTCTTTATATAGGACCCCGGAGAGGTGCACACACGCTTCCCAAGGCATGCACGTTCCCCAAAGCATACTTTGGAATGGTTGTATCAGAAAAGCATGTCTGACACCATACCTCAATTGTTCGAGCATATCTCTGTCATGGCAGCGGAAACTTCCTCCGTACGATCCTTGGTACGGCCCGGCCGCCGACCATGCTGTTTGTCGGCGGCAGACGTCTCGAAAATGATATAACTAGCTGCCCCTTTTGTCCTCTTCTAAGCCCTTTGTCTTTAACCGGGCCGGTCGGGCTGATCGCTCGGCCTCCCGGGCGCCCGAGTATACACGTACCTCGGACCGGGTGAGCTGGTCGATCGGTCATATACTCGGATGGGGGCACCGGCTAGTTGTTCTGCCGTTCGGCCTAGCAACCCAGCTACTCGGCATAGCGGTTCCTCTATAAAGGAGCTTGTGAGCGTCGGAAGCTCGACCCGAGGTCGAGCTGTCTTCGTGCCGGCCCGGGGTCTACCCAGGCCGGTCGGCCAAGAGATTCCTCCCTGCTCGGCCGAACCTTTGACTTTCTCGTGTCATTGACCCCTTCCTCTGTGGGCCCCCGCTCATTACCACCGGATCATCTATATTTAAGCAACATATATCTGAATGTATGATCTTTAATATTTTAGTACTTCTCTTGGCACCCCCTATGGATTTGTTAGTCTGATTTCCCTTAATGCAGTCCACACAAGTCTCAAAATTAGTAAAATCTAAAGTACCAAGTACTCCTTCATTTACTAAACTTTTTATCCTCCCTATGGAGATATGTCCCAATCTCCGATGTCATAAAGTAGAGGAATCCTCATTTATAACACATCTTTAATATTTGCTTGAACATGCATAGTGGTATTGCTATTATTTTGCAAAGGTATAGAATAAAGGATTGTACCATTCCCAATAAGATTGGATTTATAAAATAAACTTATAGAGTTATTTAAAAATTTAAAAGAGTATTCAAGTGGTATAAGCTTTGAAATAGAAATAAATTTCTTATAAAATTAGGAACATAAAATATTTTTTTTCAACTTTAAAACAAAACCACTATCTAAAATTAAAATGTATATACTAATCGTCTCCACATGTGAGCACATCTTATTTCTAGAATAGATGCTCCGCTCACTTCTTACTGGCTTCCTTAGGCTTTGTATATCCTGCAAGGTATTTGTTATATGGATTGTAGAACCAGAATCAATTCACTAAGTATTATAAATTGTACTAACCATATTAGATTCATAATAGAAAAATGAGATATAAATACATTTCTTTTCAAACCAATCCTTAAATTTATTGCAATCATTCTTTATATGCCCTTTTTTTATAGAAAAATCACTTGAATTCCTTCTTGATGTCAGGCTGGGATGGAATCTTCCCTTTCCCTTTTCTCTGAATTGTGACTTATTTTTGTAGCTTCCCTTATGTAGTCATAAAAACATTATCGCTTATTTCCATCAACAACCTTCCTTTCTCTTATACACATATGGTCATTAACTCATTGATTGACCACTTATCCTTATGTGTATTGTAGGAGATTTTGAAAGGACTATATTGATGAGGAAGAGTGCATAAGATGTAGTGTACAAGGAAAGTTTGAGATATTTCCACCTCTAGTGTCTTTAATCAAGCCGCTATATCCGTTATCTTCATGATGTTCTCTCTCACACCTTTCACGCTGGTGAGCCTTAATGATGAGAATCCCATTATTAGGGTGCTAGCAAGGGCTTTGTCTGAAGTTGCAAATTGTTCATCAATTGCCTTAAGTAGTTCCTTGACATTTCCATACTCCTCAATCGAATCACAAATACCAGTAGAGATTTTGGTCTTTTACGCAGAGATGATTAGATTGCTCCCATTTTTCATAAAGGTCAATCTCATAAGGAATGCTAAAATCATTAATAGCAAGTGGTTTGTCTTTCCTTATGATATAGTCAATGTCCAACCATCCCAAATGAAGGAGAACTCTTTCTTCCAGACTTTATAGTTATCACCTCAATTATTTAAAATTATACGGTTCACTGGACCTTTTTTTAATCTTTATATAATAATTATTTAGTAATATAATCAACACTTTCCAAGAGTGCTCCCAGGAAAGATTGTTAGGAGAAGTCCTCTTTAAAAATCAACCTTCTTAAACAGAGCAACATTACCAAGTAGATTAGTGGCCCAAGCGTTAGCTTAAGGCGGGAGCATCAACCAGACTAGTCTATGAAAAACTCTTTTGGATCATGTCTTTTTATGCCACCTTATAATTTCTATTTAAACTCCATTATTCAAATAATGAATCTTTATTAGCCAAAATTTTCTACTTAATTTACATATAAAAATTTAAAGTGTAATATCAAATCATATGTATAACAAGAAAATATATCACATATAAATTTATACTAAGAAAATCAATATTCATAATTTTAGAAGGAATTTTTTTTAATTCTAAATTTCATGCATATAAATTTTTCATAATTCTAAATTATGATTTTTAATCTGAATTTGTACATGCAAATTTTCCAAATTCTAAATTCCATTTTTTTTGTTTAAAAAAAATAAAAATTAGAAAATTGCATAAAAAATAATTTGCTTGATTGAAAATTATTTTAAGATGAAAGTAAAAATTGCTCTGATATCAACTGGTAGAACTATTAGATCATACTTGATTACTAAATAAACATGATAATTGAATGTGAAAAAATAAATCAATTGTTATCTTTAGCCATTGCTATTTGAAGAATACTTGGATACCACTTTTATTGCTTAATACTTTAGTTTCTTCTAAACACTCCAAATCTCTTATATAGATGATGTTGTCACTCTTGAAAGGTTTGTATATTTAGGGAGCCTAAATGTCACTATTTATAGAGACTCATTACTATCATTGAGTCAATCCTTAATATTATAACAAATCATGACGAAATAATCATACCATATTATTAGATATGATAAAATAATCATATTATATTAAAAGATATAATATTCATATTAAGGTAACATTTCATGTAACGACCCAATTTTTCCTATTTCAATTTCTAAAAGTCCATAAAAATATTTGGAGATACTTTTAAAATATTCTAGAGATTTTTAGGAATTTTTAGAGTATTTTTACGTAATTTTTGGAGGTCGTTTAGTAGGGTTATAAAAAGAAAGAAGTTTTAAAGAAAAATGTTGAAAGTGAGATTTGAACCCACGATCTCGGGTTGGACTGACCCAAGCAAAACCGGCCCCAACCAGCTGAGCTACCCGATTTTTGTTAACCTTATATGGAGCGAAATATATATATGCAGTAGCTGGAACGTTTGAAATAAATTGAAGAAAAAGGGGGGCGACTGAGAATCGAAGCATAAACCTCTGGCTTCGAGCAAAGCCCAACGGACCAACTGGGCTAGCGATCGTTGCTAATTAAATAGGCTGCGGCAAATATATAAGCTATAGTTGGAACCAAAAATAACTCAAGTTATAAGGAGAGGACTTAAGTTATTTCCCGTGACCTAATTCCTTCTCACCTCTTCTCCTCTCACGCACGCGCGGCGCGGCGAGGCGATTTTCTGCTCTCGGCGGAAGAAAGGGCGACGGAGCTAGGCTTCCTCCTTCCGGCGCCGACGAAGCTGTTTTCCGGCCAACCTCATCCGTGGTGGTTGTCCCGACAGAGAGGAGCACGCGTGAGCACAAGAGGAAGCCGAGGACTTCATCTTTCCGAAGCCCTAGTGTTCGTCCCGATTGGTTGTAAGTCCAAGTAAATCACGGTGAGTTGCTACTCACCTGCAGTAGGATAGCTCCGAGATTTTCGTTTCCTTGCTTTCGGAAATTGTTGTGCCGAATTTATTGTGCTAAGGATTTAGGTCCCCCTTGGTTAAGAACAAGTTGTATAGGGCTTATTGAACCAAGGTTGTTTCAGATTATAGAGTACAGAATTGGGGTAGTCCAGGAATTTAAGAGTAGTATGCGTCCTTGGGCTTTTCCTCTTAAGTTCTGTTGTAGCAGAAAATTCAAGATTCTGTTGTGCTGTAAAAGTATAAGTATTGTAGTATATTTTAGCTTGTTTTCTGTGATTCTGTGAAGGTATTGTTTGAATAAGTTACATGGGTTTTGATTGTAAAATTTACAACAAGTTTAACTTGAGTTAGGCAAAGAAAAGGGGCACGGGTAGTTTCTTTAGGGTTGCTGTGCAATCCGGTTATTTAGTTGACCATGAGAAAACATATGCTTGTTGATTAGCATGTAGTTCCCTTCATGTTGTTACCTTGTTAGAGGATTTAAATGGATTCTTGTTAAGAATTTGTTAAGAGTTTATTAGGAGTCTTTCTTTTAATTGCTAAAGAAATTAGAGATTTCACATGCTATTTGTAATGCTAGATTTGAGTTAGTTGCCTTTTCTTTAAGCAAGTGCATATTCGTTTATGTTTTAATTTAGTTTCCTCAAGCAAATGCAGATTTGATTTCTGTTCAGTTTTGTTCCTCCCAATTGTACATGCTAGTTTCACTCTTTCTTACATGTTCCATAATTTATTTAATGCTTTAGTTAGTGCTGTAAATTGTGGAATTGGCTACCTTTATTAATGTTGATGTTGTGCTAAAAAGGGGGCAGTTTAGTGCTTATGAAAGGAAAAGTTTTGGATGTAGTTTACTGATAACGTTTTGTTCCTTTGATACACATGTTTAACTCAACCTCCAAAGCATACAGTTAGTTAGTATGCAGATTTTAGTTAAGCTTGGCATGCAGATTTCTTATAGCTTAAATGCAGATTTTTATTAGTCCTATGTGCAGTTTTTAATTGCTATGAGTTGAGCATGATCAGTTTTCTTTATTACTAGATACACATGAGCAGTTTTTTTTTTTAGTTTTATTTGCTATTTTAACAAGCATGAACAGTCATGTATTTTAAATGGAAAAATAAGAATCCTATTAAATACTTTTAGAAGTATTAACAAGAAAAAGGAAGAAAAAGAAAAGAAAGAAAAAGGCCAAGGCCTTAAGTAAATCCCAAAGTCAAGACTTTAGGGATTTTGGCACACCAGATGTTATTAAAATGCCAAGGCATTTAAAGAAGAAGTATTTAAGATAAAAAGTATTTTACTTTTAAGAAGAGGCTAGTACCCGACTTCCAAGGTTGTCGTTAAACAAATCCAGGTGTCCAATTCCAAGGTCTTGGCCCTGGTAGACCAAGGTCTGCTCTTTTAGGATTGGCGGCTCGCTACCCCAACCTAATAGGGAACGCGCATAAAATGGTACTATGCCTGGGCCCAAGAGAAGTTGATTATTATTTTCAAGTATTAAAGTATAAATTTTAAACAAGTGAAATAAAAGAATAAGATTAGAGTAAAAGAAGTAAGTTTCACTTTGTTTTAAAGATCAGCAAGTTTAGCTTTCTTTTATGCTAGCAGCTTTTACATGTTTAGTTTCTTACATGTTATTTATTTGCTAGTTGATGAGCATGTTTTGCTTTATATGTTAGCATACCAGTTAGTTTGCTTTCTTTATTAGTTTATGAGCAAGAGTAGTTATACATGTTATCTTTTCTGTTAGCTGATTTCTTTGCTATTTATGAGCATGAGTAGATTTACATGTTAGCATTCAGTTTTAGCATGTTTTTATTTGTATACATGCATATCGAGTTTTTGTGAGTTAGATAGCGCTCACTAAGCTTTATGCTTATAGACTGCACTTTCTCTTACTGCAGATAAAGGAAAGGAAAAGATTTAGCAAGGAAGGCGACAAGGTGGTGGTGATGAAGGTGTGTGATGGCTGGACTATGGGGAGATCAAGGGTTTATTAAGGAATTGTTAAGACTTTTTCTGTTAGAGTTCTTTTAGTTTTCTTTAAATGTTATTATGAGTTAAGATTGTAATTAAGTTTATTCCGCATTTGTAGCTTGTTATGTCTATTGTCGGAGTTATATACTTGTTTACCATTGCTAGAATAGTTTCCTTTGAGTTATTGTTATTTTTATTTACTGCGTGGTTGTGAAAATATATGTTCCAGCCGCATGTGGCTGAGTATAGTTTGTTTGTATTGTTGATTTGGTCACCGGTACAGGGGAGATTTTGCCGAAATTTTTCGGTAGGGATTTCTCGTAGTTAAGTAGCATACCGGTTAAGTAGAGTTAGTAGATAAGTAACGGTCACTCTTAGAGAGTAGTAGTAGTAGTAAGAAGGGTGGACGTTACATTTCAATTAATTATGCATATTTAAATCTTATAATGTATGACTTCTTTATTAAGACAATGTGTATAAATAAAAATTTAATAAATGTGTCACGTAATCAAAATAAAATATTTTTAATATTCTCTCCCTTGACACATATATTTCATCATTCACTAAATGAGTGTATATCATGGTAATAGGTCCTCTAAACGTGAGTATTATCTTCCATGTATTACATCGTATGATATTTCTCAACTAGTATATCTTAATGAATAAACCTTATGTTTATTCAAGGTTCAACTTTAGTGATATTTCTTAAATTAATTAATGTGTACATAAATTAAATATGAGAAAATATTAAAATTGAGTTTCATTAATAACCAAATTGTTCTAACAAAAAAAATTTACATAAGGGAACCAAGCCCCATCCTCTCTACTTGATCTTTAAATTTCAACGGTGGCATGCCTTTAGTCAAAGGATCAACAATCATCAATTTAATATAAAAATAAATGAAGTCAACGACCAAGGTCGAGACAGGGAGGATATCGGGATCCGAGGCCAAGGCAAGGAGGATGTCAGCGATTGAGGCCTCAACAGGGAGGATGTCGGCAACTAAGGCTCAATCAAAGGAGATGTCTGGGTTTGAGGCTAAGCTGGGGGCGATGTCGGGATCTGATGCTCAAACAAGAAGAATGTCAAGAAGATCTGAGGTTGAAACAGGAATAATGTAGGTGAATAAGGTTGAGGCAGGAAGGATGCTGGGATCTGAGGTCAAGACAGGATGATGTCAACGATTATGCCTGAGGTAGTGCGGATGTCGGAATCTAAAGTCGAGATAAGATAATGTCGGCGATGGAGGTAGAGTCCTAGACAAAGTCAATGGTTGGGGTTGAGTTTAGGATGATATCGGTAGATGAGGCCAAGGCGTAATAGTTGACTTGTCCTTGATCAAACTCGAATCCTTGGGATGAGCGTATTGAGCAAATTTGATTAAATCGGAGTTCCTTTTAGGCTGAGTTTGACACCTTGTGAGTTACGTCTACCCCACCTTGACTAATAACTTCTCAGCATGACTTTTAACCATATGAGACACTTGGGGGTTGTAGGATTCTGCTACATTAGTGAAGATTTTACTTGATGATGAATCTAAAGGAGTGACGAGTAATAAAGGCCACTAATGTCATAGTGGGTGTTGTTACGCTGTAAGAGCCATAAAAAAATTGATAATCAAAGAATGAGATATGCTTCTCTTACTAAATCCTCTTTTTCATTTTATAGCATTTCTATTTTCTCTTTTGAAGTCTCATATAATTGGAGGGTCCTATTGGGATGAGATCTGTTGGGTTTTTCGGGCCGTGAAAACCGCTTTTCGCATCGTGGAAACCCCGAAACCCCCAGCCACGAATCTGTGCGAAGTAAAAACTTTCAAAAGCATACGAGTACGAGTTTACAAAACCTAGATCTACAGTAGATCTACAAAGGAGAAGGAATATACCCTTGATGCGAATCCCTTCGCAATCCCGCTTGTCCTCGGTTCGCCGAATCTCGAAAGTGTCAAAGTAGACACTTCTCTATGTGTATCCACACAAGCAAGAGATGGAGAAAAACCTCTAAGGATGTGCTAGCAACCTTAGAGATCAGTAAGGGAGGAGAGGGAGAGCAAGAAGAAAGCTAGAGAGGAAGAAGATGAGAGTTACCACAAAAAAATGAAACTCTCTACATGAAATCAAAGTGGCCGACCACTTTTGTGGAGGTTGTAACCTCCATGGGATACCAAGAGTCACAACTCTTGGTAACTCCCATGAGGTGACATCTCACTTAAGTAACCATGATGATGTGGAGCATCATCATTGGCCCACTCAATGCCAACTCACCAATGAGGTGACATAAAGTCAAGTCAAACATGACTCTTCATCTTCCTCTCAATTCAAGTCAAACTTGACCACTTCTCTCTCTTGGTTGATCTAATCTAACAATTGGTTCAAATCAATTTTAATTTAATGAATCTATATTCATTGAATTAAATTAATTCAATGAGTCTAAGTCCAAATTAGACTCATCTAATACATGAACCAAATTGAGTCCAACTCAATTAGCCTACTTTGGATTACTCTTAATCCAATTTGGTTCATCACATGAACCTAATCCTTTAGGTTCATCAAATGAACCTAATCTCCATCTAATTGCCCTTTGTGTGTGACCCTATAGGTTCTTATAACGTTGGCAATGCTCCTAAACCCTTTTAGAAGCATAAGTAATGAGCGGTATCTAGCAACACATCATTACTACCCAAGTTATAAGAATGTTGAGATCCAACATCACTTTGTGACTACTAATTGTGACTCCTCACAATATATGACAAGTGTCCTTCTATCCTAGACATCTAGATTGATCAATGTGAGGCATAGACCGTGTCATCCTCTGACCAATCTAAATTTGAACTCCAAGTAGACTCACTAAATCAAATGAGCTCAATATCTCATATTGACTCATTTGGGCATGGTCATGCACTTCGTGGTCTCACTCTATTAAGAAGATCGATGTCGCTCCCATCATATAGGAGGGATATATCCCATCTACATCACTCACATCCCTCTGCATAATTCGTTATATACCTAGTAATCGCCTTTATAGTCCACCCAGTTACGGGTGACGTTTGACGAAATCAAAGTACATAACTCCTTATGTAGGGATCCATGGTGACTTCAGGTCCAAGGAGTAGTAGTCATACTAATAGCCACATGAGAAAGTATATGACACTCATATAACGATCCATGATACTTTCTCATGGCGGGTCATTCAGTATACATTCTCCAATGCATACCCATGTGTCAACTTGATATCTCTATATCCATGACTTGTGAGATCAAGTCATCGAGTTGACCTACATGCTAGTCTCGTCGCATTAACATTGTCCCTGAATGTTAATACTTGACTAGGAATGATTAAGAGTAGTGTTCCCTATATCATCTCAATATCGGTTCAACTAACCGATTGATATATGTGAGAACCTTCTACTCAAGGACGCTATTATACTTAGCTTATTTGGCACCAATATAAGTAAGTATAATAACCAACACAAATGCCTTTATTTATATAAGAATATGATACAATAAGTCCATAATACAATCATCAAATGATTGACTCTAGGGCTCTAACTAACAATCTCCCACTAGCACTAGTGCCAATCAGTGTAGGCTCTAAGCCCCAATGACCTAGTGTGACCATCATGCTTTCTCTCTGCCAAAGCCTTGGTCAAGGGATCTGCGATGTTAGCCTCTGTAGGTACTCTGCATATCTTCACATCTCCTCTCTCGATAATCTCTCGAATGAGATGGAAGCGCCATAGTATGTGTTTGGTCCGCTGGTGTGAGCGAGGTTCCTTCGCCTGTGCTATAGCTCAATTGTTGTCACAATAGAGCTCAATAGGGTCAGCGATACTGGGAACCACCCCAAGTTCAGTGATGAACTTACGGATCCAAACTACCTTCTTTGTTGTCTCTGATGCAGCAATGTACTCGGCCTCTGTCGTAGAATCAGCTACTGTGTCCTGCTTCGAACTTTTCCAGCTCACAACACCACCATTTATGCAAAATACGAACCCTGACTGCGATCGATAATCATCCTGGTCGGTCTGGAAGCTAGCATCACTGTAACCCTTTACAACTAGCTCATCATTGCCTCCATATATCAAGAAATATTCTTTAGTCCTTCTTAAGTACTTAAGAATATTCTTGACTGCTATCTAGTGACTTTTACCTGGATCTGACTGGTATCTGCTCGTCATGCTCAAAGCATACGAGACATCAGGTCGAGTACATAGCATGACGTACATGATAGATCCTATGGCTGAGGCATAAGAGATCTGATCCATGCGGTCTCTCTCCTCTCTAGAAGAGGGACCTTGAGTCTTCGAAAGACTCACGCCATGTGACATCGGCAGAAATCCCTTCTTGGAGTTCTGCATGGCAAACCGAAGGAGTACCTTGTCAATATATGTACTCTGACTTAGGCCAAGCAATCTCTTAGATCTATCTCTATAGATTTATATCCCTAGAATGCGGGATGCTTCACCTAAGTCCTTCATTGAGAAGCAACTCCCTAGCCAGGTCTTGACAGACTGAAGCAAAGGGATGTCCTTCCCAATGAATAGTATGTCATCCACATACAATATGAGGAAGACAACTATATCCCCTACAACCTTCTTGTAGACACAAGGCTCATCTTCATTCTTGATGAAACCAAACTGTTTGATTGCATCATCGAATCGAAGATTCCAGCTCCGAGAAGCTTGCTTTAGTCCATAAATGGACCTATGCAGCTTGTATACTCTGCTAGTATGCTGTGGATCTACAAAACCCTCAAGTTGTGTCATGTACACATCCTCGAGTAGGTTTCCATTCAGAAACGCGGTTTTGACATCCATCTGCCATATCTCATAGTCATGGTATGCTGCAATAGCAAGCATGATCCGAATGGACTTAAACATCGCTACTGGAGAAAAAGTTTCATCATAGTCAATACCATGAATTTGCTTGAAACCTTTAGCTACCAAGCGACCCTTATAGATAAGTCCATCCATGTCAGTCTTTCTCTTAAAGACCCACTTACACCCAATGGGTTTTACCCCTTCAGGTGGATCAACCAAAGTCCATACTTGGTTGGTGTACATGGATTCCATCTCGGATCTCATGACCTCTAGCCATTTCTCGGAATCTGGTCTCATCACAGCTTCCTGATAGGTGGTAGGCTCATCCTCTATGAGCACAACGTCATCATGGTCAGATAAGAGAAATGAGTATCTCTCAGGCTGACGACGTACCCTATCAGACCTACGAAGAGGTATGTCTACTTGAACTGGTTGTTGTTCCTCAACTCCTTGTGGAACAACATCATCTACAATACTTTGTGGTTCCAGTTCAACTTCCATCGAGGCTTCAGTGCTATGGTCCGTATCTTGAACTTCTTCAAGATCGAACGTACTCCCATTAGTTTTTCTAGAAACAAAGTCCCTTTCTAGAAAGACTTCAGTCTTTGCCACAACTACCTTGTGCTGACTGGGAATGTAGAAGTAATATCCCTTAGTTTCCTTGGGATATCCAATGAAATAGCACTTGTCGGATTTGGGTCCTAATTTGTCTGAGACTTGACGTCTAACGTAAGTCTCATAACCCAAATCCTCATGAAAGACACCTGAGCATCTCTCCCAGTCCATATCCCATATGGTGTCTTTATCACGGCCTTGGATGGAACTCGGTTGAGTATAAAAGCTGTCGTGTCTAGAGCATAGCCCCAAAGGAATGTCGGAAGATCTGTGTGACTCATCATAGATCGTACCATATCTAATAGGGTACGATTCTTCCTTTCGGATACACCATTCCACTGTTGTGTTCCAGGAGGAGTGAGTTGGGATAGAATCTCACACTCAGCTAGGTAGTCACGAAACTCATGGCTAAGGTATTCTCTACCTCGATCTGATCGAAGTATCTTAATACTCTTGCCAAGCTGGTTCTGTACTTCATTCTTGAATTCTTTGAACTTTTCAAAGGATTCTGACTTATGTGTCATCAAGTACACATAACCATATCTACTGAAGTCATCAGTAAATGTGATGAAGTACCTATAACCGCCTCTAGCAGCGACATTGAAAGGGCGACATACATCACTATGTATAAGACCTAACAAGTCAGTCGCTCTCTCACTGTGCCCACTAAAGAGAGTCTTGGTCATCTTGCCTAGTAGGCATGACTCGCACGTCTCATAAGATTCAAAATCAAATGAGTCCAGCAAACCATCCTTATAGAGCTGGGATAAGCGCTTGTCATTTATATGACCTAAGCGACAGTGCCAGAGATAGGTTTGGTTCATGTCATTTGACTTGAACCTTTTGGTATTTATGTTATAGATAGGGCTTTCAAGATCTAGAATGTAGAGTCCGTTCATCAGAGGTGCACTACAATAGAACATATCTTTTAAATAAATAGAACAACATTTGTCTTTAATTATAAAAGAGAAACTTTTCTTGTCCAAACAAGAAACTGAAATTATGTTCTTAGTTAATGCAGGCACATAACAACAATCATCCAACTCTAATACAAGCTCAGAGGGAAGAGATAGATAGTATGTTCCTACAGCAACAGCAGGAACCCGTGCTCTATTGCCTACTCGTAGGTCTATCTCGCCCTTTGTCAATGCTCTGCTATTTCTCAGCGCTTGTACATTAGTACAAATGTGAGAAGCACATCCGGTATCTAATACCCACGATGAAGAAATAGAGAGGTTGACTTCTATAACATTTATACCTGAAGTAGAAATCTTATTTCTCTTCTTCTTAAGATCTTCCAGGTATCCTGTGAAGTTCCTCTTCCAGTGCCCTGCTTGTCCTTGATACAGTTGACGAAGATGTTCAACTATATCATAAGAAGTCATCAACTCATATTGCTTCTGAAGCTCAGAGTTCATGGTTGCGAGTGCGTCATCTTGATGCTTCTTGTAAGTATCACGATCAGCTCGCGTGGCAGTGGCAGGAGATGCCTCGGGAATGGGCTGCTCCAGGACGTACAGTTTACGTTCCTGGGTGAGAACTATTCTCAAGTTCCTGTACCAGTCCAGGAAATTTGCTCCGTTGAGCTTGTTCTTCTTAAGGACAGAACGCAGGGAGAAAGAGTTTGTATTCGACGTCATGATTATCTACAACAGATAAATGCAGAAAATGAATATCATATTCTTTTAAATCATTTAATTAGGCCTTTAACTAAATGATGCTCCCACTGAATTATATAATTTTTGTAAAATCAAGTGAGTGATGTGGTCAAACCACACTTACTAGATTCTAACCAACTAGCTATAATTCGTTTGGGACAAGATCCACATCATACTACGCCTTGAGTTAGCTTTGGCTAAATCACCCAAGACTTAGTATGATCGGTAGGTAACTAATTACCAATTACATCTCTATGCAACTCTTGTTTATAGGATCAAAACCCGCATTTATATTAAAACTCGAGTTAGCTTTGGCTAATACGCCCAAGAGTTAATATAAACGTGATTTTGACCTATCTATCAACCATTGGATAATGCCTATAGTTAAACTCGATCCAATTGAGTTAACTAGTTACTCAATCTAATTGAGTTGTACTCACCCATGCGTTGATAGGCGGGACCAAGATTGTCCCTCCGTACCCTACCAAGATAGTATGCGTTGCTCTGCTTTGGCAGATTCAACAACAACATGCGATCGAGGTAGTGGTAGGTATCACGACATGGTAGGCATTACGAGTTGACGCGATTGAGATCTAATCTAATCGTCGAGGTGCATCATATACTCGATTTAGATCTAATCTAATCATTAGGGCGCATCATGTTCGCGATTTAGATCTAATCTAATCGTCGAGGTGTATCATATACACGATTGATCGAATCGAATCGTTAAGACGCTAATTAATTACTAATTATGCATCACATACACACAAGCAATTAATTAAATTATTTGTGATTAGTCATGGCCCTACTACGATCTTCTCAAGCCAATGAGAAGATCGGATGGTCAACCTAAGGTCAACAACTTCTCAAGCTCCTCCCTTTGGCCACCTTGTGTTGCTCGCGCCCTCCTCGTAACTCCGTCTCGAGTGGACCTTCCACGGCTCCAATTTTGTACATTACAATTTTGAAAATCGAGTTACATTCGAGTCTAAACTAATTTACAACAAGAATATAAAATAGAGAAAGGCACGACGCGCAGGTCGCGAATAAAATACAACACGCACATCACATGACGGCACGCAGGCCGTATTATGAATTACAACACATTTATACCAATCAAATTGGGTCTTTTATGCCATGACCATCACAAATTATACATAATTCTAAATTATGTAATTTCCATAATTTTCTGTAATTTTAATACTAATTTTTACAATTTTTACGAGTAAAAAATTCTCGGCGGTCCCGTTTAGCGGTTTTCGGGCGCAATCGCGGGACGAATCCCCTTGCGGGGCCAGGGGCAGCGCCCCTACCCGCGATCTAACCATCGCGAGTATCTCTAAGCGATCCTACAGCGCCTTAGTCCACTGTCCCAAAAAGTTTTGGGGCGAAACAATGCCGTTTCGGAAAAAACTTCTCGGTAGTCGAAGCCTACAAGTGTCGAAACACTTGTGCTTCGCTTCTACAAGAAAAATACCCATAAAAACTCTAAAAATCATAAAATTATAGAATATCACAGAACCTATATTTTTCATAAAAAATCAAATTAAAATCGTACAAGTCTTCGCACGTGGCTCTGATACCACTGTTGGATTTTTCGGGCCGCAAAAATCGCTTTTCGCGTCGTGGAAACCCCGAAACCCCCAGCCACGGATCAGTGCGAAGTAAAAACTTTCGAAAGCATACGAGTACGAGTTTACAAAACCTAGATCTACAGTAGATCTACAAAGGAGATGGAATATACCCTTGATGCGAAGCCCTTCGCAATCCCGCTTGTTCTCGGTTCGCCGGATCTCAAAAGTGTCAAATTAGACACTTCTCTATGTGTATCCACACAAGCAAGAGATGGAGAAAAACCTCTAAGGATGTGCTAGCAACCTTAGAGATCAGTAAGGGAGGAGAGGGAGAGCAAGAAGAAAGCTAGAGAGGAAGAAGATGGGAGTTACCACAAAAAAATGAAACTCTCCACATGAAATCAAAGTGGCCGGCCACTTTTTTGGAGGTTGTAACCTCCATGGGATACCAAGAGTCACAACTCTTGGTAACTCCCATGAGGTGACATCTCACTTAAGTAACCATGATGATGTGGAACATCATCATTGGCCCACTCAATGCCAACTCACCAATAAGGTGACATAAAGTCAAGTCAAACATGACTCTTCATCTTCCTCTCAAATCAAGTCAAACTTGACCACTTCTCTCTCTTGGTTGATCTAATCTAACCATTGGTTCAAGTCAATTTTAATTTAATAAATCTATATTCATTGAATTAAATTAATTCAATGAGTCTAAGTCCAAATTAGACTCATCTAATACATGAACCAAATTGAGTCCAACTCAATTAGCCTACTTTGGATTACTCTTAATCCAATTTGGTTCATCACATGAACCTAATCCTTTAGGTTCATCAAATGAACCTAATCTCCATTTAATTGCCCTTTGTGTGTGACCCTATAGGTTCTTATAACGTTGGCAATGCTCCTAAACCCTTTTAGAAGCATAAGTAATGAGCGGTATCTAACAACACATCATTACTACCCAAGTTATAAGAATGTTGAGATCCAACATCACCTTGTGACTACTAATTGTGACTTTTCACAATATATGACAAGTGTCCTTCTATCCTAAACATCTAGATTGATCAATGTGAGGCATAGACCATGTCATCCTCTGACCAATCTAAATCTTGAACTCCAAGTAGACTCACTAAATCAAATGAGATCAATATCTCATATTGACTCATTTGGGCATGACCATGCACTTCGTGGTCTCACTCTATCAAGAATATCGATGTCGCTCCCGTCATATAGGAGGGATAGATCCCATCTACATCACTCACATCCCTCTGCATAATTCGTTACATACCCAGTAATCACCTTTATAGTCCACCCAGTTACGGGTGACGTTTGACGAAACCAAAGTACATAACTCCTTATGTAGGGATCCATGGTGACTTCAGGTCCAAGGACTAGTAGTCATACTAATAGCCACATGAGAAAGTATATGACACTCATATAACGATCCATGATACTTTCTCATGGCGGGTCATTCAATATACATTCTCCAATGCATACCCATGTGTCAACTTGATATCTCTATATCCATGACTTGTGAGATCAAGTCATCGAGTTGACCTACATGCTAGTCTCGTCGCATTAACATTGTCCCTGAATGTTAATACTTGACTAGGAATGATTAAGAGTAGTGTTCCCTATATCATCTCACTATCGGTTCAACTAACCGATTGATATAGGTGAGAACCTTCTACTCAAGGACGCTATTATACTTAGCTTATTTGACACCAATACAAATAAGTATAATAACCAACACAAATGCCTTTATTTATATAAGAATATGATACAATAAGTCCATAATACAATCATTAAATGATTGGCTCTAGGGCTCTAACTAACAAGATCGACGTTCTCGGACTATATGTTAACTTTGGATAGCAATCTATCTTTTAAATTGAGTGCTTGACAGTGATCATTCAAATGCAACCATATCACTTGGGGTGTATCAAGGCTATTTAGACTAAAATTACAGTGTAAGACAATCAAAATATTTTAGGTCGATGATGCTTCTATATAACTATTAAAATATTTTAGCTAAAATATCTATATCTAAAATAACAAAATAAAATTACGATTGGATTCAAAATGCTATCAAAGTCAATTATGAACCTTATTGATTTTGACTATTGATATGATGTATAATAATGGGGTCCGATAAAATCGGACAGTTAGAAGTCAAGAGGATATGACAATCAGAAGTCAAGAAGACATGGTAGTCAGAAGTCAAGAGGACATGGTAGTCAGCAGTTAGAAAAAGAAGAGATAGGACCGTCTGACGACATCAACAACATGGTTCCCGATCGGGTTCTCATAGATCAGGACCCCAGATCTGAGACACCCTGGTCTGAAACATGGTGGGCAGTCAGGGTGGTACCGGACCTGCTCCGACTGTTTGGATTTCCACAACTCGGCTATATCTCGGCCTAGTCCTCCCAGTAGGCCAACTATCGACCGTCTCAAGCTTCTCTTATTCATACCCGGTCGGGTCAGAAGGTCGGGATAGAAAGTGCTACACGACAACATGGTCAAGGAATCGTAATCGTCTATTAAAGAATAACTGCTGAATGTTAAGAAATATTCTAACGGTCTGCGGTCATCTGCGAATGGAATCTTCCTCCAGTCTACAGGAGGATGCCATGTGTCCTCCATCACCAGACATGTCCTGATACCCGACATTCTCTGATATTGGTCAGCCTCCAGAGGTACACACTGTCATATAAAAAGGGAGGTTCTCTTCCTTGCGCATGTACGCTCTCTCGTATATTCGCACTCGTCTTCTATTTTTTTTCTCCTTCGTCACTATTTTTCTGGGGAAAAAGTACCTGACTTGAGCGTCGGAGGGTCTGCTCCGGAGACTTTTTCCCTAGTTTCTGGCCTCTAACGTTCTGGATGCTTGTCTGAGTGTGCGCAGAACTCAAGTATCGTCGGTTCAATTATCGTCGTCCGCCAATGCTGCGTGGGGGTCCATTTTTGTAGGTGTATATAAGAAGGATGTTCTAGTCATTTCTCTATCAATATTAGTGACAATTCATTCGATTTTCGTCTAACTTAAATTCTGGACAGGATCATTGTTAAAATTTTTGTTAAAATATATTTAAAAGTTTAATGATAATTGAATAAATGCAAGGGATAGTATGGGATGCTTATTAAATTTTTAATGTTATAGTGAAATGCGGAAGGAACGGCCGTACAACAGAGGATGAAAAAGAATAACAAATCCTCCAATAACTAGCAATCTTGTCACTATGCTACAACTTCATGCATTCATCCAATCCAACCATCCCAATTTGCTGCCTGTCCTTCGCTCCAACTAGTTTGGAACCATGTCATTGCCGACGTGGAATATATAATTAGAATATTTATTTGAAAAGACATGATCTCCTTTTCTGTTGGGCCACTCAACGCGGGCCCAGGCCCGAAAATCCGCCCGCTCGCCATTCGCGAAGCGACGGCGTCACCCTCTCTGAACGAATGCACGTGGCCAACTCACAGGACGGAGCCCCCTGCCGACACGTTGCCCACTGACTTTGCTGCCCCACATGATCTGGCTCGCCTCCCTGAGCAACTGCAGCGCGCTAACCGACGCCGAACGCGGGCCGGAACCTATCGTGGCTCGACACGTTGTCATGTCCGTGCGCTCTGCTCGCGCAGCGCTGGGCTTCCTCAAGTACCGCGACCGTCAATGTCACCTCCAGCGCGCGGCGTTTGTCTGGCACGGCACGGCACGGCCCGCGGCCGACTGATGGTTAATGCAACATGAGTTCGAGGATGGAAACAACGACACTGTGAACGGATATTTGATAAAATATCAATATACAGTAGAGTTTGTTTTAAAAAAAAAGATAAAATGCACATAAAGTACGCGTGGTATGTATGGAATGGTTCGTTTAGTAGTTGGCTTGGGGAAGAAGCAAAGCAAGAGACGAAGCGAGGTTGTTAACCGAGTAGGAACGGTTAGGTGGACCCCCGTCCCAGTGCGGTCACCTCTTCGTCTTGTTTATCCTTTCTCAAACCAAACGAACTACCTTCCAAGTTAGAGCCCGGCAGAGAGGAGAGAGGAGAGAGGAGAGAGGAGAGAGATTTCTGTTTTGTTCTGTTACGAGGTCTCTGGGGATTAAGTAGGCAGTTGGAGGGGAGTTCGGTGGAGCAGGCGAAGGAGAAGGAGAGCGGAGATGGAGCTACGCGATGAGTACCAGAAGCTGGTTCATGTAATGATGAACACTCCGAGGTTAGCGATCTGTTTTTGGTTCGATGCTCTTCAGATCTGTTTTTCCTTTTCCTCTGATTTGAGTTTCGGTTGAATGCTGGAATATGATGGATCTGCGATGGTAGGGTGGCGATCGACAATGCGGTGTCTCCGACGGCAACGGTGGTGAAGGTAAACAGCGCCCGGAAGCGGGGAATGCTTCTGGAGGCCGTGCAGGTGCTAACGGACCTCGACCTTAGCATCCAGAAGGGCTATATCTCCTCCGACGGCTGCTGGTTCATGGACGTTTTCCACGTCACGGACGAGAGCGGACACAAACTCCTCGACCCCGCGCTACTCTCCCGTATTGAGCGAACCCTCGGCGGGGAGACCTTATTGGCGACGGATGGAGCAGATTGTCAGGACGGCTCCGGTTTGGCGGGCCTAACGGCGATGGAACTCACCGGCACCGACCGCCCTGGCCTCCTGTCGGAGGTATTCGCCGTGCTCCGGGACTTGGAGTGCAACGTGGTGGAGGCTAAGGTGTGGACTCACAACACAAGGATTGCCTCCCTTATCTTCGTGAAGGACCTCCACTCAGGATCCCCGATAGAGGACGGCCAACGCGTTCACCGGATTGAATCCCGACTCCGCCACGTTCTGCGCGGCGACCACGACGTCCGCAGCGCTAAGACCACCGTTTCCTCCCCCACCCTAACCCACTCTGACCGCCGCCTTCACCAACTCATGTTCGCGGACCGCGACTACGAGCGCGTATCCAGTACCGGCTACCAAGCATCCTCCTCTTCCTCGCAGTCAAAGCCGTCAGTCTCTGTTCAAAACTGTGAAGAACGCGGCTACTCAGTGGTCAATGTTCAATGCTGCGACCGCCCCAAGCTCCTGTTCGACGTTGTCTGCACGATCACCGACATGGATTATGTCGTCTTCCACGGCACTCTCGGCGTCGACGCCGATCGAGCCTATCAGGTAAAGGGACTTCAATTGAACCTCTGTTCCCCATAAACACCCATCCCTTGACCCAACTCCTAGTTGCTAACTCGATTTTTGTCGTCAATGGAAGGAATTCTACATTCGTCACATAGACGGCGGTCCAATAAGCTCCGAAGCTGAGCGACTACGAGTAATCCAATGCGTGCAAGCTGGCATCGAGCGCAGAGCCTCCGAGGTAACCTTCTTCGCTATCCTTTCTCCAACATTCACATAACAAACAGCCTTGGTCTTCTCCGCTGATAGATCTCCGCCCAAATCAAACAGGGAGTCTGGCTAGCCCTGTCCATGCCGGACAGGCGGGGCTTGCTCGCCGAAGTAACTCGCATCTTCCGCGAGAACGGGCTCTCCGTAAGGCGGGCGGAGATCACGACTAGGGACGGCGAGGCGAAGAACGAATTCTGCGTCACCGACACCGGCGGGCAGCCGCCGGACTGCTGCGCCATCCACTCCGTCATCGAGAAGATTGGCGAAGAGCACCTCACATTGAACGAGCAAAAGGCGCCGTGGTCGTGCGCCCGGCAGCCACCAGCGGCCGAGGCGGTCGGTGCTTTCAATTTAGGGAACCTCGTGAAGAGGAATCTCTACTACCTCGGCCTGGTCAGATCATGTTCTTAGCCCTGCGAGGAAGCACCGTCTCCATCACATGCGCAGCAGGCACTTTGCTTGCTCGTGGAAAAGATTAGTAGTCAGCGTACACATGGTGTGTTGCACGTGATTTGTGCAGATAATGGTGGATAGAGAGTTAAAGCTGTTAAGCCGTAGCTCTGGAGTCTTGGCCAGCAATAGACAGAAAGGTCGAGGGAACTATATTATTAGCAACATTGGGAAAGCAAATGGTGGTTTGCAGCAGTCGCAGAATTGCTCAGGTATTAGTGGGATTAATTATTAGTAGGGTACTTTTATGACTCACTGAGGGCATGTTTTTTTCTGATTAGTTGGTCATTCACTTAGGTTTATGTTTATTAGGATGAATGAAACTTTCTTCGTGGAAAGCCAGATTTTGAGGTGTCTTCCATTTTTGTTTACTCTGACCTGATAAGAATGAAAGGGAAGCCAAGGCCTTTCCGCTAAAGCAAAAAGGTTTCAGAATGCTATCTTCTAAAATAGTGGGATAATTGAACTCGCTTGTGAACCTTAATGAACACACCTCTGGACATCGGGAAAAATGATTCCCCTGCCACGCTAACAAATTTAAGCAAAGTGAAATGCTCAGCAACTCGAGCATCTTTGCTCGACTACTTAAGTACCTTGCTCTTCTCATCAACTCATAGGATTTGGTTGTTCGAGTTTCTCTACTGACTCAGCAGCGAATCCCCCATGTGACGCAACCACGGGGTGTTGGAAATTAAAACAATTCTTGGAACCATATTCTTTACTTTTCGTTGGAAACTGAACTTGGAACTATATCATCCTGGAAGAACAGGAGATCTATTTGAAACTGTAGTGGGATTTAATGGTTTTAGTCTTTTTATAATTTATGTTTTCAATGGTTGATTACTTCATTAAAGAGTAAGTCTAGATTAATATTTAAAGGGATGAACCCTAAGCATTTATAATCTAAGAGATTAAGTCTTAAGTTTTCTTTTCTCTGTTTCTATTTTTTGTGGTCTTCATTTCTAAAGCAATTTACTTTTTTAGTTGTCTTTCTCCATATTTTTTTTAACGATGATTCTAATTTTTATATGATATCAGAGTCATAGGGTTGGTTCTAGTATATCTGTGAGTCTGTGACAAGATCCCTTGGTGGATGATTCAATCGGGGTCTAAAAAAATCGATTCAAGTGGGCATGTTGTATGGAGGACTTGTATGGAGTCTTATTTTCTTGATGAAAATTTATAATATATTATCGATGGAGGAAACATTGTTGATCCAGACAATATACCAGCAAATGCTGAGAATTTCAAAAAGTGAAAGCAACAAAAAGCAAAGGCTGAGTTTATTCTAAACAGAAAAGTATCTCTTGGCCTGTTTTTATCATATTTTGATCAGCTCAAGAAATCTAGCAAACTCTTGATCGATTATTCAACAAATTTTGGAGAATGACCTTACAAATACTATACAAGGCAATCTTTCTATATCAGAGTATTTTATGAGGATTAAAAATGTATGTTTGGAAAATTCTCCTTTAAATCCAGAAGAAACAATTTCTTAAGGTCGTATATGGAGAAATATCATTCGAGGATTGAAGTCAGAATCTATTCCCTTTATTACGTCAATACAAGGGTGGGCTCAACAATCGTCTTTGGAGGAGTTAGAGAAGCTTTTATCATCACAAGAGTCACTAGCTAAGCAAATGGCTAGTATTTCTATCAAAGAAGTGGGAAGTGCTCTTGTAGCAATAAAGAAAAGCTTTAAGGGAAAAGGATATCAACGCAACTCAACTCCATATAAAGAGGAAGAAGACTCTTCTAATATCACAGAAAAGGAGATTTTAAAATGCTATAGATGAGGTAAAATAGGGCATATTAAGAAATTTTGCCGAACCAAGTTAAATGAAGGTAATGTTACTGAATCAGAAAAAATTGAAAAGGAAGAAGATTGAAGAAAGTGCTTTATGACAGAAACACAAAGTATAGGTGTCATGACTATCATAAATTTTGAGAATGACTGTATTATAGAGTCTGGTTATGGGCATTATCTTACTGGAGATAAATCTAAATTTTCCTGCCTTCAATAATACAATGATTCTGTTGCCATTGTAACAGCAGATAACACAGTTCATCATGTGGAGAATAAGGTACTATTGCCATCAACCAAAAGCATAAAAGATTCGATTACACTTGATGGTGTGTTTCATGTTTCTAGGTAGGAAGATTTTTTTTTTCAATTGCAAATGTTGTAGATACTGAAAACTTGTGTTTTTGGCCCAAAAGATGTGAAGTTTAATTTCTTCGAAATATCAAGGAGCTCAAGGCAGATGTTATTTACACTGGTGCGAGTTAATGATTTATTTCTTTTATCTGCCTCCTCTGGTTCATACATTAAGAAACAAGTGGCATCGAAAATGCGCATATACAACATGCTAGGTTGGGACATCTTAGTATGAAAAAATTAAAAGCTGTGGTGAAATTAAATCTAATAGAAGGATTGCCTAGCTTAACTGATGTCAATTTGGAAAGGCACATCGACTTCCATTCGATACGTTAATTTCACAATGCAAAGCCCCATTGGAACTCATTCATAGTGATTTAATGGACCAACTAGAACTCCTTTTTTCTGGATATTATATATGTTGATTTTTATTGATGATTATAGTAGATACACATGGGTCTATCTTGTGAAGCAAAAAGAAAAAATCAGAAGTTTTTAACAGGTTTGTGGAATTTAAAGAAATGGTTGAAGGAGAGCTTAATTCCAAAATAAAATGATTACGGACTAACAATGGTGGTGAGTTTATTGGAGAACAGTTTTATTTTTCTACCATCAGCATGGTATTAAGAGAGAACTCACTTGTGCCAAGACATCACAATAAAATGGTATAGTGGAAAGAAAGATCATCTGTTTAATGGAGACTTGCAAAGGTTGGTTACATGCCAAGAATTTATCAAAAACTTTATGAATTGAAGGTATGAAATGTGTATCATATGCGATTAATAGAATGCCTCTTTCTCCCATTAATATGAAATTGACTTATGAATTAATGCTTGGAGAAAAGGCTAGTGTTAATCATTTAAAGGTTTTTGGCTCTATTAGCTATGCTCATGTACTAGAATCTCAAAGAAGCAAGCTAGATGCCAAGGCACGAAAATGCATTTTTATTGTGTATGATGAAAGAAAAAAAGGTTGGAAATGTATGGATCCTAAATCTCATCTAGTTGTTGTTTCGAGGGACGTCATCTTTGATGAAACATCCTTAATTTATGAGAGATATGAATTGCATATTGATTCTATGCCTTCAACCAACTCATCTTCATTAACTAAAGATGATTCACATGAGGTGCTCAACTCACAAAGGTCAAAGAAAATCATTGTCAAGCCAGCTCGTTATAGAGATGAGAATTTCATTAGCACATATGCTTGTTTCTTTGCAACACCAATTGATGATGAAGAGCCTTCTACATTTGAAGAAGCAAAAGGAAAAGGCGATGAAAAATGTTTGAACGGTAGTTGTACCGATTTAGAGCGGTCCCGCTCTGATACCAATTGTAGGATCGAGACGTGTTAGAGGATGGGGGTTGATCCCGTCCGGAAGCTGAGTTAGACGGACCGTCGGGTAAGGCGGATGACATGTTGACGAAGTCGCGGCGTCCCGGAGGGGGGTGTGCTAAGATGGCTCTCGTGTTGACCAAGTCTTCAAAAGTCCTCTGGTCAACGCTACCTGCAGCTAGTGACCGGGTTGACCCGGCCCCCAGTACCCCGATGCTCGAGGCAGATCCAACGAATATAGGAGTACCAGACTAAACCATAAAATAATGAAATGCATATGAAATATGAACGAGGAACGTACCCTGGCCCAGGGGGGCGCCCTCGGATGGGACGCGGCTCGAGTTATCGCGACTCGGAAGAGTAGCTGACTCTGATCAGGCCGTAGAGCTGGATCTGACGACGCAGAGCTGGACAAAGCACGGACCCGGAGGACGAGCTGCAGATCGGGATATAATACCAGTACGTAGACCGGGACACGAGATCGGTACGCAGACCGGGATAAGACACCGGTACGCAGACCGGGGTACGAGATCGACACACAGGTCGGGAAACTGGATCGGCACGCAGGCCGGGACACTAGATCGGCACGCAGGCCGGGATACTAGATCGGCACGCAGGCCGGGACACTAGATCGGCACGCAGGCCGGGATACGGGCTCGGCACGCAGGCCGGGATAACAACAAAAGCAGAATACGATCAAATCAGTGATGTCGACCAATAACAATGGCACAAAGGCTGAAACACCACAACACACGAAGCTGGAATGAGATACGGCACGAAGGCCGGCACACAACGAGACGGAATCGGAGCCTGGACGAAATCGACATAAGGACAGCCGACACGTGGATTGTTGTCGCGCGGGGGCTGTTGGTCCGGGAGGCTATATCGCGTGGAGGCGTCGGCAAGCAGGGCCGCGGCGCCCGGTGACTGCCGGCGAACCAAGCTGCTGTGCAGGGAACGGGAGAAAAGGGTGGTTCTGTCCCGACGACGATAGGCATCAATGACGAGCAGCCTCGGCGGCGGCGTGCACGAGAGCGAGAAGAGCGGTGGCGGTCTGCCGACGGCGGCGCAACAAGGAGGGGGAGCCGGCGGCGGCGCAGCGAGGAGAGGGAGGCGGCAGCGGCGCAGCGAGGAGAGGGAGGTCGCTGCCGATGACGCCGAAGGCCTCTTTGGGCTGTAGCAGTGTTCTTCGGCGGCCTCAGCCTTGAGGCGCAGTGTGCACGAGGAGTCGAGGGGATGGCAGATGGAGGTGGACTGCCCGGTGGCTGCGTCGCGAGAGGACAGGTGACCGGCGGCAGTGTGGGTCGCGGGAGAGAGGAAGAAGAAGGTGCTGTCGCCATCGCTGTGGGGAGGAAAAGGAGGGGCTGTCTTCGTGCTCGCGTGAGGGTGGCACCGTGTCCGTCCGGTGGTGACGTCGCAAGGAAGAAGGAAGCTCTCCTCTCCATCTGCTCATGGCGGCGGCGGCAACGAGAAGAGAAGAAGGCCGGCTGCGGCGAGAGAGAGTAGAGGAAGAGAAGAGGAATGGCGACTAGAAGCTTCTGCCGACGAGAGGAGAAGAAGAGAGGAGAGGTGGCGGCTGGTGGCCGGCATCGGCGCCGACGAGGAAGGGAGCAGATTCTCCCTGGCGACGGAAGCGGAAAAAACGAGCCCCCCTTTTGCATGCTACAGTGCATCCCCCTTTAAAGCCCTAGTTAGCGAAAAGACCTAAATACCCTCCTTCTTTCCCCTTATTTCTTCTCTACCCCCCTTATCATCTCCGTATCAGGGGTGAATAGCATTCGTGGTTTTTTCACACTTTTCGAAAAATAGTCTATTAGAATCACGCAACGGAAATAAAAAGTAAAATAAAACAAATGCTAACAAGTGTTGGTTTTACTTGATTCGGAGCCTGTGATGATTCCTACTCCAAGGTCCGCAATCGTTAATCGCTTTCGTTGGGTAATTAACTATCAATTTAGAAATTCCAATTACAAGGATGAGTACAATAAAAATATAATTTGAATACATTACAATAATTATACCGACGACTTTTGGAATTTGGAGAGTCTTGCTTTCTATCGTCAGAGTCGTATCACAGAGTCGTAGGATTGTCCTTGAAGAAGCACACAAGAGAAGAATCGTAAGAATGAGTTGTGCCTAGCCCTCTGTTTGAACCAACCTTTTATGGGCTGTTGAAGGAACCTTCAACCCCCTTGAAGGTGCCTCTAGCGGTGTAGCAAATCCCCGTAGCGTCGGAGATGATAACTTCCGTAATCTGCGAAAGTTATCCCTTCAAAGGCGCCTTCAAGCACATGGAAGGCGCCTTCCATCCCTGCTCCAAGGCGCCTTGGCTCCTTTCCGGCGAGGCTTTGGCCAAAGCAGTCGAGGCGCCTCCAACAACCCTAGAGGTGGCTCGGACACTGTTCATCCAAGCTTTTCTTTGTGCATCTCACTTCCTGCAAGACATATTAGTCCAAATACAAAGTATACACTGCAAGACAAAGTTAATACAATAAAATATGAATAATAAATTATTCGACAGTCTTCGGACTATGCAGTTCTGACTTTTAGATTTCTCGAAAATCTTAGGTTAAATCGACGCCTACTGTTCTCTCAACGGGGAACGCGTCCTCACCTACTCCTCTCAGGAGGAATTACCTTTTGTCAGACCGGTCCTCCAGAATGACTAGATTTTTGTTCAGCGTCCGAGACGTCAGGACTTCATGCCGAATGTCCAATCATGACTCATCCGGTCTTCCACCAGATGTATGGGACCCCTAGAATTTTTACCTAAAATCCGTAACCCAAGGATTTTGCCTAACGTCCTTGACCTGCTAAAACTTTGCCTAGTCCCCTGGACCAGGACTTCTTTGCCTAACCATAGCTGAGATTTTCCTTTGTCTAAGATCACTTAGGATTTTCTTGCACACTTAGTTCAACTTGTTAGATAACAAGACTGCTTAACTTTGAACCCTTTACCATAATCAAAACTTAGGTTCGTGTTGGTTGCTACTCGGAATGTCATACTGGTTCCCCTGTACAAAAATTTTATACAAGTCCAGAATCTTCTAACAACCTATTGTGTTCCTTAGAAATTAAATTTGAAATCGCAAACAGAACTTAATATTATTGATTCCAAATTCAACTTATCCGTTCTTAGAGATTTAGAGTTGGATCTCAAACGATGCTTAACATTATTAATCCAAATCCACCTATGTTACAAATTTGATTAAATATTTATTTCAAAGTTCAGCTTTCAGATCAAACGTGGCGAGGCACTAAGCCTTCTTGGGTATGAGATCATCCACCACTGACTAGTCAAAGCCTTACAAAGAAATTAAATATTTAATCTCCTTATAGTAACCCTAGGTTTAACCAAAAAGAACAATCGAATCACAAGATCGAAAAACAAAAGAAACACAAATTGAATCACAAATCCGAAAAACCTAGAATCACTAGCCTCTTGTGTTTGGTATTTCAAGATCTAAACAAAAGGATGAACTAGTTATGACGCAGAAACTAATAACTAGTTATACCTTATGTAGCTTATAGACCTTACGATCTTCTATCGTATTTCTCTTCTTATCTCGGACGTCGTGTGGGCAACGATTTACCGAGACGAGAATCCACCCAAGCTTCCTTCTTCTCCAAGCAAGTTTCGGCCACCAACGATCTTCAAGTGATGAAGAACTTTCGACCACCAACCAAGCTCCAAGGGATGCTAAGAAACAAAACCTCCTATCTCCCCTTTTTCCTCTAGAAAAATCCGGCCACCACCAAGCTCCTTGAGATGAAGATGCCGCCGGCCACACAAGGAAGAAGAATAGGAGAAAAGGAGGAAGAGAGGGTTGGCCACACCACCAAGGAATAGAAGAGAGGAATACTAGATCATATGTTATGAGATGAGACACCTCTACCCTCTCTTTTATATTTCTTGGTCTTGAAAAAGAAGAGGCTACGACAGGGACCGAGAGGAGGAATTGGTTTTGGTGTCCCGATGAACTTAAGCTTCCCGTGTTCGCCCAGAACACCCAACTCGAATTCATCAATAATAACTCATACCACTAAAGAGTTATTATTGAACTACCGCACCAATCCCATATTACTATATTGAACTCCGGCAGTAGCTGCATATGGCATACACGAACAGGAGCACTCCAGTGCTCACACGGTATCGCAGGGTTTTGTTTCGGGACCTCAGTATCAGTTGTAGTCTCAGCAACTGGTGCAGTATTAGCTGTAGCCCCAGCCACTGGTTCAATATCAGTCGTAGCCTCAACCACTAGTTCAGTATCAACTGTAACCACAGTCACTAGTTCAATACCATTTGCAGCCTCATCCACCGGTTCAGTATCAGTCGCAACCCTCATAACTATCTCTGGCTCAGTGTCCAGCACCACCTCAGTGGCAGGCTCAGACTCCGGTTCAGGCGCAGTAACCTCTGGCAGTGCTACCACCTTCACTCTCTCCAGAGACTGGATGAATTGACACGGTTACCAGAGAGGATGCACAACGGGCTGACGGATCTGTTTTTTGCGGTACGATTTTACTATATGCATTTTCTGCTGATATGCTAATTGATACTGGTAGTTCGCATTCCTTTATTTCTCGGGTATTTATGAGGGAGATTGGTAAACTACCTATTCTTAGACTGCAATGACTGATCGTCTCCCTACCATCCGGTGATACATTGGATGTCACTCAGGAGGTCAGAGGATGCCCATTGGACTTCAGCAACCATATACTCACTATAGATTTATTAGTACTGAAAATGGTCAAGTTCGACATTATCCTTGGCATGGATTGGCTGTCAGCATACCATTCCACGGTTGATTGCCAGACGAGGGTGGTCACATTCTGACCTCCAAACAAACCCTGTGGGATTTCACTGGCATCAGGGATGATCGTATATCGACCATTTATGCGATTCAGGCTCAGAAGCTGCTGTCAAACGACTATCAAGGATTTCTATTGTCGTTAATTAATGCTGACGATAGCAGTACATCTCAGCTCTCAGACATTCCAGTGGTTCGAGAGTATCCGGATGTATTTTCAGATGAGCTACCAGGCTTGCCTCCCCGAAGGCAAGTGGAGTTTGCTATTGAACTAATTTCGGGGATCGCGTCGGCATCAAAAGCTCCTTATCGTATGACATCAAAACAGTTGGACGAGATAAAAGTCCAACTCCAGGAGTTATTGGACAGGAAATTTATTCGCCCTAGCGTATCTCCATGGAATTCTCCGGTATTGTTCGTCAAGAAAAAAGATGGTACTCTGAGGTTGTACATCAATTATAGATAGCTAAATGCAGTGATTGTTAGAAATAAGTACCCCTTACCACAGATCAAGGATTTGTTGATCAGCTCATAGGTACATCAGTGTATTCTAAGATTAATCTAAGATCCAGATATCATTAGTTGAGAGTCAAAGATTTTGATATTTAGAAGACAACATTCCGCACCAGATACGGACATTATGAGTTTTTGGTAATACCATTTGGGCTTACCAATGCTCCAGCGGTATTTATAGATTTAATGAACCACATCTTTCTGGAGTATTTAGATCAGTTCATTATCATTTTCATCGACGATATTTTGATCTACTCGCGTTCCAAGGAGGAACATGCATAGCATCTTCGGATAGTCTTGGAGACTCTCCGACAACATCGTCTATATGCGAAGTTCAGCAAGTGTGCTTTTTGGCTATCCTCAGTCAATTTTCTAGAACACATGGTTTCTAGCAGAGGAATTTCCGTAGACCCTCAGAAAATCAAGGCTATCACCAGCTAGGAGCAGCTGAAATCAGTTCAAGAGATCCGCAGTTTCTTGGGATTACCTGGATATTACAGACAGTTCGTTGAAGGTTTCTCTCGCATTGCTATGCCGCTGACACGCTTGACCAGGAAAGGTGTGAAGTTCACATGGTCAGAAGCCTACGAGACCAGCTTCCAGGAGCTGAAACGGAGATTAGTATCGGCACCAGTTCTAGTTTTGCCCTCTGGAGAGGACAGATTTGTTCTCTATACCGACACTTCTCTACAGGGTTTGGGCGCTGTTTTGACGCAACATGGCAGGGTAGTCTCCTATACATCTCGTCAGTTAAAGGAGCATGAGAAGAATTACCCAGTACATGATCTGGAGCTGGCCGCCATTGTCTTTGCTTTGAAGATTTGGCGGCATCATCTATATGGTATTATATTTGAGATTCTCACTGATCGTAAGAGTCTTAAATATCTTTTCACTCGGAAGGAACTCAATCTCCGACAGAGGAGATGGATGGAGTTCCTGAAGAATTATGACTGTACTATTAGCTAAAACCTGGGAAAAGCTAATGTGGTTTCTGATGCACTTAGCCGAAAGTCCAGAGGGACTTTAGCTTGCCACCGAGTTTAGTCACGGACTTGATTCAGGGTTTCTCTGAGTTGGGCCTTGAGGAGTAGGGACGGACAGAGCAAGGTATTTTGATTACCATGGTTGCTCGGTCATTGATCAAGACGAGGATCCGAGAGGTCTAGGCCGGTGATCAGCGCTTATAGTTCATTGACAGTCAGATAGCTTCCGGGTAGCAGATAGAGTTCACCCGAGATGACGAGGGTGTTATTTATTTTCGAGGCAGGTTATGCGTACTTCAGTCTTACCCGATCTTAGAGGAGCTACTTCAGGAGGCTCATTGCTTCCGATTTTCTATCCACCTAGGCGAGACTCGTATGTATCGAGATTTGAGGTGTTCCTATTGGTGGAACGACATGAAGAAGGAGATCACGAAGTTTGTAGTTGATGTCTAGTCTATCAGCGGGTGAAGGCTGAGCACCAGAGACCTGCTGGTTTACTTCAGAGGATTCCTATTCCAGAGTGAAAATGGGAGCACATTACCATGGATTTTGTGGTGGGATTGCCTAGGACACAAGAGGTCATGATGCGATTTGGGTAATCGTTGATCGATTAACCAAATTCGCACATTTCTTAGTGATCCAGAAGACCAATTCTCTGGATCGATTGGCAGAGCTATATTGTCGGGAGATCATCAGATTACATGGTGTTCCTTTGAGCATTATATCAGATTGAGACCCACGGTTCACGTCCCGGTTCTGGCAGAGTCTGCAGCAGGCCTTGGGCACACAACTCCATTTCAGTACAACATTCCATCTGCAGATAGATGGATAGTCAGAGCGGACCATCTAGACTTTAGAGGACTTGCTGAGGTCTTACGTTATGGATTTTGGAAGCAGCTGGGAAGACCACCTGCCATTAGTAGACTTCGCCTACGACAACAGCTATCATTTGGCTATCCAGATGTCACCATTTAAAGCGTTGTATGGTAGACCTTGTCGGACATCCACCCTCTGGGAGGAGGTTCCAGCTACTAGGACCTCAGAGAGTTCAGTAGGAGACAAAGATGGTCTGTACTATCAGACGAAGAAGAGTTATGTTGATTAGAGATGGAGACCCCTGGAGTTCTCTACTGGCGACCATGTATATTTGAGAGTCTCACCCATAAAAGGGGTGAAGAGATTTGGCCTCCAAGGTAAGTTAGTTCCACGATACATTGGGTCTTTCCAGATCTTGGAGAGGATTGGAGCGGTAGCTTACCGTCCGGTGCTACCTCCGGCTCTGGCAGGCATTCACGATGTATTTCATTTATCTATGCTGAGGAGATATTGTGCTCGACCTCACACACGTTTTGTCAGATATATCAGTTCCCATTCAGCCTGACGTTACCTACGAGGAGGTTTCGATACGGATTCTGGACCACAAAGAGCGTCAGCTGCGGAACACGACTATCCAGCTGGTTAAAGTTGAATGGCAGTATTATTCTGACGAGGAGGCTACTTAGGAGCTCAAGGATACGATCCGAGCTCGATACCCCTATCTTTTTACATGAGGTATGTGGGTTAATTTTCGTCCAGCATTTATACTATCTATCTATTGTTAGTACTTGCTGATGGTAAATAACAAAAATTTAGGGATTAAATTTTTATTAGTGGAGGAGAATGTAAAATACAACACCCAAATAATAATAAAATAATAATATTATTTGAGCAATAACCTTAACGGGATTTTTAGAAATATTTAGAGATTTTCTGGAAATTTTTCAGAGCTCGTATGACGAGTTTAAGGGGGTGAAATTATAAGCTTGGAGAAAGCCTGTTTGGAATGCCCAAAGATGAGAGTTGATTGAGGAATTGAACCTAGGGTTTAATTGTAAAGTCCTAAGTTTATTTCTTTTCCCCTAATTTCCTCTCTATTTCTTTACCGAACCTATTCTTTTGCTCCCGATTCTTCTCCTACGCCCGACTTGCGCCGCCTTCCCCAACCCGACGCTGGCCTTCTTCGTCTTCCCCGACTGGCGCCACCTCGTTTCCTCTTCTCCTCATTACACGCCGACAACCTCTTTGCCAGATCCCTTTTCTTCCCCTCTTCATCGTCGTTCTTCCCAGATTCATCTCCACCGTGCAATCGATTGCTAGCATTAACCCCTTGAACTCTGATCCGGTCGGTGCCTTTCTTCTCCGAGACCCAGACGCTTGGAGCTTGTCGGAAATTGAGTAAGGAGCCCCAGATCATCCCGATTGACACCGACAGATCACCGATCCACCGTCGCAGGCACTTGATGGCCCACCTGACGTCGCTGTCGCTATCTTTTTTCTTGGCCACGGACACTCGGCGTTAGCCGGAACTCGAGTTCCCTTCTTGTGTCATTGCCCTAGACCGTCGCCCAACACCTGAGGTACATCTCGTGCCCTGATCCTACTCTTCCCCTCCAGCAGATCATTGTTGATGCCTTTATCTCCTTCTGAGCCATTGCAGCCCTTGTGTTGGAGGGTAGATCATAGCATCACCGGTTGTTGCCTTTGTGAGCGGCTTGCGCAGATTTGTTAACCACCAGTTTCGACAGGTCCACTGGTCGCCGTGAGTAGTTGCTACTCATCGGAGAACAAGAAACTGAAGATAACCAAATTCTTAACCTAAGCATTATTGCTATATCTTAATTCTGTTTAGAATTTGGGACTATTAAATTAGGAGGAGAAGGAAAGGTGAGCAACAGTAAACCTTCAGTTAGCAGTTTCCAACAACTACTCTTTCGGCAACAACCATCCCTGGCTGTGGATCAACAAGAGTGGCTGTGAGATTGAGGTAAGGTGTAGAGAATTAGACCTTTGCTGTAGATTATGGATTGAGTTGGATATTGTAGTTGGTTGTTCATGTGTGAAAAGGTTTATGTGGATTGAGGATTATTAGAGTGGTTAGATGATTATATCAATTAGGGTTTTTCCTAACTTGTTTTAGGGATATTATTTAGCTATATATATATTGATGGTGCAGGACTTTGATTCAAGACGGGCATCTCGATGTAGGATTTCTGGATACGATCTTCTTTTTGAGATGGGTACCTTTGACTTATCTCTTTTGAAATTGTTATTTTAATATGCATAGTAGGTTATAACTAGTAGTAATGGTTATGTTTGCATCTGCTTTGGTATGTCACTACTTAGTATTGTTGGATTGTGAAAGTCGATAGAGGGAGGGGAGGTGAATATCGATTTAAAAATTCGTAGTCGAGTGCATAGCGGAAAAGTAAAAAGAGCAATGCTAACAAGAACCAATTTTACTTGGTTCGAAGCCTTCGTCGACTCCTACTCCAAGGCTCGCACTCGTTGAGTGCTTTCGTTGGGCAATTCACTAGCAGTTCGCAAAAGATTAGAAATGCAAGTACACGAACTTAAAAAAACAAATACCGACAACAAAACAAAGTAAAGAAAAACTCTTGGCGGCACATTGTCGGAGGAGCTTCGTAGCTTCGCAGGAGCACAGCGCAGTAGAGTAGATGTCATTGTTGTACTTTATTTCAAGGCTCACCCTCCTTATATAGGAGGCTTCGGGCACTTGGACTATGACGTACCCAACCAACCAGTGAGCTCCACGTTGCGACGACTTGCGGGGATAAAATTTGCCTTCCGAGCGCTCGGACCAGTTCCGAGCGCTCGGACCACCTTTCTCCAGAAAGTCCTCCTGCAAGAAAGAGTTAGTTCGAGGTAAAATAATAGCTAAACTACCCTGTAAAATAGAAGTTAGCACAATTATAGTAAAATAGAGTAGTAATTAGATTCCGTCTTCTCAGGACTAGAATCTAGTCACGATCTCAACTTAGATTTTTGAAATAGATATAAGTTGGATTGACACCTAACTTCCCTACTCGAGAACACGTCCTCACAGTCACTCTCCTCCAATGACTTACCTTAACTTACCTGCAAGACGTCTGGTCTGCCCGTCGACCCGTTTGGACTTTGTGCCAGCTACCAGTCAACCCGTCGACCTAGCAACACTGAGTTAGCACAATAGATAAAAATAATACAATAAACTTAGGGTTATCTCCCTAGGGTTGCCTAGCTTCACTCACTAGGACTTTCATTGCCCAGCTTCACTCACCAGGACTTCCTTCACCTAGCTTCACTCACTAGGGTCCGACTTCACTCACCAAGACTTCCACCACCTAGCTTCACTCACTAGGGTCTGACTTCACTCACCGGTACTTCCACCACCTAGCTTCATTCACTAGGATCCTGCTTTACTCACAAGGACTTCCATTTTGCCTAACCTTTGATTAAAACTTACCTTTGCTAATCATCTAGTCTGACTAGACTTCTTTCTCCCAAACATCAAGTCATGTTTGGGTCAACCCTTGGTCATATTGTCAAACATTGAAACCCTAGAGGTCGATTGAGCCAACAAGTACTTGTAGTGTGCCTTTATTGTTATCTGTTATGCATTCATGCTTATATACTCTTGATTGTTGCCATGTGTACTCTTGTTCATAGAAATAGTGACATACATTATTCTACTGTGGAATAGACTAGTTATTTGACATATCTGATTTGTGTACCTAGATTTATGATACCTAGATCATTGTATGAATTTATTTTCTTTTTGGTACATATTATATGGAGGGGTATACTGTCATGATCTACATGTTTAGTGTCATGCATCATCTTGCATGCTTTCATGCTGAGTGATTGTCGGCTCCATTATTGTTGAGTACATTGCCAGTTACATGATCTGCATACACAACTACTCATGGGTTAGTGGTACATCATGCAGGGTGTGTATAGTTTGCTCTGTCAGGGCTCCGCTGGTCCGCTCAAAGGTAGCGATGACTGCAGCATGTAGCTAGCAGAGATCCCTCCCCTTGATTATGATACAGGGAGATGAGAGCTTAGGCTCCCCCACTATGTTTGGGGTAGGAGGATAGGTGTACTCTGACAGCATCCTGTCCACTCGGTCACTTAGGAGATGTGATGGCAGAGTGCACAGTTGTCATAGCCCTACCCACTAGGTCTCACCATCGTGTGTGAGATGGCTGACTGGCGTCAGGGGTGAGCATGTCATTTGCATTATATGCATGAATTGCATTTATTGCTTGTGATTGTTGCATATTGGATGCTGCATTTCTGTGGTTGCATATAATTGACATGCATACAGGAGAAATGATGGGTTTGGTCTGACGACTTTTATGTCAGGATAGGAGGCCCAGATGAGTACAACTTCTTTGCTTGTTCAATCTTCGCATTCCTGTTTTTGATCAGGAGACTATACTTCATGATTATTATTGTTAGATATATCTTACTATGTCTGTCAGTTTGATACCCGCTGAGTTGTTGAACTCACTCCGTTGACTTATTTTTATTTCAGGTTGAAGCTGTTAGGATGTTCCAGTCGCTAGTCCCCACTTCGTGTTGTAACAGTTTTCTACTTTTGGTCGTGTGTTTCCTTGTTAGTGAACTATATACTTGTGATGTGTGTGTTTTGCACTCTCGGATTTTATATCGTGATTCAGGTATGCTGCCCATGTTTTCCGTTGCGAAGGTTTTTCGTTGTAGTGGTGTAGGTTTTTATTAAACTGCGTGGTTCTGATTGTCAGTCGGAGGCTGTACTATATAAACTGCATGGATGTTTGTTTATTTTATTATATATGTTCCGGTCATGTTGGCCGAGGATTGAGGGGCCCTGAGGGCTTGTAGATAAGTTTCATATTGTCACCCGTACAAGGGAGATGCTGTCGGAATTTCCTCTGGCAGGGACTCCCCCGGGGCATGACAAGATTGGTGAAGATTGCTGAAGTGATTCCAAATAGAAAATTCTTGAGTCTCCCGGTTCCACAGTCTCTTGGCTCCTCCGGCCTCTTGGCTCCATAGCCTCCCATCTCCACAAGCTCCTGACCTCTTGAGCCTCCCGATTCCATAGTCTCGTGGCCTCATAGGCCTCCCGACTCCATAGTCTCCTCCTCCTAGCTCCTAAACGATATAGGATGAAGGATCATTTCAAGAAAAGAATAATCATAGTGTAAATCACATATTATTATGAAAAACAAAAAGACAATAGAGAGAATAAATTTTACATTATTTAAGGAATTAAATAATGGTAGTGTGAGAATCGGAATAAAAGAAAAAAATCTATTAATCTCAATTATTATAGAAAAAAGGTAGTTGGGAGAATAAATCTTGCTTTATTTAAGGAATTAAATAATAACCATGAGGATTGAAATAAAAGGAAAATGTCTATAAAAGGTTGTTATTTTCGGCATCCGAGGTACACATATGCACATTCACATATATCAAAATCCTAATATTTATCATTTTCATCCTCTAATTTGAACATCAAAATGGCTGCGCCGAAAAACTCTTGATCGTCATTCTAATCATCTTCTTTTTAATTACTTTTAGTGAGACTCCTGACCATTCTATTATTCCCATTGTTACTCAACGATTGGTGATTAAATTAACAATAAAATTAACTCACCACCGATAAATCACACGTCCACATTGCGGACAGGATCAACCTTCTTAGCTTCAACATTCAAATGACTAGCATAACACAATTCCAATCTTGAGCGCGCGGATGATGATGAAGTTAACCAAAGACCTAAATCTCTAATTTTTTTTATTGTTTTCGAATACAAGTCAAATCCTTTTAATTATTCAGTAAAAATTAGCGTTGCGTGTGTAATATAATAATATATAAAATATTTGGGCTCAGCAATAAACTACTGTAATGGACTTCTATATAAAAAAAAATTATTTTAATTTAATATTATACTTATCTTAGTAAAAGAAACTAAGAAAAGTATATTTTTTAACATCGTCAGCTTAAAATATTTATAGAAATTTTTTTGATCATAATGTTATCAATTCTAAGATGTGGGACTAAAGAGAACTTTATTTTTTTACTACGTCGTAGCTGAGTCTCGAACTCTAGATCACTGATTGTTTCGCTTGTGGAATTACTAATAAATCTTGAAATTATTTTTAGTGTGAATAGAAAAAAGGACAGTAACGTAAATTCATTTTAGGCTTCACCAAAGTTAGTTAGTAAAGGGAGGAGATTTTTAATAAAATAGTAAGATATATATATATATATATAGCGCCATGAGCTAGATATTTAATTTATTGAGGTGATCGATTTATCTGAACAAAAATTGAAAAAACATTCTATTATTGTACTATTATCTCAGGGATAATAATTTTTAATTATTTTTGTAACAGATGAAATCTATCATTTTGACATCCTCCGATCCTCTTGTGATTATCTTACACCATTAGAAAGAAGTAAATCAGAAAATTAAAATTAACCTTCATATAAAAGGATAATTCCTTGATCTTTACTAAGATTCGATCTTTACTCAATTCTATAAATCTATCGTGTGAAAATTACTATAAGTTAAATGCACACCACTTGAGGGCCGGAGATCTGAATAGCCAGGAGTACTGGCCTCATAATGGCAGCAAGCTTAGTCTATGAATACTTGGGATTTTGGCCGCAATATTGCATCAACTACCATTCGAAGCACGTTACAAGTAAAGGTTTTTTTTTATTTCATGGTTCATAATAAAACTTAACTTAAGAGACAAGGGAGGTTCTCATTCAATTTAAAAAGAAAAAGAAACAAGTGCCCTCTTTAATCCATATCACAGTTAGAAACATGTTTTAATTATTGCTTAAACTTAAATGATCCGATAAATTGCCACACTCCACGTTAGTATATCTTATTAATATTACATCAAAATATAAATCATTCTCTTCACAGTTAAAAAAAAATCCTATATTTTTTTTTATAAATTCTACATTATCAACTTTTTTTAATACATCATTAATTACTGATCTTATCTACATTATTAATTTTAAAGTAAAAGAACCTATTCAAAATTTCACTACCACTCTTAAACTACAAATCCTAAACCTTACATTTTTAGGCATATCCAATGTAAGATTTGTAGAAAGGTTTGTAAAATTAAAAAGTTAAACAAAAATGTTCGAACCATTATAGGCTTGAGGTTTTTAATTTAGAAGTAATAATAAAAATTCAAAATGTTTTTTTTTTAAAATTAATCATGTGGATAAGACTAGTAATTAATTAATTAATAATGAGATTTGAAGTTTGTAAGGAGTGTTTTTTTTTTAGGGAGAAGTTTTTATGTCTTTACATGGTATATCGAACAAAAAAAAGCTTATTTAAAACTCTAATGATTAAAAATGTCCTAATGATTAGAATTTTTTTTCATTTCACAAATTCTTATAAAAACCTGCCATTAGAGAGCCTTTAACCGCTTGGCATCCTATTGTGTGATGCCAACTTAATTAAGGCCAGCACAGATTTAAAAACTTAACTCAAATCTTATATTATTCCTTATAATTCTACACAACAAAAACATCCACCACACATTTTTAACACGATTAATTCGACACTAAACTTGCTAGACATAGTCGCATAGGAAATCCCGATCAATCGCTCTCCATCTTAATTAATGCGATGGAGAGAGCCAGCAAGAACCAAGCTAATTTTAAATGACACTTAGATATACTCGAGGAGTACTGGGAAGTCTGGCTTAGGGTTGTAACTTTTAAATAAGTTAAGTCAAACAAACTTTATTTGATAAACTAAATCGTGTCAAGTGAAACTGAGCCTATAATTTAAGTCATTAAAATAATTATTCAAGGTTTATTTGATTTATTTTTTATAAATTTGAGTTTAATTCGTTTAGATGTTATCAAATAACTCTAGATGCGGAAAGGGATGGACTAAGTATGAACACATTCACTTTCCTCTTATTTTTCTTTTTAGTTTATCATTGATTTAATCGTTGGGTGAGTCACATCAATCATCGTCGATATCCACTGATGCATATTGACGTGCAGATATTGAGGCAGTTTAATGAAAGAAAACAAAAATCGACGATTTACCAAAAAGTGTATTTAAGTTTTTTAATTTATCAAGCTGTATATTTTGTTATTTATCAAAAATACCTATCTTTTATAGTGAGTTTTTCCATTTTATTCTCCTGATAAATTTAATTATTTTTTTAATTTTTTATTTATCATTTCTTCCTCTTCTCTTTCCTTTACATGCAACATTTCTTCTATTTTTTCTTTCCTTTTTTTACGTTGTTCTTCCTATGCATACATGCATGATAACGTGAACTTAAAAAGTCTCCTAATAAGTCGATTCTTTAACCAATTCTTCTAAAGATATTTTAACACCCCTGAGAAATCACAATAAACAATGGATAACACCGTTGAACTCCTTGCAACTCCAGAAAATCACAGGAACTGAAATAGGTGCAATCGGAGCTTTCGAGGTCAATAAGTGGGCTTCGATCAAAATTCACTTATGGACTTAGAGAGCTCCGATTGTACTCATTTAAGTTTCTATGGATTTCTGGAGTTACAAAGAGTTCAAATATGCTATCATCCATTATTTATTTTGATTTCTCATAGTGTTAAAATATAATAAGAAAGAATCGTCAAAATTCTCCAAGTTAGACCTAATATGGAATCATATTAGGCCCAACGTGGAGATTTTTCTTATTACATTTTTAATATCTCGACGAAACTAAAATAAATAATGGATAGCATATTTGAACTCTTGCAACCCCAGAAATCCACAGGAATTAAAATGGGTGCAATCGGAGCTCTCTAGACCCACGTTGGATTTGATTTGATTTCATATCAACGTTGGGCCTATTATGATTCTATATTAGTGTTAGGATGTATACTAAAAGTCTAACTTTTGGTATAAACATTTATCTAGAAATAAGAATCACATTGGTCAAATGTCTACATTTTTGATAAATGTAGTTGTTCAATTAATTTATATTGTAGATAACATGGTGTGTGGTGTCACACACAGAGGATCATGTTATCAGTACCTTATAAATTATAAATAGTAGCTCACGACCATAATGGAAAGGAACAAACCATTGGAAGGTCGTAGTGTAATTAGGTATTAGTTTATCTTAACTATATAATTACACTAGTACACTTAGAGTGTATTGAGTAGGACCATTAGAAGTCGTTTCTTTTATACTGACTTTATAAAGAAACAAAGACCTCAGTTATTATGGAAGTGTGTGCTCTTAATCCTAATATAATAACAAGCACATATATTTGATATTTATTTCTTTAATTTATCAATGGGTGAGATTTAGTTCGATGAATCAATAAGCCCGATAAGTTGGGAAATGATATCACTTATAGTGTGTGTTGTTGATTATAGAAGGAAACTGTGTCCTAGTGATCTAGGTTGAGAATGTCCTCAAGAGAAGCTCATAAGGATTGTCATGTTAAACCCTGCAGGTGGACTTAGTCCGACATGACAATGAAGTTGAGTGGTACTACTCTTGGAGCTAGATATTAATTAAGTGAGTTGTCAGTAACTTACTTAATTAGTGGACATTTGTTATCTTAAACACAGGGAGACTAACACACTCATAATAAGAAGGAGCCCAAAATGTAATTTGGGATTGGTGCGGTAGTTCAATAATAGTTCTTTAGTGGAATGAATTATTATTGATGAAATTAAGTTGTGTGTTGGGCGAACAGGATGCTTAATTTCATCGGAGACCAAAACCAATTCCTCCTCTCGGTCCCTATCGTAGCCTCTAGTATATAGAGATTTATACCCACCGCATACCCACCTTCTTACCCATCCAATGGGGTCGGCCAAGCTAGCTTGGAACCCAAGCTAGGGCCAAGACAAGTGGATGAGCCATGTAGGTGGCCGGCCAAAGCTTGAGTCCCAAGCTTAGGTGGTTGGCCACTAGAATATTAAAAGGATTTTTATTAAAATTATTTCTTATGTGGATATCATGGTTTAAAGAGAGTTTAAAATTAAAATTTCCTTTTATAGCTTTCTACAAAAGATTAAGAGAAGAGATTAATCTCTTTCCTTATTTGTAGTTTAAAAGGATGGTTTTAATTTTTGGTAAAACTTTCCTTATTTGTAAATCATCTACATGTTTAAAAGAGAGTTTAAAATTTGAAATCTTTCCTTATTTGTTGATTAAAGGAGGATTTTAAATTTTAAGAAAACTTTCCTTTTTAACCATGTTCATGATTTAAAAGAAAGTTTAAAAATTAATAATTCTCTTTTATTAGTTTCTACAAAAGATTAAGAAAAGATTTGATATCTTTCCTTATTTGTAGATTAAGAGAGATTTTAATTTTTTAGAGATAACTTTCTTTTTATCCACATGTTTAAAAGAAAGATTTTAATTTATTAAATTTCCTTTTTATTAACCACCATGAAGGGAAAAAATTATTTGAGAAATTTTTATAAATTTCCGAAAGCAAATTAGGAAGTTTTAATTCTTGTGTGAATTAAAATTTCCTTGATTAAAGGGATTAAGGTGGCCGGCCATTACAAATAGAAAAGAAAAATTATTTTTAATTAAATAAATTTTCCTTTTTAACGGCAAAAGAATTAAGGAAGTTTTTATTAAAATTTCCTTATTTGTCAAGACCAAGGATTATAAAAGAGGGGGTAGAGGTGCCTTCACGGGTGATCAACTCTATTATTCTTCTCCTCTCTTTTCCTCCTTGGTGGCCGGCCCTAGCTTCTTCCTCTTCTCTTCTTCTTATGGCCGGCGGCAACCTCTCTTGGAGCTCTTGATGGTGGCCGGTTCTAGCTAGGAGGAGAAGGAGAGAAAGGTGGTTTTGTTTCTTGCATCCCTTGGAGCTTGGTGGTGGTGGTCGGACCTCTACTTCTCTTGGAGAATTGTGGTGGCCGAAACTTGCAAGGAAGAAGAAGGTGCTTGGTGGTTCTCATCTCGGAAGATCGTTGCCCACACAACGTCCGAGGTTAGAAGAGGAATACGGTAGAAGATCAAGAGGTTTTTCTACAAGGTATAACTAGTAATTTTTCCTTTCCGCATCATACTAGTTATTTATGGAAATAATACCAAATACAAGAGGCTTACATTCTAGAATGTCGAATATGTTTTTCGATGTTGTGTTCTTTTGATTTTTCTTTTCCTTGTGATTTGATTGTTCTTTTCGGTTAACCTAAAGTTATTTTAGGAAATTAAATATTATATTTCTATAAAATGTTTTGTCTAGTCGGTGGTGGTTGCTCCCATATCCAAGAAGGTCGTGTGCCTCGCCACGTCAGTACTGGGAACCAATTATGGAAATTAATATTTAATGGAATTAATAACTTAAGGTGATTTGGGTCGAACGTGTTAAGTTTCGCAGGAGATCCAAGTCTAAACCTAAAAGAACATATAGATTAAGTTTTAGATCAAAAGTGTTAAGTTCCGCAGGCGATCCAAAATTTAATTTAAAAAAACACATGGTAGCTAGGAAAAGGTTCGGACCTTTGTACAAAATTTTTGTACAGTGGAACCTCTAGGTTTTCCGAGTAGCAACCAACAATTGGTATCAGAGCTAGGGTTTTGCCTCTGTGTATTTGGTATTAGTTTAATTATGCACATGTCATACATAATTTAAGCAGGTTAATAGTAGGATGTGCTAACTTTGTGGATGCAGGATCCAACTATTATGGCTTTTAGTTATTATGTGTGTGATTGGACCCTTGGACATGTCAAGGGCATTTATATGTGTGTGCATGATTGTATTATAAAATAGATGTATTTAGTTTGATTAGGATTTTATTTTTGATCTAGATACATGTACATTCCTTTTATGGAATATAGGATCAAAATGTAAAATTCTATTTATGTCATGGATCGAATCTTGCAAGCGTGGAACCTTCTAAGGACCGAGGCGCAGTGGAACTAGGAGCAAGACAGCTAGTCCTGGTGGCGGTGGCCAAATATGGCAGTAGCTTGGGATGGCAACACACGGAGGACAACTAGAGATAAAAGCCATAATAGTTGAAAATTAGATTTTCTATTTATTGCTTTTATATTGTGCTGTGTGTGCATGTTGGTTTACATATTTAGTAGGCTAGCATAGTTAAAATTCCTCATTTATAAATAACTAAGTGGGAGAGGGATTTTTAAGTAAACCCCATGGTCTCCATTACTGGTTTGTAAGTGATGCAAACAAGCTTGCGCGTTGGCTCTGAGTGCCTTCCTCCATAACGGATGAGCTTGTTTGTGGATCACTAGAACATACTTCCATTTTTGGATGACTATAGGAAGTTAATTAAGAGCGTGTGATCTTCCCCAACGGAAGGGGCATAATCTTATTAATGGACTTAGTGTCAAGTAATGGTATACACTTAGACACATTTAATAGTATCCTCCCCAACGGAGTCACTACTATCACTTGTGTGACCAAAGGGAAACCAACTATTGATTTGTCATAAAACTAGATTGGCAATATAATAAAATTAATAAACCCCTCTTACAAATGTTTGAATTTGTATACGTCCACACTAACGTGGCATACAAGATTCATGGTGTTTGAGGTAATTTTATTTGTCAAAAGGTTATATTGACAAGATAGTCAATGGGTAAAACCCTCCTCTTACAAATGATGAATTTGTATACGTCCACACTAACGTGGCATGCAAAATTCACGGTGTTTGAGGTGTTGGTGAATTTAAATAATATTGTTTGAGGAATCAATGTTATTTTAAATTCAAAGAGTTTTGACCAAATATTTGATCAAAGACAGATCAACTATTAATTTTATTCATAAAGTAAAGTTGACGAGATAATAAAATTAATGAATAAAATCTCCTCTTCGATTTTGTATACGCAAAATTTATGGAGATTTTAAGGAGTTGATCTTGACCAAATATTTTTGTGATTCTTAGGATGTTTGTCAATCCCTAGTAGTCATACTATAGAAAAGACTTAGTAGTCCCAATTGTAATGATTGGAAATAGGACTTGGACATTAAGGTAGACTGTCTTCTTAGAACTAAGAATAATTTAGGTGTATTTAATTCATTAGTTGAAACATGTCTAGTGGTGTTATCTACTAGAACCTGGAGTGTAGATACAAGATGCCATTAATCATGTCTGCAATTCATTGCAGGGTTCCAGGAAACCCGACAACTAAATGAAAGGTAAATCACCGTCCACATGGGCACTACTGTAAAAGTGGTAGCTGTTGCAGTGGGAGATGTTTATCCTTTGATAAGAATAAAATATGGATTTTAAGTAATTGTCTTTACGTACCAAGTTTAGAAAGAACCTGATTTCAGTTTCTAAACTATTATAGATATTGTGTCTATTTTGATAACAAAGTTGTTATCAAGAAAAATAGGAAAGTTATCTATTCTGGTATGATGGTTGACAATTTATAATCCAATAACTCCCACGATGCAACAAATGGAAATTAGTAACACATCTTCTAATTTTAAGAAAAAGCAACCTTCGGAAATGAACCAATTATATCTTTAGCATCTAAAAGCTAGGTTATACTTGAGTAGGATTCATTGGTAGCTAATGAACTTTTGGGTTCATTGGTAGTGGAAATATTTCCAACCTGCGAGTCTTACTTGGAAGGAAAATAACCAAGAAGCTTTTAAGTCCAAGGGGTATGGAGTCAAAGATATGTTGAAATCGGTTCATTCTGATTTGTGTGATCCTATGACTATCCAGACAAGAGGTAGTATTGAATATTTTGTCTATTTTATAGACAACTATTCAAGATACAAATAAATTTACTTAATGTACCGCAAGACTAAGTACTTTGATTAGTTCAAAGAGTACAAGGTTGATGCGGAGAAATGTTAAAGTAAAAAGTCACTATAGAAGATCGTAGTGGCAAGTACCTCTTGAGAGATTTTAGGAGTCACTTATCAGTAGTTGGATTTCAACCCCAACTAACTGCACCTGGTACACCCCAACAGAATGGTGTAGTAGAAAGAAGGTAAAGGACTCTTATGAAATAATTAGATAGATGATGAGTTATTCAGAAAATTACCAAATTTGTTTTAAGGATAAACTCTGATAACGAAAGTGAACATAGTACCTTCCAAGTTAGAACTCTCTACTCATATAGAATTGCTGAATAGGTGAAAACCTATTTTGAAGCATATTCGGATTCGGGTAATCCAGCACATATGTTAAAGAGAGACAATGATAAGTTGGATAGGAGTTCACTTGTTTGTAAGTTATCCTAGATAAACAAAAGTAGGTTTATAGTCTTAAAATCGAAGGTCATTGTTAGCATCAATGACCGATTTTTAGAAAAGGACTATATAATGAACCACGTGCTCATAAGTAAATTTGTTCTTAAGGAAATAATAAAGGACATGTCTAACCTAGTACCAACTGTACAAGATGAGATACCACAAGAAAACTGCAACACGTATCACAAATTGATACACAATTACAGAAAGTGTCTTGTTGTAGTGGGAGAGTTGTTATGCAACCTAAATAGGTTCATGTTTTGGGAGAGTTTTTGGACTCGATCCCTGGAGGACATGAACCTGATCTCCGGTCATATGATGAAGCACTCCAAGATAAAGATGCAACATCTTGGCAAAGAGTAATGAATAAAAGAATTAGAATATATGTATTCTAATAAAATCTGGAAGCTTGTAGAATCACCAAATGGTGTAAAAGCCGTTGGGTGTAAAAAGGTCTATAATAGGAAAAGAGGGATAGACAGGAAGGTAGTAACTTTCAAAGCAAGGCTTGATGAAAAAGGAAACTTTTTCACTGGTAGTCATGCTTAAGTCTATCCGGATTCTTTTATCTATTTGGCAAGAGGATGTCAAGACAACATTCTTTAATGGAAGTCTTGAAGAAAGCATCCATATAAAGCAACCAGAAGGGTTCATTGCAAAGGGCTAAGAGCATCTTATGTAAGCTCAATCAGTCTATGGACTGAGGCAAAGCTTCAAGGTCTTAGAACATCCGGTTTATCAAAGTAATCCAGACCTATGGATTTATTTAGTAACTGGATAAGTCTTGTGTATACAAAAGGTGTGATGGAAGCGTGGTGGTATTTCTTGTACTATACGTAGATAACATTTTTGGTAGTTGGAAACAATATCAAAATGTTGTCAGAAGTAAGGGTATAGTTGTCCAAATAATTCGATATAAAGGACTTGGGAGAATGTATATATTTTTGAGATCAAAATAATAAGAGATCGAAAGAAAAAATATATTTTACTTATCCCAAGCTTGATACATCGGAAAATCCTTGCTCATTTTTAGCATGCAAAACTCCTCGAAAGGTTTCTTACTTTTTAAGCATGGAGTGTCTTTATCTAAAGAGATGTCTCTGTTGACATCAAAAGAGATTGAGGACATGTAGGCAGTTCTTTATGCTTCGGCAGTTAGACAACCTAATGTATGCTATACACGAGATCAGAAATCTGTTTTGCCAAGGGCATACTTAGCAGATATCAAAGTAACCCTAGACAAGGACATTGGACTGCAGTAAAGCATATATTAAAGTACCTTAGAGGCGCTAGAGATTATATGCTAGCTTACAAGGCAATTAATTTGGTCCCTGTGGGTTACACAGATTTTGACTACCAATCGGATAGGGATAATAATAAGTCAACCTCGGGATTTTGTGTTTACTTTAGGAGGTAAAGTCATAACTATGGAAGAGTGATAAGCATAGGTGTTTTTCTGGACTCCACCATAGAAGCTTAGTATATGGCAAGCCTCTGAGGAAGCCATAAAAGCTGAATGACTTAATTACCTCAAGATAGACTTAGATATGATTTCTAGTTTGTCCAAAGATTATTACAATTTATTGTAATAATAATGGTGCAGTAACAAACTCGAAGAAACCATGAGTCTATAAGGCAAGTAAAACACAATAGAGCGCAAGTACCACCCAATACGAGAAATCGTATAAACGAGGAGAAGTTGTTGCCGCCTAGATTGTATCAGATGATGACCAATAGATCCTTTTACTGAGGTCCTTAAGGCAAGAGCTTTTGATGGGCATGCTGAAGGGTTAGGAATCAGATGTATGGCAGCAGATATAGCAGCTTAGTCTTTTAGTATAAGTGGGAGATTGTTAGGATGTATACTAAAAGCCTAGCTTTTGGTATAAACATTTATCTAGAAATAAGAATCACATTGGTCAAATGTCTACATTTTTGATAAATGTAGTTGTTCAATTAATTTATATTGTAGATAACATGGTGTGTGGTGTCACACACAGAGGATCATGTTATCAGTACCTTATAAATTATAAACAGTAGCTCACGACCATAATGGAAAGGAACAAACCATTGGAAGGTCATAGTGTAATTAGGTATTAGTTTATCTTAACTATATAATTACACTAGTACACTTAGAGTGTATTGAGTAGGACCATTAGAGGTCGTTTCTTTTATACTGACTTTATAAAGAAACAAAGACCTCAGTTATTATGGAAGTGCGTGCTCTTAATCCTAATATAATAACAAGCACATATATTTGATATTTATTTCTTTAATTTATCAATGGGTGAGATTTAGTTCGATGAATCAATAAGCCCGATAAGTTGGGAAATGATATCACTTATAGTGTGTGTTGTTGATTATAGAAGGAAGCGTGTCCTAGTGATCTAGGTTGAGAATGTCCCCAAGAGGAGCTCATAAGGATTGTCATGTTAAACCCTGCAGTGGACTTAGTCCGACATGACAATGAAGTTGAGTGGTACTACTCTTGGAGCTAGATATTAATTAAGTGAGTTGTCAGTAACTTACTTAATTAGTGGACATTTGTTATCTTAAACACAGGGAGACTAACACACTCATAATAAGAAGGAGCCCAAAATGTAATTTGGGATTGGTGCGGTAGTTCAATAATAGTTCTTTAGTGGAATGAATTATTATTGATGAAATTAAGTTGTGTGTTCGGGGCGAACACGGGATGCTTAATTTCATCGGGAGACCAAAACCAATTCCTCCTCTCGGTCCCTATCGTAGCCTCTAGTATATAGAGATTTATACCCACCGCATACCCACCTTCTTACCCATCCAATGGGGCCGGCCAAGCTAGCTTGGAACCCAAGCTAAGGCCGGCCAAGACCAAGTGGATGAGCCATGTAGGTGGCCGACCAAAGCTTGGGTCCCAAGCTTAGGTGGTTGGCCACTAGAATATTAAAAAGGATTTTTATTAAAATTATTTCTTATGTGGATATCATGGTTTTAAAAGAGAGTTTAAAAATTAAAAATTTCCTTTTATAGCTTTCTACAAAAGATTAAGAGAAGAGATTAATCTCTTTCCTTATTTGTAGTTTAAAAGGATGGTTTTAATTTTTGGTAAGAACTTTCCTTATTTGTAAATCATCTACATGTTTAAAAGAGAGTTTAAAATTTGAAATCTTTCCTTATTTGTTGATTAAAGGAGGATTTTAAATTTTAAGAAAACTTTCCTTTTTAACCATGTTCATGATTTAAAAGAAAGTTTAAAAATTAATAATTCTCTTTTATTAGTTTCTACAAAGATTAAGAAAAGATTTGATATCTTTCCTTATTTGTAGATTAAGAGATTTTAATTTTTAGAGATAACTTTCTTTTATCCACATGTTTAAAAGAAAGATTTTAATTTATTAAATTTCCTTTTTATTAACCACCATGAAGGGAAAAATTATTTGAGAAATTTTTATAAATTTCCGAAAGCAAATTAGGAAGTTTTAATTCTTGTGTGAATTAAAATTTCCTTGATTAAAGGGATTAAGGTGGCCGACCATTACAAATAGAAAAGAAAAATTATTTTTAATTAAATAAATTTTACTTTTTAATGGCAAAAGAATTAAGGAAGTTTTTATTAAAATTTCCTTATTTGTCAAGACCAAGGATTATAAAAGAGGGGGTAGAGGTGCCTTCACGGGTGATCAACTCTATTATTCTTCTCCTCTCTTTTCCTCCTTGGTGGCCGGCCCTAGCTTCTTCCTCTTCTCTTCTTCTTATGGCCGGCGGCAACCTCTCTTGGAGCTCTTGATGGTGGCCGGTTCTAGCTAGGAGGAGAAGGAGAGAAAGGTGGTTTTGTTTCTTGCATCCCTTGGAGCTTGGTGGTGGTGGTCGGACCTCTACTTCTCTTGGAGAATTGTGGTGGCTGAAACTTGCAAGGAAGAAGAAGGTGCTTGGTGGTTCTCATCTCGGAAGATCGTTGCCCACACAACGTCCGAGGTTAGAAGAGGAATACGGTAGAAGATCAAGAGGTTTTTCTACAAGGTATAACTAGTAATTTTTCCTTTCCGCATCATACTAGTTATTTATGGAAATAATACCAAATACAAGAGGCTTACGTTCTAGAATGTCGAATATGTTTTTCGATGTTGTGTTCTTTTGATTTTTCTTTTCCTTGTGATTTGATTGTTCTTTTCGGTTAACCTAAAGTTATTTTAGGAAATTAAATATTATATTTCTATAAAAGGTTTTGTCTAGTCGGTGGTGGTTGCTCCTGTTGGGATCGTTCGTACTCGGCTAGAGAGGGGGGGGTGTGAATAGTCGCCCCCAAATTCGCTTTCTTTCTACAAATCGAGTTAGCACAGCGGAAAATACAAAGAAACGAAAGAGAAGAAAACCAAACCTTAACACAAGGATGTAACGAGGTTCGGAGATTAGGGCTCCTACTCCTCGGCGTGTCCGTAAGGTGGACGAGTCCAGTCAATCCATCGGTGGATGAGCCCCCGGAAAACCGGCTAATAGATACTCCTTGTGGGTGGAGAAACCTCGCCACAATAACTCGCAACAGCAAGATAGAATACAAGGAATACAAGAAGTAAATACAATGAATGTAACAATACAAGCTTGCCTTCTTGTCGTCGACTGAAGTCCTGGAAGCAACAACTTCACGGACGAATGCCAACAAAAAGCTCAGCCGAAAGAAGCTCACGCGGGGCTTCGGAAGTGAGCTCAACAAAGCTCAGTCGAAGCTCAAACTTCAGCAACAGAACAGAAGTTCTAAGAAGGAAAAAGAAAGAGAGAGTTCTCACAGAAGATGCCCTCGTCTCCTTATACCTGCGAAGAAGAAACAGCGAAGAAACTAGCCGTTGCGTCACAACGGCTAGATGTGGACCGATCGACATCTGATCGGTCCGCAGACCGATCGGAGAAGAGGAGGTTCCCCGATCGGTCCATGGACCGATCGGGGACCTCTGATCGATCATCAGAAACTGATCGGTGCGGGCCTGCGTGCCAGGCTTACCGATCGGTCCCCGCACCGATCAGCCCCTCTGCGCCTCGCTCTGTTCGGTCGACGACCGATCGGTCACCGGACCGATCAGAATATTCGAGTATCACCGGATCGATCACCGGATCGATCTAGTTCATGGTTTCGCCCAAACCAAGTCCAAACCAACATCCGGTCAATCTTGACTTGTTGGTACTTCATTCCTAGCATCCGGTCACTCCCTTGACTGCTAGAATTCTCCGCCAAGTGTCCGGTCAATCCTTTGACCTACTTGGACTTTCCTCAACACGGATGTCCGATCATCCACGATCCATCAGATTTTCCTTGCTCGGCTTCACTCACCCGGACTTTCACCGGCTTCACTCACCAGGATTTCCAACGCCTAACATCCCGTTAGGACTTTTCCAGCTTCACTCCCACTCGACTTTCAACCTAACGTCCCGTTAGGACTTTCCCCGGCTTCACTCACTGGGACTTTCCACACCTGTCATCCAAGTTAGGACTTTCCCACTGCTTCACTCACCGGGACTTTCCACACCGCCTAACATCCCGTTAGGACTTTCCTCGTGCAAGCTCCCCGCTGACTTTCCGCGTCAAGCTACCGCTTGGACTTTTCCCCTTGCTAAGTCTCCGTACTTGGACTTTTCGCGTGCCAAGCTCCCTGCTTGGACTTTTCCCGAATCACGGTCAACCAGGTCAACTTTGACCTAAGGTTGCACCTACAATCTCCCAAACACCTATTCTTGTCAAACATCAAGAATACAACTCTCTTCTCGTCAAACATCGTCAAACATCAAAACACAACTCGAGTCAGGTCAACTCGAGTCAGGTCAACCAGGTCAACCTTGACCTAAGATTGCACCAACAGCTCCCATATCCAAGAAGGTCGTGTGCCTCGCCACGTCAGTACTGGGAACCTATTATGGAAATTAATATTTAATGGAATTAATAACTTAAGGTGATTTGGGTCGAACGTGTTAAGTTTCGCAGGAGATCCAAGTCTAAACCTAAAAGAACATATAGATTAAGTTTTGGATCAAAAGTGTTAAGTTCCGCAGGCGATCCAAAATTTAATTTAAAAGAACACATGGTAGCTAAGAAAAGGTTCAGACCTTTGTACAAAATTTTTGTACAGTGGAACCTCTAGGTTTTCCGAGTAGCAACCAACAATTAGGTTCATGTTCGACCTGATATAATTCAATATCAAGCCCAACATCGAAAATTTTGATAATTCTTTCTTATTATATTTTAACACATAACATATTTAAATTTCTTGCAACCCAGAAATCAATAGGAGCTGAAATAGGTGTAATCGGAGCTCTCTAAGTCCATTAGTATATTTTGATCTAAATCCACTTATGGACTTAGAGAGTTCCGATTATATCCATTTCAGTTCCTGTGAATTTTTAGAGTTGTATGGAGTTAAACGATACTATCCATCACTTATTTTGACTTCTTAGTGGTGTTAAAATATCTTCAGAATAATCAATGTGTAAAAAAGAAAAAAGAGGAGATGAAAGAGAAGAGATGTTTCATGTATAAGGGGAAAGAAAAGATATAGAAAAATGACAGAGAAAATAAAAAGAAAAATAGTCAAATTTATAAGAAAGAGAAAAATGATAGAAAAAATAAAAAAATAGTTAAATTTATTAGAAGAGTAAAATAGGAAGAGTACTTAAAAAAAAATAAAAAAAAATACACCCTTAATAAATGATAAAATATCATGTACCTTTTAATAAATAAAAAAAATCTAAATCCGTCTTATGATAAATTACCGAATAAAAACTCTATCGCTAAGAGCTTCCATGAGTTGGTATTAGTTTTTAGGTGTTATAATAGTTATTGTATTAAAATCAATTTGTGGTGGTGGTAATACCAACGTGGCTCGTGTTCAATGCTTTTGTAAATAAAAATAAAATAAAAATTTTGTTTAGAAAAAAAGCTCGTTCACACACAGATGAGTTTATTAAAAAAAAATTAAAAATCAACAAATAAAATTAAATTGATAATATATTTTTAATGGGATTAAAATTTTAAAAAATAAACGATCAGTTGACGACTAATAGATCTATAAATAGAATAATCATCTTTGAATTAGTTATTTTATATTTTCTCTTTACATTTAATTTATATATATTATTTTTTTATTTTATAAAAATATAATTTTTTTATAAGTGTACTTCTGCATTTCAAATTTATAATAATATTTTAATTTTAAATAAATAATACTAATGGATAAAAAAAAATATTTATTACCTATGTAATAAATATATTTAAAAATAATATTATTATTTATTTTAAATAATAATTATTTAAATTATGTAAATAAAATTAAAATTATATTTATTTAATATAAACTAAGAATAAAGATAAATGAATGAACAACTAAATTTATAAATAATAAGTGTTAATATTAAATTAAATATAACGAATATATTAATATAATGTGTATGTGGTACATGGACCTCGTATTTTTTAATAGGATGATGGATGTTATAAAAACATCTCTAACGGTGTTATGGCGGAGATGATTTTTAATTTTTTTTTGGTGTGGGTCTCATAAAAACGAAGACAAAGACAAGAAGCTGGATTCGAAAAAGCTTCTTGAATTTTGATGACACGTAGGAATGAGAAGAATAAAGAAGCTGGGAAAAATCTCCGTTAGAGATGCCTTAACACCTCCTAATACGAATGCTCTAAAAACTCCACACGAGTAAGAAGGTATCGCCTCATCAACACTATTATACCAAAAGTTAATTTAAGTGCGTAAGTTATATTTTAAATTCGTTTAATAGATAAATTATCTCAAAGCAAATATGATGATTTCCCAAATTGTATAGTTGGTTATACGATTTACCTAAATTGCATAGGTAGTTTTGGGATTGTCCAAATCGCGTAACAGGTTCATTTGTCATTTATCCTTCCCAAAAATTGCATACTTGGTCGCGTGATCGTCTAAAGCAGGGAGGTTTAAATGGTAATTTGAGGCATCTCATAGGACTACTCATGATTTCTTAATTGTAAAAAAATTTCGACACTGCCTTGCTCCCGCTTCATTAGTAAAACTAGAAACCATAGTTCCCATCGACAAAATCAACCTAAATCCTTACTTTTTATTCATAGGACCTCCTCCATTTAGTATTAACCCGTGCTTTCACTAGCCACGGTAGCTCTCAACGCTTCACTGTTAACCACGTGATCTTCCTTTGGTACAAGGCTTCTATCCCTTTTTGGTGTTTATTCACTGGAAGAATCAGGTCCGAGTGAGGGTTAACCCCAAGGCTACTAATCATTAATATTCAAAATATCAAAGAATCTATCATTTTCTCAGGTGAAATTATTTTGATTATATGTTTTCAAAAATTTTAAGCAAAATATGTATACTTAGTTTTAACTTAGTTTCATAAAAGTAAGTTTAACTTAGTTTTATAAAAGTTATGTGATTGAATTGACTTAAACAATATCATATAGGTAGGTCATCAAACTTAGTTTTAAAAAAAATACATTATCTCTGTGGGATTGTTGTGCGTTGAGAGAGAGGGTAAAACTCAATAAAACAGTTATTGTATTTTGACAATCGACGGGTTTAAATTGATGGTGTTTATAATATGTAAGTTGATTTTCATTAGATTACTAGTGTTATTCAGATTTTGGAGTAGGTATGTTCAAATTTGATATTTGGTAATTGATAAAATGATCTTGTACTTATTTGTGAAAATATTTTTATCTTATTATATGTTGGTAATAAATTGTTGAAAAGATTATATCAAACGAGTAGATGTGTATAATGGTATTGAATTTTACATATTAAAAATGTTGAATTGGTGTTGGTTTTGAAAATAAAAACCCTGCTTTAAGAATTATGTATCACATTAATGGTTAGGCTATAGATATATTTAGAGAACTAGATGAGCCCATCTGTCATATTTTCATGTTATTCAAAGTTATCTTGGTCTATTAATCACTTTTGTGATGAAATCAACAGACCTATATATGTCTAAAAATCATAAATTAAAATTTTACTAACATATTGGAGTCTGAGGAACGCATTTATGTTGTCAGATGTGGGCATCACCGTCTTACAATTTATAATGAGCCTTCTATATCATTTATCATGTTGAAAACGTGTATAAAAAATAAATGAACTTAATACAGTGTAGCATGGTTGTGTTTGATGACATGAGTGTATTGAGAAGACCAAGATGAGCACATAGGACTTTTACTCATTTGTGTTGTTAGATAGTGGGTATCATCATCTTACCAAACCAGTAACAACGTGTTGCTGGTCTTTCCATACCAATGACACACTATAATATCTGTTAGAACACTCTATTATTGATTCTAGCAAGACCATGAATATGTTGTTATAGATTTTTCCTAGACCAGCAACACATGTTAGGAACGGTTGAGCTAGAGGAGGAGGGGGGTGAATGGCTCACTTCGATTTCTTCATTGACTTGATTTTGAGTGGCAAAAACTTGAAGGCAATGCTAACTCTTGTATTTACTTGGTATCCACCTCCTCAAAGAGGTATATAGTCCAATGATCCACACCACCGTCACTCTTCCACTATAGAACTTCTCCTTTTCGGAATTACATCAAAGGTGGAGAAATCTTACAAGATTTACAACTCTCTCTCTCTCTCCAAAGGAAAAAGCTCACAACCACTACAAGAAAGAAGAAGAGGATGATTACAAACTTGGAATAGCTTCTTCTTTGTAGAGTACAACTTGAAAATATGGCAAGAAGGAGAGCTTGAACTTGTTCTTGAGCACTTGAGAGATCTTGAGCACTTGAGAGCAATAGAATAGTGCATTTTCGAGAGGGATTTCATTTCCTCTTTTTGAGCTTTTTAAACGTCTTCAAATATAGTTGTTTCTCACATAATCGTCGCCGTGAATCTATTGGGTACATCTCCAATCAATTCAAAAGTATCCGTTGAGCACCACCACATCAAGATCAATGATGTAGATATTTGGTTCGAACCTCAATCGATTGGGCCAGTATTCTCAATCGATTGAATTCATCAATCGATCACTAGATCGATTCAGATGCGTGTTGAGCTTTCGCACAGAAACTTCATCAATCGATCGACCAATCGATTAGTTTCCTCCAATCAATCGGCTAATTGATCCAAGAGCATTCTATGCTTCATGCAGAAGCTTCATCAATCGATCAGCTGATCGATCCAGGAGCGCTTTGTGATTCGCGTAGAAGCTTCGTCAATCGATCGGTCAATCGATTGGTTTACTCCAATTGATCAGTTGATCGATCCAGGAGTGCTCGTGCTTCGCGCGGAAGCTTGGTCAATCGATCGGCCGATAGATTGGTTTCATCCAATCGATCGACTGATCGATCCAAGAACGCTCTGTTTCACAGACGTGCATCTCAATCGATTTACCAATCAATTGCTGGTTTCTCGATTAATAACAAGTGGATTAATACATATTTATTTTAATAAATACCTCATGCCAGATGAACCCCTATTCTCTGGACTTTCTTGCCTTGAATCTGACCTTCTGACCTACAAGGACTTTTCTTGCCAAGAATCCGATCCTTGACCTTCTTGGACTTCTCTTGCCTTACATCCGGTCTTCTGACCTACAAGGACTTCTTTTACCAAGAATCTGGTCCTCGACCTCCTTGGCCTTCTCTTGTCTTGCATTCTGTCTTCTGACATATAAGGACTTTTCCTGCAAACTTACAATACATGTTAGATCCAAACGTATTAACCTAAACTTAAATAATTGTCAATACATTGAAATTTCTAGGGCATGATTGCACCAACAATACATTGTTGTTGATCTTTCCACACCAGTAACACACTATAATATCTCTTAGAACACTCTATTGTTGATCCTAGCAAGACTAGAAACACATTCTTGTTGAGAGAGAGAGAGAGAGAGAGAGAGACACACACACAAACTATTCCGCGCACCCCGTGAGCACATCAATCTTTTTTTTATTTTAAAATTTTTATCGTATATAATACTATAACTCAAACTCTAAACCCTAAAAACAAAATCTTAAATGGCTAAAATCCCACTCCAAAAAAAAATAAACAAAAAAATCTAGACAACGCCCAATAGTGCACATCGCATCGCCAAGAATAACAAAGGGGTGTGTGTGTGTACACAAGAGCGATATGCTCTCTGACTTGCATTCACACTGCATTTTCATGACTGAGATGACTTGGGATACCTGGAATCATGTGGGGCACCTCGAATGATTCCAAGCACCCTGAGTCATCTTAATCGAGCAAATGCGGACTGTAGCAACACCCCACCAAGATTAGTAGATACAGTGTTGTAGCAGCTACGAAATTATAGCTACTACAACATTCTTGTTTGTGGTCCTGCCACATTGTAGCAGCTATGATTTTGTAGCTGCTACAATGTTCTGATCTAACCATGCTGTAGCAGCTAAGCAGCTATGAAATCGTAGCTGCTACAACATTCTGGTCTAGACATGTTGTAGTAGTTACGATTTCGTAGATGCTGCAATGTTCTAGTTTGTAGTCTAACCATGTTGTAACAACTATGAAATTGTAGCTGTTACAACATGTTAGAACAGCACGTTATAGCCGCTACAATTGTCACTACTACAACATTCTGGTCTGTGGTCTAACCATGTTGTAGCAGATATAATTTCGTAGCTGCTACAATGTAGCGTTGATATAGTGAAAAATATAGTTTATGATTTTTTAAATTCTAATAGGGCACTACTACAATAGAAAAAATTTGACGAAGCACTGTTATAGTAAAAGGCATGCATAGTCTGGCAGTAAGAGTCGAGATATCAACTATATATATATATACCCCTCCTTCGCTACTGTAGTGACTCGCTTACGTGGTGTTGACAGCTCGATTTCTTTACATTATTAAATTCCTTTTATTCTCTCTCCCCTTCCACCCTCGACTTTCCCAAATCTAAATTTTCCTCACTCTCGCTCCTTCCTTCACCGTCGTCTTCCTCTCCATCTAACTCCTGTTAGCAAGCAAAGCAAAGGCACTGCAAGTTAAGCAGCCACATGCTTATTCTTGAGCTAGTTGGAAGCTCCCTAAACTGCCACCGTAAATATAACCAACGCTACTTTACTTAGTACCCCTCTCCATTCTTGATCGTAAGAGTTTCCACTCCACTATCTATTTCTGAACTCTATACAATATTTTTATTAATATTTATCCTAAAACGTACAAGCTCTGGCTGCTACAATGTGTAGTAGCTATTTGGACAGTCCAAACAACATTTTCTTAATATTTTTTAGTTACATAATTTGTAGGGAACTTGTCAAATATTATTTCCCATACTTTATAACCAATGATAAATCATTTCATTTTAAGTTATAATTCCCTATAATCCTAATATATTATTAGGACTTATGCTTCAACGTATAAGCTTGACTCTTGCTACAACGTGTAGTAGCTACTTGATATTTAGTTGCTATAACATATAGCAGCTATTTGAACAGTTATCTTCTACACGTTGTAGCAACTACTTGGACATTTAGTTGTTACAACTTGTAGCATCTGCTTGAACAGTTAACTGCTACACGTTATAATATCTACTTGGGCATTTAGTTACTATAACATGAAGCAGTTACTTAGTAAGTCATTTTATTTTAAGTTGTAATTCCCTTTAATCCGAATATATTATTTATACGTGATTCTAAATGATCTATTTAATTAATATAGGGAAGACATATGTTGTCTTTATTCGGCATTAGCCGGGTATTTATGACACCTGGATAGAAGTAGCTACACAAGTTAATCATTTTAAGGGCACTATACACTAGTCCTTCGAGAGTATAGAGGATGCAATAAGAGCTTTTGAAGCCTTCAACGTACAATCTTACAATGTTAATAATATTTTTTGATAAATTTTTTTTTAGTTATATGTTGATCATTCACAAGTGTATGGAATAGTCGCTAAGTAATAAAAGTTATCGATCCTCAAGGACTAGTGGTAAGCATTAGGGATGTTGCAAAGTGAATTATCTAGATTATCGAAAGGTTGATGGTTCATGAACTAGAAGATGATTGAAAGCTAGAGAGAGCTTGAAAGAGAGAGATCTAGTGGAGGAATTATTTGGGGAAGTCTGTCTTAGGAAGGAAGTTCTAAGATGTCGGTTTCATTGTGATGCTCCTTAATGTAAAATGGATAGTGTCCTCTAAGTTTATCCCTCGTTGGAAACTTAAGTATTTACTAATGCTACCCCATGATGGTCTTATCAGGGTATTTCCTGTTTGTATCCAATGTTATTAAGTAAGAAGGGTAACATAGAAAGTCTGGTTTAATGGTTACCCAATTGTCACCTAGGGACCTCCGATCATATAATCTAAATCACACCAATTACCTCTTAGTACGAAGTAGGGAAAACCCTTTAAGCACAAATTAAAGTATTTCTTATATAGATTTTACCTCCGTTTTGAGGGAATCCACATGATGTCTGGTTTAACTATTATCCTTTGTTACCAAGGGACACCCGGTCACACAATCACGAGTATTCCTACTACACTCCAACTAATCCATACATTCATTCAATTTAAAAACATGCATTAGAAATAAGGATTCACACATGCATTCAATTAAATAAGATCTAAGCATAAATATGTCATTAAAACAAGGAAAAGGAATATCCCCTTTGTCCTAGAACTAGGAGAATCTACCCATAACCAAAGGAATAAGACTCGAAGAAATTAATAAAAGTATTCTACAATCAAATCAAGGAGAAAAGAAGAGAATCTCTTTGCCAAGTGAGAATAGAGTCTTCAAGTCCAATCCTTCGCTTGAAGAGGAGAGTGAATGGCAGAAACGACTTCAGATCGCCTAAAATCTCCCTGAAACGATGATGGTTGTCCAAGATGGTCTCCTCCAAAAGGAGAAAACTTCCTCTTTTGAAAATGGGAGTTACCCTTTTATAGGCATGGGGTCGTGTCCCCCCTACCCTAGGTACACATGGTCGTGTTGAATGACATGGTCGGCCCGTGCATATAGTGTAATAGGTGACACGATCATGCCTGGTAGGCATGGCCAGGCCGTGTGAAATGCTGAGCGAGGTGGCACAACCGTGCCATTAGCACGGCCTACCCATGTGACGTATTAGGAAGGAAGACACGACCATGCCATTTGGCATGGCCTGCCTGTCTAAAGCTCTAGAATGAGTGGCACAGCCTGCCCATTGCTGCGTCCTGGGAGGTCTCCATCACACGTTCTTTGTCCAATTTCACTCCTTATCACGCCCTTTCAATAAAAACACAAAGAGGAGCAGATCTCTGAACAAAACAAGTAGCATGCTAATAAAATGATAAAAATGAGTATGATAACATAAACCAAATATAAGAAATGCAAGTGAATGTATGTTAATAATGGTCTAAATGCATATATAACCTACGCACATCATTATATAATTTGGATGAAACTTGCCAATTTAAGTCATTTCAATTTCCCACAATTGATTTGATGGTAAGTCGATTCAATTTAAATTGTAATTCCCTCTAATCCTAATATATTATTAGAATATGCTACAATGTAAAATCCCTAGCTGCTACAATGTGTAGCAACTACTTGGATAGTTAGCTGCTACACTTTGTAGCAACTACTTCGACAGCTAGCTATTATACATTGTAGTAGCTACTTCAATATCTAGTTATTACATGTTGCAGTAGCTATTTGGATAGTACAAACAATCTTTTCTTACCATTTTTTGATTATATAATTTATAGAGAACTTGCCAAAAATTATTTTCCATAATTCATTCAATAGAAAGTTATTTCAATTTAAGTTGTAATTGTTGGTATTGGAAGAACTAAGTTAATCAAACTTGTGTTTTGATATTTGGAAAAAGTTCAAAGTTAAACTATGTTGTGATCTAACAAGTCTAACTAAGTGTGTAGGAATGCCCCAAGTGATCTTAGGTAAGGTGAAAGACCTAGTTAAGGCTAAGCAAAGAAGTCCTAGTGGACACTAGGCAAGTGGGAAGTCTTAGTTGTGATTAGGCAATGAAATCCTAGTCCATGGGACTAAGCAAAGTCTTGGTAGGTTAAGGACGTTGAGCAAAATCTTAGGGTCGAGGACACTAGGTGAAAGACTTGGGAGTCGCGTACACCAGGCAGGAAATCCTAGGGTTGAGGACACTAGGTGAAAGTCCTGAAGTCTTGGATACTGAGCAAAAGTCCAAATGATCTAGAGGATCGGTTTGGCAAAAAGGTAAACTCTCCTAAGAGGAGTAGGTGAGAACGTATTTCTCATAAAGGGAACAATAGATGTCGATCTGATCTAGAGTTTCAGCAAAACTCAAAATCAGGATCGAATAGTCCTTTGTTCTGCTTTATATATTATTTGTGCTTGTGCTAACCTTGTGTTGCAGAAAGTTAATGGCTAAAAAAGGGGAGTCCAGGCACCTAGAGCATGTCTATGCGCCAGAACGTTCGGGCACCCAGAGTTGCTCCATGCACCCAAGTGAGCAACGAAAAGGGAGCGCCCGGGTGGCTGTCAGGGCACCTGGATGGTCCAAGCGCTTGGACAGGTCCAGACACCTGAACCAGCAAAAGTTCATCTTCTTTCTGCGGTGGCATGCTTCGAATGGCTGACTCACGTCTGCAGTCCAGGCACCCAAACATGGATAAACTTCTAGAATGAAGTCTCGATCAAAATTCAAACTTAAATATTTCTTAAAATTCAACCTTAAATATCTCACAAAATTCAAACTTAAATATCTTTCAAAATTTAAACTTAAATATCTCTCAAAATTTAAACTTAAAATTCAAACATGATTATTTTCTACAAATTTGGACTTAATATTTTTTGAAATCCAAACTTAAAATCAACTTAAAAATTAAGATTAACTTAACTCCATCTCACACAATATCATAAGCTTAACATGTCTGATAACATAGATTAGGTGAGATAAAAAATCAGGAAAGTAGATGATTACTTTAAATATCTTTTTTAATTTTTTTTTTTTTTTTGCATGCTTGGACTTTAGGATGATACTTATACTATTAAACCTAATTTTGAAGTTAACTATCCCCTTAAAACTTAAAGCACTTACCTAAGGCAATTACATAAAAAACTCTTTCAATTTTTTAAGGCATTAATCAAAAGAGAGAAAAAGGGTTAAAGTTTTAGTATTTTAAAAAAAAAGTAATATTTCAAAAGTTAGGTTTTTTCAAAAGAAGGTATATTTTCAAAAGTAAGTTTTTCAAAAGTTAGTGTTTTCAAAATTAATTTTTTTTTTAATTTCTAAGTTGCTAGTTTTCAATAGCTAGAATCTTTTCAAAGCTAAGTATTTTTTTCAAAAATAAAAGAAGAAAATCTAAGTTTTGTAAAAACTAAGTATTTTTCAAAGTGATGCTTTTCAAAAGCTAGATTATTTTCAAAGTTAAGAATTTAGCTAAGCATTTTTTAAAATAGATTCTTTTCAAAGCTTAGTATTTCTTTCAAAAAGAAGATTTTAAAAGTTAGATGTTTTTCAAAGTTGTTCAAGGTTAAGTCATACTTTTCAGGGGAGTTTAAAGTTAAATATTTTTTTAAAAAATAAAAGTTAAATTGTTAGTCTAAGTTTTTTTAAGTACTTTTAAATCTAAACAATTTTTTACAAGTTAAATAATTTTTTTCTCTACTTAATATTTTTTGATATATGTCAAAGGGGGAGAAAATGTGTTAAAAGTAAAGTAAACGTTTTAATTAAGGAGGAGTAACATTTAAGGGGGAGTGGGTAACATTTAAAGGTGTTAAAAGTAAAGTAAAAAAGTTTTAATTGAGAAGGAGTAACATTTAAGGGGGAGTGAGTAACATTTACATTTATTTTTTTATCTTGAAAAATGTTATATAAAGGCTTACTTGTTATTTGCTCTAAAAATCTGACTTTATTATTTTAAATTTTTTTACTTAACTTTAAACGAGATTGTCATAAATCAAAAAGAGAGAGATTGTTGGTGTTGGAAGTACTAAGTTAATCAAACTTGTGTTTTGATATTTGATAAAAGTTCAAAGTTAAGCTGTGTTGGGGTCTAATAAGTCTAACAGAGTGTGTAGGAAAGTTCTAAGTAATCTTAGGTAAGGTGAAAGTCCTAGTTGAGACTAGACAAAGAAGTCCTAGTGGATACTAGACAGATAAAAAGTCTTAGTTGCGACTAGACAATGAAGTCCTAGTCCGTGGTACTGGGCAAAGTCTTGGTAGATCAAGGACGTCGAGTGAAATTCTAGGATCGAGTACACTAAGCGAAAGACCTGGGGTCATGGACACCACGCGAGAAATCCTAGGGTCGAGAATACTAGGTGAAAGTCTTGAGCAAAAGTCTAAACGGTCTGGAGGACTAGTTTGACAAAAAGGTAAACTCTCCTTAGAGGAGTAGGTGAGGACGTGTTCCCTGTAAAAGGAACAATATGCATCGGTCCAACCTAGAGTTTCAGTAAAACTCAAAGTCAGGATTGAACAATCCAAAGATTATCAAAATTATTCTACTTTATATATTATTTGTGCTTGTGCTAACCTTGTGTTGCAAAAAGTTGATGGTTGAAAAAGGGGAGTCTAGGCGCTTGGACCATGTCCAAGCACCCTGACGTCCGTGGGCCCGGAGTTGCTCCAAGTGCCTAGGCCAGCAACGAATAGAGAGCGCCTGAGTGGTTGCCAGGGCACCTAGACTGTCCGGGAGCCCCGACGGATCCAATCGCCCGGACTGATAAAAGTTCATCTTATTTCTGCAATAGCACACTTTGACTGGCTGACCCACGTCAACACTCTAGGCGCCTGGAGGTGGTACGGGCCCCCAGACATGGATAAACTTCTCAAATGAAGTTCGACAATAACACGCCATGTCAGCACACTCCAGGCACTTGAGGAGGGATCTAGGCACCTAAATAGGGCTATAAAAGGAGGCTTCGACCAATAGCCTCAAAACAACAATCTGAACGACTTTCCCTCCTGCACACACCTCTGGAAATGACTCGATGACGCTGTAACACTAGTCCAATGACCGAATGCATGAATCTTTAGATCTATAGTTGTCGATATACTTTACTTTATTAGTTGGTTAAATATTGTAATTTTGCACTTGTACTTATTCAGACTTGATAGTGAATTACCCAACAAAAGTGGTCAACGATCACCTAGCCTTGGAGTAGGAGTCATCATAGGCTTCGAACCAAGTAAAAGAAAATTTGTTAGCATTTGTTTTCTTTTTATTTTACTCCCTCTTTCCGCTGCATTCTCCGATAGTTAGTTAGCTGTTATAACGTATAGCAGCTACATGGACAATTAGCTACTTAGATGAAATAAATCAGTTAATGGATATTTATATTTGTCTTGTTATCATTTTTTATATCCAATATTATAGTTCGCATGTTTAATACATTTTAATGTATTATAATTCAAGTTATAACTGCTACAACGTGTATCAACTATCAATTAGGTAGCTTCTACAACATGAAAATCATTGGAATAACTCATTGTAGCAGCTACTAGACAATAGTTGCTAAAATGTCAAACTTGTGTTATAGTAGCTATGTAACTGTAGATGATATAACCTATTGTACAAGGTTGAGATTGATCAACTCACAGTTCAACATTAAAAGTAAAAAATTACTGATTCTATTAGAAAGACAAAATATGGAAGATAGTCATTATAAGACACCAACAAAATAAAAAGGAACATCAACACAACAAAAGGAAGAGTTACAATATGACCCTTCTCTAGCCTATGGACTTCTAAAGCGAGCCCCTAGCATTCCATGCTTTCTAGTAGATCGATGGCACTTTCACAGCTGTCCTAGTCTCTACCAGTGTTTGAAGGGCTCCCTTCAACTAGCTCACCGCTTGATTTCACTTTTGCTGCAAGGTTGCCAGTGGTTTAGAAGGGAGGGAGGCCGAAGAGTCTTCCCAAGACCCCAAAGAAGAGGAAGATGTTGATTCATCAATCAGTATCACGAGACCATGAGAAGGTGTTATTTTCTTGGCTCCCAAAGGAGAAGTCATTATCTGAAATTGAAGGGTTTAGGAAAATGAAGGATAAAGGGTTTAGGATGTCATCTTTATAATGGTGTAATGTCATCAATTCCAAAGGTAAAGTGCAAGGAGTGGTGAAATTTATTTCAAGAAGTTGAAACATTATTTCAGGTAGCACATTTAATGGAATGGGAGGAGTTGGTAAAATTTAATAATTACAATCATGGTGATGTTGTAGCAGTTACGCGTCCATAACTGCTACAACACAAACTTCATGTTGTGGTTGCTACATGTTATAGTTACTACACATTGTAGCAGTAACTTACAACAAGGAGATGTACAAACCCTTTGAGTATGGAAGCTTGATTTCCCTTAAGGCCCTCTGGCTTCGACCTTTGTGAAAGCATCACACCAATGTCCCCCAGCTGTGGGCTCATATAATCATCTATAGCCTTACACTAATTATACCTACCTAAATTCTCAAAATCATCTACACAATCAATTGGTGTTTATACTAGTAATCTATATATTCTACCAGTAGTAGTAAATAAAATACAAACAAAGAAATATAATATTAAAAGTTGGCAAAAGAAAGTATCAGATTCAATAGATGAAGGTTATTTGTTGAGGTTGATCATCTTGTTCTCTAGTTCCTTTTTTGAACACTCCACATTACTAAAGTGTTGAAGAAAGAATGGGGTGGTGGTTGCATGTTGCTATAAATTAACTTTGTCACCTTGGTCTGGGAGTCCTAGCATTAGTGAAATATCTTTCCTTATGAAGCAAATCTCCTTATTATGAAAGATGAAACATTTGCCTTTAATGCCCCAATTGTCAAACATATTTTGTATAAGGCTTCGTATATTTGCAATTTCAAGTATGACTACAGCCGAAGCAAATGGGCTTCCATTTATCAACTCTATTCATCGGTTGTTTTTGTCTAGTAATGATAAAAATGAATTGAAGTGAGGGTAGTTACTTTTCCAATATACTTTCTTACGATATGCCTGGGAAGCATAAGTTCTCTGGCTCGCCATTTAATTCTATCAAGCAAATATATTAGATCTTAGTGATAATTATTTGGCTTCATTATGATGATGTTAATTTTCAACCATAATATGATACATTACAATGTTAGTTTTCAACCATAATATGATGCATTACAATGTCTAGTAGCTGGCTAGCTACTACAATATGATTAGTAGCTGCTACAATATGACTACTAATCATGTTGTAGCAGTTACGGTTAAGTAGCTGCTACAATATGGCCATAAGTAGGGACTATAGGATTTAACCACATTGTAGCTATCATTAGGGTTTAACTACATTGTAGCACCTACTATCGAATAGTTGCTACAACGTTACAACCTTTTTCTAAACCCCTATTCCCTAAAAGTAAATCTTCAAAGCGAAGACCTATAATTAGACAACACCATTGTAACAACTAGGAGAAGAATCAAAACCCTAAAAAAATCAAAACCCTAAACAAGAGGAGAAGAATCAAAACACTAAACCCTAACAAAATACTTATGATGAAGGCGAAGCTTCGGAGGAGAAAATGAGTCGTCACGGTGAGGTTGATAGACGAAGACACCGTAGACCATCGGTCTACTTCCAATGAGAATCTTTTGAAATATTTGTCGCACGCCTGGTTTAAGGGTTGTAACTTTGGCCAAAACCATGAGGGTAAAATAATAATTACACAATATAATTTTTCTTTCATGTTATAGCAGCTACTTGATTGATAGTTGATATACATTGTAGAAGTTACAACTTGAATTATAATACATTAAAATGTATCAAACATGCGAACTATAATACTAGATATAAAAAAATGAAAACAAAACAAATATAAACATTAACTAATTTATAGAAGCTAAGTAGTTAATTGTCTAAATAGCTGCTACATGTTGTAGTAGCTAACTATCCAAGTAGCTACTACATGTTATGGTAGCTAGGTCTTGTATGTTGTAGCATAAATCCTAATAATATATATTAGGATTAGAAATAATTACAATTTAAATTGAAATGACTTACCATCGAATGAATTGTGAGAAATGATATTTGACAAGTTTCCTACAAATTATATAACCAAAAATGGTAAGAAAAGGTTGTTTGGACTATCAAAGTAGCTGCTACAACGTGTAGTGGCTAACTATCGAAGTAGTTGCTACAATGTGTAGCAGTTAACTATCCAAATAGTTGCTACACATTGTAGTAGCTAAAAATTTTATATTATAGAATAAATCCTAATGATATATTAGGAGTAGAGGAAATTACAACATAAATTGAAATGACTTACCATCAAATTAATTGTGAGAAAATAAAACAACTTAAATTGGCAAGTTTTCTATAAATTATATAATAAAAAAATTATTAAAAAAATTATTAATATTGTAAGATTGTACATTGTAAACTTCAAAAGCTATTATTGCATCATCTTTACTCTCGAAGGACTGGTATATAGCGTCCTTAAAATGATTAACTTATGTAGATGCTTTTATCCATGTGTCATAAACACCTGGATAATGCCCAATAAAGATAACATATATTTTTCCTTATATTAATTAAATACATCATTTAGAATCACGTATAAACAATATATTAGGATTAGAGAAAATTACAACTTAAAATAAAATGACTTACCAAGTAGCTGCTAAACATTGTAGCAGCTAAATGTCCTGGTAATTACTACAACGTGTAGCAGCTAACTGTCCAAGTAGCTTCTATACATTGTAGCAGCAAAATGCCCACGTAGCTGCTACAACGTGTGGTAGCTAACTATCCAAGTATTTACTACACGTTATAGCAGAAAAAATCTAAGTAGCTGATATACGTTGTAGCAAGCGTCGGGCTTGTATATTGTAGTATAAATCCTAATAATATATTAGGATTAGAGGAAATTACAACTTAAAATAAAATAACTTGCCATTGGTTATGAAATGAGGAAAATGATATTAGGCAAATTCCCTGTAAATTATATAAGCAAAAAATGGTAAGAAAATATTATTTAGAAGGTCCAAGTAGCTACTACATATTATAGCAGTTAGGGCTTATACATTGTAAGTTAAATCTTAATAAAAAATATTATTGAGCTTCCAGCTAGCTCAAGAACAAGCATGCAACTGCTTAGCTTGCAACACCTTTTTTTTTTATGAAAGGTAAATATATATCATAAAAAATGCACAAACATACCAAAAAAATAATCATGGAGCCCCTTATGTCATATCTGACAATCTGTCAAATCTGGAAGGGAAACCATGATCACGTATATGTGCTCACTCATGTACCATCTCACAGTCTTTGCTACACATGTTGGCTGTCTACTCATCCTTAGTATGAGATACCGAAGTTGAGATATCAATCAACATCGTCCATGATCTTTGTATATACTCCTCATGTCTCCTCATCAATTAGCTTGCCGCTCACCTTTGCTTTGCTTTGCTTGTTGGTAGGAGCAAGATAGATCAAATGACAGAGGCCAAGGAAGTAGCGAGAGTGAAGGAAATTTAAATTTGGGAAAGTTGAGAGATTAAAAGTCGAGGGTGGGGTTTTGAATAAAGGGTGGAATGAGAGAGAGAATAAAAGGAATTTAATAATGTAAAGAAATTGAGCTAGCAATGCCAAGTAAGCGTGTTGCTTACTATCAAGCAAGAGGCGTCAGGCATATATATATATATATATATATATATATATACCATTGGATGTGCGACAATACGCGACTGAGACGTGGCACCTGCCACGTCAGGTTTTTTTTATTTTTTCCTCTCACCTATGCTTGTAACATCTCTTCTCTTTTCTCCCTTCCCTCTCATTTGCATGCATGCAATAAAAAAACTCTCTTTTCTTCCTTCTCTCTCTTTTACATTCATGCAATAAAAAAACAAGCTAAGTTTTGAAAATCAACAACATTATGTTGTTGGTTTTCAAAAACCAACAACACAATGTTGCTTATTGTTGTTGGTGTTGCTGATTTTCAAAAACTAGCAACACAATATTGCTGATTGTTGCTTGTGTTGTTGATTTTCAAAAACATGTGTTGTTGGTGTTCAAAAACCACTAGCAATACATTGTTGTTGGTGTTGCTAATTTTGGAAAACTAGCAACTCATTGTTGCCAGTGTTGGTGATTTTTGAAAACCAGCAATACATTGTTGCTGATTTTCAAAAATTCGCAAAATATTGTTACTAGTGTTGCTAAGTTTCAAAAACTAGCAACATTGTATTTCAGAAATCAACAACATTATGTTGCTAAAAAATCAATAATACTATGTTGTTGATTTTCAAAAATCAGCAACATGATATTGGTGATTTTTGAAAAATCAACAACACGGTGTTGCTAATTTCGAAAATTAGTGACACAGTAAAAATAGTAGTTCAAAAGATTTTTCGTATTACTGATTTTTAGAAATCAGTAACATAGTGTTATTAGTTTTCCAAAATCAGCAACACCAACAACAATGTGTTGCTGGTTTTCGAAAATCAGCAACACCTTCAGAAAGTTGATTTTTATAAATCAGCAACACCAAAAATCTTTTGAACTATTTTTGTCACGCCCCAGGGGAGTCTCTGCCCGAAGAAATTTCGGCAGCATCTCCCCATACGGCTGACAATCTGAAACTGTCTACAATGCCCTCTAGGCCACATATACCTCGACCAACACGGCCGGAACAATAACAATAATATAAGGCAATCACCACGCAGTTAATAGTTAATAAACTAGAACAGTGATAAGAGGACTCAAAAACAACCCTACTCAACTACACCCATAAAGCACAAACCGATGTCCTACTCCACTACACCCATAAAGCTCAAATCCGACGATAAAATCAACTCACCTCTTCTGCCGTCTAAGCAGCCATGTAGTAAAACAAATCCAAATAAAACTCATAGACAATATCCATAAAGTAAACTAATACAAGTCTAGATGTCAAAAGCAGAATAAGTCTAAACACAGTCTGTAACGACCCCACCCTCCTCTTACTAGTCTGTGAGGGTGTTGTCGTTACTTAACTATAAACTCTACTTAACTAGTGTTGCTCACATGTTGATAGTAATACTTAACCCTCTCAAAAACTCGAAACATGTAATTAAGTAGCAGCTGAAAACATAAATGACTCATCTCAACATTCCACTCAAGCATTTGTTCACAACTAAAATATATCAATCTACACATGCATGCAACAGTGATACAACTCAAATAGTGAGACTAATGTGCATAGCAATTTAAGTGAAAGAATTCTAAAAACATAAAAACATTCTATGAACCAACCAGCAATATGAAAGAATAATTCCAACAATGCATGAAGGACTTAATCCACCTAAATTGTACTAACAGTCTAAATACAAAATCTTAATAAATTCTTTAGCAAGGTCCCAAGGCTTCCATAGTCCAGACATCACACATCCATCCCACACCTCCTTGTCGCCTTCCTTCACTATAGCTTTCCTTTTCCTTTATCTGTAGTAGGAGGAAATGCAACTATAAGCGGATGCTTAGTAAGCGCTATCTAACTCACAAAAACTCAAAGTGCATGTATAGACCTCAAACTGAAATGCTTAAAGAAATATCTTAAGCTAAAATATTCAATAAAAATCTGAACTGGAAAGCAAAACACATGGTTGTTCGGTCCAGTAAGCCTCAAGGAAAAATCGAAAACTGCAAAACCAACTTATAAAGTCGTTCCCCCTCATTCAAGCTAACAACCGAACCAAAACAACACTGCTACCAAATAAACTGTCCTGCTCGCGCCCCTTTTTGTAGCACAAAAGCAAGCTAAAAGCTGCTGGAATTAAAAGAAAAACTATGTAAAACTTGTTTCATTTATTCAAAACTTATACTTTTATACTTCAAAATAATAATAATTTCTTCTGGGGCCAGGCGTAGTACTAAAGCACGCTCCCTAATAGAGGCTGGGGTGGAGAACCACTAGTCCTACGAGGGTGAAGACCTTGGTCTTACCAGGGTCGAGACCTCGGAACCGGTTACCTAGATTTGTTTAACGACAACCTCGGAAGTCGGGTACTAGCCTCTTCAAATAAAATACTTGTTACTTGTTAATACTTCTAATAAAAAGAATACCTCAGAATTTAAACAGTCAGCTAAAAAAAAAAAGTTGTTCATAATCATTGCATAGCACAAATCGAACCCAAGCAGTAAGGCTGTTCGTGTCCAGAAATGTCAAGAAAATGAAAATCTGCAATGCCATTTTTTTAAAGCCGTTCACACTCAACAAAGCCGGCAAGAAAAGGATAAATCTGCACTGGAATTGGTGGCTTTTCTTGCTCGTGGAAATACAAAACAAGCAAATCTGGGTTGCACACTTGAATTAAAGTCGTTCATGCTCAGAATTAACAAGGTAGTCTGTACTGGAATGTTAAACTTCATAATCAATGGTTCTAAAACTGCATGGGAGAAACTAGTAACCAAAAGATCTACTGAATACTCCCAAACTAAGGCTGAAGGATCTAAACTACATGCCTAGTCCATACAATTTATTTTCTTTCTTTGAGATTCACGGCAGTAAGCTTCAAAAACACATTCTTTATAGCATGCTTCAGAAATAAAGAAGGAAACAACGATCCGAGAGCTACTCCTACTGCAGGTGAGAAGTACTTACCTAATTCCCTTGACTCACAGCTGAGATCGGCTTCTAGGGTTTCAGAGAATCTTGAAATTTCGGCAACTTCTTCACGTCTACGCGCTCTCCCCGACGAGGTGATTGCGATGGTGTGGAAGGCTCTTGGAATGGGTCCTTGGTCGGCCACCGGAGACGAAGCCCTAGCTCCCTTTTTTTTTCTTTGCCCAAGCAGGAGCCGACGCTGTGCGTATGTGGAGGAGAAGAGGGTTTAGGTTAAATCTCCCTTCCTCTCTTAACTTATCCCTCTTTATACTTAGGTATTTTTGGTTATCCTATTACCGCTTAAGTTTATTTCGCTATCTATTTGATCAGCATGGCCCTGCTGGGTTCTTGGTCATCCGAAACAAGTTAAGGCTTGGCTTAGCTAGAGGACTCCGGTTCGAACCTCGGCCCAATCTCTTTTTGCCTCAACTTTGTTTCTTTTGGTAAAAATACCAAACGAACTCTGAAAATTACATAAAAATACTCTAAAAATCTCTAGAATATTTCTAAAGCATTTCTAAGTATTTATAAGCATTATTAGGACTCAAAATGAGGAAATTTAGGTTGTTATACAGTCTAATAAAGAAGAACCAAAAGACCAACAAACGTCCTCATGGACTGCAGGGGACTAGCGACTGGAACTCTCCGGACAGCATCAACCTAAAAATAGCAACAAAGGAGGGTGTGAGTCCATCACTCAGCGGGTAACAACTGATATGCATAATAAAGAAAACAATAATCAGCACTAATCATGCGTACAGTCTCTTGATACAAGAAGGATAAATGCAACTGAGGTAAGCAGGAGAAAACTGTACTAACCAGGATCAGGGTATAAGTATAACAGGGTCGTCAGACCGAGAAGTATCAAAATCTTATATGCATGTCAATCATATGTATCCATATAAATGCAGCAAGTAAATGCAACAAACACAAGCAATAAATGCATCATGCATATGATGCCAATGTCATGGTCACCCCTGACGCCAGTCAGCCATCTCACACACAATGGTGAGACCGAGTGGGTAGGGCTGTGACAACCGTGCACTCTGCCATCACTGCTCCTGATGAGTGACCGAGTGGACGGGATGCTGTCGGAGTACACCTATCCTCCTACCCCAAATCATAAATGGGGGAGCTCAATGCTCTCATCTCCCGGTACACGATGACGAGGAGGAATCTCTGCCGACTACCACGTTGCGTCACACTACCCATGAGCGGGCCAACGGAGCCAAACAAAGTCCAACCGCCTGTCGGCTACCACGCTGCTACACTAAACCAGTGGAGCTAAACATAGCAGAAATGTATGCCGGCTACCACGCTGAGTCACCAGACCAACAGAACCAAACAGCAGAACTGCCACACACCTGTCTGATATACCACTAACCCATGAGTGGTGGTGTGTGCAGATACATGTAACTGGAGATGTGCTCGACAATAATGGAGCAGACTATCGCACAGCATGCAATCATGCGAGATGATGCATGACACTAAACATGACAATATCCTGAACAGCATAGCAATATCCATATATAAATATAAAATGTGTACCATAGGACAATGAACCAAATCAAAGATACACAGATCAGATAAGGTATCAAAAACCCTAGGTCCTGAATATAATAAATAACATGGTTGCGTCACTACCTCTATAAGCATGTATAATCAGGTAAATACTAACATAATGTGTATAACAAATAAACAAGCAAGCATGTAACAGATCGGGTAGTGATCAACCGAAGCAAATAAGAAACACAATCATTGCTATTTGTTAAAAATATTACTATGCATATCAAATGACATAAAGTCAAAGTACCCGCCTCCAATAGAAAGGATCGTATCCAAAATAGATCCCTCGTCGAGACACCGTCTCGAGTCAAAATCCTGTGATATCAAACAGATAATGTATTTAGCTATATAGCTAAATAAAAATCTCCAAATCTATTTAATAATCTTATCCTTCCTTAAAAAATGGAATTGATCCCATGTAACAAAACAAAGCAATGGATTAAATTCAATACTAATCCAATTCTATACACATTTTACCCCAATCTAGATCTACAACAACTCGGTGAAGGATCTGGATACAGCCGCTAACCCCTGTCAGAATTAACACCCCTATCCTATTATAAACTTGTGTAGTAATCAACAGGAATTGCCACAGCAAAAAATTGTAACCCTACTCCTTACCTCAATTCACAGTCGTGCTGGTGCTGGAAGGAGTGACTACTGGATCCAAGAAAACCCCACAGCAAAGTAGTTCTCTTCTGGAATTCCAGTACCCTGTTCGGATCAAAGGTGAGGTTAAGAGTGAAGATCACAGATCAGATTTGTAATTCAACCATAGTATAGAATCAAATCCCTATTAACCTAATACCAACCAAACTTATCTCCCAGATCACAGTTAGGGCACTGAGTCGGGAATTAGGGCACGGCGGCGGCGCTGGATTCCAGTGGCCGGTGATTGGCGCGCGAATCAGAAGAGAGGAAGGATAACTCATAGTGGCTGCGGTGGCCCTGCGCCGGCGATAGAGAACCTCAGCACCAGCGTGATCGAGGCCGAGAGGTGGCGAACGACACTAGGGCAGAGGAATTAGCCGGCGGCCAGCGCGAGGGCACACACACACAAATGGTGGATCCGTGGAGTCGGAGGCGCCTGCGTCGAGGTTAGCTTCGGCGCAAGAAGAGAAGATGGTCGGCGGCGCGGTGCTCAGCGAAGAAGAAAGTGGGATCTGCGGCGGAAGAGCAGTGGCGTCGGGCAGAAGAAATGAAGAGGAGGAGAACTGCCGAGCGGTTAGGGCACACGCACAGGAGAAGAGAAACAGCATCGACGCGAGGAGGTTAGGGCACGACACAAGTTCGCTGGGGAAGAGAGGCGCGGGCGAGGCTCGGGTGACAGCACGTGGAAAAGAAATAAAGAAATAGAAGAGGAAATAAAAAAAAATAATTAAACATTTCCTCGTTAAACGGGGTAGCCTAAACAGGCTTTCCTGGGGTCCATTATTATCCCCGTAACTTAAGTCATACGAGCTCCGAAAAATTCCCAAATTTTTTTTTAAATTCTGGAAATTTTCCTTATCTTTATTCGCCATTTTTCGGTATTTTACAATTTTATTTTATTGTGTTTCTAATTTTTGAAAATAAGCTTTTCAAAAATCAATAGCAATATGTTGTTATTGCTGATTTTCAAAAGACCATAACTTTTGATTGGGATTAAATTATGAGAGGTATAAAATATTAATGGAAGCTTATTCAGAGATCTTTGATTTGATATATTGTATGTTTTGTGATTCAGTCCAGGTCAAAAGTTATGGTCTCTCAAAGTTTAAGTCAGCAATACATTATTGTTGGTTTTTCAAAGATCAGCAACACATTGTAGCAGCTACGAAATCATAGTTGCTACAACTATAAGTTATCATCTATTAAAGTTGAACTTGTAGTTGTAGTAGCTATGGTTTCGTAGCTATTATAACGTGTATGCTGAGTAAATTTTGAGAGATCATAACTTTTGACAGAGATTTAACCATGAGACGTACAATATATCAAATCAAAGATCTCTGAACAAACTTTAATTTGATATATTGTGCATCCCATGGTTCAATCTTAGTTAAAAGTTATGGACTCTCAAAGTTTAAGTCAGCAACAATGTTGTTGTTGATTTTTAAAAATTAGCAACACGTAGACCAACAATAATGTTGTTATTGACCTAAACTTTGAGCGATCATAACTTTTGATTAAACCAGAATCATGAGACTCATAATATATCCAATCAAAGATTTCTGAATGAACTTTGATATATTATGCACCTGTGGTTTAATTCTAATCAAAAGTTATGGTCTTTTGAAAACCAGCAACAACATTATGTTGTTGATTTTAAAAAATTAGCAACACGATATTGCGATATTGTTGATTTTTGAAAAATAGCAACATGAAAAATCTTCCAAACTATTTTTTTACTATGTTGCTGATTTTCAAAAATTAGCTTTTTGAAGGTGTTGTTGTTTTTTAGAAATTAGCAACACCGTGTTGTTGATTTTCAAAAATCAATAACACAGGATTGTTGATTTTTCAGTAACATAATGTTGCTTGTTTTCGAAAATCAGCAACACCCACAATAATGTGTTGATGGGTTTCAAAAATCTGCAACAATGTGTTACTGGTTTTCAAAAATTAGCAACAATGTGTTGTTGATTCTCAAAAAATCTACAACACCATCAATAATATGTTACTGGTTTTTTAACACCAACAATAATACATTGTGTTGGATCAAAAAGAGCGCTAGAGGGGGGTGAATAGCGATCATTGAAAAACCGTTATCAAGTCAAAGTACGCAGCAGAAAATAATAACGAAAACAATGCTAACACACTAAGTTTTACTTGGTCCGGAGCCTTCGTCGACTCCTACTCTAAGGCTCGCACGTGAGAGTGCTTTCATTGGGCAATCCACTAATAGTTCGCAAAAGAGTTACACAATAAGTACAAGAACTATAAAATAAATTTACCGACAATAAGGAAAATAAAAACTGAGTCGCAGGTTGTTAGAGAAGCTTTACAGCGTCGCAGGAGCGTCTTTGGAGCAGTGCGCAAGAAAGCAGTTGTAGAGAGAAGTTGTGTTGTGCTCCTAGTGGAAGGCTGCTTATATAGGCAGTTCCGGGCACCTGGATCCTTTTTGGACGCCTAGACCATGATGTCAGCAATCTAATCAACGCGCTCCAAGCTGGCGACAAGATTGATTTTTGGCATTCCAGTCGCCTGGACCGCTTTAGGGCGCTCGGACTAACTTTTCCAGCAGCCTTTATTTCATGCAAAATGAAGTTAGTCTGAGACAATAAAACTTATATTACCCTGAAAAACAAGTGTTAGCACAATTATAGTCTAGAGTAGTAGTAACTAGATTCTGTCTCCTCGAGACCAGAATCTAGTCAAGATCTCAACTTAGATTTCTCAAATTGCTCTAAGTTGGATCGACGCCTACTGTTCCCTCAAATGGGGAATGTGTCCTCACCAAGTCACTCTCCTCCAGTGACTTACCTTAACTTACCACTTTGTCAGACATCCGGTCAGCCCGTCGACCTGCCTGGATTTCATGCTAGCTATCCAATTAGCCTGTTAACCAAGCTGTACTTCATGCCAGATATCCGGTCAGCCTGTCGACCTATCTGAACTTCATACCAGCTATCCAGTCAGCCCGTCGACCTAGCTGGATTTCTTGCCAGATATCCGGTCAACTCGTCGACCTATCTACACTTCTCCTGCACACTTAGTTAAATCGTTAGATCACATTAAACCTAACTTAACTTACTTTATCATTCATCAAAATCTAAGTTAGACTGTTAATGTAACCTGCACCAACAATCTCTCCCTTTTTGATGCAATGACAACCTGGGTTAAGTTAGGAAAAAAAATAATATGCAAAATTAAATGACATGGTTTTTAAGTTAGTCTTGTTTTGATGTTGCTTGATATTTTGTTAACTTAATCCATCTAACCCTCCCCTTTTGACATTCATCAAAAAATAGGAATAGACAATACATGGAAAAAATTTGCCAAGTAAAGTAACCAAAAAAAACTTTGACAATAGAAAATTTTCAGGATTACTTAGGGGAGTTAAAAACATCTTAGAAAATAAGTTAATTAACTTGAAGAGAATTTTTAAAGACATCTTTGTTAAGTGATTTTTAAAAATAAAAACTTTATGTCAGGATTTCTAAAAATAAAGTGATTTTGAAATTATTTTCCAAATCTACAAAGTTTTCAAAATATAAGATTTTTAAAAGATACAAAAATTTGATAATTCTAAGTTTTTGTAAAAACAACTTTAAAGATTAGAAAATTTGAAATTATTTTCAAAATCTACTAATTTTTCATAAGATTTTCAAAAGAAAAGTTTTTGCAAAAATAACTTTAAGGTTAAAAGATTCAAAATTATTTTTCAAAATAAAAATAAGAAATATTTTGAAAATAGCTAGGTTTTTTTTAAGATAACTTTGAAAACATTTGAAATTTTTTTTCCAAAAATGTCTTTAGAATAATATTTTAAAAACTTAAATAGTGGTCAAACTGATTTACAAAGCTATCATCTAAAAACACTAAGGGTGATAAGTTGAAGTGTTTACAAACTTTACAATTTTGAAAATGCTAGTAGTAAAAAAAATGAAGCAATTTTCAAAATTTTTAAGTTATTAATCCTCCCCCTGAACCTGACATTATTTCAAAATAGACAACTAAAAAATGTTCTTAACTATCTAACCATTAGTTACTTACTAACTATCAAAAGATAACAGTTTTCACTTGATTAGTCAGGTTAAGTTAATTTATCCAGTTAGTATTTGACTAAGCTGAAAAACTTAACCTGATTACTATTAATTTGGTATTTAATGCCCATACTTGTATTGATATACTGATATAAGTATCTTAAGTCCAGGCAATCTGCCTATGCATCTCACCCCTTTCTAAGTTTAACAATACACAAACAAGGTAGTCTTGGTGTGTTGGTGAGATGCTCAAGTTCTAAATCTATAGGAGCATGCTTTCTAAGGGTTTGATCTAGACTAAGGCTAAGAGTAATTTTTAAAATTCTAAAAATAAGGAAAGTTTTGAGAAAAATAAATAATGAATTTTATCCTAGAATTTTAAAGAATAATTTTTGAAAGTAATTTTGAAATAAGAGTCCTAGTCTATTAAGCACATTCTTAATTATCGACGCAAGTTACTAAATTCACTTTCAGTGAGGGATTTAGTGAATATTTCAGCTAGGTTTGACTTAGACTCAATGTATTTGAGTTTAATGTCACCTATAGTGACATGATCCCTGATAAAGTGATGTCTAATTTTGATGTGTTTAGTTCTTGAATGATGCATAGGATTTTTGGTTAAATTAATTAAACTGACATTATCAACTAGTACTTTTGTATTTGTAAAGTTTAAATTGAAGTCTTTTAAAGTGGACATCATTCATAATAATTGGGTAACACATTCTCCTATAGCTATATATTCTACCTCAGTAGTAGATAAGACAACACAGTGTTGCTTCCTACTAAACCAGCTATCAAGTGATGGGCCAAGTAGCTGACGCCCACCACTTGTACTTTTACGGTCCAGTTCACAATCAGTATAGTCTGAGTTAGAGTAGCCTATGAGTTCTAAATAGGGTGTTCTAGGATACCAGATTCCTACATTTGATGTTCATTTGAGATATCTAAAAATTCTTTTGACGTTAGTCAAATGTGATTCTTTAGTGCAGGTTTGGTATCTAGCACATATACTAACTACAAATAAAATATCTGGTCGACTTGTAGTTAAGTATAGAAGGCTACCTATGACACTCCTATAGTACTTTAGGTCAACTGATTTTCCATTTGGGTCACCATCTAAGGTTGTGTTAGTTGACATAGGTGTCTTTATTTCTTTAGTATTTTCCATTCCAAATTTTTTAAGTAATTTCTTACTATATTTTTGTTGATAAATGTAATTGCCTTCATTTGTTTGTTTAATTTGTAACCCTAAAAAGTAAGTTAGTTTACCTACTAAGCTCATTTCAAATTCTTGTTCCATTAGAGTTATAAATTCATATAAAAATTATGAATTGGTTGACCCAAAGATTATATCATCTACATATACTTGAGCTATAAAAATATCTTGATTGATTGATTTGACAAATAGAGTTGGATCAATTTATCTTTGGTTGAACCCTTTGGAATTTAGGTAAGAGATTAACCTTTCAAACCATGCACTAGGTGCTTGTTTAAGACCATATAAGGTGTTCTTAAGTTTAAATACATGGTCAGGATGATCTAAACTCTCAAACCCAGGTGGCTAACCTACATACACTTCCTCTTTTATTAGCCCATTTAAAAAGGTAGATTTTACATCCATTTGATAAAGTTTAAATCCTTTATGGGATGCATATCTAAGTAGCATTATAATATACTCTAGTCTAGCTACTGGGGCATATGTTTCATTATAGTCAAGTCCCTCTACTTGACTAAACACTTTAGCAACTAGTCTAATGTTGTTTCTAATAATCTCTCCATTTTTACTTATTTTATTTCTGAATACCCATTTGTTTCTATTATCTTTTTATTTTAGATGGTGGTACTAAGTCCCAGACTTCGTTTCTCTCAAATTGGGCTAACTCTTCTTGCATAGCTATGATCTAATCTGGGTCAAGTAAAGATTTAGCTATTGATTTGGATTTAATTTTTGAGATTATGGATATCTGACTTAAATTTCTGAAGATGACCTAGTCTGAACTCTTAGGTCTGTGTAACCAATTATTTGGTCAATTGGATGATTTAGGTTGACTCTTATGGTTCTAGTAGGTTCATTCATTTGAGGTTGATCTTCTTCTTCTTGACTTAGATTTTCACTGGCCCCCCCTTGACTAGTGTTACTTTGAACAAAATCAATTGGTTTAATCTGGATTTGGTCTAAGTTTTGGTTGGACTCTTCAAATTTTACATTTGAGGTTTCTTCAATTCTTAGTGTAATTTTATTATATATTCTATAACCTCTACTATTTAATGAGTATCCTATAAAGAACCCATTTTCTATTTTTGATGCAAATTTTCCTAAGTGTTCTCTTGTATTTAGTATGTAGGCTGGACATCCAAATAATTTAAAGTATTTAATATTAGGTTGTTTATTATAATATATTTCAAATAAAGTTTTATTATGAGTTTTATTTATTATGGTTCGATTTTATACATAGTAGGTTGTGCTAACAGCTTCTGCCCAAAAATATTTTGGTAGGTTATACTCATTTAGCATTATCCTAGAGGCTTCAAGTAGGGTTCTGTTTTTTCTTTCTACTATTCCATTTTGTTGAAATGTTTTAGGACATGAATATTCATGATGGTAACCGTTTTTAAGGTAAAATTGGTTAAAGTTATGATTTTTAAATTCGCCTCCGTTGTCACTTCTAATTCTTTTAATTTTAGGTCCTTTTCATTTTCAACTTGTTTGCAAAAATTAGTAAAGATTTAAAATATTTCATCTTTATTTTTTAAGAATTTTACCCAGGTGAATCTAGAGTAGTCATCTATTATTATTAGGCAATTTAGGCTTCCATTTATTGATTTGACCCCATGAAAATCAAATAGGTCTAAGTACAATAGTTCTAGTATTGAATCTATTTGAAGTTGATTAATTGATTTGTGAGTAGATTTTGTTTGTTTTTCTTGTTGACAAGCATTACAAATTGTTGAGTCTAAGTTAGGTAATTTTGGTAGGTCTCTAACTAATCCATTTAATTTACTTAGATTTCTAAAGTTTGTGCGTGACATTCTTCTATGTCATAACCAGGTTTTTTCTTTTTGTATTAAGTAACACTTAAGTGAGTAAGATGTTAGGTTAATTGCATAGATATTGTCCTTTCTAAACCCTTTTAGGCTTATAGTAGGGTTATCTAAGTGCTTAATTAAACATTTAGAAGAAAGAAGCTTAACCTTATATCCAGAATCACACAATTAACTTATACTAAGAAGGTTGTATTTGAGTTTTTCAATAAGTAATACTTTCTTAACAATGAAATCAATTTTGAGTTCAATATTTCCTATCCCAATTACCTTTACTTTGCCGTTGTTTTCAAAGGCAACTGTTTCTAAGCTTTCATAGGTTAATTGAGTGAATTTGGTGTGATCCTCAGTCATGTGTTTGGAGTAAGCACTATTCAATATCCGCTTGGATTCCTACAACAGGTAGGAGTTAAGATTAGTTTTATTTAAAGTTAATTTTAATTTTAAAATTAAATTTAAGATAATTTTAAGTTAATTTAATTTAAGTCAATTTAAGTTCATTTAGGTTTGATTTAATTTGAATTTTAAGTTAATTTTAATTTAAATTTGATTTAAGTCAATTTAGGTTAATTTAAATTTAAAGTTAAGTTTTATTTAAGTTAATTTTTAATTAAGCTAATTTTAAGTTTAAGTTTAATTTAATTTTAAGTTTAATTTAATTTTTAATTTTAAGTTTAATTTATTTTTTACTTTTAAGTATAATTTAATTTTAAGTTTAAGTTTAATTTAATTTTAATTTTAATTTTAATTTTAATTTTTAACTTTAAGTTTAATTTAATTTAATTTTAAGTCTTAGTTTTTTAATTTAATTTTTAAGTTTTAATTTAAGTTTTTAATTTAATTTTTAAGTTCAAGTTAAGTTTAATTTAATTTTTAAGTTTAAGTTAAGTTTAATTTAATTTTTTTAAGTTTTTAATTTAATTTTTAACTTTAAGTTTTTAATTTAATTTTTAATTTTAAGTTTAATTTATATTTTTAATTTTAATTTTAATTTTAATTTAATTTTAAGTCTTAGGTTTTAATTTAATTTTTTAGTTTTAGTTTTTAATTTAATTTTTAAGTTTAAGTTAAGTTTAATTTTTAAGTTTAAGTTAAGTTTAATTTTTAAGTTTAATTTAATTTTTAAGTTTACGTTTAAGTTTAATTTTTAAGTTTAAGTTTAATTTTATTTTTACTTTTAAGTTGAATTTAATTTTTAACTTCAAGTTTAAATTAATTTTTTGTTTTAAGTTGAATTTAATTTTTAACTTTAAGTTTAAGTTAATTTTAAGTTCTTAGTCATCTCACCCGATCTATGTTTTTAATCAGGGAATCCTATAATTTTATGAGATAGGTTAATTTCAATTTCAGGGTTTGGTTTAACCTTGTGTTAGATTCAGGTTTAACTTTGGGTTCAACAAACGAGCATTTTTTGGATAAACTTCTGGGCTATGGTGAGTCACCTGGACATCATTAGAGTAACCATGCCTTCGAGGTTTTCCAAATAGTCTCATCCACTGAACTTAGTATAAAACCTTGGTCTAACTAGTTAGGATTCATAAGGTGTAGCTTCAGTTAGTTTCACTAAGCTAAATGCACCAGGTCGAAGTCATATCTTCCTAGTCATGCATAGACAGAGCTTCCCTAACTTATTATCATCCAAAACTTCATCAGTACTGTAGGTCAAGTTAAACTTTTGTCCCTTTTTATTCTAATCCTAATTACCCTGTCAGGTAGGTTATTTTTGGAGATACCAATTAGTTTGGAGTCTCCCCCTGAATTATTTATCTGGATTTGTTAAGTTTTTATTTTGGGGTTATGTCGATTACTTTTATAATTATAATAGACTTGATGATAGTTTGGGCTTGAGTTGGTTCTGTAGTTCTTTCTATGATTTGCCTTTGGTTTAGTTGATTTAGTTTTATGTTTTGAATTTTGATTAGGGTTATTTGATTTTACATAATATATTTTATTTTTGGGTATATAGTATTGGTTAATTCCTACTTGCATGGTTAGGCACGCTTTTGGAACCCAAGCTTTAGTTTATGTTTTATTTTGAGTTACGAGTGACATGAATGATTTATTTGTTGAACTGGACTTGTATCCAAGCCCAGATTTGTTGTATATAGCTTTTTGAGTTTTAAGGATTAGATCCAAGTTTTTAGATCTAGTTGTAAAATTTTCTAACAGCCCTTTAAGTTTGTTAATTTTAATTTTTTATGTTGAGTTTTCCTCCTCAAGTTTTACAACTTGATTTGGATTAGAATTTTCGATCTGTTCCTTGAGGTGTTGATTTTCCTCAAGGAGCATTTTATTTTTATTTTTATTTTTGATTAATTTTTTATTTAAGCATGTAATGATTTTGAAAATTTTTTTGCTTAAATTAAGGTATACCTCATTGGAACCTTTGGAAACGAGTACAGACTCGTGGCTCAATTCGGATTTGGACCCATCTGTTGGGTTTGCAAGGTTGCAAACATACTCCTACATTGTAAAACACATGGGAAAGATCATGAGTTTATAAAGAGAAAAGATATCTCTATTGGCATGAGGCCTTTTTGGGAGAGCCCAAGAGCAAAGTCATGAGGGCCTAGGCCCAAAGTGGACAATATCATGCAAATATGGAGATATCTAAATTCTTTTCAAACCTACAAGTGGTATCAGAGTCCGGATTGCCAGAAGGTTTAACCACTAACTGTGCACAATAGCCATGGTCTGATTAAGCTATGTGAGTACAATATTACCTCGAACAAAGAAAGTAAGGGGATCCTATGTTTGAATTAAGAGGACCAGACACCAGATAAGGAAATCCTAGTAGGTCGAGTGGATCGAAGGGCAGGAAGACCTGGTGGGTCGAAGGATCGGACTTGAGAAGCATGTTGTCCTTTGTTTGAGGGGGGGGGGGATTGTTGGGTTTGCAAGGTTGCAAACATAGTCCCACATTGTAAAACACATGGGAAAGATCATGGGTTTATAAAGAGAAAAGATATCCTCATTGGCATGAGACCTTTTGGGGAGAGCCCAAGAGTAAAGTCATGAGGGCCTAGGCCCAAAGTGGACAATATCATGCAAACGTAGAGATATCTAAATTCTTTTCGATTCTACACCATCTTCTAATTCACCTTCTGATTTTGATTCGCAGGCCATCAACACGAGGTAACTTCGATGCTTCTGTTCTTCGACGTTCGATTCATCCGAAGATGATTCATCCCATGTCACCTTAAGTGCTTTCTTCTTGGTTTTGTCGTTCTTCAGCTTTAGGCATTTGTTCTTATAGTGCCACTTCTTGTTGCATCTGAAGCAGATCATATTTTTATTGTTAGGATTGGTGGTGGAGTTGATCTTCTGCAGGTCATTTCTGCTGAAGTTCTTCTTTCTCCTGGTGAACATTTTTCTTATCAAATTCACCAGGTATTCTTCGTCTTCTGGGTCTTGGTCAGACTCACCTTCAGGTTCAGGTTTGGTTCTTGACTTGCCTTTGGAGGAACCTGCAAAAAAGGCAATTCCTTTCTCAACCTATTTTGAGTTAGTTTGTTCATGGAGTTCGAGTTCATAAAATAGTTCATCTAGCTTTAATTTAGAAAGATTATTCGAAATCTTGTAAGCATCCACGATGGATGCCCACAGTGCATTTTGAGGAAACGTGTTAAGGGCATACTTTATCAGGTCGTGGTTCTCCATCTGGTGGCCGATGTTGTGAAGCCTGTTGAGGATGTCCTTTATCCTCATGTGGAGTTGACTCACGGTTTCTCCTTCTTGCATTTTTATATTAAATAGTTTATTCATATAGAGGTCTCTTTTGGTTACCTTCGCGTCGCTGGTTCCCTCGTGCAATTCGATGAGCTTGTCCTACAGTTCCTTCACATTTTCATGTGGACCGACGCAGTTCAATTCTTCTTTCGTTAGCCCACACTGGAGGATGTTGAGAGCCTTGAATCTATTTGGGTTTTCTCGACCACTGGTCGAAGTCGATCTTCAGATAGACCTCCATTTGCTTCTTTCAGTACGGGAAGTCATCGCCGTTGAAGAGGGGAGGACGGACAGTGTTGTATCTCTCATTTTTTGTCATTGCTCTTGCTCACAATAAAGAAAAACACAGATGGTCCCAAAACTTTTGGTCTTGGATTAGTAGTGTGGGATAAAAATAAAAATATTAAGACTGAATTGGTGTTGCACCAATTCAGATTGGTTTGCTACAAGAAAATGTTTCTAAAGAGGAAATTGTACCAATTTGGATTATGTAGAAAAACTTAAAACCGAAAATAAGAAAACAAAAATTTTCATCCCCTTTGCCGGATTGGTGGTTGCACCAAATCAGAGCGATACCTGCTCTGATACCACTTGTTGGATCGAAAAGAACGCTAGAGGGGGGTGAATAGCGATCGTTGAAAAATCGTTATCGAGTCAAAGTACACAGCAGAAAAGAATAACGAAAACAACGCTAACACACCAAGTTTTACTTGGTTTAGAGCCTTCATCGACTCCTACTCCAAGGCTCGCACGTGAGAGTGTTTTCGTTGGACAATTCACTAATAGTTCATAAAAGAGTTACACAATAAGTACAAGAACTATAAAATAATTTTACCGACAACGAGGAAAATAAAAACTGAGTCGCAGGTTGTCGGAGAAGCTTCACAGCGTCGCAGGAGTATCTTTGGAGCAACGCATAAGAAAGTAGTTGTAGAGAGAAGTTGTGTTGTGCTCCTGGTGGAAGGCTGCTTATATAGGCAATTCCGGGCGCCTGGACCGTGACGTCAGTCATCCAATTAACGCGCTCCAAGCTAGCGACAAGATTGATTTTGGGAATTCTGAGTGCCTGGACCGCTTTCGGGTGCCCAGATCCCTTCCGATCGCCCGGACCAACTTTTCAACTGCCTTTATTCCTTGTAAAATGAAGTTAGTCCGAGATAATAAAACTTATATTACACTGCAAAACAAGTATTAACACAATTATAATCTAGAGTAGTAACTAGATTATGTCTCCTCGAGACCAAAATCTAGTCAAGATCTCAACTTAGATTTCCCAAATAGATCTAAGTTGGATCGACGCCTATTGTTCCCTCAAATAGGGAATGCATGCTCACCAAGTCACTCTCCTCCAGTGACTTACCTTAACTTATCGCTTTGCCAGACATTCAGTCAGTCTGTCGACCTGTCTGGACTTCATGCCAACTATCCGGTCAGCCCGTTGACCAAGCTGGACTTCATGCCAGATATCCGGTCAGCCCGTCGACCTAGCTGGATTTCTTACCAAATATCCGGTCAGCCCGTCGACCTATCTGGACTTCTCCTGCACACTTAGTTAAATCATTAGATCACATTAAACCTAATTTAACTTACTTTGGCATTCATCAAAACCTGAGTTAGACCGTTAGTGCAACCTACACCAACACATTGTTGTTGGTGTTTGAAAACTAATAATATGTAAGTACATTGGATTGGTTTTGATGTAGTCAACTAAGTCAAGTTAGGTCCTGTTGTGTTTGATGCCTTATGCATAAGTTAACAGAAGCTTAAGAATACAGGAAGTCAAGTGAAAAATATAGCGGATGAGAAAGATGACACGAAAAGCGAGTCGACAGGCTTGGTGCATCCGAGGGGTGAAGAAGGTATAGAAGAGTACACTAGTGAATAACAAGAACACATCCAGTGCATTTGAGGGAAGAGAAGTTGGGGAGGAAGTCTACTAGAGGAAGGTCAGAGTTGGGTTCGGGTGAGCTCAACTTCAGACAATCGGAGAATCACCCAAAAGGAATAACTAGGAAGAGTTAACCTTTCTTAAAGGTTAATTGGTCAAGCTGACTGATGGAAGGCGCCTTCAAGGAAGATGGAAGGCGCCCTCACGCTTTCATGGAAGGCACCCTCAAAGGAGATGGAAGCCACCCTTGCGCCTTTATGGAAGGTGCCCTGGCGCCTCCATGGAAGGCACCCCCAAGTTGGGTGGAGGCGCTTCCAATAGCCGTTAAGCACCCATTGGAGAGGATAAAAATACCAACGAATAGAGGATAAACTCTATCATCTTGGAGGTTCCCTGGTCCTCTTTGGAGGCACCTCTAAGAGATGAAAACCAATGGCCACTTAATCCCAAAAGGTTATAAAAAGCCCCTTGGTATTAAGAATTAAATATCTCTTGAACAATAACTTCTGTATTAACTTTCCTAATCTTTTCTGAGCTATCAACGTGTGTAAAGGGCTTCTCCACCTTCAACAAAGAAGTTTTAGTGAGCTTTTCAATGCATTGGATTAACAACCACTTAGGTTGTGACCAAGTAAACTCTGCCGTTTTTACCTATTCTTTTTAAGTTGTTTTCCTTAATGTTAATTGTTTATATTTGCTTAATTTAATTATGCATCCTTGCTAAAGTAAAAGCAAGAGATATTTTTTTAATTCTGATTTAATTCACCCCCCCTCTTGCCTGCCTACCGGGACCAATAATTGGTATTAGAGCCTAACAACCTAAGAAGGATTAACTACTGACTAAAGCACCAAAATAATGGCTAGACCAAGCATCTACCTGACAAAATTTGAGGGAGAGTTCGCAATATGGAAAAAGTGAATGTAGGTATTTTTCAAAACTAATTTTGAAATGTTATTAATAATTAAATATAATTTTATAGCTCCCAAAGATCAATAAAGAGAGGAAAAATAAGAATTATCTGTAGACCAAGAAGGAACAAGCTGACCTCGTAGCAAACAGACGAGCAGAATTCCACCTCCTAAATGTGCTACTACCGCAGGAAGTCAACAGAATCGGTACCTACGGATTAGTAAAAGAACTTTGGGAGAAATTTTTGGAGTTTCACGAAGGGACTTCCGAAGCTAAGCTCGCAAAATAGGACCTACTCCGGAATCAACTAACGAACCTTCGGCTAAAAGAAGGAGAATCGGTCGCTCAACTTCATGTCAAACTGAAGGAGCTGATCATCGGACTCGTGAATCTCAGAGAAATGGTAACAAATTGAGATTCACTAAGGTATGCACTAAACACTTTCCCAAGAATACCCAAGTGGACATCTATAGTTGACTCTTATTATATCTCCAAGGATCTAGAGGTAAGTTTGTTAGAAAGTTTATTTTCTACTTTAGAACTTCATGAATCTAGATATGCATGACTAAGGAAGGATCCTAATCAAAACATTGCCATAAAGGTAACAATAGATGTACAAGACTCCGAAGCTTCTATCGACGAAGATAAAGCAGCCTCATGGTAAGAAACTTTAGTAAATTTCTTAAATCTAACAAATTTTACAAGTCATAGGCAAAGACACACCTTCGAAGCAAAAGGAAGGTTTGATGTTATAATTTCCAGGAAGAATGGAACATCAAGGATAACTATCCTAAACTAAAGAAGAAGGAGAAAGAAAAAGGGCCAAAATGAACAAAGCAAAGAAACTTAAAAGCTACGTGGGATGAATCATCGTCTTCTGAGTCCGGGATCGAAGCTTATGTCAGACTGGCACTAATGGAGAATCATCAAAGGGATGAAGAAAGTACCTCAAAAATGAGCATTGACGAAGGGGGAGAGTTTTCAGAAAAAAGCAACGACAAAGGGGGAGCATTGGATAACGAAATCATCACAATAAGTAAGAAACATTTCCGATCTCCTGAAGAGTTATTTAAGTTCATTAAAATACTTTATATAAATATGTGTAAGTTAGATAAAGAGAATACACGATTAAAATTAATTTTAACAAAAATATGTCCATTAGAAATGTATGATAATCTAAAGGTGGAAAATGAAAAGATAAAAGATCAACTAGAAAAATTAAGAAATGACTATGCATGCGTAAATACAAACATTTCTCAAAATTCAAAATTTAGAAAATACGAAGGACTTAGTTAGTATATCAAGAACTATAGGGGTTAAATTAGAAAATTTTTTAAAAATTATGTTCCATCAAAATTTTTGATAAATCTAGTAGGTAGGAACTTGTATTGGGTTCCAAAAATATATTTAAACTAAATCTTCATATTTAAAAAAAAATGATTTATAAGGATAGAATTTCTTAACTTAGAAAAATATTTATTTCTAATTCTCATATTAAAATTTTCTATTCAAATGTTGAATACTGATAGGACAATAGATTTTCTATTGAAATAAATATTTTCTAAATTTTTATTAAATAATGAATTTTTCAAAAAAATTTTACTAAAAATATTAATTTTTAATATTAAAAATTATTAGAAATCAAAATTTAAAAATTTATTTTTTTTTGCAGTTATACATTCTATTTTACATATTCAAAGAAATTAAGTGAATTTTTAGAGATGAAAATCTACATTTAAAATTTATTTCTCTAAAAATAGGGTTCTACCATAAAACAATTTATTTCTATTAAAATAAAATATATTTTTTCTGGAAAAATTTGTTTTGATTTAACTACTTTTTATTTTGAAAAAAAATCAGGATTTTTCAAAACTGAAAAATAATTTTTAAAATTAGTTTCATCAAAATAGAGAATTAATTAGTAAAATTGGGATATTTTTGAAAAATATTAGTTAACTATTAAATTTGTTCACGATAGAAAATTTTTTAAAATTTTTATAACTATTTTTTGAATTTGTCTCTATTTTTTTATATGATCAGGGGGAGAAAAGTAAAGAGTTAAGTTATAGGGGAGATTAACTTAAATCGCATTGCATGTTTGCATTACTGCAAATTTTATTTTGTACTTAAATGCAAATTTATTTTGTATTAAATTACAAAATTTAATATTTTATTATTTGTTTAACTCTAACTCAACTTGGGTTGATGCACATCAAAAAGGAGATTGTAGGTCCTATTGTCTTTGATACTTTGTGTATGTAAAGGAGCTTTGGAACACAAGAAGTCGAGCAGAAGACGTAGCAAACGAAATGGATGACATGACAAGTGAGTCAACAAGCTCGATGCATCCGAGGGACGAAGAGGCTGCGAAAGAGTACACCAGTGAACAACAAGAATGCAACCATAGCATTCGAGGGGCGAGAAGTACTCGAGGAGAAAGTCTGCTTGAAGAAGGTTGGAGTTGGGTTCGGGTGAGCTCAACTCTAGATTGCTGAAGAATCACCCAAAAGGACGAACTAGGAAGAGTTAACCTTTCTTGAAGGTTAACTAATCAAGCTGACTGATAGAAGACACCCTCAAGGAAGATGGAAGGTGGCCTTATGCCTTTATAGAAGGTGCCCTCAAGGGAGATGGAAGGCGCCCTCACACCGTCATGGAAGGCACCCTCAAGGAAGATTGAAGGTGCCCTCATGCCTTCATGGAAGACGCCCTCCAGCTAGTTGGAGGTGCCTCTAACAGTCGTTAAGCACTCGTTGGAGAGGATAAAAACTCCAACGGATAGAGGATAAACTCTATCCTCTTAGAGGAGCCCTGAACCTCTTTGGAGACACCTCCAAGTGACAAAAATCAACGACCACTTAATCCAAAAGGCTATAAAAAGCCTCCTAGTACTAGGAATTAAACATCACTTGAACAACAACTTCTGTATTAACTTTCCTAATCTTTTCTGAGTTATCAACGTATGTAAAGGGCTTCTCCACCTTCAACAAAGAAGTTTTAGTGACCTTTTCAATGCATTGGATTAACAACCACCTAGGTTGTGACCAAGTAAACTCTGACATTTTTACCTATTCTTTTTAAGTGGTTTTCCTTAATGTTAATTGTTTATATTTGCTTAATTTAATTGTGCATCCTTGCTAAAGCAAAAGCAAGAGATATTTTTCTAACTATGATTTCAAGCAATTCATCCTCTCTTACCGACCTACCGAGACTAACAAAATAATACATTGTTGTTGGTGTTTGAAAACCAACAACACCAACAATAATCAACAATATTGTGTTGTTGGTTTTCGAAAATCAGTAACATAATATTGTTGATTTTTGAAACTAAACCATTTTTTTATTGCATGCATGTAAAAGAGAGAAAGGAGGAAAGAGAGTTTTTTTATTGCATGCATTCAAAAGAGAAAAGAGAAGTCGCAAGTATATAGAGAGAGAGGAGAGAAAAAAACTTTAAAAAATCTGACTTGTCATGTCTCAATTGTGTACCATAGTACAGCAAATTATGATCGGAGGCACCTCGGTGTGTGAGAGGTGCCCATGGTGGTCGCGCACCATAGGTGTGCAGGTTAACAACCGGGAGGCGTCTCTAATCATTGGAGGTGCCTCTGCGCATGAGAGGCGCCCATAGTTGTCGCCCACCATGGATGTACACGCTAACAACCGGCTATATATATATATATATATATATATATATATATATATATATATATATAGCTTTAATAGCTTGGGCGACATTGCTAGGCGTCACTCATGGGCACCTCACATGTGAAGGTGTCTCCAATCATCAAAGACGCCTCCCAATGTGAGAGGCGCCCATGGGCAATGTCCACCGGCATCTCCCAGGCTATCAAGCCTATATAGAGAGAGAGATAGAGATTAACTATGTTGCGAGTCGTACACTATGTGCCCGTGCGCAACAGTGGTCCAAGCGCCTCGACCACTGTCCAGGCACTTGGATTCATTAATTTTTTTTATTTTTTTAAATCAACATCTCCTCACAAAACATTATACCTTGTGAGTATCTAAAATTTTTTATCTAGACACTATGACTCAAGAGGGAAGTCTAAACCCGAAAGGAAAAATCTTATTTTAACCCATTATAACTCAACCTCTAAATCCTAAAATCTTAAATTTTAAATACATATAATATACCCCGTGAGTATCTAAAATTTTTAATTTTGAATATTATAATCCAAAAGGGAAGCCTGAACCCTATAGGAAAAATTTTATTAACTCAAACTCATTATAACCCAACACCTAAATCTTGAAATTTGAACCCTAGAAAAATAATATTCTGATTGAATCGAGGGTGCCTGGATTGAATCCAAGTGCTTGGATTCAACCCAGGATGCCTGAATCAATCCAAGCACCCTAGTTCCGTACAAACGCACAGTAAACCATCTGCGCAGAGCAAAATGATATATATATATATATATATATATATATAATTTTGATCTCTTGCGGTGATAGTCTAGCGGTTTCGTGCCCTCAACACGAGCCCTCTCCTTCCTGTCTTTCATCACTCACCGACGAACTAGGGCATCACTCTCCGCCGAACCAAGGTTTCGCCTCAATGGAGCAAGAAGTTGATTGGTAAAATCTCCTCTCATTTATTGATGCAGGAAGTTCATTTGGTGCCTTGTCAAACATATGATCCAAACATTTAATTGTGCTAAGGGATTGAGCTTGGGGATTCTCCCTTGCAACTTCAATTTTTTTTTTTAAACTTTTCGTGAAACTTAGCTTCTTCTGATATTGTTGCTGTTTGAGGGATATGTTTTTTGATGGATGTGTCGTCAAGTGTATGGCAACTTGGAGCATTGATTTGAATGGTTGGGGTGCTTGGTTTCAAAGTTTTGTGGCTTCTCCGCTCCTCTGCTTTGGAATCCTCTTTCTTTTCATAATGTTAGCTATTGAGATAGAATATATCAGAATGTTAGCTATTGAGATAGAATAGATCAGAATGTTAGCTATTGAGATATAATAGATCTAGCTAAGGATATAGTACTTTGAATCTCTATGAATGTTGAAGTTCTAAAGTTAACTCTAACGCTGCAAGTTTAGATGTCTCACTTGATTCTATCCTTGTATTTAAAATTGATTAGACTTGAAGATGTATGTTCAACCAGTAATGAATGTGATAGTTAAGAGAGATTGAACATGAACATAAGTCCCTTCCTTCATTTGAATGTTGTGAATTTTAATCTATGAATGTTGTAAAAAAAAATTAATCTAATTAATGAAAATTTGATTATTACGTTGCTATTTTATGACATCATCAAGTTATAGCATCATCGACAATATGAGACTTCAACCTATAATATATAGGGACTGCAGGCAAAGAACATTTATGTGTGTTTCTAAATCAACCAAGAATCCTAGAAAACAGTATTACAGATGTGACCAACATGGATGGTAAAAGTGGGTGACTACTAATACTAGTTCATCCTGTAAAATTGAAAGTGAACACATTTCTTATCATGAACATAATCCAGGAATAATCAAAGTACCGAAATTCATTTGGATATTAGTGAGGGTGGACTTGATTCTCTTAGCGATAATCCTGATTTAGTTGTTAGTTCATCTGGTTAGTTAATGTTAAGTAATGTTGGTATTGTAATGTAACTAACTATATGTTTATAATTATGGATGTAAACTTAATTTATTAGTTTATATCATTAAACACTGTTGAATAATATTGGTGTTGTAATTTCAACTTGTATACTGCTATAATTCCTTGCTCATGCTAAGTATTTGTTTCTCCATGAATCTCAATCGACTCTTGAAGACCCACGTGAGTGCTTGCAGTCCTTTCATTAAAAACCACAATCTAAACCTTTTCCCCATCCAAAATTGTCACCCTTGTAATTTTGGATCAAGTTGAGCTATTAAATGTTTGCCCGTATTTAGCATTTAGTAAACCCTACACTTTTTATTGGAAGTAGATGTAACAGTTCACTTTAGCTTATCATTTATATGAAACTAATGGACTTTACAGAGCAAACACTTAACAGAAGGATGAAACTAGAAGTAATAGTTTAACGATAGTGATTGACACACAAAGCACAACCACTTAATAGTTTTATAGAGATAGCATGATGTGAATAAAAGGAATTCAAAAAGTAATGATGCAAATTGATGTTACAGATGTGGTAAATGTCAATTGATTCATCAGCTCAACCAAAATATCAGAGAAGGTAGAAACTACCAATTAGGTAAAATTAGTGTTTTATGCCCCCTCCTTACAAGCCAACATTGTACATCTTTCTTGTAAGAAGTAAAATACAATTATGCCTTAAATAAGAACAAAATCAGCAGCCCATGACAACACAGTTGAAAACAAAGTCCCCAAATTGCATAATAACAATAGTCTTCCACTCAGGTTGCCCTCCATTTGGAACCAAAGAATTCAATTCAATCATCCCTCCATGAAGTTCCAGAATTCTTGTCATTCATATGTGATCATTTTGAAGTGAAATTAGATATAGCAAAGCCTTAACCTAAGAGGGTTGTAGAAAGATTAACTTTTCACATAATATGTGATCCATAACCATGTAAGTGTTTACATCAAGAAGGAAAATGACAGTATGCATAGATAATTTGTTAGAAAGATAATTTGTAAGACTAGGAATTCAGTGAAAAAGAAAGACAATTTGCTAGAAAGGAAATAGATGAATACCAATCATATATAATTACAACATTCTATCACATGTTGTTAGAACCTGCAAAATAAAAATAATTTATTAATTTCATTTTCTCAATAAACAATAAACCACTATAATTTAACAAAATAAAACTTTGATATTACCCACTATAGATCCCGAATCAAGTTCATATGTGTCGTCAAGACTGATAAGATTATTATCTTCAATTGATCTAATAATTGACACATTATTATATACAAAATATAATAAAATTAATTTGTGTTTGCAAATAAAAATTTAATAAAAATGTAAAATAGAATCAACACATGCCCTTGCTGTAAATTAGGACAGTTATGCTTGTTATGTGACACTCCTCGATGTCTGCAGCCACAACAAAGCTTGGAATTTGAGGTTAATTTTCTCCTTTGATGATTTCAATATCTTTCCACATCCCTTAGTTCTTACTACAAAAGGATTAATAATACCAAGGCCCTCATCAATGGATTTCTTTTTTTTTTACTTCTATTATTGTATGTTGTACTAATGGACATCTCTTTCATTTTGTTGACAATAAACATATTTGTTGACAAATTAATACATTGACCTCTGAAAACTATTTTGTCAATGTTTTCTTAGCTGTTAAAATACTACGATGTGAGCGTTACAAATACACCTTTGATGGAGTCAAGAGTGGATGATTATAGATTTCTATGAAGTTACAGACAACTCAATCAGGTCCCGTCTATTTCTTGACAAATACAATATTTTACTTATAGCTCATTCTAACTGCACCACGTGGTCTTTCCCTTGTATCACATTAGATCTGTATGTCCTTCTTTAAAGCATAAAATTTGTTTCCACGTCACTTCATTTGTCATCTTGTTTTTCCTGCTCGTGCTATTCCTTGAACTAAATTCGGCTTCTCGTGTATATTAGTTATAGAACGAATATGCATCCTCTAGAGATGAAAATTCCATTCCAATTTTTGACTTTCGATCATCTGTAACTTGGGGAATGAATTCTTGATCATTAACTCTATTTTCTTTCATTTTTGGACACCCTCACATTATATTTGATAATAGATAAATAAATAAAAACTGTTCCAATTAACTTAACAGAGACACTAAACTCTAACAGTTGTCTAAAGCATAATAACAGAATAAAACAGAAGCGAGAGAGTATTGATGTCGGTATAAAACAAAAGCGATTCTGATATTCAAAAACAAATTCTCAAGAAAGAAATAGTAATGTAATGCAAAGGTTACGTTCAAACATCTAAAAGTTAACAAATTCTAGATCAAAGAGGTTGCAAAGCCACTTGGATTCGACGTTCAAAAGAAAAACTACAAGGTCTATTCTAAAAAAAATGATTCAAGCAATTTCTCATTGCTCTCTACATGTTCAGATGAGGCTAGAAAATATAAATGCGGGAAGGAAGGGAAATCTAGAACTAGTCCTCTTTTGATTTAAACCATCATCTAAGCATGAAGTATGTCACACAAAATAGAAAGTATGATCTAAATAAATTTCTTGTTGTTAAACCAGAGAGCAGAGATGATCCAAACGTAAAGTATGTTGAAAAAAATAGATAGCAAAATGGGAGCTTTTACCGGCAAAACCATAAAGCCTAATACCCACAATCAACACTAAACATAAAGAGGGTGTTTTTACCGACGACAACCCTAAAAAAAATCACCACCCAATAGAAAGTATAGGCACTTTTACCGGAGAAGGATTTTCCAAGCAAGAGAAAACTTAGGTGTGCAGTTAGGCGCAGACGGTTGATCGTGGCGTAGGGAGAGCTTGTGTAGGCGAGAATAGAGATCACCAATAAATCACGGCGAGAGAGGTGATTTGAAGAGAGAGGAGCAGCGGCTAGGGTTCTACGGAGAGGAAAACGCAAGGAATGGATTTCTACACGTCAACAGTTATCTATACATCAAAACTTTTCTGCACGCTTTAACGACTTCTCACCACAGCAGATGGCAACGTGGAACTTGCCACGTCACGAAACTACAAGATTATCACCGTAGAAGATGAGGGTCGCCAAATGGGCCGCCAAATGGGTCGTCGACCGTCGGTCGTGCCGTTACTCACTAGGACTTTCCATCCCTGGCTAGTGGATTTTTGCCTCCCCCAGGATTCAAACTCTAGACCTCCAGACTTAAGTACTAGAGTTTATGAATCCTGGTATATATATATATATACACACACACACACACACACACACACACACACACACATATATACACACACACGAAAATATTATCCTGCGACACACATCCGTGCGGATCGATGCTGTGGATCGATCCACTGATTGATTCAGCCCTGCTGGATCGATCCAACGGGCGCGAGAAGATGAAGCGAGGCTGAATCGATCAGTTGATTGATTCAGCCCCGCTTGCTGGTCTTCTTGCGTGCGATGGATCGATCCAGCAGGGGCTAGATCAATTCAGCCATCGTCTTCTCACACCCATCTCGCGATCGTGAACAATTTCGGTCGCAATCCAGCCCCAACAGCTACCGGAACCCCTTGGGTTCACCTTCCCCTCCGGTTATAGTAAAGTTCAGGGGCAGGTGGTCGGAGGCCGCCGACGGTGAGAGTGCGCGACTGGCACGACGGGGCACGAGAATACTAGCGGGGCTGAATCGATCAGTAGATCGATTCAGCCCCGCTGAATCAATCAGTGAATCGATACAATATTAATTTTGATGCACTCCGCATCAAATCGTACGAAAACATGCCGCAGCATAATTTTTCTCCCTCTTTTTTTTTCTATATATATATATATATATATATATATATATATATATATATATATATATATATATATATATATATATATATATATATATATATATATATATATATATATATATATAATTAACTATAATTTTTTATCCTCTAATTAGAATGTATGCATGTACATGCATGTAATTAATGTACACATATGATATTACTAAAATATCTATGTATACATTTGCATATATTAATTCTAGCTGGCCAGATTCTAGTCATTTAGCATTATCTATATATATATATATATATATATATATATATATATATATATATATGGGGGGCGTGCACCTGCATGCTTAAATACGTACGCATCAGTGCACTGCAATGGCTTGTGCCTGCCTGTTGCTGTTGCTATTGCTGCCTGGGTTTTAATTCCCCGGTGGTTGAGCGCTTTTCTTCCCCTCGTCCATTTAATTCTGGCGAACTACTCCACCCAACCACATCCTCTCTCTCTCTCTCTCTCTCTCTCTCTCTCTCTCACGCAGCCACACCAGCCCTATGACTTCAGTACTTCACCGCTTCGACCACCTCAACGTTTTCTCCATCCATTCACCAGCACAAGATCAAAATCCCTCCCTCCTCACTTTCCAACCATATCAATTTATTGCCGCTGCTTCTCCTACCTCTCGCTCTCATCTTTGTATTTCTTTAATTGTTCTGTTGGGGTTTTTTCCTTCTTTTTAATCTTGCAGATTGGCAGGTCCATCACTCTATATATCTTACAATCACAACCCGCTCCATTCTCAAATGCTAGCTGCTTGCTAATGTTCATATACATATATTTATAGATATAAATATATAGTTGGTAGTTAATGGCGGTGCTGGAACCGGCGCCGATGGACCGGGAGCGGCTGACGGCGGAGATCATGGCGTTCAGGGACGACGATTCTATTGTGATCAAGATCCGGCGCCGTCTCCCGGACTTCTTGCAGTCGGTCAACCTCAAGTACGTCAAGCTTGGCCTCCGCTACGCCTCCATACCTACCGCCGCCGTCCTCGTCCCCGTCCTAGCCGCCGCCCTCGCGGCGGCGCTCCGCCTCGACCGCTTGGCACTGACGCCGCCCCGGCCGGTGTCCGTCGACCCCGCCACCGGGATCGCCTCTGCTGCTCTGGCGCTGCTCCTCCTCGCCGCTTACTACCTCAAGCGGCCGCGCCCTGTTTATTTGGTCGACTTTGCGTGCTACAAGCCCGACGACGAGCACAAGATCTCCAAGGAAGGATTCCTCGACATGACCGAGTGCACCGGCGTGTTCAATAGGGAGTCGCTAGATTTCCAGACCAAGATTACCCTCCGCTCCGGCCTCGGAGACGAGACGTACCTGCCGCAGGGAATCCAGGCCCGGCCGCCGCGCCTCTGCATGGAGGAGGCGCGCCTCGAAGCAGAGGCTGTTATGTTCGGCTGCCTCGATGCTCTGTTCTCAGCCACCGGCGTCGACCCGAGCCGCGACGTCCGCATCCTCATCGTCAACTGCAGCCTCTTCAACCCCACGCCGTCGCTCTCTGCCATGATCGTCAACCGGTACAAGATGCGGGAGGACGTGAAGAGCTTCAACCTCGGTGGGATGGGCTGCAGCGCGGGGCTCATCGCCGTCGACCTCGCCAAGGACCTCCTCCAGGCCCACCCCAACTCTTACGCCGTGGTGCTCAGCACCGAGAACGTCACCCTGAATTGGTACTTCGGCAACGACCGCTCCATGCTCCTCTCCAACTGCATCTTCCGCATGGGCGGCGCCGCCCTGCTTCTCTCCAACCGCCGCCGCGACGCGCGGCGCGCCAAGTACCGGCTCGTGCACGCGGTGCGCACGCACAAGGGCGCCGACGACGGGTGCTTCGGGTGCGTGTACCAGCGGGAGGACGAGCGCGGCTCGGTGGGGGTGTCGCTGGCGAGGGAGCTCATGGCGGTGGCCGGCGACGCCTTAAAGACCAACATCACCACCCTGGGCCCGCTGGTGCTCCCGCTGTCAGAGCAGCTCAAGTTCCTGGCATCTCTGGCGGGCCGCCGCGTCCTCCGCCTCCGCGGGGTGCGCCCCTACATCCCCGACTTCCGCCGGGCCTTCGAGCACTTCTGCGTCCACGCCGGCGGGAGGGCGGTGCTGGAGGAGATCCAGAAGAACCTCGGCCTCGCTCCGTCCGACATGGAGGCGTCCCGCTCCGCGCTCCACCGGTTCGGCAACACCAGCAGCAGCTCGCTGTGGTACGAGTTGGCGTACGCGGAGGCCAAGGGGCGAGTCCGCCGGGGCCACCGGGTCTGGCAGATCGGGTTCGGATCCGGGTTCAAGTGCAACAGCGCCGTCTGGCGGGCGCTGCGCGACGTCCCCACCGCCCGCGGCTGCAACCCCTGGACCGACTGCATCGACAGCTACCCTGTCAAGGGCCATTGAACGCCACAAAGGCCACAGACCCCAACTTTCATTCCTTTGCCCTTTTTTATAATTATGAATAACTCAATTGTACCTATAGTTCTTGGTTAAAACTCTCTCTGTAGTTGATGCAACACCTCAACTTCTTCCTTTTCTTAAGTAATATGTCTAGTTTCCTCCTTGTTTCTTGTTGGTTCGTAATGGGGGAGGTGCAATAATAAACGAGAAGCGTCGTTGACTGGGTTGTCCAGGTGCCCGCAGTGCTTAAGTTTCCTTCGCCATCGAAAAACTTCTTTTTTTTTTCAACAAAAGTGGTAGGGAAGGAAATAGACATAAAGGACTCCTACCACACCAAATTATATTAAGGACTCGCAACCCCACTAAACAACGAGTACCACAATTTGTCCATGACTGTCTCCATCGAGATGTCACTGGCCGCTTTCATCCATTTTCCACGCACGTCAACAGGAAACACAGCTGCAAAATGTGGTGAAAAAGTTGTCCCCTCCACAAGTTCCATAAAATCTCCAGAACCATTGGAAGCACAAGGGTCATGAAATGAAATGGGCCAATAAATGTGGTTAGTGTTCTGGTCAATTTTGGGCGATGAGTTGGGACCTTAATCTAGGAAGCTTTTAATTTCATAGCTGTGAAGCAATAATTCTGACTTGATTTATGGAAGGGAATGGACGGAGAGTCCAGAGTGATTAGAGGAAGTTAAAAGAAAGGAGACGTCTCTCTGTCCTCTATGATTCTAATCCTAACTCTCGTGTCTCAATCATATTGCTTTTAACCTTTTCTTAGTTATAAGTCATCATCTCCTATTTAATAATTGTCTTACTTTACCTATTAATATTAAACTTAAAGTTAATATATTCTATCTTTTACTATACTAAATTTAAAATCTTTTACTTTCAATATTTACCACTAAGATTCAAACTTAATATTTACTAAAATAATATAATTGTTTTGGATGTTCCCAGTGACTTCATTTATGAATTATGATTAGTGTAAAACGTTAATGTAATTTTATTTTCATAGAACAGACTATCATTCAAGAAATGCTAAAAAAAAGTATTTACTAAAACAGGTTCATGTGCATCTTGGATCAGCCACACAATTCAAATCGTTTGCTTGAATAGAAGGCCTATACGATCATTCAAGAACAATCTAAATATCTCAGTGGAACCATATATTTAACCGCTTCAATTGGAAAAGAGGATGACCTCAAAAGGATGACTAGTGAATCTTCCACTCTCCCTAATTCTGTAACCATTCCTTCATTTCAAATTGTGGGGGTGCAACATGGTATCTAGTTACCACAGAGCATATCTTTGTTCACTTTTTTCCAACTACTTGTTTCTGTTTTACTCCAGAATACTCAGACACCTTTATCTTCTGTATTGTTCATTTCTGCCTTTTGTTATTATCTTTTCCACACGACAATGTCTATTGAAATATCTAATTTTTGGTTATCGTACTACTCACCCATGATTAGACAGTGTGCTAAAACTGAAGCTTGATGAGACAGGTGCATCTTTCCAGCCTAAAAACTCTCAAAAAGTAAAGGTATATAATTGTAGATTTTAACATACAAGTATGGTTTCATTGGGGCAGTTGTGCCAAAACTAACCTATACAGAAATTAGTCTAACAAAATTGAACCAGAATAAAAAAAAACAGTGTGCTAAATTAAACTATTAACAACAGCTCACCAACTTGAACTTCAGTCATCTTGGCAGGCATTAGTTGCCATCGATAGTCTTACAATTCTATGAACACTAGCTGGGCCTAGTAGATCTACTTGCACTTCACTGAAGGTTTGGATCACTTAGTTGGTGCTTTTACTTGAAGCCTTGAAGGCCTGGGTGAAGACAAAGTTGTTTGACTTGTAGATCTCTTTACACTTGACGCTGCTAAAAAAAGGAAAAAGAAAAAAGAAAATTAGAATTAGCTAATTCGTGCTATCTTAAGCATTTTACTGTAGAAAGAATTAATTAATCAGTGCAGGATTCTGAGATTCTGATCAAGAACCAACCTAAACAGATGTGTAAAAGTCTACCTTTAGGTTAGAGAGATTTAATTTGCAGTAGATCTATAGTATGGGACTTACTTGGAGACTTCAACGTCTCTTTTAGTCTTGTTTTGGATGTGGCTGTGGTTTGTATTGTCTTCAGTCCCAATGGTTTAGACACTCGTGATGAAATTTTGGGCCTGTAGAAGATCAGCTGGAACTGTTATACACTGAAAAAACACAAAAAGTTGAAGTAGAAAAAAAGTAAGCATTGATTATCATCTCACATTGCTAGAAAAATACTACAATTTTCCCACGAAGGACTCTGACTCCTTATGTTCAAAATGAAAACTCATTTGAATTCTAAGACGACTAACTACTTTTTTGTTTGGCAAAAGCAGAAGAGTACTTAGTATATGAAATGCACCTTGAATAAGGATGATTCTACCACTGCATTTTCTCATCCGTTCTACTTAATTATGATGCTATGGGCAGAGTTCAGTTTTGTTTCAGGAGGAAGAATTTCAGGAGGAAGAAAAGGAATACGAATCAGTTTCATAATAGTGAGCACATGCTTGGTAGCTAATTAATTTGAAGAATATGCAAATTCAAATACTAACATTTTTTCTTTGGTAGTTTCTGATGATTTCACTTGTTCCAGCAAGGGATTATCCGAACTGCCAACAGAACCATCAGTTTGATCAGTTTCTGATATATCACTTAATCTTTCCTCTGAATCTCCATCATCATAACCTAAAAGCTCGAGTTCTGCAGAATTTTGATCCGCTGCCTCTCCATCTAGATTTTCCTTCTGGTCGGGATCCTCACCGTCGAGAACTGAAATTCTAGGAGAGGATGAATGCCTCAATGGGCTAACGTTACCATGTTTCGAAACACTGCCTTTTATCTGTTGAAGCTGTTCAATTTCTTCATCCTTCCTTGCAATAGTATCTTTGAGAGATGCAACCTGCTCCATCAAATCTCTGATGTCTTTTCCTTCCTTCTGACTCTTTGCAGCACCCAGCTCCACTCCTGACACTCTTTCAGCAAATTTTAAGGTGCTTAAACTCTCTGTAAAAGATGCTATTTCTGGATTTATCTGAATAAACATCAGTGTCTTAGCATGCCCACCTGCATCATGAAAGGACGCAATTCTACAATTAAAGAACATGTAAAACTTATGAGTACCAACTAATTTTAATAGAGAATTAGTACCTAAAGAACTTTGCAATACTTGAGTTAGTTTGCTATTGCGGTAAGGTACATGAGCACTTTTTTGCGAGAGAGCAAAAACAACATCTCCAAGTGCTGCCAAAGATTTATTGATGTGTTGTGCTTCCTTGAGTCTATCTCCAGTTACTTCAGATCGATCAACTCTCTCGCTTCCAGCAAGATCTACCAGATGTAGAGACCCTCGTGAAGTCGCTCCGGTTTTCAGATCTGTACCTCGGACATGAATTGTCACGACACTGTAAAACAATGGCGATGCAAAGTTGAAACTCACATAGGCGCATACACACACAATAAAGAAGAAAGGCCTACTGCATATGCACAAAAAGTATATTGATCAAACTGTCAATTAGCTGCCAAGACCAAAGAAAAAACAGTTTGAGGGTTGTGTTGGACCTAGACAATCAATGTTAAATTGTCTAAACCTACAAATTCGTTTCAGGATAATAAGCAATTAAAAAAAACCTGTGTGATCGGCTACTTCTTTCGTTGAGCGATGTAGAACTCACAGCCCTATTACTGTGTCCTGTTTGCATCACGTCCATAACATCAGAAGTAGATTTAACAGGAAGCATACATGCATCAGGAACAGCAAGCCCAGTAGGATGGGAAGTAGTCAATACTCCAAGCGTGAGCAAAGTTAAAGAGCGAACAATTCAACATTTAGTTAGCAACAAAAATCTGATGAAGTGATCTGATAAATAAAACATGAATATTCTTTAGAAGAAAAAGGATATTTCTTTTGTGAGCCACCAGTTGCAAGTAAATCACGGATTTGTTCATTATATATTTCAACCATCTGAACACCAACTTCATACATGTAAGTATCTTTCCTTTTGAGTGATATCTGAAATAGGTCATTTAAAGCTCGATAATTGACGCCCCATTCCTTTTCAGTTGCTATATCTGGTCCAGTCTGAACAAAGATGTATAATCAGCACAACATTCATACAAATGTAACCAATCAGTACAAAGTATGCTGACCATGGTATAGGTTTTTCCTGATCCAGTCTGACCATATGCAAAAATACATACGTTGAAGCCATCAAGAACTGATCGAACTAATGGTTGAGTATCCAAATAAACTTGCTCTGGCACAAATCAAACCGAAGGTATAAATTTCATATCTATTGTTCTCTCAAAGGAAAATTTTTCATGTGAGTTTCTGAACTAAAAGACCTTGAGTAGCAGTTTGACCATATGCCTTGTTGAACTTGAACATCTTTTGTCCATCTTTTCCAGATTTGGAGGGATTTGAGACTGCAACTTCTCCATCGTCACCAATATGATCGATAATAGTGTGTTTATGGTTCTCCCCAGGCAGAAATGGTCTTATTCGACAATAAACTCTTATATTTCCTGCACATGAAGCAAGAGTTATGTGAATAAAAATAGCATGAAAAGCTATAACTTCAATGCTAATTGGGTACCTTTTAGTTCCTGAACCTCATTGTACAATTTCCTGTTTTCTGCAACAACAGAATGGTAATTCTCTACAGCATCAGTCAATACTTTGAGCTGTCTTCCTGCATAGTAGAATCAATAAAAAGTTTATACTTAAAGAGTTTAAGTTGAAAATTTCTATTAAAATTTAGTGCAAAAAAATCATTCTTACCAAAACTGATGATTTCATCACGCGATCCCTTTTGTGTTATTACAACTTCATGTTTGATGGAATGAGAGGATGACCTCAACTCCTAGGAGAATAATGAAGCTCACTCTTGGATGTTATGAATAATAAGTCATGAGATTAAGGATGAAATTACCTTTACTAACTGGAATTGTATATCTATATAACTTTGATAAGCTTGTTCCTTTCTATTCCATATCTGAAACTTGGTTTCTGAATTTTTTTTTAGCTCTAGGAATCTCCTTTCTGATTTGGCTAACGAGGATTCTGCATTTTTTATCTTTTGTTCTAGTTCTGCATCATGTTCCCTTGCCTGATTCTCCATTTGATGAAGTTCTCGTTCGTGTGACTTTTTTACAGTTTCAAGCTCTTGCCTAATTTCTGAAATTGTATGCTCACTCTTTTCCTTCTCCTCTACCAACCTAGCCATATCTAGTTCTGCATGTTTCTGCTCTGTTGCTTTGGCAATCTCCATTTGTTCAAGTTGTTGTTGGTACGATCTTTTCATTGTTTCGAGCTCTTTTTTAAGTTGTGAAATAGTCTGCTCATTCTTTTCCTTATCTAGTTCCACATGTCTCTGCCCTGTTGCTCTGCTGATCTCTATTTGTTGAAGTTGGTGTTCGAATGATTTTTTTGTGGTTTCAAGCTCTTTCTTTAGTTGTGAAATAGTCTGCTCATCCTTTTCCTTATGTAGTTCCATTTGTGTTTGCCTTGCTGCTTTGGCAATCTCTATCTGTTCAAGTTGTTGTTCGTATGACCTTTTCATGATTTCGAGCTCTTTTTTAAGTTGTGAAATAGTCTGCTCATTCTTTTCCTTATCTAGTTCCACATGTTTCTGCCCTGTTGCTTTGTTTATCTCTATTTGTTGAAGTTGGTGTTCAAATGACTTTTTCGTGGTTTCAAGCTCTTTCTTTAGTTGTGAAATAGTTTGCTCATCTTTTTCCTTATGTAGTTCCATTTGTTTTTGCCCTGCTTTAGTGATCTCTATTTGTTCAAGTTGTTGTTCGTATGACCTTTTCACAGTTTCGAGCTCTTTCTGAAGTTGTAAAATCCTTTGCTCATTATTTTCCTTATCTAGTTCCACATGATGCTCCCCTGCCGCTTTGGTGGTCTCCATTTGTTGAAGTTGTCGTTCGTATGACCTTTTCACAGTTTCGAGCTCTTTCTGAAGTTGTGAAATAGTCTGCTCATCCTTTTCCTTATGTAGTTCCATTTGTTTTTGCCCTGCTTTGGTGATCTCTATTTGTTTAAGTTGTTGTTCATATGATCTTTTCACAGTTTCGAGCTCTTTCTGAAGTTGTGCAATACTCTGCTTATTATTTTCCTTATCTTGTTCCACATGATGCTCCCCTGCCGCTTTGGTGGTCTCCATTTGTTGAAGTTGTCGTTCGTATGACCTTTTCACAGTTTCGAGCTCTTTCTGAAGTTGTGAAATAGTCTGCTCATCCTTTTCCTTATGTAGTTCCATTTGTTTTTGCCCTGCTGCTTTGGTGATCTCTATTTGTTTAAGTTGTTGTTCATATGACCTTTTCACGGTTTCGAGCTCTTTCTGAAGTTGTGCAATACTCTGCTTATTATTTTCCTTATCTTGTTCCACATGATGCTCCCCTGCCACTTTGGTGGTCTCCATTTGTTCAAGTTGTCGTTCGTATGACCTTTTCACTATTTCGAGCTCTTTCTGAAGTTGTGAAATAGTCTGCTCATTCTTTTCCTTGTCTAGTTCCACACGGTGCTCCCCTGCTGCTTTGGTGGTCTCCATTTGTTGTTGTTGTTCATACGACCTTTTCATTGTTTCAAGCTCCTTCTTAAGTTGTGAAATAATTTGTTCATTCTTTTCCTTATCTGATTCGACATAATACTTGCTTGATGCTTTGTTCATCTCCATTTTTTGAAGTAGTTGTTCGTATGACTTTTTCGTGATTTCTAGCTCTCGCTTAAGCTCTGAAATTGACTGCTCATTCTTTTCCTTCTGCTTTGTCAACTTAGCAGTCATATCTTCTTCACCATACTTATTGTTTCTCTCCTCCATTTTCTGCTTTTCAGTCTGCATATGCAATGACCAAGTCAAAGAACAACAAATAGCAAACAAGAATGTGTAACAACATACCTGAATCTCACAGATTGTACCATTAGCTAATGTTTCAAGCACCCTAATTCGCGATTGGTACTTCTCCTCTCGTGCTTTAATGAGATTATTTTGCTGCAGATCCATGAGTGAGTCACAAAAGTGTTGGAAAAGGAACATAAGTAACCATGGATGAGAAATTACATTTCGTATGTGATCTGCCTGAGTTGATATACGACGTTCAATCTCTTGCACAACTTTTCGCAACAAGCATGACACACGCTGCAGCATTTTAGAGAAACACAAGTAACTAAACATGAACTATAAGAAATATTTTCATATTTGATTGCTCACATGTGGTATTTCACCATTTCTCCGTTCAATACTTTCATCAAGAATGCCGTTTACGACACTTAAAAGAGACTGAGTAGGAGCATTCTGCAGTAAATATGAAAATAGTCTAAAGTTTGTGGAAGAATAATCAATCATATTGGTTGATGAATTAAATGAAGACTATTACGTCTAGGCTGTTTGATTTCATCATTTCTGTGATCTTGGCTGCTGGAAGATCATAATAATTCCCTGGTCTCAGTTGGAAAACCTCATGGAATTTGTGGCCACCCATATGAACTCGTGGTGTTGATGACTCTACAAAGGAAATGCAAACAATAATAACATCAAATACAAAAACCATAACATTATCAAAGTTTATATGCACTATAAAATACCACTAAAGTTTTAAGTTGGAAAGTAAAACCCAGACAATTTTAGATAATGTTTAATTCAATGTTTCATTCTTTCAATAAGGAACAAAGTTGCTGTTTAGTTGATGAGAACCCCATGTCTGAGAATGCAATTTCATAGTACACCATTGCATAGACCAAAGGCAATCTTAATTTAATATCATATCAAATATGCATCAGATTCCATTCTAAACCAAGAAGGATTATTCTAGTAGCAGTAATAGTTAAACATCAAGAAGAATCCACATACCTGACAAAATAGAACTTTGAAGCACACGTTGAAGTCTTGACTCCTGAAAACTGTGACTTCTCTCCTCTCCAAAGAGAGAAGAGGCCTGTCTGCTTGAAATTTTACCCCCTCTTAAGATGTCCAACCTGCTTTCAAGAGACTTCCATCTCTCTCTCGCTGAGTTCATGTCGCTCAAATCTTCATGGTCACCCACAAGGTGATCCTTGAGAGACCAAAGGCAATACAATACCGTAGATAATGCTCCCTGGTTCGGAAAAGAACACAAAATTCATCAACCCTAGAGCAACGTTAATGTAAAAGACAAGATTTCTCTACCTGTTCTAAGTCTTCTATTTTGAAACTGGGCAATCTCATTTGCTCTACAACTTCAATAAATGTTCTTATCTTCTCCAATCGATTGGTTGTCGATACGATCTACACACAAAAAAAAGGGAAAAGAGAACTCAACTATGATGAAGAATAAATATGAAAATCTGAAAGCGTAGGTAACTGCGATCCAACCTCCTTCGAGCAGCCAAGATTAAACTTCTTTATGATTCCACACAAAATGGAACCGTCGAGCAATCGAGCACTGAGTTCCTCCTCAGACGCACCAATTGGGATGTTAAGGTTGGGAAACAAATCATTGAGCCAACCAATCACTTCAAATCGCCTCTTATCTAAATACGAAAGAGATTCAGATTTGCGAATTGGGGGAAAAGAGGAAAACGAAAGCGTGGAGTTTCACTCACCCATTTTGGCATCAATGTCTGGACCAATCATCCCTCGTTTGATCACCTAGCGTCTCCATTCGGCGCATTGAGCAAGTCCTGGAGCTCCGTGGAGGCTATATGTTGACCTGGTGCTTCTGGTGCGATGGGAAGGCGAGAAGCAAGTCGAGGAGCAGGAAGAGAAGGCCATGACCTGGGAGAGTCTGTCAAGCCTTGAAAAGCTCCTAACTTTAAGGAGAGCTCCTCTTCCTTTCTCGTGATACTCCATTACTCCCTATTTCCTGTCACCGGAGAAAGGAACGGGATGGCTATTCATAGCCTGCCGCTGCATTTCGCCTTCTCGCGCCTCTCTCTCGCTTCGTATCCGACCCATCGTTCTATTCTCTACGTGGACGAATTTTCCATTTATGCCAAATTTTATTTTTTTCTTTTCAAATTGCTCCATGAATTTCACCCCAAAATATTATGTAATTTTCAAACTCTTATCGTTCCATTCTAACCATTTATTAATGATCTTCCAAATCAAATATAAGTTTGAAAATCTTTTAAATCTAGCACAATAATTTATTTTTAATTCCAAATGACTTTTTATTATCTCTGTTAAAATGTCACGCGGAGATGTAAGTTTGGGGGCACTCATCAATAAAAAAGTATTTATTATTATTATTATTATTATTTAAACTTAAACATGACTGCTGATTAAAATAAATGAAAACTATTTTTCTTTTAATCCGTCTCATTATGTGCTTCAATCCCCTGCTATAATAAATTTATCAAAAAAAAAATCTCTAAATAGAACGACGTAAAGGATATTAAATTTCTTGATCACCTACCATGAACACTTTCTAATTTATCCTAGTGACCAGTAGAGTCAAGAAGGCTAACTGAATTTATCATTATAAATCCATCGAATAGATATGCCCAATTGATTAGAAAGTGAGATACATTTATTATAATGAGATAGAGATTAATTTTTAATAGGTGCATATTCTTAGAAAAAAAATTTCCCACCCTCCTGCTACTTGGTGGTCGATTATAAGTTGTCATCATGATTAATCTCCCCTCGCATCATCTGAGACAAATTCTAAGGGTCGTCTGAGGTAAACGTAATCATCTTTTTGCTATAATTGCTATAATTATGAATATTCATAGTACCCCAAGGGCATGATTAAGTTGACTAGCATGTGATAGTATTATTGCAATGGGCATTGATCGAATCTCGGTAAATACCATATAAGCCCCTCCCACATGTTGATCAACTTCAGTTTCCTGATTTACCTCTCTATAAATGACTGTGGAGTCAGCCGTATGGCGGGCCTCCATAAGTGGCCACTTCAAAATTTATCCTGATGTCCTATGAGAAACTTTCGTAGGATCTGTCGGTCATCCCTAGGATTAGTTAGCCCGAAGAGTCGGATACCTGGAGCTAAAAAAAATGGACATTCATTCGATGCCCAAGGCTTGGTGTGGTAAGTGGCATGATACATTTCTAAGTAATCAGGATTCAATTCCCACACACAGCACACTTGTAATGATTGAACTAGTGGTAAAGTTGGGGCGCCACATTATGAGTAATCGTACTTCCTGGATTTACTTAGTGGGCAGAATGTGGGATCAAATCATTTACCCTAATATTAGTCATAGGAGCTACTGTACTTCCTGGGTTTACTTGGTACGTGGAATGTGGGGTCGAACCGTCTACCTCAAGATCAGTCTAGGTTGTAAGATCTAGATACATAGTATAAAAAAATATAAGGACATTCATTCAGCTCCTAGGACTATCATGGTGGCAAAGGCGAATAGGCTCGCCCCAGCGCCCCCAACGCCCCCGCCAACCCGTTCCAGGGCCAACACGAAGGAGGTAAATCACGAGTGGTTACTTGTCTTTGGAATAGTGACTAGTACATAAAGGAGTCATTTACCTCGGCTTTGTCGAGATTCGAACACTAGACCTCATGGTGACAACACCTCATGTGCTAGCTACTAGACCGTCCCAAGGGGATAGCTCCTGGGGCTATCATGCGATATTAAGTGGTGGGATGAACTTCCTACGTCGAGAATTTAAATCTTACCCATGGCATACTACTGAAGAGTTTGAATTACTTGTGATATTAGCTTATTTGTTAAGATTGATTTATGCTTGTCGATTTACTTTAATAGCATGTGAAAAAAATTTCATGAAGATCGGGCTCATCACTTTCAGAATTAGCCAGATTATAAAAGCTAGAATCAGCTAGGGTCCCCTCTATGGGCCACTTGCACTTTTTCGACTTTACTTAGTGGGTACTTGAATTTATCTACTGGGTGGTTTACTAAAAAAAAATTTAATTGGATCACTAGAAATAATAAGGAGTTCTTATTAATAATAATAAAAAAGACATTCCTCATTAATACTAATTAATATTATATGATGCAGATGTATTGAGGGGGTCATGGTAATAAGGGAAAGGGTGAGGGTATTTTTGTCATTCTACTATTTAAGGATAAGAGGGGAGGGGAGGCACTCCTCACAGGGGTCTTCTTCGTGTTTTTCTCCATTGCAGCACGCACAAAGAGGGCGGGCACTCACGCCGCCTCCGTCACTCGTCGAACTGGTCAGTGCCGCCTATTCTCCAATGCCAATACTAGCACCGCCCTCTCCACAGTCGTCCCCTACCACCTCTAGTGGTCGTCGTTTCCTCTTGTGGCATCGCAGTCGCCTCCTGTTTTCCCACGTTGCCCGTCGATCACCGCCGCAGCATTCCGGCCACTGTCGTGAACCGCCTCATAGTCCTCACTGTGGGTCAGGGCGCTACCATGCACGTCGTCTCCCTCTCTCTTGGCACGTCGACGTCCACAGCCGCTTCCAAAGGTCGCCAACAGCCCAACGTCGACTCCCTCTCCCTCCTTACCGGCGCCCTTCTCTTTGCCGGCCACAGTCAGCCAACTTTGCCCTTCGAGGTCATCACCCATCTTATTGTCGTTGCCAGGTCACCGGTTGACCGCGCCAGTGCAAAATCAGCCTCAAGCCGCAGGCGGTTCCCATTGTCATAGACGGCCTCCGAGCCACAGCCGTACCTATCGTCGTAGACGACTCCGATCTGCGTTGTCATGCACTTCTGACGCCGATCTGATATCCAATCCACCTTAGCGTGGGCTTTCGGCACTGATCTGACTCTCGAGCCACTGTTATATATGTTCCGTCCATCGAGCTATTATTTCGTTCTCTCCATGCTGTTGTTGTGTTTCGACTTTCTCACCACTATTATAATTGTGAGTTGTTGATATTATTCGGCTAATGAGCATTATTACAATCTGGCCTGTGAGTCGTTATTACGATCCGACCTTCATGCTGCTGTTGTATTTTGGCCGCGTGCCGTCTTCCGGATCCATGCTGCATTCGGCTCCGTGCCATCGCCTCCAGACTCAACTCCTCATCCGACTCAAATTCATCTACTCTTCTAGGTCACAACGACTCGATCGGCCTTACGACCATCTCACCGATATACATAGGACACCCCCTAGGCCAATATATGTCACCGTACTCATTATTTATTCATTTCATTATTTTACCATTATATATATTCGTAGGATCTGCCTCGAGCATCAGGGTGGTGGGGACCGGGGTAACCCGGTCGCTGTCTACAAGTAGTGTTGACTAAATACTTTCTGATGACTTGGTTAATATAAAGGACAACTCATCATACCCTTCCCTTCAGGGCATGGTGACTTGGTCATTATTCCAATCATATCATTTCGATCGTTCACCTTCTCAGCTTCCCGATAGAATCATTATATTATACTAGTTATAATATAATATTTTATTCATAACTAATTAATTTCATATTATAATCAATATTTATTTATAAAATTATAACGGGTATATGATGATGTATCAGTTACGAGATCTGCTAGACTGCTACTAGTAATTATGATTCATATAACATTATAAAACATATTTTTATTAAAAAAAATAAAATATATTTTTTATCAACCGAGGACATAAATTGAGTCATTTGCTTAAGAGCATTGAATATAAGAGGAATATCGCAAAGTATAAAATAATATAAGATATTTATAAAAATGATTTTCTAATTGTTTTTAAAAGTATATAATAGCAAATTATTAGAATTAAGGTAACTAACTGGTCGAGCAGATTCGTACAAGCCGAATCGTTAATGCCTTATTGGTTCGATCACCGCACGCATCGGTCACCGCCAAGATGCGAAGCTTCTCCAAACGCAAACCACCTAGAGCGCAAGCGGATCCCTAGCTCGTACACGTCCAAGCCCTCGTGGCAACGTGAATAGACACGTGTTATCGCCCGCTCCGGTCAACCAACCACGTGCTGTTCGCTCCGAATTCATTTGAAGGCGAAGCGACCTCCGCATCCGCAAATCGACGAGATGATGAACCTCGTGTCCCTCGGTCTCCTCCTCTCCTCCCTCGCCGCCGCCGGCGTCTGGTCGCCGCACCCCGAAGCCAAGCCCAGCCTCCACCCCACACCCGACGACAACGACCGCATTCTCCGCGAAGGCCACCGCTTCATTGTCGTCGAGTACGAGCGCCTGCAGGTCGACGACTCATCCAGCACCCCCCACCGCCTCGTCGACGACACAAGTGATAAGACTCACCAACCGAAGGCTTCCGTCCTCCCCACAGCCGAGCAAGCCGAGTCGTCGAGCCAACCTCAAGCATCAGCTTCTGCTAAGAACCTCATATGCGACGCTTATGGCGTGTGCAAGGAGAAGGTCTCCTCTCTCATCGGAAAGGGAAAGGAGAAGGCCTCCGAGAAAGCGGAGGAGTTTGAGGAGACAGCGAAGGAGACTCTGAAGAAATTCGATGAGAAGGCTTCAGAGCTCAAAGAGAACGCCAAGAGCACAGTTCGCGACGCCGCCCAGAAACCGGAGCAGGTCAAGGATGCTGTTAAAGAGACGACCTCCACGGCCAAGGAAAGCGCGAAGAAGGTGGTCGAGAGTTCCATGGACAAGGCCAAAGATGCCGGGTGGGAGCTAGCCCAAAATGTGTCAGAGTTAGGCCACAAGATAGAGCACAAAGCCGAGAAGACGGCCGAGGAAGTGAGAGGCAACTTGACGGACATACTCTGTAGAGCAAAGGGAGTGGCTTTCGACGCCGCGGCTTACCTCTGGGCGCTCGAGACCGGCAAGGCGACGGCCGCGATACTTCACCTCCTCGGCTTCGCGACCGCCTATGGAACCTGCATCTGGGTGACCTTCGTCTCGAGCAACGTCCTGGCGGCGTCGCTGCCACGGCAGCAGTTCGGGACGGTGCAGAGCAAGCTGTATCCGATGTACTTCCGGGTGGTGGCGCACAGCATCGCCCTGGCTTTAGCCGCTCACTTCCTCGGTCGCGACCGAAGAATTCTGGCGGAGAGACTGCAGACTTACAACTTGCTTGCGGCTCTAGCGATGGTGACGGCGAACATGCTCTTCCTGGAGCCCAGAGCAACAAAGGTGATCAGGCGTCAGCTAAATTCAATCCTAATTTCTCATCTGAATGTAAGCTAATGCTTATGCAGGTGATGTTCCAAAGAATGAAGGTAGAGAAGGGGGAAGGAAGGGGGAGAGACATGGCGGATGTGATCTCTTCGGAGCCGGCTGCGAAATCAATAAAGGAGACTCCGGTGGCAGCGGCGGCGTCGAAGGTAGTTGGGGGCGAGCAGGGAGGCGTGAAGAGTGAATTGGTGCAACTAAATGGAAGACTAAGGAGGCTGAACAATCACTCCTCGTTTCTGAACATATTGACACTGATGAGCCTCTCATGGCACTTAGTTCACTTGGCTCGGCAGTTGCAGCAGCAGAGGTGTTGATGCTCTGTGATCCGCTTGACTTTCAGCTTGTAATTAGTCAGTAGTTCAATTAGGTTTTGCTAGTTCTGTGATCCGACTGTAAAGTGATCTAAGACTCTGTTTTCTGCTTTGTAAATTGAACGTCCGTGAGCAAGTTTGATATTCAGTTGGTAAGAGTTTATCAGCTAAATGAATAAGCGTGAACTGTTTCCGTGAATCATATTTGTTCTGATCGAATATTGCGGGTGGTTAGGTTAGTTATTAATCAACTAATGGGTGGTTAGGTTAGTTATTAAACAACTAATGGGCTAACGAGTGTGCTCTTCGGAGATCAACTATCGTTGATCAGGAGTGATACGGTGCATAAAGGTGGAGTTCGATAAGGTCAGGTAGTCAGAAGTCAAGGAGATGTGACAGTCAGAAGTCAAGGGGATGTGACAATCAACAATCAAGACGACGTGACAGTCAGAAGTTAAGGAGAAGAACTTAGACCGCTTGACGTCATCAGTCGTATAACTTCCGGTCGAGTACTGACAGATCAGGATCACATATCAGAAACATGAGATACGGCCTGGAGTAAGGCTTGACCTCCTTTGATTGATTTGGTTTCCTCAACCCGATCTACATAGATAGGCCTGACACTTTCAGTAAGACAACTCTCAGTCGATCCTTCAGTATTTCAAGTGTGAAAGATGAGATCCTCGTCGCAGCTCATCTCCCTCATCAAAACTCGGGTTTGACACCACATCCTAACAGTCATCCCGAATTGCCCGTAGCTAAACTCGGGCAGGACAGAAGACATTAGGCAATAACAATGTCAGGGGAATCATAACTGTTTGTCAGGGAAACAACTGCTACTCGCGGTCGAGCCAACCAACAACTGAAGGAAAACATCACTGCAATGTGACCTACACGACCATGTCAAAGAAGTAAGGAGGAAAATGACTTTGGTCGTGTGGTGCACACATGTCGTGTGGTGCGCACAGGCCGTGTGGCTTCACCAGCGGAGGAGCATGACATGACCGCATGAGAGTCACACGGTCGTGTCACCCAATAACATCACCAGAGCATGACTGTGTAGATTCACACGCTCGTGCGACACTTCCAAAGAGAAAGCAGAGATTGTCCATGTGGTCCACACGACCGTGCAGGATTTCTAGAGACCAAGAATGGCTAGGCCATGTGAGCCACATGGCCGTGTAGGCCATCCAGAGCCAAAGCATAACACGACCGTGTGGATCTACACGACCGAGTCACCCTGGCCGAGAGGAGAATGTAAGAGGCTATGTGAGAGCCATATGGCCGTGTCACATGCCATGTGGTGCTCGTGCCCCAACTCTATAAAAGGGGTTTCTTCTCCTTTCAATGGGGGGGAAGGTTCTCCCTTTGGGGAGATCCAATTTAGAGTTGTTTTGCATCTATGATCCATCGATCCGAGGCCATCTCCATCTCCACAATGACTTCGGTAGCTAAGGATTGGTTCCAAAGATCACTCATCGACACTAGATAAGCTTTTCTATTCTCTTTTCTCTAGATTGGGATTGAAATGCTTGTAATCTTCTTGTCTTTAGATCTTTATCTTTTTGCTATGGAGTAGATCCATTGTTCTAGGACTAAGGGAGTATTTGTGGTGTGATTTGATGTAAGATCTCATGGATATGCTAATTTCCTATCTAGATGATGTTAGCATGTGTTGTATCTATTTGATCTTGTGTGGATTCATGTGTTTGGACCAAATTATCATGTTTGATTGAATGTTTGTGATGCTTGTGGATCCCGTAAAGGGATGCCCTAGATCATATGACCGAGGGGCGCTCGTAACAGGCAGTCCCGCTAACGGACGTCTGGGGTGTCTTCTTGAAAGGTGAAGCAAGTCTCTACAAGGAGGTGGGATGGTTGAATGTACTTAATACCTACATCACTACGTGAATTGAGTAGAGAAGTGTTTCTGTGTTGTATGATCGAGGGGCGCTTGTGACATGCAGTCCCGCTAGCGAACTTCATAGGGATCATATCTATTTATTCGATTGTGGTGTAGACCAAGGTCCCATGTCGATTGTCTTCTGCAGGAGAAAACTGACAACTTCCTACAAATGCATGTTAATTGAGGATATGAATTGGTGAACCATATTACATCGATAAATATCATAATGAAACCGAACTCCTAGAACACTCATAAAAACAAGTTCCTTCATTTACTTTTCTATTTCTATTTCTAGTTGCTTTACTAGTACATTCACTACATTTGTCAATTGTTTAGCTAATTCATCGTGAGACATCTCTAGTACTTATAACCAGCCCCTGTGGGATTGATAATCTTTATTACTGATGAAGAAATCATGCACTTGCGGTTGCATAATAAGTTTTTGACGTCGTTGCTGGGGACTATGCTTATAACATTAGAGATAATCATTTGAGTTAGACTAAACATTCTTTTTTCTTCCTATTACTAACTTGTAACTAGTCTTAGAAATTCTTTTTTTTTTTTTACAATTTTATATTGCATTTCCTTATTTCTTCTTTCTGCAATTCAAATTCGACATTTTACATTTTCAATACTTCAGTTTAGTTTTTATCTTTCAAGTAAAAGAAAACCTCTGTGATAAAAAATATTTGGAATCTTGTTCTTGTATGCGTAGATCTAACTTTGTAGGAGATCTATTACCTTTTGATCCTGAGATTGATAGAACTTTTCATAGAAGGAAAATCTTGCAAAGACATCAAGTAGAACAAGAACATTCAATCATGGCAAACAAACCATTGAAGGATTACACAGCACCATATGCATGAGGGCTTCGGTCTAGCATCACCAGACCACCCATTGAAGTCAACAATTTTGAGATAAAGTCTGCAATAATTACCATGGTACAATAGAACCAATTCAAGGGCGGACCATATGAAGATCCGAATCAACACCTTGAAGTTTTTATGAAATTTATAGTACAATGAAAATGAATAGTATTCTAGCAGAGGTAGTGAGACTCTTATTATTTGGATTTTCTTTGAGAGATAGAGTCAAACAGTGGCTAAATTCTTTACCAGCCAACAACAAATCCACTTGGGAATAATGTGAGCAACAATTTCTGGACAAATTCTATCTCCCTAGCAAAACTGCTCATATGAGAAATTTGATAGCAAGCTTCAGACAGTCAGACTCTGAATCATTATTTGAAGCACGAGATAGATTTAATAATATTCTCAGATAATGCCCACAGCATGAACTTGAAAAATGGTTAGTATTGCACACATTTTATAATGGCATCAATTACCATACAAAAGTGTCTTTAGATTCTGCAGCTGGAGGGGCACTGATAAATAAAAGTCTTGATGAAGCCAAAGATATAATTGAAAGTATAGCATAGAACCATCATCAATGGGCATCAGAAAGATGTGGAGGTTATTCGTCTACAAACCCAACTAAAGCACAAGGAAAACTTAATTTAGATGCAATCATTTTAATGTCTGCAAAGATGGATGCTCTTACCAAAAAGCTGAAAAATATGGGAACTAATTCAAGCACGGTCAATGTCATAGTATGTGTTTGTGAAACATGTCAAAGTTCAAACATGCTCAAGACTCATGCCCCTTGGGAGTCATCGTTGCACAAGTCAATCAATTTGAGCAGTGTGATGCCATCGTGAGCCATCATGAGTTATAATCAAAGGCAGAACAATCCATACTCCAACACATACAACTCTGGTTTGAAGGGACATCCAAACTTTTCTTATCGTAACAACCAAGAACAAGGATCATCCACGGGGGCTAGACCAAGCTACCAGTCTGGACAACAAAGCTATCAACAACAACAACCTACTCAAGGCTATCAATTATCCAAATTGGAGAAAATGCTTAAGGAAGTCATTTCTGGTCAACATGAATTGAAGCAAGAAATCAAGATGCTAAATCAGAGAATGGATAGTTCTGAGAAGTACCAGAAAATGCAAGATAGCCAGATTGCTCAGATAGCTTCATCATCTTCAAGAGCACTAGGACATTTTCCAGGAAAACCTGATGTCAATCCAATGGAACACTGCAATAGAATTAAGCTTCGAAGCGGACGAACCTTGGGAGATCCCCAAGTGACTGCTCCAAAAGGGATGAAAGTTTAAGAAGAGCTCTATCCGCAAACACTTGAACCAGTTCAGATTCAAGATGATGAGGAGAATATCAAGAAGGCTGAAGAGACTTTTCCACTCTACCCTCAAAGCCAAGCAATCCCTTGTCCGCAAAGATTAGTTATGATGAAGAAGGATGAAGAATTTGGTAGATTTCTTGACAAGGTAAAAGATATTTGTGTTGAAGTCCCTTTGATTGATGTCATTCAACAAATGCTGAAGTTTGCTAAGTTTCTGAAGGACATTATGTCAAATAAAAAAAGAAAAGGAGACATCGAGACAATAGCTCTAACAGAAGAATGCAGCGCTTTATTTGAGAAGAACACTTCCCCAAAACTCCAGGATCTTGGAAGTTTTTATATTCCTTGAACTATATGATCTGAATTTATTGAAAAAGCTTTATATGATTTGGGGACAAGTGTTAGTCTCATATCATATTCGATCTGCAATAAGCTATGTCCTAAAAACTTTAAACTCACTACCATGGCACTGCAATTAGCTGATCATTCTTGTAGGTACCCTATGAGTATTGTTGAAGATGTGCCAGTAGAAGTGGGTGGCAGCATCATACCCACAGATTTTATGGTACTAGACATGGAGGAAGACCCAAAACTTCCAATTGCACTGGGAAGACCCTTCCTTGCAACAGCTGGAGCCATAATTGATGTGAAAAATCATAAACTTTCTTTGGTAATCGGTAAAGAAAGGTTGAAGTATGATTTATCTAATTCTCCTAATTATGTTTCTTCTTTGTTAGTAAGTATTTGTAGCGGGGCGGATGCTTATAAAGTGGAGGAATGGAGCTTCCATCCTCATGGGAGGATGCCGGATGAAGAATATGATTCGCCAAGCATTGGGAGAAGGCCTCTAATTAAAAATGAAAAATTCCTCTGCTCTCCGAGGGCAAGAATGAAGGAAGAGGAAACATCATCAACCCAAGGAGGAAAATCGGTGCCACCTTGGGTATAATCCGTGAAAACGGAGACGGGGTCGAGCTAATGACCTTAAACAAGCGATTCTTGGGAGGCAACCCAAGGGTTCTTTTAGTTAGATTTAGTTTTAGTTCTCTTTTTCATTAATTAGTGTTTTTAAACTTTTATTTTCTTTGTTTTCAGGTTGTATTTTGCCTCCATGAGTTGGCCATGGTCCCACTTTCTGCCTCTATGAGCCTTATTAATGTCTTCCGCTAGCCGCACACCATGTGTCCCACTTTCTGCCGCTGCACGTTTGACGTGACAGGTGGATATCCGCTAGTAATGTGACAGGCACCTTTTCAAATTCTACGATCGAATCTTCTCCTAGATTTTCGAACCCTAGATCGGACGGCTCAAGGTGATCGGCCGCGAGGTTTATAAACCTCGCTTGTGTCACTATCTTCTTTACTCTGTGTGCCTTCGTCTTCGAGTTTTTGTGACGCTCCACCCTTTCTTCTTCCCCGGCGATCTTTTCTGTAAGCTTCTTCACTTTTTTTCTTATTTGAATCTGCTCGTTGCTCCTTCTTGCACTTTTTGTTCTCGATGGCCAGTTCTTCGCCCCCCCCCCCCCCGTTCCTGTCCTTGGACACTGGTATACTTCCACCGAGTCCAGGTTCAACGGGGATGATATCGAAAGTCTGAAATCCGCCTACCAATTTTCATCCGACTACCAAGTTGCTATTCCTTCTACGTACGACCGACCACACGAACCACCCGCGGGGTTTTTGTACTTTTTAAGGACCAATTTATCGTTGATCTGAGGTTCCCTGTTCATCTATTCTTTTCCGCTATTTGTAAATATTTTCATATTTCCCTTAACCAGTTAGTGTCGAACTCCTTTAAACTGTTGTGCGGGGTCATTGTCTTGTCCCGCCTGCATAGCATTCCTTTGACTCCTCAGCTCTTCCATTATTTTTATTACCCTAAATTATCCGAGTCAAGGACCTTCTTGTTCCAAGCTCGAGTGGGCTTGGTCTTTTTTGATAATATGTCGTTCTTCAATAAGCATTGGAGGGACCTCTATTTTTTTTCTCTATTTTCCCGAGCGGTCAGACTTCCCGACCAACTGGTAGATGGAAGTGACGAATCCTCCATGGCTCAGGAAGTACAAAAGTCGATTGAACTTTCTCCAAGCAGCTTACAGTTTAGCCGATCAGAAATACCACATTCACTGGTTATTGTTGGAGGGCGTCCTTTACGTGTTCAGCTTGAGCTCGATCCATACATTACTTCCGTCCAGCCTAGGTATGCTCTTTCTTCCCTTCATCCTTGAATTTAACTGATTTTACTTTCTTTTTTGCTGCTCGCATCATGTTGAGAGCGCGTCTGGCCGATAAGAGCAAACTCACGGACGTCGAGATCAATGCTGCGGCAGTGGCCGAATTGGAGAGTCGAGACCTACAGCCAATCGACTCCCATGATGATCCGCTCGGCTAGTGAGGGTGGGAGAAGTCAGACATCGGCGAGTGATGCAGCGGCCGTTATAGCCAACCTCCCTCCCGAATGACCCTCGATGCTGCCAATCGCAGTGGCTTCTGAGTCAGCCACTTCAGGCGAACCCCTATAACACCACAAGAGGCACTACGCGGAAGGGTCCTCCCGATTTGCAGCTTCTGCCCTACAGACTCCAACACAAGGCGACTCACGACTATCTTCCGAGCAGGGCAAGACTTCCATGTCTACTCCTTCAAAGCAAGGAGCCACAATGCTCGACACCTCATTTTTATCCGACCAGATATCGTCGTTGTTCGGGCTGCTGTTGGGGACAATTTGTGCACCACTGGTCGCCTTTCTGCAGCCCCAATCTTTGTCAGAGGCCCAAGTCTAGGGGTGTAAATGAACCAAGCCGCTCGCGAGCTATTTGAAGCTCGATTCGATAAAAGCTCGTTTGAGCTCGTTTGATGAGGCTCGTTAAGATAAACAAACCAAGCTCAAGCTTCGTAATATTCGGCTCGTTAGCACGTGAACACGTTCGTTAAGCTCATTAAGTAACTTTTAAATAAAAACAATAATAGTTTTGATATTAAATTTATAGATTTTATACTCTACTTATGAAAAATATAGACAAATATATTAAATTTATTTATTAGAATAAAATTATAAATTTTAATAATAATATTATAATTTTCTCTAAATATATAATTTAGTTTTTAATGAATATTTAAATTTATGATTTATATTTATTAATCTCGTTTAGGCTCGATAAAAGCTCGAATAAGCTCGTGAGCCATGAATATATTCATTAAATAAAGCTTAAGCTTGAGCTCGGCTCGATTATAAACGAGCCAAGCTCAAACATTCAAGAGTTTGACTCGGCTTGACTCGATTACACCCCTACCCAAGTCTCCCGCATCCGACCGGTCACAATTGTAGGGTTTTTCGAGCCACAAAAACCGCTTTTTGTGTTGCGGAAACTTCGAAATCCCATGCCACCGGATCCGTGTGAAGATTAAAAGAACAAAAAATTTCATGTACATGTTTTTCTATCCTAGATCTACATTAGATCTACATGGTTAAGAGATTACCCTTGTAGCGAAGCCCTTCGCGAATCCCGCTCGTCCAAAAGTTGTCGGATCTCGAGTGTGTTCAAGTGGGCACACCTCTATACGTATCCACACGAACAATACAGATGGAGAAAACACATAAAGTGTGCTAGCACTCTAAAGGTGTTCGGCCAAGGAGGAGGAGAGGGAGAGAAGAAGAAGCAAGGAGGAATAATAATGATCGATCATGAAAATAAGAGTAAAAAATGGCTTAAGTATTTTCATCTAATGAAAATACTTAATGCTCATTAACACCATTAATGAGCCTCATTAATGAGCCTTAATGAATATTCATTCTTCATTAAATGACCATTTTGAAACTCATTCAAAATTTGAATCTAGAATTCAAATTGAATTCCATTTATCATTGAATTCAAAATTCAATGAATATCATCATTAAGCCTCACTTGAGTTTAACTCAAGTCTAGCTTCACTTGAGTCTAACTCAAGTCTAACTCAATAGAGTCTTACTCAATTAATCTAATTTAGATTACTCTTAATCCAATTTGGTTCATCACATGAACCTAATCCTCTTGGTTCATCATATGAACCGAATCTCCATCTAATTGCCCTTTGTGTGTGACCCTATAGGTTCTTGTAACGTTGTCAATGCTTCTAAACTTATTTAGAAACATAAGTAATGAGCGGTATCTAGCAACACATCATTACTACCCAAGTTACAAGAATGTTGAGATCCAACATCACCTTGTGACTACTAATTGTGACTCTTCACAATATATGACAATCTCCTTCTATCCTTGACATCTAGATTGATCAATGTGAGGCATAGACCGTGTCATCCTCTAATCAATCTAAATCTTGAATTCCAAGTAGACTCACTCTAATCAAATGAGCTCAATATCTCATATTGACTCATTTGGGCATGACCATACACTTAGTGGTCTCACTCTATCAAGAATAATGATGTCACTCCCGTCATATAGGAGGGATAGATCACATCTACATCACTCACATCCCTCCGCATAATTTGTTACGTACCCAGTAATCGCCTTTATAGTCCACCCAGTTACGGGTGACGTTTAACGAAGCCAAAGTATGCAACTCCTTATGTAGGGAACCATGGTGACATCGGGTCCAAGGACTAGTAGTCATACTAATAGACACATGAGAAAGTATATGACACTCATATAACGATCCATGATACTTTCTCATGGCGGGTCATTCAGTATACATTTTCCAATGCATACCCATGTGTCAACTTGATATCTCTATATCCATGACTTGTGAGATCAAGTCATCGAGTTGACCTACCACTACAAGAAAAACCCTCATAGACATCGGTTTTCCACCGCTGTCTATTACATTTTCGACCGATGTCTATGAAGGTGATGTAAAAGGTCTGTCATTTTAGACATCGGATTAAAACCGGTGTAGTATCACTTAACGACACCGGTTTTCGAATCAATTATTAACCGGTGTAGTATCACTTAATGACATCGTTTCATCAATAGTGTAAAATCGATGTAATATTATATGTTAATAACACCAGTTTTGGCAACGGTATACGACCGATGTAATATTAGTTAATGATACCGGTTTTACAACGGTGGAAAACCGATGTAATAGCAGTATTGTTTAACGACACAAATTTGATTTCCGAAACAATGAAAAATCGACAGTATCCAAGAAAACACAAATATTCACAAATTACACAAATATTCTTCTTCCAACAGTATCATAAAATATACAAATATTCACAAATTACATAAATATTCTTCTTACAACAGTATCCATAAAATATACAAATATTCTTTTTTACATTAAAAGCTAATAGATATTGTACACATCAAGGTAGAACATCGTGAGTCAAAACTCAAGCTGAGGCTATATTAAATTATGAGAATCAGAATCTGTTCAACTTGCTATACTGCTCCATTATTCTTGCGCCTTTCATTTCCCTTGATCCGGTAGTAAGAGCGGGCCCCCCCCCTTCTCTGGCAAAGTCAACGCCAAGTGGAAGTCACCGGAACAGCCGCCCACCCAGAGGAGAGTGTGGTCCGACCGGACGGACGGCCATAGATGGCCGGTCCGACTGGACTGCCGGCCGGCCGATGGAATCGAGTACCCGGAAGGGTCCGGCCGGTTTGCACTTATAGTTGGTAGGCACCCTGTCAAATCGGGGTTCCGACGCTCAGTTAAAAAGGTCATGGACCGAGCTGACCTTTTGACCGATCACAGTCATAAAGCACCCCTGTTTGTTAGTCTCCACAAAGCACAAGTAAACCACTGCGGATGTCCGGTCGGATGTTTAGGTATCTTTCCGCTCGGACTACAAGTTTGGAGCAAAGGAAAGGGCCAGAGGATTTCTTTCTCTGACAACCTGTAGGTTTCACGGGGATTCTGCTGTCCCATCGAGGGCATGCTTTGACTGTAGCGATATGGGTCAGGTAAACTTTCTGACAGCCGCGTACCTAGGAAAGGACAGGTAAGCTTTCTGACAGCCGCATACCTAGGATAGGACAGGGGACACTTATGCACCTTGGTACGCGTGCCCAAACCTTTCACAGCTCTATATAAAGAACCTCAGGTTTCATCGACAAGGGATGCTGGTATGTACTCTGAGACTTCTGGAGCCACCTTGTTCATCGTGATTTACCTGACTTGAGCGTCGGAGGGTCGTCGCTGGGAATCCCCTTCCCGGCTCGACTTCTGTGCAGGATAGCCGGAGCATCTCGACACTAGTTGGAGACCTACATCAGCGAGCCTTGGAGCGTCACGTGCCCAGCGTCTGTTGACTTCTGGTTCGGACAGGATCATCCCTAATCTCACCACTTTTCACCTTCAAATGCTTATTTTTCTGAGTTAAAACATCCACTGTTCTAATCCGTCAAACAAAAGTATCATTTGGTCTACTTAACTACAGCAAAGAACAAAAACAGAAGAATTATACATGCTGCAGAAGTCCTAGAATATCCCCATCAGAAAGAAATTGACATGGAACAATATACGCAATTTACATTCCATGCAAATGCATGCATCATCCAAAGTTTTCAAAAATCAAATACCTTTCCTACTCAAATGTAATCTAGCATGCATTCAATCCATTTGAACCGCACTTCATCAATTTCAACTCTGGAGTACTTGAGATTTGTAAACTGTAAAAACACATAAATAATATATTAGTAAACCAAGACAAAAAAACATAGTTGAAAAAGTAGTAAGAGCACTAGGTAACAAGATGACTAATTTGAATGCTTAAAAAGAGACACATTCATCATTTATCTCAACCACATCATATAGTGATAGATTTATCATTCCTGGGAACTTAATATATTCCAAACCAGAAATTATTGCAACAAAGTTTTCTCATAGTTGCAATTTAATTAATCAATACTTGATGGAGGTTCAATCTTTTCATATTCAGAATATCATTCAAACATCCTAGTGTAGCAATAATGATATCAGCTCCACGATCCAACTCTCTTAACTGGGGTCCTTTTTAATTAATCAGTACTTGAGAAGTGCCAATGAACGTATTCTTGGTACTTCTTTTTGAAAATGGAAAAAAGAGATTTCCAACCTCTCATCAGAAAGTCCTGCCAACTATAATGATATGACTAAAGATTTTATGTTTTTGTGAAACATGAGTAAAAGAGGGTGGAATTGGAATAACACTTGTTTAATTATGCACAAACAGCTAAGAATTTTGAATTTAAGTAATAACAATAAAGTTAAACTAGATAACTTGGACAACGTATAGTTTGAACACATCAGAAACAATTCAAAGAAATGTCAATCAATCAAAAAAAATTAAACCAGTAAAAATCTAGCAAATACATGCATAATTTTGAAACATAGATAATGAAAGACATTATAGCTAGGGAGTCAAAGCTTACCAAAAATTACCATCATTCTTGTTGAGAATTAATGACAGACAACTCTTCTTCGTACTCCATTGCGTGTAATGAGCATTCCCTTTCAATTAATAAAAATTTCTGAAAAATATATGCCCAGTTAATTTCTTTTGTCGCATGTTTTGTTGGGGAGCTGGCAGTGATACTCAAGAACAGTTCAAATCAATTTTCACGGTGTAGAACTCAAACTATGATGATTTGTTCATTCACGTAGAATGCGGAGGGTAATACCTGTAACTGGTGATGACTAAACAAATGAAGGATTCCATATTCCGAAGAAGCAACTAATTCTACAAGTGCATCACGATGATCTTTTAAATTGCCCGTTTTAGCAAGAGAAACTGACACCTATTGGTGAACAAAAAAGGACCAATAAAGATTTGTAACACCATGGTGTATGTCAAGGAACACAGATATCACAGAAATAAAAAAGTATCAAGGTTGAGATTCTAATTAACCTGCATACAACGAAGAATAATTTATGGTAGACAGCACCTACGATTAAGCCCTTTCACTATGTAATTAGTAGGGTTTATCAATAGATCTTCCTTGAAATACCAAGCATCAAGTCGAAATATCTCCATTCTCACTCCAGGTTGAAACCGGTTAAGCTCGCCTGATAGATAAATTATTGACCTTCTCACAAGAAAATAACAATAGTGCATATTTAGTGGATTATGATACCAATACCTTTGAAACCAGCAGCCATGATAGTGGCAAGAAGTCCACCATCATTAGCTTCATGAAGTTACCAAAATAAAGTAAATAGTCATATATATAAATCATAAATAAAGTTACCAAACTAAAAATTCTCATTGTCAACCCAAATCCCATCACAATCTCCATGAATATAGGGTGGTTCATTGTCATCAGTTTTGTCAATATCCATTGATGACATCCATTTTGTGAAGCATTGGTAGTGAATTGAAGGATCTCCCAACTTATCATCAGTGATGTATTCAAAATACTCTCTATTTGTCCTCGACCACAATGACAATTCTAAGGAATGCAATGTTGAATATCAATTACATGAACAATTACCTATTGGTTAAGACAAGACACTTTGAGAGATTGCTTCGGAATTGAGTGGCAACAAGGGACACAACCTAAAAAAAAGTTCCGACTAAGTATAAAGTTATAATCACATCTTGTGGAGTTTGAAAGTATAAAGATAAATTTAACATGGACCTGATGCATTGCAACATAAGCAAAACCTTTTTGTAGGAAAACCTTGCGGCCAACAAATAATTCTGGCACTTCTTCAAAGGGTGCCTGCATGTAGACACAGGTTTGTAAAAACTAAGGAAACATTGTTGTAGTAAAAAGAGAGTTTAGACTAAAAACAAGTAGATAAATAGTACCTTAAAAAAGAGTGTATCAGCTGCAAAAAACAATAAAAATTTGTCAGATTACTAGACATAACAGTAAAAGCTATAAATGATTGAGCAACTGGTATTTATGTTACTTTTAAACAAAACAAAACAATTTATAATCAGTTCCCTGGAATTTAATAAGAAGATAAATTGACAAATACATATTGCATCACAAGAGTTTTAAGATGACTTATTGAAGTTCAATCTTGCCCATTACTAGTTACTAGTAGCATCACAAATGTAAATCTGGTAGGTAATGACATACCATTCAACGGTTGACCAATAGAGCACGCAACTTGGTTCAATTTTTCCTTTACAGTCTGCAATGCAATAAAAAATATTTTCCTATAAGTACTAAAAGGCATCCTAGATAAAACCATGGCCAAAGAACATGAGAAAAATGCATCTCGATAGAAAGAGATGTCTAAAAATTTGTAGTATTGTAATATGACCAAAAATATGGTGCATAAATTTGCAGTCATACCTCGAATTCTGCATGACTAATAGCCTTATAGGGTAGCTGAAATTTGGACATGAGTGACCTCTACGAGCAATAGAACATAATTTTGGTAAATGAAATTAGATAAGAGCTCCAAACCTCATACAAGGTATCCATAATATACCTATGACTCGGGGCTTTCTAGTCGGAATCGATAGCGGAAAAGAGAAGTCTCCATGGAAAGAAACCATTTCCTTAATTCATCCCTAGGAGGTGAAGGAGATAACACTAAGGAAAGATAGTGTGATATCAAAATAAAACATGATCATAAAAATCAAAACCTACATTCTACAATATGCAAGACGGAGAACGAAGTGTGAAATGATGTCTTTGTTCATGACCTCTGATGGATCTTAATGCCTCATATGTGCCCTCCATAGTTCAGTTACCTAATTTTCCCAAAATAAAACATATATTTAAAAGTAAAATGAGTGATCCAAACAAAATCACACGCAATACCAATTTCTCCATCTCTTCGGGCATTTTTCCTCGGGACAAACCATCTAAAATACCCTGTAGGACTTCATGAAAACAATCGAATATAAGTTACCAACAAAGCCAAACAGACGCAGGATAGGGAAGTTGATCAAGGAAGGGGAGGTATACAACGAACTACAAACCCTAGAAATGGGAAAAGATGAGGTTTTGCAAGGTACCTCGGAGGCAATCTATGGCGTAGAGTTCAAAATCTTCCATCCGGCCCTCGAGGGAGTATACAACGAACTAAAAACCCTAGAAATGGGAAAAGATGAGGTTTTGCAAGGTACCTCGGAGGCGATCTATGGCGTAGAGTTCAAAATCTTCCAGCCGGACCTCGAGGGAGTATACAACAAACCACAAACCCTAGAAATGGGAAAAGATGAGGTTTTGCAAGGTACCTCGGAGGCGATCTATGCCGTAGAGTTCAAAATCTTCCAGCCGGACCTCGAGTGCAGGCACAGAGCGGTAGAAAGAGAGTTTAGCCGACGTTGTCGAGGCGGCAGCATGAGTCGATTCCCTCTGTGATCGAACAATCTCCATTCCCTACGTCTCTGAATGCTCCGGCAGCTGAGGACTCGGGGTTATTCGTGTGAGGGTTTGGCCGGATTTGCGGGAAAACTAGAAAAGGTAGAAAGTCGTGTGTTGATCCTGATCGGAGAGGAAGGGGCCTCGATCTAGGAAGGGGAAGAGGGAGATGAGGCTGAGAGAGATGGCTGGACGACCAGCGGCGAGGAGGAAAGTGGTGGTGGAGTTGTGACGGTATACGGTGGATGGCGCGATATAGGTTTAGGTTTGGAGGGAAGAATGAAATGTTGCAAATTTTGACTAAGTATTGGTGGAAAAATTAAAATATTTTATTTTGGTTCATTAACACCGCGTTTTAAAAACCGCTGTTAAAATCGATGTCTATTAACGAAAAAAGGCGCTCATAGACATCCCCTAAAAAATCGATGTCTATGAGCGAAAATCTGCACTCATAGACACCGGTTTTTGGAAAAATCGGTGTAAAATACTCAAAGACATCGGAATTTGCTTAAAACCATTGTCGTTCCACCGATGTCTATGAGGATTTTTCTTGTAGTGTACATGCTAGTCTCATTGCATTAACATTGTCCCTGAATGTTAATACTTGACTAGGAATGATTAAGAGTAGCGTTCCCTATATCATCTCACTATCGATTCAACCAATCGATTGATATAGGTAAGAACCTTCTACTCAAGGACGCTATTATACTTAGTTATTTGGCACCAATATAAGTAAGTATAATAACCAAAACAAAAGCCTTTATATATATAGGAATATGATACAATGAGTCCATACAACAATCATCATATGATTGGCTCTAGGGCTCTAACTAACAATCTCCCACTAGCACTAGTGTCAATCAGTGTAGGCTCTAAGGCCCAATGACCTAGTGTAACAATCATGGTTTCTCTGTGCCAAAGCCTTGGTCAAGGGATCAGCGACGTTAGCCTCTGTGAACTCTTCCAGCTCACAACACCACCATTCAAACAAAACATGAACCCTGATTGTGATCTATAATCATCCTGGTTAGTTTGGAGGCTGGCATCACTGTAACCCTTTACAGCTAGCTCGTCATCGCCTCCATATATCAAGAATATTCTTTAATCCTTCTTAAGTACTTAAGAATATTCTTGACTGCTATCCAGTGACTTTCACCTGGATCTGATTAGTATCTGCTCGTCATGCTCAAAGCATACGAGACATCAGGATGAGTACATAGCATGGCGTACATGATAGATCCTATGGCTGAAGCATAAGGGATCTGATACATGCGGTCTCTCTTCTCTCTAGAAGAGGGACTTTGAGTCTTCGAAAGACTCACACCATGTGACATCGGCAGAAATCCCTTCTTGGAGTTCTGCATGGCAAATCTTAGGAATACCTTGTCAATATATGTACTCTGACTTAGGCCAAGCAATCTCTTATATCTATCTCTATAGATCTGTGTCACGCCCCAGAGGAGTCCCTGTCCGAAGAAATTTCGACAACATCTCCCCTGTACGGGTGACAATCTGAAGCATTACTACATACAAAATATACCTCAGCCACATTCGGCTGGAATATATATACAAAATATAAATAACATAACACGCAATTTAATATACTCAACCTACCCGGCTGGACAAAAATGAATAAAACATATAACATAATACAACGGCCCACACGGTTGGATATAAACACAACCACGCAGTTAATAATAGCCCACTTGGCTGGAACAAAATAAACACACCGTAGCGGAAGACATAAAACGATACAAACGTAAAACCAACAACGACACTAACAAAATACCTACCATCACAGACTTAACCCAAAATTCACATCGACTTATTGAAAAAAAAAACAAAATACACAAAATCAATATACCACCCCAAACGATAACAAAACCAAAACGAAAACTATCCTCGGGTGTGACATGGGACTGGCAACTGGGACTCTCCAAGCATCCATGACTCATCTACCTGTTACCTGGTGAAAGAAAACCAAATTGCGAGATGGTGAGTATTGGAACTCAGCGGGTAAAGGAAAGATAGTGCATGAACATAATGTACAAATAGAAATTCCAAAAGAAATACAGTCTCATAAGGGGAAATAGAAGTTACTACAATAAAACCAAAATAAATGCTCATACCTGAAACCATATCCTAGGCTAGGTATAGTAGGTCAGAACTGGTACTAACCTGTTACAGTACTGCTCAGAACTACAGAGGTATTAAGTAAGGTATATACAAATTTCCAATGACTAAACATCTACAATGAGAATATATCTCAACATAAGCATATCAGCATATGTGAACAACAACAGTAAGTAAGCAATAACGACGTATATAGACAGCAGCAACCAAAGCAAATATAATAACAACAACGTATGCACGGATGGTCACTCCCGCCCACCTCTCTGCACCATGACCCCTGTATGGTCGAGAGGTCGGGTCAGTGACAGACTGTACACCACTCCGGCTACCACTCTCACGAGTGGCCGAGGGGACAGTTGCATAGTAGCTAACTAGCTACATCTGCAACGGGATCCCTGCTGCTCGTAACTCCAGCTACCACTCTCCATGAGTGGCCGAGTGCGGCACGACATGACAAGCGGTATCAACTCCAGCTACCACTCTCTTGAGTGGCCGAGGATGCAACCCCTTTTTAACGACTCTCTCGACCGCAAGGGAGAATTGGTCGTTGACATGCATGCCATGACAGGATGCGAATAATGCAACAGTCGTCATATATATATAAGCAGAAACAAGTATGTTACATGAAGCCAGCATGCTCAATATCGTACATAAATAAGCAACAGTCAAAGCATATAAACATGGTATCTAGTATCTGCTACTGATCATGGACAACAACAAGAGACTGTATAGATATGGAACGAATTTCTCAAAGATTGCGTGGAAGTATCAAGCGCAGGAAAGTAAGAGTAGAGTCAAGGTAAACAGTCCTTATCCAAAATAATTCATGCACTAAGGTCAAAGTACTAAAAGAAAACAAAGCAAGAAGTACCAGCCTTAATACGTAGATCATGTCAAATCAATCCCATGTCGAGACGCTCGCCTTGAATCACCGTCCTACGATCACATAATATATTTAACTAATTACATGTATAGCAAATAGCTAAATAAAATCTCAAACCAATTAAGGAAACCCTAACCCAACACGATCACTAGGCAATTTTAATTAATGATTAACTTTAAGTATCTCCTCTATGAAACCTTAACCTTTCCAATCAAGAAATCTTAATTAACTTCACAACCACATTGGATTAGATAAATCTAAACATTCCACCATTAAATTGGATTTAAATCTCAGCATTCCACAATCCACCATATCTGTCATAGAAATATAAAGCCAACACAAGTTAACAAAGCTCAATGACTAGCCCATCCAAACCCCTCAAACCTATCCAGAACTTCCACTAATAAAAGGAAACAAGCTTGGCATCGAAAATCAAATCCCATCCCACCAATCTGCACTAAAGGTCCAGAGTCATCATGAAGGAGCAAACCACATAGAAATCAACTTACAACCTCTCAAATCTATACCAGAAAAATCCAGCCAACACAAAGGAAACAACATCGAAATTGAATCGAAACTTCCCAAAGCTGATAGAAGGTACGACAACAAGAGGGGAAGCCAAGCAACATTTCAATCAAGTCTCAGCCATTATATTCTGTTCCAAAGAAAAATCCTAAATCGGCATGAAAAAGAATGCCATCGCATTCGATCTACAATCCCAAGTATGTTCCAAAATTTCTACAGCTATCGCAAGGAGCATATGCACAACAAAATCCATCCCACACCTTGAATCTGCCCAAACAAAAATCTGAAACCATACACCACCACCAAATTCCGTCCACTGCTTCACAATCAATTCATGGAAACCAACAATTTCATCAACACTGAATCCTTGCAAAACAACCAACCAAGTTTTTTTTATCACGTTTAGCTCCCTACCCTTGAATCGAATAAATTTCCAAAATTCCATTGCTAACAGAAAACAGAACTAGTTGAATCCATCAAGATGGCCAGAACTCAATCCGAAAAACTAAACAAAAATAAGATCAAACGTGAACGCTCAAATTCATAACCATATCTAACCACTTACCACCGAAATTACTGCTAGGGCACAATGCAGCAAGAGGGAAAGGGAGGAGGGTCGGCGGCGTCGAGTGCAAGGAAGAGAGGAGCCGGCGTCTACAGTTGCTCGGTGGCTAGGGAGCTCGCGTGAGGAGGAGATCACTGGTGGCTATTGTGCTCGACGACTAGCACCCGCGTGAGGGAGCGTGAGGGAGCGAGGCCGCAGCTGTGGTGGCCACGTGAGAAGGAGGGGAGGCCGGCGGCGTCGGGCTGAGGGCACGGGAACGAGGAGGACTCGACAGAGCTTGTAGTCGGCGGGTTTTGGGGAGCAGGTTCACGAGAGGGAGGGAGCTCGGGGATGAAGGAGGTGCGGCGCCGTGTGGGAAGCCAGGGCACGGGCCAAGAAGAGAAAAAGGGAATTTATATATTTGATTAAGCCCTTTTAGTTTCTCAATCAACTCCTATTTCCCGGTATTCTAAACAAGTTTTTTCTCAGATCCATTAGTACATCCCCTCTAAGTACGTCATATGAGCTCCAATTAAATCCTAGAAAATTTCTAAAATTTCCTAAAATTTCTGTTAAGGCTATTAGCCTATTAAACCTTATTATTTAATTATTATTTGATTCGGTATTTTACAATCTGTATGCCTAGAATACAGGATGCTTCACCTAAGTCCTTCATTGAGAAACAATTCCCCAGCCAAGTCTTGACAGACTGTAGCAAAGGGATGTCATTTCCAATGAGTAGTATGTCATCTACATACAACACAAGGAAGACAACTGTGTTCCCTACAACCTTCTTGTAGACACAAGGTTCATCTTCATTCTTGATGAAACCAAACTGTTTGATCACATCATCGAATCGAAGATTCCAGCTCCGAGAAGCTTGCTTTAGTCTATAAATGGACTTATGCAGCTTGTATACTCTGCCAGTATGCTGTGGATCTACAAAACCCTCAAGTTGTGTCATGTACACATCCTCGAGTAGGTTTCCATTCAGAAAACGCGATTTTGACATCCATCTGCCATATCTCATAATCGTGGTATGTTGCAATAGCAAGCATGATCCGAATGGACTTAAACATCGCTACTGGAGAAAAGGTTTCATCATAGTCAATACCATGAATTTGTTTGAAACCTTTAGCTACCAGACGACCCTTATATATCAGTCTATCCATGCCAGTCTTTCTCTTAAAGACCCACTTACACCCAATGGGGTTTATCCCTTCAGGTGGATCAACCAAAGTCCATACTTGGTTGGTGTACATGGATTCCATTTCGGATCTCATGACCTCTAGCCATTTCTCAGAATATGGTCTCATCACAGCTTCCTGATAGGAGGTAAGCTCATTCTCAACGAGCATAACGTCATCATGGTTAAACAAGAGAAATGAATATCTCTCAGCCTGACGACGTACCCTATCAGACCTACAAAGAGGTATGCCTACTTGAACTGGTTGTTGTTCTTCAACTCCTTATGGAACAATCTCATCATCCACAACACTTTGTGGTTCCAGTTCAACTTCCATCAAGGCTTCAGTGCTATGGTCCATATCCTGAACTTCTTCAAGATCGAACGTACTCCCACTAGTTTTTCTAGAAACAAAGTCCCTTTCTAGAAAAACCTCAGTCTTAGCCACAACTACTTTGTGCTGACTGAGAATGTAAAAGTAATATTCCTTAGTTTCCTTGGGATATCCAATAAAATAGCACTTATCGGATTTAGGCCCCAGTTTGTCTGAGACTTGACGTCGAACGTAAGCCTCACAACCCCAAATCCTCATAAAAGACACCTGGACATCTCTCCCAGTCCATATCCTATATAGTGTCTTTATCACAGCCTTGGATGGAACTCGGTTGAGTATGAAGGCTGCTGTGTCTAGAGCATAGCCCCAAAGAGACATAGGAAGATCTGTGTGACTCATCATAGATCACACCATATCTAATAGGGTACGATTCCTCCTTTCAGATACACCATTCCACTGTGGTGTTCCAGGAGGAGTGAGTTGGGATAGAATCTCACACTCAGCTAGATAGTCACGAAACTCATGGCTAAGGTATTCACCACCTCGATCTGATCGAAGTATCTTAATACTCTTGCCAAGTTGGTTTTGCACTTCATTCTTGAATTCTTTGAACTTTTCAAAGGATTCAGACTTATGTGTCATCTGATACACATAACCATATCTACTGAAGTCATCAGTAAATGTAATGAAGTACCTATAACCACCTCTAGCAGATACATTGAAAGGTCCATATACATCACTATGTATAAGTCCTAACAAGTCAGTCGCTCTTTCACTGTGTCCACTAAAGGGAGTCTTGGTCATCTTGCCCAGTAGACATGACTCGCATGTCTCATATGATTCGAAATCAAATGAGTCCAGCAAACCATCTTTATGGAGCTGGGATAAGCGTTTGTCATTTATATGACCTAAGCGACAGTGCTAGAGATAGGTTTGGTTCATTTCATTTGATTTAAACCTTTTGGTATTTATGTTATAAATGGGGTTCTCTAAGTCTAGAATATAGAGTTCGTTCATCAGAGGTGCACTACAATAGAACATATCATTTAAATAAACTGAACAACATTTGTTCTTTATTATAAATGAAAAACATTTCTTGTCCAAACAAGAAACTGATATAATGTTCTTAGTAAGAGCAGGCACATAATAACATTCATCTAATTCTAGTACAAGCCCAGAGGGCAGAGATAGAAAATAAGCCCCTACAGCAACAGCAACAACCCGTGCTCCATTGCCTACTCGTAGGTCCACCTCGCCCTTCGTCAATGCCTTGCTATTTCTCAACGCCTGCACATTAGTACAAATGTGAGAAGCACATCCGGTATCTAATACCCATGATGAAGAAATAGAGAGATTAACTTCTATAACATATATATCTGAAGTAGAAGTCTCACTTCTCTTCTTCTTAAGATCTTCCATGTACACTTTGCAGTTCCTCTTCCAGTGCCCAGTCTAACCGCAGTGGAAGCAAGTAGCATCCTTGGCAACCCCTCCTTTGGGTTTCAATGCCTTGCCTTTACCCTTGGCTTGGGACTTTCCCTTGCCTTTAGGCTTGCCCTTGCCTTTGTGCCTTTGCACCATCAGAATGGAGTTAGGCTTAACCTTCATAAGGTTGAGCTCAGTAGTTCTCAACATGCTAAGCAGCTCGGGCAGTGGCTTGTCAATTTCGTTCATGTTGTAATTCACGACAAATTGACTGTAGCTCTCTGGCAAGGACTGCAAGATCAAGTCAGTGGCCAGCTCTTGGCCAAGGGGAAATCCCAACCTTTGTAGGTTTTCTATGTACCTAATCATCTTGAGTGCATATGGACCTACGGGAGTCTTGTCTTGCATCTTGCACTGAAACAGTGCCTTAGAGATCTCGAATCTCTCATGCCTTGCTTGTCCTTGATATAGTTGACGAAGATGTTCAACCATATCATAAGCACCCATCAACTCGTGTTGCTTCTGAAGCTCAGAGTTCATGGTCGCGAGCATGAGATAGGACACATCTAATGCGTCATCTTGATGCTTCTTGTAAGCATCTCGGTCAGCTCGCGTGGCAGTGGCAGGAGGTGCCTCAGGAATGGGCTGCTCCAAGACGTACAGTTTTCGTTCCTGTGTGAGAACTATTCTCAGATTCCTGTACCAGTCCAGGAAGTTAGCTCCATTGAGTTTGTCCTTATCGAGGACAGAACACAGGGAGAAGGAGTTCGTGTTTAACGACATGATAATCTACAACAAAAAAATACAGAAAATAAATATCATATTTCAATTATCATTTAATTATGCCTTTAATTAAATGATGCTCCCACTGAATTATAAAACTTTTGTAGAATCAAGTCAGGGATGTGGTCAAACCACACTTACTAGATTCTAACCAACTAGCTATAATTTTGTTGGACAAGATCCACATCATACTACGCCTTGAGTTAGTTTTGGCTAAATCGCCCAAGACTTAGTATGATTGGTAGTAACTAATTATCAATTACATCTCTATGCAACTCTTATTTATAGGATCAAGATCCACATGTATATTAAAACTTGAGTTAGCTTTGGCTAAATCGCCCAAGATTTAATATAAATGTGTTTTTGTCCTATCTTCCAACTATTGGATAATGCCTACAATTAAATCCGATTTAACTAGTTATACTCAATCTAATTGAGTTTGTCGTCACCCATGCGTTGATAGGTGGGACCAAGATTGTCCCTCCGCACCCTACCAAGATAATATGTGTTGCTCTGCTTTGGCAGAATCAACAACAACATGTGATTGAGGTAGTGATGGGTATCACGGCATGGTAGGCATTTTGAGTTGGCATGATTTAGATCTAATCTAATCGTTAATATGTATCATATACGCGATTTAGATCTAATCTAATCGTGGTACATCATATACGCGATTTAGATCTAATCTAATCGTTAAGGCACTAATTAATTATTCTACTCTAGCATGCATCACATACACACACACAAGCAATTAATTAAATTGTGATTAGTCATGGCCCTCCTACTATCTTCTCAAGCCAATGAGAAGATTGGATGGTCAACTTAGGGTCAACAGCTTCTCCAAGCTCCTCCCTTTGACCACCATGTGTTGCTCGCACCCTCCTCGTAACTCCTCCTCAAGTGGACCTTCCACCGCTTCAATTTTTGTACATTACAAATTTGAAACTCGAGTTACATTCGAGTCTAAACTATTTACAATAGGAATATCAAATAAAGGAAGGCACGATACGCAGGTCGCGATCATATACAACATGCACAAACACACAAAATGGCACGCAAGCGATATTATGAATTACAACACATTTTGTCCAATCTTATTGGGTATTTGGGCCATGACCATCAAAAAAATTATACATAATTCTAAATTATGTAATTTCCATAATTTCTATAATTTTACTACTAATTTTTTATGATTTTACGAGTCACAACTTCCCGGCGGTCCCGTATAGCGATTTTCGGGTGCGGTCGCTGGACAATGCCCCTTGCAGGGTTAGGGGCAGCGCCCCTTCTCGCGATATGAGTCTCACGAGTGTCATATGACGATCTTACAGCGCCTTGACCCGCTGTCCCAAAACATTTTGGGCGAGACCTTGTCATTTCGGAAGGTGTTTCTCTGTAGTCGAAGCCTACAAGTGTTCAAACACTTGTTGCTTCGCTTCTACGAAAAAAATACCCATAAAATACATAAAAATCATAAATTTACAGAAACTTACAGATCTATAATTTTTTATAAAAATTAAAATAAAAACAAGTACATATTCGCACATGGCTCTGATACCACTGTAGGGTCTTTCGAGCTGCAAAAGCTGCTTTTTACGTTACGGAAACCTCGAAATCCCATGCCACCGGATCAGTGCGAAGATTAAAAGAAAAAAAAATTTCGTGTACATGTTTTTCTATCCTAGATCTACATTAGATCTACATGGTTAAGAGATTACCCTTGTAGCGAAGCCCTTCGCGAATCCCACTCGTCCAAAAGTTGTCGGATCTCGAGTGTGTTCAAGTGGACACACCTCTATACATATCCACACGAACAATAGAGATGGAGAAAACACTTAGAGTGTGCTATCACTCTAAAAGTGTTCAGCCAAGGAGGAGGAGAGGGAGAGAAGAAGAAGTAAGGAGGAATCATAATGATCGATCATGAAAATAAGAGTAAAAAATGGCTTAAATATTTTCATCTAATGAAAATACTTAATGCTCATTAACACCATTAATGAGCCTCATTAATGAGCCTTAATGAATATTTAATGAATATTCATTCTTCATTAAATGATCATTTTGAAACTCATTCGAAATTTGAATCTAGAATTCAAATTGAATTCCATTTGTCATTGAATTCAAAATTCAATGAATATCATCATTAAGCCTCACTTGAGTCTAACTCAAGTCTAGACTCACTTGAGTCTAACTCAAGTCTAGCCTCACTTGAGTCTAACTCAATCGAGTCTTACTCAATTAATCTAATTTAGATTACTCTTAATCCAATTTGGTTCATCACATGAACCTAATCCTCTTGGTTCATCATATGAACCGAATCTCCATCTAATTGCCCTTTGTGTGTGACCTTATAGGTTCTTGTAATGTTGGCAATGCTCCTAAACTCATTTAGAAGCATAAGTAATGAGTGGTATCTAGCAACACATCATTACTACCCAAGTTACAAGAATGTTGAGATCCAACATCACCTTGTGACTACTAATTGTGACTCTTCACAATATATGACAATGTGCTTCTATCCTTGACATCTAGATTGATCAATGTGAGGCATAGACCGTGTTATCCTCTAATCAATCTAAATCTTGAACTCTAAGTAGACTCACTCTAATCAAATGAGCTCAATATCTCATATTGACTCATTTGGGCATGACCATGCACTTAATGGTCTCACTCTATCAAGAATAATGATGTCACTCCCGTCATATAGGAGGGATAGATCCCATCTACATCACTCACATCCCTCTGTATAATTTGTTACATATCCAGTAATCGCCTTTATAGTCCACCCAGTTACGGGTGATGTTTGATGAAGCCAAAGTATGCAACTCCTTATGTAGGGAACCATAGTGACTTCAGGTCCAAGGACTAGTAGTCATACTAATAGCCACATGAGAAAGTATATGACACTCATATAACGATCCATGATACTTTCTCATGGCGGGTCATTTAGTATACATTTTCCAATGCATACCCATGTGTCAACTTGATATCTCTATATCTATGACTTGTGAGATCAAGTCATCGAGTTGACCTACATGCTAGTCTCATCGCATTAACATTGTCCCTGAATGTTAATACTTGACTAGGAATGATTAAGAGTAGCGTTCCCTATATCATCTCACTATCGATTCAACCAATCGATTGATATAGGTAAGAACTTTCTACTCAAGAACACTATTATACTTAGTTATTTGACACCAATACAAGTAAGTATAATAACAAAAAAAAAAAGTCTTTATATATATAGGAATATGATACAATGAGTCCATATAACAATTATCATATGATTGGCTCTAGGGCTCTAACTAACAACAATGCCCTAGTCAACATGCAGAACTACTTTAGAGCCCTCTGGTCTAAGCGGCCAGAGGCAAATAACGGAAATTATACATTTACCGACCGACGAGTGGCGTAGTCCGGACGACATTGCGTCTCGCACCCCCGAGCACCACATACGCATCCAAGGGCCACTCGCACAAATATAGGTCGATGCCCGGGCCCATGCGACTATCATCTCTCTCAGGGAGCTTGCGAACAGCTACACCCAGATGACCACTAGGGTATGTACATTGCCTTCATACTTCTTTTTATCCGCTCGGATATTACAATTTCTCTCTTGTTGTAGTACTGGGTCGAGAGCCTGGCCATGTGCTAGAGACTTAACCTTTTTGGAGCATGAAGTCCAGCAACTATGCGCTCCGAGCGGGCAATCAGTGGCTTTTGAGGCGTGCATGGAGCAGCTGACTGCTGAGGTCACTCAACTGAAGGTTGATTTGCAAACGAGCGCCGAGCTGCTAGAGGCAGAGAGGGGCAAGAGCACTGAGCAGGCTTCACAACTAGCGAGACTCAATAAGCAAGTCAGCTCCTTCAAGGCGAAGATCCTTTCGACCAATACTAGGAAGCTTCAAGCCATTGAGAACCTAGAGATCAAGAACAAGGAAGCTTGGATCCTAGCTCAAAACCTGAAGGAGGCGGTTGCAGCTCTGAACACCGAGTGGGAGAGCCAATCGACTGCACAAGCAGTTGTGCAAGAGTAGCTCGATGTCAAGGATGCCGAGTTGGCTACTTTAAAGGCTGAGTTGGAGACTACTTGAACGACCTTAGAGGAGTATCAAGGCACCGAGTCAAGCCGATTCGAGACGATGAAGCATGACTGCCTCTGCTCAGACCAGTTCAACGATCGGGCGCTCCATCTCTTTAACCTTGCCATTGACAGGACACTCGATCAGTTCAAGGGTGGCGACTATATTCCATCCGCATTGACTAACAAAGTCATCAATCAGAATAAGCTGACTGAGTCGTTGCCCGATGATGTGCTAGATTATCTGGAGTGAACCCGCCCCCTGTGAAACTCGTCTCATTTTGTACTACCTCTCACTAACTTGTACAAATTTTCTAAGTCTTAATGCATGATCGCCCGTTTGGCGTATCCTTGTTCATTTGATTTTGTATTTCATCATGCATCATCTTTCAGCGTTTCTTTGCTTTGTTAGATGTCACACTTACTCATGCATGCTTCACCGTCGGCTCAAGTAGAACTACGAACCACTTACCTTTTTTTTGAAAACTTTCTAAGTGTGGTTCCTTGCCCTCCTGATTGTTAATGTAATTAGTCGCTGGGATGTCCAAACGATCACTTCACTGCTGCCAAATGACCTTATTTTAATGGAAACTATTGCTTCTTCAAGCAACACATTTCCTGGTCAACCTTATTCTCACTTACATATTCAGCATTCCTCTTTGTTTGTCGTAGGCTTGGTTTTAGAGTGGTCGATTAGCCGTTATTCATTATAGACTCGGGTTTATAACCGCCACTCGGCTGTTGATGAAGACCGGGGTTTAACGTCGTCATTCGACAGTTGACGAAGATTGGGATTTAAGGTCACTGCTCAACCACTGACGATGACAAGGGTTTAAGGTCGCCGCTCGACCGTTAATGACGATAGGGGTTTAAGATCGCCGCTCGATCGTTGATGACGATAGGGTTTAAGGTTGCCACTCAACCATTGATGAAGACAGAGGTTTAAGGTTGTCGCTCGACCATTGATGATGACAGGGGTTTAAGGTCGCTGCTCAAACATTAGTGAAGACATGGGTTTAAGGTCATCGCTTAACCGTTGGTGAAGATAGGGGTTTAAGGTCACCGCTCGACCATTGATGACGATAGGGGTTTAAGGTTGTCACTCGACCAGTGACGAAAACAGGGGGTTTAAGGTCGTCACTCGACCGCTGATGACAATAGGAGTTTAAGGTCGCCGCTCGACCGTTGGTGAAGACAGGGGTTTAAGGTCGCTACTCGACCGTTGGTGAAGACATGAGTTTAAGGTCGCTGCTCGACAGTTGATGACGATGGAGGTTTAAGGTCGCCGCTCGACCGTTAATGACGACAGGGGTTTAAGGCCGCCGCTTGACCATTGGTGAAGATAGGGGTTTAATGTCGTTGCTCAATCGTTGACAAATACAGGGGTTTAAGGTCGTCGCTCGACCGTTGGTGAAGACCAGGGTTTAACATTGCCGCTCGACGGTTGATTTGCATAGATAAGAGTTTATAGTCGCCACTTGACTTTTAACTTAGTCGATAGACACAAGAGTTTAGAATACTTGGGATTTTTATTCATTCTCTTCCTGTATCCACAAGACATACACTTATACAAATACATCTGAATTTATCCACGCACCTTGCTCCGACTGGCTGTGGTGGTCTAAGTCTAAACCTCCTCCTTTTCCTCATAGACCATTGAAGAAGGTCCCTCCTTGATAGCGTTCACTTCCAAGCGTTGGTTCTTTCGAGCGGCCCTTGCTCCGGACTTGACCATCTAGACGTAGCTTCGCCGAGCGGCCAACTAGTCATCATTGACTTCGTCCATCTCATTATCTACTGAAAACTTAATCTTCTGGCAGAAGGTGGATACTACCGCTCAGAACTCGTTGAAGGACGGTCCTCTTGAGCGGCTCCTCTCCGAGCAAAATGGCCAATCGTGCCTAGCCGATCGGCAACACTTCATTGCCCATGAAGCCGTAGAGTGGAGTCATCATTGGTTGTAACTCACTCATGTCGATTTGTAGCTGGTCAAACACCTTCTTAAAATATAATATTCACCGAGTTTTCTGTATCAACAAAGGTTCGGTGAATAGTATATGATCCGGTTGTAAGAACAGGGGCCCCCCGTCCGGTGGGGTCAACGCCACGTGGAAGTCAAAGTGGCAGGTGGCCTGCTGGAGAAGGGTGGGTTCGATCGGTCGGGCGGTCGGTCGGTGTCCGGTTGATGGTTAAAGGCACCCTGTCGAAAGTCAGGGTTCCGGCGCTCAGCGGACAAGATCGCAGGGCCGATCGGGCTGCACGCTCGGCCAAAGCCATCAGGTAGCATACTGCTAATAGTCTCCACATAGCAAGTGATTGAGAATCTCCCTAAGTAAACCACCGTATACGTCCGGCCGGATGTTACGTAAGCTGGCCGGCCGGACGCTCACCAGGGAGTAAGGGCAAAAGGACAAGTGACATCTTTTTCTGACAACGGGTATGTTCCACATGTAAGCCATACTCCAAATCTTATGACAGGGGGTTCCGTTGTCCCGTCGAGGACATGCTTGGACTATAGCAGTATGGGTCAGGTAAGCTCACTGACAAGCTCTTACTAGGGTATGGGCCGCGGACACGTGTACACCTCGGTATGTGTACACTCGCTTCTCCGCTGCCCTATATAAAGGCCCTCATCCTTCGCCGGAGGTACGCGTTCTAATATTTCGAGAGCCACTTTTTCACTGCTTGCTTGTCTGACTTGAGCGTCGGAGGGTCGTCGCCGGGAACCCCTTCCCGGCCCGACTTTTGTGCAGGCTCGCCGGTGATTCGTGCGACCAGACGGAGGCCTACGTCATCTACTAGGAGAGCGCCACGTGCCCAGCGTCCGGTGGTTCAGCGATTCGGACAGGATCAATTTGGCGCCGTCTATGGGAAGGCTCCTGCATCCGAACGAAAGCAATGGACGAAGCTGGACGACAACACACGGTGACGCTTTCCACGGAAGAACTCGACGCTCTGATCGAGTTGAGGGCCGCCAAGCTCGTGGAGCAAAAACAGAAAGCACCAGCCGAGCGGCCTGAGCAGCAAGCAACGTCAACATCTGGTGGCCGAGCGGAGGCACCACAGGCCACCGTTGCTTTCCATCGGGCCTTATTCCGCACCCCTGAAGCCGCAGCAACTAATCGAGATCGGGGATCATCTTCGGATTAAATGCCAAGACGAGATAGCAGAAAAGGAAAAGCCCCCCGAGCGGACGCATCGCCTGAGCGGATCAACTGCCAATTTTCAGAGGCCATTCTAAGGGACCCTCTACCCAAGCACTATGTGCCTCCGACTATCGGCGAGTACAATGGAACCAGCGACCCGGATGATCATTTAGGTAAATTCGATAACACCGCAACTCTGCATCAATACACAAATGGGGTGAAGTATCGAGTTTTCCTCACCACCCTTTCCGGATCGGCTCAACGATGGTTTCGGAGGCTGCCGGACGGATCCATCACATGCTTCAAAGACTTCCGAACGGCCTTCCTCCATCATTTTGCAAGTAGTCGGCGCTACCAAAAAACCAGCGTTAGTCTGGTTGCCATCAAACAGGAAGCCTGCGAATCACTCCGAGCTTACATCTAGCGGTTCAACAGAGTGGCCATTGATATTCCAATGACCACCTCGGAGACCATGATGAATGCCTTCACACAAGGCCTCGTGGATGGGGATTTCTTCCTGTCACTCATTCGGAAGCCGGCCCGAGACTACGACCACATGCTGCACCGGGCCAACGAATACATCAACGTGGAAGAAGCGCAAGCGGCCCAGAAAAAAGAAACTCCAGCCGAGCAGGCCCCTCATGCCGAACGGAAGCCGCACGCTGCTCATCAGCCACCCAGAGGACCAAGGGCCGAAGCAATCCGCTCCCCCCAGGCTAGGTCCCACGTGCAAGAGGTAGCTGCCACGCGGCCCAGGCCAAAGAAGAGATGGACCCCGATGTTCTGCTCCTTCCACCGGACGGACACACATAACACTAGGGATTGCCGTAGTCTTCCACTAATCGCCCACCCCGTTCCCAGAGGTGGCGGTCGTCGGTCGCCATCAACCGACAGGCGACAGAAGCCTAGTGAAGCCGATCGGACGGTAGCCGACAGACGACAACAACAGACTCCCGAGCGGCATCGCTCTCTAAGGCGGGAGAATCTTCGGATGTCTAGGGAACGTCCCCGACCGTCTGCTCGGGAAGAAGAAAATAGAAGCAATACTTCCCGAGGCGAGATCAACATCATAACTGGTGGGCCGACCGGAGGAGACTCTAACCGAGCAAGAAAGGCGAGCGTCCGGCAGCTCCAGATCCACGCGGTTGGCTGCAGTCGAGAACAGGCGAGTGGACCTGAAATCAGTTTCGGGCCTGGGGACTTGGAAGGAGTTGAAGTGCCCCACGACGACGCTCTGCTCATCAAAGCGGTAATAGCCAACTACACTATTCACCGCGTTTTTATTGACACAAGAAGCTCGGTCAACATCATATTCAAAAAGGCGTTTGATCAACTACAAATTGACCGAGCCGAGCTGTTGCCCATGACAACCCCCCTCTATGGGTTCACGGGCAATGAAGTCCTGCCGGTCGGACAAATACGGCTGGCTATCTCACTGGGAGAAGAGCCGCTCAGGAGGACACGAACAACAAACTTCGTGGTGGTGGACTCTCCCTCATCATACAACATCATTTTGGGACGACCGGCGCTCAGCGAGTTCCGAGCGGCCGTCTCCACCTTCCACCAGAAGATCAAGTTCCCCGTCGAAGACAAAGTGTGAGAAGTACGGGGAGATCAGCTGGCAGCTCGGCGATGCTACGTCGAGATGGTCCGAGCAGAAGCAAATTCCGCTCGGAAGTCACCACGGATCGAGGTGAATGCTATAACTGAAAAGCCTCTCTCTTTAGTTTATGAAGAAAAAGAGGAAGTGCAGATACACCCGACCCGATCGGAGGCCACGACATTCATCGCGTCCGATCTAGAAGCGAGTCAGAAGGAGGAAGTGATCCAATGCCTCCGAAGGAACCATGATGTCTTCGTCTGGTCGACCCATGAGCTGCCCGGAATTTCACCAAGTATAGCGCAGCATGAGCTCCACGTCCGACCAAACGCTCGGCCAGTAAAGCAAAGAAAAAGGGACTTCAGCGCCGAGCAAAATTCCATCATCCGAGCGGAGGTGGAGAAACTCTTGGAGGCCGGCTATATACGCGAGGTCCAGTTCCCGAGCTGGCTGGCGAATGTGGTGCTAGTTTCCAAGCCCGACAACAAGTGGAGAGTGTGCATCGATTTCCGAGACCTTAACAAGGTGTGCCCAAAGGACTTTTACCCCTTGCCCCGAATCGATCAACTGGCGGATTCTACGGCCGGCTGCAAGTTGATATGCATGCTCGACGCCTATCAAGGATATCATCAAGTGCCGCTCGCCCGGGAAGATCAAGAAAAAGTTAGCTTTGTGACGGCCGACGGCACCTACTGCTATAAAGTAATGTCGTTCGGATTAAAGAACGCGGGAGCCACTTATCAATGCTTGATGAACAAAGTGTTCAAGGAGCAGATCGGGCGGAATCTGGAAGTTTACGTGGACGACATTCTTATCAAGTCTGTCCGGGCGGCCAACCTCTTCAAAGACATGGAGGAAACCTTCCGAACGCTGCGGAAATATGGAGTCAAGTTAAATCCCCAGAAGTGCCTATTCGGAGCAAAAGGAGGGTGTTTCTTAGGTTACATAGTGACCGAGCGGGGTATCGAAGCAAATCCCAGCAAGGTGAAAGCTCTACAAGACATGCCGCCTCCAAGAAATACGAGGGAAGTGCAGCGTTTGACCGGTCGGATAACTGCTCTGTCCAGGTTCATCTCCAAAACTGCCGACCGGAGCCTTCCTGTTTTCAAGATCTTGCGCAAGGCCACTAAGTTCCACTGGGACGAAGAATGCGATCGGGCGTTCGAAGAGTTGAAGGCATATCTGAACTCTCTCCCGGTATTAGCCAAGCCGGCTGCGGGTGAGCCACTTTGTAGCTACCTGTCTTCAACCAAGCAAGCAATTAGTTCGGCACTGGTGAGGGCGAGCGGGGAAGTGCCTGTGTATTTTCTTAGTCATATTTTAAAAGATGCTGAATCTCGCTACACTGGGCTCGAGAAGCTGGCTTTCGCTCTGGTCCTCGCCGCTCGGCGCCTTCGTCCCTACTTCCTGGTGCATACCATCATTGTCAAGACAAATAGCCCGCTGGGACGAGTATTAATGAATCCAGAAGCGTCCGGGCAGCTCATCAAATGGACGACGAAATTAAGTGAATTTGACATCCAATACCAACCCCGCTCGGCAATCAAAGCGCAATCCTTGGCAGACTTTGTGACTGAGGTGCAGAATTCAGAGCCGGAAGCTATGTGGAAAATATTTGTGGACGGATCGTCCACTCGGCTCGGAAGCGGGATTGGAATACTGTTGCTATCACCTCAAGAAGAAAAGATGCACTTATCCGTCCGGCTGGATTATAAAGCTACAAACAACGAAGCCGAGTATGAGGCCCTCATAGCCGGATTGTAGACAGCACGGCATGTGGGAGCCGGTCGAGTAACACTCCATTCGGATTCGCAGTTGGCCACTCAGTAGCTCTCTGGCACCTTTGAAATCAACAGCGCTCGGCTCAAGCTTTACGCTGAAGCCTTTGAGAAGCTCAGAGCCAATTTTAGAGAAGTCATTGTTCGGAAGATACCCCGATCGGAGAACCAAGCGGCCGATGAGTTGGCCAAACTCGCAAGCTCAATAACGCCGGTCGCCATTCAGCAGCCGATTGAACAAGTATTGTTGGTGGCGCACGTCGACCGTATGGAGGGCCTCACGTTTCCGAGTGATTGGAGGACACCCATCATGGAGTTTCTCCGCTCAGGTGCTACACCGTCCGATCGGGATGAAGCCCAGCTACTAAGGAGGAGAGCCGGTTGGTTCACGCTCATTGGAGATCAACTATACAAGAAGACTTTCTCCCGCCCGCTTCTGAAATGCGTGAGTTTAGAGTATGCAGCATACATCCTCCAAGAAGTGCATCAAGGATCATGCGGGGGACATCCGGGCGGACGATCCCTAGCTAAAAAGATACTGCTGGCTGGATACTTCTGGCCAACTTTACAAGCAGACGCCGCTCGGATCGTCGCGACGTGCCTTTCTTGTCAAAAGTATCATAATTTCTCTCACCGACTGGCGGAAGAAATGAAGGCCGCTACTGTCTCTTGTCCGTTCGACCAATGGGGGATGGATATCGTGGGTCCGTTTTCCATGGCGACTGGGCAGCGGAAATTTTTACTAGTAGCAGTCGATTATTTTTCCAAATGGGTGGAGGCCGAGCCGCTAGCCAAGATCACCGAGCAGATGGTCAAGAAGTTTATCTGGCAGAACATCATCTGTCGGTTCGGCATCCCCTGACGACTTATTTCCGATAACGGGCGGCAGTTCACAGGAAAATTGCTTGAAGATTGGTGCAAAAGCTATGGCATCGAGCAACACTTCACATCTATAGCCTATCCCCAAAGCAACGGTCAAGCCGAAGTAGCCAATCGGGAAATTCTTTGCATTCTGCGCGCTCGGCTCGACCATTTGGGAGGAAGTTGGGTGGATGAAGTGTCGGGCGTCCTATGGGCCATCCGAACGACTCCAAAGGAAGGAACGGGCGTCACGCCTTTTCATCTGGTATACGGCGGCGAAGCGGTGATTCCCGTGGAAGTCGGTGTCGAGTCCGTCCGGATCCAGAATTATGATGAGGACAACGCCGAGCGGAGGAACATGGAGCTGGATTTGGTTGATGAAGAGCGAGCCAAGGCGTCCGTCCGGCTGATGGCGTACTATCAACGGATGAAGCAAAACTACAACAGGCGCGTAATCACCAGATCATTCCAAGTTGGCGATCTTGTTTGGAAGAAAGTGAAGCCGGTCGGCGACGTCGGCAAGCTAGACGCTCCTTGGGCGGGCCCCTTCAAAATCATCGAAAAGCTCCGCTCGGGTGCTTATTATTTGGAGGATGAAGGCGGGCACCACCTGGACCGACCATGGAGCGCGAATCATCTCCAGCCTTATCGGGCTGGGTGAAAGGTGCACTGATGTAACTCATCTTTGTATATATTCTGGTTGCCCATGCCTTTGTAATGCAGGAAGCAAAATTAATTCAAAGGATAGCTAATGGGTTAAAGTTAGCCTTTAAGGTCGTCGAGCTCCGACGTTAAAGATCGAGAGACGAGCCGGCGTCTATAAACGTCCGAGCGGAAGACCGTCGAGCTCCGACGTTAAAGATCGAGAGACGAGCCGACGTCTATAAACGTCCGAGCGGAAGACCGTCGAGCTCCGACGTTAAAGATCGAGAGACGAGCCGGCGTCTATAAACGTCCGAGCGGAAGACCGTCGAGCTCCGACGTTAAAGATCGAGAGACGAGCCGGCATCTATAAACGTCCGAGCGGAAGACCGTCGAGCTCCGACGTTAAAGATCGAGAGACGAGCCGGCGTCTATAAACGTCCGAGCGGAAGATCGTCGAGCTCCGAAGTTAAAGATCGAGAGACGAGCCGACGTCTATTAACCCTCCAAGCGGAAGATGCCAATAAAAAGGATGCAATTGCCCCAGAAACTCACCTTCAATATCGTTAGATCGTCTCTACGTTCCGCTCGTCCCAGCACCCAAAGGTACTTCATCGGTATTTAGTGAACGATCTCTACTATCCAAGCGGAATATTAAGTAGTTGAAAGATTACATATTAAGCCGAGCGGAAGAGCAATGCCAAATACTTAGTAACCTTTCGAATACCAGAGGGGTGATAGTAGGCGAGCGGGCAACACACATATTCACCAGCGAAAGGACAGAATACATGAAAGAAAAACATTGCATTAAAATTAAAACTTTAGGCCGAGCGGCCTAAGTACAGAAAAGATCATTTTTTGGCCTAACGGCCCAACTACCTCTACCGACGTTTACTCAATGTAATCATAAAGGGTCTTGGGGATGTTATCCAGAAGCGCCACTTGATCGTCGGCCGGAATAGTAGTGGACTCTGGAATAAGGCCCTTAGACTTCAGATATGTCATGGTGGCGGTCATAGCCAAGTCGAAGGCTGTGTACATCCGCTCGCAAATTTTCTCCAAGAATGCGTGCGAGCGGATGTAGCCCTGTCTCAAGGCAGCGACTCGACTCGGCTCGGCATCTTGATATTCTTTGAAAGCCGCCTGGGAGCCAGTAAGAGCCTCATTCAGATTCTGAAGCTTTTCCGCGTCGGCCGAGCGACCCGCCTTCTCTTTGTCGAGCTTCTCCATCAGCTCTTTTACCTTCAGCTCCAGGCCCCGAGCCTCCACGTTCTTTTTCTCCAGATCGGAGATGGCCGTATTTTTTCGAGTGGTGGCCAGGTTTAATTTTGTGTCGAGCGACTTGACTTGTCGCTCGGACTCGGCCAGGGCGTGGACCTGATTGGCCGTCTTCTTCTGCTCGGCCGCCAGCAGATTTTGAGCTTTCTTCAGCTCCTTTTGCAGCTCGGGATATGAAGGGCCCTGAGGGCCGGACGGACCAACTGCTGCCTTCAGTTGTCGCAACTCTTCATCCACCAAGGCCAAGCGGTTGGAAACCGCAATTTCTTCCACCCATCTCTGACGAGAGAAATTAGAGGTTGTTATTGGCCGATCGGAAGGAATAAATACAAAACTTGGTAGATTACAAACTTACCCCCGTGGCCTGCTGCATATGGCTGTTAGCCAAATTCCGGATGGGGATCATGGCGACGCGTGCCCGAGCGTTAGCCCACATCTCGGCGAGAGGTCCCTTCAGGGTGATAGTATGCTCGGGCGCAGTCGGTTGGTCGGCCTCCGGCAGCAGCTCTTCAGTCGGGAGATGAAGAGTGACCCGAATCGTGCGGCCATGACCGGGGGTCGGAAGGGGATCAGAAGCCTGCGCAGAAAACTGAGAATGAATGGTTGAGCGCTGGACTGAGTGGCGAGCGGGCGGAAGGGTGCGGACTGGAGTAGCCTCAATTGGGGCCGCTGGCTCGTCCCATTCCGAGGGAGTCCGATCGAACGAAACGGTTTCGACCTCTGGCGCCTTGCCCCGAGCAGTCGCAGTAACTCACTCGGATGGTTGGACCGCGGAGATAGCTGACCGCAGGGGAGTCTCCACTCGACGCCTCTTTTGTAGAGGTTGCTCCTCTTCCCGAGCGGAACCTTCCTCGGGGGCAGTTGGTTCTCCGGTGGGGGTGGCTTCGCTGGCCACGTTCTGTTGAGAAGCCGGAGCGGTTGACTCAGCCTGAGTCTCACTCTCTCCTTCATGGGATCCGACCGGCTGGATACCCAGCGCTTCCATTTCTTTGGCCGCCGCGGCTTCTAGCGCTGCCGCCTTTCTCTTCAAAACGCCGGCCATCACCGAATCCATGACGATGTCCACTGAAAAGGAAAGAAAAGAAATCAGTTAGCAATCAAAGCAAATGCCCAAGTAAAATTCTTATCGAAGCCGGTCGGAAGAGGAGTCTGTTGTTGGTGCAACCTTAGGTCAAGGTTGACCCGACTCGAGTTGACTTGACTCGAGTTGTATTTTGATGTTTGACTTGGGAAGATTGTTGATGCAACCTTAGGTCAAGATTGACCTAGTTGAGTTGCATGTTGATGTTTGACACTCGTGGAAGAGTTGTATTCTTGATGTGAGACAAGAATAGATGGTTGGGAGATTATTGGTGCAACCCTAGGTCAAGGTTGACCTGGTTGACCTGAAAAGTCCAAGTATGGAGACTTGGCAAACGGAAAAGTCCAAGCAGGGAGCTTGGCACGCGAAAAGTCCAAGTATGGAGACTTGGCACTGGAAAAGTCCAAGTACGGAGACTTGGCACGGGGAAAAGTCCAAGCAGGTAGCTTGGCACGCGGAAAGTCCAAGTATGGAGACTTGGCACGGGGAAAGTCCAAACAGGGAGTTTGGCACGGGAGAAAGTCCTGGTGAGTGAAGCCAGGCAGTCGGAAAGTCCTGGTGAGTGAAGCCAGGCAGTTGGAGAAAGTCCTGGTGAGTGAAGCCAGGCAGGGGAAAGACCTAGTGAGTGAAGCTAGGCAGTCGGGAAATCCTGGTGAGTGAATTCAGGTGAAAATCCTAGTGAGTGAAGCTAGGTGAAGGTGAAAGTCCTGGTGAGTGAAGCCAGGCATTCGGGAAAATCCTAGTGAGTGAAGCTAGGTGAATGGGAAAGTCCTGGTGAGTGAAGCCAGGCAGTGGGAAAGTCCTGGTGAGTGAAGCCAGGCAGTGAGAAAGTCCTAACTGGGATGTTAGGCAGTGTGGAAAGTCCTGGTGAGTGAAGCCAGGCAGTGAGAAAGTCCTAACTGGGATGTTAGGCAGTTGGAAAGTCCTGGTGAGTGAAGCCAGGCAGTGGAAAGTCCTAACTGGGATGTTAGGCAGTTGGGAAGTCCTGGTGAGTGAAGCCAGGCAAGGGAAAGTCCTGGTGAGTGAAGCCAGGCAGACGGAAAAGTCCTGGTGAGTAAAGCCAGGCAGATTGGAAATCCTGGTGAGTGAAGCCAGGTGAAAATCCTAGTGAGTGAAGCTAGGTGAATGAGAAAGTCCTAACTGGGATGTTAGGCAGTGTGAAATCCTGGTGAGTGAAGCCAGGTGGAAAGTCCTGGTGAGTGAAGCCGGGCAAGGGAAAATCCAGATCGATCAAGGGTGATCGGACATCTGGTGTTGAGAAGTCCAAGTGAGTGAAGCTTGGCATATGGAGTCGGAGAGGGCTCGGTAGCTCGTTCTCCGAACTAGGTTAGAGGGCACTCTAAGCAGGAGTTGGATCGATGGTGGCCGATCCGGTGATCTGCGTTTGCCACTCGGTGCGGTGACCGATCGAATCAATCGATGGCTCGCGGTTGCAATCGATCGATGCGGAGACCGATCGGGAACCTCGCGAAGAAAACCGTGGATCGGTCTGCGCCGATCCATCTTTGATCGGTGCGGGCCGATCGGGAATATCGATGGCGTGAGGGCGATCGGTCTATAGACCGTCGGGAGGTTCCTGATCGGTCCACGACCGATCGGGCTTCGATCGCGACACCGATCGATCCGGGACGATCGGTGACAAGCAAGCCTCATGCGCCTAGGCTGATCGGTCCTTAGACCGATCAGGGTTCTAGCCGTTGCGACGCAACGGCTAGTTTCTTCGCTGTCTTCTTCGCAGGTATAAAGGGGTCGAGGGCTGCTGCTGCGCGATGACTCTTCTTCCTTCTTGCTGTTCTAAGTGCTGCTGTGCTTGAGCTTTGTTGAGCTCCTCCAAAGCTTCGCGTGAGCTTCCGGCTGGGTTCCTGCTGTTGTAGGCGTCGCGTGAAGTTGCTGCTTCACCTCCAGTCGACAAGAAAGCAAGCAATTGGTAGAGTACGATTGTGTTCATATTGTATTGCTTTTCTTACTGCTCTTGTACTCTTTGTTTGCTGTTGCAAACGTTTGTGGCGAGGTTTCTCCACCCACAAGGAGTATATTGTATTAGCCGGTTCTCCGGGGACTCATCCACCGACGGATTGACCGGACTCGTCCACCTTACGGACACGCCGAGGAGTAGGAGCCCTAATCTCCGAACCTCGTTACATCCTCGTGTTAAGGTTTGTTTTTCTTCTCTTTCGTTTCTTTGTATTTTCCGCTGCGACTAACCTAATTGTAGGAAGAAACGAGAGCGATTTGGGGCGGCTATTCACACCCCCCTCTCTAGCCGTACAAAGGATCCTAGCAAGTGGTATCAGAGCGAGGTCGCTCTTCATCGGATCAACACCCGTGGGAGCAAAGCTAGAGATGGATCAATTCGGAGAAGACATCACCATTCCACCCTTCTACAACGACAACTTCGCATATTGGAAGGTAAGGATGATGTATTTTCTTAGGACTAATATGTTGAATTGGTTTTGTGTACAAGAAGGTTTTACTCCTCCAATGGATAAAGAAGGAGAGCCTCTAGAGAAGAACAAGTGGACGAAGGAACAAGTCCACCAATCTACAATCAACAATGAGGTAACTAAAACAATTGAATTTTCATTACCTACTAATATTTTGTGTAAGATAGGTAAGTACAACAATGCCAAGGAATTATGGGATAACTTGGCCAAGTACCATGAGGAGAGCTCCACTTCAAGCCATGAAGAGGAGCCTAGTGAGCCAAGTAGCTCACATCATGGAGGGAGCGAATTGGGAGTTGAGGGCTACTCAACATCCAAGGAAGAAGAGGAGGAGAGTTCCTCTTGTTCAAGTTCGGAGCAAGAAGAAGAGGCATCTACCTCCGGAAGGGATGAGGAAGAGAGCTCACACCCATGCCCAAACCTAGGTAACTCAAGCATTTCAATTTCAAATAAGTTACATATAATATGCTTTGAGTGTAGGGAGTGTGGACATTACAAGAGCAAATGTCCAAAGAGAGTTAGGAAGACTCCACCGGCACCAAAGGTCAAGGAAGCCGGAGTCCCAACACGCAAAGGCAAGAAGCACGTGGTGTGCTTTCAATGCAAGCAACGGGGACACTATAGGAGCCAATGTCCGAAGGGGAGGAAACCTCGCAAGGACAAGAGATCGAGCACATCGATAGGGGGAGCTAAGGCAAACCCTAAGGTATCTTTTAAGGCTCATTCGTGCAATTCTAGTAGGATACATGCTAGTAATTTTATTGCATTAGTCAATAATGATGAGCATGTTAACACTAGAAATCAACACATGTGCTTAGGTGCTAAACATGTCAGCCTAGATAGGGATACTACTAGGAATGCTAACCCTAGGTTTAACACTTCTAAGGTTAAGGATAACCTAGGTAGGAATCCTAAATCAACTAGACATATGCCTAGGAATACCTCAAGGAAGAGTGATAAATCAAAAATTGAGGTATTAGAGAAGGAGAATCAAGTCTTGAAGTCAAGACTTGATACTTTGGAAAAGACTCTTAAGAACATGGAGAAGTCATCTCTAGGGTTTAAGAGTCAAAAACCCAAGTCCAAGGACAAGAAAGGTTTGGGTCACAAACCTAAGTCCCAAATGGTCAAGCCCACCTATCATAATGTTCCATTCGATTATGGAACAAAACCTAGGGCTAGGAAGACCATTACCAAGGTTACAAGGGGAGTCACCCCTATAGTTGACCTTGATGAGACCCAAATGACCAAGGCTTCAAAGCCTAAGAGGGTCATTAGGAGGGTTGCTAGGGAAGTTATCCCTAGTGAATATTTAGTGAACCCAATGAGCTCTAGTAGGTATTGGGTTCCTAGGAGCATTTTCTCTACCCCATAGATGGGTTAGAGAGTGTCAACTCCAATAAGAAGGGTAGTTAACCCAACTTTGAGGAAATTGACACTCAAGGAGCATTTTCAAGGTTTTGGGAACCTTTGAAATGAAATGGAATAATCTTTATCATTCACTCCTTGGAAGAGTAAAGTGTGCCAAAGTGAGAATATATTAATCTCACTTTAAGTTGACACAATTTTGAAAACCTAGAGAAATATCAAATTGGGATTTTGATATTCTCTTAGGTAATCAAGGCAATCCGGGCCTTAAATTAGAAGTGCTACTCTTGTAGAATTTTAAATGGTATAAATCAAACAAGAGATCAAGAAATGCCAATTTGGGTTTTGACATTTTCTTGGAGCACTTTGGGCAATCTAGGATTAGGACTTAAGTTAGCTAAGTGATTAAGGATACTTAGATAGGGAATTTAGGTATTTTATTTGTGCTAACTTGCCATGATTGGTTGCCATATGCCATGCCATGACATCATATTTATTTTATTATCATTTGAAATGTCATGATAATGATTAGGTTATCTATATGTCATGTGTTAGTTTAGTTTCAAACTTTATGCCATGACATCATGACATTGGCACATGTTTTCATTTATGATACCATTTTATGCCATGTCATCATCTCTTGCATTAATAATCAATTGAATTGATTTAAGGACAAACATATAATTTGATATTGAGATCAAATTGGTGTTTAGAAAATGCATGAGAACTTAGCCTAAGTTGACCTTAACCCATATCTCACATCAAAATTGACTTGGATGTGTTTGATACACTTTAGATGTGTGTGAGATATTAGGATCATGAGTTAGGATCAAGGTGCATAGGTTTTGTACCTAGATGAGCCTAATTCAAGAAAATAGGGATCATAGGAAAGCTTGTGTACAAGTCATGTACATTTAGCCCTAAGATTATGGTCCTAAATTCAAATGGTTTTAAAAGCATTTTAAAATTGATTTGAAAAACCTTGATGAAGCTTTCCTAGTGATAGCATTCTTCATTGAGCAAGATGATACAAAGATGACTTAACTTTGAACTATTTCAAAGTTTTCGAATTTTGTATCAAGATTTGAAAATGGAAACTATTTTCATAGAAAACTATTTTTCCATGATAATGTATGTTATGAGGAATGTATCCTCAAAATTTCACAATTTTTCGAATTTTCTGATTTATTAGGGTTTGAATTTCGGGAGAAGAAAATCAGAACTCGATCAGTGTCTGGATCGGTCATTGGACCGATCCAGAGGGACTGGATCGGTCACTGGACCGATCCAGAGTGTTGTGGATCGATCCGGTGACCGATCCAGTGAGGTCTGATAGCGTGCCAATGTGCTGAAATTCGACTGCATGTCTGAAATTTCGGCTGACAGTTGGTTTTTAGATTTATAAAGGTTTGAAACTCTCCAAGACATTGTTGGTGCAATGGTCAAGGGGAGTTGGCTTTTAGGGGGAGTTTTTACTCCTTGAGGATTAGTGATATGGGATTATCATTAAGTGGATTGTTGAGCTTAGTATCAAAGGGAAAATAAGAGTTTCAATGAAAGGTATGGGACTTTCATTAGGAAGAAACTCTTGACCTTGATACTCTCCTTTTTCTTTTTGATGTGTGTCAAAAAGGGGAGAGTGTTCATTGGAGAATTATTAGAGAACCCAAGTTAGGTTATCGGTTTAACCTAAGCTAGGGAAAGAATGTCAAGGAATGTTCGAGGAAGAACATTGGAATACCTTTTGATGTGTGTCAAAAAGGGGGAGAATTATTGGAGAACCCAAGTTAGGTTATCGGGTTAACCTAAGGGGAAAATGTCCAGAGAATGTTCAAGGAAAGAACATTGGACATTGGAAGATGGTTGGAAAACCTAAGTTAGGTTATCGGGTTAACCTAACTTGATTATGATTTTGTCAAACATCAAAAAGGGGGAGATTGTTGGTGCAACCTTAGGTCAAGGTTGACCCGACTCGAGTTGACTTGACTCGAGTTGTATTTTGATGTTTGACTTGGGAAGATTGTTGATGCAACCTTAGGTCAAGATTGACCTAGTTGAGTTGCATGTTGATGTTTGACACTCGTGGAAGAGTTGTATTCTTGATGTGAGACAAGAATAGATGGTTGGGAGATTATTGGTGCAACCCTAGGTCAAGGTTGACCTGGTTGACCTGAAAAGTCCAAGTATGGAGACTTGGCAAACGGAAAAGTCCAAGCAGGGAGCTTGGCACGCGAAAAGTCCAAGTATGGAGACTTGGCACTGGAAAAGTCCAAGTACGGAGACTTGGCACGGGGAAAAGTCCAAGCAGGTAGCTTGGCACGCGGAAAGTCCAAGTATGGAGACTTGGCACGGGGAAAGTCCAAACAGGGAGTTTGGCACGGGAGAAAGTCCTGGTGAGTGAAGCCAGGCAGTCGGAAAGTCCTGGTGAGTGAAGCCAGGCAGTTGGAGAAAGTCCTGGTGAGTGAAGCCAGGCAGGGGAAAGACCTAGTGAGTGAAGCTAGGCAGTCGGGAAATCCTGGTGAGTGAATTCAGGTGAAAATCCTAGTGAGTGAAGCTAGGTGAAGGTGAAAGTCCTGGTGAGTGAAGCCAGGCATTCGGGAAAATCCTAGTGAGTGAAGCTAGGTGAATGGGAAAGTCCTGGTGAGTGAAGCCAGGCAGTGGGAAAGTCCTGGTGAGTGAAGCCAGGCAGTGAGAAAGTCCTAACTGGGATGTTAGGCAGTGTGGAAAGTCCTGGTGAGTGAAGCCAGGCAGTGAGAAAGTCCTAACCGGGAAGGTAGGCAGCTTGGTGAGTGAAGCCAGGCAGTGGGAAAGTCCTAACTGGGATGTTAGGCAGTTGGGAAGTCCTGGTGAGTGAAGCCAGGCAAGGGAAAGTCCTGGTGAGTGAAGCCAGGCAGACGGAAAAGTCCTGGTGAGTGAAGCCAGGCAGATTGGAAATCCTGGTGAGTGAAGCCAGGTGAAAATCCTAGTGAGTGAAGCTAGGTGAATGAGAAAGTCCTAACTGGGATGTTAGGCAGTGTGAAATCCTGGTGAGTGAAGCCAGGTGGAAAGTCCTGGTGAGTGAAGCCGGGCAAGGGAAAATCCAGATGGATCAAGGGTGATCGGACATCTGGTGTTGAGAAGTCCAAGTGAGTGAAGCTTGGCATATGGAGTCGGAGAGGGCTCGGTAGCTCGTTCTCCGAACTAGGTTAGAGAGGGCACTCTAAACCTAGGAGTTGGATCGGTCTGCAGACCGATCCAGTGATACTCAGTGTTTCCTGATCGGTCTGGTGACCGATCAGTGACCGATCAGTATGCTACTGATGGTTATCTGATCGGTCCGGAGACCGATCAGAAGGAGATCAGAGACGCAGCCGAGAGAGGTGGGATCGGTCGTGCCGTCGATCGCGGCCGCCGCGCAAGGACCGCAGACGGCGACCGATATCATGGGCCGTCGGGATGGACGGTGGCTGAACGCGCCCCGATCATGGCGGGCCGGGCCGAATGGCGAACTGACGCTGGTGACCGATCGGTGACAAAGCAAGCCTCATGCGCTGGGCTGATCGGTCCTTAGACCGATCGGGTTCTAAGCGTTGCACGGCTAGTTTCTTCATTGTCTTCTTCGCGGTATAAAGGGGTCGAGGGCTGCGCGATGACTCTTCTTCCTTCTTGCTGTGTTCTTGTGCTTGAGCTTTGTTGAGCTCCTCCAAAGCTTCGCGTGAGCTTCCGGCTGGTTCCTGCTGTTGTAGGCGTCGCGTGAAGTTGCTTCACCTCCAATCGACAAGAAAGCAAGCAATTGGTAGAGTACGATTGTGTTCATATTGTATTGCTTTTCTTACTGCTCTTGTACTCTTTGTTTGCTGTTGCAAACGTTTGTGGCGAGGTTTCTCCACCCACAAGGAGTATATTGTATTAGCCGGTTCTCCGGGGACTCATCCACCGACGGATTGACCGGACTCGTCCACCTTACGGACACGCCGAGGAGTAGAAGCCCTAATCTCCGAACCTCGTTACATCCTCGTGTTAAGGTTTGTTTTTCTTCTCTTTCGTTTCTTTGTATTTTCCGCTGCGACTAACCTAATTGTAGGAAGAAACGAGAGCGATTTGGGGCGGCTATTCACACCCCCCTCTCTAGCCGTACAAAGGATCCTAGCATCTGTATGGGACTCAGGCCGAAGATGTACATTACTCCTTCGTGAAGAAGCTTATTGATGTCAAGGCGCAGACCGGCTAGCATATTTGCAGCATAGAGGTAGTCCGGTCGGGTCTTGAATTTCTTCAGCTCGGGAGTCGAGGGTAGGTTGACCTGCCACTTGGTCGGAAAGTTGGCCTGATCGGGTATACGGATGTAGAAAAAATAATCCTTCCAATGTTTATTGGAAGAAGGTAGTTTGTTGAAGAAGACTAAGTCGGGCCTAGCTTGGAACATGAAGGTGCCCAGCTCGGCTTGCTTGGGATAATAGAAATAAAAAAAGACTTCCGGTCGGAGGGGGATGTTGTGAATCTTGAACAAAACAACAACACCACAGAGGAGACGAAAGGTGTTGGGTACTAGACTGCCGAGCGGAACACCGAAAAAATTACAAACATCTATGATGAAGGGATGTACAAGGAAACACAGACCGGCGGTAAACTGGTCGCGAAGGGCACAGAAAGCTCCGCGCGGCGGCCTGTGCGGCCGGGCGGAAGGACCAGTTAAAAGGAGTTCAAAATCTTCGGGGATTTCAAAATTATCGGTTAGAGCGTCAAAGTCACGCTGATCGAATCGTGACTGCATGGTAGTGTACCAAGGGCCAAGGGACTGGTCTTCGGAATGGGAAGAGCTAGCCATGGGCCGATCGGAAGGAATCAAAAAGGCAAAAACGCAGGAGAAAAACAACAGCAAGCGAAAAGAGGTTTCAAGGATGGAAACTGGGGAGAGAAATATGGATTAAACACCAGAAGCAAGAAAGAAAAGGGATAGAGCCTTACTGCAAGGAAAAAGGATCAAGGGAGAGGCGCCGGAGAGCATCGGAAAGCAGGAATGGAATCGCCGGAGCGCCGAAACACCAGAGACAGAGGTAGAGATCGCGAAAGCAAGTGAGGGGAATAGGAGAGAGCGAAGATTTTATATGGCGGGGGCCGGGCGGCCTCCGCCGTTGGATCCAGGTCACAGGAATCAAAGTGCACATCGCGCCGTCCATTTCGAACCGCCTCGATCCCATCAAAGCACCACACCGCCGCCGCCGTACGATGACGACAGTTCGCCACGTGGCGTTAGGTCATTCGAGGCATTTAATGAGCGCATGGTGATCCTTAATGTCGAAGATTAGCACGGGGTACAAGGAGATCTGAGGAAGGTTGCTGTTGACTAACCTTAAAGGCCATCCCTGTGAAAAGCCGAGCGGATTAGGTGTGCCTGAAGGCGCCGCCCGGCTAGGCTAACAGTCCAGTCAGTCGGACTAATCGCCTCCTTCGACTAGACTTGAAGGGGAGGCAAGTGATCTGGTTGTAAGAACAGGGGCCCCCGTCCGGTGGGGTCAACACCACGTGGAAGTCAAAGTGGCAGGTGGCCGGCCGGAGAAGGGTGGGTTCGACCGGTCGGGCGGCCGGTCGGTGTCCGGTTGATAGTTAAAGGCGCCCTGTCGAAAGTCAGGGTTCCGGCGCTCAGCGGACAAGATCGCAGGGCCGATCGGGCTGCACGCTCGGCCAAAGCCATCAAGTAGCATACTGCTAATAGTCTCCACATAGCAAGTGATTGATAATCTCCCTAAGTAAACCACCGTATACGTCCGGCCGGATGTTGCGTAAGCTGGCCGGCTGGACGCTCACCAGGGAGTAAGGGCAAAAGGACAAGTGACATCTTTTTCTGACAACGGGTATGTTCCACATGTAAGCCATACTCCAAATCTTATGACAGGGGGTTCCGCTGTCCCGTCGAGGACATGCTTGGACTGTAGCAGTATGGGTCAGGTAAGCTCACTGACAAGCTCTTACTAGGGTATGGGCCGCGGACACGTGTACACCTCGGTATGTGTACACTCGCTTCTCCGCTGCCATATATAAAGGCCCTCATCCTTCACCGGAGGTACGCGTTCTAATATTTCGAGAGCCACTTTTTCACTGCTTGCTTGCCTGACTTGAGCATCGGAGGGTCGTCGCCGGGAACCCCTTCCCGGCCCGACTTTTGTGCAGGCTCGCCGGCGATTCGTGCGACCAGACGGAGGCCTACGTCATCGACTAGGAGAGCGCCACGTGCCCAGCGTCCGGTGGTTCAGCGATTCAGACAGGATTAGTATAGTTACCGATTACTGCTCGGATGATCAGGATATCATCATGAAGGATCTCCACTCCCTCTAAGTCTCGAGGGCCGAAGCTGATCTCTGGTCCTTCGGCCTTCTCCTTGCTGCATCCGACCGCATGTATCTCTAACCACTGGGCGTGCAACTTCCTCGCTCAGTTGGAATCATTGCCAGTTAGTCCATCGGCGATCATTTTGATTTCTCCCCGAGCGGTGTTGCCCCTATTTTCTTCTTCCTGAGATAAGGGTATGCTCTGCTCAACAGAAACTCGAGCGAGACTCGTGTTGTTCCTCCGCTGAGGCTGATGATGGCGTTGCTCAAACGTACCTCTCTCTCTTCCTCCTTCCGACCTGTCATTCGACGTCTGTGATGTCGATCAGGTGATGGTGACCGACGACGATATCCTCGTGGAGCCGGTTGGCTTACAATCGGAGTCAGATCATAGCAGTAGCGCATGTTGTGTGCCATTGACTAATAGAAGGAGCAGAATAGTAGCCTCCATGCTTTGCCTTTTGTAGTCTTTCGGCGACCGACCACTATATGTTGCACGACATGCATCCTGGGCTCCTGGTGTTGTTGGGCTCCTCCCGATTGGGGCCCCTTTGGGGGTTGATGGCTGCTTGATGGACACCGTTTGGGCGCTGTTGTGGGCTAGGCAAGTGCATCATTTCTCCTAGTCGCTTGGGCTTCCTCCACATTTATGTACTCTATGGCCCTCCTGAGCAGATGGTTGAAGTCCCTTGGCAGCTTCTGGATGAGCGACAGGAAGAACTCCCCTTCGGTAAGGCCTTGGGTGAAGGCGTTCACCAATACTTCTATGGGGATCAAGAGAATTTCTATAGTCACCTGATTGATGTGTTGGATGTAGACCCTCAATGTCTCCCTGAGCCCTTGTTTCGAGGAGAACAAATTGACGCTTGTCTTTTGGTGGCAGCGGCTACTAGCGAGTGGTGTAGAAACGCCGTTCGGAAGTCCTTGAAGCTATGGATTGATTCGTTCGACAATCTCTTAAACCACCATTGTGCTGATCCGAAGAGAGTGGTGAGGAAGACACGACACTTCACCTCATCGGTGTACTGATGAAGTGTGGTCGCATTGTCAAACTTGGCCAAGTTGTTGTCCAGATCGGTGCTTCCATTGTATTCCCTGATCATCAGTGGGGTGTAGTACCTTGGTAGAGAGTCATCCAGAATCCCTTGAGAGAATTGTTGATTGATCCGCTCGGGCAAATCATCGTCCCTTTGTGTCTTCCCTTTTCGTGTGTCCCGAACGGGTGCGTCGCCCGAGGAAGATTCATAATCCTTGTCTGTTCGACCCCTTTCCTCTGATGGAGTCCGGAACAGTGCTCGATGGAAAGGGATCGATGCATTGGGTACATCCTCATATGTGACGGTCGACTTCTTGTTCTGCCCTTAAGCGGATGTACGCTATGCTCGGTCTCCATATTCTACTTGATGCCCTGTCGCTGATGTGGCGGGCTCATGCGCTTGGCGCTCGACCAACACTTGTTGTTGTTGCTAGACTATCCTTGTCGCTTGGGCTTGTATAAGCATGTCGAGCTCCTCCTTGGTCAGTGTCACCGTGGTGAGTCATCCAACATCCTCCATCTTCTTGTTTCGGATGCAGGCTACGTTCCCATAGACGGTGCCAAAATGATCCTGTCCGAAAATGGGAGGGTGGAAAGCTGGGGATGTGGCTGCTACGCTGACTGACTATAGAACACACTCCACTCTATAAAATAAGTAATGTCAATACCGAGTCAGGGAAGGGGTCCCCATCGTTGGCCCTCCGACGCTCAAGTCAATCACGAAAAATATAGAGGAAAGTGGAGCAACAATAACGCAAGCGCAAACAATAATCACGCATACCTCCGCCGGTGATGAACCCCCCCTTTATATAGATCCCTGGTGAGCGATGTTCACGCTCCTCGAGGCATGGACGCATTCTCCAATATGTCCTATGAAGGGACCTGTCAGGAAAGTACCTCTGACACTATACCTTAACAAGGCATGCATATCCTTGACAAGACAATAGAAACTTCTGTCGTACGATCCGACTGTTAACCATATCTCGCATCAGCGGTACTATCTCCCAAAAGGATATTGAAAGATATAACAATGGTCCCGCTTCTTGGTCAAGCAGGGTAGTCACTCGGCCGGGGCTCCTCCGCTCCGTTGATGGCCAGGTTCCATTGCTTGGCCGAGCAGGATGGTCGCTCGGCTAGGATTCCTCCGTTCTGTTAACCTCAGTTGTTCCTCCTAGCGGTAACTAAGTGTAGTAGCATGTGTAGGTGCAGCGGAGGCCGACAAGAGGGGGAGTGAATTGCTGTGAACAAAAATAAAACTACCCTCCTCGTTCTTTCAACTCAATTAATGCAATAGTAAATAAAATAAAGGTAGAAATAAAAGCAGAAACCAAATTTAACCTGGTTACAACCAAGAGGGTTGTTAATCCAGGGCAGTAAGAAAGCACACTAAGAAAATTCTCCTTTGCTGAAGGTGGAGAAGCCTTTTACACTCTAATGACTCAGAACTACTGCTAGGAAATGCTTACAGAGTTGAATGTAGAAGTTGTTGTTAATTCCTAGCTCTATGGGTCCTTTTATAGCCCTTGAAAATTCTATCCCGAAGCTCCAAGGCGCCTCCATTGAAGGTCTAAGGCGCCTCCAAGCTGGGTCAGCGGATAAAACTTTATCCGCACACGAACGGTCTGTTTGACCAGGTTGAAGGCGCCTTAAACAAGGCTGAAGGCACCTTCAACCAGCTTGAGGCGCCTTCAAGCTGGAGGCGCCTTCAACCTTGTTGAAGGCGCCTTGAGCAATGATTCCAGCACTGCTTCTTTCCGGCTTTGGCTTCCGATGCTCTGAACTTTTGGGTGATAGTGGCCAATCGGAATAGGGCTCACCCGAACCTAATTCCCGGCCTTCTCCTCGAGTAGCCTTCCGTCCCGGCTTAACGTCCCTCGAACGCCACGCACGCTCTTTACACCCACCGGAGTACTCTTCCGCAGCTCTCTCGTCCTTCGGACGCACCGAGCCCGTCGACTCCCTTCCCGTGTCGTCCTTCTCGCTAACTGCGTCTTCCGCTCGACTTCCTGTGCTCCTAAGCTCTTGCACACTCAGACACAGGGATCAAATACAGTAGGACCTAACCAACTTGGTTGATCATATCAAAACACCCACGGGGACTAACAATCTCCGCTTTTTTGATGTGCATCAACCCAAGTTCAAGTTAGGGTAAAAATAGACAGAAAAAGTAATTTTAAAGTAAAATTACTAAACTAGCATGTTTAAGCATAAGTTTTGCAATAAATAAAATTGCAACACATATTAGAAAAATATTAAAATTTTAAACTTTCTAACTCCCCTTTAACTTGTAACCTTTCTCTCCCCCTTTGATCACAGCAAAAATGGGTACCAATAAGAGAATATTAAGCAAATTATTAAGGTAGAAAAAATTCTGAGCAAAAATGAATTTTTAGAAAAAATTTCTAAGTTAAGTTGAATTTTCAGAAAAAAAAAATTTCTAAGCAAAAATGAATTTTTAGAATTTAAAAAAAAAATTCTAAGTTAAACTGAATTTTCCAAAAAAAATTTCTAAGTCAATTAATTAAAAAATTCTAAGTAAACTAAATTTTTGAATGTTCCCAAAAAAAATTTCTAGGTCAAATGAAATTTCTCCAGGAAAAGTTTCTAACTAAAATGAAAAAAAAATTTAAGTTAGAATTTTCAAGAAAAATTTCTACGTAAAAAGAAATTTTTTGTTTATTTTAAAAAATATTTGATAAACTTTCAAAGCATTATTTAATTCTAGTTTTTAATGCTTTTTTTAGAAAATTAATTAAACATTTTCTTTCAATATTTTAGCTTCCAGATCGTGGCGAGGCACTAGGCATTCTTGGTTATTGGAGCAACAACCACTTCCTTAGACAAAGCTTCCATAAAGAATTTCAATGTTTAATTTTTTCACTGTAAGCTTTTAATTGAAAGAGAAATTTAAACTAGCAGAGATTTTGGAACCCAATAAAGGTTCATTCCTACAGAGTTGATCAAAAACTTAGGGGGTACATGATTTTTGGGCACTTTTCTAAGTTGACCCTGGTGTTTTCTAATGTACCAATTTAATTTTCCATAAGTTCTTAATTTTGATTTAGGAAATTTATTTAAGCATGCATCAGATTTTAATTTTTCAATTTCTAATTTTAATTTATCATTTTATGATTTTATACTATCGTACATCTCAAGTGGACATGCTTTTGCTAATTTCATTTTCAATTCTTTATTTTCTTTTTCTAATCCGAATAAGTCTTTAGAAAGTGATTTAAAAAATCGAAAAGACTGAGACAAGGTTAGATTGAGTACCTTACTTACCTGATCTAGTGACGCTCCCCCTTCACTGCTACTTTCTTCTTCTGATGTTCCTCCCCCTTCATCGATGCTCATCTCTGAGCTAGACGTTTCTTCTAGCTGACTGTTGGCCATCAGTGCTATTCCTAAGAATTCTTCGACTTCTGATTCGGAGGACGACGAATCATCCCACGTGGCTTTTAGATTGTGTTTGGTTCGAGTTGGATTCTTGCTCCTTTCCTTATCCTTCTGTCTGCTCCTCAATTTTGGGCAGTCCTCCTTGATGTGCCCTTCTTCGTTGCAATTGTAACAATGGACTATTCTTCTCTTTTGATGACGTTTACTTGACTACGATCTAAATTTGTTAGATTTAAAAAACTTATTAAAACGTCTTACCATTAATGCAGCTTCGTTTTCGTCGATCGTCGCTTCGGAGTCAGGATCGTCCTTTTCAGCTCGTAGGGCAATGTTGAGGTTCGACTTCTCTACTAGATTTTCTGCAAGTCGAGATTCGTGAAGTTCGAAGGTTGAAAACAATTGTTCTAATGTACTTACCTCGAAGTCCTTAGAGATGTAGTAAGCATCTACTAAGGAGGCCCAATCGGAAGTTCTCGGAAAAGCGTTGAGCGCGTATCGGATAGAGTCCCGGTTCGTTACCTCTTCTCCAAGATTGGTTAGTTGCGTGATCAGCTCTTTGATCCTCGCTTGGAGTTGCGCTACCTTCTCTCCTTGGTTCATCCGGAGGTTCGTCAACTGGGTCCGGAGGATGTCGCGCCTCGCTAGCTTTGCTTCGGAGGTACCTTTGTGAAGCTCCAGGAATTTTTCCCAGAGATCTTTCACGGAGTCGTAGCTTCCGATTCGATTTACCTCCTGAGGCAGCAGAATGCTGAGTAGGTGGAACTCAGCCTTTCCGTTGGAGACGAAATCTGCTTGCTCCTTTTTCGTCCAGGTGTTTTCCTCCTTATCTTTCGGAACTGCATAGCCATATTTCATTATTAAAAGAATGTCAAATTCAGTTTTAAAAAATACATCCATTTTGCGCTTCCATGTGGTGAAGTCTCCGTCGAACTTCGAGGGATGGATGTTCGCTCCGGCCATCATCTTGATCGTAGTGTTTCAGTTAGCGGTTAGTCCTTCTGAGGCTATCAGACTCTGATACCACTTGTAGGTGCAGCGGAGGCCGGCAAGAGGGGGGTGAATTGCTGTGAACAAAAATAAAACTACCCTCCTCGTTCTTTCAACTCAATTAATGCAATAGTAAATAAAATAAAGGCAGAAATAAAAGCAGAAACCAAATTTAACCTGGTTACAACCAAGAGAGTTGTTAATCCAGGGCAGTAAGAAAGCACACTAAGAAAATTCTCCTTTGCTGAAGGCGGAGAAGCCTTTTACACTCTAATGGCTCAGAACTACTGCTAGGAAATGCTTATAGAGTTGAATGTAGAAGTTGTTGTTAATTCCTAGCTCCAGGGGTCCTTTTATAACTCTTGGAAATTCTATCCCGAAGCTCCAAGGCGCCTCCATTGAGGGTCTAAGGCGCCTCCAAGCTGGGTCAGCGGATAAAACTTTATCCGCGCACGAACGGTCTGTTTGACCAGGTTGAAGGCGCCTTAAACAAGGCTGAAGGCGCCTTCAACCAGATTGAAGGCGCCTTCAAGCTGGAGGCGCCTTCAACCTTGTTGAAGGCGCCTTGAGCAGTGATTCCAACATTGCTTCTTTCCGGCTTTGGCTTCCGATGCTCTGAACTTTTGGGTGATAGCGGCCAATCGGAATAGGGCTCACCCGAACCCAATTCCTGACCTTCTCCTCGAGCAGCCTTCCGTCTCGGCTTAACATCCCTCGAACGTCGCGCACGCTCTTCACACCCACCGGAGTACTCTTCCGCAGCTCTCTCGTCCTTCCGACGCACCGAGCCCGTCGGCTCCCTTCCCGTGTCGTCCTTCTCGCTAGCTGCGTATTCCGCTCGACTTCCTGTGCTCCTAAGGTCCTGCACACTCAGACACAGGGATCAAATACAGCAGAACCTAACCAACTTGGTTGATCATATCAAAATACCCACGGGGACCAACAGCATGCCCTCTTGTTCGGACAAACTCTCCAGTCTCCTTGATGTCCTGCTGCTCCACACTGAGCATCTGGATATCTTACCGTATTATCCGAGCTAGACGGTTGGCCCGCCCGGACACTTATTACCTGACCGACTTTTGTATCCTCTCGTCGATCGGACCTTGATTGACCTGACCGACCATTATAGTCTTCCTCCGCTCGGCCACCGTAGGCGAGCCTTTTGACACATTGTCAGGTGAGCCCCCTTCTATCGCCGCATCAGTATCCTTTCGATTGACCTAATAACTTACCGGTTGATCGAAACTTGATCAGTTTTAAATGACCTCTTTGAATCAGTTACCACGTGTTCTCTAGTCGCCCGATCTTAAACTCCAATCGTTCAATCACGTTTACATCGGACCCCCACTGCTAGATCAACTTCCACGTAGCTTCTGATTATCCAATCATGTAGTCTGATCGATTAATCCAATTCTAGCGCTATCTTATAGACAAATAATAATTATCCTGTGCATTTGATTGATTGAACCGCTAGTCCGATATATAGATTGAAATTCTTTTTCGAGCTCTTAAATCTCTTGACTCAATCGACTACATTTGAGTCCACTTAAAGTTGAGTCTGCCATCATATTTTTACAAATCACACAATTCTCATTTCGTCAGCTTATGTTGCTCATGCTTCCTCTTGGCTTATTGTGCCTCATATGTTCATTGCTCATGCCATCTTTTTCATTTTATCATAGTATTCTTTCACAGCTTCTTATCCCTTATATCACTGAATCCTTTAACTTTCTTCCTAGGTCATCCTTATATCTTCTTACAAGGTTTTACCATCTCTAATACTTCTCATCCTTTCCGATCTCTTAAGTGTTCCATACCACCATTCATTATACTCCACCCTCCAATGCTTCTTATCCCTTATATCACTGAACCCTTTGACTTTCTTCCTATGTCATCTACTTGCTTATGTCTTCTTACAAGGTTTTACCATCTCCCATGCTTCTCGTCCTTTCCGATCTCTTAAGTGTTCCATACCACCATTCATTATACTCCACCGAATTTTGAACCATAATACCTATGTATTCTCTTAAGTTCTTACACAGTAAGACATACATTAACTATATGAATAAAATCCAATTTAAATTTATCAGACCACCTATCAAAACAGTCCTACTTAATCACTTATAATTCTAACATAATGGTGCCCATTAATAAACTTTAAAAATTATATTCATTAATAAAATTTTTATTAAACTTATAAATATAAATAAATAAATAATCATTTCAAATAAATAAATAAGTTCACCATATCAAACTCACCCATCAACTAAATAAATTTAAAAGTTTAAAATTTTTAAACAATTAATTAAAGAGATCGATAACTTCTAAGTAAATCAAACTTAACTTAACTTATGCTGCTGAAAAAAAATAAATTAAGATTGAATAACAATTCTAATGACTTTTTATTGAAAATTAAACTGGATTAGCTTATCAAACCAGGACAACAATAAAATTTGGCTCGTCTCGGTTTACTTTCGACACGAGAGACAAAGGTATCCCTTGGCCTCCTCGCAGGTGTAAAGCATCCGGTGACTGCCGGTACGCTTACCCCTTGACGTGTGACGCCCAGCCTCGCTGTCCCCACTCGTGCGCCATTCTCTTGCCCTCTTCCTGCTCCAAACCCTCGCCAGCTCCGCCCATGTCGCCCGCTTCTCCTTCAGGTAAACCCTCTCGTCTCTCTGCATCTCTCGCGAGGATTTCCTCTTCTTTGATTTCCTCGGTTTTCTCTCCTTTTATACCTCGATCGCCTCCAATCCCCCGCAGATTCCCGGCTCAAATGGCGGAAGAGGAAGCGGGATGCCAATCCTAGGCGCCAGAAGCCACCTGAAGCCGAGGAAGATGAGGAAGAGAACGATGAGGATGCCTCCGTCCCCGTCAGGGCAGATGCGGAGGAGGACGGCCGTAGCTCTCCTCCCATCCCCGCTGCAGCTGACCCCGTTCTCGACCTCAGAGTGTCTGAAGTCCTCTCCGACGGTGGCCAACGGATCGCTGATTTTCCCACCGCTTTTCGCCGCACTGTCAATCGCCCTCACCCTTCTGTCCTCGCTCTTGTGGCCGCCGAGCGCTCCAACTCTGCCGCCCGTTCATGGTCTCCTCCATTATTGGAGAACATTTCTCACGGGCAGATGCAGGCCCTCTCGGCAGTGCTCCCCGATAATCCTTCATTGCAGCAGCCAGCGGACCTGGATAAGCCCTCCACTTATGTATGCACACCACCGCCACTCATGGAAGGGAAGGGCATGGTAAAGCTGTTTGACAAGGAGCAGCTTCTCATTGTTCCAATGCACTCTGGTGTGTAGTGTAGAAACTGTACCTTTGTTTTGGGTTTACTCTTTGTTGCTTTGAGTTTGCACTGAGAATTGTGTGTGTGTGTTTTTTTTTGAGGTGTTCAGATTGGTTTTCACGAAACACTGTCCACCGGCTGGAGAGACAAGTGGTGCCACACTTCTTCTCTGGAAAATCCAGCGATCACACCCAAGAGAAGTACATAGGTCTTCGGAACACTATAATTTCCAAATACTTGGAAAACCCAGGGAAGAGGCTTTCCTTTGCCGATTGCCAAGCATTAGTTCCAAACAACGACCTATATGATCTTAGTCGGATAGTGAGGTTTTTGGATCATTGGGGGATCATTAACTATCTGGCTGCTTCTTCGGTCCACCGTGGCCTTAGGATGGCTGGTTCCCTTCTCAGAGAGGATGTCAACGGCGAGCTTCAACTTCAAACTGCACCTTTGAAGTCCATAGACAGTTTAATTTTGTTTGATAGACCAAAATGCAGCATTAGACTAGAGGATATTGCTTTTTTCTCTCGTTCTGCACAAGATTCAGATGCCTTTATTGGAGATTTGGATAGCAGAATTAGGGAACGTATTGCGGAGCATACCTGCAATTTCTGCTCTTGCCCTCTGACCAAATTACACTATCAATCACAGAAGGAGGTGTGTATTCTTTATCCGAGAGTTGAATTTCATCTCATCTTGAGCATATGACATCTACTAAAATGGATTCTGATAAAGTTGCTCACATTGTCTTACCAATCATCATGATATTGCATCAGGATAATCAATCATTATCGTTAACTCTTCCTAGTATACAAATAAATTAGAATTGAGTGCTTGGAGAAAATGAATTTCATTTATTCATGTCTTTTGACTGTTCTTATTTATTTTCAAGGAAGTTTTATAATTCTAGAATTTGTTACTAGTGGTTGTGTATCCTCCTATGCTTCTGAGCTTGATCCCCTACTATATTATCATCTAAAAAATCTATTTCGAGCTACTTATGAAAAAAAAAATTCTCATTGGCCTTCTTGTTTCCAATTCCCAATTATTCCTAATTTTGTATTTCACCTAAGTGCAACACTTAGCTTTATAATTTCATTCATTCTTTTACATATTCAAGAGAGAGTACTTCTATAGACCAAAGAACATTTTCACACGTCTTGTATGCCCACCTCATGTTTGAATATTAGGCAATCTTTATTTCATGAACTAAGCCCACTTACAACTATCTAATTGAAAAAGCAGAAAGTATCATCTCTGACAAGTCTTGTATTTTTAGGATGAAACCAACTCCCCTGCTTTCTGTTTATATATAGAGAAAAATTCTTGATGTGGTATTTGTTAATTAGTCCTTGCTCACCCTTATGCCTTTTTCTTATTAGATAATCAATTCCATTACTAAGATATGTTACAAATGAAATGCATATTAAAGTTTCCTAGCCTTCATTTTAATATAATATTCTTCATCAAGTATCCATTCTTTAGTAACCAGTGTTCTATCTTGTCCAAAGCTCTAGATTTCCAACTTTTATGTTAATTTAGTTAGGCTGATTTTCTGATAGCTGGTAACTTCAGTTTTTAAATTTTCATCATAAAATCACCACTGTTATAAGTATCATTTACAATAAGAGAAATAAGCTAGGGCAAAGCTCAAAATGGCACTCCTTATTGTAATTTTTGTCAAAGGGGCACCCCAATTTTAAAAATTTCAAAACAACATTCCATCCTATTTTTCATCTAAAAATACCCTTGTTCCAACACTTTGTTGTTATTCAAAATTATTACAACGTATAACAATTTTGTTCAAAACTACAATATGTAGCAGTTTTATTCAAAACTACAATATGTAGTTTTGGCCAAAGCAACACATTCTAGCAATTTTTGCCAAAGTTACTACAAGTTGTAGCAATTTTAAACGAATCTGCTACAATATTATTGAGCGATTTTGACAAAGTTGGAGCGATTTTGACCAAGTTGGAGCGATTTTGACCAAGTTGAAGCAATTTTGATATAACAATGCTCTGTGTGTGGTAATTTTGATCAAGTAGGATCAATTTTTCTTTATGTTGTAGCAGTTTTGGCCAAAGCTGCTATATTTGTGCTATAAAAATATGATTTTCAATAATAAATGGGATGAGGCACTGTTTTGAAATTTTTTAAAACTAGTGTGTCCTTTTGACGATAACAAATTAAGGACCGCCCTTTTAATTTTTGCCCAATAAGTTACTATTCATTTTGAAGAAGACTTTAATTCGGTGCCAGTATAGTAATAGGCATGAAGGTAACAATTTATTGTTTACTACAAGTGAAACTAGTTCCAACTGGTGTGATGAAATTTCTTCTCACTATTAATTTTAGATCCGTAGAAATTAATTGGTATTGTTCTGGTCAAACTATATTCTAGTAGCATTGAACCTGCTCTTGCACGGATATATTTATACAATTTTGTTTCTTTGTGACATTAATCTGATTTGGTGAGCGTGCTTATTTGAATAGATTGATATAATGCTGTGCTCCAACTGTTTCCATGATGCAAAATTTGTTACCGGGCACTCAAGTTTGGATTTTGTAAGAATGGATTCTGTAAAAGATGATTCAGATCTTGAAGGGGATAACTGGACAGACCAGGAAACTTTGCTGTTACTTGAGGCCATGGAGAAATATAATGACAACTGGATTGAAATTGCAGAATACGTTGGTACCAAGTCCAAGGCACAATGTATTTTGCATTTTCTTCGTCTTCCAATGGAAAATGGCCTAGTGGAAAGTATTGAACTTCAACATATTCCAACATCTGATTTTGTTGATAGACAAGATTATTTTATTTCATCTTCAAATTCTAATGGTAAAATTTCAGGTAACCAGCAAAAATTATACATATTTAAAGCCTTTTAATTTTAATTTAACTTTGGTTAATATTTTGCTAACTATGTTTGTTACAATTAGGCAATCAAGATTTCAGCAGTGCCAAACCACTTCCATTTATTAATTCCTCTAATCCAGTCATGTCTCTGGTGAGTAGTTTCTATGTATCATTGTGCTTTCCTTTCGATGCAAAAATAAATGAACATAATTCATCATTGTAACACTCAAACGATGGCTAAATTCATGAATAAGCTCACCAAGCAGTGATAAAAGTTGATCTGTAAGCTCATGAGTAGACCCAGATATAGGCTAAAAATAGTGAAAATTTATAGATTCTAATTATCCTCACCTATGCACAAAATTTTAAGCACCCTAACCTGTGTTTTACATTTGGACATAGATCATATTGGACAAAAGTCAGATTAATCTGTTCAAAATGTATTTAGCAATTGACCAAATCTTTGCTCTGAAAATTTGTTAATTTTTTTATATATGATTTTTGGTTGTTTGACAAAAGTTTCAAGTGTTTGTAATATTATTAGAAAATCTGCTTTGTCTGAATATCTGTAGGTAGCCTTCCTGACCTCTGCAATTGGACCAAGGGTTGCTGCAGCCTGTGCAAGTGCAGCATTATCTGTCTTGACTAGAGAAGACTCAAGGTTAGTCCTTCAAGTTTCACTTGTTAAAGAAATTCTTGGTGAAATTTTCTCATGCAGCATCTAGTATTGCGTTCATTTTTCATTTTAATTTTTTTTATCTTTCATTTTTAATTGTATAGTAAGCTAGACATAGCATATATCTTTAGGCATACCATGTCTTCCAGCCGGATACACAACATAGTCTATCATTCTATTTTTGCAGATAACTTATATCCACGGTGAGACCGAATTAGACTTGTTACAGATAATGATATTTGACATTTTTTTCATCTTTAAAGCAATGGATCTGATAATTTACATGCTGATGTTGATACTCATGCACCACATGCAAGCTTCAGTCAGAAAGGTAGGTTGCTGATAATTTTCTGGTTTTACTTGTGATATTAACTAATTGTCAATTGCCATGCTCAATTTAATTTACTGGTAGATGGAACTGTAGAAGGACGATTGCAACATCCTAAAAATGCTTCTACTTCGCTTGCTTCAGAACTCGTTGAACAAGCTACAATGGCCGGCCTATCTGCAGCTGCAGTGAAAGCAAAATTATTTGCAGATCAAGAGGAACGTGAAATTCAGAGGCTGGTTGCTACTATTATAAATCATCAGGTTAGATTAGCTCTTAGGAGATTTTGATGATATAATAATTTGATAGTTACATTTAGGTCCTTAAGCTGTACTTCATTTTATGGTATTCTTTGACCTTTCATTCTCAAACTTGTGTGATGGTTGATTGGTTTCGGAGTGGCCATCCAAGTGTGTTATGACGTGGGTACTATTGGTAGGTGCTTCATTCAGGGTTACAAAACTTCGGTTGGAGAGAACCTATTTTATTGTTGAAACAGAACGTGAAACCATGGCACTTATTATACCGAACCAATGGAACTGCATTGTTACAATTAAATGACTATTTATATTGTAAGGTACTCACACATTGAGGTTGATTGCCTTTGTTTGAGATGTTCAAGAAAATCAGCACATCATATATTTATTTTGAATATGTGGCAAGCTGAGCATGCTGAACTTTCATGCTCTAGAGTAGTGCTAAGTTATGGGTTTTTTTCCCACATAGCTAAGTTAAGGTTGAGGTATAAATACGCAATTGCTGCTTAAATAACAAATTGCTTGGGGCTCAGCTAAAAGGAAAAGGCTATTTGAATTCAGCCCGATATGTTGGTGTCAAACCTGAACTTTTCTAGGCTTGTTTTTTAAATCCTAGATTCCTAGTAAGCCAGAGATTTAGAAAAGAAACACATTCAGAACTGAAAACAGAACAGCCTCATGAAACACAGACTTGAACTATGATTTTGATAGGCTATTATGATTGCTGGTTGTTTGATCAATTGATTTCACCTTAAATAGCCATATACAGCCTTTGACCCTTGAGTCCTGGAAATTACCTAAACATACCTTCTAGCTCAGTAAAAGTTAAGCATCAAGCTCAACTTTGTATTTTTATTTGGATTAAGTTTGGTCATTTGAGCTCTCAAGCTTGATAAGGTTTCTCATCCAAACTTGAGTCAACAATCTATACTTGGATGGTTGCAAAGTTGCCATTTTTTCTGCTACAATGCTTTTTTTGGCTTTTGTTGCCAATGACCTTAATTTTTCATTCATGTCCACTGCTGAGATATGGTGTTACAGAAATATACAATTAAGGGTATAACTTAAGGGTATAAGCCTATGACAAATATTTCTAACAAAAGGATGTGCATGAGATAACAAACATATTTGGTGTTGCCATTTAAACTGTCCAAGTAAAACTAGTTTACTCCAGGTGGATATGCTCTAATTGATGATTCTCTTAACTCATATATTTGTTGGTAGGGTGGCAACAGGTAGATACTGTGAATTTTTTAACTTCTAGTATCTATACTTGGTATATCCAAACAGATACTTGGCTGATAGTCCTTATGGATAGTTTCTATTCTACCCTCACCAATCCCATCATTGCCTGGAGGTACCTGGTCAAACCTGAAACTACCTCATTTTAGCATATCTTGATACTTCCATGGCTCCAATAACATAAATAATGTCAAAATGAACTTCTGAAATTAACTAATTTAATTCTCCATAAAAATGTCTAAAATACCAAATCCACTCTGCACCAATATCTACTCTGCACCCATGACGGGTATCTACCATTCTGTTTAAGGTATACTCAAACCTGACTAAACGGTTTGATATTTACAAATACCCAAATAAACCCACCCAATTGCCAATGCTATTGGACTACTCTTGGAGAATTGCTACTTTTTTTTATCTTTAATTCGATTGAGATATAGTAGGTCGTCAACCATCAGTAGCTGCATTTCACTAATGATGACTCATGATTGTTGCCATTGCCTACAATCTTACCTATCTGTCTTCCTCTAAACATAATGCATAATGGCACATTAATCCAATGCCTACTTCAGTCTCGTGCTAAAAATTGTTGTATGCAGCTGAAGAGATTGGAGTTGAAGCTAAAGCAGTTTGCAGAGCTAGAAACCTTACTGCTGAAGGAATGTGAACAGTCTGAGAGGGTGCGACAGCGGCTTTCGACTGAGCGGATTCGAATGATGTCCACCCGCTTTGGAGCCTCATCGAACAATGTACCATCAGCTGGGGGAGCAGCATCAGCAGCCCCTGTAGCAGCTCCTGCAGCCATGGGCACTAATCCAGCAACTGGGCAGCCACCCATGGTGCCGGCAGGTGCACAGGCTTCCTTTGGCAACAGTCTTAATGCTGGCCATCGGCAGATGCAGTTGATGCAACGGCAGCAAATGTTTGGGTTTGGACCCAGGTTGCCACTCTCTGCTATCCACCCAGCTCCTGTCTCTCAGAATCCTGGGTTCAACTCCGCAATACCAAACAATTCCACACCTAACCATCATCCACTGTCAAGATCATCGTCGTCAGGCAATACTCGAATATAGTTTCAGAATTAGTGCTTAGTTTATGAATATTGTGGTTTAGTTGTCAGAGAAATCCCTATTAAATACCTGGGTTCAACTCCATGATACCAAACAATTCCGCCTCTAACCATCACCAATTGTTAAGATCTTCATCGTCAGGCAACAATTGAATATAGTTTCAGAATTAGTGCTATCTGATGATATGGTGTATCATTGCCGAGCTTGGTTTTATGAATATTGTGGTGTGGTTGTTAGAGAAGTCTCTATCAATTGCCTGGTTTTGACTCCGAGGTACCAAATAATTCTGCGCTAACCATCGTCCAATGTTAAGATGGTTATCGTCAGGCAACACTTGAATATGGAAGCACGCTTACCATCTCCTCGGTGTGGCTGATGTTGTTGATAGAGAAGCAGAGGCAGCAATGGGAGAGGGATTGCTTGCTGGTGGATGCGATCGGAAGGCTGAGGCAGCAATGGGGAGAGGAGCGGCAGGCAATCGCTTGGGCTTGAAGGAGGGGGCGGTGAGATCAGACCTCCGTTTTCGACGGCGGAGAAGACAGCAGGAGGGCGCCAGAACTGGCTGCATCATTCGCTGAGCTTTGCTCATGCTTCGGCAAGTGTAACATGGAAAGGGAAGGTGACATCAAACACATTCACCAGGTGTGACAGGACCATAATCTCATTTTTTTAAAAAAATAAAAAGGACAACAATTTTAAATAAAATCTGAAATTGCCATATCATGTGTCTTGATAAAAAAAAAACAAAAAGTCTATTTTCTTTGGAAAAAAATAACATGAATAAGAAGAAAAAAAGTGGGGAAAATAAGCTGTCCAAGGAATGGAAATTCTATAGAGGGGAGCTCCTTGTCAGCGTTTCGAACCGACTGAGATCTGATCTCGACCGCTAATGACTAAAGAATAAAGAATGAATAGGTTTGGCATCTCTATCTATCTGATTCTTCATCTGCTCTAAGCCAGCGATGGCGAACTGATCTCAACTTCTTTTGGCCTCCACATTGTCTTCTGGACGCACAAGAAACCCTCATTGTCCTTCAAAGAAGTCACTTTGACTTCATAGTTGAGTGATTTGGCTATGTCCTCAACCTCACCAATTACCTCTGCACTGTCTCTTACAATGAGCTTGCCTTGTGGCCTCAGAATGCGATCCACTTCAGATATAACCGGCAACAATTTGCACCTGCACACCGGAACCAGAGGAGATGAAGCTGAGTTTTCTCAATTTCCAGATAATTTAAAGCTTTTGGATAACCATTCCATATGCAGTTGAGAAACTGAAACCATTATGTTCATACTTCTAACCAGTAAAAGCCTAAGACAAATCAACTTAAGCATCCAATTCAAGCAATACAGTTTAAAGCTTGATTATAACCAAGTGCCTTTTTTCTCCATCTTCAATGAATGAAAATATGAATGGTCATAATGTCACCAATCTTGCCTGGTCATTATTATCTCTGGCTATGGCTTCAAATTGGTTAGAGACCCTTCTTGTTATGATCAAGTTACAAGATTATAGACGATTCCATTTTACCACTCTCACCTCGCAACTTTTTTGTTTTGTCGCTTTGCTATAGTTGGCTTTCGCCATGGCTATTTTGCTCCTTGTTTTGAGAACACCTCTTTTGGATAAACTATGATATGTTAATTTACACACACACAAATAAAAAAAAGTATGTATTCTTCACGCTAAAAAGAACTTCACAGAAAAGTCTAGCAGTTAAAGAACTAATTGCTTACCTCTGCTTCAGTCTGGAGAATAGATGATCTGCATGGAGCAGATCATATGATCTCGGGTAGGTGCTGAACGATTCACACCAGTCATGGTATATTCCAAAGAGCCCACGCTCGTATATAATCGGAAGAGTATCCAGGGAATTGATAGAGACAACATTCATGACCCAGGCATTCACCTCCCCTTGCAGAGCTGCAGCAAACCTGACACAAGATGTTTCTATGGAATGAGTTTATCAATTCAGCCTTCTCTGCAGTATCTCAAAGAAATCTAAATAAATGTCTCACAGAAATCAAAAGTATATTGTTCTTGACAGCATGATTGGAATGGATAGAAGTAAACGAAAATGCATGTTTCTCACGTACCCTCCATATATGGCTCTCATGTCCATGACATTCCTCACAATAGACCAGTCAATTCCCATTCCCTTCATATAAGCGTTGTTTACGACATATTTCCAATGCTCAAAATCTGTCATAAAGTCCTTGGGCGCAGGTTTCCCATAAACTCCGACCTGTGAGTCATTCAACCAGTAAGGTGCCTTCTCCAGTCTCTGTGGCCATGGCTGTGGCCACTGCGATCCTCTAAGAGCACGATCTACAGGCAGCTTGTGCATGCATGCTTGCAGAGGAATGTTCCTAGATAAATGAAGTTGTTTAGTTTGGTTTTAGGCATGAACTTGATGTATTATGCATCAAAGAGAAGAATAATCGACTAAAACAGAAGATTACCAGGCTGCATTGGGGTCGTCAGAATCTTCACAGAGGGGAGGATTGCTTTCGGGTCTTTTCTCATAGCATTCGTTGTTCAGAGGTTTCTTATATATTACCATGCCGACTCGGTTGATTTTATCCTTTGTCTTGTTCAACATATCCCAGCACATGGACTTTGTCAATTCTGAGATGGCTGGCAACAATTTCACACAAACCACTTAAAATATCCTTTTAGTCAAGATTAAAGAATATATAAGGAATAAGTGTCTAAAAGTGGTGAATGAAAATTTACCCTCCCAGATCTCAACATCCCCTTGAAGTTTTTGATAAACAGGTGTAGCTGACCAAACAAAGTAGCCACCTGGCCGCAATAAACGGTTCAACTCTAATAGTAACTTGCCACCTGCAATATTTTTGGCCAGATGAGCTGAAAGTTAGCTCCTCCATAGTAACAGAAAGTATATATTGAAGAAAAACTTAAAGAACTGATATTTGGATCTAAGTTACCTTCTATGTGCCAAGGAACCCTACAACGAGCGCAATGGATAACATCAAAGACCATTCCGGGGAAAGATAGTCTTTTAGTGCCCATGACCGCTGACATAGCTGGGATTCCTCTTTCAAGAGCAAACTGCACCTGAGCTTCATGCTCATCTTTAGGAGCAAATGACATTGTAAGTACATCTCTGTCAAATAAAAAACCTCCGAAGCTAGCCACTCCGCAGCCAACATCCAGTACAACTCGGCTATTCTTTCCCCAAGCTATACCAGGTACAGACTATACGAGACAAGAATGGATAAGCATAGGCATGCTAACAACATCCAAATAAGATGCAAAATGGTACCAATTTCAATGGAAAGATAATTTCTACAAGATTGCATTTTCATGCGCACAGTGAAATCGGGTTTGTTCTCTTTAGCCTTTAGATTGATGAGAATATTAAGGAATAAATTTAGATGAGGAATTGGACAGGAGTTAGTAGAAAATAAGAATATGTTAATTAATGAGAACACAGAAGTGGGTAGTATCTTGTTGCAGTGGTGATATTCTGCAAGCCAGTAAACATCAAATTCTAGTTGCTTTTCTATATAAGAAAAGCTTATACCTTGCAATAATCAACATAAGCAAAGGTGAAGTTAACAAGGATATCACCTCTCATGAAGAAATTATTTTCGTCACTGTTTAAAATTCTATGCAACTGGAAACAACCACTTGCAAAAAGTAGGATAAGACTGCGTATAATGGATCTTTCCACGGCACCCCGTATAGCTGGAGCTTCGTGCACTGGTCTATCCTTTTTTTAAAAAAAATCTATGCAAAGCCTAGAAGGAACATGAAAATATTCCTTTGAAAAGGGCATAGTGTAGTCATTCATAATCATCATTTATAAGCTGATGCAAGGCCTTTGGATTCTGATAAAAACATTTGTATTTATGAGAGGGTATGTAACTAAAAGTAAAAGATAGTGATAACAAATATTGCATTAAATAACAGTTTTGTAAATAAATATTATGACATTCATTTGCATATTTTACACCTAAAAAGGGTATTCAGATTGAGATATACATGTGAATATCGAAATACTGTGGCTAAGTTAGGTTTATAATACCTCCTGAATGAAATCAATATAGTGTAATGCTCCGTGCTTGAACTGTGTTCCTCCACCAGGAAAAGTAAGAAATTCTCCTGAGACTTTCACCCAATTTTGATGGCCCTTTATTGTTGCTAGTGAGGTATGAGGAACATTGTAGTACCATATCTGCAGTAAATACTAAAACTGTGAAGAGCTTGTTGATGGGCTAAATGGTGATGCAAACCTGCTAAAGTTACCTAGATATGCCAGCAAGACAAATACCTTGTTCCTGCTATGTGGCCATCGAATTGATTGTGTATATCCTTCAGGAAGAGGAACCAGACATGTGGGAGGATCATCAGGGCAATGCCTTTCTCGATGCTCATAGTGTTTAGTAGTTATAAGCCTCTTAATGACTTCCTCATTGTCAAGGCAAGGAATATAGTCAGTTCCTGCAGTGACATTGCAGAGTTTCCAACTGTACATGTTTTTGTGTTCTTTCAATCCTGCTTGCAATTGCTCCTCAGTCTTTGACTCTGCCACTTGTGTAGACCATGCTCCATTCTGGCTATTGCTCTCATTTAGTAGCTCTGACTGAGCTCCATTAGACAACAACATCTCATCATAAAGGTGATCTTTGTTTTGCTGTACTGAGGTGGTCCCATTAGGCTTTTGTTTGCCCTTTTCAGTTACTTGTATTTGGTCCTTTCCATCGAAGAACATTTCACCATTCTGCTCGATGCTCTTATTTTGCGCATTATCTGTTTTGTCATTAAAATACTGCCCTGCTTGCTCATCTCCTTTGCTTTCATCTGAAATTTGCTCTGAATTAGTACCTCTCCCATTTCCTGACACTTCATTAAGCTTTTGGTCTATTTTCGTTTCCTCATTACTCTCTCTAGATCCTTGATAATTCTCTTCTGACCTTTTCTCTTGGTCTCTCTCTTGACCACTCTCTTGTGTTTCGATAGGTTCATTGATCATTTCCCCATCATTTGTTTCCCCATCTCCATTGTTTTCATCATCTGAACTATTCTCTGAGCTTTTATCTTGGTTTGTAGAATGCAGTGCTGCAGTCTTTTCCTGATCACTGATTGTGGTTTCTTGAGAACTCTGTTCCTTGCTCTTCTCTTGCCCATTCTCCTGACTATTTACTTTTATTTCTGCGTTATCTTTGGCCATTTCTCCACCCTCCATTTTTCCATTTTCATCACTGAATGTCAATTGGGCAGATTTACTCCCTAGATCACTACCTGTAATTTCTTGTGCAGCCTCTACTGTGTTCATGTCTCCACCATTAGTCCCTTGGCTGCCTTCTTTGATGGTTTCTTCACCCTCTGCATTCCCAATCTCATCATTATATGAAGTCTGATTTGGATTTTCATCCTTCTTCCCCTCATCATCCTTGCCAAGATCATCATTCTGAACTTTTCCTGTTGAGTTTTCATCAGTTTTGTCAATCATGCTCTGCTCTTCTGATGACTCAGATTTCAATTCAGTTGTCGCATCCTCCGTGTTCCCGTCGGCATCTCTTCTCCCTCCTTCATCAGGAACATCTCCTGAGCTGTCTTCGTACGTCTTGGTATCGCTCTCGGGTACCTGTTGCTTCATCTCCGATTTGTTTCCCAAGGACTCGTCAACAGGAACTATAGTAGTTGAAGTCATCATCCAAACACCAATCAAGCAAAGAGCAATGAACAAGACGGGGGTCATCATTGACCAATGCGACGATGATGACGATGACCTCCTAGAATCCATTAAGGAGCTCTTCCCAAATGCCATTGTTGCTCACGCACAAATATTGCTCAAGCAACGTATCTAAGGAACTAAAGGGGCAAAATTTGTTATTAGAAAGCAATGAACTTAGCAAGGAAGATCATATTGGTCCCAGATTTTGAAAGTTGCAAAATGAGCGAAAAAAAACAAAAAAGAAATTCAGTCTCTTTGTGCATTTGGAATATAGCATAAATAGCAGAAAAGAGAGGGGAAATTACTCTTTGAGCAGAAAATTAAAGCAAGATCGTACCTTTCCGGCTCAAGAGCAGGCCATTGCGTATTAAGTTATAGGAAGGAGGGAGAAGATGCAAGAAGGTGAGGATTTAACTCGAGGAAAGACGATATACAGAATAAGGGGAAGGGGAGAGGAACTAGGTTACCAAAAATCACTCCTTTCTCTCCTGGCCTGTCGAAGTCGATGTCTTGATCGCGGGGAAGCGGAAGAGGGAGGAGGGCGAGAGGAACGAGAAGGAAGTGCAGCCACCGGAAGTCCGGATTCGAAGGCGAGTGGCGAAGCCTCGTCTCATCGCTCGACCTCACGCGCTCCATTCGCGGCCTCGTCGCTTCATCGACAACACAAACAAAATCGATTCAAAATTTTATTTTTTTTAATATAAAATATTATTCAAATATCATTTATATTTCCAAAATAAAACATTTGTTTTTATCACGACTAGTAGAGTGAGTTTTTGGTTAAAAATCACGAATATATTAAAAAAAATCATTTTTTTAACCAACAGTATGAATTTGCTATTAAAATGGAATATTTTTATTTTTATTTTTAAGTGGTTTGTGAATTGATTAATTTTGGAAGGATAGATTAGGTCTCGGATGAACTGATTTCATCCTATAAAAATTTATTATTTATCATCATTATAAATTAGAAAGCATTTATAAAAGTCCATCCAAATATTTAACATCATTTCTTACTAGAGAGAAAATTACCTGACATACTTCGCAGTTAAGAGCATTCATAATGGTTTAGAATATTTCTTCTAAGTATTTATGATCCTCATAAAATATCTTATCAATCAAATGTTCATGGATCTTACCCATCAAATATCTCATTCTCAAAGATCCTCAACTTCACAATCAAATATCTCACCGATCAAATATTTATAGGTCTCATGACCATTTTATTAACTTACATCTAATTTTACATTTAAATAAAATTAATATATATTTTTAATATATTTCATCTATCATTTATCCATAAATATTTTTACTTAATATTTATCTACATATTTAAACAATTATTCAATATAATTATTTTAATATTAATATTTTATTTAAACCTAAACAATACAACATCTGACGTACATATTTTTAAAGAAATTACAACATATGAGTTCAAATATTTCATAAATTCAAAATTAAATAACTAAATATTTCATAAATGATATATTAGTTATTTACTCATCATGATGGCATGTTTCCTAGATGCGTTCAACCAAATCATGACAAAGCTGATGATGCACTTGAATATCACGTAACTCATAATTTCTTCGAATGTATTCAGCAAATTTACTAGTTGAGCCATGATTCGCTATAATAGTATCTTGTTCTTCACGATCCTAAATCGATATTGCATGACCTTTGTCCTTCATAATCATGTTGTATAAAATAATGCATGTATACATGATTTCTTTGCATTTTATCCATGAACCAATGTTGCCCTGGACCTCTTATAATTGCCAACAAGTTTAGAGTATCCCAAATGTTCGCTCGACATCTTTTCTTATATCCTCTTGTCTTTCCTTAAATTTCATTCTTTTCGGATTATGAGGGAAGGAAGAACTCTTGATAAAAGTGACTCATTCCAGATATATACTATTTGTTAGGTAGTATCCTTTTGTATATTATGTACTATTTATAATAAAGTTAACTTCCGATGCATTTTCTTTCAATATGTCATTAAAATTAGGTGATTCATTAAGCACATTTATGTCATTGTGAGATCCAACAATTCCAAAAAATGCATGTCATATTCACAAATCGGACCACCTCAAGCACAATTATTGATATCCATGATTGCCTAGTGTATTTTGTGCCCTCCACGCGATCGGACAATTTTTCCAGGCCCAATATTGTTGGTGTAGACAAGAGGGGGTGAATTGCCAACTAGGAACAATAATAATAAATAGAATAATAAAACTAAACAATTAAAGAAAATTAAGAGGACAATCTATTTACTTGGTTACAACCTAGGTGGTTGTTAATCCAAGGCGTTGAAGAAAGTTCTATTAGAAAAACTCCTTTGTTGAAGGTGGAGTAGCCTCTTACAGACGTTAACAACTTACAGAATGACTAGGAAGTGAATACAGGACTTGTAGTTCAATTGTACTTAATTTCCTAGCTTCATGAGCCTTTTATAGCTCTTGAAAAATCTTATCCGAGGGTTGAAGGCACCTTCAATAGGCTGGAAGGCACCTCCAGCGTGGCAAGTGTTATCCGTGTGAAGATAAAATTTTATCTTCACTAACGGTTAGTATTTGCTCAGTCTAAAGCACCTTCAAGGAGTCGAAGGCGCCTTCCAAAAAGGCGCGAGGGCACCTTCAACGGGTTGAAGGTGCCTTCCACCAGAAAGGCGCGAGGGCGCCTCTAGCATCATTGGAGGTGCCTCCAGCATCATTGGAGGTGCCTCCAGCAGCTCCACATCTCTCCGTTTGCTCTTCCGCTACTCCGATCGCCTGGGTAATTTTATCCATCCGGAATTGGGCTTATCCGGACCCAACTCTGGCCTTCTCCTCGAACAGCCTTCCTCCTTGGTTTCTCGTCTGTTGGACTGCTGCTCACATCCTTCTCGTCCGTCGGTGTACTCTTCTACAGCATCTCGTCCTTCGGATGCACCGAACTTATCGACTCCCTTCCCATGTCATCCTTCTTGCTAGCTGTGTCTCCCGCTTGACTTCTTGTGTTCCTAAGCTCTAGCACACTTAGACACAATGATCAAACACACATAAGACCTAACTTAACTTAGTTGACCATATTAAAACTACCACGGGGTACTTATAATCCCCTCTCTTTTTGATGTGTATCAACCCAAGTTAAGTTAGGGTTAAATAGCAAATGAAATAATATAGTAAAACGATGAATTAAACAAGTTAATTTGCAAATTAGATACAAGAATATAAATTATGAGAATTATCATTATCCTAACTCCCCCTTAACTTTTACTTATTTCTCCTTCTTTGATCACATAAAAAAAATTAAGAACAATATGAAAGAAAAATTATAAAATTTTTATGGGGTTCATGAAATTTAAAACTTACTTTTCATAAAATAATTTCTAATAATTTAGATAACATAAAAAAAAATGACAATTTTGTCAAGATCATAATTTAACACAAAATTAAAAGATTTCAAAAATAAGTCTAAAATGTATTTTTAACTTTCAAAATACTATTTTCATTAATATTTTTAGAAAATAAATCAACGAGAAAAGAGAAAAAAAACTTTTAGCAAAAAATTATGATTAGAAGATTGACGAAATAAATGATTTTATAAAGATAACTAAATTTAATAAATTAAAGCATAGATAAGATTTTGAGTAAAAAATATAAAATCTGAAAAAGAAAGAAAAATATTACTCAAAACTTACTTTATCTAAAATTAATTTTTTAAAAAAATTGGAACCCAATATATGTTTCTTTCCATTGGATTTACTAAAAATTTCGATGGTACATGATTTCTAAGGATTTTCCTGATCTGCCCATGGTGATTACTAATATACCAGTTAATTCTACAATACTTTCTAAACTTTGTTTTTTAAAAGTAGTTAGAATGCATGGTTATCTTTCAATTTTTATATTTGTGTTTTAAATTTTTTGTTTTCTAATTTTAAATTATCAAACAATTCTAGTGGACATGCATTAGCTAATTGTCTTTTCAAATCAACATTTTTTTTTCAATTTGCACATATTTTTAGAAAGTATTTTGATAAATTTAAAAGATTGCTTTGGAGATAGCGCACGTATCTCACTTATCTCGTGTTCTGATGCTCCCCCTTCATCGATGGTTATCTCTGAGCTGCTTTCATCTTCTCTTTGGTGGTTTACCATTAGAGCTAATTTGGCGTAAGTTTCGATCTCAGATTCGGAGGACGACGATTAATCCCATATGGTTTTCAGATTCTTGTGCTTTGATCTTATTGGTATTTTGCCCTTGTCCTTCTCCTTTTTCTTTAGATTGGAGTAGTCATCCTTGATGTGCTCTTCTCCTTGACAGTTGTAGCATTGGACCTTCCTTTTGCTTTGAAAGTACTTTTTTGCCTGCAACTTAGTAAATTTATTAGATTTAATGAACTTACTAAATTTTCTTACCATTAATGCCGCTTGATCTTTGTCGATGAATGCTTCGGAGTCTTGATCTTCTATTCTTGCCTTTAGGGTAATGCTCTGACTAGTCTCCTTTTTCAATTCTGTACTTCTAAATTCGTGAAGTTCTAAAGTAGAAAATAAACTCTCTAAAGTACTTACTTCTAGATCTTTTGAAATGTAATAAGAGTCTATTACAGACATCCAGTCTTGTGTCCTAGGGAAAACATTTTAAGACATACCTTAATGAATCTCAGTTTGTTACTTGTTCTCTGAGATTTGTAAGTCTAGTTATTAACTTCTTCAGTTTGGCGTGCAGTTGTGCTACTGATTCTCCTTCTTTCATCTGGAGGTTGGTTAGTTGGTTCTGGAGCAGATCTCATTTTATGAGCTTGGCTTTAGACGTACCTTCGTATAGCTCCAGGAACTTCTCCCAAAGTTCCTTTGTTGATTTGTAGGCATCGATTCTGTTGACTTCTTGTGGAGGTAGCATACTCAACAGATGAAATTCGGCTCGTCCATATTGGGATTCAATCAAAGTTCCATATTAGAAAGATTTGGTAAAAAATCATGAGGTTAAAATGATGTAGGACATCTCCATTGGTATGAGGTCTTTTGGCTAGAGCCCAAGAACAAAGCCATGAGGGCCTAGGTCCAAAGTGGACAATATCATGTCATTGTAGAGATATGTGGACATCCTTTGGGCACAACTGGTATCAGAGCCATGGTTTAGACCAGATGTCATGTGGGACGGCCTTGAACGAAGTTGAGGGTGTTGATACAGTCTGACCTGGCTGTTGTTTTGATGTTGACACTGATTTAAGTTTGTATCAGATATTAATTTAACTCAGAATGACTACTGATCGAGGTTGATCAGTTGGGAGGGAAAGTCCTGGTGAGTGAAGCCAGGCAAGGGAAATCCAGATGGGTTAAGGTTGACCAGACATCTGGTAAAAAGTCCAAGCAGGGAGCTTGGCACGGGAAAAGTCCAAGTATGGTGACTTGGCACGGAATGGTCAGAGAGGGCTCGGTAGCTCGTTCTCTGGACCGGATGAGGTCGGAGAGGGCTCGGTAGCTCGCTCTCCGGCCTAGGTCAGAGAGGGCTCGGTAGCTCGGTCTCGGGACCGGAAGACCTCGGAGGTTCGGTGGAAAGCCGCAAAACTCACTCGGTAGCATTGGATCGGTCTGCGGACCGATCCGGTGTCTATGGTCATCTGGATCGGTGCACCGATCCGTGATCTCAAGATCACCGATCGGTCGGGTGACCGATCGGTAACCTGAACTTTCGTGGGCTATCGATCGATGCGGTGACCGATCGGGATCCACTGTAAACATTCGTAGGTTAATCGATGCGTGGACCGATCGGTAAGAATACGTGGGTTAATCGATCGTGGACCGATCGGTAACCGAAGCATACGTGGGTTATCGATCGGTCTGCACCGATCGTAAAGAAGTGATCGAACGGCGAAAGCGTGGAACGGTCTGTGGACCGATCCACACATAGTATGATCGGTCCACAGACCGATCAGGATCTTCCCGGACCGATCTCCTGATCGGTCCAGAAACCTATGGATCGGTCTGCTGACCGATCCACAGTGATGTCGCATGTCTCCTGCTACTTCTCTGAGATTTCTGACTCGTTTCTGATGCATCTGATCTAACATCTGCTTGTGAGCTTTTTGAGTTACAGGCTGCAGGTACCATGGTGATGTTTGAATTCAAATCAATGACTATCAAAGGAATAAAACAAAATGGTTTTTCTACTGGTTATCGCTGCAAATTGTGCAAAAGAAGCGTCAACGTTCACTGGCTTGTTCAGTTGGCTCACTGGCTGCGATCAGCTTGACTCTTCCTTATTGGTTCGAGCTCAGAGACACCAGTGAAGACCAAGGATGGTATTGGTGTGAGTTCAGATGAGGAAGAAGCGTGATTGGCGACGCCTGGTTTGGCGACAGTGATACGCTACTGGTTTGCAGTGATTCGATGCAGGCAAACGCAGTGAAGAAAGCAGAGAAATAAGAAGGAGGAAGAGGAGAGGATGAAAGATACTTTGGAAAAACTCTCTCTGTCGTTCAAGCAAGAGGCTGTGCGTTTTTGTTGAGCTCTTGGCTGATTCCTCCTGTCATTGTTTTTCTGCTTCGTGGTTGTAAGTTAAACTGTTCAATCCTTTAGCCACACTCTGTAAGCAATTGTGCTTCACTTTCAAATCTACTCTTGTGATCTTTGTGGAGAGGTTACTCCACCGAGAAGGAGGATCTTTAGCCGGAATTTATCCGGGGTGCGATCTACCGAAGATCAAGGAGTCGTCCACCTTACGGACACGCCGAGGAGTAGGGGCAAGTTATCCCCGAACCTCGTAAATCCTAGTGTTAGTGTGCTTATGTTTTTCTCTCTTTTAGTTGTCTAATTCCGCTGTGCTAACGATTATCTGTGTAGAAGTTTTCGTTTAAGTTTTTAAAGGAGCTATTCACCCCCCCTCTAGCCATCTAAGATCCCAACAAGTGGTATCAGAGCCTGGTGCTCTTCATTTCGGCTTAACAACCCAAAGAGCTAAACAATGGCCATGAAGGAGGGACTCAGCACCAACCGTCCACCCTATTTCGATGGAGCAGATTTTCAATACTGGAAAAGCCGCATGGAGTATTACCTCAAGACCGATATCTCCATGTGGTTCTCCGTCAAGGAGGGATTCTCACCTCCAAAGGACGAAGAAGGTAAGGAACTTGACTCATCGAGATGGTCAACCGAGCAAACTCGCAAGGGACAAGCCGATGCCAAGGCGGTTGTCACTTTGCAATGTGGGATAGCCAAGGATCAACTTGTCAAGGTTGGTCCTTTCACAAGTGCGAAGGATCTATGGAACAAGCTCATCGAGCTCCAAGAAGGGACTCGAGACTCTCGGATCGCCAAGAGGGATTTGTTCCTAAACCAACTACAGAACCTTGTCATGAAGGAAAATAAAACTGTAAGTGAGATACATGGAAGGTTCAAGGAGATCATCAATGGTCTCCATTCGGTGGATGAACGAGTAGAAAACCGTGACCTCGTAAGGTATGCTCTAAAAGCTTTTCCTAGGAATGCCTTGTGGTCATCCATGGTGGATGCCTACAAGGTATCCAAGGATCTTTCCATTGTTAAGTTAGATGAATTTTTTTGTGAAATGGAATTACATGAACTTGCTAACAAAGGGCAAAAAGAGAAAGGTATTGCTTTGGTTGCAGAAGAAAAGAGCAAGGAGGGAAGAAGAAAGAAAGAAAAGAAGAAGGAGAAAGAAATTGTTTCATCTTCATCCTCCTCCGAGTCCGATGATGAAGGTGAATCATCATCAAGCGAGATGGCCAACTTCGTGAGAAGAATCATGAGAAGGAGCAGAAGATACAAAGGGAAAGGTAAACCTAGTGAACAAAATATTGACAAAACTAATGTTACATGTTATGAGTGCAGCAAAAAGGGACACTATCGGAGCGAGTGTTCGAAATTAAAAAGGAAGGAGGAACGAGCCAGAAAGAAGGAGGAAAGAGTCAAGAAGAAGAAGGCTCTAAAAGCTACATGGGATGAGTCTTCTTCAAGTTCATCTGAGGAAGAGAAGAGGGAGAAGAGTACACGGCAGTTAGCCCTCATGGCAAGAGAGGAGTCCGAGTCCGAGAGTGAGGACTCAAGCTCTTCAGCCGCGACTCCATCATCTTCGGATGATGAAGAGGTAACCTCTCCCCATTTAGAAAAGTGTTATAAAACAATTGCACATTTGTCTACTTCCCTTAAAAAATCAAAAACAGAAACTAAACTGCTAAAAGATGAAATAGAGAAATTAAGGGCCCTTAGGGAAGATGAGGTCAATGACCTTTATCAAGAGGCCCTAGAGGATGAAAACAAAACCTTGAAGGGTGAAATTGAGAAGCTCAAGAAAATGCTTGAGAAATTCTCAACCAGCTCTAAGACCTTAGACATGATTCTAAATGCCCAAAGGGCGGTTTACAACAAGGCTAGATTAGGATACCAACCTAAGGAGTCTAGCTTTATTTCTTTAGTGTCAAGAACCCAATTTCATAGAACACATGTTTCTAGGGTTCATGAGACTAGGAAGAAGGTGACTAAGGCATGGGTGCCTAAGTCTCTCATTGTAGATGCATTAGGTCCCAGAATTTGGGTACCTAAAACATCCGTCTTTCGTGTCTTGTAGGCATTGGTCGAGGGGGAGCGTCTATCAACTTGGTTTGTTGATAGTGGATGCTCCAATCACATGACAGGGGACAAGTCACTATTCTCTACCATACAAAATAAAAATAGAGGTAATGTGTCTTTTGGCAATAATGGTAGTCTTAAGGTTATAGGGGTTGGAGACATTCATATATCCGAATGTCTCCACATCAAGAATGTTCTTCTAGTCAAGGGGATGACTTTTAATCTCCTAAGTGTCAGTCAATTGTGTGATACGGGTTACACAATTGAATTTCATTCAAGTCAATGTTTGGTTAAACACATTGACATACTTGACACGGTACTAGTAGGCACAAGGGTTGATAATATTTATCAAGTATCGTTTAAAAGTGCTACTAATGCTTTGATTAAGTGTTTCATGTCAAAAGAAGAAGAGTCTTGGCTTTGGCATAAAAGGTTGGCACATGTAAACATGAAGAACATTCGGAAGTTGGCCAACAAAGGACTAGTACGAGGCTTACCAAGCATCAAGTACCAAAAGAACAAACTATGTGATGCATGTCAAATGGGTAAGCAAACAAAAGCATCTCATAAAGGTAAAAGCATTGTGAGTACATCTCTTTAGACTTATTACATATGGACTTGTTTGATTGTAACAATGTTATTTCATTGAATGGTAGTAGATATTGTTTAGTAATTATTGATGATTTTACTAGATATACATGGACCTTCTTTTGAAAACTAAGGATCAAACCATAGATATTTTTATTTCTTTTGTAGAAGAACTGAAAATGAAAAATCAACAACAATTAAAACCATTAGAAGTGATCATGGTGGTGAATTTCAAAACCACAGGTTCTTAGAATTTTGTCAAGCAAAAGGGTATAGACATGAGTTCTCAACTCCAAGGACCCCACAGCAAAATGGGGTTGTGGAGAGAAAGAACCGAGTCTTACAAGAGGCTGCACGAAGCATGCTCAATGAGTACTCACTACCGAGTTACTTGTGGGCTGTGAATACAGCTTGCTATGTGCAAAACCGAATCCTGATACATAGGTTTTTAGGAAAGACTCCTCATGAACTTTGGTTTGGGAAACCACCTACAATTAAACATCTTAGGGTGTTTGGTTGTAAGGTGTTTATTTTGAACACCAAGGACCATCTTGGAAAATTTTCGGCCAAGGCTGATGAAGGGATACTGGTCGGGTACTCTCGCACCAGCAAAGCCTATCGAGTCTACAACAATAGGACTAAATTGATTGAAGAGTCCTCCGATGTAGCTTTTGAAGAAATCCTAAATCAAATGATCAATCAAGGGATGTAGGAGAAATTCAACTTGAACTTAGAAATCTAAGTTTGAATGATCAAAATGAAGAAAGAGTCGAGGTTGACTCTGATGACGATGAGCAAAGGCAACAAAGGGCTCCGGTTGATCCCTTGCCTGATATTGAGTCCTTGCTTGTGCCTAGTGAGACCATTCATGAGGCACCACCAACACCAAGACAATCTAGGATAACCACTAGTCATCCCCAAGACCAAATTGTGGGAGATATCCAACAAGGGGTTAGGACTAGGTCATTCTTTAGAAATGAGTCTAATGAAGTCGCATTGATTTCAGAGATTGAACCAAAATTAGTTGATGAGGCATTGCGCGATCCTGATTGGATCATAGCTATGCAAGATGAGTTAGGTCAATTTGAAAGGAGCCAAGTGTGGGACTTAGTTCCTAGACCTAAGAAGACCACCATTATTGGAACTAAATGGGTCTTCAAAAATAAGTTAAATCAAAAGGGAGAAGTTGTAAGAAACAAGGCAAGACTTGTAGCCAAGGGCTATAGTCAAGTCAAAGGTCTCGATTATGATGAGACTTATGCTCCCGTGGCCCGATTAGAATCCATTCGTTTGATGCTAGCTTTTGCTGCACATAGAGGTTTCAAGCTCTATCAAATGGATGTTAAATCTGCCTTCTTAAATGGCTTCATTAAAGAAGAGGTCTATGTTGAACAACCCCCGGGGTTTGTGAGTACCGAAGCTCCAAACCACGTATACAAGCTCAAGAAAGCTCTTTATGGGCTTAAACAAGCACCTCGAGCTTGGTACGAAAGGCTGTCAACTTATTTACTAGAAAAGGGCGTTGTAAGAGGCCAAATAGACCCAACACTATTTCTGTGTAGAGATGGTGAAAATATTTTCGTAGCCCAAGTGTATGTCGATGACATAATTTGTGGCTCAAATAACAAGGTCTATTTAAATGAATTCATTTCTCACATGGAAAGTGAGTTTGAGATGAGTCTAGTAGGAGAGTTGACATTCTTCCTTGGACTTGAAATCAAACAAACTCGAGATGGAATTTATGTCCATCAGACAAAATACACTCAAGAGATGCTTAGAAAATTCAATATGAGTGACTCTAAGGAAATGTCCACTCCAATGGCGACAAGCACTCGCCTTGACAATGATGAGAGTGGAAAACCAATTGATCTAACGCAATATAGAAGCATGATTGGTAGTCTTCTATATCTCACAGCTAGTCGACCAGACATACTTTTTGCTGTGGGCATGTGTGCTAGATATCAAGTCTGTGCCAAGGAATCTCATTTAATTGCAGTTAAGAGAATATTGAGATACCTTAAGGGCACAATTCGAGTAGGTCTATGGTACCCTCGTACAGAGTCTTTTGACTTGATAGGCTATACCGATTCCGATTATGCTGGGTGCAAACTGGATCGGAAAAGCACTAGTGGGGGTTGCCAATTTTTAGGTTCATCATTAGTTAGTTGGTCAAGTCGGAAGCAACATTGTGTGGCTCTCTCCACGACCGAGGCTGAATACATTGCCATGGGAGAGAGTGTATCACAATTGTTGTGGATGATTCACACTCTAGAGGATTATGGACTTTCTTATAAGGGTGTACAAGTGCTATGTGACAACATTAGCACGATCAACATAACTAAAAATCCAGTCCATCATTCAAGGACCAAGCACATTGAAGTGCGTCATCACTTCATTAGAGATCACGTAGCTAGGGATGACATTGTGCTCACATATGTGGAGTCAAAGTCAAACCTAGCTGATATTTTCACCAAACCCCTTCCGGAGAATGAATTTAGTCATTTAAGGAGGGAATTGGGAATGTGTTTGGCTCCTTAGGTCCTTAGGACCTCATCATGATCAATAAGGAAAAATTAAAAATGACAAGAGAAATTGGGAATGATTTTGGGCAACTTGGGAACATCTCACACAAACTATAAGGTTTAACAAAATATTTTTGTTTGCTAGAAATGGGGAGAGATGCTAGGAACAACCAAATTATTCAAAATGTATCATGCATCCCTTGAATAATTAGGTTGAAGAGACATTAATTGAGTATGGGGAACACCATTACATAATTCATGAGTAATTGGTTCCTTGATCTTACTCATATATTCCAATCAAGGAATCTTGGTTGGACTTTTGCCTAGAAGTTATCCAATTATAGTTGATGGTTGATTTGTTGATTGATATTTTTGATTGATACTTAACATGCCTTGATTGAAAATTAGGACAAGTTGTTTATATTTTGACAAACTTGAAACTGATCATAGCAATCCTAGGTCTTAACTAATACCTTGGTTCACTATAGGTAATAGTTTTATAAGGTTCTCTAAGATTGGAACTCTAAGATTCCAAATGTCTGAGTTTTTGGGTTTTGAAGTCTGAAACTTTCGGGCTCTAAACAATTGTGGGTGTTGATCCTTAGGAGTTCAGTTTTTGATCACAATTGTGGGTGTTGATCCTTAGGTTCTAGGTTATGAATTTGGGAGGTTCTGAATTCTTGGTTGTTGAACTTTTCAGAATTCTCGATCAACAACGGCTCAAAAATTTCAGTTACTGAAATCATAATTTCAGGATTATCAGACACTGATCGGTCCAGGGACCGATCAGGCCGATATCTGATCGGTCCCTACGACCGATCAGGAGGTTCTGGCACGCATTCACCTCTGATCGGTCTGGGGACCGATCAGGAGATACTGGGTCGGTCTGTCGACCGATCCAGAACGAATCCATAACTCTTCGGTCAGTTCTATGGTTCGCAGGAAGGCTACCTGATCGGTCTCCACGACCGATCAGAGGGTTTCCTGATCGGTCCGGGGGACCGATCAGACCTCTTTGGGCGTTAAAATCGATACTGATCAGACGACCGTCCGATCAGATCTCACTGTGCACTATCCCCTCATTAAATCCTCCCGACCTCCTCTCTTCCCGATCTTCTTCCTTTTCCAAAACCCTAGCCGACCGACTCATAACCTAGCCGACGCCCCTCTTTTCCTCCCGTCTTCTCGACCCATCTTCTTCTAAAAGCCAAAGGTTACAATGGCGCCCAGGTAACTCTTCTTCCTCCCGAGATTTGTTCATTCTTAGCTGTTTAGCTTCTTTTCACATTTTCTCTATGTGTGTTGTCTCGGTTCTCTCTGTGTGGCCTCGGTTCTCTCTATGTGGCTCCCGTGGACTCCCATTTGCCCCGACCGTGTCCAAATCCTTATCTATCTAGGAAGAAAGCAGTCGGTGAGGGTTCTTCTAAGTCCCCAGCTGAGAAAACCAAGTCTCCTGCTCCCTCTCGACCCCAACCAGCTAGTTCCAGTAGATTCCCAAACCGCCAGTCTGAGCAAGCTTTTCAACAAAGGACATTCAAATTACTCCCTTGTAGGTCCGTGGATAGAAAATTCATGGACGAATTTTGCCCACAAGTGTCCGAAATCATAGCATACTACAAACTCGATTCACTAGTCTACTTGGAACGGGATATCAACTATGACTTGGTCTCTGAGTTCTATAATAACCTTCATGAGACTAATGATCAAGGTTTTAAAACAAGAGTTGCTAAGCGGACTCTTGATTTCAGTATCTCATCTTTCTTTGAGTATCTCAATTGTCGGAGGTGTTCCGGTGATGTCTTTTCGATATTTCCGACTTACCGGATCAGTTACTTCCACCGTTTGATATCTCACCGACGATATATATGAGTACTTCTTCAGACAGCCTAGACAAGGGCTAGATGAGCTAGATGTTGACTTCCCTACTTTTGCAGCCTTGAGATTATCTCCTCAGGATTACATTCTTTTTAAAATTGTCACGAACTGCCTTCTACCTATCACATCTAAACCATTATCTGAGATCCGATCATATCATTGTCTTATGCTTTATGGTTTGCGTCGGCGTCTCGATTTTGATATCATGTCGAGCATCTACTCCTCGATCATATCATATTCTCAGCCTAGCGGCTTCACTATTTATATGCCTTATGGGCATATAATTACTGATTGGCTTGAGACCCTTCAGGTTGATGTCTCTAAGGGTAGAATAATCAAAATGGTCAGGCAGGATTGCCGACTTGGGAAACGGGCATTTTCCAAGTCTGGAATCATAGGGCAAAATGGGGATGTTCAGTGGAAGGATGGGAGAGCTTTAGGTGAGTTACCACGGGGACCTCCACGACAGGTTGCAGCTGCTCTTGTTGCTGCTCCTCCTGCTGACATTGGCGAGGCGGATCCAGACCTGCGCTGGCAGATCGCTGAGTTGGAGAGCCGATTTGATCGTCACGAGGAGATGGTGGCTGCTGAGTTCGATGGACTACGCATATGGATTGACCAGCGCTACGATGACCTGCACGGGCATATTGACCAGCGCTTCGATGATATGCGCAGTCATCAGGTGGTGCCACAGCAGTTGCTACTCGGATGGATGGCACGCTACCCGCCTCCGCAGTCTTACCCAGGCTATTCATCCTCCGGCATGCCGCCTCAGGATTTCACCCCTCCTGCCGATGATGGTATTCCTCAGTGTGAGGATGTTGATTGATACAGTTTGTTTGTTGGCTGTCTGTCTTTATGACTGACCTGGATGTTTGCACTTCTGATGCTACTCCTGTATTTATGCTACTCCGTTTTCTTTTTGCTTGCTCTTTATTATGCTTCATTTTCTATTGGATATTAATATGCTGTTCACTTGCATGTCCTGTTTGTCCTTTATCTCTTTATCACTGTCTCGTAATACACTTAGAGGCATTTTGGGGGATTAAGAAAGAAAACAGTATGGGTTAAGGGGGAGTCTTTTAACATTTTCTTACTTGGTTCGCACCTTTTCGGTGTTTGACAAAGGGGGAGAAGGTAACTAAGTTTAGAATTAAATAAAAGTTTGAGTTAGGGGGAGAATCATGAGTCTCCTATTCTTACATGGTACTGTATCTGTCTTAGGGGGATGATTCTCCTATTCTTACATGGTAAAGTATCTGTCTTAGGGGGAGGATCTTGATTCCCCTAAAATTATGAAAATTTGAACAATTCTGATCTAAACTTAAATCGTGTTGTCAAACAACAAAAAGGGGGAGATTGTTGATACAGTCTGACCTGGCTGTTGTTTTGATGTTGACACTGATTTAAGTTTGTATCAGATATTAATTTAACTCAGAATGACTACTGATCGAGGTTGATCAGTTGGGAGGGAAAGTCCTGGTGAGTGAAGCCAGGCAAGGGAAATCCAGATGGGTCAAGGTTGACCAGACATCTGGTAAAAAGTCCAAGCAGGGAGCTTGGCACGGGAAAAGTCCAAGTATGGTGACTTGGCACGGAATGGTCAGAGAGGGCTCGGTAGCTCGTTCTCTGGACCGGATGAGGTCGGAGAGGGCTCGGTAGCTCGCTCTCCGGCCTAGGTCAGAGAGGGCTCGGTAGCTCGGTCTCGGGACCAGGAAGACCTCAGGGTTTCGGGCTGGAAAGCTGCAAAACTCACTCGGTAGCATTGGATCGGTCTGCAAACCGATCCAGTGATACCTTGGTCGTCTGGATCGGTCTGCAGACCGATCCAGTGATACTCCAAGATCACTGATCGGTCGGGTGACCGATCAGTAACCACACAGACTTTCTGTGGGCTATCTGATCGGTCTGGTGACCGATCAGGATCCACACAGAAACATTCTGTGGGTTAACTGATCGGTCTGTGGACCGATCAGTAACCACACAGAAGTATTCTGTGGGTTAACTGATCGGTCTGTGGACCGATCAGTAACCACACAGAAGCATTCTGTGGGTTATCTGATCGGTCTACAGACCGATCAGAAAGAAGTGATCAGAAACGCTGAGAAAGCGTGGAACGGTCTGTGGACCGATCCACACATAGTATGATCGGTCCACAGACCGATCAGGATCTTCCCGGACCGATCTCCTGATCGGTCCAGAAACCTATGGATCGGTCTGCTGACCGATCCACAGTGATGTCGCATGTCTCCTGCTACTTCTCTGAGATTTCTGACTCGTTTCTGATGCATCTGATCTAACATCTGCTTGTGAGCTTTTTGAGTTACAGGCTGCAGGTACCATGGTGATATTTGAATTCAAATCAATGACTATCAAAGGAATAAAACAAAATGGTTTTTCTACTGGTTATCGCTGCAAATTGTGCAAAAGAAGCGTCAACGTTCACTGGCTTGTTCAGTTGGCTCACTGGCTGCGATCAGCTTGACTCTTCCTTATTGGTTCGAGCTCAGAGACACCAGTGAAGACCAAGGATGGTATTAGTGTGAGTTCAGATGAGGAAGAAGCGTGATTGGCGACGCCTGGTTTGGCGACAGTGATACGCTACTGGTTTGCAGTGATTCGATGCAGGCAAACGCAGTGAAGAAAGCAGAGAAATAAGAAGGAGGAAGAGGAGAGGATGAAAGATACTTTGGAAAAACTCTCTCTGTCGTTCAAGCAAGAGGCTGTGCGTTTTTGTTGAGCTCTTGGCTGATTCCTCCTGTCGTTGTTTTTCTGCTTCGTGGCTGTAAGTTAAACTGTTCAATCCTTTAGCCACACTCTGTAAGTAATTGTGCTTCACTTTCAAATCTACTCTTGTGATCTTTGTGGAGAGGTTACTCCACCGAGAAGGAGGATCTTTAGCCGGAATTTATCCGGGGTGCGATCTACCGAAGATCAAGGAGTCGTCCACCTTACGGACACGCCGAGAAGTAGGGGCAAGTTATCCCGGAACCTCGTAAATCCTAGTGTTAGTGTGCTTATGTTTTTCTCTCTTTTAGTTGTCTAATTCCGCTGTGCTAACGATTATCTGTGTAGAAGTTTTCGTTTAAGTTTTTAAAGGAGCTATTCACCCCCCCTCTAGCCATCTAAGATCCCAACAGAGGGTAGGTCCGGAGCTGGTCATGAGTGACCACATGCTCGTGGGGAGGCTCGGAATAGGTCAAGGTGACCGGATGCTTATGGAGGGCTCGGAGCAGGTCAAAGTAATCAGATACTTGTAGGGAGGCGAGTAGGTCAGGGTGACCGAATGCTCATGGGGAGGTCCGAAGCAGGTCAGGGTGACCGAATGCTCATGGGGAGGTCCGAACTCCGATGCAGGTCAGGGTGACCAGATACTCACGGGGAGGCCTAGAGCAGGTCAAGATGACTGCATACTTGCGGGGAGACAAGTGGGTCAGGATGACCAGATGCTCGCAGGGAGGCCCAGAGTATGTCAAGAGTGACCAGATTCAGATGTTCGCGAGGAGCCCAAAGTAGGTCAAGGTGACCAGATGCTTGCGGGGAAGCCAAGAGTAGGTCAGGGTGATCGGATGCTCGCAGGAAGGTCCGATGCAATTTAGGGTGATCGGATGCTCGCGAATAGGCCCGAAGCAAGTCAAGATTGACCTGATCAAGCTGTGAGTGGGTCAGGGTGGCCAGATGTTCACAGGGAGGGCCGGAGTAGGTTAAGAGTAACCAGATTCAAATGTTCATGGGGAACCCGGAGTAGGTTAAGGTGACCAGATGCTTGCAGGGAGGCCTGGAGCAGGTTAGGGTGATCGGATACTCGCAGAGAGACCCGAAGCAGGTCATGATGACTGGATGCTCATAGATAGACCTGAAGCAGGTCAAAATTGACTGAATCCAGCTACTTGCGGGGAGGCCCGGAATAGGTCAGGATGATTGAATGCTCATGGGGGGCCCATACCATGAGAGTAATCGTGGTCCTTCGTTTGAGGGGAAGATTGTTGGGATTCAATCAAAGTCCCACATTAGAAAGATTTGGTAAAGATCATGGGGTTAAAAGGATGTAGGATATCTCCATTGGCATGAGGGCTTTTGGGTAGAGTCCAAGAGCAAATTCATGAGGGCCTAGGCCTAAAGTGGACAATATCATACCATTGTGGAGATATGTGGGCATCCTTTGGGCACAACAGTCCATTTGCTACGAAGTCTACTTGCTCCTTCTTAGTCCATTGACATTCTTCATTTTCATTCCTTATGGGTCTTTGGGAGCTATAAAACCATATTTAATAATTAAAGGCAATTCAAAGTCTGTTTTAAATAATACATCCATGTGTTTCTTCCATATCGTGAATTCTCCCTTGAACTTCGGTGGATAGATGTTTGGTTCGTCCATCGTCTCAATATTTCAGTCGACGGTTAGTCCTTCTGAGACGTTCTGGCTCTGATACCACTTGTTGATGTAATGGAGCCGGCATGAGGAGGTGAATTGTCTACAAGGAAAAAAGATAACCCCTTCTCATTCTTTTAATTTAATTAGTAGCACAATAATAATAAACAGAATAATAAAATCGAACAATTAAATAAAAGTAAGAGGACAATCTATTTACTTGGTTACAATCTAGGTTGTTGTTAATCCAAGACGTTGAAAAAACTCTACTAGAAAACTCCTTTGTTGAAGGTGGGGTAACCTCTTACAGACATTAACAATTCACAAAATGACTAAGAAGTGAATACAAGACTTATAGTTCAGTTATACTTAATTTCCTAGCTCTAGGGGTCTTTTTATAACTCATAGAAAATCTTATCCGAGGGTTGAAGGCGCCTTCAATAGGTTGGAAGACGCCTCGAGTGTGGCAAGTGTTATCCGTACGAAAATAAAACTCTATCTTCGCTAACGGTTACTGTTTGCTAAATCTAAGGCACCTTCAAGGAGTTGAAGGAGCCTTCCACTAGAAAGGCACGTGGATGCCTCCAGCATCATTGGAGGCGCCTCCAGCAGCTCCACATCTCTCCGTTTGCTCTTCCGCTGCTCTGATTGCTCGGGTGATTTTGTCCATTTGGAATTGGGTTTACCCGGACCCAACTCTGGCCTTCTCCTCGAGCAACCTTCCTCCCCGTCTTTTGGTTTCTCAGACTGTCGCGCACGTCATTCTCGTCCATCGGTGTGCTCTTCTGCAGCATCTAGTCCTTCGGATGCACCGAGCTCGTTGACTCCCATCCCGTGCCATCCTTTTTGCTAGCTGCGTCTTCCACTCGACTTCTTGTGTTCTTAAGCTCCTACACATTTAGACACAAGGATCAAACACACACAACACCTAACTTAACTTAGTTGATCATATCAAAACTACCATAGGGTACTTACAAATACATGCAACCAAGACTTTCTAATATCCCAGGGAAACTAGCATTTTAACCAAATGAGTGATGCAGTCGTATTGGGTTTATATATATATATATAAGTCGTATTGGGTTTATATATATATTATACATTGGCAAAAGTTAGACAAGCATTCAAGGGCAGTTGTTTTACCTATTCACAGGTACTCATCAAATTGGTCAATGGAACCTCCATAAACCAGTTGACAGATAGTCGCCGTGCATTTTTTGAAGCGACGATAGACCTTTTCTTCTCGTTGTATTTTCCCTCCATTTAAAATATCCACTGACTGTGCACAAAAATAACTCTTTTCTCATTAGGAATCGTCGTCGAAACATGTCCTCGGTATACACTGGCTTAACAGAGAAATAATCATTGACAAGTTAAGTATGTCCAGTTACACATTTTCTGTTAATTGCCTTTCTTCTTTGTGTACTCCCGTAATAATTTTGTACAAATTCAGCCACTCTAAATTGATTGCGCACTATCATCATGAATAACACTTCTCCATGATCTGATATTGTAAGACTCGTTGTGTCTTCAGGGATATTAGGACGAACTCGAGAACTTTTTTTACTAGAATTTTCATTGATATTTGGAGAGTTGAATAAATCTCTAAAATAATGATCATAATTTTTATTCATTTCTCTCTAAATTTTTAGTATGTAATGAGCGTGGAATTGATAAAAAATAGATGAAAAAAAAATGATGCATAATGTTTAGAAAAAATTAATATTAACGTTCGGTTTTAATTTTTTTTTTCAACGTTCGGTTTTAATTTTTTTTTTCAAAGTTCGGTTTTAATTTTTTTTAAAATTTTTTTGGTCCAAAAAAGGTAAAAAAATATTAATTAAATTTTTAAAAAGATAACAAAAGGAAAAGAAATTATAGCCCAAAAGTGGATGGGCTCTAAAAAGAGATACCATTGTCTTTGCCCTGGACTATTAAAATGGAATATTTAGTTGATATAAAATCCATTGGTTTCATCAATAATGACTGAATTAATATAATTTTTGTATCAGTTGATTACCGACATAATTGATTGATATTGGAAAATCAAATTAATTTAATAGTCCAGTTGAGCACTCGCTATCTTATTCAATTAATTAACTACTCATAACACTTCAGTAGATTGATACTAATTTGTTTTAGTTTATTTAATCTAATTTGGAATTTTATAATTGAGATTAATCGAGTAAATTAAATAATAATTATTTTTTAAAATAATTAAAAATTTTAATTAACCGAAGTAATTTCAATTTAATAGAGATTTTGCTTGCTGGTATTAGTAAAAGGAGAATATTCGGTTTACACTTTAATGATACCTCTTTCTACTCATCATTTGTATCGTCAAGATGATGACAAAAGACGAATACGTTATCTTCAACATCTTCATCAATTCATCCCAAGACCAACACAGAAGAGATAAATCACAGACGACTACTAGCCTTTAGAATAGTGACTAACATATAAGGGAAGTATTTACTTAGGTTTTGTCGAGATTCGAATTCAGATCTCACGATAATAATACTTTATGTGCTAATCACTACATCTATCCGAGGAGATATTTACATTGTCAAAATGAGAACAATGAGTTTAGGGATGACAATTTCATCCGAACCCGATGGAGGATCCGACATCTGACCCGAATGAAGGAGGGTATGGAGGGGCTATCAATACCCAATACCCGATCCGAATACCCGATCCGAATACCCGATTAAATAATATATATACATATATTAAAGAAATTTTCTTTTTCCAAAATCAATCTACTATTTTTTTTGATATTAGGAGGAGACTATATAGATGTTTAATTTATTTTTTTAATTATATATATATATTTTAATAGACTGTTAATTTTAATATATTTTTGTTGAATGATAATAGTTGGATTGAAAGAAGGAAAAATATAATTATAGAAGATATTTGATCATTTAATGGGTATGTGTATATCCATCGATTTTATACCCGATGAGTATGAAGACGAATGATATAAAATTCGATCCGAACTCGATCCATTGTCATCCCTAAATCAATTGGCACCACTCTATTTTAGTAATTTAGTGCCTTCATTTTATTATTTTATTTTTACCACAAGTCAATTAGAAATTTGATCAATTTTTAGCTGCTTAAAAGATAAAAAAATGCCAGATTTTAGATAGCCAAATGAAATATTTGTTTTTTTAGTCATCGAAGTTTTTTTTTCTCAAACTACTGCGACTAAAATAAGAATTGAACAAAATCCAAATTCTGAACAAGAAGTACGCCATTTACTAGTGACGTGTACAGGATAAGATATGGGTAAGTAATGACGTGTCAAAGAAGATTTGGCCACGCGGTAACGGACGACGTGGGTAACAAGTTAATATCAACTCGTTTCGTACACGACGCCGCGTCAAGCGGCGGATACGGTTCAATTTATTTATTTATTTTTTAAAAAGTATTTTTTCCTAAATTTGACAACCTAATGCAAAAGAGAAAGATATTCAATTACGTCAAATTTTGTATGAATAAATTAAAGGGAAATACGGTTCGATTTATTTCTTATTTTTTTAAAAAATATTTATTTATTTATTTTTTCCTAAATATTTTTTTAAAAAAATATTTTTTCCTAATACAAAAAAGAAAGATATTCAATTACGTCAAATTTTATATGAATAAATTAAAGGGAAGTTTCATTTGACCGCTTATTCAAAATAGCTTTCGGAATATTTAAAATTATTTTGTCACCCAATTATTAGAATCGTGAACCGTAAGGCAACACCGTCATTAAGAAATTGGTAAATTATCAGTGGTTGAAGAATAAAATGATAAAGATTTCCGAACTCCATTTAGGGTGTTTGGAAAAAGTGTAAATTTTGAGGGATAAAAATGATATTCGTAAAAAAAAAAAAAAAATACAAAAAGCGCAATGGGTATTTTAGGAATTTCAAGTCTACTGACTCTGCGGACAGCAAGAATGCAATGTCTCCTGCCGTTATTAACCCTTCTCTGTCAATCAATTCACCGTTCCCCTCCCTTTGTATATTTTGAAGTCGGTGGAATATTTGTCGTCGAATGCAGCGAGCAGCGATCTCCATCTCCCTCCGGAAGGTAAGGACTCGAGCTAGAACAAGTGGAAGTAGTGCGGTTGCCTTGATTACGCTCAGCGCGTAAGTTAATGATCTTTGTTAATTAGGGCATGGATCGGCCGCGATGGCTGGGGATGTTGATTTTGATCTGCCTTCTGTCGGTTGGTCAAGGGAGAGGTAATCGCCTCTTTTCTATTTCATAATGGATGTTTCGATTGAAGTGATTGTTGAATTTCCATACGCAGTTACGATGCTGCTCGAAGGTTTTGGTAAAGTTCGTGGTTTTGGATGAAATCTTGGCTTTTTAGTTTTTGTTTTCACTTTGTTTTTTGTTGTATTTGTTCTTTTTATGTTTTTGGATCCATCGAGATATAACCTTTTGCAAGATTCTGTCTTTTTTGCTGAACCGTCCGAGGAAAAATGGAGTGGAAAAAAAAAATCTTGCTATGGAGCTAACTGTTTATACTCATGTTTTTTTTTGGTCATCTGTCGTTCTTGTATCTGAAAAAGGGTATCGCTTTCGGCTTGTTCTGGAGCTATTTCTTTAGATGGATGGGCTGAAAATATGCGAAATAGATGAAACTTTCTCCTCTTTCAAGGAAAAAAGTAATTCTAAAGCATGATCATCTGGACTTCTTCGTGGCGTTTAGCATAATGCTCTGGAGTCGTTGGTTCTCATAATTTACTTTGCTAGGTGCAGCTTTCCTTATCTTCGCTACTCTAGGAAAATACTTGCCTTTACTAAGTAGTATTTCTCTATACCGCTTGAGCTCTCCGTTCCTTTGTTGAATTTTCCTGTAGTAGTTTACAAATTTCTTTTTCCGTAAATGTTTGTTTCTGTGGTCAGAACAATAAGTGAATTTATAAATATCTAATTTGCATTATTGATAAATTAGATCTTATGGATACCTAATATTTGTCTAATAGGCACGCAACTTTTCCATATGGGCACCTTGTAATCTTAGAAATCAGTAAGCTCATAAGGAAGAAGACAAATAGAGCTTGCCCCCTTTTTCTTTTTTCTTTTAGTCTTTCCATTCGTTTCTTCACATGAGGAAATAACTCTTTTGGGGAACAATGACAAGTGATGATAACAAGAAAAACAAAACAGATTCAAACACTGACATGGTATGCGCAGCTGGTTCAATCTGCCTATGTGGATCTAACAATGGGGATGGGGAAGTTTTTTTTTTTAATTTAAAAAACACATAACTCATTAGTGTATATAACAAATCTGGAGATATGGGTAGTGTAAAAACTAGGAACTACTTAACTTATGATACGAGAGTGAAATATTGCAGGGTTACTGATCTCAATAATTGGGCTATAGCAATAAACAATATGAAATATGCAATGGCTAAGGACAACATATCATGAAATCTATCTGTTAAACTTTTGTTTCCTGTTGAAACTGCTATCAGATCTTTTCTACGTAAACAGTGGTAAATAAAACTATTGTTGGAACAGTGCTGAAATATGCATTTACTTTGTCAAAATGTAATAAAATTGTTGTATTTTATTTTGAGGTTATCAAACTTGTTTGTCAATTCTTGCTGCTGAGCTACATTAATGAGTTTGAGGTCTCCCTGATCACAGAACTTAGGATCATTGAGAAGGACTACAGTCATGTATATAACCATACTCTTGCGATGATACTCGTCGAGTACGCTTCTGCTGTAAGTTGATGTTCCAACTCTTAAAGAAGACTATTTATGTTCATTACCACACTATAGTTCATATGGTCTCCTCATCAACACTTGGTTGTGAACCTTTTACAAGGGGCTAAATTTGGGCTGTCCCTTTTGTATTCAATTTGGACTGCTTATGATAATACAAATAAGCTAGAATTTTTCTCATCTAGCATGTGACTGAGATCCAGTATATGGTGTTAAAACTTGGATCTCACTTTTTGATGTCACTTTCCATATAAAGTAACGTTCTTGGTTACTACATTAATATTTCCATCTATAATCCATTTTATGTAATATTATCTGTCAAGTCCTCTTTACCTTAGAAGCAGATCTATTCTGCAGGTTTATATGTCAGATCTAACTGCATTATTTACATGGACTTGCTCCAGATGTACTGATTTAACAAAGGTTAGTGGCTAGTGGATTGTTTGATATTCTTTTGGCATTTTAATGATCAAATTTCATTGGTAGCTCGAGTAACTGTCTTGTTCAAATAGGGTTTTGAGATGATAGAGCTGATTGTTGATGTTAAGAACTGTCTACAGGTATGTTCCAATATCAGAAAGATCTATACATATCCAACCAAAATAGTTATTCTCATTTTATTCCATGCACCTAAATACCAAGAATTGAACAAGTTATGCATACAGGCATATGTTGGTGTTGCTCATGATCTTAATGCTATTGTAATTGCTTTCAGAGGAACTCAAGAGAACAGGTATTGGTGACTGTTTCTGTGTTGGTGTGTTGCCAATGAATAGTACATTCATTGTTGCAGTTGGAATAATTATATAGCTGAGGCCAAGTTGTATACAACTAATGTGATGAAGCAAATATAAAGTGACTTCTGAGTTTAGTGTTAGAACTGTAGATGGTTATTGGGGTATTATTATATTTAATTTCACGTATTGCATAATCAAAAACATGTATCAGGTAGTTTAACTTACTAAAACGTATCATCTTGTTTAATACTAGAGGATTTCATGAATACTTGTTCTGTTCTCCATGGCCAATGTAGCTGTCATCATATGTTTTTATGAAAAACAAATTAACTGACAATTGTGTGACCAGAAGTATAAAGAGAATTTTTTTCTAATAGATAAGAACGGAACATCCATGAAACTCGATATCGTGTGTTTAGATATCAGGATCTTATGAGTATTTCTTCTGATCTCCATGTTCATTGCACACCCATTGTATTAGTAAAACACACTAGATAATTGTAAGAGAGTAATTATATGTATCTTGATCACAATAAACTGATTTAAAAAAAAGATCAATATTGGTGATATAAAAAAATCAAATTCAAAGAAGACCTACATATTTGATGATTGATTGCTATGATCGATAGTGCTAGAAGAGTAGAGGAATTCTTAATAGCCATCACTATATAGGTTTAAATATCCTTGGCTTTACTTTAGGTATGGTGTTGTACTAAAACTTAATGGCATGGGAAATTCATGTAGTCTACTGTAGTAGTTGTTAGGAATGGAAGAATTTTATTTTTAAATATGTTCTGGTTTGAACATGTCAGTAAAACTCTAATAGGAATATAGTCAGATGCATCATGCATAAGGCTTTTCTTCATGTGTGAATTGCATTTTTTTTTGCTGGCGCTTGTTTCAGAAATGGTTATAGCAGTTGTATGTTATCACTTGCAATATTAGCTGGGCATTTAGTCTGGGCATTGCAGTATTTTGATAACTGAATCTTGTCAATTTTTTCCCCTCTACAAATCTTATTCGATATATAAGGATTGCTTTGTTTCGGCAGCATTCGTAATTGGATTCAAGATCTATTTTGGAAGCAGCTAGATTTGAATTACCCAGGCATGCCTGATGCTATGGTGAGTGATGCTACTTTACAAATTTGTAACCATACCCTTGGGTTCGAAATATTTGTTGGTGGGTAGTTACATCGGTACTTGTCTTATTAAAGGTGCACCATGGTTTTTACTCTGCTTATCATAATACGACCCTGCGTCCTGGTATCACCAGTGCTGTTCTGGAGGCTAGGGAATTATATGCAGACATTCCTATCATGGTCACAGGGCATTCAATGGGTGGGGCTATGGCTTCCTTTTGTGCGCTGGATCTCACAGTAAGCATCCTGTTATTAATTCTTTGTATGTTATTTGAGATGATCTGAGCCGTATTGAGTATCATTTCTGGATTTTGATCATCATATTTGGCATTCTTTCTGTCATTTTTAAGGTGATTGTACATGGGAAATACATCTTGCCTTCTGTTTGGAGTTTATTGGCTCTTCACGTTTATATTTTATAATCTATTATCAGCAAACACTTTCAGCGCAAAGGTTACATTTTTAGTATATCTAGGATACAGTTTTTTTTGCAAGCTTGTTATCAAACTCTTATTCACAAACATAGTTATATAATAGAAGGCTTGTTTATAAGAAGGATTAATTCCTTTATGTGAATTTTAGTGATTACTTCATTATCTTTTGACAGCTTAATGTGGCAATATTGGTTGTAGTTTTGCAAATGAGTTTCTTTTAAAGGCATGCAATTCTTTTATAGGTCAATTATGGACTGCACCATGTTCAACTCATGACATTTGGGCAACCAAGAATCGGCAATGCTGCATTCGCTTCGTACTTCCACAAACATGTACCACATGCCATTCGAGTTACCAATGAGCATGATATGGTGCCCCATTTACCACCATATTATTCTTACTTTCCGCAGAAGACATACCATCACTTCCCAAGAGAGGTATGTGATTAAGTAACGCAAATGCCATGTGCATCATGATAAGCTCACCGAATGTTCTTGCAACTACACGATTGAGTTCCATGAGCTGAAACGAAAGCCCTCATCATCTCCTTGATATTTGCAGGTATGGGTCCACAATGCAGGATTAGATAGCCTTGTTTATGTGGTCGAACAGATCTGTGACAGTTCTGGTGAAGATCCTTCTTGTTCCAGGTACAAGTTGAATGCCATCGATGCCCCAATTCTGATTCAACTTCTGGTGCTCATATCGTTAACTGATTTTTCACTTTCTCTGCCAAAAGGTCCGTAAGGGGCAACAGCATCTCTGATCACCTCGAGTACTTTGGCGTTAGCATGGAGGCCGAGACTTGGGGCTCATGTGGGATTGTGTTCTACGGCAATGTTGCCGAGTACCAAGTAGACATTGCAGGAAACATAGTGTTATCGAAGTGGCCTTCTGCTTCATCAGTTCTACCGCAAGGTGAAGAAGAAAATAGAGGCAGCAGTTCTATGTAGGCATCAAACCTGGCCAATGAACATATTGTACATAGTTAATGGGGCTGTTCTAGTGTGGGTGCAATTGCCGAAGGCGTAAATGTGTACATTATGCAGACCATTTAAATGATTTATTTATAATCTGTTTGATCGTTATCATCGTCATTATGTGAGAATTCTTTTTTTTTTATCTCATCGTTTTTCTTTATAGTTTGAATGAACACAGTTTTTTTCTTCTTTTAGTCTTAAGATGATAAATATTTGGATTTATGAAAATTTCACTCTGCTTATTGGGTAAAAATTAGAAGGCCGTTCATATAGGTGTCTTATTTTCAATTAAAATTAAATGGGCATCTCATTTAAAATAAATTATATGAAAATTAATTTTAAGATTTAGAGGGTGTTTGGTTAAATTTATTAAAAACAGCTTATAAGCTCGTACAGTTTATAAGTTGTTTTAGGAGCTTATAAGTTGTTAGGTCTTATTTTAAAAATAAGTTGTTAAAGTGTTTGGGTGAACTTATTACAATCAACTTAAAAATATTGATGTGTTTTGTATTATAAGATCTTTTTATTAATAAAATTACCAAAAAGGGTATAATATTATTAATAGAGGGTTTTGAGATTTTTATTAATAGAGAGTTTTGGGCGAATTTTTGCATCGGGGGAGAGAAAATTAGAAAGAGGCGTTAGCGGAGAAGATGACACAACGTTGGAAGAAAAGTCGACGGAGATAAAAAGATATTAAGCTTATAAAAATCTATCGAGGATAAGATGGAGATTTATGAAATTATATAAGGATATTTTAGAGAAACAAATTATTAAAATAAGATCTTTTTTAAAAAAGTAGGTCTTCCATACTTTTTTAAAAACAACTTATAAGCTCCAAAACAGTTTATTTTGAAAGCTTATAAACTATTTGAAAAAAAATTTACTAAACAAATTTGAAGAGCTTATAAGCTCCAAAACAGCTTATAAGCTGTTTTAGAGAGCTTATAAGCTTAGCCAAACACCCTCTTAGACGGTAATAGTTGACTGTTAACTTTTATAACGTGCAACAACTGTTGTTAATTTTTACAATATGAAGTAGCTGTTACGTATAGAAGTTAGTTACTAATTTCTATAACAATATGATTAACTTAAAATAATATTTTATTGAGTAAAATAAATCAAATAAATTTCATTACACCCATCTTTTGTGTATAAGTTAGATGCTACAATGTGTAAAAGTTCGTTGTTAGTTTTTATAACAGTGTGGTTAATTTATGTTAATTTTGCTTATTTGAGAGAGATAATTTGATTTAAATAATATTTCAATGAGCACAATAAATTAAGGGTACGCCATCACACCTTTACATTTGAAATGAACATTATATCATCACGATCGGTCATGTAGAAATTAGTAGCTAGTTGTTATAATGTGTAGTAGTTGACGGTTAACTTTTACAATAATGTAATTAACTTAGGTTAATTTTACTTATTTGAGAGTAATAATCTGATTAAAATAATATTTCAATGAATAAAACAAATTAAGTCGCATTCACTACATTTGAAATGAATATTATTTAATTATGGTTAACTACGTAGAAATTAGCAGCTAGCTACTATAATGTATAGAAGCTAACTAACCGCCAGCTTCTATAATAGTATGATTAACATATATTAAATTTGCTTATTTGAGAATGATAATTTAATTAAAATAATATTTCAATAAGCAAACTAAATTAAGAGGATTCTATCACACCAATTACATTTGAAACGAGCGTTATCTAATTACGATCGACCATATAGAAGCTAGCAACTAGTTGTTACAATGTGTAGCAGCTGGTTGCTAACTTCTACACATTATAACAGCTATAAGATAGTTTCTATAAGTTGTAGTAGCTACTGGTAGCTGCTACAATAATGGTGAATCAAGGATATTTTTGAGATAAAATTATAGATAGGATGTCCATTTGAGATCATAATTTCCTCTAAACTCGATGAAAGATTCACTATTTGACCAGAATAAAGAAGGGTATGAAGGGATTACCAATATCTGATATTATATATATATATATATATATATATATATATATATATATATCTTAAATTTTATATATGATGTTAATGTTAATATATATTTTTTAATGATAATTAGGGCTGAGCATTCGGTCAAAACTGAACCGACCGAACCGAATAGACCGAAAATCAAATAAACTGATTTTTTTAAACCAACCGAACCGACCGAATTCTATACAAAAACCGAATCGACTGAACCGATAAAAGATCGGTTAATTCGGTTTTTGACCGAATTAACCGAATTTTAAAACTTTATTTGATTTTAATTAAAAAAAGAAGAGATTTTATTTTATTTATTATATTTTTAAATAAAAATAAATTAATAAATATTTTTATTCGGTTTAATCGATTTATTCGGTTTAACCGAATTACAAAACTTAAAATCGAAACCGAACCGAATTCATCAAAAACCGAACCGAATTTAAAAAACAAAACCGAAAACATTAACCGAACCGAATTCCTAAATTCGGTTGATTCAGTTCGGTTAATTCAGTTTTATCAAATTTTTGCTCACCCCTAATGATAATAGTCGGATGGATAGGAGAAAAATTATTATTATAAAAAATATTTTATCTTTTAATAGGTATGAATACAACTGAATATATGATATTCCATGGATATAAAGATAGAGGATATATAATTCAACTTGAATTCCACCATTATCATCCCTATTTGATATTTTTTATAAAAGGAATGTATATTTAATGTTTCTTTTAATTTTGATTTTTTCCTCCAAATTTATTTACTTTAACTTCACTATCTCTTTTAGTTTTATAAACTACATCGATTGACCGACAATAAATCCTTTATAAGCAAACTATTATCTTAGGATATAGTATAAATGGTAGATGTATGATATTTTTAATATAATAGTCAGGGGTTGATTATCAGGAGCTGATGACCTAAGATTTATCCCATCATATATCTAATGCTTGTGTACTTATATTTATCTTCCTACATATATGTAGGATCGATACCGGAGGCGTTAAGATAATAAATCTATTTTTTTATAAGCTAACTATTATTTTATAAATCTAGAAGGTTATGGGTAGCAAATTGGAATTTTTTTCCCGTCAATTCAATTAAAATATTAATCAAAATTGGATAAGACTGAATGCCCAAATAATATTACACATGATATTACAAATAATCTTTTTAAAATCTCACAAACGGTACTTTAATAAATTTCTCATGAGACATTCTTTCTCCTCACCTTTCAAATCACTGGTTCTTTCCTTTTTTTTTTTTTTTTATTGTTTTACTTTCATTCTCTCTTTCACACTATATATATATATATATATATATATATATAAATTACCTTGATAGATAAAAACTCTCAAGACAACACATCAAGGTTTACAAAATATAAAAGTTTAGTCCTCTACAAATGAGATAAACTCATTAATCAACACCGAATCGAATCACATAGTCATGCACTCAGTCCAACCATACAATCATGCATCAAATGAGCACAATCCACCCATTACAAGCAAATGCATATCTCAAGCAAACTTCATGTACAAAAACATCACACAATACATCATTAAAACACCAAGCATGAGGAAGACACATCAAGCCGAAGCACAAAGCAAGAGGGAGAAACACCAAGTCGGAGCATAGTGGACCAAGGAAAGAAATACTATGCCGGCTTTAGATCCATAAACTGGTACATATGAATTTGAACTTTCCAAAATATCCAATCAATATCTGGAGCAATCCCTTGATAACGACATCTATTACGAGCTTCCCATACAAAGTAAATCAAGCTAGAGATACCTAGATGCCGGATCTTCATCCTCCGGCTTCCATCCTTGTAGTGCCGCCTAAAGATCTGCTGCATTTCATCAAAGGATTGAAAGTTGTGATTGATATCTAGCTACTGTTTTACTTGGCACCAAAGACCACAAGCTCTGGGGCATTTAAAGAACAAATGATGATTAGATTCTATTTGGTGCCGCCACAAAACACATTTTTTGTTTGATTCATACTCCATTTTATCTTTGGTTCTTAAGTGCCCAAGTGCAAGCATCTATAGAATGAAGCGATGTTTTAGCATAATTTCCAATCTCCACACCATTGAATTCCAAGTAACCTCCGGACCCGTAGGCATGATAAACTCATAAGCATTCGCTATACCTTTGGTCTTACCAACAAACTAATCTATCATTCTTATATTTGCTCCTCCAACTCCATTTGACCCCACTAATATCTTGTTTTGTATCTCTATAAGTCTTTGATCAAAGGTGAGTATGAAGCCTTAGTTTGCCATGCCCAAAAATTTACATCTTTCATATAGTGTTGATGTACCCACTTAACCCATAGAGAATTTGTTTTAGCTTAAATGCCCCATAATATTTTGCTTAATAATGTTTTACTCCATGTAAAAAGATCCCTAAGACCATACCCTCCATCATGCTTATGTAAACAAATCTTTGACCATGCTATAGGCGGACACTTTGAAGACTAAACAAACATACAACAAATAGCTTTGATTTTGTCAATTACACAACTAGGAATTGGAAACATAGAAAGCCAAAAACATTCCATACCTTGAAGAACCATACCTACCAGTTCCAAGGGTCCGACATAGGATAAGGTATGCTTAGGCCATGCATTGATCCTCTTTGTGATAGCGTCAAGAAGAGGAGTCCCTGCCCGACAAACGAACAACATCTCCCTTGGAATAGTGACAAATGAAACCTAAATACATAGCCACTCAACTGTACAAGTATAATAATAACCTGCAACCCACACAGCTAGAAATAGAACACAACCATGCAGTTTAATATACTGTGCACACGACTGGATCAACAACCATGTAGTTGTATACATAGCCCCCACGACTGGAAATAAAATAAAATATAGCGGAAGACATAAAGGAAAACCCATAAATAAAAAACAATAGACTGCTAGCTGCTAGACTTTACACAACAAATAACAAATGAATAAAAGTAGCCACAAGGCTAAACACCAAGTCCATGACAAAATCATTATAATGCCAAGTATAAAAAATCCAAAGAAATGCAAGAAAAACATAAAACAAAGTAAAGACCGTTCTCCAATATGATGTGAGACTGATAGACAGGATACTCCAAACGACTCCACAATCATCTACTTGCTACTTGAGGAAAAAGAGAATACACATATAGGGTGGTGAGTATGGGTGACTTAGCGGATAATAGACAAGATAGTGCATGATCTATGTAAAGCATGGAGATCAAAGTATACAGTTTCAGTAGGGAAATAAAACATGATCATATATGACATAATGAATGCACATAACCCTAATTGACATAATTAATGTACATAACCATAACTGGTATAATGACTGCACATAATCATAACTGACATAATGAATGCACAGAACAATTACTGGCATAATGACTGCACATAATCATAATTGACATAATAAATGCACATACCCAATTTGGATCCAACACCCATGGTATAGTGATCAGTAAACTCATTATGGATCATCAACAGATCTGTTCATAATACCTAAACAATATAATCGACAGTATATACATGCATAACAATGAACATGTATGAAGTATGACAACCATATGCGATAATCATATCTCAAGCATGTGCAACAATTATAAGCAAATGCAGATATATCTCTGAAAGATCCACCACACATCATATATAATATACACGTGCATGCAACATGGTCACTCTCGCCCACCACTCAAGACACCATGACCCCTGTGTACCGAGAGACCGGAACAATGACAACTGTTCTACCCTCCATATACCATTATAGAGTGGCTGAGGTGGACAATTAGCTAAGTAGTTATCTAACTACATAGCATCGGGGTCCTTGACTGCTCACATATCTAGTCCCTTGACAACTGTACTACCCTCCCGAAACCACTTCTCTTGAGTGTCTTAAACGGACAGTGTATAACACCGAGTGGTCGAGTGAGCATGATAAGACTAGCTCCACTCTAAGCTACCACTCTCCCTCAGTGGCCGAATGAGCAATAAATATGACTGATAGTCAGCTCATACCGCAAGGGAGCAGTGACCGTAAACTAGCTCATACCACAAGTGAGCAATGGTCGTCAGCATGCATATAGTGCAATGATAAACATGATGTAAATAATCATGATACCGACATGACCATTATCAATGCAACATCCCAATCCACATAAGTACCTCCAGTACATGATCTATCAATCAATAAGTTTATAAGTTTGAGTAGATGTAACAGGTGTCTACTAATCTACAAATATAATAAGTAGCAACACCAGACACGTACACACTAGACACATACACATCCTATAACATAAATATAATCATCATGATACCTTCAAGAATCACACCAGACACATGTGCTCACCCAACACAAGTATAATCGGCATGATTCCTCTGATAATACACACCAGACACATGTATATATACAATATATGTATGATCAACATAATTTCTCCAATACTATGCCCTAGACACGTGTGCATACACAATATGCAAATGGATGGTCAATATGGTGCTCCTATAATACATACGAAACATATGTACACTCAACAATATATACATAATCAACATGTTAACATAGTCAACAAGATATCCCCTATCATACATATTCTACATTTGTATACATAATAGAGTATAGATATCCAAAGCCAAGACTGTATATGAAATAACTAGATCATCTCTAAGGTTAAGCAGGTAAGTATCAAGCAAGATAATAAATGAACAAATTTAAGGCAAAGCAAACTAATCCATCAATCAAAATAATCATGCACTAAGTTCAAAAAACTATAGAGTCAAAGGAAGAAGTACCCGTTTTTATTTTTTGATATGATCATGCCAAACGATCCCATGTTGAAATGCTTGTCTCGAATCAAAGTCTTGCATCGATATATTTTACCTAGCTAAATTCATATGAATTAAATAGCTAAATAAAATCTTCAAAACTAATTAGGGTAACTCTAATCAAACACGATCATTGATTAACTCCAATTAATGATTAACTTCAATCAATCCCAATTTCCTTAATTAAATCTAATTTATTTTGTCATTAACCCTAATCTAATCCATCAAAATGTTTATATTAGGTTTAACCCAACATCAACCATAATCATTTCATAACTAAAATCAAATCCAGTTCATACACAAAATTACCTCCATGACTTACCCAAATTCGATTGCACCATTGTTGACTCATAGCTAAAGAAGCGTGCTACCGGAAATTCATGGTCGAAGCTACTGTGAAGCTGTTGTCAGAAGTAGGGTCGGAGCTACAATGGCTGATCCAACAACTACAAACATTCCAAACCAATTCACATAATCTTAATCACTCCAAAATTATCACAAACCTCAATCTATATCAACTACAATCAAAACAGTATTCTAAACTCCAAACTCCTCCATTCGTTACCTTCCTTGTTTCTGTCGAAGGTTCACTACTTCATCCATATCTCTACCTGAGTAGCAACCCATTTCTCACCAGAAGGAAGGGCAGCGATTGTGGTAATGGTGTGGAGAAGAGGTACCTATGACAAACCTCACTGTGGAAGCACAACGACTGCTCGCGATAGGGGAAAAAGAAGAATGACACCGACATCGGCTTGCTCACGTCGATGGAGGAACAGTACCAGCTATTGGACGCGTGAAGATCCATCAACAGCAGTTGGATCGTGATTGATCAAGGATGCATGCATGGTTGATATTAAAGGAGAAGGGGTGACTGAGGTAAAGGGCAACAACCACAGTTGCGCTCCTTGCTCTCAGCCAAATCCAACCCAATGTGAGACGACTCAGGTGGAGAAGGAGACTGTGGGACGGAGTAAGAGCATGGCAATGGTGGATCTAAGTCATCACAACAGCGATGTCGGGATCGGTAGATGTGGGGGAGGAGCAACCCAATGACTCTTGGTTGATGGTGCTTTGAGGATGCGACAATCCGGTGATGGAAATGGACGGTGATGTCAAGCAAACCAAGCGACGCAGCATGGGCGACAATGTCGGCAAGGAGATCGGGAGGATGAGGGGATCAGGTGAGGATGAGAGAAATGAAACCTAGGTTTTTATTATATACTTAGGGTTTAATCAATTTAACTCTAAGTTAATTACTTAATCAACTTCCACTTAATGGTTATTCTAAACAGTTTTCCTCTGAGCCTAATAGATTTATCTCCTTAAACGTATTATATGAACTTCGTTTAAATCTTGAAAAATTTCTAAAAATTCTTAGAAAATTCTATAAGATTATTTCTCCAATAACACTTATTATTTAATTTGTCGTATCTTACATATCAATTCCAAGCGCTCAATATATGATAAGGTATGCTTAGGCCATGCATTGATCCTCTTTATTATAGCCTCAAGAAGTAGTCCATAATTTGTAATCCTTAGTTTTTCCGTCGCTAATAGAATACCCAAGTATCAAAAAAGGAAAATTACCTTCATGAAAACCCATAAGATGGAGCAATCGATTCTTTAAGGTGGTATCCACTCAATATATACTTGTGTTTTTTGTGGATTTGACCTAAGTCCCAAAATCCCACGAAAATAATCTAAGCAATCCGCTAGATGTTGCATAGATGATTCATCTACATAGTAAAATAACATTAAATCATCAACATATAAGATGTGTGATACACATCTCCTTACAAATTGGATGAAAATGAAAAGAAGATAATATGGAGATTGCCTTAAGCTTCTTTGGTAAAACTTCCACACACAAGCCGAATAGTTAGGGGAAAAGGGGATCTCCTTGCCTAAGTCCTCTTTTGCCACTAAAAAACTCATATATGCCACCATTCAAAGAGATGGAATAGGAAACCGTAGTGACACATGCCTTGATCCACTCACAAAATCGTTGACAAAAACCAAAACCAACCAGGCCAACCATAAGGAAATCCCAATCAATCATATAAAAAGCCTTATTTAAATTTATCTTGACCATGCATCCAGGAGAGATCCTTTTATGGGCATACTTCCGAAGCAACTCTTCAGTTAAATATATGTTATCACCTATAGAATGCCCCTGGATGAATGCTACTTGAGTCAGATCCAATAAGTAATCCAAGTTGTGATAACAGGCCAACATGAATTTTAGCAATAACTTTGTAGAATACATTACAAGATATTGACATATAATTTGAAACACCCATAGCATAATCTTCCTTTGGCACTAGTGAGATCAAAGAGTGGCCCCATTGCTTAAGTAGCTTGCCATGATGAATTTTTTTTGCACAGTTGCAATAAAATTGTTACCAACAATATCTCATAAAGAAATGAAGAATTTCAAACCATAACCATCCGGGTCTGGAGCTTTTCCACCTCTAATATCATGTAAGGCAGCTTTGATCTCTTCTTCATCAACCAACTTACACAAAATCTCATATCGACCCACTGTTAACTTCCACCCCATAAGCACATTGTGTCCAAAATGTTACATACATCTTTTTGGCCAAGTAAACCAGTGAAGTAATCAACAAACTTCTCTGCTACTTCACCTATGCTTGTGGTTTGCTTTCTATTCATTTTTTTTAGTGTGATAATTGCATTTCTTTTGTTATTTATCTTCACCATATCATGAAAAAATTTTATACTTTTGATCGCACTTCTCAAGTAGACCTTTTTTGCTCTTTGTTGATAAAATTGTCTTTCTACTTTCGCTAGTAGAATAGCTTTCTTTCTTCTGTGGCTATACTCCGTGAGAGTTGGACCATCATCTAGAATGCCTCTTTGTACGTCCTCTAGCTCTACTTTTGCTCTCCTCACTTTCTCCAAAATGTTGCCAAAATGTTTCTTGTTTAACTCCCTCAAGCATTTCTTCAATCGAAACAACTTTGTCTTGAGAATAAATTGAGCATTACCCATTGCCTGAGTTGCCCATGTGTCCCCTACAACGTTCTTGAAATCTTCATGTAATGACCACATATTGAGGAATTTGAAAGCCCTATTTGATGGTTGGTTCTTGACTAATGTGTGCACAATGGTACATGAATGATCCGAGAGACATCTAAGGGGCCATAAATTTTGTAGAAGTTGTTGGATCATTACACACGTGAGAGGAGGGGTGAATCATGTGGTTTTAAAAACTTCTTCTTTTTAGTTTTATAAATACAAGTATACAATGGAAAAACTAAGTATGAAAGCAAAACAGAAAACTTAGTTGGTTACTTAGTTCGGAACCTTTGACTACTCCTACTCTAAGATCCATGATCCCTCAGACCGTATCGATGGACAATCCATTATAATCCTCTTTCGAAATTACCAGAAGAGGAAATTGAGTATAATAAAATCAAAAGGACAAGTGTAACAACCTACACTTTCCTTAATGCAGTAATTAAACAATTAACAATACTTTCATTACCCAACACGTGAAGATTCTCGGATCGAGCTCGATATTGAATGACTTCTCTACAGTAGTAGGGTGTAGCATCATCGCAGCATGATAATTAACATTTGTTGATGTTATTTTAGCTCTTATACTTGGCATTTTCTCATCGTCTCGTTCAATTAAATATTGTTTAGCACCATGATTTACGAGTTAGGATATAATTTGGAGCTTGTTATAATTTCTCCCTAATTTTGGCATTATTTCATGATTTTTGTAGAGAATCAAAGATGAGCCATGGAGTTGATTAAACCGGACTAATATCTAGCCCAAGAAGTTCATTATAGAAGAAGCAAGGTTCAATTCAATTGGAGATGATATACATTCAATTTGATTCCAACCCATTTCATAAAGCCAATCCATTGAGCTTAACTCAAGTCAAATCGTCTCACTAAAACCCTAACATCTCCACTGAACCAGACCCAAACCAGGTTCACAACCGATTCAAACCCAGGTATAAACCCAGATTTTGGCATGGTGAACAGTGGCTTGCTCTACCATTCACTGTACTGTTCTTCTTCGCGTGATGCAAAGGCCCATCCCTTCTTCCATATCTGCATCTCAGTATGACTTCATCAGCATTGAGGTCTTCAACAACTAGCGACTAGCTTCCGATCATCTAGAATCACTGGCGAGAAGTGTCCCGACGGTAATTCTATTTTTGTAATTCTCTGCTTCGCCCACTGATTGGAGCCATTTCTCTGATCCAGTGGTTCATCTTCACCTCAACAACATTGGCGGCATTCCTCTGGTGACACTGAGCTTCTTCCGACGACAATCCATCATTCGCAGCCTTCATTTAGGTTCAACAATTTTGGTTTTCAAAAATCCAGTTTTTCATTCGTTGATAGTTCCTGATTGATCCTCACTGCTGGAGGGGTTTCTTGGGCATGCTAAGCTCTTCATGACTGAGCTTGTAGCTAAGGTTTTCTTCTTCATCACCGCATGAAGTATTCACTGTGGTTCCTTGTGTGACGACAAGGGGAAGAACTTTTGAAGTGTGATTAGGGATTAGAGATGTTTTTGTTCTTTTAGTTTTTGAACTCTTGTTGATGTAATTTTGTTATTCAACTTTTGTTCTTGCAATTTTAATTCCATTTTTAGTTTCTGAACTCTTGTTAATGCAAGTATGTTATTAAGCTTTTGTTCATACAATTTCAGTTCAATTTTTAGTTTTTGAATTCTTTGTTTATGTAATTTAGTTTTTATATATCTTGTTTCTGTTAACTTAGTTTCTATAATTGAGTTCTACATTTCTGTTAATCTAATTCTTGCAATTGAGTTCTTAATTACTTTTGGAAAATTCTTGTAAGTTTGATTAGTTGATTTTGTAATCTAGCATTGCTTTGTTTAGTTTAAGTTTTCTTGAGCTATAATTTGTTTCTCAAGTGCCCATGAACTCAAATTCTGTTAAGAAATTATTGGCAGATTTGGATTTCAACCTGTAGTGGCTTAAATTCCGTGATCTTAGTTTGTATTGATTAGTTGTTCTTCTCTTTTGTTGAGTAGTTGAGTTGTATTGAGTTAATCTTTAAGCCTAGTTATTCTTTTAGGATCCTTAGGGTTAGATTATTATTTGTTAAGTTGTTCATATTTTTATTAGGGTTTACATTATGTTTTAGATTAGATTTAATCAATTCACATTTCCGTTACTTGTTTGCATTTCATTCCTTATGCTAGGTTGTAATCCAAAAACCAAACAACCCCCAATTTTAAGGTGATAACCCCTCAAAAAAAAAGTTTTAAATCTAAATCAAGCATTCATCTATTAGTTTTCTTGAGAGATTTAACTTGGGCCCTATACTACATCATTTCTTTAGTGAAGGTGAGGGTTTTTAAATACTTAATTAATTTGGAGTCTATTCGTGACACTTAGTATGAACTACTATCATGGCACTGCTAGAGGATGAAGTTAGAGCAGTTAAGAACTCAAAAGATCGCTTGTAGAAGTCATGAATGAGTTGTGTCTTGAATGATGCTCGAACAGAGCTTATATAAGCCGTGGAAGGCGCCTTTAGCCTCCTTCGAGGTGCCTCGACAAGCAAATTTTATCCCCTATCTTCGATAATGATAAAATTTGTAACCTTCAGTCTTTATCCTCTGGAAGGCGCCTTCAAAGCTCTTCAAGGTGCCTTTAAGCAAGCTCAAGGCGCCTTCAGAAGTATACGAGGGGCCTCCAACTACTGGTTTGACATAATAATCTTCTAGAGGCTATATCTTTTGACTCCGAATTTAGAATCATGCTCTGTCAATTGCCACACATGCAGAATATGAAGGTCTACATTTGTCTCTACAACATTGAGTTAGAAAAATATATACATGAATAGTTTATATAGATTTATGAGTTAGATTCTATCTCACTGAGATCAGGATCTAGTTATAGTCTCAGTTTAGGTTCTCAAAAAGGACCTAAGCTGGGCATGCACCTAAAGTCCTTAATTAGGACTCATCCTCACTAAAATACTCTCCTCCAGTGACTTACCTCAACTTACCAAGTGTCAAGTTACATTCTCGACGTCTAATCTGACCTACTAGGTCTTCTTGTTGGAATCACACATCCGGACTTTGCCAATGGAGAATCGAACATCCTGACCTCCTGCCGGAATCACACATCCGAACTTCAATGCATCGGGAATCGCACATCCCGACTAGACTTCCTGCCTGGTGTCTAGTCCTCTTGACCCGTCAAGTTAATCAACCCTGCATACTTGGTAATAAGGTTAGATCACAAACACATATAACTTTAATCCACTTATCATTCATCAAAATTTAGGTTTGACTATTAGTGCCAAATACATTAACATAAGCATCAAAATCTGTCATTAACCAATAGGAGTTTACTAATGCTCCATCTAGATTACAAGAAACATTACCATTAGACCATGTAAGACATCATCCAATAGATCAGAGATCTATTAAACCACAAGTTTGTGCAAAAATTTGTAAGTCTCTTATTTCATGATTTGTAACTGGAGATCCACCTTACTTTTTATGAATAGATAGGAAAGAGTTAAAATCTCCCATGATCATCCAAGCATCAGAAATGGTGCTACCTAGATCTGTGAGTGCCTCCCATAAAGGTCTTCTTGCAACAATAGAGTGCAACCCATAAACGTAGGTCACTAAGAAGCCCCTACTAGAAATGTGACATCGAACATAACAATGTATATATTGATCGGTGGTTATAATAATACTCATATCAACCTTTTACAAATCCCAAAGTAGTATGTGACCATGATTAGTGTAACACCCGTAAATTTTTTCTATTCTAAAAGAGCAAAAACAAATAGAAGAAGAGAAAAGAAATAAAAATATATACATAAATGACCCGGACTAGGATTTGAACCCTAGACCATTGATCTAAGATTGATTTAAGTAGCCATTAGGGTGGTGGTAAAACATCACATTGGAAATATAAAACTATTTATTATATGTAGATTATGTGTGAAGAGAAGCTTTAACTTCCACTTAGTATAAAAGGGAATGGAAGAGACCAAAACCTAACTTTTCATTTCCTCTTCTCCTCTCTAGCCGAAACTTCCTCTATCCCCTTTTAAGTTTTCGGCCAAGAACCTTAGGGTTCCAAGTTTCTAAGTTCTTCAAGAGGAGGATCTAAGAGGAGAGTTTTCATAAGGATTAGTACGCGCGTGAAGGGTGACTTGGAGATTAAGGCATACAAGAGAGAATTATCTATCCTACACCTTATAATAGTAAGATATAGCGAAAGGATGTAAGTACCACTCACTTGCAGTATGAGTTGATTCGATGATCCAAGTTGTGATATGTTTTATGCATGTTAAGAAGATACATGTTGTGATATATTTTATAAATGTTAAAGAAGATATATGTTATGATTGTAAGAGGCCCTCTAACGTTTTGGGATTAAGAGCACGTTTGGAGTATCTTGAATTGCTTTCCATTTAGTTTTGGGGCTATGAAGCATATTCAAGTACCCTAAAGTGCTTCCCTATAAGTATGGGAGATTAAACGCACATAAGGTGCTTGTTTAAATGACAAATAAGTGTGAGTATAAGAAAACAAAATTTAAAAGAAAGTATTTTACTTTAAAGTGGCATGTACTGGACACAAGGTCCATGGGTGGACTCCTAGATCGTCCCTATGCCCTAGATCGCCTAGTAGTACCTTAATAGGTTCGGGATTAACTACCATGAATCTTAGTAAGGATGCACATAAAGTGGTACAATGCCGGGCCCAAGCAAGTTTATTATTATTTTCACTAGTTATGTAATATAAAGTTTTCAAAATTCGTTGTTTGTCTTAGTGGAAGTCTTCCTAAGTTTGAGAACTTGAGTTATAAAGTGTAGCATTGATGAACTCTATAGTATGACAAGACTATGTTTCCATTACATGTTTGCATTACTAGCATGGTTTTAAGTTGATGTTTTAGATGATAAACCTATTTAAAAATGCATGCCATGTACATATTTCCGAATTATGTGTTTTAGCGTGAATTATTGTCAAGTGCAAGTTTTGTGTTTTCCCCAAGCAGTTTTGAAAAGCATGTTCCCTTTTTAATGCTTGTTTTGTGAGTAGATAGTACTTACTAAACATTCATTTATAGATTTGTATTTCCTTATACTGCAGATAAAGGTAAAGGAAAGCTCGAGTAAGAGGAGACGACAGGAGCGGTGTTTTGTGTGTGTGTGTGACGGAACAGTGGAAGAAGATCTTGGAACTTGCTAATGTATGGAATGTGTTAGATCTTGGTGCTGATGTATTTTATTATCTCTGATCTGCAAAAAAAATACTACCAAGAGTTGTTTATGATGAATTTATCAGTTTGGCAGTAATTAGAGTGGTAAAGAGGGAAGATCTAGAGTCTGCCCAAAGGGGAGGACCCCTCTTCAAGCAATGGAAGAGAACCCTAACCCAAGTATGAGTACAAAAGGGAGAACAACCCTTTTGTAGAGCAGGGTGTGACCCCCACACGGCCTGTGACATGACCGTGTGGATTCACACGGCCTCAGACCCCTTCTTCTCGTCCAAGATGACATAATCGTGTGACCTTCACACGGTCGTACCCTGCGCCAACAGGGAATGCCTTACACGGCCGTGTGGCACACACGACCGTGCCAAATGTTCGGCCTCGGCAAGACTACACGGTCGGTCATCACCACACGACCATGTCATGTTCCTTCTCGGGTAAGGCTACACGGTCGGTCATCACCACACGACCATGTCATGTTCCTTCTCAAGTAAGGCTACATGGCCTGTCATCACTACACGACCTTGCCTTGCTCCTTCACGGGTAGGGCTATACAACCTATCATCACCACACGACCTTTCCTTGCTCCTTCACGGGTAGGGCTACACGGTCGATCATGGCCAAACGACCCAGACTCTCTAGAAGCTCTAGACCCCCTCCCAGCTCCACGTTGCTCCAAATCATGTCGTATCAATCAAAAAAAATTTAGAGTAGATCTCTGAACTGAGCAGTAGATAATATATATAAAAAATAGAATTGAAAGAGTAACGTCTTCCTTGTAAGGTAAGGATAGAAGGGCGGGTGTTACAGTTTTGGTATCAGAGCAAGTTCCACCCTTCCGCCACACACACATCAAGCATTGATCCTGCAGCTTCCAAGTAAGAAAGTATCTTCTCACAACTTTTATGCATTTTTGTTTCTGTTAGAAATGTTTGTTAAGATTAAGCATGCTTATACATGAAAGCGCTAATGATAGCAAGTAAAAATGATGATGGGACGACGTATGTTTCATTGGATGGGTTCATGGATATGTAGAATGGCCAGAGGACGTTCGACTATCCAGAGGACGTCCGACTAGATAGCTGAGAGTTAATGAACCTCAGCGAGAGTTAAATGAGTCTGTACCACCGCCCAACCTTTTAGAAGCAGTAACTCAGCTGCAGAGATAATTGGTAGAACAACAGCAGCCACCCTGACTGCGAACCAGTAAGCTTCTCCTGTAGTCCCATTGGAAGCCAATGTGGTGGCACCAATTACAGCTGAGGTTCCATCAGTTACAACTGCAACCCCTGCAAGGGTAGTGAGGCAGGAAGCATACCTTATCCAGTAGCAGAAACTGAAACCAGAGAACTTCTCTGGCACCAACAAACCATGGGATGCTCAGGCATGGTTCAAAATCCTGGAGAGCATAATGGAGCTACTGGACTGGCCGGAAGTAGAAAAGATAAAGTGTGCTTCCTTCCGCCTCACTGGTGATGCAAGAATGTGGTGGGAACGGGTCAAGGCAAAAAGAATAGTGAATCAAATGACCTGGTCTGACTTCGAGACTGAGTTCTTTCATATGTGAGTCACAAACAAATATTACGACGAGTTCACGGAATTCCAACAAGGAAGTTTATCAGTTGACGAAGCCGTGAATAAATTCAATAGGCTGGCTCGCCTATGCCCTGAGCTGGTCAGCACAGAACGAGAAAGGGTAAGGGTAAGGCTAATGCTTAAGATGCTGAGGCCAGAGATAGCTTTGAATGTAGTTGGCGGAATTAATAGATCGCAGACTGCAGAAGAGCTGATTAGTAGTGCCTTGATCACGGAGCATTACCTGAACAGTATCAAGCAGCAGAAGTCAGTACTGATTGAGAATAAAAGTCAAGGGAGTTCTGACACTCAAAAACCCCAGAGTCATGGTTCAACCTAGAAGGGGAGCTCCAAGAGAAAGCAGTGGAGTAATTAAAAGGGAGGATCCATAAGCAAGCAGCCTAAGTATGCTACGTGTCTCACGTGTGGAAAGATGCATCCTAGAATCTGTCGCAAGGGCACTAGTGGCTGTTATACGTGTGGTCAAGAGGGGTATATGGCCAAGTATTGCCCGACCAAGATCAACCTACCTCCAGCACAACCGTTCAGTATGGAGGCAAGCAAACATAACTACACCAGATGCAGGCCGCGTTGGAGGGTCATCATATTAGCCAACACAGACTGGAGGCCCCACCAAGTTCTACAAATGCTCGAGTTTTCTCCCTTATCAGAGAGGAGGTAGCAAACGCCTCCACTATTTTCACAGGTCAGATACACATTTTTAATCAATATGCAACTGTGTTATTTGATACTGGGACAACCCATTCGTTTATCTTCATAGCATTTGTCGAAAGAATAGGTATACCCCCGGAGGTCCTACGCGGACAATTCTTGACGACACTACCCTCGGGAGAGATAATGACATCTACACACTGGCTACGTGTTGTGGTAGTTAAAATTTCAGACAGAGAACTGTACAGTGATCTGATAATGTTGAACATGTCTGATTATGATGTTATTTTTGGGATGGACTTTCTGAGTAAGTATGGTGCTTCCATTGAGTATCGTAAGCGAAGAGTCCTATTCCAACCAGAGGTAGAATCTAAGTTTGAGTTCATCGGAGAATCAAAGAAAAGAACCCAGAAATTATTATCGGCCATAAAAGCTCAGAAAATGTTAGTCGATGGATGTGCTGGGTTTCTAGCTCATGTGGTTAATATCCAGCAAGAAAGAGACCAAAAGTTAGAGGAAGTTAGAGTCGTATGTGACTACCCAGAAGTATTTTCGGATGAGTTGCTAGGTTTAGCTCTGGATAGGGAAATTGAATTTGAGATTGAACTCATCCCTGGTACCCATCCAATCTCAAAGGTACCCTACCGCATGGCTCCGGCAGAATTGAAAGAACTTCAGGGGCAGCTACAGGAGCTACTCGACAAGGGTTTTATTTACCCTAGTCACTCACCATGGGGAGCTCCGGTGTTGTTCGTAAAGAAGAAAGACGGGTCCATGAGAATGTGTGTGGACTACCGAGCGTTGAACAAAGTAACAATCAAGAATAGGTACCCCCTACCGAGAATTGATGATCTATTTGATCAGTTAAAGGGAGCCACAGTCTTTTCCAAGGTAGACTTGCGGTCCGGATATCATCAAGTGAAAGTGAAAGCGGATGATGTACCGAAGACGACATTCCAAACGAGGTATAAGCATTACGAGTTTGTAGTTATGCCTTTTGGAGTGACGAACGCTCCTGCTACGTTTATGGATATGATGAACAGAGTATTCAAAGCATATTTTGATAAGTTTGTAATCATCTTCATAGACGATATCCTTATATACTCCAGAACTCAGGAAGAACATGTTGAATATTTGAGGACAGTATTACAGATTCTTCAGTAGAGCCAGTTGTACGCAAAGTTCTCCAAGTGCGAGTTCTGGCTCGATCAAGTGCCCTTCCTAGGTCACATTATTTCCAAGGATGGGGTTATGGTGGACCCGACAAAAATAGAAGCTGTGAGTAACTGGAATAGACCCAAAAATGCTAGTGAAATCAGGAGTTTCCTTGGGTTAGTAGACTACTACAGGAAATTTGTAGAGAACTTCTCAAGGATCGTCTCCCCATTTACAGTACTTACCAGAAAGAACAGAAAATTTGAGTGGACGGAGGATTGTGAGAAGAGTTTCACTAAACTGAAAAGGAGACTGACTAGTGCTCTAATCTTGACTCTTCCAGAGAATAGCGAAAGCTTCGATATTTATAGTGATACTTCTAAATTGAGGCTCGGGGTTGTACTGATGCAGAATGGTAAAGTCATTGCCTATACCTCGAGACAACTCAAGGATTATGAGAAGAACTATCCTACTTATGACCTTGAGTTAGCAGTGGTAATATTCGCTCTCAAAATTTGGAGGTATTACTTATACGGAGCTCAGTGCAAGATTTACACAGATCACCAGAATCTTAGGTATTTCTTCACTCATAAAGACCTGAACATGAGACAGCGGAGATGACATGAACTGGTCAAAAACTATGACTGTGAAATCCTCTACCATCTAGGGAAGGCGAACAAAGTGGTAGATGCACTAAGTAGGAAATCTTGCATAGCTTTATTGTCCTTATCTACTATGTCTCATTCCCTACAGAAAGAAATAGTAAATTTTGGGCTTGAAATTGTTACTGGGCAGCTTTCCACTTTGACATTGTGTCAACCTTACTTGAAGATATACAAAAAGGGTAGGATGAAGATCCTAATATTCAGAAAATCAAGCAGGGAATACATGAAGGAGAAAATGGAGAGTTCCGATTATCAGACCGTGGGATACTATATTATGGTGATCACCTCTGTGTCCCTAATCAAGAAAAACTGCTACAGAAAATTTTAGATGAAGTCCATGGAACACCCTACGCTATGCATCCTGGTTCCATCAAGATGTAAAGGAACACTTCTGGTGGTCTGGAATGAAAAGAGACATTGCAAGATATGTCAGTACCTGCCTGATATGTTAATGGGTTAAAGCAGAACTTTAGAGACTAGGCGGAGTTCTGTAGCATATTCAGATCCCAGAGTGGAAGTGGGAGGATATATCTATGGACTTCATAGTAGGGCTACCCAAAACCACGAATGGTTACGATGCTATCTGGGTAATAGTGGACAGATTGACCAAGTCTGCTCATTTCTAGCTATTAGAATATCCTACTCTATTGAACAGCTAGCACAAATGTATGTTAAAGAGATTATCAGATTACATGGAGTTTTCAAAACCATAATTTCTGATAGAGATGATCGCTTTACTTCACACTTCTGAGAGTGTGTTAAGAGAGCTCTTGGCACTAAGCTGCGATTTAACACTACATTTCATCCTCAAACTGACCGGCAAACAGAACGAGTAAATCAAGTTCTGGAGGATATGCTACGGGCTTGTGCCTTAGATTTCAAAGGGAGCTGGTGCCGATACCTATGCTTAGCAGAATTCGCATACAATAATAGCTATCCAGCTACTATATGGGAGGAGATGTAGATCTCCTATTTGTTGGTATGAAGGTGGTGAAAAGAAAGAAATGGGACTCCAGACAGATCTTATCGAGGACACCACCAAAGTCATTCAGAACATTCGCTAGAGAATAGAAACTGCTCAAAGCCGGTAGAAGAGCTATGCGGATGTGCGCCGTAGAACGTTGGAATTTGAGGTTGGGGACTCAATGTTCCTCAAAGTAGCTCCTATGAAAGGAGTGATGAGGTTTGGAAAGAAAGAAAAATTGAGTCCATGTTATGTGGGGTCATACCTGATCACTAGAAGGGTTGGCAAGGTAGCTTATGAGCTGGAACTACCTCAAGAAATGTCAGCCATCCATAATGTATTCCATGTCTCAATGCTGAAGAAGCATGTTCCTGATGTAAACCAAGTGATTGAGTCACAAATGGTGCATGTTCAAGAGGATCTCAATTATGAAAGTTGACCTATTCAGATAATAGATCGAGAAGTTAAAAAGCTAAGGAACAAAGAGATACCGTTAGTAAAAGTGTTGTGGCAAAGTCAACAGTATGAAGAGGCAACATGGGAACGCGAGGATGATATGAGACAGAAGTATCCACAATTGTTCAAAGTTTGAGGATGAACTTTTTTTATAAGGTATGGAGGATTGTAACACCCGTAAATTTTCTCTCTTCCAAAAGAGCAAAAAGAAATAGAAGAGAAAAGAAATAAAAATATATACATAAATGACCCGGGCTAGGATTTGAACCATAGTGTTAACGATCTGTAAGTGTACGGATATGTCATCAGTAATAAAGAAAGATATCGTATCCACAGGGACTGGTATAAGCATTGAAGATATCTCAACACGAATTAGCTAAACAACTAATCAATTGATTTATGAAAACTAGTGTAACTATGAAAAGTATAGAATAGAGATAAAAGAATAGAAACAAGAATAAGGACTATGATAAAAGATATTCTAGGAGTTCTAGTTTCTTTGTAATGTTATTCAATGTAGGTGATCTACCAAATCGTATTCCTCAATTATCCATCATTTGTAGAAGGTTGCCGGTTCTCTCTTGCAATAGACAAACGACCTAGGATTGAAATCTATATCTAAATGTGATCAATTAGGAATGATTCCTATGTTGTCCTTACACGAGCTTGCCTTCCACGTGCGTCCCTCGGAAAATCAACATAGAAATTCATTACTTCTCAACCTCATCAAGATATGAAAGATTAATGCATCCAATCTATCCTACATCCTTGAATGCCCTTATTTCACCCTCAAGATCATCCCTCAATCGTCCTTACACGGGCTTGTCTGTCACGAACGTCTCTCGGATAATCGAGTGAGGGATCACCTTTACAAGATCCACAAGATACCCAAACATTCAATCAAGTATGGTAATTAAGCCCAATCACAACAATCCACACAAGATCAAATAGATACAAACAGGGCAAAATCATAGAAATAGGAAATTGACAAATCCACAAGAGTTTACATCAAATTCACATTACAAATACTTCCTCTATCCTAGAACAAAGAGATCTAATCCATAGAATAAGAAAAGAAACCTGAAGACAAAAAGATCTCAAGCATCTTGATCCCAAAACCCAAGAAGAGAAGGGAAGAAAAGCTTATCTACGATGAAGAATCGTCTTCGGATCCAATCCTCGTTCCCGAAGTCGATTCGTTGAAGATCTGCCCATAGATCGCCGGAAAATCCCTCCAAGAAGGTGGAGGAACGCCCAAATCTTGATTTCTCCCAAAAGGGAGAACTCCCACTTTCAAATGAGGAAGAAACCCTTATATAGAGTTGGGGTTTGGGCGCCACACGACTCCGAGACACGACCGTGTGAAGCTCACACGGCCTGGTCCATTCCCTTCACTGCCCAGGTGACACGACCGTGTGAAGCTCACACGGTCGTGGCATGCTCTTCCACTGCCCCCTTGCACGGCCGTGTAGATCTACACAGCCTGCTCTGCCTCTGGCTATGGAACTCCTGTACGACCGTGTCTGGGACATGACCAAAGCTTTCTTGGCTTCTGGAAATGTTGCACGGTCGTGTGTTACACACAGCCATGCACTACTTTGGCTCTGGAGGGCTTACATGGCCATGTGATTCTCACACGGCCTGGACACTCCTTCACTCTGCCAGTATTGCAGGGGTGAGGATCACCACACAACCTGGGCAACTCCCCATGACAGGGTCGTGTGGCACTCAGGGATGGTGCCTTCCTCCTTCGTTCAATTGTAGATTATGCCTTGAACATCAATTCTTCTCTAAAATTGACTCCTGCGTACAGAAAATGCACAAAAGAAAATCTCCGAATAAAAAGAGTAATATGCTAAAAGCAAAGCTGGAAGTACAAAAATACATAGATAAAGCATGCGCAAAATATGTGAATGTGCATCAAAATATGCTAAACAAGTGTATACAATCTACGTATATCACCTAGACCATTGATCTAAGATTAGTTTAAGTAGCCATTAGGGTAGTGGTAAAGCATCACATTGGAAATAGAAAACTATTTATTATATGTAGATTATGTGTGAAGAGATGCTTCACCTTCCACTTAGTATAAAAGGGAATGGAAGAGACCAAAACCTAACTTTTCATTTCCTCTTCTCCTCTCTAGCCGAAACTTCCTCTATCCCCTTTTAAGTTTTCGGCCAAGAACCTTAGGGTTCCAAGTTTCTAAGTTCTTCAAGAGGAGGATCTAAGAGGAGAGTTTTCATAAGGATTAGTACGCGCGTGAAGGGTGACTTGGAGATTAAGGCATACAAGAGAGAATTATCTATCCTACACCTTATAATAGTAAGATATAGCGAAAGGATGTAAGTACCACTCACCTGCAGTATGAGTTGCTTCGATGATCCAAGTTGTGATATGTTTTATGCATGTTAAGAAGATACATGTTGTGATATATTTTATAAATGTTAAAGAAGATATATGTTATGATTGTAAGAGGCCCTCTAACGTTTTGGGATTAAGAGCATGTTTGGAGTATCTTGAATTGCTTTCCATTTAGTTTTGGGGCTATGAAGCATATTCAAGTACCCTAAAGTGCTTCCCTATAAGTATGGGAGATTAAGCGCACATAAGGTGCTTGTTTAAATGACAAATAAGTGCGAGTATAAGAAAACAAAATTTAAAAGAGAGTATTTTACTTTAAAGTGGCATGTGCTGGACACAAGGTCCATGGGTGAGCTACTACCTATGCCCTAGATCGGCTAGTAGTACCTTAATAGGTTCGGGATTAGCTACCTCGGATCTTATTAAGAATGCGCGCAAAGTGGTACAATGCTGGGCCCAATCAAGTTTATTATTATTTTAACTAGTTATGTAATATAAAGTTTTCAAAATTCATTGTTTGTCTTAGTAGAAGCATTCCTATGTTTGAGAACTTGAGGTATAAAGTGTAGCATTGATGAACTCTATAGTATGGCAAGACTATGTTTCCATTACATGTTTACATTACTAGCATGGTTTTAAGTTGATGTTTTACATGATAAACCTATTTAAAAATGCAGGTCATGTACATATTTCTGAATTATGTGTTTTAGCGTGAATTACTGTCAAGTGCAAGTTTTGTGTTTTCCCCAAGTAGTTTTGAAAAGCATGTTCCCTTTTTAATGCTTGTTTTGTGAGTAGATGATACTTATTATGCATTCGCTTATAGATTTGCATTTCCTTATACTATAGATAAAGGTAAAGGAAAGCTCGAGTAAGAGGAGACGGCAGGAGGGTGTTTTGTGTGTGTGTGTGACGAAACAGTGGAAGAAGATCTTGAAACTTGCTAATGCATGGAATGTGTTAGATCTTGGTGCTGATATATTTTCTTATCTCCGATCTGTAAAAAAAAATACTACCAAGAGTTGTTTATGATGAATTTATCAGTTTGGAAGTAATTAGAGTGGCAAAGAGGAAAGATCTAGAGTCTCCCCAAAGGGGAGGACCCTTCTTCAAGAAATGGAAGAGACCCCTAACCCAAGGATGAGTACTAAAGGGAGAACAACCCTTTTGTAGAGCAAGGTGTGACCCCCACACGGCCCGTGACACGGTCGTGTGGATTCACACGGCCTCAGACCCCTTCTTCTTGGCCAAGGTGACACGGCCGTGTGACCTTCACATAGTCATGCCTTGCGCCAGCAGGGAATGCCTTACACGACCGTGTGACACACACGACCGTGCCAAATGTTCAGCGTAGGCAAGGCTACACGGTCGGTCATCACCACACGACCATGTCATGTTCCTTCTCGGGTAAGGCTACACGGTCGGTCATCACCACACGACCATGTCATGTTCCTTCTTGGGTAAGCTACACAGTCTATCATCACCACACGACCTTGCCTTGCTCCTTCACGGGTAGGGCTACACGACCTGTCATCACCACACGGCCTTACCTTGCTCCTTCACGGGTAGGGCTACACGGTCGGTCAGGGCCAAATGACCCAGACTCTCTAGAAGCTTTAGATCCCTCCCAGCTCTGCGTTGCTCCAAATCATATCCTATCAGTCGAAACAAGTTCTGAGTAGATCTCTGAACTGAGCGGTAGATAATATATATATATATATATATATATATATATATATATATATATATATATATATATATATATAAATTTAGAATTGAAAGAATAACGTCTGCCTTGTAAGGTAAGGATAGAAGGGCGGGTGTTACAATTAGAGAAACCAAAGTTATGTGCATAACCCTTACATGAAAACCTTCTTTGTAATATTGGATTTAAAGAATCTTCATTGAGCTTTGTCTCCTTTAAGGCCATGATTTGAATATCTTTTTGTTGGAGAAGGTGTTGCACTCCTCTATGTTTTAGGGACTTGTGGAAGCCCTTAACATTCCAAGAAGCCACCTTCATTTATCACCTCTTCAGGTTGCTCGCACTTATAGTTGTCAGTCGCTTGTTGGGACCGGTGTGCTATTTCCCACATCCCCACTTGCATTTGATGATGTAGCTGAGGGTAAAGAAGATGTGAATACCTCAGATGTTGTATGGATTGTCTCACTTGCTGCTAGATCCAAAGAAGATGAAGATGATAAACTGCTCAAGTTGGAAAGTACCAGCTAGTTTATTGCTTGAGGTGGCTGCTCTCCAATGTTTTTTTGTGGATCTTTAACATTCAGCTCCACCACTTGAGGGATCTGATGTTGTGGCAATTGATCAGATTCTTGATGAATATTATTCTTCACAATTGGAGGTTCAATGACTATTGGAATAGGATTATCCATAGGAATGATAGCAAGGGTATCCTGCACAATCATACCTTCAACATTTAGCCTCTGTTGTGTTGGTCGCCATTGTTGTCTTATGCTATTTCTACCCCTCATTTTTGTCCTCCCCCAACCTTTAAATAATTGGGATCTTGGCCTCATGTGTTCATGTGCCTTTGTTTTTGTACCAGTTTGTACATTTGGCATAGATCTGTTAATATGATGTCCGGCCAGTACATTACCTCCACGACATGTCTGCAAGTGATGCCCCATTTTCTTACATCTTTGACAAAAATCGGGTACCATTTCATAGATGATTCTCAAATCCACTTGTACTTCAGTAGGAAGGGTGATGGGGACCTCATGAACTCGGTCCCCAAAGTCCGGAATCTCTACCATGAGATGGGCATACTCCAAGTGTTCTCTTGTTCTTGTCAAGTTGTTAGTGTACAATGGTTTCCCTACTTCCGATCCAATCATTCTTAGAACTTTTTGGGTCCAACAATCTGGTGGGAGCCCATGAATTTGTATCTAATAGAGTACAAAATGTCCATCCTAATTGAAAAGAAAGCATTTTGGCATTATCTTCAAGAATGTGGAATACTGAATACAAAGTAAGGTCCTCCTTGTAGCACTTTCTCATGGTCCTCTTCCTTGTTAAAACGATAGACTATCCATTCACTCTTGTGCATGAAGAATTTGTGAGGAGTCTTCCATTGAGAACCAATAATTCGAACACCATCTCTTTCCGGATGCCTATCCATGAAGCATCCAACAAGACAAAAGCCTATTGCATCCTCCACACTGTTTATGTCATCATAAACAAAGGCTAACCTTTCTCCCTTTGCTTCATACTCATCAAGATTCATAACAAGATTTGTTTTCTGATTGTCCTTGAAAAGATCCACCCAGTTCTTCTTCTGTGGTGATTACCATTCCTCCCATTGTTTACAGCTTCATTGCTTTTGTCTGGTTGTGCTCCAGCCACCGGATGTTGTTGTTCTACTTCCTCCAGTCGAATCTCCTCCTCTACCACCTGTGGTGGTGTGGGTCTTCCATAAGCATGAGCTTGCTAAGGAGATGATTTTATCCTCTATGGCATGCTTGCTTCATCAACCACACTATCTAGATTATCAAGTTGTTCCTATTGGATCGTGAACACGTGAGGAGGGGAGGGGAGTGAATCACATGTCCAGTCAAATAGGTTCAGGTGCAATAATTCTAGTATTGATTTTTTTTTAATTTGATTAGTTGATCTGTGGGTAGATTTAATTTATTTTTCTTATTAACAAGCATTACATATTGTTAGATCTAAGTTAGATAATTTTGGTAACCTTCTAACTAAACTATTTAATTTTGTTAGATTTCTGAAGTTTGTGTGGGATATTCTTCTATGCCATAACCAGGTTTCTTCCTTCTTTGTCAAGTGGCACTTAAGTGAAGAAATAGTTAGATTAATTGCATAGATGTTGTCCTTCCTAAACCCTTTTAGTTTTATGTTAGGGTTATCTATATGCTTAATTAAACATTTAGAAGATAGGAACCTAACTTTATATCCCAAATCACATAAATGACTAATGCTAAGTAAATTGTATTTAAAATTATCAATAAGTAATACCTTTTTAACAATAAAATCAATTTTGAGTTCGATATTACCTATCCCAATTACCTTAAGTTTATCGTTGTTTCTAAAGGCAATCATTCCTAAGCTTTTGTATGTTAGTTGAGTGAACTTGGTGTGATCTCTAGTCATGTGTCTAGAACAACCACTGTTCAATATCTATTTGATTTCCTACAAAAGGTAGGAGTCATTATTAATGTTAATTTACTTTGACTAAATTAATTGACTTAAATTTAAATTTGGCTTTGAATTTGAATTTGATTTGAGTTTAAATTTGTATTTAATTTTAAGTTAAGTTTTAATTTTAAGGTATGTCTTATTTTTTAAGTTAAGCTTAAATTTTAATTTTAATTTTAATTTTAATTTTAATTTTTAAGTTAAGTTTTAATTTGAGTTTAAATTTTGAGTTTTAATTTAAATTTTAAGTTTTGATTTAATTTAATTTAATTTAATTTAATCTTTATTCATCTTACCCGATCTATATTTTCAATCAGGAAATCCTATAATTTTGTGAGATGAGTTAAGTTGAGTTTCAAGATTTGATTTAACTTGTGTTAAATTTAAATTTAGTTTTGGGTTTAACAAACAGACATTCTTTGGATAAACGTCTGTGATGAGTTACTTGGATATCAATAGAGTAATCACACATTCAAAATTTTTTAAATAGTCTTGCCCACTGAACTTAGTACAAAACTTTAGTCTAACTTGGTTAGTCCTAGGAAAATCATACCGGTTCCACTGTACAAAATTTTTTTGTACAAGTGTCGAACCTTTCCTTAAATAACCTATTGTGTTCTTTAGAAGTTAAATTAGGAATCGCAGACGGAACTTAATATCATTGATTCCAAATTTAACTTATCTGTTCTTAATGGTTTAGATTTGAATCGTAAGTGGAACTTAACACTATTGATTCAAATTTACCTAAGTTATTAATTCTATAAATATTAATTTACAAAATTGGCTTCTAGGACTGCATGACGAGGCACATGACCTTCTTGGATATGGGAGCAACCACCACCGTCTAGGCAAAGCCTTTTAAGGAAAGCTAATATTTATTTCCTTAAATAACTCTAGGTTAGCCAAAAAAAAAAAACAATCGAATCACAAATTCAAAAAAGAAGAAAACACAAACTCGAAAAAAAACTATTTCGAAAACTCTAGAATCATATGCCTCTTGTGTTTGGTATTTCCATAAATAACTATACAAAGAAAACTAGTATGATGCGGAAAACAATTACTAGTTATACCTTTCTTTGTAAGCAAAAATAACCTCTTGATCTTCTACCGTATTCCTCTTCTAACCTCAGACGTTGTGTGGGCAACGATCTTCCGAGATGAGAACCACCAAGCACCTTCTTCTTCCTTCTAGGTTTCAGCCACCAAGAGCTCCTCCAAAGATGAAGAGGTTCGGCCACCACCAAGCTCCAAGGGATGCTAGAAATATCGCCTCCTTTTCTCTCCTTCTTCTCCAAGCAAGATCCGACCACCACAAGGACTCCAAGGATGAGATGAGGTTCGGCCACAAGATGGAGAAGAGAGAAACAGGAGGGGTTGGCCACACCCAAGGAGAAAAAGAGAGGAGAAAAATAAATAGAGTCGTTAGCCATGAAGACACCTCTACCCCCTCTTTTATATTCCTTGGTTTTGGCAAATAAGGAAATTTTAATAAAAACTTCCTTAATTCCTTTGCCATGAAAAGGAAAATTTATTTAATTAAAAATAATTTTCTCTTCTCAATTTGTAATGGCCGGCCACTTTAAAGCTATAAACAAGGAGAGTTTTAATTAATTAAAACTTCCTAATTTGTCTCCGGAAATTTATAAAAATTTCTCCAATAATTTTTCCCATCATGGTGGTTTGTAAAAAGGAAATTTTATAAATTAAAATCTTTTCTTTTCATGTGGATGATTTCCAAAAAGACAAGTTATCTCTAAAAATTAAAATCTCCTTTCAATCTACAAATAAGGAAAGATATCAAATCTTTTCTTAATCTTTTGTAGAAACTTATAAAAGAGAATATTTAATTTTTAAACTCTCTTTTAAATCATGAACATGGTTAAAAAGGGAAAGTTTTCTCAAAATTAAAATCTACTTTTCAATCTACAAATAAGGAAAGATTTCAAATCTTTTCTTAATCTTTTATAGAAAGCTATAAAAGGAAAGATTTAAATTTTAAACTCTCTTTTAAAATCATGATATCCACATAAGAAATAATTTTAATAAAAATCCCTTTTTATTTTCTAGTGGCCGGCCACCTAAGCTTGGGACCCAAGCTTTGGCCGGCCACCTCATGAACCCATGAACCATGCCTTTGACCGGCCCTAACTTGGACTCCAAGCTAGCTTAGTCGACCCCTATAGGATGGGTAAGAAGGTGGGTATAGGTGGGTATAGTACTCTATAATTAAGAGGCTACGATAGGGACCGAGAGGAGGAATTGGTTTTGGTCTCCCAATGAAATTAAGCATCCCATGTTCACCCCGAAGACATAACTTAATTTTATTAATAATAATTCATTCCACTAAAGAACTATTATTGAACTACCGCACCAATCCCAAATTACATTTTGGGCTCCTTATTATAAGTGTGTTAGTCTCCCTGTGTTTAAGATGTCGGATGCCCACTAATTAATTGAGTTACTGACAACTCATTTTAATTAATATCTCAGTCCAAGAGTAGTACTACTCAACTTTATCATTATGTCGGACTAAGTCCACCTGCAGAGTTTAACATGACAATCCTTATGAGCTCCTCTTGGGGACATTATCAACCTAGATCACTAGGACACAGTTTTCTTCTATAATCAACAACATACACTATAAGTGATATCATTTCCCAACTTATCGGACTTATTGATTTATCGAACTAAATCTCACCCATTGATAAATTAAAGAAATAAATATCAAATATATGTGCTTGTTATTATATTAGGATTAAGAGCACACACTTCCATAATAACTGAGGTTTTTGTTCTTTTATAAAGTCAGTATAAAAAGAAACGACCTCTAATGGTCCTACTCAATAGACTCTAAGTGTACTAGTGTAATTATATAGTTAAGATAAACTAATACCTAATTACACTACAACCTTCCAATGGTTTGTTACTTTCCATTTTGGTCGTGAGCTACTGTTTATAATTTATAAGGTACTGATAACATGATCCTCTGTGTGTGACACCACACACCATGTTATCTACAATATAAATTAATTGAACAATTACATTTATTATAAATGTAGACATTTGACCATTGTGATTCTTTATAAATGTTTATACAAAAGCTAGGCTTTTAGTATACACTCTAACAATCTCCCACTTATACTAAAAGACTAAGCTGCCATATCTGCTACCTTACATTTGATTCCCAAACCTTTAACATGCCCATCAAAAGCTCTTGCCTTAAGGGCCTTAGTGAAAGGATCTCTCAGGTTATTATCTGATGCAATATAGGCGGCAACAACTTCTCCTCGTTTATACGATTTCTCGTATTGGGTGGTACTTGCGCTCTATTGTGTTTACTTGCCTTATGGACTTATGGTTTCTTCGAGTTTGCTACTGCACCACTATTATTACAATAAATTGTAATAATTTTTGGGCAAACCAGAAAACATGTCTAAGTCCATCATGAAGTATCTGAGCCATACAGCTTCTATAACTGCCTCAGAGGCTGCCACTTACTCAGCTTCTATGGTGGAGTCCGAAAAAGCACCTTTGCTTATCACTCTTCCATAGTTATGACTTCACCTCCTAAAATAAACACAAAATCCCGAGGTCGACTTACTATTGTCCCTATCCGATTGGAAGTCAAAATCCTTGCAACCCACAGGGACCAAATTATCTACCTTGTAAGCTAGCATATAATCTCAAGTGCCTCTAAGGTACTTCAATATATGCTTTACCACAGTCCAATGTCCTTGTCCAGGGTTACTTTGATATTTGCTAACTATGCCCTTGGCAAAATAGATTTCTGATCTCGTGTATAGCATACATTAGGCTTCCGATAGCTGAAACATAAGGAACTGCCTTCATTTCCTCTATTTCCTTTGATATCTTCGGAGATATGTCTTTAGATAAAGCTACTCCATGCTGAAAAGGTAAGAAATCTTTCTTGGAGTTTTGCATGCTTAAAATGAGCAAGGATTGTTTCGATATATGAAGCTTGGGATAAGTAAAATATATTCTTTCCTTGCAATCCCTTTGATCCCATGAATATATGCATTCTCCCAAGTCCTCATATCGAATTGTTTGGACAACCATACCCTTACTTCTAAAAATACTTTGTTATTGTTTCCAACTACAAAAAATGTTATCTACGTATAGTACAATAAATACCACCACGTTTCCATCACACTTCTTGTATACACAAAACTCATTCGGTTATAAAATAAATCTATAGGTCTGGATTACTTTATTAAACCGGATGTTACAAGACCTTGAAGCTTTACTTCAGTCCATAGACTGATTGAGCTTACACACAAGATGCTCTTTGCTCTTTGCAATGAACCCTTCTGGTTGCTATATATGGATGTTTTCTTCAAGACTTTCATTAAGGAAAGCTGTTTTGACATCCACTTGCTAAATCTCATAGCTAAAAGAATCCGGATAGACTTAAGCATGACTACTGGTGAAAAGTTTTCTTTTTCAACAAGCCTTGCTTTGAAAGTTTCTACCTTCCTGTCTATCCCTCTTTTCCTATTGTAGACTTATTTCACCCAATGGCTTTTACACCATTTGGTGATTTTATAAGCTCCCAGACTCTATTAGAATACATATATTCTAATTCTTTATTCTTTGCAAAGATGCTGCATCTTTATCTTGGAGTGCTTCGTCATATGTCTGGGGATCAGGTTCATGTCTACCAAGGATCAAGTCCAAAGACTCTTCCAAAACATGAATCTTTTAGGTTGCCTAACAACCCTCCCACTACGATGAGGCACTGTTTGTGTATCAATTGTGATACGTGTTGTAGTTTATTGTGATATTTCATCTTGTACAGTTGGTACTAGATTAGACGTGTCATTTCTTTAAGAACAATTTTACTTATGGGCTTGTGGTTCATTGTATAGTCATTTTCTAAAATCGAATATTGGTGCTAACAATGACCTTCCGATTTTGAGGATTATAAATCTCCTTTCATTTCTCTAGGATAACTCACAAACAAGTGAACTCCTGCCCAACTTATCAGTGTCTCTCATGTGCTAGACCACCCAAATCCGAATATGCTTCAGATTAGGCTTACACCTATTCTACAATTCTATGAGAGTAGAGAGTTCTGACTTAGAAGGTACTACGTTCACTTCCATTTCCAGTGTATATCCTTTAAAACAAATTTGGTAATTTTGAATAACTTATCATCGATCTAATCTTTTCCATAAGAGTCCTATACCTTCTTACTACTACACCATTCTGTTGGGGTGTACCAGATGTAGTTAGTTGGGATTGAATCCCTACTTCTGATAAGTGACTCCTAAATTCTCCCAAGAGGTATTCGCCACTATGATCTTACCATAGTGACTTGATACTTTTACTTTGACGTTACTCCACATCAGCCTAGTACTCTTTGAACTAATCAAATCACTTAGACTTGTGGCGCGTCAAGTAAATGTTTCCTTATCTCGAATAGTCATCTATAAAAGAGACGAAATATTCGAAACAACCTCTTGCCTGGATAGTCAAAGGTCTACACAAATCAGAATGAACCAATTCCAACATATCTTTGGCTCCATACCCCTTAAAATTAAAAGTTTCTTGGTTATTTTTTCTTCCAAGTAAGACTCGTAGGTTGGAAAGATTTCCACTACCAATGAACCCAAGAGTTCATTGGTTATTATCCTTTGAATCCTACTCAAGTTAATATAACCTAGCCTTAGATGCCAAAAATATGATTGGTTCATTTCCGAAGGTTACTTTCTCTTATTAAAATTAGAAGATGTGTTATTAATTTTTATTTATTGCATTGTGGGAGTTATTGGATTTATAAATTGTCAACCAACGTACCAGAACAGATATCTTTCCTATTTTCTTGATAACAAGTTTGTTATCAAAATAGATAGAATATCTATTCTTCTATAGTTTAGAAACCGAAATCAAATTCTTTCTAAACTTGATACGTAAAGATAATTTCTTAAAATCCATATTTTATGCCTATCAGAGGATAAGCATCTCCCACTGCAACAGCTACCACTTTTGCAGCAGTGCCCATGTAGACGGTGACTTCCCCTTTATATAGTTATCGGGTTTCCTGAAACCTCTACAATGAATTGCAAACATGATTAGTGGATCCCGTATCTACACACCAGGTACCAGTAGATAACACCACTAATCATATATTAACTAATGAATGAAATACACCTATTTTGTTCTTAGCTCTAAGAGGACAGTCTACCTAAATGTCCAAGTCCTATTTCCAATCATTACAATTGGGACTACTAAGTCTATTCTATAGTATAACAACTAGGGGATTGTCAAACATTTTAAATCCTAAGAATCACAAAAATATTTTGTCAAGACCAACACCTTAAAATCCCCATGAATTTTGTATGCCACGATAGTGTGGACGTATACAAAATCAAAAAGGAGATTTTATCCATTAATTTTATTATCTCGTCAACTTTACTTTATGACGAATAAAATTAATAGTTGATCTATCTTTGATCAAATATTTGGTCAAAACTTTTGAATTTAAAATAACATTGATTCCTCAAACAATATTATTTAAATTCACCAACACCTCAAACACCGTGAATTTTGCATGCCACGATAGTGTGGACGTATACAAAATTGAACATTTGTAAGAGGAGGGTTTTACCCATTAATTATCTTGTCAATAAGTCTTTATGACAAATAAAATTTTCTTAAACACCGTGAATTTTGTATGCCACGATAGTGTGGACGTATACAAAACCAAACATTTGTTAGAGGGGTTTTTCCCATTAATTTTATTTCCTTGTCAAACTGACAAATAAAATTACCTCATACATCATGAATTTTTGTATGCCACGATAGTGTGGACGTATACAAAATCTCAACATTTGTAAGAGGAGGTTTTAATTTTATTATCTTGTCAACATATCTTTATGACAAATTAATAGTTGGTTTTCTTCGGTCACACAAATAATAGCAGTGACTCCGATGGGGAGGATACCATTAGACGTGCCTAAGTGTATACCATTACTTGAGACTAAGTCCATTAATAAGATTATGCCCCTTCCGATAGGGAAGATCACACACTCTTAATTAATTTCCTATAGTCATCCTAAATGGAAGTTTGATCTAGTGATCCACAAACAAACTCATCCGATATGGAGGAAGGCACTCAGAGCCAACGCGCAAGTTAGTTTGCATCACTTACAAACCAGTAATGGAGACCGTGGAATTTATTAAAATAAATCCCTCTCCCACTTAGTTATTTAAAGTGAGGAATTTTAAGTTATCCTAGCATACATCACATGCATACACACACATCACAGTAAATAAAGCAATAAATATGAAAATTATTTTCCAACTATTATGGCCTTTTCCTGTTACTGTCCTCCATGTGCTCCAACCATAGCTGCTGCCATCTTTAGCCACCGCCATCGGGTCGAGTTGTCGCATCCATCTTGCTTCTTATTCCGCTGCGCCTCTGGTGCTCCAAAAGTACCACGCCTCAAGAATCCGATCCGCGACAAAATTAGAATTTTACATATATCGATCCTATATTCCACGAGGGAATGTACATGTAATTTAGATCGAAAATAAAATTCTAAAATCCTAGGGCTAATACAGCTCCTGCTGTATTAGTTACATACAATCATGCACACACAAAATAATGTCCTTGACATGTCCAAGGGTCCAATCACACACAACATCTATAAGGCAAAATAGTTGGAGCCTACAACCAAAAAGTTAGCACATCCTACTATTATCCTGCCTAAATTATGTATGATATGTGCATAACCTAATTTGAAAACCAAACACACAGAGGCTGATATGGGTTAGGTTTCATGGGTCCCCGATAAGAAAGGGAAAGGATATAACCAAACGGAGAAGATATGTCAATATCGGCCGGGATATACCTCAAAAGAGGTAGGTCGATATCGGACGAGATATGCCTCCAAGGAGGAAGACCCATATCGATCAGCATATGCCTCAGAGAGAGTAAGCCAATATCGGCCGGGATATGCCTCAAAGGAGGAAGGCCAATATCGGCCGGGATATGCCTCAAAGGAGGAAGGCCAATATCGGCCGGGATATACTTCCAAATGAGTAGATTAGTATCAATCGAAACATACCTTTAAGAAGGAAGGTCAATATCGGCCGGGATATACCTCAAAAAAGGTAGGTCGATATCGGTCGAGATATGCCTCCAAGGAGGAAGACCCATATCTATCAGCATATGCCTTAGAGAGAGTAGGCCAATATCGGCCGGGATATGCCTCAAAGGAAGTAGGCCAATATCAGCCGGGATATACTTCCAAGGGAGTAGATCAATGTCGACTGAAACATACCTTTAAGAAGGAAGGCCAATATCGGCCGGGATATACTTCTAAATGAGTAGACTAGTATCGACCGAGACATGCCTTCAAGAAGGAAGGTCAATATCGGCTGGGTTGACTAATACCTTGAAAAGATATTTGATAAAATATAGCCAAATGCTAGCTAGAATAATAAATAAAGGAGCTCGGACGGGCACTGCCCCAGGAGCCTCATGAGAGGTAATAATAATTGATCAAACCTAGCTAGGCCCAGTTCCGACTGATACAAGGAACATTGGTACATTAAGCTATCTATGATATAGCAAAAACAGGAGGGGCAAGTAAGAACGATAGAAACACTTTAAAGGACCTGTGAAAAAGGATAGAAGTAAATATTTTAAATAAAATAGTTAATGAAGATATTTGCAGTACATGATTGTATAACAGGTGTTATATACTTTGGCGGAAAATGTGTTTTTTGACTATTTTGCAGGTACTAGATGACAAAGAAGGTACATCTGGGGTACAATAAAGATTCCTTAAAAGTCATTTACCACAAGTACACAGTTTACGTCATCTCATAACAAACTCTAACAAACCGGGGTCCACTTCATTACTACGGAGGTTATATGAAGTGGTATAAAAAGGGGAATCCTCTCCGTTGGCTAGGTAAGTTCACATCATTGCGCACATTCATAACCCTAATTTTTCAACTACTGTTCATCTTCTTCCTCCTGCTTCCACACCAAGAGAGATCACTGACTTGAGCGTCGGAGGGCCTAGCCAGGGATTTCCACCCCGATCTTAGGTCACTGACGGTAGTGTTGGTTGGTCTCTTGTGCGCAGGAAGCCTTGGGAGCTCCGAATCTGGGTAGTCTTCGATCGGATCTCTTCATCTCCATTAGTATTGTAACAACCATCCTTCTTACTATACTATACTACTCTCTAAGGATGACCGTTACTTAACTACTAACTCTACTTAACCGGTATGATTAAATATCACATGGAAACCCTATCGAAAAATTTCGGCAGAGTCTCCCCTGTACCGGTGACCAAATCTATAATACAAACATAGTATACGCAGCCACAGACGGCTGGAACATATTTTCCACAACCACACAGTAATAAAAATCACAATAAAAACAAAGAAACTACTCTAGCAATAGCAATGACTACAGCACTCCACAAATAATAAAGGAGACTAGCTAGATATGCGGAAATAAACTCAACTACAATCCCAAATTTAATATAACATTAACAGAGAACTAAAAGAAAGTCTTGACAATTTTGCTAGCTACTTCTGGATCTCTCCACAGTCCAGTCACCACACACCTTCATCACCACCACCACCCTGTCGTCTTCCTTCATATCTTAGCTTTTCCTTTATCTGCAGTAGGAGGAAAGAAAACAAAACTATAAGCGAAAACGCTTAGTAAGTACTAATCTATCTCACAAAAACTTCGAAGTGCATAAAAGTAATGCAATAATACTGAAACTGTAATGCTAAAGCAAAGCTGCATGTACTCATGGTATACAGGAATAAAACTGAATACTAAACATGCTCACTAACTGACAGGAAAGTAATGAAACTACTACTGTAGGCTTAGAATCAAAGAACTAAACTTTTATTGATTCTAAGCATAAAACTTGTTTCCTTTTCTTATATCCTTGCACTAGAAATTAATCTTTTAATTTTTCTTTCACTTTCTTCTTCTTATTCTTTCTTTTCTTTTCTTTGGGCCCAGGCTTAGTACCATCTTTGTTTTGCGTGCTCTCTAATAGTGACTGAGGTAGCGAGCCTCTAGTCCTATGAGGTAAAGACCTTGGTCTTACCAGGGCCAAGACCTTGGAATTGGTCACCTGGATTTATTTACGACAACCTTGGAAGTCGGGTACTAGCCTCTTACGTAAATTTACTTGTTATCTCTTTTTAACTAGACTTTAATCTTTTTCTTTACTCATGCTTCTTATAATCCTTTATTGGAGCCTATTAGAATCCTATAGATATATCTAACAAGTATAGGATTACAACTAACCAAGCATGCTATATAAAAATAACACAAAGGAAAGCAAATCTGAACTCTCTAAGTATGATATAAAATAAAGCAAGGGGAAGGCAAATCTAAACTCTCTAGGCATGCTTTAAAATAGAGCAAAAGAGAGCAACTTCTGAACTTTCTAAACATGCTATAAAATAAAGCAATAGAAAGCAAATTCTGAACTTTCTAAACATGTTATAAAATGAAGCAAAAGCAAGCTAATTTGAACTTTCTAAACATGCTATGATAAGAGCAAAAGAAAGCTAATCTAATCTTACTAATCATGCTACAAAGTGGAGCAAAGGAAGACTCATTTGATCTTACTAATCATGCTACCGAATAGAGCAAAAGAAAACTAATTGAATCAACCTCGATCCGGTACAACATGACCTGGAAGCAAGGAAGGAAACTATAATAAAATGCAGAACTTAGATTGTCTACTAATGCTTGCAAGAACTAATCTAGGAACTAGCATATATGGTAGAAAACTAGAATACACCCCAATGAGAAATCCATTTTTTCTCATCTGCTAAGAATCTGTCCAGGAGATCACCTGCATTACAAAATCCGAAACCAAATCTATACTAAAGACCTTAGTCTTACTTTAAAAGAAGAACTTCATCTCATTGTGAGGATTTCTAAATCTCCAAAACCAAATCAAACACACCCAAACCGAACTGCACAGCACATCCATCGTGCACAACCCGAACTGCACAGCAACCCTAGTTTATCAACTTGGTACATCCAATCTTAACAGAATTGAGAATATGTTTCTGTACAATAGCAAAATCCGAGAATGGCATCTCAACAAGCAAGGAGGAAACCAAACAAGCAACACATGGCAGCAAACCCTAATTCCACTACCTTCACAGAAAAATTCGAAACTAAAAGAACAGGAAGTTCTGAAACAATCCCACCTTGATTGCTAGGACTTACAACCGAGAAGAGGAAGGAGGTCTAGGGTTCGGATGAGCTCAAATCTCGACGCTTTTTCTGTGTCCGCGGGCTCTCTTCGACGGGAGGAACTCGGGTCCGCAAGGTTCACCGGAAGAAGCCTTCGTCGGCCACCAGAGAGAAGCTCCAAAGTTGCTGCGTTTCCACCTGGGACCAGCGACGCCGACGCACCCGAAGAGGAGAAGGAATAAAATTTAGGGCTCGGGAAGAAAATTACCCCTTTAAAACCTAGGTTTATTTCTGCCCTTTTCTATAACTTAAATCTATTTCTCTCCATATTGGGTTAACAAAACGAGCACAGCTCGGTTGGTTGGGCCGATTTTGCTTGGGTCAGTCCGACCCGAGGTCGTGGGTTCGAACCTCGTCTTCAACAGTTTTTGTCAAAATTTCTTTTTTTTTTTTTGTAACTATACCAAACGACCTCCAAAAATTACGTAAAAATACTCTAAAATTTTTTAAAAATCTCTAGAATATTTTAAAAGCATTTCCAAATATTTTTATGGACATTTGGAACTCGAAATAGGGAAAATCGGGTTGTTACAAGTATCTTACATCGAGAGGACACTTTGGTGGCTTCATCTTCTTGGATTCGCTTTGGGTTTCTCAGATCGGCGCTCCATAGTTATTATTCTCCGTCAGCAGTAGGTTTTTTTCTCTCGGCTCTCCGTTTTGTCTAGCTTCTCAGACAGGATTAAATTTGACGCCGTTTGTGGGAACTTTACCTGAATCTAAGACTACAAGATGGAAGAGGCCGGAAAATCAAATCTACTCACCATCAGCCGTGAGGATATGGATTTCCTCATTAATTCTCATGTGCAAAAAGCCTTGCAACAACAACAACAACAACTTCAGGCGTATACTGGAGCTACTCTGCCAACAGCTCCTAACCCAGCGATTTTAACCACTGAGCATCGGAAGGGAAAAGAACTAGAAGAAGAAGAGCATGCGTATTTTTCTCCAGTTGCAGTTTCTTCGACAAGACGTCCACGAGTCTTTCTTCGCACTCCCATGGAGTAGGGGGGTCGAAGGCCCGTGTTCCAAGAATCTTCCGGTGAAGCACCAGATAAAGAAAAGCGTAAGATTAAAATAATAACTAGTGACAGCTCACTAGAAAAAGTCATCTCCCCATTCTCTCAAAGTGTACTGGATGATCCACTTCCTAAGCGATATCAAAATCTTCATATCGGCGAGTACACTGGAACAACAGATCCAGAAGATCATCTATTGAAATTTGAGAATGTAGCATTATTACAACAATTCTCCAACGGGGTGAAATGTCGGATGTTTCTTACTACCCTCAGAGGAGCCGCACAACGTTGGTTCAAGAGATTGCCAAAGAAGTCTATCCGAAAATTCAAAGACTTCAAGAAAGTTTTTCTACACCATTTTTCCAGCAACAAGAGGTATCATAAGACTCCTTGGAGTCTATTTTCAATTAAGCAAGCATCCAAAGAGTCCATCCGAGCCTACATCAAAAGGTTCAATCAGGTAGCTATCGATGTGCCTAATGCTACCACTGAAATCTTAGTAAGCGCTTTCTCTCAGGGTTTAAATGATAATGATTTCTTTAAAGACTTAGTGAGAAATCCTCCTATTAATTTTGATTCCTTGATTGAGCGTGCTACTGAATTCATTAATGTGGAAGAAGCTCAAGCCGCCCGTAGAAAGGAGGGCGTTACTTCTTCTCCTACCCTGGTTAAGGAGAAAGCTCCTGCCCCTGTTCCTCCACCAAGAGGACCTCGAGCGACTCATCCACCTCACCATCAGCTAGAATATTGTCCACAGGCAGTACAACACATAGAGATACAGCCAGAGGCACCAAGAAGATGGTGCACTTATCATAAAACTAGCAGTCATCATACTGAAGACTGTTTTGTTTTAAGAAATAAACGAGTTAATAGGGAGCGTTACCAGAGGCAAAACTATTATCGACAGTAGTACCCCAGGCAGTAAAGCCCACTCAAATTGGAATATCGCCCGGCCGAGCCTCGGCAGGATGCATTGCCGGCCCCGACCGGTACAAGCCAAGTATCGGAAAAGGCTCCTTCTGAAGCCATGACGACTCGACAGGAAGAAAACAGGAGTATGCCGCTCAGGGCAATATCAATATGATTGCAGGTGGGCCCACTGATGGGGATTCTAATAGGGCCAGGAAAGCACATGCCCGAAGACTGGAGATTCATGCCGTGGGGTGTAGCATGGAATGAGCAGCTGGTCCCGAGATAAGTTTTGGGCCTAGAGATCTTGAGGGGGTAGAAATACCCCATGATGATGCCTTGATTATCAAAGTCGTGATAGCCAACTGTTAGAGTGTATACTAAAAGCCTAGCTTTTGGTATAAACATTTATCTAGAAATAAGAATCACATTGGTCAAATGTCTACATTTATGATAAATGTAGTTGCTCAATTAATTTATATTGTAGATAACATGGTGTGTGGTGTCACATACAGAAGATCATGTTATCGGTTCCTTATAAATTATAAACAGTAGCTCACGACCAAGATGGAAAAGAACAAATCATTGGAAGGTCGTAGTGTAATTAGGTATTAGTTTATCTTAACTATATAATTACACTAGTACACTTAGAGTGTATTGAGTAGGACCATTTGAGGTCGTTCCTTTTATACTGACTTTATAAAGGAACAAAGACCTCAGTTATTATGGAAGTGTGTGCTCTTAATCCTAATATAATAACAAGCACATATATTTGATATTTATTTCTTTAATTTATCAATGGGTGAGATTTAGTTCGATAAATCAATAAGCCCGATAAGTTGGGAAATGATATCACTTATAGTGTGTGTTGTTGATTATAGAAGGAAACTGTGTCCTAGTGATCTAGGTTGAGAATGTCCCCAAGAGGAGCTCTTAAGGATTGTCATGTTAAACCCTGCAGGTGGACTTAGTCCGACATGACGATGAAGTTGAGTGGTACTACTCTTGGAGCTAGATATTAATTAAGCGAGTTGTCAGTAACTTGCTTAATTAGTGGACATTTGTTATCTTAAACACAGGGAGACTAACACACTCATAATAAGAAGGAGCCCAAAATGTAATTTGGGATTGGTGCGGTAGTTCAATAATAGTTCTTTAGTGGAATGAATTATTATTGATGAAATTAAGTTGTGTGTTCGGGGCGAACACGGGATGCCAATTGTTGGAGATTCATGCCGTGGGGTGTAGCATGGAATGAGCAGCTGGTCCCGAGATAAGTTTTGGGCCTAGAGATCTTGAGGGGGTAGAAATACCCCATGATGATGCCTTGATTATCAAAGTCGTGATAGCCAACTACACTATTTCTCGTACCTTCATAGACACGGGCTGTTCTATCAATATTATATTCAAGAAGGCTTTCGATCAATTATAGATTGACCCGAGTGAACTTCAACAGATGGTCACTCCTCTATATGGATTCACGGGCAATGAAGTACAACCGCTGGGTCAAATAAAGTTGGTCATATCTCTAGGAGAGGAGCCTTTGATGAGAACAAGGAGATCTTATTTCATGGTGGTAGACGCCCCGTCCTCTTAATAATGTGATACTGGGTCGACCAGCCTTAAACGAGTTTAGGGCGATCGTTTCTACTTTTTGTCAAAAAATTAAATTTCCTATACGATGCAGACAATGAGGGTCGACGACTCATGGAGCTAGACTTGATAGAGGAAATTAGAGATAAAGCTGCTACTCGTCTCGTATCATACCGACAACGAATGAGGCAAAAATATAACAAAAGGGTCATCCCCAGATTTTTTCTAAGTAGGAGATTTAGTATGGAAGCGTATTAAACCTGTCGGGGATGTCAGTAAGTTGGCACCACAATGGGGAGGACCCTACAAAGTGGTGGAAAAGCTCGCATCAGGTTCATATTATCTCCAAGATACTGAAGGAAGAATTCTGGAACGTCCCTGGAGTGCAAATCATTTACAACCTTACCGGACCTGACAAGATCATGCCACTCAAGAATACGTCAGAAGGAACGAATCATAATTATCTAAAGTAAGTTCCCAGTGAGATGAAGACAAGCGTTCTTACAGTTTATGTACTCCATTTCTTTCAATAAATGCAATGCAAGACAAATACCACCACAGAAATAAATGTGGTTCATACAGATTGACAAGTATTGGCAGAACTTTTATAATCTATTTTCGAGCGATCAATAGTGGAGAATCCTAAAGACCTATTCAGCTCCCCTAAGAAAAATCCAGAAATTTTAAAACCATCACAAGGTCAGTACAAACATCATAATTTGGCATAATAACATAGTCGACCGGGAAATCTCATGAAGTAACTCGGACGGGTCTTCATGGGAGGAACCGGAGACTCTAAACTATCACGGAACATAGTCGATCAGGAAATCTCATGAAGTAACTCGGACGGGTCTTCATGGGAGGAACCGGAGACTCTAAACTATCACAGAACATAATCGATCGGGAAATCTCATGAAGTAACTTAGACGGGTCTTCATGGGAGGAACCGGAGACTCTAAACTATCACAGAACATAGTCGATCGGGAAATCTCATGAAGTAACTCGGACGGTCTTCATGGGAGGAACCGGAGACTCTAAACTATCACAGAACATAGTCGATCGGGAAATCTCATGAAGTAACTCGAACGGGTCTTCATGGGAGGAACCGGAGACTCTAAACTATCACAGAACATAGTCGATCGGGAAATCTCATGAAGTAACTTGGACGGGTCTTCATGGGAGGAACCGGAGACTCTAAACTATCACAGAACATAGTCGATCGAGAAATCTCATGAAGTAACTCGGACGGGTCTTTATGGGAGGAATCGGAGACTCTAAACTATCACAAAACATAGTCGATCAGGAAATCTCATGAAGTAACTCGGACGGGTCTTCGTGGGAGGAACCGGAGACTCTAAACTATCACGGAACATGGTCAATCGGGAAATCTCATGAAGTAACTCGAGCAGGTCTTCATGGGAAGAACCGGAGACTTTAAACTATCATAGAACATAGTCGATCGGGAAATCTCATGAAGTAACTCGGACGGGTCTTCATGGGAAGAACCGGAGACTTTAAACTATTACAGAACATAGTTGATCGGGAAATCCCATGAAGTAACTCGGACGGGTCTTCATGGGAGGAACCGGAGACTCTAAACTATTACAGAACATAGTTGATCGGGAAATCTCATGAAGTAACTCGGACGGGTCTTCATGGGAGGAACCGGAGACTCTAAACTATCATAGAACATAGTCGATCGGGAAATCTCATGAAGTAACTCGGACGAGTCTTCATGGGAGGAACCGGAGACTCTAAACTATCACAGAACATAGTCGATCGAGAAATCTCATGAAGTAACTTGGACGGGTCTTCATCGGAGGAACCGGAGACTCTAAACTATCACAGAACATAGTCGATCGGAAAATCTCATGAAGTAACTCGGACGTGTCTTCATGGGAGAAACCGGAGACTCTAAACTATCACAGAACATAGTCGATCGGGAAATCTCATGAAGTAACTCGGACGGGTCTTCATGGGAGGAACCGGAGACTCTAAACTATCACAGAACATAGTCGATCGGGAAATCTCATGGAGTAACTCGGACGGGTGTTCACGAGAGGAACCGGAGACTTCAAAGCCTAATCAACCGGGATTATATTGGCAAGGGTTAAAGGGGGATTCTATGTATATGGCACATTCTCTATTTGGAGGCCCATTTACATGGAAATCTTTATTTAAAATCGATCGGAGTATTATACTCAGCTCAAAACTCAGGAGTCTTATACAATTTCTTATCTAAGATCACTCAGGATTATTCATTCTTTTGAAATATGGAGCACACTAGATATTATCTGCAAAAGGATTCATTAAGACAAGATTTAACTTCAAGAAGTAAGCAAGGAATTCTTGAATAAAACTTATACTCAATACCCGGAAGCATTTCAAAGGAGGCATTCTCAAACTAGCACAAGAGAAAAACAGGTAAGTATAAAAAATTTCCTATATATCGCAATCACTTAATTACCAAGTTTTTTGTTACAGTTCTTTTCATTACCGGTTTTTCCATTACAAGTCTTTTTATGATAATCTTTTTAAATACATAGACATGATTAATTAAAAGGATTTTTTAAATCTGCGGGCAGTTCTTCGTTAACTCTACGACGACTTATGAAAGAAGAGGGAGGTTCCTTGGGTAGATAACCACCCTCTCTCAATTGTCGAAGAACTTCTGACACAGAATGATTTAGAGCACCCACTATTCGACGGACAAATTCTTGGGCAAATGTCGGAGACTTTAGATAAGCCAGACACCACTCTTCCCATCGACTCTTCTCTTGCTCCTTATAACTCTGAAAATCAGCTTGTAGTTTAGTGTTTTGATCTTTCAAAGCATCCTTCTCTAATTTGAGTTGTTCCAATTCCTTCTGGAGCAGTGACAACTCAACATCTTAAGCTTTTCTTTGCTCTTGTTCCTGTAGGATAACGAAATCATGAGAGGCTAGGTCTTGAGCTTGTTCAGAAAGACAGACATTATGAAGCTTCTCTACTTTCTCTAAAATAAGACTTTTATGAGAAGCATCTAAGAGAGCTTTCTCCTTTAAAGCAATTTTCAGTCGGAGACCAGAATGTAATCAATCCACTTGTAACTCCAAAGTTCTCCTCGCAAGCTCTTTGTCTTTCAATAATTGTTGTGATTCCTCTAATTCCTGTCTTAATACCCCTAATTGTTGATCTTGCAAGGCCACTTTCTCTTGCAACTGAACAAGTCATTATTAGAAGGAGGTAAAGTAGCCTTCAATGTCTCTAGTTGAGCTTTTAACTTATTGTTCTCCCGGTCCCGAGCCATAAGTAGCTGGTCGATGTGCAGACTTGAGGTAAGGAACTAAACAAAATGATGATACAGTTAAAGATAAGGATACGAAGTTGACAACATATAACCAAAGATACTTACAGCTACTGCATGACGACTGTGGTGGTCGGCTCGATTTGGAAGACCAAGGCCCCTTAGTTGTTCTTGGCCCTGTAGCCAAGATTCAGCCAATAGGCCTTATAGTTGTAGAGAACCATAGCTAAGTGGATCAGAGGTCTGTCCCAATTGAGAGGGCAGACTCATAGCCTGTTTAAATAAAGGTCGGGGAACGGAGGAAGAAGAAGGTAGGGAAGAAGAAGATGCAATGGAAGGGAAAGAAGTAGTAGAAATAAGAGAAGAAGAACTAGATGGAATAGAAGGTGGCAATGTAAGGGATATTGGCTCAGTCGTGGAAACGCGAATAGCTGAGGGCCCGGCATTAGGAGAAGATCTCCGGCAAGGTGTCCGTTTTGCCCGAGGCCTAGAAGCCAAAGGAGGCAAGGCCAATGCAAGAGGTGTAGAAGACATAGAAGGGATAATGACCTTCTCAGAAGCAGAAGCAGAAGCAGAAGCAGAAGGAGTTGAAATAATAGCACAAGAAGAGGGGATGAGCAAACCAGGTCTCATCATCCTAAGAGAAGGATTAGAGATAATATGGGTAGGAGTTATCGGTGTCTTACCCCTCTCAAGAGAAATGGGCACCGGAACAAGAGGAGTTTGCACAAAAGTACCAAATAGATCGCCAAAGGAGGCATCCTCAGTAAGCTTTGGCTTTTTGACTAAGGCAATAAAAGACTCTTCTTCTTCCTCTTCCATGGCTGCGACAGCCTCTGCCTGTCGCTCTTCTTCGGATAGCAAGCCCAAGGTGGAGGAATTAGGATTAACCCGACGAGCTCACAACCACTCTTCTCCAAGATTATTAACAAAAGACTTAGTTATAGTAGGATTCTTGTACATAAAAGCTGGAAGAAGTGCATTAGCTGAAACACAGGAATTAAACACCATTATAAAAGAGATATACTAATCAGTAAATGCGGAGTGAAATGTTTATACATACCAAAAGAGCCATCCAAGGGAGTGTCAATATTGCCTATCCCAAAAGGAAACATCAAACCCTCCACAATTAGATGCGACAAGCTGAATTTTGCTCCCCTCAGCTTATATAAGGCAAAGGCAACAGAGGGATCGTTAAGGAGATTATGAGTACTAGGAATCGGAGGTAGATCATATATCCATTGAATGGGAAACGGAGGAGGAGAAGGGAGACGCATATAGAAAAATTTGTGATACCATTCCCCCTGAGGAGGAATTCGGTTAAACAAAATGGCCTTGGGACGAGATTGGAATTTGAAAACACCAACATCTACTTGATGAGGAATAAAGAAGTGATGAAAAAGATGAGGAGATAAGAGAAAATCTAACAATTTAGATACCCCAACAAAACCTATAAGGATAGAAAAGGACTGAGGGACAAATTGATTGAACGGAATGTTAAAGTAGAGGCTAACGTCAGAAAAAAAAGGGTGAAGAGGAAATCAAAAACCTTGTAGGACTTGATCTCGGAAGTTAGATATACACCCTAAAGGAGGAAGATGTGGACTATCCGGAGGAGCAGGACGGGCTATATAAAAAGGAAAACCATAGCTCACCTTTAAATCCACTTCCTCTGTCTCTATAAGGTCGGAAACACATGAAAGAAACCACGCAGGAGGGGAAGTTGCCATAGTGAAACAGTAGAAGGAAGATGAATCAAGGGAGATGAAGAGAAAAGTGGGAAAGCGGGAGAGAACTTCTTAAAACCCTTGTTTTCCTTTCGGTCCTGTGCTAAAACCCCCAAACAGAGATAGCAGAAGGAAACAAGAAAAAAAAAGTATTCAATCGTCATAAAGGGGTGGTAATATTAAAGGATAAAATCAAATTCTAAAAAAGGGGAATGAATCCCGAGAAAGAGAGGTGGAGTTAAGTAATCTTCCTCGAAAAATGTGAAAAGTTTCCCTAGATATAATTTTAATGCTTAAGAAAGTCTAACGAATATAAAGAAAAATTCGTCAAGTACTATAAGTTCGGATTATTTGTCTAATAAAATAACAAACCCAAAAGGACATAATAAGACCAGGCAAAAGTTGGGTACAAGGCATTAGTCAATAGACGGGACTTGGTTAAAGGATACCGGACGAGATTCATAACTATGAATCGTTCGATCATAATAGATCGGCCGAGATAAGTGTCATTCAAATGTGTCAACCAAAGGCTTATCATGATAAGTCAAATGGCATACACTATGGTAAAACCATATGAAATTTGGTTAATACATAAGATGACATACGTAGATACAAGCGTAAATCAATCAAGTAGAACAAATAGACCGATATTGAGAATATCGCAATAGGACTGTACTAGATCGAACGAGACACAATTAATTTATAAAGTATCTGACGATATTTGTCAGCATTGATATATACCGCCCGGTCATGATGAAACAGTCTAAATAGATAAACATAATACTATGTTGAGTGAGGTTTTGTGATAACCAGCCAAGCGACATTTAACATATTTAAACAAAACAGACGATCGTCATAAGGAAGAGTAAATTTAACAATGAAAAGGGATAATCAACTTTACATGAGTTCGATAGATTGTCATCACAAAGTTTTTGTCCCCCTTTACAGGGATTCGAATCTAAGTAAGAAAAGAAAGTCATACTAAGGTTAGCTGAGGAAATAGATCAGGAGGCTTGTCCTCAATAAGTTTACGACGATTTAGAAAGTTGGGAGGAGGATCGCGAGATAAGTAGTTTTCCTCTTGCAATTGTTGAATCGCTCCTTTAGCTCCCGCAGTAAAGGCTGCTAAGATTGACTTCACGATCGGCCTATTGAATTCAGGAGATTCAATCATGATGGTGGCATGTTCCTTGTAACGAGTATCTTCGTTTGCCTTGTAGACCACCAGAGCCGTTTGGGAAGTCTTCAGTTCATTTTCTTTGACAGAAACCTCGATTTTAACTGAATTAAGGGAGGTGTTCAAGGAAGTTATTTCATCTTCCTTCAGCTGCAGGACTTTGAGTTTTTCAGCTAATTCCGCTTCATAATTAGCCTTTAGTTCGCCAATTTTGGAAGTTAATTCTTGGTTAAGATTTGTAGCTGATTGGAATTGTGCTTGAAGACTTTCAATTTGAGCTTCAAGTTGTTTCTTGGCAGCAGCGGAAAATGAGGCAGAAGATAACTCAGTAACCTGTTGTCTTAGCTTATCATTCTCAGATCTCAGCTTCTTGTTTTCGTTGTATAAATTGTGCATCAGCCGAGACAAGCCCATGTTTTCTATCCATCGCTAGAAATATAATACAGGGTCATGAGATGATCACTAAGAAATAGAAAATAGACGTTAGTAAACATACCTGATTCTCATTATGGAAAAAATGATCAATTGTTTCGGGAGTAGTGAGTTCTTCAAAAACGGGATGAACTTTATCCCAAGCGTCAGTAAAGGAACCTCCTAACAATATGGGGAGGACAGGAATAGTAGAAGAACCAGCAGAGAAGGAGGAGGTAGGAATAGATGGAGGAGCAAAGACTAAATAAGAAGAAGGTGAGGAGGGTAAAGATCCGGACGCTGGAATAGACAATGGAAAGGTGAAAGAGACATCGCCAGAAGCATTGGCATTGGAGAAAGGGGAGGCTGGAAAACTAAGAGAAGGGTAAAGGTCAGCCAGCGTAGGCTCATCAGAAGGAAGGTCAGCGGGAACAAAACCTTCTGAAACCAGTTCGTCAGCGGGAAGGATAAGCCTCCTTTTTGACGGAGGAACCCTGGTAAGTTTGTGCCCCGGACGTTTGCCGGTAGCAATTTCAGCTATCGATTTACCTGGGCTACCAGGAGACGTGAGTTCAATGATGGGAAGAGGGGCGAACGATGAGGTAGCAGCAGCCACTAGAGAAGCGACGGCAAGGATTTCTACAGGAAGACCTTCAGGAGCCTTAAGAACTCCCGAAGAGCTAGGTACCCCAGCTAAAGGAGCCGACTCTTCGATTGAAGGTGGCGGAGTAATAGCAGCTAGAAGCTCTTTTTCTTTGGCGCGAATTGCGTCCTCCTCCAAACGCAGTTCTTCATCAATCAAAGCGTCATAAAAGCTCTCCACTACATAGAAAAGAAAAATAGTTTAGTTAGTTAAAATCAACAAGAAAGAAACAGGGTTTTACCTAAAGAGCCTTGTGTATCAGGTTTGACGAGGCTTAGGCCGAACAAGTATAGAAGATCGACTCTCAGCCACTTGGGAATAGAAAGTCGACGATTTAACAACATTTCACAATAAATAGGAAAAGAGGGATGGAGATGGAACTCTTTGATATCGGGCAAAGAGGGAAAGGAGGATCTCCAAGCATAAGACCAAGGAATGGGTCCGGGAAACTTTATGAAGAAGAAGCGGGATTTCCAAGCTTTAAGAGACGAGGGCATATCCTCAAAAAGAACCATTTTAGTTCGTGACTGGAACAAGAAAACACCAGGTTCTGAACACTTGGGATAAGAAAACATGAAGAAATTTTGAGAAGTAGGAGGAATATCTAGAAAACGAAACAGCATGTAAGCACCACATAGATAACGAAATGCGTTAGGGGCAAACTGTTGCAAAGGAATATCAAAATACTGGCTTATTTCGATCAAGAAAGGAGGAATGGGAAACCTTAAACCTCCTATCAGCTGATCCTTGAAAAAAGTCACGCAATTAGCAGGGGGACGATGAGGATGATCATCCAGTTTTGGGATTATAATGCCATACTCCCGGAGAATTTCATATTGACGACGGATGGTGAGCCTAGCACTTTTATCAAAGGAAGAAGACATTTGAACATACCAAATGGCAATTGCTTCCTCAGCCATAGACAAGAGTAGAGGTTAGCAGAACAACAGATTACTTACTGAAAGCAAGAAAGGAGATCGCCGAGAAATGGGGAGCACGAAGTTTGGTCGAAAGCTGCAACAAGAAAAGAACGCTAAGGTAAGAAAAGAAGAGACAAAGTTGAAAAGAAGACAAAGGGTTTAGGGTTTGAAAAAACATACAGCCGTCGTCAGATCAAGGCATTTTTATCTCAACAGACGCTGAGGATTACAGAAAAAAGGGCAAAGGCTTACACGACGTGGCAAAGAGGGAAAGTATGTGTCACATAATCATAAAGAAACATTTATGCTGGATGCGACAGGTCGGATCATGCCGGGGTTGGTAACACCTCGTTGTACGCTTCCAACATTCTCTTACCAGAGGAAGAGTCAATCATCAACCAGGAAGTTTTGAAAGAAGACGTAGATAACTAGGCATAATAAAGGTAGAGGAACTGAGTTTGACTAAGCTCAGGCTAAAGACAAAAACATTTAAAGAGAGTGATTTAGGCGAATAACAGATTTTAAATTAATATCATCAATGCAAACTAGCATTGATCAAGATAATTTTATATCGGCCGACATAACTTTTGCTATGCTAGACAAGTATAATATTGGTTTAAATAACATTGTTTGTGATCAACAAAGCTAATATCGGTCGGTATAATGTTAGCTATAATAGGGAAGTATTCCAGAGGTCAAGATAGCCTTGGCCATGATAAATGAAAATTATTTGTCAAGATAACAACACATAGGATATACAAAGGGGTAAGTAGCACAACATCACATTTATTCTTATGAATTGAAGGGATTCAATAGAGTCACTCGATTCAATACAAAAGATTGTTGTTACACTTAAAGTCTGATCAAATACATAACATTATATTTTCTTCTCAAAACATCAGACCTCGAAAGGTCAACAAAAATTACAAACATAAGCCCCCAGAATACTTAGAAGATTTCGATCCCCCTGTAGTCAAACTTACCATAGAGCAGAGGTAGGAACATTTTACCTGGCACGAGGAAAGCTTGTCTGGGCAACAAAAGTAGGAATACTGTATCAGGAAGCTTGCCTGAGAGACAGAAGTGACAATATTTTTCCAGGGATGAAGGAAATTAGGAAGCAGAATAGTCCCATGAAGAAGCAAGGGCAGATTTACTTATGCCCTGACAGAAAGGTGACTGAAGAGTCCCTTTCCTGCTTGAGTCCGGAGGCTCTGCTTCCCTAGATATCACTTTAACCCACCGGTAACATGTGCTGTGCCTTTCTCGTGACATCCATGGGTTATTTAGCTGGTCCTCCATGAGTAACAAAAATCTCTCTGAAGTTTCTTGAGCCTTCAGAGCATTGGCATCTTTGGATGAAAATTCTAGACTTTGAGAAACATTATCTCTTGGGACAGTTTCTCGAACCCTAGAGTTAGCTAAAGCAAAAACTTGAATAAACTCATATATAGATCTCGCCTTGTCCAACAAAAGTCGCCCCCAAAGAGGGGGATCTAAGGCCATGCTCTTAGCAAGAAAGATCAGCAGGGAAGGAAAAGAACTGAGGTAGGCGATGAACGAAGAGAAGGTTGTAGCCCTATTTAAAGGATTAAACGACCCAATGAATCACTATACCAAGGTTCACGGGATCACTGTACACAAAGCCACGAGATAGCTGTACATAAAATTTGTAAGGTCAAATCAATATCTGTGGTAGAGTCACGGGTAGGAAAAAATAAAATCAGACTTGTGTCTAGTCAGTCGTCTAGACCTCCTTCGACTAGACTTGAAGGGAAGGCTAGTGATATGGGTTAGGTTTCATGGGTCCCCGATAAGAAAGGGAAAGAATATAACCAAACGGAGAAGATAGATCAATATCGGCCGGGATATACCTCAAAAGATGTAGGTCGATATCAGCCGAGATATGCCTCCAAGGAGGAAGACCCATATCGATCAGCATATGCCTAAGAGGGAGTAGGCTAATATCGACCGGGATATGCCTCAAAGGAGGAAGGCCAATATCGGCCGGGATATACTTCCAAATGAGTAGACTAGTATCAATCGAAACATACCTTTAAGAAGGAAGGTCAATATCGGCCGGGATATACCTCAAAAGAGGTAGGTCGATATCAGTCGAGATATGCCTCCAAGGAGGAAGACCCATATCTATCAGCATATGCCTCAGAGAGAGTAGGCTAATATCGGCCGGGATATGCCTCAAAGGAAGTAGACCAATATCAGCCAGGATATACTTCTGAGGGAGTAGATCAATGTCGACCGAAACATGCCTTTAAGAAGGAAGGTCAATATCGGCCGGGATATACTTCCGAATGAGTAGACTAGTATCGACCGAGACATGCCTTCAAGAAGGAAGATCAATATCGGCTGGGTTGACTAATACCTTGAAAAGATATTTGATAAAATATAGCCCAATGCTAGCTAGAATAATAAATAAAGGAGCTCGGACGGGCACTGCCCGAGGAGCCTCATGAGAGGTAATAATAATTGATCAAACCTAGCTAGGCCCAGTTCCGACTGATACAAGGAACATTGGTACATTAAGCTATCTATGATATAGCAAAAACAGGAGGGGCAAGTAAGAACGATAGAAACACTTTAAAGGACCTGTGAAAAAGGATAGAAGTAAATATTTTAAATAAAATAGTTAATGAAGATATTTGCAGTACATGATTGTATAACAGGTGTTATATACTTTGGCGGGAAATGTGTTTTTAGACTATTTTGCAGGTACTAGATGACAAAGAAGGTACATCTGGGGTACAAAAAAGATTCCTTAAAAGTCATTTACCACAAGTGTAACGACCCAAATTTCCTCATTTTGAGCCCCAAAAATAATTCAAAAATATTTAGAAATGCTATAGAAAAATTCTAGAGATTTTTAGAAATTTTTAGAGTATTTTTATGCAATTTTTGGAGTTCGTTTGGTATTTTTACCAAGGAGAATAAGTTTTAAAAATAAACTTAAATAAAAAAAAGGATTGTAGAAGCTGGGTTTCGAACCCAGCACCCCGGACCCAAGCAAAACCGGCCCAACCAACCAAGCTACGCTCGATTTGTTAATCATATATGGAGCGATATATATTTAAGTAGTAGTTAGGAACAGTAAAATAAATTGGAAATAAAAGTGCGCGGCTGAGGAATCGAAGCCGAGATCTCAGACTTGGTTAAAGCCGGGCTGACCAAGTGTGCTAGTGATAGTTTGTTATTAAAGGATAAGAAAAATTCTATTTAAGCAGTAGTTAGGAAACAGAGAATAAAAAGGAAATAAAATGGTTGCAGCCGAGACTCGAACCCACGAACCCCATTTTAAGCGGAACTCAGCCAACCAACCGGTCTGCAAGAGTTTTGTTAATAAATTATGGAATAAATTATATATAAGCTATAGTTGGAAACGAAAATAACCTTAAGTATAAGATTTAAATCTTTTTCCTAAAACCTAAAAATTTCTCTCAAAATTCCTCCTCTCGCGACGGCGCGCGGCGTTTCTGTTCGGGCGAAAACGAAGACAACGAAGCCGCAACTAGGGCTCATCTCCGGCGGCCGGCCAAGGACCTAATCCGAGAGGGTTCTCTGCCATCGTGATCATCTTGTCGAGGAGAACAAGTGGAGGTGAAGGAGTTGCCGAGAGCTTGAGTCCTCTGCAAGCCCTAGAAGTATTGGAAGCCACCTTTTCCGGCTGTGAGTTCAAGGATACAAGGAGTGAGTTGTTTCTCACCTGTAGTAGGAGTAGTTCCGCGAGCTTTGAAGTTCCCTTCGATTGGTTTTCGATTGGTTTGGTTTCTTGCCACGATTATGGGTTTTCCGTGTAGCCTTGCCATGTTCCCTTTTTGGTTAGGGTTCTATTTTGTTGAAGTTTTAGAAGCATGCGTTTTTGTTTTCCTTGCTTTTAAATTCTGTAGTAGCAAGAATTAGTGTCCTGTTGTAGCATACTTAAGGAGGAATTCGATTGTTTCTGTGTAGTCCCATTGTAGCAAGCTTAAGGAAGATCTGATTACTCCTTTGTAGTTCTATTAAAGTGTGTCGCCATGAAATCTATTTCAGAACAGTTTTGTTTTGTAAAGCTTTGATTGTTAGGGATTTTTAGAATAGCCCCAAGATTTGTTGTTTCCTTTGCAACTCTATTGAAGCATGGTTAAAAGATTTCAGTTTTGATTTGGATTTGAGGTTTTAGTGGTGATGGGTGTTTGATTTCTGAGTTGGTTTCAGTTTGCTGGATAATTGGAATTGATGTGTGAGTTATAAGATGGTTAATGAAGAAACTAGAATTTACTAATACCTGGGATTGCTTTATGCATCTAGATCAGTATACACCCTAAGAAAGCATAAAATTCTAGTTTATCATCAACTGTTTCAAAGGCATTCCAACCAGTAATGCATTTTAAGTTTCAATTCAGCAAGTTGACTTCTTGAGGATTCTATTGCTTTATAAAGTATGAGATTTCAGTTTTAGATTTAGTTTCTTATGCTTCCTTAATTAGTTAGAACAACCCATTCCTCTTGTGCTATATGATGAACAAGAACAACTCATTAATCCTATACTAGTTTTAGAGCTTGCATGCAGATTTGATGCAGTTTAAGGATATGCTGCTTTGTGTTCCTTGCATTGTTTAAATAACAGAGATTTAGAACTGAAAAAGAAAAAGGTTGTAAGTATAACAAGTTTTTAAGCATATAGTGATTTCTATAATAAGCTTGAAACCATGAATTGAGATAGATATCATATTGATTGATTTATGGGAAGAAAATGCATAGATTTAAGGGATTGTTGGATTTTGAAAAGATGATGATCAAATGTTGATGATGTAAATTAAGGATGGAAACTTTACCTTCGGATTTAGCCATAAAGAATTTCGGAAGTGCTAGAGTTTCAAGTTCTAACAAGTTTAGACCTTTTTAGTGTTATTTAATGGGCAAGGACAGCTCTTTGTTAAAGTATAAGTAATAGCTCTAGCTATGAAATGGGCACAAACAACCCCACTTTGGAGTTTCTGTTTAGATAATCTGCTTATGTTAAATCTGAGCGTGAGGTTTAGATAATTTGCTTACATTAAATCTGAGCATGAGGTTTAGATAAATTGTTTATGTTGAATCTGAGTTTGAGGTTTAGTTATGCTACTTCCATTCAAGTATATGGATAACATCTGTGCTTGGCTGATTCTGGAATTTTAAGTGGAATACGAGTTATAATATCTTTATTGAGTGAATTCCAGATAAGCTGCGTATTAGTCATATTATGGAGAGGAAGTTTGAGAGACGATGAAAATCTGTACTAGCCAGAATATGTTTCTTTTGTTAAGTTGCTTTGCAGAATTTCTATTAAGCAAGTGCAGATTTTGTTAAGCTAGTATACAGATTTCTGTTAAGCTATTATGCAGATTTTTATCAAGCTAGTATGCAGATTTTTGTTAAGCATTAGTGCAGATTTTTGATAAGTATTGTATGTGCAGATTTCTTTTGTATTCTATGCATGATTATGTGTTATATAGTTAGTTTCATTCATAGATGCATAAGAAAGATAAAGAAAAGTATAAGAAAGATAAAGAAAAGAAAGAAAAGGCCGAGGCCTTAAGTAGATCCCAAAGTCAAGACTTTAGGGATTTTTGGCACACAAGGTGTCTATTAAAATGCCAAGGCATTTAAAGAAGTAGTAAATAAGATAATAAGTATTTTACTTTTAAAGGGCATGTACCGGACACAAGGTCCAAGGGATGGGCTCCAAGTTGCCCCTAGGCACAAGGCATAGAAGTATCTTAGTAGTTTCGGGATTAGCTACCTCGATTCTTATTAAGAATGCGCGCAAAGTGGTACAATGCCGGGCCCAAGAGAAGTTGATTATTATTTTCAAGTATTAAAGTATAAATTTTAAACAAGTGAAATAAAAAAATAAATTTAGAGTAAATGAAGTAAGTTTCACTTTGTTTTAAAAGATCAGCAAGTTTAGCTTTCTTTTATGCTAGCAGCTTTTACATGTTTAGTTTCTTACATGTTATTTATTTGCTATTTATGAGCATGAGTAGCTATACATGTTAGCTTTTCTGTTAGTTGATTTCTTTACTATTTATGAGCATGAGTAGCTTTACATGTTAGCATTCAGTTTTAGCATGTTTTTATTTGTATACATGCATATCGAGTTTTTGTGAGTAGATAGCGCTCACTAAGCTTTATGCTTATAGACTGCATTTCCTCCTACTGCAGATAAAGGAAAAGCTAAGGTATGAAAGGAAGGCGACAAGGTGGTGGTGATGAAGGTGTGTGATGGCTGGACTATGGAGAGATCAAGAGTCTGCTATGGAGTTGTTAAAACTTACCTGATTAGAGTTTCCTTTTCTTTTCTCCTTAATGCTATGATGAAGTTGAGATTGTAATTGAGTCTATTCCGCACTTTGTTATGTTTTATTGTTGGAGTGTTATCTGTTTACTATTGCTAGAGTAGTTTCATTCTTCTTATTGAGTTATTATACTGCGTGGTTGAGTGATTATATGTTCCAGCCGCCTGTGGCTGAGTATATTATGCTTGTATTATGGGAAATGGTCACCGGTACAGGGGAGATTCTGCCGAAATTTTTCGGTAGGGTTTTCCTAGAGATTTTTTAATAAACCGGTTAAGTAGAGTAGTAGATAAGTAACGGTCACTCTTAGAGAGTAGTAGTAGTAGTAAGAAGGGTGGTCGTTACAACAAGTACGCAGCTTACGTCATCTCATAACAAACTCTAACAAACCGGGGTCCACTTCATTACTACGGAGGTTATATGAAGTGGTATAAAAAGGGGAATCCTCTCCGTTGGCTAGGTAAGTTCACATCATTGCGCACATTCATAACCCTAATTTTTCAACTACTGTTCATCTTCTTCCTCCTGCTTCCACACCAAGAGAGATCACTGACTTGAGCGTCGGAGGGCCTAGCCAGGGATTCCCACCCCGGTCTTAGGTCACTGACGGTAGTGTTGGTTGGTCTCTTGTGCGCAGGAAGCCTTGGGAGCTCCGAATCTGGGTATTCTTCGATCGGATCTCTTCATCACCATTAGTATCTTACATTGAGAGGACACTCTGGTGGCTTCATCTTCTATGATCCACTTTGGGTTTCTCGAATCGGCGCTCCATAGGTATTATTCTCTGTCAGCAGTAGGTTTTTTTCTCCTGGCTCTCCGTTTTGTCCAGCTTCTCAGACAGGATCAGAGGCAAACCCTAGCTTTGATACCAATTGTTGGTTAGTCCTAGGAAAATCATACCGGTTCCACTGTAAAAAAATTTTTTGTACAAGTGTCGAACCTTTCCTTAAATAACGTATTGTGTTCTTTAGAAGTTAAATTAGGAATCGCAGACGGAACTTAACATCATTGATTCCAAATTTAACTTATCTGTTCTTAATGGTTTAGATTTGAATCATAAGCGGAACTTAACACTATTGATTCAAATCTACCTAAGTTATTAATTCCATAAATATTAATTTCAATAATTAGCTTCCAGGACTGCATGGCGAGGCACATGGCCTTCTTGGATATGGGAGCAACCACCACCGCCTAGGCAAAGCCTTTTAAGGAAAGCTAATATTTATTTTCTTAAATAACTCTAGGTTAACCAAAAAAAAATAATCAAATCACAAATTCGAAAAAGAAGAAAATACAAACTCGAAAAAAAAACTATTTCGAAAACTCTAGAATCATATGCCTCTTGTGTTTGGTATTTCCATAAATAACTATACAAAGAAAACTAGTATGATGCGGAAAACAATTACTAGTTATATCTTTCTTTGTAAGCAAAAATAACCTCTTGATCTTCTACCGTATTCCTCTTCTAACCTCGGACGTTGTGTGGGCAACGATCTTCCGAGATGAGAACCACCAAGCACCTTCTTCTTCCTTCTAGGTTTCGGCCACCAAGAGCTCCTCCAAAGATGAAGAGGTTCGGCTACCACCAAGCTCCAAGGGATGCTAGAAATATCGCCTCCTTTTCTCTCCTTCTTCTCCAAGCAAGATCCGGCCACCACAAGGACTCCAAGGATGAGATGAGGTTCAGCCACAAGATGGAGAAGAGAGAAAGAGGAGGGGCCGGCCACACCTAAGGAGAAAAAGAGAGGAGAAAAATAAATAGAGTCGTTAGCTATGAAGGCACCTCTACCCCCTCTTTTATATTCCTTGGTCTTGGCAAATAAGGAAATTTTAATAAAAACTTCCTTAATTCCTTTACCATGAAAAGGAAAATTTATTTAATTAAAAATAATTTTCTCTTCTCAATTTGTAATGGCCGGCCACTTTAAAGCTATAAACAATGAGAGTTTTAATTAATTAAAACTTCCTAATTTGTCTCCGAAAATTTATAAAAATTTCTCCAATAATTTTTCCCATCATGGTTGTTTGTAAAAAGGAAATTTTATAAATTAAAATCTTTTCTTTTCATGTGGATGATTTCCAAAAAGGAAAGTTATCTCTAAAAATTAAAATCTCCTTTCAATCTACAAATAAGGAAAGATATCAAATCTTTTCTTAATCTTTTGTAGAAACTTATAAAAGAGAATATTTAATTTTTAAACTCTCTTTTAAATCATGAACATGGTTAAAAATGAAAAGTTTTCTCAAAATTAAAATCTATTTTTCAATTTACAAATAAGGAAAGATTTCAAATCTTTTCTTAATCTTTTGTAGAAAGCTATAAAAGGAAAGATTTAAATTTTAAACTCTCTTTTAAAACCATGATATCTACATAAGAAATAATTTTAATAAAAATCCCTTTTTATTTTCTAGTGGCCGGCCACCTAAGCTTGGGACCCAAGCTTTGGCCGGCCACCTCATGAACCCATGAACCATGCCTTTGGCCGGCCCTAGCTTGGACTCCAAGCTAGCTTAGCCGGCCCCTATAGGATGGGTAAGAAGGTGGGTATAGTACTCTATAATTAAGAGGCTACGATAGGGACCGAGAGGAGGAATTGGTTTTGGTCTCCCAATGAAATTAAGCATCTCATGTTCGCCCTGAACACATAACTTAATTTCATCAATAATAATTCATTCCACTAAAGAACTATTATTGAACTACCGCACCAATCCCAAATTATATTTTGGGCTCCTTCTTATTATGAGTGTGTTAGTCTCCCTGTGTTTAAGATGTCGGATGTCCACTAATTAATTGAGTTACTGACAACTCATTTTAATTAATATCTCAGTCCAAAAGTAGTATCACTCAACTTTATCATCATGTCGGACTAAGTCCACCTGCAGGGTTTAACATGACAATCCTTATGAGCTCCTCTTGGGGACATTATCAACTTAGATCACTAGGACACAGTTTCCTTCTATAATCAACAACACACACTATAAGTAATATCATTTCCCAACTTATCGGGCTTATTGATTTATCGAACTAAATCTCACCCATTGATAAATTAAAGAAATAAATATCAAATATATGTGCTTGTTATTATATTAGGATTAAGAGCACACACTTTCATAATAACTGAGGTTTTTGTTCTTTTATAAAGTCAATATAAAAAGAAACGACCTCTAATGGTCCTACTCAATACACTCTAAGTGTACTAGTGTAATTATATAGTTAAGATAAACTAATACCTAATTACACTACAACCTTCCAATGGTTTGTTACTTTCCATTTTGGTCGTGAGATACTGTTTATAATTTATAAGGTACTGATAACATGATCCTCTGTGTGTGACATCACACACCATGTTATCTACAATATAAATTAATTGAACAACTACATTTATTATAAATGTAGACATTTGACCATTGTGATTCTTTATAAATGTTTATACAAAAGCTAGGCTTTTAGTATACACTCTAACATAACTAGTTATGATTAGTAGGGGGTAGTTTCAGTTAGTTCCACTAAGCCAGATGTATCAGGTCGAAACCATATCTTCCTAGACATGCATAGATAGAGCTTCCCTAACCTACTATTATCCAAAACTTCTTCAGTACTATGTGTCAAGTTAAACTTTTATCCCTAATTAAACTAGTCCTAATTACCTAGCCAGATAAATTATTATTTTGGAGGTGCCAACTAATTTGGAACATCCCCCTGAATTATTGAACTTTGAGTTTTAAGTTTTAGGTTTGTGTTGATTTGCTTTATAGTTATAATAGACTTGATTATAGTTTAAGTTTAGATTAATTTCATATTTATTTAGTTTAAGTTTAGTTTTTGATTTATTTGAATTTTTATTTTTTATGTTTGAATTTAGTTTTGAAGGTTTAATTTTTGAGATTAAGGTTGAGTTATTTGGTTCATTTTGATTTGGTTTTAGGTAATTTATTTTATTTTTAGGTACATGGTATTGATTTGGTCCTACTTGTGTGGTTGTGCACGCTTCAGAACCCAAACTTTGGTTTGATCTTTATTTTGAGTGACTAGAGATATAAAGGTTTTGTTAGTCAAGCTGGACTTTTATCCAAGTCTGAACTTGTTGTACACATCTCTTTGTGATCCAAGTATCATATCAATGTACTTGGATCTAGTTATGAATTTTTCTAGAAGTTATTTTAGTTCAATAACTTCACCTTTTAATCTGGAATTGCCCTCCTTAAGTTTTATAACTTGAGTTGGGATTCCAGCTTGAATTGGCTCAATCATTGAGGTTAATTTTAGTTGTTCGTTAAGTGTTTTATTTTTATACTTAGTTCATTTATTTGATTTTTAGAAATAGTCAATTTTCTATATAAACATGCAATTATTTTGAAAACCTTTTTGCTTAAAATAGATTGTACCTCGTCAGAACCTTCAGAAATGAGTACAGACTCATGACTCGATTCGGGTTCGGACCCATCTTCCGATTCACCTTCTGATTCTAGTCCGTATGCCATCAGCGCGAGGTAGTTGGTTTACTTTAGTTCGCCGCTATCTGATTCTTCCGCGAATAATTCGTCCCAAGTTGCCTTGAGGGCTTTTTTTTTTTTTTTTTTTGAGATTCGGGCAATCATGCTTGTAGTTGTTGGATCAAAAAGAACGCTAGAGGGGGGATGAATAGCGATCGTTGAAAAATTGTTATCGAGTCAAAGTACGCAGCAGAAAATAATAACGAAAACAATGCTTACACACCAAGTTTTACTTGATTCGGAGCCTTCGTTGACTCCTACTCCAAGGCCCGCACATGAGAGTACTTTCGTTGGGCAATCCACTAATAGTCCGTAAGAAAATTACATAATAAGTACAAGAATTATAAAATGAAGTTACTGACAACAAGGAAATTAAAAACTAAGTCGCAGGTTGTCGGAGAAGCTTCACACCGTCACAAGAGCATCTTTCGAGCAACGCGCAAGAAAGTAGTTGTAGAGAGAAATTGTTGTGTTGTGTTCTTGGTGGAAGGTTGCTTATATAGGTAGTTTTGGGCGCCTGGATCTCTATCGGGCACCTGGACCGTGATGTCAGTCATCCAATAAACTCACTCCTTGCTGGCGACAAGATTGATTTTGGGCATTCCGGGCGCCCGGATCCCTTCCGGGTGCCCAAACCACTCCAGGCGCTCGGATCCCTTCCGGGTGTCCGAACCAACTTTTCCAGCAGCCTTTATTTCCTGCAAAATAAAATTAGTCCGAGATAATAAAACTTATACTACCCTACAAAACAAGTGTTAGTACAATTATAGTAAATAGTAGTAATTAGATTATCTCTCTTCGAGACCAGAATCTAGTCAAGATCTCAACTTAGATTTTCCAAATGGATCTAAGTTGGATCGACGTCTACTATTCCCTCAACCGGGGAGCGCATCCTCACCAAGTCACTCTCCTCCAGTGACTTATCTTAACTTATCGCTTTGCAAGACATCCGGTCAGCCTGTCTACCTGTTTGGACTTCCTGCTAGCTATCCGGTCGACTCGTTGACCAAGCTAGACTTCGTGCCAAATATTCGGTCAGCCCGTCGACCTATCTGGACTTCGTACCAGCTATCCAGCTGACCCATTGACCTAGCTGGATTTCTTGCCAGATATCTAGTCAACCCGTCGACCTATCTGGACTTCTTCTGTACACATAGTTAAATCGTTAGATCACATTAAAACCTAACTTAACTTACTTTGTCATTCATCAAAACCTGAGTTAGACCGTTAGTACAACCTGCACCAACAATCTATCCCTTTTTGATGCAATGACAACCTAGATTAAGTTAGAAAAAAATAATATTCAAAAATAAATGACATGATTTTTAAGTTAGTCTTGTTTTGATGTTATGTTTGGTTTTTGGCTAACTTAATCCACCTAACCCTCCCCCTTTAACATTCATCAAAAAATAGGAATAGATAATACATGAAAAAAATTTGCTAAGTAACCAAAAGAAATTTTGACAATAGAAAATTTTTAGGATTACTTGGGGAGTTAAAAATAGATTAGAAAATAAGTTAATCAACTTGAAGAGAATCTTTAAAGATATCTTGTAGAGTGATTTTTAAAAGTAAAAACTTTATGTTAGGATTTTCAAAAATAAGGTGATTTTGAAATTGTTTTCCAAATCTACAAAGTTTTCAAGATATAAGATTTCCAAAAGATACAAAAACTTGATAAAATTGATAATTCTAAGTTTTTATAAAAGATAACTTTAAAGATTAGAAAATTTGAAATGGTTTTCAAAATCTACTAATTTTTCATAAGGTTTTCAAAAGAAAAGTTTTTGCACGAATAACTTTAAGGTTAGAAAATTCAAAAATATTTTTCAAAATAAAAACACGAAATATTTTGAAAATAGCTAGGTTTTTAAAAACACTAAAGTGATAAAGTTGAAGCATTTACAAACTTTACAGTTTTGAAACTGCTAGTAATAAAAAAAATAAAGTAATTTTTAAAATAATTTTAAAGTTATTAATCCTCCCCCTGAACCTGACATTATTTCAAAATAGGCAACTAAAAATGTCCTTAACTATCTAACCATTAGTTACTTACTAACTATCAGAAGATAGCAGTTTTCACTTGGTTAATCAGGTTAAGTTAATTTATCCAGTTAGTGTTTGACTAAGCTAAAAAATTTAACCTGATTACTGTTAGTTTGGTATTTAATGCCCAGACTTGTATTGATGCACTGATATAAACATCTTAAGTCCAGGTAATCTGCCTATGCATCTCACCCCTTTCTAAGTTTAGCAATACACAAACAAGGTAGTTCTAGTGTGTTGGTGAGATGCTCAAGTCCAAGATTTATAGGAGCATGCTTCTAAGGATTTGATATAGACTAAGTCTAAAAGTAATTTTGAAAATTCTAAAAATAAGGGAAGTTTTGAGAAAAATAAAGAATTTTACCCTAGAATTAAAAAATAATAATTTTTGAAAGTAATTTTGAAATTAAGAGTGCTAGTCTATTAAGCACATTCCTAATTGTAACTGAGAAAAATTGACTATAAATAGTAAGTCAAAAATATACAATAATCAAGGCAAATACAAGTAGATAATAGTAACCTAATCTACTGTGATGATGGTGGTCTGGAACCCAGAGAGCGCAACATCTCTATCAGCTCAGTGTGACGAGTCCGGTCATCCTCGCGAGTGATGGACAGGTCCCGTCGAAGATCAGAGACATTCTACCGCATGTCCCGTCCAAGATCAAAAATCTCCTACCGCATATCCCGTTGAAGATCGATGACATCCTACCGAAGGCTAGTCGCAACTGACTTAAGGTCGGTAACTTGGTCAGCTAGAGTACGAGGGGCGGGACGTGCTGCAGGGGGATCGCCAAAAAGCGCAACCATGAACTCATCCACTCCTACCTCCTCCCACTCGGCATCTGGCTGTGGCTCGACGTCCGGGTCAGGCTGGTGCTGGACCCCCTCCACCAGGACAAGACACCCTTATCATCTATATGAATACCACCTAAAGAAAAGTTCCTAGATCCTACCATGTCAAACTTAGTCAGGGCTTTGACATTACCTCTGGTGACATCAATACCTAAAGAGGCAATGTATGCGGTTAAGATGTGGCAGTAGGGCATGTGAATCCGTCTGCTGGTGATGAATCCAACTGAGTAAATAATGATATGAAAAATATGTAAACTAATATCTATATCTAATTTATGACAAAAGGCATACAGTAAAAATGAGTGAAAGGGACGCATCATCACGACGTCACGAGTGATCAACGACAAAATGCAAGAGACTAAGACCCTATAAAGGGCATAGTCCTGGACTCTAAGGGAGACTGACCTGAATAGGATAACTGTGGGTACTTGCTCTCCCCCTAAAAAATATGAATAGATCATATCAAGTGTAATGTGTGAGTATGGATCACCAAATGATGGATCCCTAGGGGGATAGCATTGAAAAGTGCATGCAGATGGACGTAATCCTAAAAAGGTCCGTATAACAGTAGGGGATAGAGTGATATCAGTACCAACTACCCTAGCGGTGTATGTCAGGTCATCTATTCTAACTAGGTTGTTGTATAGTTCAACACATAAACCTATGTTACCTGAATTGGTACAATAAACCAGACACTGCAAACTGTAGTAGTCAATGACTTTTATAGCAGGAATACATGAACGCATAAAAAACTATCTATCTAGACATCTAGTCCATATAGGCATATAGATATAGCGGCGGCAAACCTAATCCTAAGTTCCTCAGTAGGAAACCTAGGGTTAGTACTAGCAGTAGAGGGTCCAACACCAAGTTTAGAACGTTTCCTAATTTATCAAGGAAAACTAAACTAAGCAAAAATACTAAAATAAAACAATTTAAAAAAATTTAGGAAAGGAAAGAAAATTTACCGAGGAATTGTTAAAAATACTAGAATTGACAATCTCGGTTGTTCCGCAACGGCGTAGTAAGCAAAGGAAGAGAAAAATATTTAAAATTTTATTCCTTTTGCGTTAAAGCTCGGTGAAGGCCTTTGCAAAAGAGAAAGCTAGAGGTGTTGGGAGTGCCCCTGTTGCCCTTTTTATAGAGCGGTCCGGGCGCCTAGAGCGAGGCGGTGGGGCAGGGTGCCTGGAGCATGTTCCGGGCACCCGGAGTCAAATACTAGGGGCACTCGCCCCTGTTTTTTTTTAAAAAAAATTAACTTTAAGTTAATTTCGGTTAAGTTTCAGTTAATTTTAAGTTAATTTCAATTAAGTTTAATTTAATTTTAAGTTTTATTTAATTTTTAATTTTAAGTTTAATTTAATTTTTAGGTTTAAGTTTAATTTAATTTTAGATTTTAAGTTTAATTTAATTTTTAAGTTTTAATTTAATTTCAAGTTTAATTTTAATTTAATTTTTAAAGTTAATTTTAAGTTTAATTTAATTTTTAGGTTTACATTTAATTTTTATGTTTAATTTTAATTTAATTTTTTAAGTTAATTTAAATTTAATTTTTAATTTTAAGTTTAATTTTTAATTTTAAGTTTAATTTAATTTTTTAATTTCAAGTTTAGTTTAATTTTTAAATTTTAAGTTTAATTTAATTTTAAGTTTTATTTAATTTTAAGTTCTTAGTTTAATTTCATTTTTAACTTTAACTTGAACTTTAATTTTAATTTTAAGTTTTTTTATTTTAATTTAATTTTTAATTTTAAATTTATTTAATTTTAAATTTATTTAATTTTAAGTTCTTAGTTTAATTTAATTTTTAACTTTAAGTTTAATTTAAATTTTAAGTTTAAGTTTAATTTAATTTTTAAGTTTAAGTTTAATTTTTAATTTTAAGTTTAATTTAAATTTTTTTAAGTTTAAGTTTAATTTAATTTTAAATTTTCAGTTTAATTTATTTTTTAAGTTTAATTTTAATTTAATTTTTTAAGTTAATTTTAAGTTTAATTTAATTTTTAAGTTTACATTTAATTTAATTTTTAAGTTTATGTTTAATTTAATTTTAAGTTTAATTTAATTTTAATTTCAAGTTTAATTTAATTTTTTAATTTTAAGTTTAATTTAGTTTTATGTTAAATTTAATTTTAAGTTCTTAGTTATAATTTCATTTTTAACTTTAAATTTAATTTAATTTTAAGTTTAATTTTAATTTTTAATTTTGAATTTAATTTTAATTTTAAGTTTAATTTAATTTAATTTTTAAGTTAATTTTAAGTTTAATTTAATTTTTAATTTCTTAGTCATCTCACCCGATCTATGTTTTCAATAAGGGGATCCTATAATTTTGTGAGATGAGTTAAGTTCAATTTCAAGGTTTGGTTTAACCTTATATTATATTCAGGTTTAACTTTGGGTTCAACAAGCAGACATTCTTTGGATAAACTTCTGAGCTATAGTGAGTCACCTTGACATCATTAGAGTAACCATGCCTTCGAGGTTTTTCAAATAGTCTCATCCACTGAACTTAGTAAAAAAATCTTGGTCTAACTAGTTAGGATTCGTAAGGGGTAGCTTCAGTTAGTTCCACTATGCCAAATGCACTAGGTCGAAGCCATATCTTCCTAGACATGCATAGACAAAGCTTTCCTAACCTATTATCATCCAAAACTTCACCAGTACCGTAGGTTAAGTTAAACTTTTGTCCCTTTTTTTACTCAAATCCTAATTACCCTGCCGGGTATGTTATTTTTAGAGGTGCCAACTAGTTTGGAGCCTCCCCCTGAATTATTGACTTGGATTTCTTAAGTTTTAGTTTTGGGTTTATGTCGGTTACTTTTGTAATTATAATAGACTTGATGATGGTTTGAGTTTGAGTTGGTTTTGTAGTTCTTTCTATGATTTGTCTTTGCTTTAGTTGATTTAGTTTTATGTTTTGGACTTTGATTTGGGTTATTTAATTTTACATAATATATTTTGTTTTTGGATATATAGTATTAGTTAATTACTACTTGCATGGTTAGGCACATTTTTGGAGCCCAAGCTTTAGTTTGTGGTTTATTTTGAGTTACGAGTGATATAAATGATTTATTTATTGAACTGGACTTGTATCCAAGCCCAGATTTGTTGTATACAGCCTTTTGATTTTTAAGGATTAGATCTAAATTTTTAGATCTAGTTGTAAAATTTTCTAACATCCATTTAAATTTGTTAATTTCAATTTTTAATGTCGAGTTTTCCTCTTCAAGTTTTACAACTTGATTTGGATTAGAATTTTCGATTTGTTCCTTGAGGTGTTGATTTTCCTCAAGGAGCATTTTATTTTAATTTTCATTTTCGGTTAATTTTTTATTTAAGCATGCAATGATTTTGAAATTTTTTTGCTTAAATTAAGGTATACCTCATTGAAACCTTCAGAAATGAGTACGGACTCATGGCTTGATCGGGTTCGAACCCGTCTTTTGATTCACCTTCTGATTCTGATTCGCAGGCCATCAACGCGAGGTAACTCCGATGCTTCTGTTCTTTGGCATTTGATTCATCTGAAGATGATTTGTCCTACGTCGCCTTGAGTGCTTTCTTCTTGGTTTGGTTGTTCTTCAACTTTGGGCACTCGTTCTTGTAGTGCCCCTTCTTATTGCATCCAAAGTATGTCACATTTTTATTGTTAGGATTAGTGGTGGACTTGATCTTCTGCAGGTCGTTTCTGTTGAAGTTCTTCTTTCTCCCGGTGAACATTTTTCTTACCAAGTTCACCAGGTATTCTTCATCTTCTGGGTCTTGGTCACACTCGCCTTCAGGTTCAGGTTTGGGTCTTGACTTATCTTTGGAGGAACCTGCAAAAAGGATAATTCCTTTCTCGACCTGTTTTGAGTTAGTCTGTTCATGAAGTTCAAGTTCACAAAATAATTCATCTAGCTTTAATTTGGAAAGATTCTTCGAAATCTTATAAGCATCCACGATGGATGCCCATAGTGCATTTCCAGAAAACGCGTTAAAGGCATACCTTATCAGGTCGCGGTTCTCCATCTGGTGGCCAATATTGTGAAGCCCGTTGAGGATGTCCTTTATCCTTGCGTGGCCAATATTGTAAGCATCCTCTTTTGAATACTGTAGGGGTGGGTAACTCTGGAGAAGGGATCGTCGGAATCCGAGAGCTCGACGCGCCCGCAGTACCATGAGGAGTCTGTCCCTGACCAACAGGCTTAGAGAGGATTGGAGCGAAAAGGGGTGAAGAGATTTAGTCTCTGAGGTAAATTAGCTGCACGATAGATTGAGTCTTTTCAGATCTTGGAGAGGATTGGAGTGGTAGCTTACTATCTGGCGTTACCACTTGCTCTGGCAGGAGTTCATGATGTATTTTATGCGTCCATGCTGAGGAGATATATGCCCAACCCCGCACACATTTTGTCAGATATATCAGTTCCCATTCAGCCTGACATTACCTACAAGGAGGTTCCGGTATGGATTCTGGGCCACAAAGAGCGTCAGTTGCAGAACAAGACTATCCAATTGGTTAAAGTCATATGACAGTATCATTCTGATGAGGAGGTTACTTGGGAGCTCGAGGATACGATCCGAGCTTGATACCCCCATCTTTTTACATGAGATATGTGGGTTAATTTCCGTTCAGCATTTATACTAGCTATCTATTGTTAGTACTTGCTGATGGTAAATAACGAAAATTTATGGACCAAATTTTTATTACTGGGGGAGAATGTAAAATACGACACTCAAATAATAATAAAATAATAAGATTATTTGAGGAATAACTTTAATGGAATTTTTAGAAATTTTTAAAAATTTTCTGGAATTTAATTGGAGCTCGTATGACGTATGTTAAGGGAATAAATTATTGGGCCAGGGGAAAATCTGTTTAAGCTACCCTATTTAAACGAGGAAATATTTAATTTATTTAAATATTTCTTTTCTTTTCTTTTTCTTCTCACACCGTGTGCTAGCCTTCATCGCTCGATTCCCCTTCCTCTTCCTTCTCCCTTCTCGCGTGATGTCGAGCCACAGCCGCCCCAACCCGACGTTGATGACCTCTTTATCTTCCCCAACCGGCGCTGCTTCGTTTCCTCTTCTCCCTCATGACACAACCTGTCGGCCAAGGGAGATCAGGCACTTTTGTTCCCTGTTCTCCCAATTTCCTTCTCTCCCGATTCCTCTCCATCTTCCTCGTGTCTTCCTCGCCACCGTCAGTCACAGGCCGAGCGAGAGTGCCCTAGGTGTCGCCCTCTCCCATTGCATCGCTTCGTCATCGCACGGAGCAGCGCTGACGCCCCTACAGCTGAGCGCCGATACCAATCCATCACCAACTGATTTCCTCTTCGCCGAGCCCTAGTTTTGATTCACCGATCCTCCCTTCCCTTCGTGCTACCACTGACCCCCATGGCCGACGCTTGATCGCCGCTGAGCACCATCTGAGGGACAACTCGTCGACACCTTTTTTTTATCCAGCTGACTGTTACTGATCTACCGACGCTAGCATTTTCAGGCACGAGCAAGGAGTACCTGTGCTCTGCCTAGTTTGGTGAGGAGGATCACTATCAGAGCAGTGTTTCCTTTATGGAATTAAAGAGGAGAACACAAGCTCCTCATAGCTACGGATTTGTTTTGGGGTAAGGCTGTGAACTGATCTTGTATTCCATTATAGGGTTAATTGATAGATTTTCTTTGATTGGGTGATTAGGTTAGTAGCTGATGGAGGTATGGGCAGCAGTAGGCACCATCAGTGATTGTCGGCTATGGGTTGCCCTCTGATCATAAGCTACTAGTGCATCTAGATTGGGTGAGTATTAAGGTTGATTTCAGTTCTACGATTTGATTAGTGTGATGAATACTAATCAATTGGATGAATTAAGTTTGTTCGATTTATGCTGAGTTGACTTAGTAAATGGATTGCTACATGATGAATTAAGGAGTTGATAATATTGGGCTAAATATAATTCAATCAAGGAATTGATATTAGTGAGAGTTAATCACTGATCGTATTTGGATTATGGCTTCCCTAAATAGGCTTAGAGATTTGATTTAGCTATTTAATTCATATATAATTAGCTAAATCTGTATATCATATGCCATAGGACCTTGATTTGAGACGAGCATCTCGATGTGGGATTTTCTGATACGATCTCCACTTTTGAGGCGGGTACCTTGATTTATCTCTTTTGATAATGTCATTTCGATATGTGTAATAGGTTATAGCCACTAGTAATAATTATGTTTATCTTTGTTTTGGTATATCACTACTTGATACCTATAGCATGTCTTTGTTTGTTATTATCTGTATGCATTTAGACTTATATTCTTTTGTTTTTATCATGTGTACTTATGAACATATAAGTAGTGACATACATTGCCTTACTGTGTACAGGACTAGCTACTAGACATATCTGACATGTGTACCTAGTTTCATGATACTTAGATTCTTATTGGATTTCTTTACCTTTTGGTATATATTATGGAGGTGTTAGGATTTACATGCTTAGTGATATGCATCATTTTGCATGATTGCATGCTGAGCGATTGTCAGCTCTATTATTGTTGAGCACATCGCTTTAGTTACATGGATCTACACACACAACTACTCATGGGTTAGTGGTATATCAGGTAGGGTGTGTTGCAGCAGGTTGCTCTGTCAAGGGCTCTGCTGGCCCGCTCATGGGTAGTGGTGATGCAGCATGGTAGCAGGATAGGGATCCCTTCTCTAGATTGTCTCAGGGAGATGAGAGCATTGAGCTCCTCCACTTATGATTTGGGGTAGGAGGATAGGTGTACTCCGACAGCATCCTGTCCACTCGGTCACTCAGGAGTAGTGATGACAGAGTGCACAGTTGTCATAGCCCTACTCACTCGGTCTCACGATCGCGTGTGAGATGGCTGACTGACGTTAGGGATGACCAGGACATTTTGCATTATATGCATGGATTGCATTTATTGCTTGTGATTGCTGCATATTGGATGCTGCATTTCTGTGGTTACATATGATTGACATGCATACAGGAGACATGATTAGTTGGATCTGACAACCTTTATGTCAGGATAGGAAGCCCAGGTGAATACAGTTTTCTCCTGTCTTTTCAGTTTTACTTTTCCAACTATTGTCCAGGAGACTGCACGACATAATTATTATTATTTGATATATTGTAATATGCATGTCAGCTTGTTACCCGCTGAGTGTTGGACTCACATTGTTGATATATTTTCTATTTCAGGTTGAAGCTGTCAAGAGGTTCCAGTCGCTAGTCCCCCACTAGGTGTCGAGATGACTTTCTGGTTTCAAACTTTCTTTGTTTCCTTGTTTTGTTATGTCTACATACTTATGATGTGTAGTTCTTGTACTTATGGATTTTTATATCGTACTTCGGGTATGATGCCCATGTTTTCCGTTGCGAAGGTTTCCCATTGTGTTGTGTTTTTCCTCGTTGTAGTGGAGTAGGTATTATTATAAACTACATGGTTGTGTAGTCAGTTGGAGGTTGATTTATTATTAACTGCGTGGATTGTTTTATTATTGTATGGTATATGTTCCAACCGTGTTGATTGATGATTGTGAGACTTGAGGACTTTATAGTTAGGTCCCAAATTGTCACCCGTATAGGGGAGATGCTACCAAAATTTTCTCTAGCAGGGACTCCCTCGGGGTGTGATAATAATAACGAAAACAACAGTAACACACCAAGTTTTACTTGATTCGGAGCCTTCGTAGACTCCTACTCTAAGGCTCGCACGTGAGAGTGCTTTCATTGGGCAATCCACTAATAGTTTGTAAGAAAGTTACACAATAAGTACAAGAACTATAAAATGAAGTTAAAGATAACAAGGAAATTAAAAATTGAGTCGCAGGTTGTCGGAGAAGCTTCACACCATCGCAGGAGCGTCATTAGAGCAGCGCGCAAGAAAGCAGTTGCAGAGAGAAATTGTTGTGTTGTGCTCCTGGTGGAAGGCTACTTATATAGGCAGTTTTGGGCACCTGGATCTCTTTCGGGTGCTTGGATCATGAAGTCAGCCATCCAATCAACGCGCTCCATGCTGGTGACAAGATTGATTTTGGGCATTCCGGGCGCCCGAACCACTCCGGCCACTCGGATCCCTTTCGAGCGCCCGGACAAACTTTTCCAATAGCCTTTATTTCCTACAAAATAAAGTTAGTCCGAGACAATAAAACTTATACTACCCTGCAAAACAAGTGTTAGTACAATTATAGTCAAGATTAGTAATTAGATTTTGTCTCCTCGACCAGAATCTAGTCAAGATCTGAACTTAGATTTTCCAAATGGATCTAAGTTGGATCGACACCTATTATTCCCTCAACTGGGAAATGCATTTTCACCAAGTCACTCTCCTCCAATGACTTATCTTAACTTACCACTTTGCTAGACATTCGGTCAGCCCGTCGACCTGTTTGGACTTCATGCCAAATATCCAGTCGGCCCATTGACCAAGCTGGATTTCGTGTCAAATGTTCGATCAACCCATCGACCTATATAGACTTCGTACCAGCTATCCGATCGGTCTGTCAACCTAACTGGATTTCTTACCAGATATTCGGTCAACCCATCGACCTATCTGGACTTCTCCTGCATACTTAGTTAAATTGTTAGATCACATTAAAACCTAATTTAACTTACTTTGTCATTCATCAAAACCTGAGTTAGACCGTTAGTGCAACCTGCACCAACAGTAGTGTCCCTTTTTGTTGCATCCAAAGCACGTGACATTTGCCTTGTTGTTGGGAGTGGACTTGATCTTCTGCAGATCCTTTTTGGTGAAGTCTTTTTTCCTTCTAGTGAACATTTTTCTTACCAGGTTTACTAGATGTTATTCATCGTCTGAGTCTGGGTCAGCCTCATCTTCTGATTCTGGTTTGGTTTTGGACTTTTCTTTAGACGATCTTGCAATGAGAGCAATACCCTTCTCGGCTGGTTTGGCGTTAGTCTATTTATGCAGTTCTAGTTCACATAAAAGTTAATCTAATTTTAACTTAGATGGATTCCTCAAAATTTTGTAGACATCCACAATGAATGCCCATAATGCATTTCGAGGAAATGCATTTAAAGCATATTTTATTAGATCTTGGTTCTCCATCTAGTGGTCGATTGTATGGAACTCATTGAGGATGTCCTTGATCCTTGCGTGCAACTGACTTGCAGTCTCTCCTTCATGCATTTTGATATTAAATAGCCTATTTAAAATAGGTCTCTTTTAATTACCTTTACGTCGTCGGTCCCTTCGTGTAGTTCTATGAGCTTGTCCCATAGCTCCTTTGCGTTCTTGTGTGGTCCGACATGGTTCAGCTCCTCCTTCGTTAGACCGCATTGAATTATGTTAAGGGCCTTGAAGTCAATCTAGACCTTCTTCTTCATCTACAGATTCTAATTTTCCAAATCAATTGATGTTCCAGTGTTGTGGTCGACTGGTGCCTTGTATCCTTTGGTGACACTGAACCACTAGTTGAAATTAGTCTTCAGGTATATTTTTATTCACCTCTTCTAGTACGGGAAGTCATCTCCTTTGAATAGTGAGGGACGAATGGTGTTAGATCCCTCGATTTAGACCATTAATTTTCTGAAATGAGAACTTAAGATAGATACCAAGACTTGGTCTTGGGGTAAATTGTATGGGAAAAAGATAGAGAATGTATAATTAAGCGTTAGAAACTGAAAAATCGAAAAAGCAATGATCCCCCTGCTCGATTGATGGTTACACCAATTCAGAGCTAACTTGGCTTTGATACCACTTGTTGGATCGTAAACACATGAGAGGGGGGAAGGGTGAATCACATGTCCTTCTTTTTTTTTTTGTTTTGAAAAGTGAGTGTGCAGTGGAATTAAAATATAGAAACAAAAAAGTCAAAACACAAGTACGCAAGCGGTTTATTTGGTTTGGAGCCTTCGACGACTCCTACTCTAAGACCCAGGTCCCATAGACTTATTGATGGGTAATTCACTAAAGACCTTTTCTGAAACCGTCGGAAGAGAGAATTGAGTACAAAAGAAACATGACAAGTGTAACACACTACACTTTCCTTTTCAGCAGAAATTAAGTACAAAATTTAAATTATCGTTGCCCAACACTTTTCGAGGATGATCGGCTTAGGCTCGGTATTGGATGGCTCCTTAGCAATAGCCAAACGCAGCAACATCGTAGTGGAGCAACAATGGGAAGCCGGAGCAGTCAGAACTTCAAACAGATGCGTAGAAGCTTGTAGAAGAGTTGATGATGAAGCCTTGGTCAAGCAGCTCCTTTATAGAGTGTGGAAAGCGCCTTCCATAGCGTTAAAGGAGCCTTCAATGCATAAAATCTGATCTCGAACAGTTAGCCCCTTATCGTCAACGAAGTTTGACTTTATTCGATGGAAGACGTCTTTCATGAACAGTACTCAAGGCGCCTTCAAAGCTCTTGAAGGCGTCTCAAGAATTGTTCACTCGAGGCATTTTGTGCTCCTTTTGTCTTGCAAAATATGTTAGTCCAATACTAAAATATCTAACTTGCAAAACAAAGTAACACAGTACTAATAAGCAGTAATAATTAGTTCACGTCCTTCCAAAATCAGGAATTAGTCAAGGTCTCAGTTTAAGGATCCAAAATGGACCTAAACTTGACTAGCACCTAAAGTCTAAACTTGGACTCGTCCTTACAGGAACTCTCTCCTTCAGTGACTTACCTTCACTTACCAACTCACAATCTATTGACTAGCCTCTTAACCCACCAGGTCTTCACGCCCATTGTCATGTATGTAGACTCAACTAGACTTCAACCAGCTATCAGCCCCCACAGACCCAACCGAACTTCCCGCCAGATATCAGGTCGACCCTTTGACCTATCTGAGCTTCGCACTAATTATCAGGTCCTCGGACCTAGTTGAATTTCATTATGATGTCAGGTCCCCTAGACTCGTCAATCCCTGCACGCTTGGTAAATGCATTAGATTACAAAAATATCTAACTTAACTTACTTATCATTCATCAAAACCTGAGTTAGACTATTTCTGCCACATAGGACTCTTGATCCATCTCATCAGCATGATTTGCCACCTCCCTAGGTTCTTTTTTTACCGGAAGAACCCTTCCCCTTCCTTTTCTTCTTTGCCATTTGAGAGAAAAACTAGCTGTACCTTGGGAAAGAAACTCACCGCCCAAGTTGTCCAATGAGAGAATCTTGCATTAGTTGTCTTGGACCAACTTGCTAGTGAGTGGGAAGCCTCCAAACCTCCCCCAACCACTTGGCAACACAGCCGTGGAAGGGAGGGGCAGCCCTTGACCGGAGGGGATGGCTAGCGCTGGTGAAGTTAATCGAAAATCATTGGAAAAGCAAAAAATAGTCAAAACTATAAATTGAAAGGAGATTGTATATGATTACTTACCTTAATGGTTAGGCCTCTAAACACCCTTAAGAAAGTCCCCTACAGCCCATGGAGGACACCCACAGCAGTACGAAAACCCCCTTCCTACCAATGAAGTAGAAGAAAATCACCTCCGACCATGATTGAGGGTTGCTCGCAAGCAAGAATCTCACCGGAGCACCAAGAAATATTAGAAAGAAGTTGGATCTTCTTTCACTAACCTCCCGACCCTCACTTGTTTAACTGAGATCTTTCTCTTTCATGCCACCTCTAATCATCACGTTTACCCATCGATAACTTTGTCGTCGGTACTTAAAATTTAGATCCAAGAGTAGATTTAGACACCTCTTCACAAGAGCTATCTAGTACCATCCATTTTGCACGATTTTCTTTCAATCTAGTTCAAACCTCTTGCTCTTTCAATTTTTTTTGTTTGTTATTTGTTTTAGGATTTAAAGTTTAGAATTTAGGGTTTATAAGTCAAGAACAGAAAAGAAAAAGTTCTAAGAAAAAAATATTAAATTAAAATAAAAAACAATATTTGAAGTTTGAACAATAAAATGTTTTCTCGTTAAAAATAATCTTAAATTAAAATAAATAAAAATAAACTTTGTTCCCTAAAATAATAAAAAGGAAAGAAAGAAATAATAATAGCTTTTATCTATTTCTTTAACAAATAAAAAAGAAATTATTTTATTTTTTTAATAATTATATTATTTAATCGCCACGTGTACATCTAACTACGTATACAAACATGATCTATCAAAATTTTACGAAAACTGTTTAAATTTAGGATACATCACCCCTGAAACGGTTCAGGGGTGATTTGATCCTGCTCTGGGCTGCACCATTCCGCAAACTTTACAGGAGTGTTAAAATATTGGAAGAGGCGAATTGGGTTGACGGTGTGTCGCCGCAAGGCCTCAAGGGGAGAGAGAGAGAGAGAGAGAGAGAGAGAGAGAGCACGAAGCAGCAGCGAGGAAGCGAGTGAGGGAGAGTGAGAGAGGAAATGGGTTGGGTTGCAGACGGCGTGGAATCCATCCGATCTTTGCAGATCAGGCAGGTCCTCAACCAGATCGTTAGCCTCGGTTCGTTCGCCCTCTCTTTTCTTAATTCTTTGTATTTTCCTCGAGATGATGCCGATCACTAGGGTTCGCTCTCTCTTCGAATTTTGACATTTGGAAGTTAAAGTGTGGTATTTTTTTTTTTTGTGTGGGATTGAAATTGGTTCGCCTCTCGATCCGATGCGTCGATTGGCGGTTGTTTCTTCCAGGTATGATTGTGACGTCGGCCCTCATCATATGGAAAGGCTTGATGTGTGTCACTGGAAGTGAGTCTCCCGTTGTGGTCGTTCTCTCAGGAAGCATGGAACCAGGATTCAAGAGGGTGAGTTCCTTTTAGTCACTGTGACTTTTTTGTTTAACCAAAAAAAATTTATTTCCATATTGAAATATTAATCTTTTGATGCAAGATGCTTAGTAGGGACTTTCTGATTAATCCGTTATATATTTAATTTGCAATTTTTACATGAGTACAACAATGCATACTGGTGACTGGTAATAGTATGCTTAAATTGTTGTTACATCTTCAAAATACACAAAAAAAAAAAGGCTTTGATATCATATTTGGTGTTGATTTTGATGGCGGAAAGTAGCAAACAGAAGGACCAAAGGCAATTCTGTTCTTATTTTGTCAAAGAGAGAACAAAAGCTATTGATACATTACTGATCCTGTCCGAATCGCCGAACCAAAGGACGCTGGGCACGTGGCGCGCTTCTAGTCGATGGCGTAGGCCTCTGTCGGGTCACGCGAAGCTCCGGCGAACCTGCACAGAAGTCGGGCCGGGAAAGGTTCCCGGCGGCGACCCTCCGACGCTCAAGTCAGGCAAGCAAACAGTGTAAAAGGGTGGCTCCAGAGATGTTTCTTGCGCGTACCTGCGGCGAAGTAAGAGGCTCTATTTATAGAGCGAGGAGAGAACTAATGCACGTTCACCGAGGTGTAGACGTGTCAGCAACCCATACTTCGGTATGCACTTGTCAGAGAGTTTACATGACACCATACTGCTACAGTCCGAGCATGTCTTCGATGGGACAACAGGACACCCCGTTACCAGACTAGGAGTATGACGTAGCCATGCGACTTGACGGCTGTCAGAGGGTGTTCCCTTCCTTTACCCACCGCTCGGCCGGGGCGTCCGTCCGGGCGAAGAACGGCGTCCGGACAGCCTTAATTCCCTGCGTCGGCCGGGCGGCACGTCCCTCCGCTCGGTCATTATGTACTGTTTCATTGAGCGTCGGAACCCTGGTCCCTACTAGGGTGCCTTTTACTACCATATGTCCCTTTCTTCCAAATCCGGTCGGCTCGTCCTTCTCCGGCGGGCGACTGGGCCCTTTGACCTCCCCGTGGCATTGACCCCTCGTTATGGGGTTCCGGATTCTTACCACCGGATCACTTGCCTCCCCCTCGAGTCTAGTCGAAGGAGGCGAAGTCCGACTGACTGGACTGCCGATCTGACTGAGCCATGACCCTTGCATTAGTCCGCTCAGCCGGGCATAAGGACGCTCATCCGTTCGGCAGTGTCTTGTCCGTGCCTTGTGCTTCTCTCGGAATCCATGTCCAATGCTCCCCCCCCACTATTTATCACGTGCACTGCGCACGATAAGGGGAGCTCATTAAATGCGGCCAATATCCCGTTGACACGTGGCGATCGTGTGCTTGTCAGCGTATGGCGGTGGCGTCACTTCCGATGGGACAGCCGCCGTTCGAAATGAACGGCTGGATGATGATCTGGGTATCCGTGACCTGGATCGGACGGTGGACAATAATGGCGGTCGTCCATATAAAGCTCCCGACCCATGTTCCTCGCCGCATTTCATCCTCCTCATTTCCAGACACCCTGTTGCTCCTTCTTTCGCCGGCAACCTTGTGCTCAGGCTTTCCGGCGACCATACGGCTTCCTCTGACCATCTCCCTCGCTTGTAAGACCTTTTTTCTTACTCTCGACGTTTTCTTCTTTCTGTTATTCGTCCCCTTCAGTTGGTTTCCCTCCATTCTCTGCTTGAACCCTCCTTTTTTATCCTGCATTCTTGTCTTTCGATCATGACTAGCACCTCGCAGTCGGCCGGCGGCGCTCCGGGTCTGTGGTATACGACCATGGAGAGCCGTTTTGATGAGGCGACCGACCATCAAATAGTGCTAGCCACGCCGGCCGATCGGCCTCATGAACCGCCGTCCGGCACTGTTCTTTTCTTCCGAGACCAATTCCTGGCCGGACTGCGTTTTCCACCCCCTAAGTTTTTCTTAGAAGTTTGCAACTATTTTCGCATTCCGCTCGGTCAAGTGGTTCCTAACTCTATTAGGCTGCTGAGCGGAGTGATAGTTTTGTTCAAACTGAACGGCATCCCCTTAACCCCAAAAATTTTCCACTACTTCTACTATCCCAAGCAAGCCGAGTGGGGTACCTTTGTTTTCCAGTCTAGGATAGGCTTCGTCCTTTTTGATCATATGCCGAGCTCTAACAAACATTGGAAGGAGCATTTTTTCTATATACGTTTTCCCGAGCGGCCAACTTTCCGCACCAAGTGGTAGACGGCTATGCCCGCGCAACCGGAGCTCGGCAAGTTTAGAGGCGACGCGGACTATCTCTATGCAGCCGAACGGCTAGTCGGTCAGCGCTATCATATTGACAAGATGCTCCTTCCGGGAGTAATGCATATATTCGGCTTGTCTTCTACCCCAGCCGATCTGCCCTGTAGCATGAGTAAGTTCCCTTATCTCCCCCTTTATTATGTTCTAACTGATTTATTTTCTGCTTCTGCAGCTGAAGTCATGTGGCGCGCCAAAGCTACCGAGAGGCTCAAATTGAAGGCCGCTCAGATTGAGGCGGTGACGAGCAAGGAGGCCGCCGAACGGGGCCTTGCTCCGGCTGACCCCGGCGAAGAAGGTGCGACACCGCGCTGCCTGCACACCTCGAACCCGCCCCGCTCCTCGATGAGGCCGAGGGCGCAGGAACCTCCTCACAAGCCGTGGTGGAGGACCGCTCGGCCGATGATGTGCCGCTACGCACTCGGAAACGTCGACGACCGGATTCCGCACTTGCCTCTACATTTGACGAGCCACAACCCGAGCGGGGCGCGGATGTACCGGTGCTGTCCGGTACGGTTTCCCTCGAGAGTACCCCGACCCCTCAGGGTTCTCCGAGGGCCAGCTCGGAGGTGCCGCCCTCCAGCCCTTCAAGAACTTTGCGCCGTATCAGGCGTTTGGGCGAGCTTCCTTCCTCGTCCACCGGCAAGGCCGGTGCTTCCCAGAGCGAGCCGAGCGGCTCGAATTTAATAAAGACCGTTCTGCGCCTCCCCTCAGAGGCGTACATGGCTCCTGCTGATCGGCCAGTGGTCCCCGAGCAGCAGATTACTCTGACGGGCCCTCTTGCACAAGCTTGGATAGATGCTCGGCGTCGAATAGCCAAGATGACTCCCGGGCAGCTCGGTGACAACAACCTACAACAGGCCACCGGGGTATGTTCTCCTTTTCTTGGTTGGCATATTCGAATTATGTTTTTAACCTGCGCACATTTGCTGGCAGAACTGGGTGGAGCAGATCGCTATTAGCGATCGATTGGCCGAACTGGAGGACGAGTTGAAAAAAGCTGCGGGGGGCAACGGGCAATCGACGACCGCTCTGGAGAAGGCCAAAAAACTACTGGACGCCGAACGGAAAAGGGCTAACGATTTGGCGAGCAAGGTCGTCCGGCTTGAAGCGATGATCAAGCAACGAGATAAAGATATCAAGACGGCGACCATCCGGAAGCTCCAGGCCATCGATGATATGGACCGGATGAAGGTGGAGATCAGGGGGCTGGAGCAACGCATCAAAGACTTGGACGCCTTGCTGACCACCGAGAAGGAGAGCCGCTCGGCGGATCTCCAAAGATTCGATGGAGACTTGAAAGAGCTCCAAGCCGCCAGTGACGCCGCTCACGCCACGCTCAAGGAATACAAAGAGGGGGAGTCGGCCCGCTCGGACGAAGTGAGGAAGGCGTTCCTCCGCTCGGAAGACTTCGGAGAGAAGTTCACCGACAAGATATCCCTCACGTTCGAGGAGGCGATCAAGGCGGCGGTGGGCTATCTGAAGACCAAAGGTCACCTGCCTGCCGAGCTGACCATCCCCCCGAGGATCTAGCGAGCGTGATGGACACCATCCCCGACGCTCTTTTTGATTTTGATGTGTGAAGAGCGTTTTTATAAACTTTTTTGTATTCCCGCCGTTCGGCCCGGCTTATCTCTGTAATGACTTTTTTGGCTTGCATAATAGATAATCTTCTGTTCCTTTCACTTTTTATTTTAGCAAGAAATTTTTCCCCCATCACGACTATGTGTTCTTTAAAACTCTTCCGCTCGGAACCTCGCTATGCCAGACATGAACTGTCTTTAATGTCTTTCATCATGCGACTGAGCAGCCGCTCAGCACGCAGACGTCGCTTGTTTGCCTTCTCCATTCCGATTAACCATCTTTTGCTTCGCGCCTCACCTCAAAGAGGTTTTCGCTGGATTTTCGCATGCGAGCCGCTCGGACGTTTATACACGCCGGCTCGTCTCTCGATATTTAACGTCGGAGCTCGACGGCGCGGATATTTATAGCCGGTCGACGCGGCTCTCGTCGGCCTTCCGCTCGGACGTTTATAGACGCCGGCTCGTCTCTTGATATTTAACGTCGGAGCTCGACGGCGCGGATATTTATAGCCGGTCGGAGCGGCTCTCGATCTTTAACGACGGGGCTCGTCGGCCTTCCGCTCGGACGTTTATAGACGCCGGCTCGTCTCTCGATATTTAACGTCGGAGCTCGACGGCGCGGATATTTATAGCCGGTCGGCGCGGCTCTCGATCTTTAACGACGGGGCTCGTCGGCCTTCCGCTCGGACGTTTATAGACGCCGGCTCGTCTCTCGATATTTAACGTCGGAGCTCGACGACGCGGATATTTATAGCCGGTCGGCGCGGCTCTCGATCTTTAACGACGGGGCTCGTCGGCCTTTCAAGGCTAACTCCTTACCAGGCTGAGCGACCTTGGCCTTCGTATCATATCCCGCGCTCGAACAATATTTATGCCCGGCCGAACAGCACGGGTCATTCGCTTACGAGTTTAAATATATAACCCTCCCGGCCGATCGGCTCGGGGGTCTTCGTTCTCGAGCTCCCAGCTCGGATATAAACCTCCCGGCCGATCGGCTCGGGGGCCTCGCTATTCGAGCGCTTGGCTCGGATAAGTTATATGCCCAGGCCGAACTGCAAGGGGTCTTCACGCAGTAAGCCGTTCGGCAGAGAATGCTCAATGTGTTTTCATCTTTTTGCTTCCTGTATTACAAGTACATAGGCGACTAGCATATACACCAGAATAAATTACAATCGTGCACCTTTCATCCAACTCGATAGGGCTGGAGATGATTTGCACTCCACGGTCGATCCAGCTGCCGCCCGTCCTCATCCTCCAAGTAGTAAGCGCCCGAGCGGAGTTTTTCAATAACCTTGAAGGGACCCGCCCAGGGAGCTTCAAGCTTGCCGACGTCGCCGACAGGCTTGACTTTCTTCCAGACGAGATCGCCGACCTGGAATGATCTGGGGATTACTCGGCGGTTGTAGTTCTGCTTCATCCGCTGCCGGTATGCCATCAGTCGCACGGACGCCTTAGCTCGCTCCTCTTCGACCAAATCCAGCTCCATGTTCCTCCGCTCGGCGTTCCCATCATCATAGCTCTGGATCCGGACGGACTCAACGCCGACTTCAACCGGAATGACTGCCTCGCCGCCATACACCAAATGGAACGGTGTGGTGCCCGTCCCTTCCTTCGGCGTCGTTCGGATGGCCCACAAGACGCCATACACTTCATCCGGCCAACTCCCTCCTAAATGGTCGAGCCGAGCGCGCAGAATACGAAGAATTTCCCGATTGGCTACTTCGGCTTGACCATTGCTCTGGGGATAGGCCACGGACGTGAAATGTTGCTCGATGCTGTAACTTTTGCACCAGTTCTCTAGCACCTTGCCTGTGAATTGCCGCCCATTGTCGGAAACCAATTGGCGAGGGATGCCGAACCGACAGATGATGTGTTGCCAGATGAATTTTTTGACCATCTACTCGGTGATCTTCGCCAGCGGTTCGGCTTCCACTCACTTGGAAAAATAGTCGACCGCCACTAGCAAAAATTTCCTCTGCCCGGTCACCATCGGAAATGGACCGACAATATCCATTCCCCATTGATCGAACGGGCATGAAACGGTGGATGCCTTCATTTCTTCGGCCGGTTGGTGGGAGAAGTTGTGATATTTCTGGCACGAAAGGCATGTAGATACTGTCCGAGCGGCGTCTGCTTGCAAAGTTGGCCAAAAATACCCGGCCAAGAGGATCTTCTTGGCTAACGAGCGTCCGCCCGGATGCCCCCCGCATGATCCTTGATGCACTTCCTAGAGGATGTAAGCCGAGTCCTCCGAGCTCACGCATTTCAACAACGGGCGCGAGAAAGCTTTCTTGTAAAGCTGATCGCCGATAAGTGTGAACCGACCGGCCCTCCTTCTTAGCAACCAGGCTTCATACGCATTGGATGGTGCGGCGCCCGAGCGGAGGAATTCTATGATGGGTGTCCGCCAATCGCTTGGAAATGTAAGGCCCTCCATTCGGTCGACGTGCGCCACCAACAGTACTTTTTCAATTGGCTGCTGAATGGTGACCGGCGTTATTGAGCTCGCGAGCTTGGCCAGTTCATCGGCTGCTTGATTTTCTGCTCTGGGTATCTTATGGACAACAACTTCTTTAAAATCAGTTTTAAGCTTCTCAAAGGCTTCAGCGTAGAGCTTAAGCCGAGCGCTATTGATTTCAAAGGTGCCAGAGAGCTGCTGAGCAGCCAATTGCGAATCCGAGTGGAGGATTATCCGACCGGCTCCCACATGCCGGGCAGCCTGCAAGCCAGCTATGAGGGCCTCATACTCTGCCTCATTGTTGGTAGCTTTGTAATCCAGCCGGACGGATAAGTGCATCTTTTCTTCTTGAGGAGAGAGCAGCAATATTCCGATCCCGCTTCCGAGTCGAGTGGATGATCCATCTACATATATTCTCCACATAGCTTCCGGCTCCGGTCTCTGCACCTCAGTCACAAAATCGGCCAAGGATTGAGCTTTGATAGCCGAGCGGGGCTGATATTGGATGTCAAATTCACTCAGCTCTGTCGTCCATTTGATGAGCCGTCCGGATGCCTCTGGATTTAGTAGCACATGTCCGAGCGGGCTATTGGTTTTGACAACGATTGTGTGCGCCAGGAAGTATGGGCGAAGGCGCCGAGCGGCGAGGACCAAAGCGAATGCTAACTTTTCGAGCCCAGTGTAGCGAGATTCAGCATCTTTTAAAATGTGACTAAGAAAATATACAGGCTCTTCTCCGCTCGACCTTACTAAAGCTGAGCCGATCGCATGCTCGGTTGAAGACAAATACATATAAAGTGGCTCACCCGCCGTCGGTTTGGCTAATACCGGGAGAGAGTTCAGATACATCTTCAAGTCTTCGAACGCCCGATCGCATTCTTCATCCCATTGAAACTTAGTGGCCTTGCGCAAAATTTTGAAGAAAGGGAGGCTCCGGTCGGCGGTTTTAGAGATGAATCTGGACAGAGCGGTTATCCGACCGGTCAAACGCTGCACTTCCCTTGTATTTCTTGGAGGTGGCATATCTTGTAGAGCTTTCACCTTGCTGGGATTGACTTCGATGCCCCGCTCGGTCACTATGTATCCCCAGAAACGTCCTCCTTTCGCTCCGAACAGGCACTTCTGAGGATTCAGCTTGACTCCATACCTGCGCAGCGTTCGGAAGGTTTCTTCCATGTCCTTGAAGAGCTCGGCCGCTCGGACGGACTTAATTAGAATGTCGTCCACATAAACTTCTAGGTTCCGCCCGATCTGCTCTCTGAATACCTTATTCATCAAGCGCTCCGGCATTTTCAATCGAGCGGCATCACATTATAGCAATAAGTGCCGTCACGAAGCTGACTTTTCTTGATCTTCACGGCGAGCGGCACTTGGTGATAGCCCTGATAGGCGGCGTAGGATTTGATTATCGTCTTCACATGGCTATTCCGGATAAAGGATAAAATCTTTGGAGTAAGCCTTCTTGAACTTGTGCTATTTTCTGCACTCTTTTCTTGAAAAAAAAAAAAAATCGTATTCTTTCATTCTATTGTTGAAATCTCTTTTCTTTGCTTCCATTATTCCTTGTAATGTCATATGCTATTCATAAATTTTGATATAACCATGTTACAAGGCATCAAAGTGCTAATTTCTTGCCAAATGATATGAGCATCTTTACGTTCCGGATCGGACGCAATAAAGGTTGTGGCCTCCGACCGGGTTGGATGAATCTGCACTTCCTCTTTTTCCTCATAAATTAAAGTGGGTGGCTTTTCGGTGATGGCGTTTACCTCGACCCGGGGCGTTTTCCGAGCAGAATTGGCCTCTGCTCGGACCATCTCGATGTAACATCGCCGAGCTGCTAGCTGGTCTCCTCGTACTTCTCCCACTTGGTCCTCCACGGGGAACTTGATCTTCTGATGAAAAGTTGAGACAACCGCCCGGAACTCGCTAAGCGCCGGTCGTCCCAAAATGACGTTGTAGGACGAGGGAGAGTCAACCACCACGAAGTTTATTGTTCTCGTCCTCCTGAGCGGCTCTTCTCCCAGCGAGGTAGCCAGCCGGATCTGGCCGACCGGCTGGACTTCGTTACCCGTGAACCCGTAGAGCGGAGTCATCATAGGTAGCAGCTCGGCTCGATCAATTTGCAGCTGATCGAACGCCCTCTTGAATATGATGTTGACTGAGCTCCCTGTGTCAACAAATACGCGGTGAATAGTGTAATTGGCTATTACCGCTTTGACGAGCAGAGCATCGTCGTGGGGTACTTCAACTCCTTCCAAGTCCCCGGGCCCGAAACTAATTTCGGGTCCTTCCGCTCGTTCTCGGCTACAGCCGACTGCATGAATCTGGAGCTGCCGGGCGCTTGCCTTTCTAGCTCAGTTGGAGTCTCCTCCGGTCGGCCCGCCAGCAATAACGTTGATCTCGCCTCGGGAAGTATTGCTTCTATTTTCTTCTTCCCGAACGGACGGTCGAGACCGTTCTTTGGACGCTCGGCGATTCTCTAGCCTTGGAGAACGATGCCGATCGGGATAATGTTGCCGTGGCCTGTCAGCTTGCGTCTGATCGGCTTCTTGAGTTCTCTGTCGCCTGTCGACTGAGGGAGATCGTCGTCCAGCATTCCGAGGTACAGGATGAGCCACGAAGGGAAGACTTCGACAATCCCTTGTGTTGTGCGTATCTGTGCGGTGGAAGGAGCAGAACATTGGGGTCCATCTCTTTTTTGGCTTGGGCCGAGCAGCGGCTACCTCTTGCACATGTGACCTGACGTGGGGGGATCGGATTGCTTCAGCCCTTGGCCCTCTGGGCAGCTGATGAGCGGTATGTTGTTTCCGTTCGGACTGAGGAGGCCGCTCGGCTGGAGTTTCTTTTTTCCTGGCCGCCTGTGCTTCTTCCACGTTGATGTACTCGTTAGCCCGATGTAGCATGTGATCATAATCCCGGGGCGGCTTTCGGATGAGCGATCGGAAGAAATCTCCATCCACTAGGCCTTGTGTGAAGGCGTTCATCATGGTTTCCGAGGTGGCCGTTGGAATGTCCATCGCTACTTGGTTGAATCGCTGGATGTAAGCTCGAAGCGATTCCCGGGCCTCTTGCTTGATGGCGAACAGGCTCACGCTCGTTTTTTGATAGGCTCGCGAAGTGGTGGAGGAAGGTCGTCCAGAAGTCCTGGTGATGGATCCGTCCGATAGTCTCCGAACCGCCGATCCCGAGAGAGTGGTGAGAAAAACTCGGCACTTTACTCCATCTGTGTATTGATGGAGGGTTGCCGTATTATCAAACTTACCCAGGTGATCATCCGGGTCGGTTGTCCCATTATACTCGCCGATCGTCGGAGGCATGTAGTGCTTGGGCAAAGGGTCTCGTAGAATAGCCTCTGAAAATTGGCGATTGAACCGCTCAGGCGAGGCGTCCGCTCGGGGGGCTTTCCCCTTCCTGTCATCTCGTCTAGGCATTTCATCCGAAGAAGACCCCCTATCTCTGTGAGTTGGTACGGCTTCAGGGGTGCGGAACAGGGCCCGATGAAATGCGACGGTGGCAGGTGGTGCTTCCGCTCGGCCACCAGATGTTGATGTTGCTTGCTGCTCCGGCCGCTCGGATGCGGCTTTCTGTTTTTGCTCTACGAGCTTGGCGGCCCTTGTCTCGATCAGAGCGTCGAGTTCCTCGTTTGAAAGCGTCACCATGTGTTGTCGTCCAGCCTCGTCCATTGTTTCCGATCGGATGCAGGAGCGTTCCCACAGACGGCGCCAAATTGATCCTGTCCGAATCGCCGAACCAAAGGACGCTGGGCACGTGGCGCGCTTCTAGTCGATGGCGTAGGCCTCCGTCGGGTCACGCGAAGCTCCGGCGAACCTGCACAGAAGTCGGGCCGGGAAAGGTTCCCGGCGGCGACCCTCCGACGCTCAAGTCAGGCAAGCAAACAGTGTAAAAGGGTGGCTCCAGAGATGTTTCTTGCGCGTACCTGCGGCGAAGTAAGAGGCTCTATTTATAGAGCGAGGAGAGAACTAATGCACGTTCACCGAGGTGTAGACGTGTCAGCAACCCATACTTCGGTATGCACTTGTCAGAGAGCTTACCTGACACCATACTGCTACAGTCCGAGCATGTCTTCGATGGGACAACAGGACACCCCGTTACCAGACTAGGAGTATGACGTAGCCATGCGACTTGACGGCTGTCAGAGGGTGTTCCCTTCCTTTACCCACCGCCCGGCCGGGACGTCCGTCCGGCCGACCGGGCGAAGAACGGCGTCCGGACGGCCTTAATTCCCTGCGTCGGCCGGGCGGCACGTCCCTCCGCTCGGTCATTATGTACTGTTTCATTGAGCGTCGGAACCCTGGTCCCTACCAGGGTGCCTTTTACTACCAGATGTCCCTTTCTTCCAAATCCGGTCGGCTCGTCCTTCTCCGGCGGGCCACTGGGCCCTTTGACCTCCCCGTGGCGTTGACCCCTCGTTATGGGGTTCCGGATTCTTACCACCAGATAGTAGGGACTTTCTGATTAATCCGTTATATATTTAATTTGCAATTTTTACATGAGTACAACAATGCATACTGGTGACTGGTAATAGTATGCTTAAATTGTTGTTACATCTTCAAAATACACAAAAAAAAAAGGCTTTGATATCATATTTGGTGTTGATTTTGATGGCGGAAAGTAGCAAACAGAAGGACCAAAGGCAATTCTGTTCTTATTTTGTCAAAGAGAGAACAAAAGCTATTGATACATTACCATGGATGGCTATAAAGTCAGACTATTGTACAAGTATCCAATGTGGATATAGATTTAGGGATTTGCCACCTTATTTCTCATTCATGTTCAACAGAGTGATATCAGTGTTGGATTTGAAATCTCAGACTTCAGTGTCCAAAAATAGGTAGGGAAGGGAGCGGTAGATGAGGAGCCAAGTTTTAGAGATAACTAGACTAGACCTATGGTTATGCAAGTCATATAATCTTGACAGTTGATCTTCTACACAACAATAAGTCATGCTAGACCCATCTATGTAGACTCAGCTACATGGATCTGAGTTCTCAACAAATTCTATGCACGATTATATGACATGTAATGTATACATCTTTTAAATTAATCTTAATTGCATTAAATGGATTTTTTTTTCTTTCTTTTGGATTCTATCTATCCTTGAATCTTGAACTCTAATCAAGCCTTTGATTTTAACTAGTTCCTTGCCATCCAATTTGTTAACCTCAAAGTCTATGTACCTGATTAGTATTCAAATGCTTTAAAGTGCTTAATCCAAATTGCTACCTACCAATCTATCTTGGTTAATGAATTTGTTAACCTCACAAGGTAGGCCTTTGACTACTATTTAAGGAAAAAGAGTTTAATGCCAAAATAAGCTGAGTAGAAGACTAAATAAATAAATTTTAAGTAAATAATATTAGCTTAGGAATCCTCAAGCGTGTTCAATTATTGTTCTTTAGCTTATAATGGAAACCAGCTCCAGTTAAAAATTCCTATCTATGGCAAATTTAATTTATTTCATTTGTTTGCTGACATAATTGTCTTCTTAAACGTTCATAGCTTGGTTATGTCATTTTGTTTATTGTGACAGGGTGACATTCTATTCCTCCACATGAGTAAGGATCCCATTAGAGCTGGGGAAATTGTTGTATTCAATGTTGATGTAAGTGCTTCAATCGTGAATGTGGGCATTACCATGGTCACTGTCATTCTGTATTCATTCATGCTAATTCTATAAAGATACATTGGCTGCATGATCTGCACATTCTGCAGATATCTATAACATTTTTCTAACTAAATGGGTTTCAGAAGATTGTTTCTGCTTTATTTTCTTTGTTCTTTAAGCATGTTCTAAATTTGGGTTGGCTTAATCTATTTTTGGTTATAGAGTACCTCTATGTTTGTTAATTTTGCTTAAAAGTGATTCAGTAGTATATCTAAGTTACATATACTTCTCAGGGACGGGAAATTCCAATTGTTCATCGTGTAATTAAGGTTAGTTTTCTTTCTCTGTTTATCATCTTTTGTTGGATATCAAGCTTTGAGAAATGCATTTGATTTCTCAATTTGGTCAAGGACAGTGCATAGTTTACTTGTCTTATCCACTATGTGAATATGTGACACTATCTACATAAATGTATCCCTTAATTGTTGGATTTTTCATGTATCATTACCTTTCAATATGAAACTTCTCTCCTATTATTATTATTATCATTTTTAATATTGATCCCATCCGGAAACTGAGTAGATGGACTGTTGGTGTTGTGGTTGGAATGTGGACCAAATCACCATGACCTGGAGGGGGAGGAGGGTGATGAGGTGTCTTCTAGGTTGGCTAAATCGCTAGACCCTAAAAAAAATCATGAAGAGGAGATCGAAGTGCCAGAAGGTCTCCTGTTAACAATGGTGCTTGCAAGGCTACCAAAAGATAGGAAATTGTAGATGGAGCGTTAGACGGAGATCAGGCTGCCCTAACCTTTCACTCTGACGCTCAAGTTAGTATCCGGCGAAATATATGAAACAGATAAAAATTACTATAATAAAAAGACTGAATGTAAAAGCATACCAAGCCCGCAAGAGAGGGCCAAAGGCGTTGACACGGAGTCGGAGGACAGCGCGAAGCCGGAGGACAGCGCAGAGTCGGAGGACGGCACGGAACCGGAGGACCAGAGAGGCCCGAAGGCCGAAACATAATAACAGCGTGAAGGCCGGAAATAGCGACACGCAGACCAGAACATGACAACGACATGAAGGCCAGAATATAGCAGCGACACACAGGCCGAAACACGATAACGGTGCGAAGGTCGGAAACAACAGTGGCTCGCAGTCCGGAATACAACGACACGTAGGCCAAAACACGACAGAGGCGCACAGGCCGGAAAGGCAGCGACACACAGGTCGGAGAGTCAACGATAGCCGCCGGATTGGTGCTGGGTACAATTGTAACGATTGTGAAGGCAAGGAGAGGCGCGGGGGACGAATGGAGAAACGGAGGCGTCTGACTGTGGCAGAAATGTGGCGGGCGGTGGCCGACTATCATGCGAAGGCAGCAGTCGGCTATGGCGCGAAGGCAGCGGTCGGCTATGGCGCGAAGGCGGTGACTAGTTGTGACCCGAAGGCGATGGCCACGGAGTGCGATAGTGACACCCTCAGCGCTCAAGCGGGTCGAGGGTAGCTGCTGGTGGTCGTTGAAGGGTGGTTGTCGAAGTGCCCGGGAACTCAAAGGGAGAGGGAGGTGGCGCGTGTGCTGTCGGCGTGCTTGTGAGGAGGCGGCAGCGGTGCTGGGGGCCATGCGAAGGTTGCAATTGGGCGTCCTTGCAGGTGCTGTGGTTGGTAGAGGCTATGAGGTGGGGAGGAGATCCCAAGGGATTGACTCATGGGCGGCGTGATCACAAGAGGAGATCTGGCAGAGCCAACTTCACCGAACCTACATGGTCGTTGGCAGAAGGGCATTTGAGAGGAGAGAGGAGGCGACATCAGTGTCGGGTCGGTGTGCGTGAGGGCCTCACTAAGGCATCGCTAAGAAGTGAAAAGCCCAAAATGCCCTCCTCTCCACGTGGCTTCATCCACTGACTGCATCACAAGCCTACTCTTTAAGTCTAGTCGAAGAAGGCGCAAGCCGACTGACTAGACAGTCTATCGTAAAGGCTGAATCACTCTTGGCTATAGAGTCAAATCGTTGGGCCCGCCGTATAATGTCGAGCAAGTACCCGTGGGAATGCTAAGCGAGCGACGAAAACAATGTCGATCGAGCAGCAATGGTCGTGCCGAGCGAGCGGTGAAAGACAATGCTCGGAGAGCGGCGACAAAATGCGAGTGCCGAGCGGGTGGCGATATGTGATGAGTATCGAGCGAGCCACGATATGCAAGTGCTGAGCAAGTGGTGATATGATGAGTGTTGAGCGAGCGGAGATATATAATGAGTGCCGAGCGCGTGTGTGAGTGACGAGCGAGGCGAATGCCGACCGAGTGGCGAGCGTCGTGGAGTGGCGAGTGAGGCAGGTGTCGACCAAGCGACAAGCAAGGCAGGTGCCGACAGAGCGGCGAGCCAGGTAGGTGCTGTGGAAGTTTGGCAGAGCCGAGAAGTGGGCCCGTCCGATTGGCGGTAGCCAACCAAGAAGAAGTGGGGCGCGGAGCACGTGAGCCGAGCGAGAGTGGAGCCCATGTGTTGAATGCTAGTGGAGCCCGTGAGCTAAATGAGCGCGAAGCCCATGAGATCGAAGGGAGCAAAGCTTGTGAGATTGAAGGGCACAGAACTTGTGAGTCGAGTGGGCGCGGAGCCGGTGAACCAAACGCGAACGAGAGCGAGGCCCGTGAGTTGAGTAGACACGAAGCCTTTGAGTCAAATGCAAACGGGAGTGGAGCCCGTGAGTTGAGTGGACGCGGAGCTTGTAAGTCGAACTTGAACAGGAGTGGAGCCCATGAGTCGAACGCTAACGGGAGCAGAGCCCATGAGTCGAACGTGAATGTGAGAGGAGCCCGTGAGCCGAGCGGGCGTCGAGCCTGTGAGCCGAACATGGACAAGAGCGGAGCCCGTGAGCTGTGTTGGCGCGGAGCTCATGAGCTTAGCGGGTGCGAAGCCTGTGAGCTAAGTGGGCGCGGAGCCCGTGAGATTGAAGGGAGCAGAGCCCATGAGTCGAACGCAAACTAGAGCGGGGCTCGTGAGATGAGTGGGCACAAAGCTCGTGAGTTGAACGAGAGCATAGCCCGTGAGCAGAGCAGGTGCAGAGCTCGTGAGTCGAACGCAAACGAGAGCGAAGCCCATGAGTCGAACGCGAACAGGAACGAAACTCGAGCCTGTGAGCTAAGCAGGTGCGGAGCCCGAGTCAAACATGAATAGGAGCGAAGCCTATGAGTCGAACATGAACAGGAGCGAAACCTGAGCCCGTGAGCTGAGCGGCGGAGCCCGTGAGTTGAACGCGGACGAGAGCGGAGCCCATGAATTGAATGCAAACCGGAGCGGAGCCTGTGAGCCTGTGAGCCGAGCGGGCATGGAGCCTGTGAGACACTCTGGTCCGAGACCAGTGACGATACTCCGGTCCGAAACCAGTGACAATAGTTTGGTCCGAGATCGGTGGCCGTAGCTCATCTCCGAACAGGGGAGAGAAAGCTCTATCTCTCGACTCCCGAATGACCACGAAGTTGGGGAGAGAACATAATAGAAAAAATAAGATACTGATTGGCTAAAGATCTGACTCGATCCCTAGACTCCAGAATGCCATAGAGTCAGAGATAGTGTCAATCCTTTGACTTCCAAATGCCCGCGAAGTCGGGGAGAGATAGTGTCGATCCCTCGACTCCCAAGTGCCCATGGAGTCGAAGAGAATAGTATGAGCCCTAGATGTCAAAGGGAGTGGAGGCCGTAGCAAAATAAGGGAGCAGAGCCTATAGCAGTAAGAGGGTGTAGAGCCTGTAGCTGTAAGAAGATGCAGAGCCCCATGGATGAAGGGTGCAGAGCCTATAGCATATCTGATTTGGGGAGTTGGGCCCCTAGTCCCTGATTGAAGAGTGAAGCTAGTCCCTGATCGGGGAGTTAGGTCCCTAGATCCTGATCGGAGAGTTGTACCGCTAGTCTCATATCGGGGAGTTGTGCCCCTAGTGTCGCATCGGAGAGCTGTGCTTCTAGTGTCGCATCGGTGTGTTGTGCTCCTAATCTCGCATCGAGGATCTAGGGTCCTAGTCTCTAATCATGGAGCTAGGCCTTTACTCTATGATTGGGAAGTTGTAGCAGATCCTGTGGTCGTACGGGGGAATATAATAGATCGGCTAAGGATCTGACCTGAAGATGAATTGCTAGTCAAAAGAATATCATCACTAGCCAAGCTCCCTGAAAGACAAACATCAGGAGCAGCAGGGTATGATATTTCTATTACACATGCACAAGATATACCTGCTGGAGGACGGTCTTTACTGACAACAGGTATTTGCATACAAATTCCTCAAAATACTTATGCCAGAATAGCCCCTAGATCAAGTGCTGCATTACAAGGCATAATTATCATGGGAGGAGTCATTGATTCTGACTACAGAGGCGAGGTAAAAATTATGGCTTTTAATACAACAAATGATGACATATTTTTGCGAAAGCAGGAGTGTATAGCTCAACTTATACTGGAACGAATATCTACACCAAGTGTACGAGAGGTTGAAGTTTTGGGTTCAACTTCAAGAGGAATGTTGGGATTTGGCTCTACAACAAAACAGGTTTGCACTAGCAATAAAGCCAATCCTAGGTGTGATGGTTGTCATTATTATTGCAGTGATGAAGACTACGCAGCAGAGTATCATGAATATGTAGTTGCTTGTCCTCAACCTAATGAAGGCAACCAATAGTTAAAGCAGAAAGAGGTTATCTCACCTTTAGCCATTACACCTTTTCCTGAAGAACAATTATTAGCTATGCAGAAGAAAGCCAGAGAATATGCAGTGGAACAACATAAATTTTATGAAGAAGAGGCTTATCTTAATCTATTAGATGGACCTCCATCAATGGAACGAAGTTTTGCTATGACCACTAGGCTACTAAGAAGTTCACGAGAATATAGACGACAGTTACAAGCTGAGCTTGATTCTATGCCTCTAATACAAGAATCCTCACAAGATTCTTCATCTACACAGTTTCTGTGTATGCTTACAAAAGATGATAATGATGAAGATGACTATCTTACTTATTTACAGTATCTAGCTTTACAGGATGTCACTGAATATCCCATTTCTAATGACGAATTTGTTAATCCGTTCACGGAAGATGGTGGGAGTAAAGAAGAGCAAATATTTGCAGCAGCAACTTCTTCTGGTACCACCTCCAGGGTTTCTTCTGAAATTATGAAAGAATGGGTAACAGATTACCCACGATTACAACAGTTACAGGAACAAATTTATTCTCAAGAAGCATCTTCTTACAGGCCACCTGCTGATGTTACAATGAATCCTGTAGGATACCCTCCCAACAGACCCTTAAAGGAGGAACCTGTGAGTATGGCTACCCCCTCAGTTAAAAATAAATTTAAAAGAAAGGAAGATTCTGAATGGTGGAATTTGCCATCTGCTCAACAACCAACTGGGGCAATTCTTACACTTCCTACTCAATTACACCGGGTAGAAGATGTGTTTTTAAGATGGGAAGCAATAACTAAGAATGTGGTAGCTCTGCAAAATTTTACAGACCCCCTAGACAAGGCTGAATATATTGAGAACTTACTAGGCGAAACAGAGCGATTAACTTGGATTCAATGGCGAATGGCTTATCCTAATGAATACCAAGAGTTGGTCAATGCACGTGATGGTCGGAATGGAACTCAAAATATCATTTCTCAAATACGAAGAGTATTTTTATTAGAAGATCCATTCCAAGGATCCACAGATATGCAAGATAAAGCTTATAGAAATTTGGAAAGGCTGACTTGTCCTCAGGTAAAAGATTTAATTCCTTTCCTAATAGATTATATGAATCTTGCTGCAAGACAGGAAGACTTTTTACTGGACCAGAATTATCGGAGAAATTTTGGCTGAAGCTTTCTGGAGAATTGGGTAGAAGAATAAAGGTAGCATTCGAGGAAAAATATCAGGGAAATACCACAGGAATACATCCTAGGGTAATTTTCACTTATAAATAAATACCTTGAGGAAGAATGCAAGAAAGCTGCCTTCAGTAGATCTCTGAAGGATTTATCATTCTGTAATCAAATGCCTATCCCTGGATACTACCAAGACCCAAAGAAGAAATATGGGCTGAGAAGATCCGCAACATATAAAGGCAAGCCCCACCAAACTCATGCGAGAGTGGAGAAGAAGAAACATTTACTTCGCAACAAGAAATGCAAGTGTTTTATGTGTGGAGAGGAAGGGCACTTCGCAAGAGATTGCCCTAAAGAATACAAGAATACAAAAAGGGTAGCCCTGTTTGAAGGATTGGAGATACCCGACGATTACGAGATATTATCTGTACAAGAAGGCGATGAACCATCAGATGCTATCTTTAGCATATCAGAAGTAGAAGATCATCAGGTGAACACCATCCTTAATCAAGAATTTTTATTTGTTTTTATCGAACAAACAAATTCCTATATGATAGGAAAGACAGAAGGATGGCAGCCTATGGTAAAGGTCTCAAAGCTACAGCATGATTGCAGCCATGTGTGGGAAATAAATGAGGAAATAACATCTCTTTATCTCAAATGTACATGTTGCAAAAGGGAAACTATGCAAAGACACCGAATGCACTGCAATATTTGCAAAATAACATCATGCGGTATGTGCACTCGGAACTATTTTGATATGAGCATTCCTGTAGAAAGGTCAGTCCCTGTTCCATTTTCTCCTACTACATTGATTCAAGAACAACAGAATTATATTACATGGGCAGCGGCAGAAATGGATAGGTTAAAGCAAGAGGTTACAAGTGCTAAAGCATTAGCAGAACTTCAAATAGAATCTCTGAAGAAAGAATTTTCTCTGAAACAAGAAGAAATGATCCGAGCTCATCAGGCTGACAAACTAGAGGTTGATACAGAAAATGAAGAGCTCCAACTCAAAATTGACTTCTTGGAATTAGAAAATGAAGATCTTAAGAGAAGATTGGGAAATCCAGAAAAAGAACCTATTCCTCCAGAAGATGAAGAATTCTGTGAAGAAGATTTGCATGTTTTAATTGATACTGGCAAGGAAAAGGTGTTTTCTATGGAGGAGGCAAGGCAACCTAAACTTAAAACCAATGGCCTTTTCAACTTGGTGGTAGAATTATCCATCCCAGGGATAGATAGTTTCAAAGTAAATGCAATTCTTGATACGGGAGCCACCACCTGCTGTATAGACCAGGTATCAATACCTCCCCTTGCAATTGAAGATAACACTTTTGTTGTCAATTTCAGTGGTATTAATTCAAAGACAATAGCCAATAAGAAACTGAAATATGGTAATATGAAGATCGGAGATCATCAATTCAGAATACCATATACTTACGCATTCCCCCTTACACTGGGAAGCAATATTAACATGATTCTTGGTTGCAATTTTATACGTGCTATGCATGGAGGAGTACGAATAGAAGGCAACGAGGTAACATTTTATAAAAATGTCACCACTATTCATACTCAACAAATAATACCTGCAGCTCACACCCTTGAAGAACTGGAGCTTGATGAAGAAGAATACAATCAAATTCAAGAGCAAGTGTGTATATGGCAACCAGGTCAGTATTTGCAAGATTTGATTTCTGACCTAACCAATACTAGTTATATTGGGGACAACCCAATGAAAGCTGAGTAATTTTGATCCCGTGCGGAAGCTGAGTAGATGGACTGTCGATGATGTGGCCAGAATGTGGACCAAGTCACCACAACCCTTGGGGGGGGGGAGCTTCTAGGAAAGATCAAAAAGAGGAGACTAAGTGCCAGAAAGTCTCCCGTCAACAATGGTGCTTGCAAGGCCACTAGAAGAAAGGAAATTGTAGATGGAGCGTTAGGCGGAGACCGAGCTGCCTCGGCCTTCCACTTTGACGCACAAGTCAGTATCCGACGAAGTATATGAAACAGATAAATAGTATTGTAATGAAAGACTGAATGTAAAAGCATGCTAGGCCCGCAAGAGCCGGAGACGGTGCGAAGCCGTAGGACCGGAGAGATCTAGCGATCGAGACATAACCGTGGCTCGCAAGCCGAAATATAATAGCGGTGCGAAGGCTGAAAACGACGACACATAGGCCGAAACATGACAGTGGCGTGAAGGTCGGAATATAGCAGTGACACACAAGCCGAAACACAACAATGATGCAAAGTCCAGAAACAATAGTGGCTCGCAGGCTGGAACAAGTAGCACGTAGGCCGAAACACGATAGAGGCACACAGGCCGGAAAGGCAGCGACACAAGATGGAAAGTCAATGACAGCTGTTGAATTGGTGCGGGGAACCGTTATAACGATTGTGAGGGCAAGAAGAGGTGCGGGGGCCATAGTGGCCATCGACGAACAAAGAAACGGAGGCAGCGCCCGGTTGAGGTGGCAGTGTGGCGGCTGGCTATGGCGCGAAGGCGGCGACTGACCGACTATGGTGCGCCGTGGAGTGCGATGGTGACGCCCTCGGCGCTGGAGCAGGTCAAGGGTAGCCAGCGGCGGTCGCTGAAGGGCGACTATTGGAGTGCCGACGAACTCAGAGGGAGAGGGAGGCGGCGCATGTGCTGTCAGCGTGCGTTTTAGGATGCAGCAGCCCTGTTGGGGGGCACCCGAAGGTTGCGATGGGGCGTCCTTGTGGTGTTGTGGTCGGCACAAGCTGCGAACTAGGGAATAGGAGATCCAATGGGATCGACTCATGGGCAGCGTGATCACGAGAGGGATTTGACAGAGCTAGCTTCGTTGGAATTGTGTGGTCGCTAGCGGAAGAGCATCTGAGAGGAGAGAGGAGAAGAGGCAATGTCAGTGTTAGCATCACCCACCACCGAGCCCCTAAGACCAAGCCCTCCAAAACCCTCAAAAGGGAAAAGAAGTGAAAAGTCAAAATGCCCTCTACTCCACGTCACTTCATCCACTCACCATATAAAAAATAATAAAAAAAAGACCAGCCTGGTGCACGAAGCTCCTGTCATGCGGAGTCTCGGGGAAGGATTCATTGTACACAGCCTTATCCTGCTTTTTGCAAGAGGGATTCGAACCCGTGACTTTTTTGTCACATGGCAAGAATTTTACTGTTGTGTCATGACTCCCCTTCTCACCGCATAAAAAAATAAAATCAAAATGCCCTCCTCTCCACGTGGTTTCATCCACTCACCGCAGAAGATATATATATATATATATACTTGTAAGTTACTTTTAAATCTCTTTCTGTTGTCAAGTGAATGGCATACCCTCAAGCAATAACTCTAGGTCATACGCCATGCCATCACACTTTATATCCTCCCTCTGCCATCCTTTTGTTGTTTTTTATTTAAATCATCATGATATTGCATACGATTTTGATGTAAATTGTATTAATTGCGGAACTAGTGCTTTGTCACATCCACTGAAATTGTTAGGAATTCAAATAAGTATATATTTGCTATTAGATGTCGGTAGTTCTGTTAAGCTTTTGAAAGTATAATCTTTTTAGCAAATAATCCTTACCTAACATACACTAAATAAAGTGGGGTTTTCACATGTTAGTCTATAGGGAGGTCTATTAATAATAAAAATTATGTACATCAAACCTTTTCATAATAGCCTAAGCTTTTAGCATAAATGCTCACCAAACTTGATCAATTCGGGTGGATACTGGGAAGAAAAAAAGAGAAGAATTGATGAAAAGATACCAGCCATCAACTAAGATTTACGATTTTAATCCATTTAAGTGCTAGTTATCATGGAAAATCTGCTCTAATTGTGGAAAATCCAGTTAGCCAAAATGATTCAGAATCACCGAAAGTCAACTGGCAAAACTAAACCACTAAGTCGCGAGTAAACTAGAACTTGTTACCTGAATGATATGTATTCATCTGCACTTGCTATGACATTAATTTAACAGAACAATATCAAGAAATTTGTTACCTGTCGTTATAGTTGTATGACAATCTTTCTGGTGAAATATTTAATATCATCCTGGAGTTTTCACGTGCCTAAGCCTTTATCATTACTTTATTCAATAGTAGTATGGATTTAATTACTGAATGTTGTTGTGATCTTTTGTTTGCCCATACTCAGGTCCACGAGAGAGAGGACAGTGGAGAAATTGATATTCTGACTAAAGGTATTGATTTTTCAAACTCGAGTACCCAATAATTTACATCTGCAAGTTGACAGTACGTTCTTCACTTTCTCTTAATTTAGTTCTTCATTTGTAGGAAGTGAGTTTAGTCAACCAGTTTCAGTTTCCTGTGACATAAGCTAAACATGCTTTTTTTCTATTCTCAACATATATATTTTTATTATTTTTTAAAAGGCCATTTGACCTCAGAGGCAACATTTATAGATACATCCATATATTTGCATCGGACCATTCAGGAGTGTAAAATTAAATAAATTTCGGTGTAACTTTCAGGGGATAATAACTTTGGTGATGATAGACTTCTCTATGCTCATGGACAGCTTTGGCTCCAGCAACATCACATTATGGGTCGAGCTGTAGGGTGAGACTCATTTTGCTATGGTTTTTGTTATACTCTTGGACTTTGTACTCTTGAACTTTGTTTAATTGCTATGTTCATTGATATTTTCATTCTCAACAGGTTTTTACCCTACGTTGGTTGGGTGACAATCATCATGACTGAAAAGCCAATAATTAAGGTACGACTTTTAGTGGACATCTGTATTTTGTATTTCAATGTTTTGAAACTCCTGCCTGCACTCATGGATGATATGAACATAGCAAATGTTAACATAGTGGCTGCCCTGGACCTTCATGATACATTTTGCATTTCCAATTAATCACCATCAAATCATGTTCGTGGATCCTACCCCTTTGTTGGCTAAAAATATTCACAGTTATATCACTGATAATAATAGATTAATTTAATCACTTTTTATTGGATTGGCCATTAATCCAACTCTTAACTCTCTGGGAAGAAACTTGGGTGAAGGATGTCTTATATCATGACACTTGTTCATTAGTTTTTTTAAACCAGTTTTGTAGACTTGTACACACTGTCCGAACATAAAAAAAAACATACAAGTTGGATTGATCTTTAGGTGCAACAGTTTAGTAGATGCTAGTATCCTAATTTGATCGTTAAAATAATATTGCACATTAAAATTGATGCATGAGAAGTGTGAAGAAAATTAAACTATGTGTTCACGGTCCTTGAATTGTGACTTCTTCCTATGGATTCTTGCAGTACTTGCTGATTGGCGCACTGGGATTGCTCGTCATAACCTCCAAGGAGTAGAGTAGGGTAGCCAATCTCTTTAAAATATTTCACTTGAGATTTGTCCAAGGCAGGTTCATGTGTCGAGAAAATGTTAGCAATTAGCCTTTTGTTGTTACCCTAATGGAATGTGCTGAATTTTAATCTTCATCAGTCATTTTGAAATGCTAATTCACAATCTAATGTTTGCAATTTGTTTGATTTTGGATTAGTAATCATGATTGAGCAAATAAAGTGGTGAATTCAAACGAATTAGACAACCCTGGGAGATGAAACCATATTTTTTATAAAGAGGTGGAATGAAACTTTTGATAAATTTTAAAGTAGATATTTTGTTTCTGTTACCAGCTAATATTTAAAAATTCATTTTATTGATCATTGGAAGAACATAGATGGAGGAGGTGAAATGAAAGATTTGGAAACTGTGATTAGAAGAATTTTACGTGATTATTTTTTGATAAACTACAGGGAAAACGTAAAGCAATTGCAATTGCAATTGCGTGAAACGTGCAAACATTGCAGTTGTTTAATCAAATCAAAAGGCACAGCTTAGTTGTTATTAATTGAGAGGGCACTTCAAAAACTTTTTCTAAAAGGTTAATTATACTCGTATATATTTAAGTGCGAAGACAAATTTTAAATCTAAAACCATCTGGTCTAATTGGAGTAGTTGGCACACTCACTTTTTAAGCATTTAATTGCATTAATATTTAATATCGTCGATTGATAATTAGTTTATAGAAAACAATTAACTAACCAAAGAAGATCATTATAAATCACGGAGGATACATTTTCATATAATATAATAAAAATAAAATTAAAGAGATCATTAAAATATTAAATATTATTGAATAAATATTACATATTACAATTATTTAAAACTATATAATTACAATTTAACGGCTGAAGATAAATTTGAACAGGATAAAAAAAGGACACGAATGGATCTCATGCTACCGGTAGGAGATCTACATCCAGATTTTCACGAACACAATTTATTCCATCACTCATGAATACCGCAATCATCATTAACCTAATGGTACTGTAATCATTAGAGGATTCAGTTCCAAATCCAATAACTCTAGCAATCAAAAAAGTTGATTATTGTTTAATCAAATATTCTTTAGGAGCCATTTTGGACCAGTTTGGATCGGAATTGAAAGGATTAACCTAATAATAAGCGAATAGTTGACTGCCCCCACTCTTGATCATTTACAGTTTAATGATTCCTCCAAAATAGTTAGGCAGGGCAGGGGTTGCGATTAGTAGATGCTAGGGAAGTGTCAGATGATAGGTGCTCGGCTAGAGCGGGCCAACTAGTGCTTGGTTCTGGCATCGTGTTAGCCCAGCACATGTGCGCGTAACAAAGATCATCCTCGGTCAACTACTGGGGCAAGCTAGGTGAGCTTCTACCTCAGACACATTGGTTTGATCAGTCCTAGCCAGTTATCCCAATGGCAAGGGTAGGAACTTTCTTCTTGAACCCAACCGCTTGAGCCCAACACCAACATCTTGCTCAGACATACTCAGCTGGCACAAACTCAACTTTCAACAAATCACTGAAGCAGTCCGGTCCAGACCGCGCCACAAGATAATCAACAGTCAAGAGCTTCTGCAAATCAATCACCGAGAGAATCCTTCAGTGATTGAAATCTAAAGTAACATACATATTCTTGTTCCAGTTAAACTACTCAATCATATAGACCATGCAGGGCTCCCTTTTGTCCACAATATCTCACCATATCTTGCTAATTATTCCTTCTTAACCAGGAAGGCAACCTAACATAAGCAAAAGAGCATTAGATGCCAATGTGAATGAATGCACTAATAGCCCTCTCTCTGTCAATGGTGTGTCCTCCTCACTAGTGATGAAAAAGATCTCATAATTGAACTGGATTCCTTCACCATGACTTGGGTCAACTAAGTCATTGGTGTCCCTCACTATAAATGTAGGCAAAAATAGCCAACTAGTAACCAGCAAAACCTAAACTGATTAGTAACTTCTCCCCACATTCTGGTATTAAGGTCATATTCCAGATGGCACCTCAGAGTGATCTTTGTAAAGTGGGAAAGGAGGGGTTTGATATGATAGACGAGTACCTTAGCAGGAAGAGAAGGCAAGGAAGATTTAATGAGAAGAAGCACAACACGCCCGCAAAGAAAGAGCCAATGCTGGACAGCATCCAAGCTGCGAAGCAGTTCAATGGGGTCTTGTTTATGAGGTATTATCCTGCAGCCAACATGTATCGTAGGTTCAATTGAAGAGAAATGTAGAACTTGTCCTACAGTTAAGCACTATACATTAATATATATATAGTGTATGTGTCAGGGTAAAGAGAGAGAGAGAGCTTATTAAGAAAGCTGAAAGTATGTAAAATAGTAGTGTGGAACATGCAGAATTAAGCAGCAGTTGTGATCTTGATGCTATCAGAATGTATATATGAAGGTCATCTCCTTGTAATCGATGGCTTAGAGAATTATTATGATGCAGTGTTGCTATACTCTTTCTTAGTAACTACAATAAGCATTTTGGCTATGTTACTTGAACTTGGATTCTGAGTATCTTACATCAATATGGATCCAAGTGGTTGTTCATTATTGATCGACTATGTAACTTGCACTGCTGAATTTGTTGGCCTTGATTTATAGGAAGCTAGACTGGAGACATCATCCTTCGTTCCCCTTTTCTGTGCATACTAATCCATAAGCTACTACCTGCCAGTTTCTGAGTCACTCAATCCAGATGACTCAGTCAACCCGTCTGGCAGACTTTGTCATCCATCTCGCTTGACTTGTTTGCCCCCTGGATGGCCCAGTTTTACTAGCCTAACAAACTCCCTCAATTTGTCCAATACAATCAATTTGACTGTCTCGCTTAATTTGATTGAGCTGATTGACCCTATCACCTTGCTAATTCCATTCAATAAATCAAGCACAATCAGTCAAGGCAATCTGCATATGCTTGATCAACTCATGGCACACTTGATCTGCAAAGCACTGTCAGCCTGACTCCACCACACACAGTCAGACATGCCTTATTGACCTAACCTGACTGACCCAATCCATCTATTCTGATTCTTGGTTGAAATGATCCATTATACTCGTTTGTCCCATTTAATCTACTTGACTGATTTGACCCACCAAATTCATGGTTTGTTCGACTTGTCCAACTCACATATCATAGTCAACACTTTTGGTCTTGCATAATTATTCGGCCTTTATACCCCTCCAACCAGTCTGATTTATCGACATATTATTTGATTGGCTTGCTCAACCAGATAAACTTACTTGATTAGTGCAACTTGATCAGCTTGTCCATCCTAACTAATTCAGTCGTTTAAATGAAGATATTTTAGTTTGTACAGATGGAAAGCTGCCTCATTCCAGCTTAAGCTATGGAAGCATTTATTCCACCATAATAACCATCCAACTTAAATTGGTCCATTCTAACCAATCAACTGTGTACAATAGGAATTCTCATATCCGCTAAGGGAACATAAAAAATAGACTTGGGCACGAAAGTTTCATCAGCTCCAGCAGTGGATTCCTTAATGATGGAGCCAATACTCGAAAAATGATTAATTCTATTCCATCCTAACAAACATAGCCATAGCACGTGATCACTGAATGTAGCAATTTACAAGCATGGACATAGTTTTGATTCTGTTGTTTATCATACTAACTAGCAGATATCCAACAACAATCAAGCCTTTACCCCACTAAATGGGGTCCTACTAACTAGCAGATATCTATAATATATTTTTTTATATAGAGAGACATTATCAGAGTGCAACTTTTTATCATTCCCTAATAACGCAACATAACATAACATAACATAATCATTTCTTATCAAACCGGCATGCCTTATTGTTAAAACACCAGGAGCAAACACATTATTTTCCAAATTCAATTATCTCCTGTGAAAAATCATTAAACAAGAAATGATTGCCAAGCTATTAATGATAATTGTTTGGGTCAAATATAATATAGGAGCTCCAAGAAAAGATCCACGTTTGTAAGAATATTCTGAAGGTAGTCTAAAGGACTTCTGAAGTGTAAAATTGAGAGTCCCAACATAACCCAATAGTTAGATGGGGAAAAAAAAAGGGTACCATTGGGTTATTTTCTTAAACAATAAATTGTCGTTTATGTGAGGTCAGATTTGGACCAAACCCCAACACTCCCCTAGTTTGTATTATTATAAGTTTTAACAGGACACAATATATAGAGACCTCATGCTCAAGCATGCAACGTTAGCATTACGCTACTCAGCTTCGGGTGTGAATATTCAACATGGGTGGATCCAAATATCTAACATCATTATTTTTATAATCATAAAAGAAGTGCATGACAATCTAATAGAATAATCATAAATCTACTAGTGATATCTGTACTGCTTATAATTTAACAGTTTGACAACTATAGGTTCTATTATGTATAAACATGAATCGAACATGAGTTACTTCTTGTATGGAATTGTGAGCAACAAATAGGTTCTAAATCCAGCTCAACTAAAATTTTAGATGGTCGATTCACATCAGTGCAGCAACTCCGCAAAACAAATAGACAATATAAAGATTCAACATGAAATACAAGTATCAAATTACAGGAAGGCACACTCTCATCCAGATTTGAATAACAAGACAGCTATCTTATCCACATAAAAATAAATGAAGTGGTTGGTCTCATGTGTAACATAGGATCCTGCATACCCACAAGTGCAATTAATATGACATGTAACCTTCTTGGAAAGAAAAGGTTATTAAATTTGATGTCTAAAATACATGTATAACTGAGTATAAGATAAGGCAAGAGAGAGCAAAATTGATTAAATAAAATACATGTATAGCTGAGGATAAGATACATGTATAATCAAAGAGAGCACTAGTTGCTTGTTTACTTGAATGAATAAATATAGGAGAAGAGTGGAGGGTGGAAAAGGATTTTTTTAAAAAAAGTGTAAATTGATCTTAGTTTTTATGTGCTTTTCTTAAACTTGTATAAAGGTAGATGTGCAAGGCTATTCTAGTGATATACAACAACAACCAAACCTTATCCCACTAGGTAGGGTAGGCGCTATTCTAGTGATATCAGAATCCTAAATTCTCACATTAATTTTTGTGAAAATCAGTTATCAAGAAAGTCAAGCAATAAAACCCAAGAAAAGGTTTTTGATGCTTACTACAAATATCATGCAAGAGTCAAGAGATTTTTCTTGTATTTAGAAGCCCAGTTTGTAGGCACCTTATATAGAATATAAGGAATTATATCATAAATAGTTAATCAATCAACAAGGTACACTAAACTTAACAACGATATAAACATGTAATGGAAGGACCAAATTGAAACATGAAAAAAAAATGGTAAAGCTTTGTTCTATTCAGATTCAAAAATGAATGTTGGGTGAGTATTATTTTGGTGCAAGCTAATAATTAAGAAAATGTCCCATGTTCACAGAAGTTACTGTGATATAAAGCAATAGAGCAGTAAGTCCTATGACAAGAAACAAAAATGAGAAGTCCAATGATTCACAATCACTAGAGATGGAAGAGATTATTCTGTAGATCCTCTTATAGCCTGTTTTGAACCACATATATAAATTTCTACCAATCTGTTTATTGTGCTTCTTTATCTGGAAGATCATGGATATGCCATCAAACAACCAAAATGTTTTGACAACACTTGGACATAACATCAATAAGATGTTTATATTGATATTAACAGTTGAAAAAAAGCACACGTGTCGAACAAATACACTCAATGCATGATTCAGTATTCACAGCAGACGCTCGAGTAAATTAGGAACAAGATATGTTTTGGAATAATTTACATGCAAACTAGCACCAGTACTCCATCCCATGTATGAACAATTCCACAGTTCAATTTGGTACCAATCTTAAAAGGTAATATTAAGAAGCATTATCTTTCTTGTTCAGAAGCTTATTCAAGTCTACAGGTGCACAATATCCATAAATAACAAAGGAAATCATACTGCTAAAGTAACACGACTAGAATGCATTGACATAAACTTAACCAGCACTCCTGATTCCTAAATCCTGAAATATCTACAACCCAATCTCTAAATCACTTCTTAGCACGATATCCAGTAAACATCTGCCACTAGGATTTTTTCCCCCCGTTTGGTTAACCAATCAATTAGCTTTGAATACGAATTTCTATGAAATCAACTCTATGCAAAAGACGAACAGCCACAAAAAAAGTACTCAAAGAGTATAAAAGCTTAATAAATTGAGAGAGAGAGAGAGATAATGGGTACCGAAGTCGCGACCAACAATGCAATGCCAAGTTTGCCCGTAATTCTTATCAAATTCCTTCTTGATGTACTCGGCAACTTCCTTAGCTACTGTGTGCTTCTCAAATCCCTATTTCCACAAAAGAGAAGAAGCCAAAATCAGGGAAGAGAATGCAGGGGAAAAAAACAGCGTTTTTCTCGAACACCTATTCCCACCAACCGAGTTTAAGGGACAAAATGCCAAGAAAAAGGGAAAATTTCGAGCAAAAATGTCGCCGACTAGAGAACAAAGAAAGAGAATGCATTAGATCAGACGAGAAAGCTTACAGCCCGGGCGCAATCGATAGCGTCGACACGCATCTTCTCGCCCATGTCGATGCTCTTGACGACGATTTTGGGCGACGGCGTCGCGTGAGCCGCCCCAGCGACGCTGCCCTTGCTCTGGTCTGCCATTTGCGCTGACCCTCCTCCGCGTCTGCTTCCTTGATCGACGGCTCGATGTCGGTGTATAATTTAACTGTAGAAAAAATTATAATTAAATAATTAGTAATCTTGTTTTATCACTCTCGATTAAAAAATTACCATTCGTAATCTAAATATAATTATAAATTATATCTAGATTTTAATTATAAATTAATTTTAAATTCTAAAAAAGAATAAATGTTAATTTCTTTTTATGATGAAAAATTCAATCCATAAATAATCTATATAACTTTTTCGATTTGGAATTAGGATATCTCCAACCATCTTAAAGAGCTCCTATAATTTCAATTTTTGAGTAAAGTCCCTCGGGGGCGGTGCGATGATTGAAATATAGAATATTATCATATGAAATTTTAAGATTGAAATTTGATATGTTCGAATATGTCTTTTCATGTCTTAACCATTTGTACTAATGACTAGTAGTCATTTATGATTTACTTTATCTGTATTGATCTAGGGATGTGATGACGAAAATACCTGGACATTTTTTTTTACCACATATCTATATCATCTCAAAATTAAAAAATCTTATTCATCTTTCCACTATAAAAAAAATAATCTTAATTAATTTTTTTTTGAAAAAATAAGGAAGGCTGCCTAAACAAGGAGCCGTTCCATGTGAAAAAATAAGGAGCTCCCTCATCATTACACATTATTACTAATGAGAGCTTCCATTGTAGTATGCAGGTGTCGTTATAGCTTCCTACATACTTCCTAGATCGATTGAGAGAGTATGGATAGACAGTTTCGGAACTTAAAGAGGTCCTTCAGTTACTATGAGTTATTATGGGGACCGATGGTGAAAAATATTTGAAGGGAACGAGTCCTTTTTAATTAAATGGAAGCTCAAAGAGTGCATTAAATATGAATAGGGTACGTAACGAAATTTAATGAAAATACACATAAAATACCTTTATAAAGTATTGGATAAAATTTTAAACACTCTTTCAATTTTCAATTTTTTTGGAAAGATATTATTTTATTTAACTAATTTAATTCATTAAAATATTTTTTTATATGTAAATATTTAATGATATTTTCTGCTCCATAGCATGAAAAAAGAAAACTTTTAAATAATATTTTGAGTGCTTGAATTCAACCATAATATTTTAAGTAGTAACTCTTAAATCCCAGACCAATTTTTCCATCATTCTCACGACTATAATGCAGTAGAAAGACATCAAATTATAATTCAGATATTCACGATTCCATATCCAAATACAATATATTTATAAAAAAATTTTCTTTAAATGAAGTATGTAATTATGAAATGCTGAACTTATAAAATAATCATTGATTCTGTTCGAGCACTGAGTCGATGGACACTGGGGATGTGGCACTCTCCGCTGTCTTCGACTGGCGATGTGAATCTCTGGTGAACCTGCAAAGAAGTCGAGTCGGGAGGGATTTCCCTCCGACGACCCTCCGACGCTCAAGTCAGACAGTGAAGAAGAAGAAGAGCAAGACAACGCTACTGTGGCTACAGTGATGAGAATCGCATACCTCCGTCGAAGTCTGAGGGTCTTTATATAGGACCCCGGGGAGGCGGAGACACGCTTCTCGATGCGTGCACGCTTCCCCAAACATACCTCAGTAGGTCGTGTCAGAAAAGCATGTCTGACGCCATTCCGCAATTGTCCGAGCATATCCCGGATGTGACGGTGGAAGCTTCCACCGTACAATACTCTGTCAGCTCCGGCCGCCGACCATGCTGTTTGTCGGCGGCAGGTGTCTTAAGGATGAAGTTACCAGATGTCCTTTTTGTCTCCTATCGCTCTTACCTGTTCCCGGGCCGAGCGGACCAGCCGCTCGGCGCTCATGGCCTCCGGGAAGCCCTGATGATGTGCTCGGATGGAATTGCGCCTTTTTGTCTTGCGGCTCGGCCGAGCGGCCTATCCGCCCGGCCCATAGACCCTTTTACCTTGAGCATCGAAAACCCGACCCTTGGTCGGGCTATCTTTCGTCCGGTCCGGGAGACCCCTGGCCGGATGTCCGGCCGACCGGATGCTCGGTCGGCCCGGTACTCCGCTCAGCACGACCTCTGTCGGCTCGGCACGACCTTGGGGTTGACCTTCTTGACAATTGACCTCCATGTGTCGTTGACCTCCCGCTAACGAGGGTCCCCCGTCCTTACCACCGGATCAACACAAAACATAGGAGTCCATACCTTCCCCCTAGGCTTAGGCCGATCGACCGCTACTTGTTGAACTACGTGCGGCCTTGCTTGCTGATGAGGCCGGGCGGCTTCTGCGCGGAGTCCCCTCGGTGGTTGATAATTGGATGACGACTTCCGCTCGGCATGAGCTGGTGGCTCGGGTGGTGCTTTCCTTTTCCTAGCTATCTGAGCTTCCTCCACGTTGATGTACTCGTTGGTCTTGTTCAACATGTGGTTGTAGCTGCGGGGCGGCTTTCTGACGAGCGAACGGAAGAAATCACTGCCCATCAGCCCCTGTGTGAATGCGTTCTTCATAGTTTCTGAAGTGATCGTCGGGATATCCATGGCTACCTGGTTGAAACGTTGGATGTAGGCTCGGAGCGACTCGTTCGAGCCTTGTTTGATGGCGAATAGACTAACGCTGGTCTTCTGGTAGTGCCTGTTGCTCGCTAAGTGATGGAGGAAGGCCGTGCGGAACTCTTTGAAGCTCGTGATGGATCCGTCCGGTAACCTCCGGAACCATCGTTGTGCCGATCCAGACAGGATGGTGAGGAACACCTGGCACTTCACACCATCTGTATATTGATGCAAAGTGGCTGTGTTGTCGAACTTACCCAGATGGTTGTCCGGGTCGGTGGTCCCGTCGTATTCCCCGATCGTTGGGGGCACATAATGCCTTGGTAGTGGGTCACGCAGGATGGCCTCGGAGAATTGTCTATTGACCCGCTCGGGGGACGCGTCTGTCCGTGGCGCCTTGCCCTTCCTTGCATCGCGGAGGGGCGCCTCATCGGACGAAGAGCCTCGGTCGAGGTTGGCTTGCGCGACTTCCTAGGACGTTTGGAATAAAGCCCAATGGAACGGTATCGGGGCGGGCGGGGCTTCCACCTGAGTGTCGGTCGGCCCTTTGTTCCGGCCCCATATTGAGAGCTGCTCCGGTCGGTCGTCTGGTGCCGCCCGACCGCCTGATGCCGACGTTGCCTGTTGCGCTATCCGATCGGCTTGAGCCTTTTGCTGTTGCTCAACTAGAGTGTCACCATGAGTTGGCGTCCAGCTTCTTCCATCGTCTCTGCTCGGATTCAGGAGTGTTCCCACAGACAGCGCCAATTTGATCATGTCCGAGCGCTGAGTCGATGGACACTGGGGGCGTGACACTCTCCGCTGTTTTCGACTGGCGATGTGGATCTCCGGCGAACCTGCAGAGAAGCCGATCCGGGAGGGGTTTCCCGACGACGACTCTCCAACGCTCAAGTCAGATAGTGAAGAAGAAGAAGAGCAAGGCAACGCTACTGTGGCTACAGTGATGAGAATCGCATACCTCCGTCAAAGTCTGGGGGTCCTTATATAGGACCCCGGGGAGGCGCAGGCACTCTTCTCGATGCGTGCACGCTTCCCCAAACATACCTCAGTAGGTCGTGTCAGAAAAGCGTGCCTGACGCCATTCCGCAATCGTCCGAGCATATCCCGGATGTGACGGTGGAAGCTTCCACCGTACGATACTCTGTCCGCTCCGACCGCCGACCAAGCTGTTTGTCGGCGGTAGGTGTCTCGAGGATGAAGTTACCAGCTGTCCTTTTTGTCTCCTAGCGCTCTTACCTGTTCTCGGGCCGAGCGGACCAGCCGCTCGACGCTCATGGCCTCCGGGAAGCCCTGCTGATGTGCTTGGATGGAATTGCGCCTTATTATCCTGCGGCTCGGCTGAGCGGCCTGTCCGCCCGGCCCATAGATCCTTTTACCTTGAGCATCGGAAACCCGACCCTTGGTCGGGCTGCCTTTCGTCCGGTCCGGGAGACCCCTGGTCAGATGTCCGGTCGGTCGGATACTCGGTCGACCCGGTACTCCGCTCGGCACGACCTCTGTCCGCTCGGCACGACCTTGGGGTTGACCTTCTTGACAATTGACCTCCACGTATCGTTGACCTCCCGCCAACGAGGGTTCCCCGTCCTTACCACCGGATCAATTTTTTCCTCATTCTCACGACTATAATGTAGTAGAAAGACATCAAATTATAATTCAGATATTCATGATTCCATCTCCAGATACAATATATTTATAAGGATTTTTTCTTTAAATGAAGCATGTAATTATGGAATGCTGAACTTATAAAATAATCGTCATGAACACTTCCTGATTTACATTGATGACCAATAAAAAATTTTCATTGGACTGAATTGATTACTCCATAATGAATATTACCTCTTGCATTATTTTTTTCCCAACCATTCTTTCCCTTTTTTTTATTTAATGGAACATATATTTCTTGTTTTTACCACACATAATTATTACCCCTTATTTCAATAGAAAATCCCTACATATTAAATATAACATATTTTTTTTTTAGAAAGGAAAAAAAAAATACAAAGGCCTTAGGAAGATAGCATGATAATTATTTTAATTGGTCTAATTTTATTGTACAAAATTATTTTACATTATGATAATTTTAATTCAAACTATTTCAATATAGAATTATAGTAGTTTTGGTCATTAAGTCGAATTAATTTTAACTAAGTTAAAATATTTTTATTTAATAGTTTAAACAGTTTTAGCTGATATTAAAATAGTTTGGTTAAAAATTAAAATGCACCCTAAATTAACGGAAACATCATATCTCCTTTTTAAAAAATAAAAAAAATATTAAATGAGCATCCAATCATAATTTTAATCCAAAAAATACCTCAATTCTAACACTACTTTAATATCTATAGCTTTTATGATGGATAGAAACTAAATACTATATGTTGTAGAAGTTATATACTTTTCTACATGTTCAGTCATTATTAAATTATATTACCTTCATGAGCTAGCGCAGTTGAGTTATACAAGAATATTGCTGTTAATAAGATTGAGGTTAATTCTCAACGGATGCGTAATGTCTCATTGGTTGCATGTCTTGTTATTACTAGGAGAAATTTACTCATGATTTACCTCCCTTTAAATAGTGAGGATTACTTTGAAAGAGCCATTGGGATAACGATTTTACCTTTTTACTCTCCATGATTAGATTATATTTATTTGAAATATAATAAATATCGTGAAAATCTCATCATTTTATTTGCTCGTTGAAATATTTTAATTAAGTTATCATTCAAAACAGTAAAATTAAAATGATATATAGCCAGAGAAGCTAGTAACTAACATCTACATTTACTAGAAGCTAGCAATTAACTTCTATATGCTGCTATAGAAGGTAATTACTGTTGATACAGTCTGACCTGGCTGTTGTTTTGATGTTGACACTGATTTAAGTTTGTATCAGATATTAACTAAACTCAGACTGATTAATGATCAAGGTTGATCATGTGGAGAGGAAAAGTCCAAGTACGGATACTTGGCACGCAAGTCGGAGAGGGCTCGGTAGCTCGTTCTCTGGACTAGGTCAGAGAGGGCTCGGTAGCTCGTTCTCTGGACCGGACGAAGTCGTAGAGGGCTCGGTAGCTCGTTCTCCGGACTAGGTCAGAGAGGGCTCGGTAGCTCGTTCTCTGGACCGGACGAAGTCGGAGAGGGCTCTTTGGACTAGGTCAGAGAGGGCTCGGTAGCTCGTTCTCTGGACCGGACGAAGTCGGAGAGGGCTCGGTAGCTCGTTCTCCGGACTAGGTCAGAGAGGGCTCGGTAGCTCGTTCTCCGTACTAGGTCAGAGAGGGCTCGGTAGCTCGTTCTCTATACCGAACGAAGTCGGAGAGAGCTCGGTAGCTCGTTCTCCGGACTAGGTCAGAGAGGGCTCGGTAGCTCGTTCTCTGGACCAGACGAAGTCGGAGAGGGCTCGGCAGCTCGTTCTCCAGACTAGGTCAGAGAGGGCTTGGTAGCTCGTTCTCTAGACCAGGAAGACGTTAGGGTTTAGAGCTGGGAGGCTCTAAAACTAACACAGGGTCATTGGATCGGTCTGTTGACCGATCCAGTGATACTCTGGTTGTCTGGATCGGTCGACAGACCGATCCAGTGATACCATAGGTATCTGATCGGTCGGTGGACCGATCAGTAACCACACAGAAACTTTCTGTGGGTTATCTGATCGGTCTGTGGATCGATCAGTAACCACACAGAATATTTCTGTGGGTTATCTGATCGGTCTGGTGACTGATCAGTAACAAGCGATGAAGACTCAGAATAATAGGGGGATCGGTTTGTGGACTGATCCACCCATAGGCTGATCGGTCCACAGACCGATCAGAGTCTTCCCAGACCGATCAGGATGAGTCCTGATCGGTCCAGAGAGCTATGGATCGGTCTATTGACCGATCCACAACATGTCGTTTGTTTCTGTTATTTCTCTGCGATTTCTGATTCACCTGATAAAATCATCTGCTGTGAGATTTTTGAGTTACAGGTTGCAGGTGACGTGCCAATGTTTAATTTCAAATTAAGCTACACCAGAAGAATAAGAACAAGTGACCTTTCTGCTGTGTTTCACTGCGAGTGGTGCAATTCGAGTATCAACGTTCACTGACTGCGATCAGTTGGCAGCAGCTTGACTCTTGTTCATTGGTTCGAACTCAGAGACACCAGTGAAGACCATGGAAGGTATTGGTGTGAGTTCAGAGAACCAGATGAGAAGGAAGAGTGATTGGCGACGCCTGAGTTGGTTGCAGCGATTCGACACAGGTGACAGTGATTCGGGACAGTGAGAAAGCAGAATAAGAAGAAGGAAAAAGACAGGTTTGCTAAGGTTCTGAAAAAACTCTCTGTCGATCAAGCAAGAGGCAGTGTTGAGCTCTTGGCTGAAGCTTCCTTCTGTCTTTGCATTTTTCACTTCGTGGTTGTAAGTTCATTTGCTCAATTCTTTAGCTACTGAACTCTGTAAGTCATTGTGCTTTATTTTCAAATCTATTCTGTGACTTTTGTGGAGAGGTTACTCCACCGAGAAGGAGAAATACTTAGCCGGAATTTGTCCGGGGTGTGATCTACCGAAAGATCAAGGGATCGTCCACCTTACGGACACGCCGAGGAGTAGGGGCAAGTTATCCCCGAACCTCGTATATACTTGTGTAAGCTGTGGGTTGGTTTTCTTTCCTTGCATCAGTTTTTGTTTTGTTTATTTCCGCTGTGCTAACAAAGTTTTGTGAGGAAATTGATTGAGTTTTTAGTGGAGGCTATTCACACCCCCCTTCTCTAGCCATCCGAAGGTCCTAACAAGTGGTATCAGAGCTAGGCGCTCTTCATTCGGATTAACACCCTAAAGAGCAAGAAGATGACTATGAAAGAAGGTTTTAGTACCAATCACCAACCCTATTTCGATGGAGCGGACTTCCAATATTGGAAGAGTCGTATGGAGTATTATCTCAAGACCGACATCTCCATGTGGTTCTCGGTCAAGGAAGGTTTCACACCACCGAAGGATGAAGAAGGTAAGGAACTAGAGTCGTCAAGGTGGTCCGCCGAGCAAACTCGCAAAGGACAAGCCGATGCCAAGGCGGTGGTCACACTATAATGTGGAATAGCCAAAGATCAACTTGTCAAGGTAGGTCCATTTGTGAGTGCAAAGGATTTGTGGAACAAACTCATTGAGCTCCAATAAGGAACTCGAGACTCTCGGATCGCCAAGAGAACTTGTTCCTAAACCAACTACAAAATCTCACCATGAAGGAGAACGAAACGGTAAGTAAACTACACGGAAGGTTCAAAGAGATCATCAATGGTCTTCATTCCGTAGATGAACACGTAGAGAATCGCGATCTTGTAAGGTACGCTCTCAAAGCTTTTCCGAGGAATACCTTGTGGTCATCTATGGTAGATGCCTACAAGGTCTCCAAGGATCTTTCAATTGTTAAGTTAGATGAATTTTTTTGTGAAATGGAACTTCATGAACTTGCTAACAAGGGTCAAAAGGAGAAAGGTATTGCTTTAGTTGCAGGAGAAAAGAGCAAGGATGGAAGAAGGAAGAAAGAAAAGAAGAAGGAGAAAGAAATTCCTACATCCTCATCCTCCTCCGAGTCCGATGATGAAGGTGGATCATCATCAAGCGAGATGGCCAACTTCGTGAGAAGAATCATGAGAAGGAGCCGGAGATATAAAGGGAAAGGTAAGTCTATTGATCAAAATATTGATAAGACTAACGTTACGTGTTATGAGTGTAGCAAGAAAGGACACTATCGGAGCGAGTGTCCAAAACTCAAGAAGAAGGAAGAAAGGGTCAAGAAGAAGAAAGCTCTCAAAGCTTCTTGGGATGAATCCTCCTCAAGCTTATCGGAGGAAGAGAAGGAGAAAAACACTCGTCAATTAGCGCTCATGGCAAGGGAGGAATCGGACTCCGGAAGTGATACATCAACCACGGCTTCATCATCTTCGGATGATGAAGAGGTAACTTCTCCACATTTAGAAAAATGCTATAAAACTATTGCACATTTATCAACTTTGCTTAAGAAATCAAAAACTGAAATCAAATTATTAAAAGAAGAAGTAGAACACTTGAAGACTCTTAGGGAAGATGAGGTTGATGACCTTCATCAAGAGCTTCTTGAGGATGAAAACAAAGCCTTAAAGAGTGAAGTTGAGAAACTCAAGAAAATGCTTGAGAAATTCTCAACTAGCTCTAAGACCTTAGATATGATTCTAAATGCCCAAAGGGCGGTCTACAACAAGGCTGGATTAGGATATCAACCTAAGGAGTCTAGTTTCATTTCCTTAGTGTCTAGAACCCAATTTCATAGATCACATGCTTCTAGGGTTCATGGGACTAGGAAGGGTGTGACCAAGGCATGGGTTCCTAGGTCTTTCATTGTAGATGCATTAGGTCCTAAGATTTGGGTACCTAAAACATCTATCTTTCGTGTCTTGTAGACATTTGTCAAGGGGGAGCATCTATCAACTTGGTTTGTTGATAGTGGATGCTCCAAGCACATGACCGGGGACAAGTCACTCTTTACTACCCTTCAAAACAAAAATAGAGGTAATGTGTCCTTTGGTAATAATGGTAGTCTTAAGGTTATAGGAGTTGGAGATATTCAAATATCCGAATGTCTCCAAATCAAAAATGTCCTTCTAGTCAAGGGGATGACCTTTAATCTCCTAAGTGTCAGCCAATTGTGTGATACGGGTTACACAATTGAGTTTCATTCAAGTCAATATCTGGTCAAACACATTGACACATTTGACACGGTACTAGTAGGCACAAGGGTAGATAACATTTACCAAGTATCTTTTAAAAGTGTTACTAATGCCTCTGCTAAGTGTTTCATGTCAAAAGAAGAAGAATCATGACTATGGTATAGAAGGTTGGCCCACGTAAACATGAAGAATATTCGAAAGCTGGCCAACAAAGGATTAGTGCGAGACTTACCAAACATCAAGTATCAAAAGACAAAACTATGTGATGCATGTCAGAAGGGTAAGCAAACAAAAGCGGCTCATAAAGGTAAAAGCGCTGTAAGTACATCTACTGCTTTAGATTTATTGCATATGGATTTGTTTGATTGCAGTAATGTTATTTCATTGAATGGGAGTAGATATTGTTTAGTGATCATTGATGATTTTACTAGATATACATGGACCTTCTTTTTGAAAAATAAGGATCAAAGCATAGATGTTTTTGTTTTCTTTTTGTAGAAGAACTGAAAATGAAAAATCAACAACAATTAAAACAATTAGAAGTGATCATGGTGGAGAATTTCAAAACCATAGATTTTTAGAATTTTGTCAAGAAAAAGGATATAGGAATGAGTTCTCTACTCCAAGGACCCCACAACAAAATGGGGTTGTGGAGAGAAAGAACCGAGTCTTGCAAGAGGCTGCACGAAGTATGCTCAATGAGTACTCATTACCGAGCTGAAGCGGTAAATACCGCTTGCTATGTGCAAAATCGAGTCTTGATACATAGGTTTTTAGGAAAGACTCCCCATGAACTTTGGTTTGGGAAACCCCCTACAATTAAATATCTTAGGGTGTTTGGTTGTAAGGTGTTTATCTTGAACACCAAGGATCATCTTGGAAAGTTCACGGCTAAGGCTGACGAAGGGATACTAGTCGGGTACTCTCTCACCAGCAAAGCCTATCGAGTCTACAACAGTAGGACTAAATTGATTGAAGAGTCCTAGGATGTAGCATTTGAAGAAATCCCTAAATCGAATGATCAATCAAAGGATGTAGGAGAAATTCAATTTGAACTTAGAAATCTAAGTTTAAATGATCAAAACATAGAAAGAGTCGAGGCTGACTCCGATGACGATGAGCAAAGGCAAGAGAGGGCTCAGTCTGATCCTTTACCTGATACTGAGCCCTTGCCTGTGTCTAGTGAGATCACTCATGAGGCACCGTCAACACCAAGGCAATCTAGGATAGCCTCTAGTCATCCCCAAGACCAGATTGTGGGAGACATTCAACAAGGGGTTAGGACTAGATCATTCTTCAGAAATGAGTCTAATGAGGTCGTTTTGATCTTAGAAATTGAACCAAAATTAGTTGATGAGGCATTGCACGATCCTGATTGGATCATAGCTATGCAAGATGAGTTAGGTCAATTTGAAAGGAGCCAAGTGTGGGATTTAGTTCCTAGACCTAAGAAGACCACCATTATTGGAACCAAATGGGTCTTCAAAAATAAGTTAAACCAAAAGGGAGAAGTAGTAAGAAACAAGGCAAGACTTGTAGCCAAGGGCTATAGTCAAGTCGAAGGCCTCGATTATGATGAGACTTATGCTCCTGTGGCTCGATTAGAGTCCATTCGTTTAATGCTAGCCTTTGCTGCACATAGAGGCTTCAAGCTCTATCAAATGGACGTTAAATCAGTCTTCTTAAATGGTTTCATTAAAGAAGAGGTCTATGTTGAACAACCACCGGGGTTTGTGAATACCGAAGCTCCAAACCACGTGTACAAGCTCAAGAAAGCTCTTTATGGGCTTAAACAAGTACCTCGAGCATGGTACGAAAGGTTGTCAACTTACTTATTAGAAAAGGGTTTTGTAAGAGGTCAAATAGACCCAACACTATTTCTGCGTAGAGATGGTGAAAACATATTTGTAGCCCAGGTGTATGTCGATGACATAATTTGTGGCTCAAACAACAAGGGCTATTTGAATGAATTTATCACTCACATGGAAAGTGAGTTTGAGATGAGTCTGGTGGAAGAATTGACATTCTTCCTTGGACTTGAAATCAAACAAACTCGAGATGACATTTATGTCCATCAAACAAAATACACTCAAGAGATGCTCAAGAAATTCAAAATGAGTTACTCTAAGGAAGTATCCACTCCAATGGCGACAAACACTCGCCTTGACAATGATGAGAATGAAAAACCAGTTGATCTAACGCAATATAGAAGCATGATAGGTAGTCTTCTATATCTTACAGCTAGTCGACCAGACATACTTTTTGCTGTGGGCATGTGCGCTAGATATCAAGTCTGTGCCAAGGAATCTCATTTAATTGCAGTCAAGAGAATTCTGAGATATCTTAAGGGCACGATTCGAGTAGGTCTATGGTACCCTCGTACGGAGTCTTTTGACTTGATAGACTATACCGACTCCGATTATGCTGGGTGCAAATTGGATCGGAAAAGCACTAGTGGGGGTTGCCAATTTTTAGGTTCATCATTGGTTAGTTGGTCAAGTCGGAAGCAATATTGCGTTGCTCTCTCCACAACCGAGGCTGAATACATTGCCATGGGAGAGAGTGTATCACAATTGTTGTGGATGATCCACACTCTAGAAGATTACAGACTTTCGTATAAGGGAGTGCAAGTATTGTGTGACAACATCAGCACCATAAACCTAACAAAAAATCCAGTCTATCATTCAAGGACCAAACATATTGAAGTGCGTCATCACTTCATTAGAGATCACGTAGCTAGGGGAGACATTGCACTCACATATGTTGAGTCAAAGTCAAACCTAGCCGATATTTTCACCAAACCTCTTTCGGAAAATGAATTTAGTCATTTGAGAAGAGAATTGGGAATGTGTTTAGCTCAATAAGCCATTAGGACCCCATCATGATCAATAAGGACAATTAAAACAACAAGAGAAATTGGGAAAGTAATTTGGGCAACTTGGGAACATCTCACACAAACTATAAGGTTTAACAAATTATTTTGTTTGCTAGAAATGGGGTGAGATGCTAGGATCAGCCGAATTATTCAAAATGTATCATGCATCTCTTGAATAATTAGGTTGAAGAGACATAAATTGAGTATGGGGAAGACCATTACATAATTCATGTGTATTTGGTTCCTAGATCTTACTCATATTCCAACTAAGGAAACTTGGTTGGACCTTAACCTAGAAATTATGTAACTTTGGTTGATGGACTGTTTGATACATTTGAACGATACTTTTCATGATTTTGATTGAAACTAGGACAAGTCCTTGAAAGAATGATAGCAAGTTGGTTATATTTTGACAAACTTGAAACTGAACATAACTAGTCGAAAATTTCAGTTTTCAGGCCTTAAGTTGCCTGTTTTCTGAATGTCTGAAATTTTCGAGCTATAAACAATTTCAGACTATAATTTTTAGGAAATAGTTATGCTTGTAGATTCTCCAGGTTCTAGATACTGAACTTGGAAGTTTTCCTGGAAACACTTCTACGAATTATCGTACATCTCTACGAGTTTCAGTTACTGAAATTACTGAAAAATTTAAGTATCAGACACTGATCGGTCTACGGGCCGATCTCTCCACCCTTTTGTGTGTAATCTGATCGGTCCGGGGACCGATCAGGTCAGCCTGGCATGGAGAGTCTGCTACTGATCAGTTTCTGATCGGTCTACAGACCGATCAGGTAGTTCCCTGATCGGTCCGGGGACCGATCAGGTCAATTTGGTACGCTACTGAGTGCCTTCTGATCGGTCCGGGGACCGATCAGCGACTGCTGATCGTCTCCTGATCGGTCTATAGACCGATCAGGGTGTCTCTGGATCGGTCCAGGGACCGATCAGGAGATTCTTGATACCTCCTGATCGGACAGCCGTCCGATCATTTCATCACTTGTACACCCATCTCCTTTAAATCTTCCCGATCCTTTCTTTTCCCCTTTCACGCGAAGGCCCTAGCCGACTCTTCCCTACACTTCACCTCTTCTCTCTGCACGACGGAACCCTACCCGAAGCCCTAGCCAAAGCTCGATGGCACCAAGGTAACTCCTCACTTCTCTAGAACTTGGCATTTCGATTTCATTTCTCACCATATTTGTGCTTTCTGTTTTGGGTGTTGGTGGCTCCGGTGCTCACTTATTTCCCCTATTGGATCCCATTGTAACACCTTAGGAAGAAACAAGTAGGTGAGGGGACCTCTAAGTCACCTGAAAACTCTAAGTCTAAGGCTCCCTCTCGACCTCAACCATCAGTCTCCAGGAGATTCCCAAACCACCATTTTGAACAAGCTTTTAAACAAAGAACCTTTAAATTACTCCCTTGTAGGTCTGTGGATCGAAAATTCATGGACGAATTTTGTCCAACCGTGTCAAAAATCATCGCCTACTACAAACTTGATTCACTTGTCTACCTAGAACGAGATATCAACTATGACTTAGTATCTGAGTTTTATAACAATCTTCATCAAACTAGTGATGTAAGTTATAAAACAAAAGTTGCTAAGCAGACTCTTGATTTCAGTTTTTCAGCTTTCTTTGACTATCTAGGTTGCCGGAGGTGTTCCGAAAATGTCTTTTCGATATATCCTGACCTACCAGACCCCTTACCTCCACCCTTTGATGTCTCATCTGACGATATTTATGAGTACTTCTTCAGACATCCTAGACCGGGTGGCCTTGATGAGTTAGACGTTGATTTCCCTACTTTTGTAGCCTTGAGATTGTCTGCTCAAGATTACATTCTTTTTAAAATTGTCACGAACTGCCTTCTGCCTATCACATCTAAACCATTGTCTGAGATCCAACCGTATCATTGTCTGATGCTTTATGGATTGCGTCGGCGTCTCGACTTTGACATTATGTCTAGCATCTACTCTTCGATCATCTTCTATAGCGAGCCAAACAACTTCACTGTTTATATGCCTTATGGGCATATAATTACAGATTGGCTCGAGACCCTTCAGATTGATGTCTCCAAGGGTAGAATAGTCAAGATGGTCAGGCAAGATTGCAGACTTGGACTTGGGAAATGGGCATTTTCTAAGTCTGGCATCATAGGACAAAATGGGGATGTTCGGTGGAAGGATGGGAGAGCTCTAGGTGAGTTACCACGGGGACCTCCACGACAGGTTGTAGCTGCTCCTGTTGCTGCTCCTCCTGCTGCTGACGATGGAGAGGCCGATCCTGATCTGCGCTGGCAGATCGCCGAGCTGGAGAGTCGCTTTGATCGACACGATGAGCTGCTGGTTGCTGAGCTTCATGGGCTGCGCGTCCGGATTGACCAGCGCTACGATGATTTACGCAGTCAGCAGCTGGCGACACATCAGGCGATTATGGATTGGATGGCCAGATACCCACCTCCGCAGGATTTCCCGGGTTATCCATCCTTGAGCAGCGGCATGCCACCTCAGGGACCCTTTCCTCCCATTGATGATGTTGATGCTCCTCATGATGAGGAGGCTGATTGATACACATTGTTCTTTGATGTCATTTTGACTGTCTATGTTTTTGATGTTGTTTGTTGGATATTTATGTCTGACCTGGATATTTGCCGACTTCATATATTTATGCTGCTCATTTTCTTATTTTTCTCTATGTTTCACTTCTTATTTGTTATTAACATGTTGTTCATATGCCATGTCCTGTATGTCTCTTATTTCTTTATTACTGTCTTATAATACACTTAGAAGGCATTCTAGGTGGATTAAGAAAAAGACAGTATGGGTTAAGGGGGAGTCCTTTAACGTTTTCTTACCTAATTCGCACCTTTTCGGTGTTTGACAAAGGGGGAGAGAATAACTAAGTTTAGAGATAAATGAAAGTTTGGCTTTAGGGGGAGGATCTTGATTCCCCTAAAATTGATAAATGAAAGTTTGGCTTTGGGGGAGGATCTTGTTTCCTCTAAAGTTAGGGAAATAAGAACATTTCTGATCTAAACTTAAATCGTGTTGTCAAACAACAAAAAGGGGGAGATTGTTGATACAGTCTGACCTGGCTGTTGTTTTGATGTTGACACTGATTTAAGTTTGTATCAGATATTAACTAAACTCAGACTGATTAATGATCAAGGTTGATCATGTGGAGAGGAAAGGTCCAAGTACGGATACTTGACACGCAAGTCGGAGAGGGCTCGGTAGCTCGTTCTCCGGACTAGGTCAGAGAGGGCTCGGTAGCTCGTTCTCTGGACCGGACGAAGTCGGAGAGGGCTCGGTAGCTCATTCTCCGGACTAGGTCAGAGAGGGCTTGGTAGCTCGTTCTCTGGACCGGACGAAGTCGGAGAGGGCTCGGTAGCTCGTTCTCCGGACTAGGTCAGAGAGGGCTCGGTAGCTCATTCTCCGGACTAGGTCAGAGAGGGCTTGGTAGCTCGTTCTCTGGACCGGACGAAGTCGGAGAGGGCTCGGTAGCTCGTTCTCCGGACTAGGTCAGAGAGGGCTCGGTAGCTCGTTCTCTGGACCAAACGAAGTCGGAGAGGGCTCGGCAGTTCGTTCTCCAGACTAGGTCAGAGAGGGCTTGGTAGCTCGTTCTCTAGACCAGGAAGACGTTAGGGTTTAGAGCTGGGAGGCTCTAAAACTAACACAGGGTTATTGGATCGGTCTGTTGACCGATCCAGTGATACCTTAGGTATCTGATCGGTCGGTGGACCGATCAGTAACCACACAGAAACTTTCTGTGGGTTATCTGATCGGTCTGTGGACCGATCAGTAACCACACAGAATATTTCTGTGGGTTATCTGATCGGTCTGGTGACCGATCAGTAACAAGGGACGAAGACTTAGAATCATAGGGGGATCGGTCTGTGGACCGATCCACCCATAGGCTGATCGGTCCACAGACCGATCAGAGTCTTCCCAGACCGATCAGGATGAGTCCTGATCGGTCCAGAGAGCTATGGATCGGTCTGTTGACCGATCCACAACATGTCGTTTGTTTCTGCGATTTCTGATTGCGATTTCTGATTCACCTGATCAAATCATCTGCTGTGAGATTTTTGAGTTACAGGTTGCAGGTGACGTGCCAATGTTTAATTTCAAATTAAGCTACACCAGAAGAATAAGAACAAGTGACCTTTCTGCTGTGTTTCACTGCGAGTGGTGCAATTCGAGTATCAACGTTCACTGACTGCGATCAGTTGGCAACAGCTTGACTCTTGTTCATTGGTTCGAGCTCAGAGACACCAGTGAAGACCATGGAAGGTATTGGTGTGAGTTCAGAGAACCAGATGAGAAGGAAGAGTGATTGGCGACGCCTGAGTTGGTTGCAGCGATTCGACACAGGTGACAGTGTTTCGGGACAGTGAGAAAGCAGAATAAGAAGAAGGAAGAAGACAGGTTTGCTAAGGTTCTGAAAAAACTCTCTGTCGATCAAGCAAGAGACGGTGTTGAGCTCTTGGCTGAAGCTTCCTTCTGTCTTTGCATTTTTCACTTCGTGGCTGTAAGTTCATTTGCTCAATTCTTTAGCCACTGAACTCTGTAAGTCATTGTGCTTTATTTTCAAATCTATTCTGTGACTTTTGTGGAGAGGTTACTCCACCGAGAAGGAGAAATACTTAGCCGGAATTTGTCCGGGGTGTGATCTACCGAAAGATCAAGGGATCGTCCACCTTACGGACACGACGAGGAGTAGGGGCAAGTTATCCCCGAACCTCGTATATACTTGTGTAAGCTGTGGATTGGTTTTCTTTCCTTGCATCAGTTTTTGTTTTGTTTATTTCCGCTGTGCTAACAAAGTTTTGTGAGGAAATTGATTGAGTTTTTAGTGGAGGCTATTCACACCCCCCTCTCTAGCCATCCGAAGGTCCTAACAATTACTAACTTTAGTATTATAAAATTTCAATTATTTATTTCACTTGTTAAAATATTCTTTTAATCATATTATTACTCAAATATGTAAATTAAAATAATATAAAGTCATTATGTAAAAGTTAGCAACTAATTTTTATAACGTGTAAAAATTAACATCTAATTTCTATATGATGTAAAAATTAATTGCTAATCTCTACATATTCTTATGATCAAATAATATATTATAAAATTAATTATTAATTTATACATGACTAAATGACTAAATGATCAGATAATAAAATATTTTAGTTATTTTAAAGTGTACTTATTTGATTTTAATGAAATAGGAAATGATGAACCCCCATTTAATAATATATTTTAAAGTTAATTGTTAGTTTATATATGACTGGATGATCAGATAATAGGATATTTTAGTTATTTTAAAGTGTACTTATTTGATTTTAACGAAATAGGATTTGATGAACCCCATTTAATGTGTTCAAATTATTTCTAGTAATTTTGGTTAAAGAATGCTATATTGAAAAATAAAATGTGTTTTTAAAATAATTATGTTAATATAATTCAATGCAAATGCAACAAAAAACAGTAGTCAAATCAAATCATCTTGCAGAACGAAAGCAAGGACGTGGCGCCCTCAACACTCGCCACGTGTGTTCCAATTCTGTAATGCAACCCACATTATTATTTATTTCCACCTCCATTTCTATCTCCCTCTGCTACATCCATTCCGCTCCCATTTCCTCATCTCGTTCGGTCCCCTTCCTCCGGTTTCAGATCTTTTCCGATCTGCATGCTTACGATCTGAGACCTTAGCTCGAGTAGTCGGCATGGAGGTGGATTACCAAGAGGTGATCGATCGATCGATCGATATGGTTACTGCATTTGTGATCTTTGCTAATCTATAGGATCTTGTTCCATTAAGCCCCGCTTCACCGATTTCACTCGTGCCGATCGATGGTTGACAGGAATACATCAAGAACTCGAGAGGTTTGCAGCTCTTCACATGCAGATGGCTTCCCCTCTCTTCCTCGCCAAAAGCCCTCGTCTTCCTCTGTCACGGTTCTCGTCTCAGTAATCTTCGTTCTCATCTCGATTTATGTGTTTTCTCCTCATTCTTCGATTTTTTTTTTTTTGCAGGATATGGTGTGGAATGCAGTGGGTTCATGAAAGGTATGCTCAAGTCCCTTTAATTTGAGAAAAGCTTCTTGTTTATTGAATGCTTGCCCTTCCGCGGCGCCTCATTTACTGCAACAGTAGCCTTTTTACAGAAGGCTGTTAATGGCTGTGGCATCCATGGAAGGTGGACATTAATTACATGGTCTGCCTTGTAAAAGCATATCACCCTTTTTTATTATTATTATTATTATTATTACCTTTAGTCCGTGATCATCTTGATCTAGAAAACTCATTTAAGAATCAGATGCGCTTCCAAATTTGTCTTCTTTCAGATTTGACTTGGTGGGTTAGGTGAGCTAATTAGGACCGTCCTGATCCTATTGGCCATGGCCAATTCTGTCTCTGTCTTTGAACTGTTTTTAGGTATTTTGTGGTGAGAAAGGAACCAAACACCTCTCAGCATCTCCCAATTCACGCAAAGTACACACGCAATAAGATAGCAGAGATTAAAGTTTAGCATGTGGTCTGTGATCTGTTTGTGGTATTGTCCCATTTACTTGCAACCGTATCCACAATTATCGTTTGATTGCTTTGAATAGTTTGGTTGCTTGTGGCCATGAAGTAATGGTGCTCATGGATCTTGCTTGGACTTTGAATCTGTTTCATACACCCTATTCACCTCTACTTTCAATGAAATATAAATTCTATACTCTTCCACTCCTTAAGAAGGGTCTAAATTTGGATGTTTGGGTGTTCAGTTATGGATATTAACTTGTCTCTAATGGCAATGATGGTTTGATGGCTTAGGGTGCGGGATCAGGCTCGCGACTGCCGGATTCGGCGTGTTTGGCATTGACTATGTGGGACATGGGAAGTCTATGGGCTCCCGAGCCTACATCAAAAAGTTTGAACACATTGTCACAGATTGCTATCAGTTTTTCAAATCCATCACAGGTACAATCGAATTTCCTTTTCCTTTACGATGTATTATATCATGCATATAAAGAAAATCCTATGCAGGGGAAGTTATAAGATTGAGTCTCTTTGTAATATTCTTATTTCAGCAATTACGAAAGCTAGGTGCTAGAAATGTGGGTAGTACTGAAACTTGCTTATGCGGGTTATTTATTTATTTATTATTTTTTTATTTTAGTCTATCGGCTTTTACTGAAGCAATTGAATCCTTACAGAAGTAGAAGAGTATCGATATAAGGGTCGATTTTTGTATGGAGAGTCTATGGGCGGAGCAGTGGCACTTCTACTTCACCGGAGGAATCCAACATTTTGGGACGGGGCTGTCCTTGTAGCACCCATGTGTAAAGTAGTCGATCGATTTGAACGATGTCGTATATTCTCAATATGCACAAAATATTTGATTTTCCTTCATTTTTTTTTTGATGAAGTAGATATCTGAGAAGGTGAAGCCACATCCATTGGTGGTGAATCTCTTGACTCGCGTGGAGGAGATCATTCCCAAATGGAAAATTGTTCCGGCAAAAGATGTCATCGATTCTGCCTTCAAAGATCCAATCAAGCGTGAACAGGTTAGAAGAGATCGATCTAAAAACAAAAGTCAATTTTAAACTTGAATGATAATCTCTCTTGATTTGTGGAAATGTGGTCAGATCAGGAGCAACAGATTGATTTACCAGGACAAGCCTCGCTTGAAGACGGCGTTGGAACTTCTTAGGACTAGCATGGAACTCGAGAGCAATTTGTCCACGGTAGTCGATTTTAATCTTGCGCATCGAAATTATTTTCAAACACTTTTTTTTTTTTTTTTTATAAAAATGAGGAAATGGCAGGTGAAGCTGCCGTTCTTCGTGCTCCACGGTGAGGCCGACACGGTGACAGACCCGGAGGTGAGCCAGGCGCTGTACGAGTGCGCCGGAAGCGCCGACAAGACCATCAAGCTCTACCAGGGGATGTGGCACGGGCTCACCTCTGGCGAGCCTGACGACAACGTGGAGGCCGTCTTCGTTGACATCGTCGGGTGGCTTGACCAGCGGAGCTTCTCCCGGGCTCGCGAGTGGGCGGAGAACGCAAAAGAAGTGGGGTCGGACGGCAGCAGCTCAGTTTCGCTGGCAGCAGCAGGGCCACGGAGGTTCCTGTGCGGGTGGAAGGGGCGGACGCAGCACCACTCGGCGATGTGAGGTCGGCCAGGTACTAATCAATTAGAATAGCGCTGTAGTTAAATAGCAAAGCGACAATAATTTACACCAGTACATTGTTATCGTATGATCCATTTGGAAAGGTGTACTACGAATTTTCTTCACTTCGTCGGAACTCCAAATTGTCTCATTTCTCTTCTTGCAGCCAAACGGAATTCAATTCGGTGTGTAAAAAAAATCTAAATCCAGCAGCATAAGCAATGCATCTCTTAGGCAGTAGTGGTGGCCATGGAATCGAACTCAGTGTGATCGCCAAATATTCGCTTGCGGAAGTCTGAGACCATAAGCGGAAGGCCTTCCTGGAGTGAGACCTTTGGTTCCCAGCTGAGAAGCTCTTTGGCCCTTGTGATATCGGGTTTGCGCTTGTGGGGATCATCTTCTGTGTTCGGTCGGAACTCTATCTTTGCATCGGGGTCTATCGAATCCTGCACGACCTTGGCGAGCTCCAACATGGTGAATTCTCCAGGGTTTCCTAAGTTGAACGGACCAATATGCTCACTATCCATCAGCCTACTGAGGCCTTCCACCTGATTTGCAAGAGAATGTCATCTTTTCTAGCTACCGAAAGCTGAAAACTTAACGAACTGACAAATCACAATCGGGCCCTACCAAATCAGAGACATACTGAAAGCTCCTGGTTTGTTTTCCATCGCCATAGACAGTCAGAGGCTCCTTCCTCAAGGCCTAAAACATCACAAAGTTTCAGATCATGTACTACAATGACATAGTCGATATGTAGTTTCAGTAAAAATAATAAGCTTGTTGTGCCGCACCTGAGCAACAAAATTGCTCACGACCCGTCCGTCATCTATGCACATCCGAGGCCCGTATGTGTTGAAAATCCGAGCAATTCTCACCTGCAACCACACTACTCCATCAACAATGCATAAAAAACAAACAAACAAACAAAAAAAATAAAACAACTAATCCGACGCAGTTACCGACCTCGACTTGAGCCCCGCGATAGTAATCCATGGTTAGAGTCTCCGCCGTGCGCTTGCCCTCATCATAGCAACTTCTTACGCCTGCGGTTGAATATAATCAGCAGAGAAAATTCTCAATTCTTTTATCATACGAGTGATTGTGAAATCACATCATTGAACTGGTCCTGCAGGGTCCCTACTTACAAAATGAAATTCTAAATATGAAGTTGCCTACTTGAGAAGGTATTGTTCCTAGTGGAAGGCATGATGAAACATGAAAGAGATGGTTGGAACGAGCCATGCCAATGAAATTTAACATTTCAACAAGAAATCTAACGATGCAGCTGCCAATTTGGGATGCATTATTTCAACATGAAAGAGATGGCTGGAATTGGGAAGGAGTCAAGGTACCAATGGGATTAACATTTCCCCAGTAGGTCTCGACTAGTGGATGCTGCAAGGGATCACCGTAAACCTCGCTGGTGCTGGTGAGGAGGAATCTGGCTCCGACTCTCTTGGCAAGGCCCAGCATGTTCAGAGTCCCCACCACGTTGGTCTTGTGCAACGCCAGCAGAACCAGAACTGAATGAATTAAGGCAGCCAACAAGCTTTATTTATTGCTTACTTTCCCTTTAACTGCTGGCTTTATTGAGAAACCATGAATAGAGGCAGATGATCGAACACCTACCATGGAGTTGAACCGGAAAGAACCAAGATTTTGCAAAGACAATAAACAAGATGATCGGGGAAAGCTCACGAAATTGAGAACGTTTAATCTCTGATAGGTTTTTGCAAAAGGGGGGAAATAGTAAGTTTGTGAAATCCGTGAAAGAAAACTAGCAGCGGAATTAGTTGGAATTGAATCGGAGGAGTGAAGAAAAGGATATGATCGTCTTCACAGGGTTGAACTTGTAGTGGACGGGAGAGGCCGGGCAGGCGAGGTGGTAGATCTGGTCGACTTCCAGGAGGAGCGGCTCCACGACATCGTGGCGGATGAGCTCGAAGCTGGGATTCCCAAAGTGGCGAACCACGTTCTCCTTCCGCCCGGTGAAGAAATTGTCCACTACGATGACGCTGTCCCCTCGATCAATCAAGCGGTCCACCAGATGGCTCCCGACGAATCCAGCGCCGCCGGTGACCATGATCCGGAGCCCCTTCCGCTTCAGCCCCGGCGGAACCTCACCGACGGAGGACCCTCTCTCGATCGCCGTCCGCTGCACCGAAGGCAGCCGCGTGGGGTCCTCCCTGAGGTAGGATCTGCTGGAGGAGGGCAAATCGGAGTGGGGGGCGAGCACGAAGAAGGCGGTAGCTAGGGCCATGCCTACGAACACAAAGAGTAGGCGCTGCTCGCGGAGGAGGTAGCGGAAAGGGCGGGAGAACCAAAGGAGCCTCTTTTCCGGCTTGGGCGAGTACGCACCGGCTTCCGCCGCCGCCGAGGTGTCGTGGCCGCGGTATATGAGCTCAGAGCCCATGGCTGTCCGGGACGACTTGGGCGAAGCTACTTGCTCGGTCTCGAGGTTGGAAGAACAAAGGGATATTATCTAAAGGCGTTGGCATCCGAGAGAGTCCAACTCGGGTTTGAATTATCAAAAAGATCAAATAATTTTTTTTAAAAAAATTATTTATTATGAATAATATATTTTAATGAATGTCCTTATTATTCACATGTTAATATTGAGATGTAACCTTTAGAAAGCTTTGTAACCTACAATGTGGAAGATAAAAATGTATGGCCGTATGGCCTATGTGAAAGAACTAATAGATGATAAAAGAAAAGGAGTGAACTCTTGCTCTCTAAATTACTCTATATTTTATCCTTATTTATAGTATGTTATGTGGTATTTTACAACACATTATTAGCACTAGTCTTTAGTCTACTCTCGACACCCCTTATGGGGTAGCGTTGTAAGTTTATTTTGCTTCTTGTTTTTGATTTCTTTTATCATGACTAATCTCGTAAAATTTAAGTTTGTGGCTCTTGATATCCTAGAAAGAACTACTTATCATGGGTACTAGATGACGAAATTCATCTAGATGCAAATGGTCTTGGAGAAACTAGCAAAGAAGGAAATAAAGCCACCCGTCAAGAAAATGCCAAAGTTATAATTTTTATCTGTCATTAGGTCTAAAAGCTAAGTACTTGATAGAGAAGGACTCATTTGTCTTGTGGACAAATTTGAATGAGATGTATGATCACCAAAAGATTGTTGTTCTTCTAAAAGCTCGTTACGATTGGATGCACTTAAGTTTGCAATATTTTAAAAATGTAAGCAAGTATAATTCATCAATAATCTTCTAGATCAAATCATAATTAAAATTATGTAGAGAAAAAGTAACTAATGAAGATTTATTAGAGAAAACATTATATTTTGAATTAATTTCTTGTCTTTTGGTTACTGAATAAAATAATAAGATTTTACTGAAAAATCATGAGGCTCATCCAACTGATGTTGCTCCATTTCCTGCAGCAAATGTGATAGTCATGCAGTTCAATAATGCACATAGAGGCCGAGGTCGAGGTCATGGTCATGGATGTGGCTAGTATAGTTATTATACAAATTATTGTAGTCACATGAAAGATAACTCATCCCCAGAAGTGGAATAAATGCTATCGTTGTAGTATGAAAGACCATTGATCACGTACCTATTATACTCCAAAATATCTTTCTGATCTCTATCAAGAATTGATGAAAAATTAAGATAAAAATATTGAGGCAAATTTTATCTGTAATGATGTAGACTATGGTCTTACTAATAATGACTTTTTCGATTTTACTTCTTTAGAAGTTGCTTATTTCTTTGCCAATCATCACGAAGATGAGACCAGTAATTTTATTAGTGACAAAAATGTCTATGGAGAAATATTTTATGCTTAATTTTGATATAACAAATTTTCCCCATTAGACTAAAGTAATGAATTTTTATTTTAAATGTCTAGAATAAAAATCTTCATTGCTAATTTATTCCATCATATCTTGTATTTTATAAATATTGTTCTTAAATAAATAAAATACATCTTATTTGGAATTTTTATTTTGTGAAGAAAATAGACTTTTCGGACAGAAAAGCTTCTTACAGTAGTTGAAGCACTAAATTACAAAGCTAAATAGGAAAAGAATTGATTACAAGTGTTATTTTTAGCTTCTGGGATCATGACTATATTTATATCCTTGATCGGGGCATCTGGAAGGGTTCCATGTGCTTGGACGTGGATAGAATTTTATCTGTGGTGCATCAGATCGTGACAACGTGCGTTTTGATAAGTTTTCTGGTCCGAGTGCCCGGATCGGGATGAGCCGACCCATGACCATAGGCTCACACCCGGGGCACCTTGGTTGCCTAGGGTGATCTGGGCGTCCAGAATAGCTCCGAGTGCTTGGACCAGGGTCAACTCGAAGTCGACTTTTTGTCTGGGTCTTTCGTTCCAGCTTTGTTCCGGATGATTTCGGCCATTTGGAATAGGGCTCACTCGAATCCATTTTCTGACCTTCTCGAGCAACCTTCCGCTCCGGCTTCTCGTCCCTCAAAACCACTGCATGCTTCCTTCTCGTCCGCTAGCGTACTCTTCCGTAGTGCCTCGTCCTTCGGACACATCGAGCTCATCGATTCTCTCCCCTACCGTCTTTCTAGCTAGCTACCTTTTGCTCGACTTCTTATGCTCCTAAGCTCCTGCACACTTAGACATAAGGATCAAACCACAACAGGACCTAACTTGACTTAGTTGATCACATCAAAACTACCATGAGGTACTTACAATTTTCCCCTTCTTGATGTGAGCAACTCAAGTTAAGTTAAGGTTAACCAAAAATAAATAATAGAAAACAAGCAAGTACATATTTTGCATTTAAGAAAAATATGTAAAGGTTAAAAATGTACCTTCCCCCTAGAATTAACCTCTAGTTCTCCCCATTTGATCACATTAAAAATGGGGTATTCCATGAAAATAACTTTAAAAAAGTGTAAAAAAAAGTCTAAGGGATAAAAATAAGGTGACTAACATCCAAAAAAGAATAAACCACTTTTTTAAAAAAAAATTTGAAAAATATTTTTAATTTGAAAATTTTTATAGCGGTAAAGCAGACATAACCAAGCTAAGGCTGTAATAAAATCTTCATGAAATTATGAATTTGATTTATAAATATTCTTCTATACAAGTTGAATTTTCAAAAGAAATTATTAAAAATAGTTTTTAGGTTTGATAAAATTTAAAAAATTTTCTTAGTATGTATTATAGCAAGTAACTTAGCAAAGAAAATAATTTTTTAAAAAATATTTTTTTGAGAATTTTTAATATTAAAAATTTATATTTGGATAAATAATTCATAGAAAATTCACTAATGGTTAAAAAATTTTAGAAAAAATTTTCATAGATAGAGAAAATGATAATGTTTCACAAAAAGATAAATTTTACAAAAATTAACCTAGCAAAATAATTTTAAATTAAAAAATAGGAATTTTGTTAAAAAATTCATAGAAAAATAATACAACGGTAAAAAAAATGTAATTTTTTTTTTATATAGATGAGTAATGAAATCTTTATTCTTAGAAAAATTTGAATCAAATTAAATTTTAACAAAAATTATACAAAAAATTATTTAGTCAATTCTAAGCATGAAAAAAATATTCAATCAATTCAAATATAAGACATGCATAAAAAATTTAATCCAAACATGATTTTAGAATACAAAATAGGTTCCTTCCTACTAGATTAATTAAAAATTTTTTAGGGATATATTTTACTGATAACTTTCTAACTTGATCCTTATGATATCTAAAATACTAATTTAGTCCTGAATTATTTCTAAAATTTGAAGGAATAAAAGTTCAACATGCAGAATTTTTCAAATTTTGTATTTGTTCTTTTAAATTTTTATTTTCTATTTTATTTTGTCAAAATCCTCCAATTGACAAGATGTTTCTAAGATTCCTTTTAAGTCATCATTTTCTTTTAATAATTTTTTATTCTCTATTTCTAATTTGCAAGAACTTTTTGATAATATTTTTATAAATTTAAATAATTTATCAGGAGATAGAAATCGTACCTGACTTACCTTGTCGATCTCAGACACTCCTCCTGAAGAGCTGCTTTCCTCTGACGTTGCTCCTGTTAGAATGTATACTAAAAACCTAGCTTTTTGTATAAATATTTGCTTAGAAATAAGAATCATATTGGTCAAATATCTACATTTATAAGCTAAGTGTAGTTGTTCAATTAATTTATATTGTAGATAACATGGTGTGTGGTGTCACACACAGAAGATCATGTTCTCAGTTCTTTATAAATTATAAACAGTTGCTCACGACTAAGATGGATAGGAGCAAACCATTGGAATAGTCATAGTGTAATTTGATATTAATTTATCTTGACTATAAAATTACACTAGTACACTCAAAGTGTATTGAGCTAGACCATTTAAGATAAGTTATTTTTATACTGACTGAATAAAAGAACAAGACCTTTGTTATTTGGAAGTGTGTGCTCTTAATCATGATATAATAACAAGCACATATACTTAATATTCATTTCTTTGATTTATCAAAGGGTGCGATTTAGTTTGATAAATCAAAAGACCCGATAAGTTGGGAAATGATATTATTTATATGGTGTGTTGTTGATTATAGAATGAAACTGTGTCCTAGTAATCTAGGTTGATAATGTCCCCAAGGGGAGCTCATAAGGATTGTCATGTTAAACCCTGCAGGTGGACTTAGTCCGACATGACAATAAGGTTGAGCGGTACTACTCTTGGAATTAGATATTAATTAAATGAGTTGTCAGTAACTCATTTAATTAGTGGACATTCGATATCTTAAACACAGGGAGACTTACACACTCATGATAAGAATGAGCCCATATAGTAATATGGGATTAGTGCGGTAGTTCAATAATAACTCTTTAGTGGAATGAGTTATTATTGATGAACTTGAGTTGGGTGTTCGGGGCGAATACGGGAAGCTCAAGTTCATCGCGAGACCAAAACCAATTCCTCCTCTCGGTTCCTGTCGTAGCCTCTTATTTATAAAGTATTATACCCACCTATACCCACCTTCTTACCCACCTTGCGGTGAATAGTATAGTTAGCTATTACCGCTTTGATGAGGAGAGCGTCGTCATGTGGCACTTCGACTCCCTCCAAGTCCCTGGGCCAGAAACTGATTTCGGGACCGCTCGCCCGTTCTTGGCTGCAGCCGACCGCATGGATCTTAAGCTGTCTGACGCCCGCCTTCCTTGTTCTGTTGGAGTCGCCTCCGGTCGCCCCCCCAGCGATGATGTTGATTTCACCTCGGGAAGTGTTACTTCTATTTTCTTCTTCCCGAGCGGACGACTTAGGCTGCTCCTTAGACATCCGGGGATTACTCTCACGCCTCGGAGTATGATGCCGCTTGGGAGTCTGTCGCTGTCGCCTGTCGAATATCATCCGATCGGCTTCACGAGGGTGCTGTCGTCTGTCGGATGATGGTGATCGACGGCTGCCACTCCGGGGAACTGGGTGGGCGATCAGGGGAAGGTTTCAGCAATCCCTTGTGTTATGCGTGTCGGTTCGATGGAATGAGCAGAACATGGGGGGTCCATACCTTCTTCTTTGGTTTGGGCCGTTCGGCAGCTATTTCTTGCACAACATGGGACCTCGCATGGTGAGAGCAGACTGCTTCGGTCCGCGGTCCTCTGGGCGGCTCCTGACGAGTGACAGCCTTCCGCTCGGCAGGAGCTAGCCGCTTAGTCGAAACTTCTTTTCTTCGAGCCACCCGGGCTTCCTCCACATTGATGTATTCATTGGCCCGGTGTAACATATGATCGTAGTCTCGGGGCGGCTTCCGAATGAGCGAGCGGAAGAAGTCCCCGTCCACGAGGCCTTGCGTGAACGCATTCATCATCGTTTCTGAGGTGGCCGTTGGAATATCCATGGCCACCTGGTTGAATCGTCGTATCTAAGCTCTGAGCGGCTCTCTGGGCTCTTGCTTGATGGCGAACAGGCTGACACTTGTCTTCTGATAACGCCGACTGCTTGCGAAATGGTGGAGGAAGGCTGTGCGGAACTCCTTGAAACTTGTAATGGATCCGTCCGGCAGCCTCCGGAACCACCGTTGCGCCGATCCCGAGAGGCTGGTAAGGAACACCCGGCACTTTACTCCATCAGTGTATTGATGAAGGGTAGCTGTGCTGTCGAACTTACCCAGATGATCATCCGGGTTGGTGGTTCCGTTGTACTCACCGATCGCCGGGGGCACATAGTGCTTTGGTAGAGGGTCTCGCAGGATGGCCTCTGAAAATTGCCGATTGATCCGCTCGGGGGAGGCGTCCATTCGGGGGGCCTTGCCTTTTCTGTTGTCTCGCAGAGGTGCCTCATCGGACGAAGATCCTCGATCACGGTTAACTGTTGCGTCTTCAGGAGGCGTCTGAAATAGGGCCCGATGGAATGGAACCGTGGCCGGGGGTGCTTCCGCTCGGCCTCCCGATGCGGACGTCGCTTGTTGCTCCATCCGCTCGGCTTGTGCCTTCTGTTTTTGTTGTTCCACAAGCTTAGATGCTCTTGCCTCGATCAGAACATCAAGCTCCTCCGTGGAGAGCATCACCGTATGCGGTCGTCCAGCTTCGTCCATCTATTCCGCTCGGACGCAGGTGCGTTCCCACAGACGGCGCCAAATTGATCCTGTTCGAACACTGAATCAACGGACGGTGGGCACGTGGCGCTCTCCGAATTGCTGACGTAGATCTCCGACCAGTCGTATGGACCTCCGGCGAACCTGCAAGGAAGTTGGGCCGGGAAGGGGTTCCCGGAGACGACCCTCCGATGCTCAAGTCAGGCAAGAGGAAATGCAGGAGTGGCTTCGAATACGGGAGAATGCGTACCTCTGGCGAAGTATGAGGACCCTTATATAGGGCTGTGGAGAAGCGAGTGCACACATACCGAGGTGAATACGTGTCCTCTAACCATATCTCAGTATGGGCTTGTCAGAGGAGCTTGCCTGACCCCATACTGCTGCAGTCTGAGCATCTCTTTGATGGGACAACAGAACCTTCCATCGTACTATTCTGCGTATGGCCTAGTCGTCGAACATGCCTGCTGTTAGAAGCTGTTTCCCGATGTCCTTTAATCCTTGTCTTTTCTGTTCCTGCGCCGGACGTCCGGCCATTTGGCAAGTACCTTTGGTCGGACAGGATCGACTCCCGGTCGTGCGCTCGGTAGAGACTGTTCTCAGTATTGCTACTTTAGGCCTTCGGCCGAGCGGGCTACCCGCTCGGCCATACGACCTTGTTCAACGAGCGTCGGAACCCCTACTCCCCGCCGGGGTGTCTTTACTTCCGTTCGGAACGTTCGGCCGGTCGCCCCAATCTTTATCCGCTCGGCCAAACCTCTGGTTGACCTTTTACCTTCAACCTCCACGTGGCGTTGACTCTGCTTAAAGGGGGGTCCCCCCTCCTCACTGTCGGATCACATGCCTTCGAGGTTTTCCAAATAGTCCTACCCATTGAACTTAATACAAAACCTTGGTCTAACTGGTTAGGATCCATAAAGGGTAGCTTCGGTCAGTTCCACTTAGCCAAATGCACTAGGTCGAAGCCATATCTTCCTAGACATGCGTGACTAAGTTTCCCCAACGTACTATCATCCAATACTTCACCAGTACCGTGGGTCAAGTTAAACCTAGCCCATTTTAATCTAACCCTATTTACCCTGCCGGGTAGGTAAAGTTCGGTTACCCTGTCTGGTAGATTAAGTTCGGTTACCTAGTCGGGTAGATTAATTTCAGAGGTGCCAGCTATTCTGGATCCTCCTTCTATTTTTATTTGATTTAAGTTGAATTTTACTTTTAATTTTGAATTGATTTCGAATTCTTAATTGAATTTTGAATTTTGAATTTTTAATTTAATTTCAAATTTTTAATTGAATTTGTAATTTAATTTCAAATTTTTAATTGAATTTTAATTTTTTAATTTTTAATTTAATTTTAAATTTTTAATTGAATTTTGAATTTTTTTAAATTTAATTTTGAATTTTTAATTGAATTTTGAATTTTTTAATTTAATTTCGAATTTTTAATTGAATTTTGAATTTTGAATTTAATTTTTAATTTTTTTAATTTAATTTTGAATTTTTAATTTAATTTTGAATTTTGAATTTTGAATTTTAAATTTTGAATTATGTTCGTTTTATTAATATCATCTTTCTTTTTGCTCCCCCTAGATCATAACCTCGATATGGTCTATCGAGGTAGTGTATTTGATCCTTCGGGATCCAATATTGACCAAGTCCAACTTGATTAATCAATTTGGACTTGGGGACCCATGCTTGGACTGTTGCTCTTTGTACAAGAGATAAATAAGATTTATATTTCTTCTTTGGTTTAAATCCTAGACCAGTTTTATTGTAAACGACTCTTTGTGTCCCAAGAATTAGGTTAAGATTCTTGGAACCTAAAGAAAACCGTTCTAGTGTTTTCTCCAGATCCTTGACTTGAGTTTTCAGGCTGGAATTCTCTTCTTCAAGTTTTTGGACTTGAGTTGAGTTTCTATTCTGAACTAGTTCAGTCAAAGATTCGGAGTTAGTCATTTCTTTAAGGACTTCTACTTCCTTTAGAAGTGACTTGACTCTAAGGTTTGATTTAGCTAATTTTCGTAACAAATAATTAACTAAATTATTTAGTCGAGAGATACTTACAGAGAGATCGGGCCCTTCGGAAACGGATACAGATCCGTGGCTTCGCTCGGACTCAGCCTCCGACTCGCTCTCGCTCTCGGACAGGTTGATCTGGTCCTGGGCCATCAGCGCAAGTAAACTCGTCTGATCGAGTTCATCGTCGTCGTCTTCTGAGGAAGATTCATCCCATGTCGCCTTCAGGGCCTTCTTCCTTCTCTGCTTCTTCGCTTCCTTTTGGTTAGGGCAGTTGGCCTTGATATGCCCCTTCTGGTTGTATCCGTAGCAGATCACCTCAAATTTTACCTTAGAATTCGGTTGGGCCTCCTTGGATTGGACTACTTTCTTTAGGTCTCTCTTGTTGAAGCCTTTCTTCTTTTTGTAGAGCCTCTTCACAAGGTTCATGAGTTCAATAGTTAGTTCATTATCTTCTTCATCTGAGTCGGTTTCTGCTTCCGGCTCCTGTTCGGTTCTTCGTCGTGATCTTGATTCGCGAGCTCCACCGGTACCTGCAAGTAAAGCAATTCCTTTCTCGGAAGGCTGTGTATTAGTCTGCTCATGAAGTTCGAATTCTGAAAATAGCTCATCTAATCTAATTGAAGATAAATCTTTGGAGACTTTGTAGGCATCTACCATTGATGCCCACAATGTACTCCTAGGGAAAGAGTTGAGTGCATACCTTATGATGTCCCTATTCTCTACCTTTTAACCGATTGCGTGGAGGGAGTTGAGGATGTCTTGTATACGTGCGTGGAGTTGACAGGCCGTCTCATCTTCCTGCATTTTTAGGTTATACAATTTATTAAGCAACAAGTCACGTTTACTTACTTTCGTGTCGGAGGTTCCCTCGTGGAGTTTGATCAGCTTCTCCCAGTGCTCCTTTGCTGATGTGAATGGACCAACTCTATTGAGTTCCTCCTTGGTCAGTCCGCACTGGAGGGTATAGGTTGCTCTTGCATGAGCTTCCACCTTCTTGATTAGGGTTGGCTCCCAGTCTTCGTAGGATGTAGACTTGCCGTCTTCGTCAGTTGGTAGTTGCAATCCAGACTTGATGATCATCCATGTCTCGAACTGGGTTTTGAGGAATGTTTCCATTCGCCCCTTCCAGTACCCGAAGTCTTCTCCGGTGAAGAGCGGGGGACAAACGGTGCTATAACCCTCTTGATGGGCCATTTGAAATCCTACACGACAAAAAAAAAAACAACGAAAATCTGTTCCAAGACTAAGTCTTGGATTAGTAGTGTGGGAATAATTTCAAAGAAAATGTACTCGAGTGGTGTTGCACCAAACTTCGAGCAAAAACCGAATCGAGAAAAGAATTAGAATATAGCTATAAAGCTAAATTCTAATTGACTCCGAAAAATCTGAAAATACCATGTAAAATTTGTTTTGAATGGTGGTTGCACCGATTCAAAACGACCCCGCTCTGATACCAATTGTTGGATCGAAAAGCGCTAGAGGGGGGGGGGTGAATAGCGCTCGCGGCTATTTCGTTCATTTCGGAATCGTAAAAGCAGTCGAGTAATAAATGCAGCGGAATAAAAACAAACACACAAACACAAGGGATTTACTTCGTTCGGAGCTTGTAGCGACTCTTACTCGAAGGCCCGCGATTGTTGATCGCTTTCTGTGGGCAACAACTATAAGCACGAAATTATTACAAGCTAAATACAATTTAAAACAGTAATTAAAAATACCAACGACACTTAGGAAATATCAGATTTGGAGCTCCGGGTCGTCGGGAAGTATTCGCAGCACTTCTGGGTCGTCTCGTTGACAGCACGTTAAAGAAAGGTTGCTTAGAGTTCGTTCATGAAAGGTGCTGCTCGAAACCCCCTTTTAAATAGTGCTCAAGGCGCCTTGAAAGCCATCCAAGGCGCCTTCAGGATGGCCGAGTCGCCCGCATGGATCAAGCCTGAACTGGTCATGACTTATCCCTTCAAGGCGCCTTCTGTGCTCTCCATGGCGCCTTCATCCACCAGTCCAAGGCGCCTTGAGCTTCCTTCAAGGCGCCTCCAACCTTGCTTCGTGGCTAGCTCAAATTTGCATCCGAGGCGCCTCTAAGCTCCATGGAGGCGCCTCGGACACTGTTCATCCGAGGCTAAGTTGTGCTCCTTTGGTCCTGCAAAAAGTGTTAGTCCCAAACGCATACCCTGCAAAACAAAGTTAGCACAAAACAATATAGATATGATAATAGAATATGATGACAGTCTCCAGACTGTCCGGGTCTGACTTCAGATTTCCGATCGAAAACCCTAGGTCGACCCGACGCCTACTGTTCCCTCTACGGGGAACGCGTCCTCACCTACTCCACTCAGGAGATTTACCTGTTGCTAGTTCGATCCTCCAGATCGACTGGACTTTTACTCGGTGCTCGATGCTTCCAGACTTTCTGCCGGACTTCCACTTCCCGGCTGGTCCAGTCTTTCACCTGGTTCGCGACACCAGGACTTTCCACCTAGGGTTATCCCCCCCTAGGACTTTTGCCTGAAGCACTCGACCCACCAAGACTTTCCGCATAGGGTTACCACCCCCTATGACCTAGGGTTACCACCCCCTAGGGTTTTCACTTACCTAACCACAGCTAGGACTTCTCCTGAAACACTTAAACAGACTTGTTAGATCACAACCTAACCTTAACTTTGAATCCTTTGCCATTATCAAAACTCATGTTTGATCATCGGATGCTTCCCGCATCAACACATTACTCTGTGGATATGCCACCGAGGTAAAGCTTGTGTGATGCCATAATCAGAACACCATTTCTTAATCTTCCTCCCTTGAAATTGCCTTCCATTATCAGAAACTATTTTGTGTGGAATACCAAATCTGTAAACAATGTGCTGCCATAGAAATTTGATAACTGCATGTTTAGTAATTTTGGCTAATGGTTCTGCTTCTACCCATTTAGAAAAATAATCGACTGCTATTTATAAGAATTTTCTCTGAGCAGGCGCTAGAGGGAAAGGCCCTACTATATTCATGCCCCATTGATCAAAAGGACAAGACACTATAGAAGTTTTCAATAATTTAGTAGGATGATGAGGAATATTTTGGTATTTTTGACAAGATAAGCAAGTTCTCACAAGCTGAACAACATCTGCTTGTAAAGTAGATCAAAAGTATCCATCTAACAATATCTTCCTAGCCAGAGACCTACCTCCCATATGACTATTACAAGAATCTTGATGCACCTCTTGTAGAATATACTATATATCATCTGATCAAACACATTTGAGCAGAGGACTAGAGAAGACACTTTTATATAAGTGATCTCTAACCATAGTATAATGGCTTGCCCTCTTCTTGAATACTCTAGCTTGTTCTGCATCAGTGGGTAGAATTTCTTGTCGTAAAAATAGGATGATGGGTGTTCTCCAATCACCTTGAATTTCTAAATTAGCCTGTTGTTCAACACAAGATACTAATAAGGTTTACTCCATAGGTTTATCCAAATTCTAAGGCACAATGGCAGAAGCTAATTTAGCTAACTCGTCTACTACTTGATTATTTGTTCGAGAGATTTTCTTTATACTTCTTGAATTTGTTAGGATGTATACTAAAAACCTAGCTTTTTGTATGAACATTTATTTTATAATAAGAATCACATTGGTCAAATGTTTGCATTTAGTTAAATGCAGATGTCCATTTAATTTTTATTGTAGATAACATGATGTGTGGTGTCACACAGAAGATTATGTTATCAGTTCCTTATAAATTATAAATAGTAGCTCACAACCAAGATGGATTGGGACAAACCATTGGAATGGTTGTAGTGTAATTTGGTACTAGTTTATCTTAACTATAAAATTACACTAGAACACTATGTGTGTATTGAGCAGGACCATTTGAGGTTGTTCCTTTTATACTGACTGCATAAAAGAACATAACCTCTGTTATTATGGATGTGCGTACTCTTAATCCCGATATAATAACAAGCATATATACTTAGTATTTATTTCTTTAATTTATCAATGGGTGAGATTTATTCATTAAATCAATAAGCTAAATAAGTTGGGAAATAATATTATTTATATGGTGTGTTGTTGATTATAGAAGAAAATTGTGTCCTAGTTATCTAGGTTGATGATGTCCCCTTGAGGAGCTCATAAGGATTGTCATGTAAACCCTGCAGGTGGACTTAGTCCGACATGATAATGAAGTTGAGTGGTACTACTCTTGGAGCTAGATATTAATTGAGTTGTCAGTAACTCATTTAATTAATGGGCATTCGATATCTTAAACATAGGGAGACTAATGCACTCATGATAAAAAGGAGCCCATAATGTAAGATTAGATTGGTGCGGTAGTTCAATAATGACTCTTTAGTGGTATGAGTTATTATTGATGAACTTGAGTTGGGTGTTTGGGTCGAACACAGGAAGCTCAAGTCCATCAAGAGGCCAAAATCAATTCCTCCTCTAGGTCCCTGTTATAGCCTCTTATTAAAAGCCTTTTTATCCACCCAAAGCCCAACTTCTTACCCAAGCTAGGGGTCGGCCACATCCTTGCTTGGTGCCCAAGCAAGGGGTCAGCCAAGCCCATCTTGGTGTCCAAGATGTGGTCGGCCAAGCCTTGCTTGGTGACCAAGCAAGGAGCCGACCACTAAGAAATAAAAGAGAGATTTTAATTTTTGTTAAAATCTTTCCTTTTATAGCAATCTACAAAGGATTAAAAGAGAGATTTTAATTTTAAAATCTTTCCTTTTTGAAAGTCATCCACATGATTTTAAAAGAGAGTTTTAAATTTTAAAATCTTTCCTTTTTTGTTGCCATCTATATTAGTTTAAAAAGAGAGATTTTAATTTTGATAAAACTTTCCTTTTTTGTAAACATGATTTAAAAAAGAATTTTAATTTTAAACTTTCCTTTTGTAACCATCACAATAGGAAATTTAAAAGAGAGAGATTTTAATTATTATTAAAATTTCCTTTTTTACCATGATTGGACTTAAAAGGAAGTTTAAATTATGTTCAAAACTTTCTTTTTTAGCATTCACCAAGGATTATAAAAGAGAGGTAGATGGTGCCTTATGGTACAACACAACCTAAAGTCCCCTCTTCTATTTTCCTTGGTGGTTGGCCCTTCTCTCTTTCCCTTCTCCCTTTCTTTTCTTCTCTTAAGGTCGGTGGCACATCAAGCTCCATCTTCTTGTGGTCAGTTTGCTTGGAGGGGAAGAAGAAGAGAAGGAAGTTTCCTATTTTGACATTCCTTGGGTGGCCAAAACTTGTAGGAAAAAAAGAAGGTTCGGGTGGATTTTATCTTGGTAAATCGTCGCCCACATGACGTCCAAGAGGAGGAGAGGAATACAACAGAAGATCAAGAGGTCTTTAAGATACAAAGAAAGGTATAACTAGTTAATTGTTTCTGCGGTGAACTAGTTTAGTTTTTTTGTATGGATCCTGAAATACCAACACAAGAGGCTATCGATTTTGTGTTTCTATTGTGATCTCTATAGTTAAACCTAAGGTTACTATAAGAAGTTTAAATATTCAATTTCTTTGAAAGGCTTTGTCTAGGAAGTGGTGGATGATCTAATACCCAAGAAGGCCGAGTGCCTCGCCATGTTTAACCTGGAATCCAATCTTTGGAATAAATATTTAATCAATTTTTGTAATATGGTTTAACTTCTGAAGAACACATGGGTTGAACTTGGAGTAAAAATGTTAAGTTCCGTTTCCAATCCAAGTTTAACTTCTGAAGAACAACTTGGATTAATAATGTTAAGTTTCATTTGCAATCCAAGTTTAACTTCTGTAGAGCACATGGGCTACTAGGAAAAGTTCTGTTCTTGTACAAATTTTTGAACAAAGGAAACAGAACGGAATTCCAAGAAGCACCCAACTGAATTCAACCTTCAATTTATCAAAGGCCTTTGCATATAGCTTGAGTCTTTCATTACAAATCCCAAAGTTACCCATCAATTGTTGTGCTGCCAATTGAGAATCAGAATGAATTATCATACTAGCATCTCCTATATGCTTAGCATCTTGTAAGCCAACTATCAATGCTTCATACTCAGCCTCATTATTGGTGGCTCTATAATTCAATCTAATAGATAACTGTATTCGATCTTCTCTAGGAGATATAAGTGTTGGTTAGTCATAGGAAAACATATCGATTCCACTGTACAAAATTTTTTTGTACAAGTGTCGAACCTTTCCTTAAATAACCTATTGTGTTCTTTAGAAGTTAGATTAGGAATCACAGACGGAACTTAACATCATTGATTCCAAATTTAACTTATCTATTTTTAATGGTTTAGATTTGAATCGCAAGCGGAACTTAACACTATTGATTCAAATCCACCTATGTTATTAATTCCATTAAATATTAATTTCCAAAATTGGCTTCCAGGACTGCATGGCGAGGCACATGACCTTCTTGGATATGGGAGCAACCACCACCGCCTAGACAAAGCCTTTTAAGGAAAGCTAATATTTAATTTCCTTAAACAACTCTAGGTTAACCAAAAAGAACAATCGAATCACAAATTCGAAAAAGAAGAAAACACAAACTCGAAAAATAAATTCGAAAAACTAGATCTAATTGGCTCTTGTATTTAGAATTCTTACAAAGAAAATAACTACTATGATGCGGAAGAAAACTACTAGCTATACATTCTCTTTGTAAGCTAATGACCTCAAGATCTTCTGCTGTATTTCTCGCCTTGCCTTGGACGTCGTGTGGGCGACGATCCTCCAAGATGAACACCACCCAAAAGCTTCTTCCTCTTCTTCTAAAATCCGGCCACCACCACCACTAAGGAGAAGAGAGCAAAAGGGAAAAGAGAAGGGAGAGGGCCGGCCACACCGAGAGAGTCTCCAAGCAAGATAATAAGATTTGTATCCCATGAAGCCTCCTCACGCCTTCTTTTATATTAGTTGCCCAAGGCAAATAAGGGAAGAATTTTTACAAAACTTAGAATCTTCCTCTAGCTTTTCCTTTTCTTTCCTCTCGATTGAAACAATCACCAAAATTAATTGATGATGATTTTATTTATTTTAATTATGGCCGGCCACCTTGCTTGAGCACCAAGCAAGGGTGGACGACCCCCATAAGAGGAAAAGGATTATTTTAAAAAAATTTACAAGAAGAAAAACTTTTATAAAATTTTACAAGCTCTCTTTCCTAAAGTAGGAGTTAAAAAAGAAAAGTTCTAAAAATTAAAACCATGTTTTAAAATTTAAAACTTCTCTTATAAAATTTTCTTTTTTAACATGATGATAGAAAATTTTAATTTTAAAACTTATCTTCCTTTTTTTTTTCTTAAACCAGAGGATGGTTAAAAAAGGAAAGTTTTAAAACTTTTAAAACTCACTATTAAAACATGTGACCTAATTCAAATAAGAAAAGTTTTAAAAATTAAAATCTCTCTTTTAAAACTTATAGTTTTCTACAAAGAGAAGATTTTAAAAATTCAAAACAACCCTCCTTTTTGAATTAATCTTGGCCGGCCCCTACATGCTTGGTCACCAAGCAATAAGGTCAGCCCCTATAAAGAGGATATGGCCGGCCCTTGCTTGGTCACCAAGCATTGGGCCGGCCCCCTTCTTGGACACCAAGATAGACCTTTCTTTGGATGGATTTGAGGCTTTAATGAGGTTACGACAGGGACCTAGAGGAGAAATTGGTTTTGGCCTTCCGATGAGCTTGGGTATCCTGTGTTCGCCCTGAACACATAACTCAAGTTCATCGATAATAACTCATTCCACTAGAGAGTTATTATCGCACTACCGCACCAATCCCAAATTACATTATGGACTCCTTCTTATCATGAGTGTGTTAGTCTCCCTTTGTTTTAGATAACAAATATCCACTAATTAAATAAGTTACTAACAACTTACTTAATTAATATCTAGCTCCAAGAGTAATACCACTCAACTTCATTGTCATGTCAGACTAACTCTACCTGCAGGGTTTAACATGGCAATTCTTATGAACTCCTCTTGGGGACATTTTCAACCTAGATAACTAGGACACAGATTCCTTCTATAATCAACAACACACACTATAAGTAATATCATTTCTCAACTTATCGGGCATATTGATTTATCGAGCTAAACCTCACCCTTTAATAAGTCAAAGAAATAAATATTAAATATATGTGCTTGTTATTATATTAGGATTAAGAGCACACACTTCCATAATAACTAAGGTTTAGTTCTTTTATTAAGTCAGTACAAAAAGAACTTACCTAAAATTATTATATTAGGATTAAGAGCACACACTTCCTCTAGCTTTTCCTTTTCTTTTCTCTTGATTGAAACAATCACCAAAATTAATTGATGATGATTTTATTTATTTTAATTATGGCCGGCCACCTTGCTTGGGCACCAAGCAAGGGTGGTCGGCCCCCATAAGAGGAAAAGGATTTTTTTTAAAAAAATTTACAAGAAGAAAAAATTTTATAAAATTTTACAAGCTCTCTTTCCTAAAGTAGGAGTTAAAAAAGAAAAGTTCTAAAAATTAAAACCATGTTTTAAAATTTAAAACTTCTCTTATAAAATTTTCTTTTTTAACATGATGATAGAAAATTTTAATTTTAAAACTTATCTTCCTTTTTTTTTTCTTAAACCAGAGGATGGTTAAAAAAGGAAAGTTTTAAAACTTTTAAAACTCACTATTAAAACATGTGGCCTAATTCAAATAAGGAAAGTTTTGAAAATTAAAATCTATCTTTTAAAACTTATAGTTTTCTACAAAGAGAAGATATTAAAAATTCAAAACAACCCTCCTTTTTGAATTAATCTTGGCCGGTCCCTACATGCTTGGTCACCAAGCAATAGGGTCGGCCCCTATAAAGAGGATGTGGTCGGCACTTGCTTGGTCACCAAGCATTGGGCCGACCCCCTTCTTGGACACCAAGATGGGCCTTTATTTGGATGGATTTGAGGCTTTAATGAGGCTACGACAGGGACCTAGAGGAGAAGTTGGTTTTGACCTTCCGATGAGCTTGGGTATCCTGTGTTGACCCCGAACACACAACTCAAGTTCATCGATAATAACTCATTCCACTAGAGAGTTATTATCGTACTACCGCACCAATCCCAAATTACATTATGGGCTCCTTCTTATCATGAGTGTGTTAGTCTCCCTGTGTTTAAGATAACAAATGTCCACTAATTAAATAAGTTACTGACAACTTACTTAATTAATATCTAGCTCTAAGAGTAGTACCACTCAACTTCATTGTCATGTCGAACTAAGTCCACCTGCAGGGTTTAACATGGCAATCCTTATGAGCTCCTCTTGGGGACATTTTCAACCTAGATAACTAGGACACAGATTCCTTCTATAATCAACAACACACACTATAAGTAATATCATTTCCCAACTTATCGGGCATATTGATTTATCGAGCTAAACCTCACCCTTTAATAAGTCAAAGAAATAAATATTAAATATATGTACTTGTTATTATATTAGGATTAAGAGCACACACTTCCATAATAACTAAGGTTTAGTTCTTTTATTAAGTCAGTACAAAAAGAACTTACCTAAAATGGTCCTACTCAATACACTTAGAGTGTACCAGTGTAATTTATTAGTCAAGATAAACTAATATTTAATTACACTACAACTATTCCAATGGTTTGTTCATTTCCATCTTAGTTGTGAGCAACTGTTTATAATTTATAAAGAACCGTCAACATGATCTACTGTATGTGACACCTCACACCATGTTGTCTACTATATAAATTAATTGAACAATTACATTTAACAAATAAATATAGATATTGACCAATGTGATTCTTTTATTTCAAAAATAAACGTTTACAAAAGTTAGGCTTTTAGTATACACTCCAACAATCTCCCACTTATACTAAAAGACTAAGCTGCCATATCTGTTGTCTTACATTTGATTCCCATCCCCTTCACATGCCGATCAAAAGCTTTCGCCGGAAGTGCCTTAGTGGAAGGATCTGCCAGGTTATCTGCTGATGCAATCTTGGCGACGACAACTTCTCCTCACTTGACGATGTCTCGTATCAGGTGGTACTTGCGCTTTATATGTTTACTCGTCTTATGGGCTCATGGTTCCTTCGAGTTTGCAACTGCACCACTATTATCACAATAAATTGTGATGATCTTGGGAAAACTAGGAATCACATCTAAGTCCATTAGAAAGTTCCTGAGCCACACAGCTTCTTTGGCTGCCTTAGAGGCTGCCACATACTCAGCTTCCATGGTTGAGTCCGAGACGCATTTCTGCTTAACACTCCTCCATGCAATGGCTCCACCTACTAGAGTAAACACATAGCCTGACGTAGACTTACTATTGTCCCTATCTGATTGGAAGTCCGAATCCGTGTAACCGACAAGGAGTAAATCGTCTGCTTGGTTGACTAGCATATAATCTCTATTCCTTCTCAGGTACTTTAATATATGCTTCATAGCAGTCCAATGTCCTTGTCCAGGGTTACTCTGATATCTGCTAACCATGCCCACGATAAAACAGATATCAGGTTTCGTACACAGCATTGCATACATAAGACTTCCTACAGCCGAAGCATAAGGAACTGCCTCCATGTCCTCTATCTCCTTTGATGTCTTCGGAGACATCTCTTTAGATAAGGCTACTCCATGCCTAAAAGGTAAGAAACCTTTCTTGGAGTTTTGCATGCTAAAACGAGCAAGGATTATATCTATATATAAAGCTTGGGATAGGCACAACATTCTTTTCTTGCGATCCCTTATAACTTTGATCCCAAGAATGTGTGCACATTCTCCTAAGTCCTTCATATCAAATTGTTTGGACAACCATACCCTTACGTCCGATAATACCTTGACATTGTTGCCAATTAACAAAATATCATTTACGTATAGTACAAGAAATACCACCACATTTCCGTTACACTTCTTGTATACACAAGACTCATCCGGACACTGAATAAATCCATATGACTGGATTACTTCGTTAAATCGGATGTTCCAAGATCTTGAAGCTTACTTCAGTCCATAAATGGACCGATTAAGCTTGCACACTAGATGCTCTTTGCCCTTTTCAATGAACCCATCTGGTTGCTTCATATGGATGTTTTCTTCAAGACTTCCATTAAGAAAAGCTGTCTTGACATCCATTTGCCAAATCTCATAATCCATATGAGCGGCAATGGATAAGAGTATCCGGATAGACTTAAGCATGACTACCGGCGAAAAAGTCTCCTCATAATCGATTCCCTCTTTCTGACTATACCCTTTCGCATCAAGCCTTGCTTTGAAGGTTTCTACCTTCCCGTCTGTCCCTCTTTTCCTTTTGTAGATCCACTTGCATCCAACGGCTTTTACACCATCTGGTGGTTCTATAAGCTCCCAGACCTTATTAGAATACATAGATTCTATTTCGGAATTCATTGCCTTTTGCCAAGATACTGCATCTATATCTTGGAGTGCTTCGTCATATGTTCGGGGATCAGGTTCATGTTTACCCGGGATCAAGTCCGAAGACTCTCCTAAAAACATGAATCTCTCAGGTTGCCTTACAACCCTCCCACTACGACGAGGCACTGTCTCTGGTTGTGTATCCTGTGTGACACGTGTTGCAGTTTCTAGTGGTACTTCATCTTGTACTGTTGGTACTAAAGTAGACGTGTCCTCTCTTATTTCTTCTAGAACTATTTCACTCATGGGCTTATGGTTCATTACATAATCCTCTTCTAAAAATTGAGCATTGGTGCTAACAATGATCTTCTGATTTTTAGGATTATAAAACAAACCACCTTTCGTTCCCTTAGCACATGTGCTGGACTACCCCATATCCGGATATGATTCAAACTAGGCTTTCGCCCATTCCATAATTCCATGAGAGTAGAAGGAGCTGTTTTAGAAGGTACCATATTCAGAATGCACACTACTGTTTCTAAAGCATATCCCCAAAACGAATTTGGTAATTCTGAATAACTCATCATTGATCTAACCATTTCCATAAGAGTCCTATTCCTTCGTTCTGCCACACCATTCTATTGGGGTGTACCTGGTGCAGACAATTGGATTGAATCCCGACTTTTGATAAGTAATTCCTAAACTCTCTAAAGAGGTATTCGCCGCCACGGTCAGACCATAGTGTCTTGATATTTTTACCAAGACGTTTCTCCACATCAGCCCTATATTCTTTAAACTTGTCAAAGCATTCAGACTTGTGGCGCATCAGGTAAATGTATCCGTATCTTGAATAATCGTCTATAAAAGAGACGAAGTATTGATAACCACCTCTTGCCTGGATAGACATAGGACCACACAAATCAGAATGAACTAGTTCTAATGCATCTTTGGCTCTATACCCCTTGGCCTTAAAAGGTCTCTTGGTCATTTTACCTTCCAAGCAGGATTCACATGTTGGAAAGTTTTCCAACTCTAATGAACCCAAGAGCCCATCGGCTACAAGCCTTTGAATCCTACTTAAGTTAATATGACCAAGCCTTTGATGCCAAAGATACGTTTGGTTCATTTCCGAATGTTCTTTTCTCTTATTAGAGTTAGAAGATGTGTTATTAATTTCCATATTTTGCTTTGTGGGAGAAATTGGATTTAAAGTGTATAAATTGCCAACTAATGCACCAAAATAGATAATCACCTTATTTCTCTTTATAATCACATTGTTATTAAAGGAAACTGAATATCCATCCAAATACAGTTAGAAACTGAAATTAAATTTTTTCTAAAACTGGGTACATAAAGACAATTTCTTAAAATCAAATTTCTATTCCTATCAAAAGATAAGTAGACGTCTCCCACTGCAACAACCGTCACCTTAGTAGCATTGCCCATGTAGATGGTTATCTCTCCTTCAAATAGTCATCGGGTTTCCTGGAACCCCTGCAAAGAATTGAAGACATGATTAGTGGCTCCCGTATCTACACACCAGGTGCTGGTAGATAACACGACTAAACATGTTTCAACTACTAGAGCATGAGATATACCTTTATTGTTCTGATTCCTACGAGGACAGTCTGCCTTCCAATGTCCTGACTGCTTGCAGATGAAGCACTTGCCCTTCGGCTTCTTCATTCCAGCTTTTTGTCCAGTACCCTGAGGTTTATTTACTTTCTTTGCTGAAAAGACCTGTTTCTTCTTCTTCTTGCCTTTCGTCTTAGAAGTAGAACCATTTTTAGCATAGTGAATCTGAGAACTGTGACGAAATATTCCTTCTGCTGCCTGTAGTTTTGTCAGAAGTTCCTCCAACGTATACTCTCTTTTGTTAATGTAATAGTTCAGGCGGAACTGCTCAAAACTTCTGGGTAGCGTTTGGAGGATTATATCGACCTGGGTTTTCCTATCGATTTCTCCTCCAAGGACTTGTATTTCATTCAGATAAGCCATCATTTTGAGGATATGATCCCTTACGGGTGTCCCCTCAGACATGGTGGCTGTCATTAGCTTTCTCATTGCCTCTTGCCTAGCAGTCAGACTCTGGTGCCCAAAGAGTTCTTTGAGATTGTTCATTATATCATAAGCTGTTGGTAAATCTTGATGCTGATGTTGCAATACATTTGACATTGATGTCAAAATGTAACACCGCGCCATCTCATCATCTTTTACCCATTTCTTATGATACTCAATCTCCTCTGGGGTAGAGTGACCGTCAGGTGTATCAGGGCAAGCCTCAGTCAGTACAAACTTATAGCTTTCAGTAGTAAGAACAATGTCCAGGTTTCTTTTCCAATCAATATAGTTGGGACCAGTAAGTTTGTTCTCTTTCAGTATAATGGCCAGTGGGTTGAAAGTCATTATCCTAAGAATCACAAAAATAAACTTTGGTCAAAACTCTAAATTTAGAATAATATTAGTTCCTCAAACAATACTATTTTAAATTAACCAACACCTCAAATCACCGTGAATATTGCATGCCACGCCAGTGTGGACGTATACAAATTCAACATTTGTAAGAGGAGGGTGTGACCCATTAATTTTATTATTTTGTCATCCTAACTTTATGACAAATAAAATTAATAGTTGGTTTCACTTTGGTCACACAATACAATAGCAGTGACTCCGTTAGGGAGGATACTATTGAATGCGTCTAAGTGTATACCATTACTTGATACTAAGTCCATTAAATAGGATTGTGCCCCTTCAGTTGGAGAAGATCACACGCTCCTAAATAATTTCCTATAACCATCCATTAAGGAAATTTGATTTAGTGATCCGCAACAAACCCATCCGTTGTGGAGGGAGGCACTCAGAGCCAACATGCAAGCTTGTTACATCACTTACAAACTAGTAATGGAGATCATGGGATTTATTAAAATCCCTCTCCCACTTAGTTATTTAAAATTAAGGATTTTAACCTATGCTAGCATACATCACACGCACATAAATATCACAGTAAATAAAAGCAATAAATTTGGAAATTAATTTTCCAACTATTATGGTCTTTTCCTTCACTGTCTTCAGTATGCTCCAACCCTAGTTGCTGCCATCTTTAGCCACTGCCATCGGGTCGAGTTGTCGCATCTATCTTGCTTCTTATTCCGCTGCGCCTCTGGTCCTCCAATAGCACCACACCTCGGAAAGATACGATCCGCGACAAATATAGAATTTTACAAATATCGATCCTATATTCCATAAAGGAATGTAGATGTATTCTAGATCGAACAAAAAATAAAATTCTAAAAATAATACATCTCTTGTTGTATTTGATACATACAATCATGCACATAAAATAATGTCCTTGACATATCCAAGGGTCCAATCACACACAATATCTAAATGCCACAATAGTTAGAGCCTGCAACCAAAGAGTTAGCACAACCTACTATTATCCTGCCTAAATTATGTATGACATGTGCATAACCTATTTGAATTCTAAACACACAGAGGCAAACCCTAGCTCTGATACCAATTGTTGGTTAGTCCTAGGAAAATGTACCGGTTCCACTATACAAATTTTTTTTGTACAAGTGTCGAACCTTTCCTTAAATAGCCTATTGTGTTCTTTAGAAGTTAAATTAGGAATTGCAGACGGAACTTAACATCATTGATTCCAAATTTAACTTATCTGTTCTTAATGGTTTAGATTTGAATCGCAAGCGAAACTTAACACTATTGATTCAAATCCACCTATGTTATTAATTCCATTAAATATTAATTTCCAAAATTGGCTTCAGGACTGCATGGCGAGGCACATGGCCTTCTTGGATATGGAAGCAACCACCACCGCCTAGACAAAGCCTTTTAAAGAAAGTTAATATTTAATTTCCTTAAATAACTCTAGGTTAACCAAAAAGAACAATCGAATCACAAATTCGAAAAAGAAGAAAACACAAACTCGAAAAATAAATTCGAAAAACTAGATCTAATTGCCTCTTGTATTTAGAATTCTTACAAAGAAAATAACTAGTATGATGCGGAAGAAAACTACTAGTTACGTTATACCTTCTCTTTGTAAGCTAATGACCTCGAGATCTTCTATCGTATTCCTCACCTCGCCTTGGACGTCGTGTGGGCGACGATCCTCCAAGATGAACACCACCCAAAAGCTTCTTCCTCTTCTTTTAAAATCCGGCCACCACCACCACCAAGGAGAAGAGAGCAAAAGGGAAATGAGAAGGGAGAGGGCCGGCCACACCAAGAGAGTCTCCAAGCAAGAGAATAAGAATTGTGTCCCATGAAGCCTCCTCACCCCTTCTTTTATATTAGTTGCCCAAGGCAAATAAGGGAAGAATTTTTACAAAAATTAAAATCTTCCTCTAGCTTTTCCTTTTCCCTTTTAATTTTCTTTTTCTTTCCTCTTGATTGAATCAATCACCAAAATTAATTGATGATGATTTTATTTATTTTAATTATGGCCGGCCACGTTGCTTGGGCACCAAGCAAGGGTGGCTGACCACCATAAAAGGAAAAGGATTTTTTTTTTTAAAAATTACAAGAAGAAAAACTCTTATAAAATTTTACAAGCTCTCTTTCCTAAAGTAGGAGTTAAAAAAAGGAAAGTTCTAAAAATTAAAACCATGTTTTAAAATTTAAAACTTCTCTTATAAAATTTCCTTTTTTAACATGATGATAGAAAATTTTAATTTTAAAACTTATCTTCCTTTTTTTTTCTTAAACCATGAGGATGGTTAAAAAGGGAAAGTTTTAAAACTTTTAAAACTCTCTATTAAAACATGTGACCTAATTCAAATAAGGAAAGTTTTAAAAATTAAAATCTATCTTTTAAAACTTATAGTTTTCTACAAAGAGAAGATATTAAAAATTCAAAACAACCCTCCTTTTTGAATTAATCTTGGCCGGTCCCTATATGCTTGGTCACAAAGCAATAGGGTCTGCCCCTATAAAGAGGATGTGGTCGGCACTTGCTTGGTCACCAAGCATTGGGCCGACCCCCTTCTTGGACACCAAGATGGGCCTTTATTTGGATGGATTTGAGGCTTTAATGAGGCTACGACAGGGACCTAGAGGAGAAGTTGGTTTTGGCCTTCCGATGAGCTTGGGTATCCCGTGTTCACCCCGAACACACAACTCAAGTTCATCGATAATAACTCATTCCACTAGAGAGTTATTATCGTACTACCGCACCAATCCCAAATTACATTATGGTCTCCTTCTTATCATGAGTGTGTTAGTCTCCCTGTGTTTAAGATAACAAATGTCCACTAATTAAATAAGTTACTGACAACTTACTTAATTAATATCTAGCTCCAAGAGTAGTACCACTCAACTTCATTGTCATGTCGAACTAAGTTCACCTGCAGGGTTTAACATGACAATCCTTATGAGCTCCTCTTGGGGACATTTTCAACCTAGATAACTAGGACACAGATTCCTTCTATAATCAACAACATACACTATAAGTAATATCATTTCCCAACTTATCGGGCATATTGATTTATCGAGCTAAACCTCACCCTTTGATAAGTCAAAGAAATAAATATTAAATATATGTGCTTGTTATTATATTAGGATCAAGAACACACACTTCCATAATAACTAAGGTTTAGTTCTTTTATTAAATCAGTACAAAAAGAACTTACCTAAAATGGTCATACCCAATACACTTAGAGTGTACCAGTGTAATTTAGTAGTTAAGATAAACTAATATTTAATTACACTACAACTATTCCGATGGTTTGTTCCTTTCCATCTTAGTTGTGAGCAACTGTTTATAATTTATAAAGAACCGTCAACATGATCTACTGTATGTGACACCTCACACCATGTTGTCTACTATATAAATTAATTGAACAATTACATTTAACAAATAAATGTAGATATTGACCAATGTGATTCTTTTATTTCAAAAATAAACGTTTACAAAAGCTAGGCTTTTAGTATACACTCCAACAATAAGAAGAACCCTAATTCCACTACCTTGTCGAGCAGAAGATCCATCCACATAGATAATCCCGGTTTCCTCTATTTCGGGACTTGGTATTTCTGTTATGAAATCTGCCTTGATGGTCGCCCGAGGCTGATACTGTGTATCATATTCACTGAGCTCGGTCGTCCATTTAATCAATCTTTCGGATGCCTCTGGGTTAACAAGCACCCGATCGAGAGTGTTATTAGTTAATACTATGATTGGATGTGACAGAAAATAAGGGCGTAATCTCCGAGCTGCTAGAACTAATCCATAAGTTAACTTTTCTAGTGTCGTATATCGACACTCTGCTCTCTTTAATAAATGGCTCAAAAAATATACAGGTAATTGTTTCTTTTTCTTCCCGCCTCACTAATATAGAACCAACAGCATGATCCTTAGCAGATAAGTACACCCACAAAGTTTCTCCTACTATTAAGTTTCTCCTACTATTGGCTTAGCTAATACAGGAAGAGTAGACAAGTATTCTTTCAACTCTTCGAACGCCTTGCTGCAATCCTCATCCCACTGGAACTTAGTTGCTCATCGGAGTACCTTGATGAAGGGGAGACTCTGATCGGTCGACTGAGAGATGAAGCGAGATAGGGTAGTAATCCTCTCTGTCAATCTCTGAGCCTCCTTCAGGTTCTTTGGGGGAGCCATGTCCTGTATGCTTTCACCTTGCTGGGATTGCCTTCTATTCCTCATTCGGTCACCATGCATCCCAGGAACTTCCCACTCTTGGTCCCAAACAAACACTTGTTGGGATTGAGCTTGAGCTCATACCTCCTCAAAGTCCTACAAGTTTCTTTAATATCAGCACAAAAACTAGAAGCCCCTATAGTTTTAATAAGAATGTCATTCACATAAACTTCCTTATTTCTTCCAATCTACTTTTGGAAGACTTTATTCATAAGTCGTTGATAAGTAGCTCCTGCATTCTTTAGACCAAAGGGCATAACATTATAGCAATAAGTACCTTCAACAGTTATAAAGTTAACCTTTTCCCGATCTACCTTGGCAAGTGGAATTTGATGATACCCTTGATAAGCATCCACCATACTAAAAAATTCGCAACCGGCAGTGGAATCCACCACTTGATCTATGCGAGGTATAGGATAATAGTCCTTCGAGCAAGCCTTGTTAAGATCTCTGAAATCAATACATACTCGCCACTTGTTACCCAACTTAGAAACCAGAACCACATTAGCCAGCCAGCTTGGGAATTGTATTTTCCAAATGTATCCAGCTTTCAGTAGCTTGTCTACCTCTTTTTTGATAATTTTATTCTGGTCAGCTCTGAAATCCCTCTTTTTTTGTTTGACTAACCAAGCATCCGGATACACGTGGAAAGCATGCTCCATAACCGTTGGCGCAACACCTTTCACTTCCTTAGGTGTCCAAGCGAATACATCACTATTTTTTGTCAAGCATGTTATTCAATCCTCTCGGAGATCAGGATCCATATCGGAAGTAATATGAGTGGTAGCTTCCGGTCGGCCAGGTTGTATTTGTACTTCTTCCTTCTTTTCATATATAAGAGTGGGCAACTTTTCGTGAATGACTTTGATATCCATCCTCTGAGCTTTTTAAGCGGCATTAGCTTCCACCCTTATGATCTCCACATAGCATTTACGTGCTGTTATTTGGTCTCCCTTGACCTCCTCTACTTGATTGTCCACAGGAAATTTTATTTTCTGGTAGAAAGTAGAAACGATAACCCTGAATTCATTCAAGGTCGATTGACCCAGGATAACATTATAGTCCGACGGAGTGTCCACAACTATAAAGACTGACCGGGGCATCTGCATAAGAGAGTGCTCCCCTAAGGATATGATCAATTTAATTTGACTCAGTGGTTGTACTTCATTACCTGTGAACTAGTATAATGGAGTAGTCATAGGCTGAAGCTCGCTCGGGTCGATCTGCAACTGGTCAAAAGCTTGTTTAAAGATAATGTTAATGGAACTACCAGCATCAATAAAAATACGTTAAATGTTATAATTGGCTATAACAGTTTTGATTATTAGTGCATCATCATGGGGTACTTCTACCCCCACCAGATCTCTGGGTCCGAAACTAATCTCCGACCCTATCGCCTTTTCAACACTACATCCGACGACATGAATAGTTAATTGCCGAGCGTGCAATTTCCTGGCCCGATTAGAATCATCATCAATGGGTCCTCCTGTTATCATGCTAATACTGCCCCGAGCGGCATTACTGCAATTTTCTTCCTATCGAGTCGATGATGGCTCTGATTGTGCCTGGCGAGGTGCTTGAGCTTGTATCGTAGGGAGAGGTAATATTCCCACTTGCGAACCGCTCAGTTGATATTCGATTTTGAGTGGGTTGTTCTATTGAGGATATCGCCGGTGATTTGGAATTGGAGAACACCGACAATATCGAGTGTTGCCTGCCTGTTGATTCTTCAAAGTGAACACAATTCTCTGTATCGTGAGTATTAGTCAGATGGTATGTGCACCATATTTGAGGAAAATGTTGAGGAACTCCCACATGTTGCACTATTTGGAGTCGTGGCTCAGGATGACGATGGGGCAGGTCCGCCTAAGGTCCTTTAGGAGGTTGGCCAAGTCCCCCCGGGTGGGTTGCTGTTGGAACCGGTGCAGGGGTGTTAACCTCTATCCTGCGGGCAACTTGAGTCTTTTCCACATTGATAAACTTTGATGCCCATTCAATTAATATATCAAAATTGCTAGGAGGATTTCTAACCAAATTTTTGAAGAAATCATTGTCATTAATCCCCTGAGAGAAGGTGCTTACCAAGATCTCTGTAGTGGCCGATGGAACATCAATGACCACCTGATTAAATCTCTTAATATAATCCCTAATAGACTTTTTAGGGCCTTGCTTGATAGAAAAGAGACTCCACGGAGTTTTATTATACCTCCGATTGCTAGAAAAATGGTGTAAGAATACCTTGCGAAAATCCTTGAAGCGACGATTAGAATTCTCCGGCAGTCGCTTAAACCATCTCTGAGCCGCTCCTCTAAAAGTGGTAATAAACATCTGACATTTGACTTCATCAATGAATTGTTGAAGAAGCGCTATGTGCTCAAACTTGAGAAGATGATCTTTGGGATCAGTTGTTCCCGAATATTCTCCAACATTTAAGTTCTGATAGTGTTTTGGCAACGGATCATCCAACACTCATTGAGAGAATGGAGTGACAATCCTTTCAGGAGAACTATCGCTAGCTACTACTTTCCCCTTTCTCTTTTCCCTTACAAGGGTTTCTCCAGAGGATTCCTGAAGGGCTGCTCTTTGCCGTCCTTGTTCCAGAGGTGTTCGAAAGTAAGCTTAGGACATCGAGTGGGAGAGAGAGGAGCAGAGAACAGATGAGCCAGATCCCCTCCCCTGATCTCCTTCTCTCGGTGATGAGAGGTTACAGACATTGTCAGAGGTGGAACTATAGGCAATGTGTCACTAGTATACTTGTTGTTGTTGTTGTAGTATCTTTTGTACTCTGGCATTGATGAGCAACTCCAGATCATCCTGCGATATAGTGATGGTGTTGTGTTTACCAGCTTCCTCCATCTCCGTAGTCTCAGATCCAGGTGAATATTTCCCACACACGCCGCCAAATTTGATCCTGTCTGAGATCTGCAAAGATGAGCGCTGGTTCCGATGAATGATGATGACCTCCAATGAAGACGAACTCTGAAGATCTGAAGAGACTCCTCAACGCTCCTGCATATAGTGAGACGAGCCAACAAAGTGTTAGTGACCTAAGACCGGGGTGGGGATCCCTGGCTACCTCCTCGGACGCTCAAGTCAGTTCCTCTCACAGATGGAAGAAGAAGAAGAAGAAGAAGAAGAAGCAAAACAATAACTAAAGTGAAACAGAGTTTTGATGCTAGAACTTGCGTACCTTGCCAACGGAGAAGATCCCCCTTTTTATACCACCTCATGTGACCTCCATAATCGTGAGGTGGTCCTCGGTTCGTTAGAGTTTCTTAGGAGATGAAATCATCTTTTATACTTCATGCAATAATCCTTTAAGAAATCTTTTCTGTACCCCAGATGTACCTGTTTTATCATTTATGACACGTCATCATAATTGAAGAAGCTTCTAGAAGATATTTCCCGCCAAATATTTCATTAAGCATGTTTCGGTCGATCGTTCAAGATGGCCGCATATACTGTTGAGAATACTTTCTGTTAAATATGTCTCGATCGGTCGTTCAAGCTGGTTATATATACTGTTCAAACCACCTCCTGTTGAATATATTTTGGTTGGTCGTTCAAACCGATCGTGTATATTGTTAAGACTATCTTCTGTTGATCCTTTCTTTATACTCAGGCAGGTTTTGTCTGGCCGAGCATATATGAGCATGTGGGTGCTCACTCGGCCTACGGTCAGCCGGTTATATGCAGAGAGTATTATTTAAGGCTAAAAGCTTTTATGCTCGGGTGGACTTTACTCGGCCGAGCATATATGAGTACGTGGGTGCTCACTCAACCTGCGGTCGGCCGGTTATATGCATAGAGTATTATTTAGGGCTAAATGCCTTATGCTTTAGTAGGCTTTGCCCGGCCGAGTATATATGAGCATGTAGGTTCTCACTCGACCTGCAGTTGGCCGGTCATATGTAGTATATGTAGAGAGTATTATTTAAGGCTAAATGCCTTTATGCTCGGGCGGACTTTGTCCGGCCAAGCATATATGAGCACGTGGGTGCTCACTCGGTCTGTGGTCGGTCGGCTATATGCAGAGAGTATTATATAAGGCTAAATGTCTTTATGCTTGAGCGGGCTTTGCCCGGCCAAGCATATATGAGCACGTGGGTGCTCACTCGACCTACGATCGACCGATTATATGCAGAGAGTATTATATAAGACTAAATGCATTTATGCTCGGGCATGCTTTGTCCGACTGAGCATATATAAGCACATGGATGTTCACTCGGTCTGTGGTCGACCGACTATATATAGAGAGTGTTATATAAGGCTAAATACCTTTATGCTCGGGCGGACTTTGCCCGACCAAGCATATATAAGCACGTGGGTGCTCACTCGGCCTACGATCGGTCGGTTATATGCAAAGAGTATTATATAGGGTTAAATGCCTTTATTCTCGGCCGGACTTTACCCGACCGAGCATATATAAGCACATGGGTGCTCACTCGACCTGCGGTCGGCCGGTTATATGCAGAAAGTATTATATAAGGCTAAATGCCTTTATGCTCAGGCGGGCTTTGTCCGACCGAGCATATTTGAGCACGTGGGTGCTCACTCAGCCTTTGTTCGACTGACTATATACCTTTCCTATCTCTTTGGACTTAAACTCCTCCTTCACTCGCTCGGCCGATTTATCATAACCCGTATCACCGTGACTAAGATTTCTCCTCTCTTCTTGTCATTTTGATTTGTAGAAAGCTTTCATTCATGTCTTTGAATCTTGTTCCTTTGCGTATGAAGTAGATTCTCCTAGTTCTAAGACCTAAGGAGTAGTTGTGATATGTATTTGATGTAAACTCTATTAGGACTAAAAGAAATTTAGATATATCTATAATGGAGATATCTTTTTTTATAAATTTATGATCTTTCCCATGTATTTTCATTATGGGACTATATTTATAATCTTGCAACCCCAACAATCCCCCTATAAATAAAGGACCACAGGGTCCCTCCTCAAATATTTAGTTACTTTTGACCTGCTTAGGGTCTCCCCTCGAATATCAACTCACTCTTGACCTGCTTGGTTATATGCAGAGAGTATTATATAAGGTTAAATGCCTTTATGCTCTGGCGGGCTTTGCCCGACCGAGCATATATGAGCACGTGGGTGCTCACTCGGCCTGTGGTCGGCCGGTTATATGCATAAAGTATTATATAAGACTAAATGCCTTTATGCTTAGGCGGGCTTTGTACGACCGAGCATATATGAGCACGTAGGTGCTCACTCGACCTTTATTCGACCGGCTATATACCTTTCCTATCTCTATAGACTTAAACTCCTCCTTCACTCACTCGGCTGATTTATCATAACCCGTATCACCGTGACTAAGCTTTCTCCTCTCTTCTTGTCATTTTGATTTATAGAATGCTTTCATTCATCTCTTTGAATCTTGTTCCTTTACGTATGAAGTAAATTCTCCTAGTTCTAAGACCTAAGGAGTAGTTGTGATGTGTATTTGATGTAAACTCTATTAGTACTAAAAGAAATTTAGATATCTCTATAATGGAGATATCTTTTTTTTTTATAAATTCATGATTCTTCCTATGTGTTTTCAATATGGGACTATATTTGTAATCTTGCAACCCCAACAATCTGTTGGACCCCGTGGTAGTTTTGATGTGATCAACCAAGTTGGTTAGGTCCTGCCGTGTTTGATCCCTGTATCTGAGTGTGCAGGAGCTTAGGAGCACAGGAAGTCGAGCGGAAGACGCAGCTAGCGAGAAGGACGGCACGGGAAGGGAGCCGACGGGCTCGGTGCGTCCGAAGGACGAGAGAGCTGCGGAAGAGTATTCTGGTGGGCGTGAAGAGCGTGCGCGGCATTCGAGGGACGTTAAGCCGGACGGAAGGCTACTCGAGGAGAAGGCGGGGAATTGGGTTCGGGTGAGCCCTATTCCGGTTGGCCGTAATCACCCAAAAAGAACGGAGCTTCGGAAGCTGGAAAAACCAAGCTGGAAATTGTGCTGCCAGCTTGGAGGCGCCTCCAGCAGGCTTGGAGGCGCCTCCATCATGAAGGCGCCTTCAACCCTGTTGAAGGCGCCTTCAACAGGTCAGATTTGACCGTTTGCGTTGCGGATAAAGTTTTATCCGCTGATCGAGCTGGAGGCGCCTTGAACCTTGTTGGAGGCGCCTTGAACCTTGTTGGAGGCGCCTTGGACCCTTGGGATAGACTTTCCAGGAGCTATATAAAGGCCCCTGGAGCTAGGAATTTAACAACAACTCAAGCAATCAATATGTAAGCAATTCCTAAGCAACTAGTGAGCTTCAAAAGTGTAAAAGGCTTCTCCGCCTTCAGAGAAGGAGATTTTTCTTACTGCGCTCTTTTCTACTGTCCTAGATTAACAACCTCCTTGGTTGTAACCAGGTTAAATCCCTGAGTCTTTTCTGTTCCTATTTATTTTTCTGTTTCATTAATTTAGTTGCTGTTATTTTATTGCTGATTTAAATTCTGAGTTGAAATCCGAGGAGGGTATAGTTTATTTTTGTTTTCAGCAATTCACCCCCCCTCTTGCCGATCTCCACTGCGCCAACAAGTGGTATCAGAGCCTGATTGCCTCAGAAGGACTAACCGCCAACTGAAGCACTACGATCAAGAGGATGGTCGGAGCGAACATCCATCCCCCGAAGTTCGACGGAGACTTCGCCACTTGGAAGCGCAAAATGGAGGTATTTTTTAAAACTAAATTTGACATTCTTTTAATAATGAAATATGACTATGTAGTTTCGAAAGACAAGGAGGAAAATACCTGGATGAAAAAGGAGCAAGCAGACTTCGTCGCTAACGGAAAGGCTGAGTTCCACCTACTCAGCGTTCTACCGCCGCAGGAGGTAAATCGGATCGGAAGCTACGACTCCGCGAAAGATCTCTGGGAAAAATTCCTGGAGCTTCACGAAGGTACTTCCGAAGTGAAGCTAGCGAAGCGCGATATCCTCCGAAACCAGTTAACGAACCTCCGGATGAACCAAGGCGAGAAGGTAGCGCAACTCCAAGCGAGAATCAAGGAGCTGATAACGCAACTAACGAACCTTGGAGAAGAGGTAACCAATCGAGATTCCATCCGATACGTGCTCAATGCCTTCCCAAGAACTCCAGAGTGGGCCTCCTTAGTAGATGCGTATTACATCTCTAAGGACCTCGAGGTAAGTACTTTAGAACAATTATTTTCCACTTTTGAACTTCACGAATCTCGAGTTTCAGAACCCAACGGAGCAGAGAAGACAAGTCAGAACATTGCCTTAAAGGCAAAGATGAATAGTTCTGACTCCGAAGCCTCAGTCGATGAATCCGAAGCGGCACTACTGGTAAGACGCTTCAATAAGTTTTTTAGTACTAACAAATTTAAATCGCAGAGGCATCATCGAAAGAAGAGGACGGTTCGTTGCTACAACTGCAACGAAGAGGGGCACATCAAAGATGACTGCCCAAAGCTAAAGAGAAAGGAGAAAGAAAGGGTAAAGTACAAGAAGCCAGAACCCTCCAAACACAAGAACCTAAAGGCCACGTGGGATGATTCGTCATCCTCCGAATTGGAAGTCGAAGAATTCTCGGGACTAGCACTGATGGCCAACCATCAGCTAGAAGAAACGTCCAGCTCAGAGATGAGCATCGATGAAGGGGGAGGAACGTCAGAAGAAAGCTGTAGTGAAGGGGGAGCGTCACCAGATCAGGTAAGTAAGGTACGCAATCTAACCCCGAATCAATCTTTTAGATTTATTAAAACTCTTTCTAGAGAATTAGATAAATTAGAAAAAGAAAATGAAAATTTGAAATCAGAAAATGAAAATTTAAAATTAGAAATTGAAAAATTGAAAAATGATGCATGCTTAAATCAATTTCTAAATTCAAAATTAAGAATTTATGGTAAATTAAATTGGTATATAAGGAGGCATCAAGGTCAACTTAGGAAAATACCAAGAAACTATGTACCCCTTATATTTTTGAATAATCCTGTAGGAAGGAACCTCTATTGGGTTTCAAAATCTGTGCTTAATTATTTTTTTCAAAAATTAAAAGCTTACAGTGAGAAAATTAAACATTGAAATTCTTTATGGAAGCTTTGTCTAAGGAAGTGGTTGTTGCTCCAATAACCAAGAAGGCCTAGTGCCTCGCCACGACCTGGAAGCTAAAATATTGAAAGAAAATGTTTAATAAACTTTCTGAAAAAGCATTAAACAAGAATTAAATAATACTTTGAAAGTTTATCAAATATTTGTTAAAATAAACAAAAATTCCTTAGAATTTTTTTTTAAATTCTAACTTAATTTTTTTTTGGGTTAGAAATTTTCTTCTGGAAAATTCTAAAAGTTCATTCACTTGACTTAGAATTTTTTTTTGGGAACATTTGAACATTTACTTAGGATTTTTTTTACTTAGATATTTTTTTTGGAAAATTCATTTTAACTTAGCAAATTTTTTCAAAAATTCATTTTTGACTTAGAAAATTTTTAAAAATTTTTTACTTGAAAATTCTTAAGACCCCATTTTTGCTGTGATCAAAGGGGGAGAGAAAAGTACAAGTTTAAGGGGAGTTAGAGAAAACTTAAATTAATTTTTTTTTTATAAAAAGTGTTGCAATAAAAATTATTCTTAACTTGTTAGTTTAGTAATTTTTCTTTAAAAATTACTGTTTATGTCTATTTTTAACCCTAACTTGAACTTGGGTTGATGCACATAAAAAAGGGGGAGATTGTTGGACCCCGTGGTAGTTTTGATGTGATCAACCAAGTTGGTTAGGTCCTGCTGTGTTTGATCCCTGTGTCTGAGTGTGCAGGAGCTTAGGAGCACAGGAAGTCGAGCGGAAGACGCAGCTAGCGAGAAGGATGACACGGGAAGGGAGCCGACGGGCTCGGTGCGTCCGAAAGACGAGAGAGCTGCGGAAGAGTACTTCGGTGGGCTTGAAGAGCGTGCACGGCGTTCGAGGGACGTTAAGCCGGACGAAAGGCTGCTCGAGGAGAAGGCCGGGAATTGGGTTCGGGTGAGCCCTATTCCGGTTGGCCGCAATCACCCAAAAAGAACGGAGCGTCGGAAGCTGGAAAAACCAAGATGGAAATTGTGCTGCCAGCTTGGAGGCGCCTCCAGCAGGCTTGGAGGTGCCTCCATCATGAAGGCGCCTTCAACCCTGTTGAAGGTGCCTTCAGCATGTCAGATTTGACCGTTTGCGTTGCGGATAAAGTTTTATCCGCTGACCGAGCTGGAGGCGCCTTGAACCTTGTTGGAGGCACCTTGGACCCTCGGGATAGACTTTCCAGGAGCTATATAAAGGCCCCTGGAGCTAGGAATTTAACAACAACTCAAGCAATCAATCTGTAAGCAATTCCTAAGCAACTAGTGAGCTTCAAAAGTGTAAAAGGTTTCTCCGCCTTCAGAGAAGGAGATTTTTCTTACTGCGCTCTTTTCTACTGTCCTGGATTAACAACCTCCTTGGTTGTAACCAGGTTAAATCCCTGAGTCTTTTCTGTTCCTATTTCTTTTTCTATTTCATTAATTTAGTTGCTGTTATTTTATTGCTGATTTAAATTCTGAGTTGAAATCCGAGGAGGGTATAGTTTGTTTTTGTTTTCATCAATTCACCCCCCTCTTGCTGGTCTCCGCTGCACCAACACAATCCCCCTCTAAACAATGGACCACAGGGTCCCCCCTTAAGTATTTAGTTACTTTTGACCTGCCTAGGGTCTCCCCTCAAGTATCGAGTCACTCTTGACCTGCTCACGGCCTCCCCTTGAATATTGGGTCACTCTTGACTTACTCAGAGCCTCCCCTCAAGCATCGGGTCACTCTTGACCTGCTCAGAACCTCGCCTCAAGCATCAGGTCACTGACTTGCTGAGGGGCTCCCTTACTTCGTTCAAGATTTCACCCACATAGTTTGATCTTAGGTTATTGATCTGGATCGTGCTTCTTCTGATGGTTAGTCTAGTGCAGAGCGACCCTTGCTCTGATACCAATTGTTGAGACTGAAGGATGTTCTCATATCTCCACAATGACATGATATTGTCCACTTTGGGCCTAAGACCTCATGACTTTGTTCTTGAGCTCTACCCAAAAGATCTCATACCAATAAAGATATATTTTTCTTATAAATCCATGATATTTTTCATATATTTTTAATGTGGGACTATGTTTGCAACCTTGCAAACATACAAACTCTATGGATATGCCTATTTCCTCTTTCTATGGCATGTTTATACTTAGTTCTTGTTCGATTGAATGTGTATGCGAGCATTACTTGCTTATATGTGTTGTTTGGTTGAATGGATATATGTATTTGTCATCATGTAAAGGGAATACTAGAGATTGCATGACAGGGGGCCCTTAGTAATAAAGGGTATCCCTTTAATCGGGCATCTAGAGAATTCCCTTGAAATGGAGGTCAAATCCATACAAGGGAGACTTTATTTAGTGCCTAATGGGGTTTTCCCAATTCCATGTTAGGAAGGAATTTATGTAATTTAGATTGTTTGACCAGGGGGCCTTAGGTGACAAAGGGTATCCCTTTTAACCAGACCTTCTACGTTACCTTCTCTATTTAATAGCACGGGATGGCAATGGGGAGAACACTCCGGTGTGACCGTTATGGGGTAACATCGGTATTTAATTAGATTTCCTATGAAGCATGAACATCGAGGGTTGGTAATTGGCTATTCATATTAGATCAAAGAGCATCACGATGAAATTGAATCCTAGAACTACTTTCCCAAGTTAGACTTCCTCAACAAAACTTTCCTCACTCTCTTCTCTCTAGCTCACTCTCTCTAGTTCATGTACTTTCCCATAATTCAATAGTCTAGGTAATTCGCTTTGCGAAGTCTCTAGTGGTTAATCAACAGTCCCTATAGATCGATATTTTTTATTACTTGACAATGTTTCTATATACTTATGGAGTACACATCACTCAACCACGAGAGTCCTCAGAGGCAGAAAGGTATAACATAGTTGAGCAGACAAACTAACAAGGACAACATTATATCTCAATGCAACAAGGTAACCCATTTTCACTAAAGTCATCCAATGTGAGAGTGACGCTGCTTCATCAAAACAATTCAACATGTGCTTGATAACTATGATTTTGACACAATATTTTGATTCATAAATGCATGCTTTTGATTTTCTCATAGGTTAAACTCATACTTACATTATATTTCATGAATTGCATTTATTCTCAGACTTAATTACAAACTATCTCATTATTACGATATTTGATACTAATATTCGAATATGATCTTTGTAGGCATTAAAGGGGCGAGGACTTGAGTTTGATTAACCCAGATTGATCTAAATCTGAGCTTAAATGAAGAGATCAAGCTTTGGAGTAATCTAGATTGTCCATCCAAGACTTGAAGAGATCTGAGCCATTTATCATGATCCGACCCATCCAACCTAAGGGGGAGTAGATTTGGACCTTTGATGAAGATCAGTACCTTTGGATAGGATTTTAACGACATTTCACTATTGATCAAGATTTGAATTATTCTAGCCATCCGATTAAATCCAGTTCAATTGAGAATCTATAGTAAATACTGTCACAATAGCGAGTTTTCAAAATTTTGGCGCGATCACATTTTCTTCCTCATGCGATCTGACGATCCTAATCCACTTCCATCATTGGTGAGCAAGTGAGGTTAAGGGCGATTCCCTTCCTCCGGTCATCATCCATCTTCAAACCGGTGACACCACCTCAACCATCTGAAACCAACTCTATCACGATTCTGTGAGGATGAACAAGCAGAGAAGGTGGAGCAATCCAGCGGTTTGAGCTGATTCCTTTTCCTTCCAGCCGGCGATCTTCTTCCTATGAAGCTCCGACCATAACCAAATGGTGAGAGACAATTCTTTCTATTTCCTCTTCTGATTCTGGAGTTCTGTTTCATTTCACTATATCTGCGTAGATCTGGGTTGATTGATTCCTCGTCGATTGAAAGATCTTGACATCTTTGTCAAGATCAGCGAGTGCTTGGGAATGCCTAGCTCACTAGCATCCATTTCTTCTTCCTTGTTTCTGATTTCTATATTGTTGTTTCCTCTATTTCATGTTCTCTTTTAAGTGTGCTGGATGGTTAGTTTTGTAGATCTACATTATTTGATATAGATTATGCTGGTACCCCAAGGTAGTTTTAATGTGATCAAACAAGTTAAGTTAGGTCCCATTGTGTTTAACCTTTTGTCTAAGTGTACAGGAACTTATGAGCACAAGACGTCGAACGAAAGACGCAGCTAGCGAGAAGGACGACACGGGAGAGAGTCGACGGGGTCGATGCGTCTGAGGGACGAGATGCTACGGAAGAGTATATCGACAGACGAGAAGGGAGCGTGCGGTGTTTCTGAGGGATGAGAAACTGGAACGGAAGATTGCTCGAGGAGAAAAAGACGTAGCTATCCAAAGGACGAAAAGCCGTGGAAGAGTACGATGGCGGACGAGAAGGAAGCAAGCAGCGATTGTGAGGGATGAGAAACCAGAGCGGAAGTTTGCTCGAGAATGTTGAAAGTTGGGTTCAGGTGAGCCTTATTCCAGATGGTCGAAATCACCCAAGCGAACAGACCCAGAATGAAAGACCCAGATCAAGGCGAGCGGAACCGAAGAAGGAGGCCCGGACCAAAAGTCAGCAAAAGGCTGACTTCTGATGCCCGGGGCACCTGGACCAGTTCGGGGTGCTCGGACCAGTCCGAGGCACCCAGACCAGGTCGAGGTGCCAGGACCAGGTCGGGGCGCTCGGACCAAGTCGGGGCACCCGGATCAGGTCAAGGCACCCGGATCAGGTCAGGCCATCCGGATCAGTCCGGGACGCCAAGACCAGTCCGGGGCGCTCGGAGTAGGTCGGGGCGCTCAAAACCATTCCGGGCGCTCGGAACCTGACTTTTATCCAGATCGATGTGGCTTTTGACCGTTGCATTGGGGATAGATTTCTATCCAATTCCAGATGCCTGGAACGCTTCCAGGCACCCCAAGCAGGGCTATATATACATCCTGCTCCTAGAAGCTAAATAGAACAAGAAACTATGAAATAACACTTGTACGCTTTTAGTTTTCTGTTTAGCTCTCTGATTCTGTGTTGTCATTGCAATAAAAAGGTTTCTCTGCCTGAAGGAAAAATTAGTGCGCTTTACTTGCTTGGATTAACAACCTCCCTGGTTGTAACCAAGTAAATTCTCGGTGCCTCTGTCTTTTAGTTTCTTTATTATACTTATGCAAGTGTTAGATTTATAAAGCTGTAAATCTGAGAAAAGTCTTTTTGTTTTATTTTTATGCAAGGGCTATTCACCCCCCTCTAGCCGGCCACCAAGGGTCTTAACAAGTGGTATCAGAGCCAGGACACTTCAGGAGGACTAACCGCCGAACGAAGCACACGAGATGTGTTGGGACTTTCGAGCCGCAAAACCCGCTTTTTGCGTTACGAAAACCTCGAAGTCTTGCCACGGATCCGTGCAAAGATATATAAAAATAAATCATGTACAAGTTTGTAACCTAGATTTACCTTAGATCTACATGAATAAGAAGCGTTACTCTTGTTGCGAAGCCCTTCGCTTATCCCGCTCGTCCAAAAGGTTGTCGGATCTCAAGAGTGTCAAGCGTACACTTCTCTATACGTATCCACACGGACAATAGGTGGAGAAGAACCACTTAGAGTGTGCTAGCACTCTTGGGTGGCTCAGCAATGGAGGAGAGGGAGAGAGAGCTAGAAGAGAGGAAGAATAATGATGATCCGTTCATTATGAAAAATAAGAGTAAAATGGCTTAAGTATTTTCATTTAATGAAAATACTTAATGCTCATTAACTCCATTAATGAGCCTCATTAATGAGTCTTAATGAGTATTTAATGAATATTCATTCTTCATTAAATGACCATTTTGAAACTCCTCTTCTCTTCATAATTTGAATCGAAATTTGAATCTAATATTCAAATTGAATTCATAATTCAATGAATATCATCATTAAGCCTCACTTGAGTCTAACTCAAGTCTAGCCTCACTTGAGTCTAACTCAAGTCTAACTTAATCGAGTCTTATTCAATTAATCTAATTTAGATTACACTTAATCCAATTTGGTTCATCATATGAACCTAATCCTCTTGGTTTATCATATGAACCTAATCTCCATCTAATTTCCCTTTGTGTGTGACCCTATAGGTTCTTGTAACGTTGGGAATGCTCCTAAACCCATTTAGATACATAAGTAATGAGCGGTATCTAGCAACACATCATTACTACCCAAGTTACAAGAATGTTGAGATCCAACATTACCATTGTGACTACTAATTGTGACTCTCACAATAAGTGACAATGTCCTTCTATCATTGACATCTAGATTGATCAATTGAGGCATAGACTGTGTCATCCTCTAATCAATCTATGTCTTGAACTCCAAGTAGACTCACTCTAAACAATTGAGCTCAATATCTCATATTGACTCATTTGGGCATGACCATGCACTTAGTGGTCTCACTCTATCAAGAATCATGACGTCACTCCCGTCATATAGGAGGGATAGATCGCATCTACATCACTCACATCCCTCCGCATAATTTGTTACATACCCAGTAATCGCCTTTATAGTCCACCCAATTACGGGTGACGTTTGACGAAGCCAAAGTATGCAACTCTTATGTAGAGAACCATGGTGACTTCAGGTCCAAGGACTGATAGTCATACTAATAGTCACATGAGGAAGTATATGACACTCATATAACGATCCATGATACTTTCTCATGGCGGGTCATTCAATATACATTATCTAATGCATACCCATGTCTCAACTTGATATCTCTATATCCATGACTTGTGAGATCAAGTCATCGAGTTAACCTACATGCTAGTCTCATCGCATTAACATTGTCCCTGAATGTTAATACTTGACTAGGAATGATTAAGAGTAGTGTTCTCTATATCATCTCACTATCAATTCAACCAATTGATTGATATAGATAAGAACCTTCTACTCAAGGACGCTATTATACTTAGTTATTTGACACCAATATAAGTATAATAACTATAAAGAAATGCCTTTATTAATATATCCGAATATGATACATCGAGTCCATACAACAATCATCATATGATTGGCTCTAGGGCTCTAACTAACAATCTCCCACTAGCACTAGTGTCAATCAGTGTAGGCTCTAAGGCCCAATGACCTTGTGTGACCATCATGCTTTCTCTGTGCCAAAGCCTTGGTTAAGGGATCAGCGACGTTAGCCTCTGTGGGTACTCTACAAATCTTCATATCTCCTCTATTGATGATCTCTCGAATGAGATGGAAGCGTCGTAGTATGTGTTTGGTCCGCTGGTGTGAGCGAGGTTCCTTATCCTGTGCAATTGCTTCATTGTTGTCACAATAGAGCTCTATAGGATCAGCTATGTTACGAACAACCCCAAGCTCAGTAATGAACTTGTAGATCCAAACTGCCTCCTTTGCTGCTTCTGATGCAACAATATACTCGGCCTCTATTGTAGAATTAGCAACTGTGTCCTGCTTCGAACTCTTCCAGCTCACAGCACCACCATTCAAGCAAAACACGAACCCAGACTACGATCTATAATCATCCTGGTCAGTTTGGAAGTTAGCATCACTGTAACCCTTCACAGCTAGCTCGCTCTCACCTCCAAATATCAAGAAATATTCTTTAGTCCTTCTCAAGTACTTAAGAATATTCTTGACCGCTATCCAGTGACGTTCACCTGGATCTAACTGGTATCTGTTCGTCATACTCAAAGCATACGAAACATCAGGACGAGTACATGACATGACGTACATGATAGATCCTATGGCTGAAGCATAAGGGATTTTATCCATGCGGTCTCTCTCCTCTCTAGAAGAGGGACTTTGAGTCTTCTAAAGACTTATACCATGTGACATCGGTAGAAATCCTTTCTTGGAATTCTACATGACAAACCGTAGTAATACCGTGTGAATATATGTACTTTAACTTAGGCCAAGCAATCTTTTAAATCTATCTCTATAGATCTTTATGCCTAGAATACAGGTTGCTTCACCTAAGTCCTTCATTGAGAAACAATTCCCCAGCCAAGTCTTTACAGATTGCAGCAAAGGGATGTCATTCCCAATGAGTAGTATGTCATCCACATACAAGACAAGTAAGACAACTGTGTTCCCAACAACCTTCTTGTAGACACAGGGTTCATCTTCATTCTTGATGAAACCAAACTATTTGATCACATCATCGAATCAAAGATTTCAGCTCTGAGAAGCTTGCTTTAGTCCATAAATGGACTTATGCAGCTTGCATACTCTGCCAGTATGCTGTGGATCTATAAAATCCTTAGGTTGTGTCATGAACACATCCTCGAGCAAGTTTCCATTCAGAAACGTGGTTTTGACATCCATCTGCCAGATCTCATAATCATAATATGCTGCTGATATGGGTTAGGTCCAGTGGGTCCCCGGTAAAAAGGAGATAGTAGAGTTAAGCAAGCATGAATATCGGCCGGAGTAATAACTTAAGAAAGATAGGCTAATATTGGTCGGGATAATACCTTAAGAAAGATAGGCCAATATTGGTCGGGATAATACCTTAAGAAAGATAGGTCAATATTGGTCGGGATAATACCTTAAGAAAGATAGGCCAATATCGGTCGGGATAATACCTTAAGAAAGATAGACCAATATTGGTCGGGATAATACCTTAAGAAAGATATGCCAATATTTGTCGGGATAATACCTTAAGAAAAATAGTCCAATATCGGTCGGGATAATACCTTAAGAAAGATAGGCCAATATTGGTCGGGATAATATCTTAAGAAAGATAGGCCAATATTGGTCGGGATAATACCTTAAGAAAGATAGGCCAATATCGGTCGGGATAATAACTTAAGAAAGATAGGCCAATATCGGTCGGGATAATACCTTAAGAAAGATAGGCCAATATCGGTCCGGTTTACACGTTTAAGATAGATAAACCAGGATTGTTTGAGTTAGCACATCTGGACATAGACTAGTATTAGTTGAGTGTATAGATCGCCCGACTATGAAAAGATGCAGGACTTTACAGAATTTATAGTATATTACTGGGAGATTAGGATCTATATTGAACAATAGCAATAACTAGCGCGGACATAACTTAGGTTCAATCATGTTCAATACAAATCATAACATAATATCTTGCTGTCTGTAACATAATAAGAACAAAGTAGGCAAGTATGGACGATAAATATATCTCTATATAGCTTATAAGACAGGGAGAGAACAAATATCTTAAGAATATTCATAAATAGCTTAATGAAGATATCTGTAGTATGTGATTGTATAACAGGTTTGCTAATTTGGCGGGAAGAATGTTTCTAGACTGTTCTATAGGCACTAGGCGACAAAGAAGGTACATCTGGGGTACAAAGAAGATTTCTTAAAAGCTATTTTGTGCAAGTACGTGGCTTACGTCATCTCATAACAAAATCTAACAAACCAGGGTCCACTTCATGACTACGGAGGTTATATGAAGTGGTATAAAAAGGGGAATCCTCTCCGTTAGCCAGGTAAGTTCACATTAAGGCTCACACCCACAACTCTAGTTTTCGACTACTGTTCATCTTCTTCTTCCTTCTTCCACACCCAGAGAGATCACTGACTTGAGCGTCGGAGGGCCTAGCCAGGGATTCCCACCCCGGTCTTAAGTCACTGACGATAGTGTTGCTTGGTCTCTTGTGCGCAGGAAGCCTTGGAAGCTCCGGATCTCGGTTTTCTTCAGTGATATTTCTCTCTCGTCATTGGATCTTCACAGGAGGAGGGCATTCTGGGACTTCATTCTCCTAGATCCGCTTTGGGTTTCTCGAATCGGTGTTTTATAGGTATTATTCTTCACCAGCAGTAGGTTTTTCTCCCAGCTTTCTGTTTTGTCAAGCTTCTCATACAGGATCAAATTTGACGTCATCTGTGGGAACTTCACCTGAATCTGAGACAACAAGATGGAAGAGGCTGGAAAATCAAATCTACTCACTATAAACCGTGAAGATCTAGATTTTCTCAGTAATACTCATGTACAGAAAGTTTTGCAACAACAACAACAACAACTTCAAGCTCATACTGGGGCTACTCTGTAGGTAGCTCATAATCCGGCGATTTCGACTACTGAGCACCGAAGGGGAAAGGAGCCGAAAGAAGAAGATCTTGCATATTTCCCTCCGGCCATTGCCTCTCCAACTAGACGTCCTCGAGCTTTCCTTCGCACTCCTTTGGAACAAGGAGGACGAAGGGTTGTATTTCAGGAATCCTCTGGCGAGGCTCCAGACAAAGAAAGGCGCAAAGTTAAGATGATGGTAGCCAGTGATAGCTCGTCGGAAAGAGTTATCTCTCTATTTTCTCAAAGTGTACTGGATGATCCGCTTCCCAAGCGGTATCAAAATCTTCAGATCGACGAGTACACTGGAACTACAGATCCAGAGGATCATTTATTAAAATTTGAGAATGTAGCATTATTATAACAATTTTCTGATGGAGTGAACTGTCGGATGTTCCTTACAACACTTGGGGAAGCAGCTCGGGTTTACATCTATTCTGATTCTCAGTTAGCAGCCCAACAATTATCAGGTAACTTTGAAATTAATAATGACAGACTCAGGTTATACACTGAGGCATTTGATAAATTGAAGGTCCAATTTCAAGAAGTAAATATACAAAAAGTTCCTCAATCTGAGAATCAAGTAGCAGATGAATTAGCTAAATTGGACTCTGCTATAACACCATGGAGCCTGGATCGGTCGGTCGAGCAAACATTGTTAGTATCTTGTATTGAAAGACAGGTTGATGTAGAGATACAAGGTGACTGGAGGGCACAAATCATATTATAATTGCAGCAAGGTATTCTTCCAATTGATGTAGAACAAGCAAGAATATTTAAGAAGAGGGCTGCTCAATATACTATGATAGGGGAACAGTTATATAAAAGAGCTTTCTCTAGACCTTTACTTAAATGTATTGGAACAGAAGATATACAGTATATCTTGCAAGAGGTTCCTGTCAGAAACATCAGAATATTTCACACCATCCTACACAATTGTTAAGAACCTCTATAGTTTCCTGTCCCTTTGATCAATGAGACATGGATATAATTGGTCCATTTCTTATGGCAACTGCACAAAAAAGATTTTTATTAGTAGCAGTGGATTATTTCTCTAAATGGGTAGAAGCAAAACCTTTAGCTCGGATTACTGAAGATGTAATTATTAAATTCCTATGGAAAAATATTATATGCAGATTTGGTATTTCTCATAAATTAGTTTTTGATAATGGAAGGCAGTTTCAAGGAGACAGAATCCTAGACTTGTGCAAGAGCTATGACATTACTCAAACATTTACCTCTGTGGCATATCCACAGAGTAATGGGCAAGCAGAAGTAACTAACAGAGAAATTATAAGGGGCCTAAAAACCAAACTAGATCATGTTGGTGGCAGTTGGGTAGATTAGCTACCTAGTGTTCTTTGGGCATATCGTACTACACCCCGAGAAGCTACAAGGATCACTCCTTTCCAACTGGTTTATGGGGAAGAAGTCGTCATTCCTATAGAGGTAGGCGTAGAATCTGACAGAAGACAACTATATGACAATGACAATGCGGGTCGATGACTTATGGAACTAGATATGATAGAAGAAATTAGAGACAAAGCTGCAACTTGTCTAACATCTTACCGACAACGAATGACGCAAAATTATAATAGGAGAGTCATCCCAAGATTCTTTCAGGTGGGAGATCTAGTATGGAAACGTGTCAAGCCCGCTGGGGATGCTAACAAATTGGCACCACAATAGGAGGGACCCTACAAGGTAGTAGAAAAACTTGCATCAGGTTCATATTATCTCCAAGATGCAGAAGGAAGAATTCTCGAGCGTCCATGGAGTGCAAATCATTTACAGCCCTACCATACCTAACAAGCTTATATCGCCTGAGAAATATAAATATCCTTGAATGAGAGAATTAATTCCTCCCCAATATATTCTAATCACCTAAGCAGGCGAAGCTTAGCATGTCCAAGGGAACAAATCAAATTTATTTTAAGCAAGTTCCCTCCATTCGGTCCTGTAAAATGATGACAAGTATGCTTGCAATTTATGTACTTCATATAATTTTGTGAATACAGTGTAGGCCAAATGTCGCCCGAAAAATAGAACATGGTTTAAACAACATGATGATCACCGGGCATTATTCCGCTCAAGCATCTGTCAATTGGGGGCTTTAAGGAGGAACTGACCAGGCTTCCTTAAGGATTCTCAAAGACGTTAAAACCATCACACGGTTGGTGCAAGCATTTTAGTTTCCCTCAAATAACAGTCGATCGGGAAATCTCTTGAAGTAACCCGGACAGACCTTCTTGAGAGGAACCGGAGACTTTAAACTATCATGAACATAGTCGATTGGGAAATCTCTTGAAGTAACCCAGACGGATTTTCTTGAGAGGAACTGGAGACTTTAAACTATCATAAACATAGTCGATCGGGAGATCTCTTGAAGTAACTCGGACGGGTCTTCTTGGGAGGAACCGAAGACTTTAAACTATCATAAACATAGTTGATCGAGAAATCTCTTGAAGTAACCCTGACAGGTCTTCTTGGGAGGAACCGGAGACTTTAAACTATCATAAACATAGTCTATCGAGAAATCTCTTGAAGTAATCCGGACGGGTCTTCTTGGGAGGAACCGGAGACTTTAAACTATCATAAACATAGTCGATCGGGAAATCTCTTGAAGTAACCCGGATGGGTCTTCTTGGGAGGAACCGGAGACTTTAAACTATTATAAACACAGTCGATCGGGAAATCTCTTGAAGTAACCTGGACGGGACTTCTTGGGAGGAACCGGAGACTTTAAACTATCATAAACACAGTCGATCGGGAAATCTCTTGAAGTAACCTGGACTGGTCTTCTTGAGAGGAACCGGAGACTTTAAACTATCATTAGCAAAGTCATGCAGGGTTGAGTACCTGATCAAAATATGATAGAGCACAGGACTCTATTGACTCAAATTAATCAGGATTATACTCCCGACCAAAGTTGATGAAATTCTTCATATTAAATCGTTCGGGATTATATGCCTGGCTTAGATTCAAAGTCATCTGGATTTCTTTATAAAGATCACTCGGTATTAAACTCCCGACCAGGATTCAAAGTTCAGAGGGAATTCTTTATATATATATTCCTTCAAAATTACATTCCCCATCAGAAGTTACAACCATATGAAGTTCTTTATCTAAAATCGCTCGGGATTGTACGCCCGACCAAGAACACATAAATCCTATGGAGTTCTTCACATAAAGATTGCTCAGGGTTACACATCCCTCGGAAGCACTGAGGCCTTTGGAATTCTTTATATACAATCGTGCCTGAATAAAGACCAAGAAGTTTATGGAAAGTCTTACTGTTCCAGATCATATGATCAATTAAGATACCACAAATAGAGGAGTTTGTCAAAATAGTTCCTAACTTCGAGAAATAAGAAAGAATTCTTGAACAGGATAGTACTTATTCTTAGCTCTCATGATTACTTCAAAGGGAGTCGTAGCAAAGACAGTACTTATTCTCATCTCTCACGAACATCTCAAAGGAAGCAGTAGCAAGATAACAAAGGTTAGGAAAGCAGGTAAGTACAAATTTTTACAAAAATGCAAGTATTTAATTACAAGTCTTTTATGAATACATAATCATGCTTACTCAAAATTGCTTGTCAAGTTTTCAGGCAATTCCTGATTAAGTCTGTGATAGTTTATGAATAGAGAGGGGGGGTTCTCGAGATAGATAACCACCTTCCCTTAATTGTTGAATAACCCCTGTCACGGAATGATTTAAAGTCCCTATTATATGGTGGACATATTCATCATTAAACTTTGAAGACCTCAGATAGGCTAAACGCTTGTCCTCCCATCGGTTTTCCTCATGCTCCTTATAACTCTGAAATTTGGCTTGTAGTTTAGTATTTTCATCTTTGAAAGTGTCTCTTTCCAATTTAAGTTGTTCTAGTTCTTTTTGGAGTGAGGATATCTCTGCATCCTGAGCCTTTCTTTGTTCTTGCTCTTATAGAAGAGCAAATTCTTTTGATGATAAATCTTGAACCTGCTCAGAAAGGAAAATATTGTGAAGCCTCTCTACTTTCTCTAAGACAATATTTTTATGAGAAACATCTGAAATAGCTTTGTCCTTCAAAGTAATTTCCACCTGGAGGCTGGAGTTTAATCGATCCACTTGTAACTCTAAGGTTTTCCTCTCAAGCTCTTTGTTTTCTAATAATTGGTGTCGATGCTGCAGTTCTTTCTTCAAAGCTTCCAATTGTTGATTCTGTAAGGCTATTTTTTCTCTTAATTGAGGGAGATCATTGTGGGAAGGAGGAAGAATAGCTTTCAAAGCTTCTATTTGGGCCCTTAATTTACTATTATCCCTTTCCAGAGCAATGAGCAGCTGGTCTAAATGAAGACTTGAGGCAAGGAACTAAACAAAAAAATAATGCGGTTAGAGGAAGTGATAAGAAGTTAATAACATATAATTGAAAACACTTACAATAACAGCTTGACGACTGTGACTCCTCGTCGTGCGACAAATCGAATCATGTAAGGGTTGGTGACGCCTCGTCGTGCGCCTCCAACATTTTCTTACCGTCGAAAAGCCAATCATAATCAAGGAAGTTCAGGAAAAAGTGCGCAATCTACCAAGTGTAATAAAGAAAGATGGGAGAAGAATAAGAAAAAAATAAAAACTCATGTCTAGTCAGTCGGTTGACACCTCCTTCGACTAGATTTGGAGGGAAGGCTAGTGATATGAGTTAGGTCTAGTGGGTCCCCGGTAAAAAGGAGATAGTAGAGTTAAGCAAGCATGAATATTGGTCGGAGTAATACCTTAAGAAAGATAGGCCAATATTGGTCGGAATAATACCTTAAGAAAGATATGTCAATATCGGTCGGGATAATACCTTAAGAAAAATAGGCCAATATCGGTCGGGATAATACCTTAAGAAAGATAGGCCAATATCGGTCGGGATAATACCTTAAGAAAGATAGGTCAATATCGATCGGGATAATACCTTAAGAAAGATAGACCAATATCGGTTGGGATAATACCTTAAGAAAGATAGACCAATATTGGTTGGGATAATACCTTAAGAAAGATAGGTCAATATTGGTCGGGATAATAGCTTAAGAAAAATAGGTCAATATCGGTCGGGATAATACCTTAAGAAAGATAGGTCAATATGGGTCGAGATAATACCTTATGAAAGATAGGCCAATATCGGTCGGGATAATACCTTAAGAACGATAGGCCAATATCGGTTGGGATAATACCTTAAGAAAGATAGGCCAATATCGGTCGAGATAATACCTTAAGAAAGATAGGCCAATATCGATCGGGATAATACCTTAAGAAAGATAGACCAATATCGGTCGGGTTTGCACGTTTAAGATAGATAAACCAGGATTGTTTGAGTTACCACATCTGGACATAGACTAGTATTAGTTGAGTGTATATGATTGCCCGACTATGAAAAGATGCAGGACTTTACAGAATTTATAGTATATTACTGGGCGATTAGGATCTATATTGAACAATGGCAATAACCAGCGCGGACATAACTTAGGTTCAATCCTGTTCAATACAAATCATAACATAATATCGGGTTGTCTGTAACATAATAAGAACAAAGTAGGCAAGTATGGACGATAAATATATCTCTATATAGCTTATAAGACAGTGCGAGAACAAATATCTTAAGAATATTCATAAATAGCTTAATGAAGATATTTGTAGTATGTGATTGTATAACAGGTTTAGTAATTTGACGGGAAGAATGTTTCTAGACTTTTCTACAGGCACTAGGCGACAAAGAAGGTACATCTGGGGTATAAAGAAGATTCCTTAAAGGCTATTTTGTGTAAGTACGTGGCTTACGTCATCTCATAACAATCTCTAACAAATCGGGGTCCACTTCATGACTACGGAGGTTATATGAAGTGGTATAAAAAGGGGAATCCTCTCCATTGGCCAGGTAAGTTCACATTAAGGCTCACACCCACGACTCTAGTTTTCGACTACTGTTCATCTTCTTCTTCCTTCTTCCACACCCAGAGAGATCACTGACTTGAGCGTCGGAGGGCCTAGCCAGGGATTCCCACCCCGGTCTTAGGTCACTAACGATAGTGTTGGTTAATCTCTTGTGCGCAGGAAACCTTGGAAGCTTTGGATCTCAGTTTTCTTTAGTGATATTTCTCTCTCGTCATTGGATCTTCGCAGGAGGAGGGCATTCTGGGACTTCATTCTCCAAGATCCGCTTTGGGTTTCTTGGATCGGTGTTCTATAGATATTATTCTTCACCAGTAGTAGGGTTTTCTCCCAACTTTCCGTTTTGTCAAGCTTCTCAGACAGTATCAGCTGCAATAGCAAGCATGATCTGAATGGACTTAAACATTGCTACTGGAGAAAAGGTTTCATCATATGCAATACCATGAATTTGCTTGAAACCTTTAGCTACCAAGCGACCCTTATAGGTAATGAATCCATCCATGTCAGCCTTTCTCTTAAAGACCCACTTACATCCAATGGGTTTGACGCCTTCAGGTGGATCAGCCAAAGTCCATACTTGGTTGGTGTACATGGATTCCATCTCGGATCTCATGGCCTCTAGCCATGACTCAGAATCTGGTCTCATCACAGCTTCCTGATAGGAGATAGGCTCATTCTCAATGAGCATAATGTTATCATGGTCAGACAAGAGAAATGAGTATCTCTCAGGCTGACGACCTACCCTATCAGACCTGCGAAGAGGTAGGTCTACTTGAACTGGTTGTTGTTCCTCAACTCCTTGTGGAACAATCTCATCATCCACAACAATTTGTGGTTCCAGTTCAACTTCCATCAAGGCTTCAGTGCTATAGTCCATATCTTGAACTTCTTCAAGATCGAACGTACTCCCACTAGTTTTTCTAGAAACAAAGTCCCTTTCTAGAAATACCCCAGTCTTAGCCACACACACTTTACGTTGACTAGGAATGTAGAAGTAATATCCCTTCGTTTCCTTGGGATATCCTATAAAATAGCACTTATCGGATTTGGGTCCCATTTTGTCTGAGACTTGATGTCGAACGTAAGCCTTACAACCCCAAATCCTCATAAAAGACACCTGGGCATCTCTCCCAGTCCATATCCTATATGGTGTCTTTATCACAGCCTTGGATAGAACACGGTTAACTGTGAGTCTGTTGTGTCTAGAGCATATCCCCAAAAGGATATAGGAAGATCTGTGTGATTCCTCCTTTTGGACACACCATTCCACTGTAGTGTTCCAGGAGGAGTGAGTTGGGATAGGATCTCACACTCAGCTAGATAGTCACGAAACTCATGGCTAAGGTATTCACCACCTCGATCTGATCGAAGTATTTTAATACACTTGTCTAGTTGGTTTTGTACTTCATTCTTGAATTCTTTAAACTTTTCAAAGGATTGTGATTTATGTGTCATCAGATACACATAACCATATCTACTGAAATCATCAGTAAATGTGATGAAGTACCTATAATCACCTCTGGCAGCGACATTAAAAGGGCCACATACATCACTATATATAAGTCCTAACAAGTCAGTCGCTCTTTCGCTGTATCCACTAAAGGGAGTCTTGGTCATCTTGCCTAGTAGACATGACTCGCATGTCTCATATGATTCAAAATCAATTAAGTCTAGCAAACCATCTTTATGGAGCTAAGATAAGCGATTCTCATTTATATGACCTAAGCGACAATGCCAGAGATAGGTTTAGTTCATTTCATTTGACTTGAACCTTTTGGTACTTATGTTATAGATGGGGTTCTCTAAGTCTAGAATGTAGAGTCCGTTCATCAGAGGTGCAGTACAGTAGAACATATCTTTTAAATAAATAGAACAACATTTGTTCTTTATTATAAAAGAAAAGCCTTTCTTGTCCAAACAAGAGACTGAAATGATGTTCTTTGTAAGAGCAGGCACATAACAACATTCATCTAATTCTAGTACAGGCCCAGAGGGCAGAGATAGATAGTAAGTTCCTACAGCAACAGTAGCAACCCGTGCTCCATTGCCTACTAGTAGGTCTATCTCGCCCTTCGTCAATGCCTTGCTATTTCTCAGTGCCTGTACATTAGTACAAATGTGAGAAGCACATCCGGTATCTAATACCCATGATGCAGAAATAGAGAGATTGACTTCTATAACATGTATACCTGAAGTAGAAATCTTATTTCTCTTCTTCTTAAGATCTTCCAGGTATCCTTTGCAGTTCCTCTTCTAGTGCCCTGCTTGTCCTTGATATAGTTGACGAAGATGTTCAACCATATCATAAGTAGTCATTAACTCGTGTTGCTTCTAAAGCTCAGAGTTCATATTTGCGAGCATGAGGCATGACACATCTAATGCGTCATCTTGATGCTTCTTATAAGCATCTTGGTCAGCTCGCGTGGCAGTGACAGGAGGTGTCTCTGGAATGGGCTGCTCCAGGACATACAGTTTTCTTTCTTGTGTGAGAACGATTCTCAGATTCCTGTACCAGTCCAGGAAATTAGCTCCATTGAGCTTGTCCTTGTCAAGGACAGAACACAGGGAGAAGATGTTCATGTTTGTTGACATGGCAATCTACAACAAAAATAATGCAGAAAGTAAATATCATATTCCATTTATCATTTAATTAGGCCTTTAACTAAATGATGCTCCCACTGAATTATAGGACTTTTGTAGAATCAAGTCATGGATGTGGTCAAACCACACTACTGGATTCATACCAATTAGCTATAATTCTTACGGGACAAGATCCACATCATACTACACCTTGAGTTAGCTTTGGCTAAATCGCCCAAGACTTAGTATGATCGGTAGATAATGAATTTTCAATTACATCTCTATGCAACTCTTGTTTATAGGATAAAAAATCTCATTTATATTAAAACTTGAGTTAGCTTTGGCTAAATCACCCAAGATTTAGTATAAATGTGATTTTTATCCTATCGTCCAACCGTTGGAAAATGCCTATAGTTTTACTCGATCCAATTGAGTTAACTAGTTGCTCAATCTAATTGAGTTTGTACTCACCCAAGCTTTGATAGGCGGAACCAAGGTTGTCCCTCCGCACCCTACCAAGATAATATGCGTTGCTCTGCTTTGGCAGATTCAACAACAACAAATGATCGAGGTAGTGATAGGTATCAAAACTTGGTAGGCATATCGAGTTGACTTGATTAAAATCTAATCTAATCGTGGATTCGTATCTTATACGCATCAAGGCACTAATTATCCTACATTATCATGCATCACATACACAAGCAATGATAGATAACTAATTATTTTGTGATGAGGTCATGACCCTACTACGATATTTTCAAGCCAATGAAAAGATCAGACGGTCAACCTAGGGTCAACGACTTCTTCAAGCGCCTCCCTTTGACCGCCATGTGTTGAAATCACCCTCCTCGTAACTCCTTCTTGAGTGGACCTTCCACCGCTTTATTTTGTACATTACAAATGTGAAACTCAAGTTACATTCAAGTCTAAAATCTATTTACAACAAGAATATAAAAGAGAGGCACGACACGCAGGTCGCATATAACATATACAACACGCACAATTCACAAAAATGGTGCGCAGGCCATATTATGAATTATAACACAATTCTATCCAATCAAATTGAGTTTTTGGTCCATGACCATCACAAAATCATACATAATTCTAAATCATGAAGTTTACATAAATTTCTATAATTTTACTACTGATTTTATCGATTTTATGAGTCACAACTTCCCAGCGGTCACGTTTAGTGGTTTTCGAGCGCGATCGTGGGACAATGCCCCTTGCGGGGTTAGGGGTAGCACTCCTTCTCATGAAATGAATATCGCGAGTGCCCCATCTTGATCTAACAGTGCCTTAAGCTGCTGTCCCAAAACGATTTGGGCGAGACCTTGCCGTTACGGAAGATTTTTCTCGGTAGGTGAAGCCTACAAGTGTCCAAGCACTTGTTGCTTCACCTCTACAAGAAAAATACTCACAAAATCCATAAAATTAGTAAACGTACAGAAACTTACAGATCTGAAATTTTTCATAAAAACCAAAAACAAAACATGTACACGCTTCGCACGTGGCTCTGATACCACTGTTGGGACTTTCGAGCCGCAAAAACCACTTTTTGCGTTGCGGAAAACTTGAAGTCTTTCCACGGATCCGTGCGAACATATATAAAAATAAATCATGTATAAGTTTCTAACCTAGATCTACCTTAGATCTACATGAATAAGAATTGTTACCCTTGTTACAAAGCCCTTCGCTTATCCCGCTCGTCCAAAGGGTTGCCGGATCTCGAGAGTGTCAAGCGTACACTCCTCTATACGTATCCACACAAACAATAGGTGGAGAAGAACCACTTAGAGTGTGCTAGCACTCTTGGGTGGCTCGGCAATGGAGGAGAGGGAGAGAGAGCTAGAATAGAGAAAGAATAATGATGATCCGTTCATTATGAAAAATAAGAGTAAAATGACTTAAGTATTTTCATCTAATGAAAATACTTAATGCTCATTAACTCCATTAATGAGCCTCATTAATGAGTCTTAATGAGTATTTAATGAATATTCATTCTTCATTAAATGACCATTTTGAAACTCCTCTTCTCTTCATAATTTGAATCGAAATTTGAATCTAATATTCAAATTGAATTCATAATTCAATGAATATCATCATTAAGCCTCACTTGAGTCTAACTCAAGTCTAGCCTCACTTGAGTCTAACTCAAGTCTAACTTAATCGAGTCTTACTCAATTAATCTAATTTGGATTACACTTAATCCAATTTGGTTCATCATATGAACCTAATCCTCTTGGTTCATCATATGAACCTAATCTCCATCTAATTGCCCTTTGTGTGTGATCATATAGGTTCTTGTAACATTGACAATGCTTCTAAACCCATTTAGAAACATAAGTAATGAGCGGTATCTAGCAACACATCATTACTACCCAAGTTACAAGAATGTTGAGATCCAAGATCACCATTGTGACTACTAATTATGACTCTCACAATATGTGATAATGTCCTTCTATCCTTGACATTTAGATTGATCAATTAAGGCATAGACCGTGTCATCCTCTAATCAATCTATGTCTTGAACTCCAAGTAGACTCACTCTAAACAAATGAGCTTAATATCTCATATTGACTCATTTGGGCATGGCCATGCACTTAGTGGTCTCACTCTATCAAGAATCATGACGTCACTCCCGTCATATAGGAGGGATAGATCGCATCTACATCACTCACATCCCTCCGCATAATTTGTTACATACCCAGTAATCGCCTTTATAGTCCACCCAATTACGGGTGACGTTTGACGAAGCCAAAGTATGCAACTCTTATGTAGAGAACCATGGTGACTTCAGGTCCAAGGACTGATAGTCATACTAATAGTCACATGAGGAAGTATATGACACTCATATAACGATCCATGATACTTTCTCATGGCGGGTCATTCAGTATACATTATCCAATGCATACCCATGTCTCAACTTGATATCTCTATATCCATGACTTGTGAGATCAAGTCATCGAGTTGACCTACATGCTAGTCTCATAGCATTAACATTGTCCCTGAATGTTAATACTTGACTAGGAATGATTAAGAGTAGTGTTCTCTATTTCATCTCACTATTAATTCAACCAATTGATTGATATAGATAAGAACCTTCTACTCAAGGACGTTATTATACTTAGTTATTTGACACCAATACAAGTAAGTATAATTACCATAAATAAATTTTTTTATTAATATATCCGAATATGATACATCGAGTCCATACAACAATCATCATATGATTGGCTTTAACTAACAAGATGTCCGGACCGAGCATCTAACCACTAGTATTTGAGGGGGAGTTCACTTTTTGGAAACGTCAGATGGAGGTATATTTTAAAATTGATTTTAATATATCACTAACAATTAAGTATGATTTTGATATGCCCAAAAGCAAAGAAGGAAAAGAAATTGAGAAGCATCGATGGACTGAAGAGCAATGAAACAACTTCATGGCTAACGGTAAGGCTGAGTTCCACCTTCTGGCTTCTGTGTGTTCTGTTTGCCCAGGATGTCAACAGAATTGGCAATTACGAGAATGTAAAATAACTTTGGGAAAAGTTCTTAAAGCTCTACGAAGAACCAAAAGTAGTCGAATCTAACTCCTCGATGAACTCCGAGTCGTTATCAGAAGTAGAAAATGAAGAAATTATCGAAATTGCTCTCATAGTCGAGTACCTACCTGAAGATAAAGAAAGTTCTTCAGAAATAAGCATTGAGAGCATCAATGAAGGAGGAGCAACGTCGGAGGAAAGTAGCTCTACAGAGGGAGCATCAGAAGTTGACAAGATAAGTCATGTATAGTCTCTACCTCCTGACCAATTGTTTAATTTGATAAAAATGCTATCGAAAGATTCTTATAAATCAGAAATAGAAAATAAAAAATTAATAACAGAGAATAATGAGTTAAAAGGAACTCTAGCAACAACTCGTCGATTAGAGGATTTCGACAAACAAAAAACAGAAAATGAAATGTTAAAGGAATATACACAAACTTTAAAAATTTCTACATGTTCAAAATTCTCTAATTCAAATTTTAGAAATTATTATAGACTAAAATGAAAATTTAAATATCACAATGGCAAATTAGAAAATTATCAAAAACCTTAAAATTTTCTTGTTAATTCGGTAAAAAGGAATCTATTTTTGATTCCAAGATCATGCTTTTATTTTTTGCAATTGATTTTTTTTTAAAACTATAAAATTCCTTTTGAGTTTAATTATTATTCAAAATTAATTTGATCCCAATTTTTTTTAGAAAGAGGAATTCAATATTCATCTATAGAAAAATCTCAATATTTAGATTTTGTTATTTAAAATTTTCAAGAGTTATCCCTGCTAACTAAAAAAAAATTATGAAAATTTTTTGAGTTATGTATCTAAATAAATTTTTTTAAAGAATTTTTAAATTATAAATCTTGAAAATGTATTTTCTTTTGTTAAAATGCATGCTCTATACATTTTTAAGAAAATATTTCAAGATTTCCAAAATTATTTTTTTCAATTTCAATTTTTTTCTCTTAGACTTGTGTTTAAGATTCACCAAATTTTTTAAATCATTTTAACCTTATAAATTCAAAATTTTATTTGTTAAACGACTTAAAATTCTTGACAAGTTGCCATTAGACTTTTGAAGTACCACAATTTTTTATGTGATCAAAGGGGGAGAAGGGAAGATTAAGTCTAGGGGGAGGTAGTTTAAACTGTAACGCCCGAAAATTCTCAAAAGAATTATTAGAAATATCCTAGTATTTTTATGGAATTTTAGGATATTTTTACAGAATTTTTAGAGTAGCGGCAATAGCAAAAATAAATAGAAAACGAAAATAGCCTACGCGGGAATTGAACCCGAGACCTAGCGAACCCTATGACTTATAGATAGCTTTAGTAAACCAAGTGAACCCAGCAAGGCCGTGCTAAAAGGAAAGGGAAACAATTAGATTTATATTTGAGTTGGGTGAATTACCCACTTAATATAAATAAAGAATTAATTAGTGGGGAGATAATTTCTAACGTAACTTTTCTTCCCCTCAACCTAATTCCGCCGACCCCTCTCCCTTCCTCTTCTTCTCTCGGCGCCAACCACAAGCAAGGGCTAGGGTTCCGTCCCCTAGGCTAGGAGAACCTTCCGGCGACGACTCTGACACGAGGACGCTTCCCTCCCGCGAGAGGAACGCATAGACGCAAGAAGATCGTCGAAAGGATCGTCTCCTCCGGAAATCTAGCGATTAGAATCGTAAGAAAATCCGAACAGGAGGTAAGAAACCCCTCACCTGCAGTATAAGTAGCTGTCGTATGAATTTCATGCTTTAGTTTAGTAGTATGTAGATTTTTGGCATGGAAGATGCGAATTAGCGCATACCAAGTGTCCGATTAAATTATTAGCACAGTTAAAATGCAACTTAGGCATTTTAGTAGCTTAGATAAATGCAATAGAAGCATTTTACAGCTTATTTAGTATTGCTACAGTTATTATGGGACTAGATGTCCAATGGGTGGGCTCCCACAGTCGCCTCTAGGTTCAGACAACCTAGTTCTAGGTTTAGATAACCTAGTAAAAGCAAGACAAGAAATATTAGCTATGTTCAGTATTTTACTTTTAGCAATGGCACTGTACTGGATTAGATATCCATTGGGTTGGGCTCCCATAGTCGTCCCTAGGTTCAGATAACCTAGTAACCCTACTAGATTCGGGACTTGCGAATCCGGGTTTAGTTAGGGATGTGTGCATAGCAAGTACAGTTGCCGGGCCCAAACAGCAGCATGATTATGTATTTTAATCTATTATGATAATTAGTTTTCAAAACTCACAAATCAGTTGTGTGTACAGTTTAACTTCAGTACTAGCTTAGTTTAGTTTAGCTCAATTTATGCTTCAGCGCAGCTCTTTCCTATGATTATGTGTGTTAGCTCTATGTTCAGTTTTGTTATACATGCTTTAGATGATAGTATGCCATGATTAGCTTTTGTCTTCTGTGTGTTGTATACCAGAATATCATGTCTTAGCATGTTCAGCGCATATTTCGAATAGCATGTTTTCAAATCATAAATTGCATCGTATGCATGTTTTAGTGAGGTAGATGGTTTCTTACTAAGCTCTCAAGCTTACATATACTTTTTCCTTATATTGCAGATAAAGGTAAAGGAAAAATGGACTAGCGGAGGCTGGAGGTCAATGCAACGAGGAAGATGTGTGTGAGCTGGAGCTTGGAATAAAGATCCTAGGGATTTTAACAAGTTTAACAATTAGAACTTTGTCATTTTAGTTTCTGCAGATCAGTTTGCTTAAATACTATGAACTATTGGATTATGCATCATGTCATGTTTAGAATGCTAGATAATTGACGTTAGGAGGCATTTTATGTAGTTTAGAACTTGTATGTAGGATTGAGGCACGAAACAGTGCTGAAATCAGACTTCTGGTACAAAATCAGAAACCCCAATCGATCGGCCGATCGATTGGAGGCTTCTCAATCGATCAGCCGATCGATTGAGAAGTTCGTACCATGAACAGTAAGCTCCTGGATCGATCAGCCGATCGATCCGGATGCCTTCTGTCACGAACAGAAAGCCCTAGGATCGATCACTGGATTGATTGGCCAGTCTGGATCGATCAGCCGATCGATCCAGAATATTGCCCGAGCACAGTAGCGTGCTGAATCGATCACTGGATCGATCCAACCTATTTTCCGTATACAGTAGCCACCTGGATCGATTAATGGATCGATCCAGCCATTCCAATCGATCTGTGGATCGATTGGGAGGCCTGATATCAGTAAGAAACTCTTAGTTAAGTTCCTTGACCTTTGGGGTGTAATATATGTCATGAATAGTTTAGATTACACCCCTTATCACATATAGAATCAAGAAATGATAATAGTTTAGCAAAGTTTTAATTAGTACATCTTCCGCACCTAGTTTTAGTGATGGTCATGGATATAGCTTAGCACAACATAATGTGACGGTCCGGCCTTACAGCTTTGTTAGTAGAAGGCGGGTCATTACAGAGTGGTATCAGAGCAGTTCCCATACTTCCTACACACACATCAGCATTGAACCTGCAGCTTCCAAGTAAGAACATCTCTCACTTTATTTATGTTTCTTGTTTTCATGTTAGAAATAAATGAAGCATGTTTAATATGATAGTACCTAACATGATAACCATAGTTATGCAAGTATGATTGTATTAGTTATGTATGTCCTCTATGTCTCTAGAATGGCACGAGGACGCCCAGCTAGAAGGGCACCAGCTACTGAGCCCCAGCATGAGGCAGGCAGTTTAGTGCCTCCCCCAGACCTTACAGCATTAGAGGCTCAGTTACAACAGCAGCTAGCTGAACAGCAACAGGAGATAGCCATCTTAAAGGCTAATCAGCATAATACTCCCACAGTCACCCCGGAACCAAACTTAGCAACGCCAGTAGTCTTAGAGGTTCCACCAGTCCAGCTTGCAGCACCAGTAGCCCCAGCAACAGAGGCAAGGAGAGAAGCCTATCTGATCCAGTGGCAGAGAGTCAAGCCCGAGAACTTCTCAGGCACCAGTGAACCATGGGATGCTCAAGCCTGGTTCAAAACACTGGAGAGCACGATGGAGCTTCTGGACTGGCCAGAACATGAGAAGGTGAAGTGCGCCTCCTTCTGTTTGACAGGAGATGCACGCATGTGGTGGGAGAGAATTAGAGCGAAGCGCCCAGTAAGCCAGATGATATGGGCTGACTTCGAGAAGGAGTTCTTTGAGGAATTCTTTCACATGCGGGTTACAAACCGCCACTATGGAGTTCACTGAGTTTTGTCAAGGCAACCTATCAGTCGAGGAAGCCGTGAAGAAATTCAATAGACTGGCTCGTCTATGCCCCGAACTAGTCAGCACAGAAAAAGAAAGAGTTCGATTGATGCTCAAGATGCTGAGGCCGGAAATAGCAATGAACGTGGCTGGCGGCATTCATAGGACGCAAACCACTGAAGAACTAGTCAGCAGTGCTCTGACCACCGAGCACTACCAGAACAATATCAAACAGCAGAAGCAAGTCCTCTCAGAGTCCAAAGGGAAAGGAGGCTCAGGTACTCAGAAACAACAGGGCCACAGCTCTAACTGGAAAGGGAACTCCAGCAACAAGCGCAAACTAGGGAGTTACCCGAAAGGAGGACCAGCTAGCAAACAACCCAGTTATCCAAAGTGTGCTACTTGTGGGAAATTCCACCCTGGAGTTTGTCGTAAGGGCACACGAGGATGCTTTGAGTGTGGACAAGAAGGGCACATGGCCAAGCAGTGTTCGAACAAGGCCAGCTTTCCTCCACCACAGCCGATTCAGTACGAAGCCAAGCCAGCACAGTTGCATCAGATGCAGGCCGCTCTAGATGGTCCACACATCAGCCAGGGCAGACAAGAAGCCCCTCCAGCTACGACAAATGCACGGATCTATTCACTAACCAGAGAGGTCGTAGCAAATGCCTCGACAGTTGTTACAGGTCAGATTAGTATTTTACAGCAAAGTACAACTATCTTATTCGATACTGGGGCAACCCATTCTTATATATCCAGGGCATTTGCAAAGAAATTAGCAATACCTCCCGAGGTACTCAGTAGTCAGTTTCTGACGACATTACCTTCGGGAGAAATTATGGCATCCACACACTGGCTCAGAGCAGTGCCAATCATTATAGCCGACAGAGAACTCTTTTGTGATCTGATGGTGCTAAATATGACTGACTACGATGTCATCTGTGGCATGGACTTCTTGATCAGATACGGTGCCTCCATCGAGTGCCGTAAGCAGAAAGTCGTATTCCAACCTGAAGCAAAAGCACAGTTCGAGTTCATCGGAGAACCCAAGAGAAAAGCCAAGAAGTTTCTCTCAGCTATGAAGGCACAGAGATTAATGGATTCAGGATGTACGGGATTTTTAGTACATGTAGTCAGTACCAGTCAGGACAAGGACCAACAGCTAGTAGAGGTCCGAGTCGTATGTGACTACCCAGCAGTCTTCCCTGAAGAGTTACCAGGCTTAGCACCAGACAGGGAGATTGAATTTGAGATAGAACTCATTCCCGGTACAAATCCTATTTCCAAAGCGCCTTACCGCATGGCTCTAGCAGAACTGAAGGAACTTCATGAGCAACTACAGGAGCTGCTTGACAAAGGCTTCATACGCCCTAGTCACTCACCATGGGGAGCGCCTGTATTATTCGTGAAGAAGAAGGACGGGAGCATACGCCTGTGTATAGATTACCGAGCACTGAACCAAGTCACGATCAAGAACCGATATCCTCTTCCCAGAATAGATGACCTGTTCGATCAGCTAAAGGGAGCAGCAGTGTTCTCTAAGATAGACCTCAGATCAGGTTATCATCAGGTGAAAGTTAGAGAAGGGGATATACCCAAGACAGCATTCAGGACTAGATATGGACATTACGAGTTCGTAGTCATGCCCTTCGGCGTGACAAATGCTCCAGCTACTTTCATGGACCTCATGAACAGAGCATTCAGAGAATACTTAGATAAGTTCGTTATCGTATTCATCGATGACATTCTTATCTATTCAGGAACTCAGGAAGAACACGCAGAGCACTTGAAAATAGTGCTGCAGACCCTTCAGCAGAACCAGTTGTACGCCAAGTTCACAAAATATGAATTTTGGTTAGATCAGGTGTCCTTCCTGGGTCACATCATCTCAAAGGATGGTATCATGGTAGACCCCAGTAAGATAGAAGCTGTGAGTAACTGGAAAAGACCCAAGAACGCTAGTGAGATCAGAAGCTTTCTGGGATTAGCAGGCTATTACAAAAAATTCGTAGAGGATATCTCCAGGATAGCCTCCCCACTGACAACTCTCACCAGGAAGAACAGAAAATTTCAGTGGACAGAGGACTGTGAGAATAGTTTCAACGAGCTGAAAAGAAGACTGACCAGTGCACCTATTCTAGCTCTACCCGAGAACACAGACAGCTTTGATATTTATAGTGATGCCTCTAAGTTGGGACTAGGAGCAGTGCTGATGCAAGATGACAAGGTAATCGCCTACGCCTCCAGACAGCTCAAGGATTATGAGAAGAACTATCCTACTCATGACCTTGAGCTTGTAGCAATGGTGTTCGCTCTCAAAATTTGGAGACATTACTTGTATGGAGCCCAGTGCAGAGTGTATACCGATCATCAGAGTCTGAAGTACTTCTTCACTCAGAAGGATCTGAATATGCGACAGCGCAGGTGGCTAGAGCTGGTCAAAGACTATGATATAGACATCCTCTACCACCCAGGAAAAGCAAATAAGGTGGCAGATGCACTTAGCAGGAAGTCCAGTGCTACCTTATTATCTCTAGCAGCCATGTCACCACCCTTACAGAAAGAGATCATAGATTTCGGTCTCGAACTCATAGTTGGGCAGCTCTCTACTATGACATTAGAGTCTACCTTGCTTGGTGACATCCAGACAGCTCAGGAACAGGATCCTCAAATTTAGAAAATCAAGCAAGGGATAGCAGAGTCAGAAAGTAAAAAATTCAGAGTATCCGATAGTGGGGTATTGTGCTTTGGTGACAGATTATGTGTTCCAGATCAGAAGGAACTACGCAGGAAGATTCTAGATGAGGCTCACAAGACTCCTTATGCGATGTATCCAGGTTCCACCAAGATGTACCAGGACTTGAATAAACATTTTTGGTGGCCCGGGATGAAAAGAGACATCGCTAGATACGTTAGCACCTGTCTGACTTGCCAGAGAGTCAAGGCAGAACATCAGAGACCAGGAGGAGTTCTGCAGCCTATCCAGATCCCAGAATGGAAATGGGAAGATATTTCTATGGATTTCATAGTGGGATTACCCAGAACCACGAATGGTTTTGATACCATCTGGGTAATAGTCGATAGATTGACTAAATCAACCCACTTCTTAGCTATCAGGATATCCTACTCCATGGAACAGCTAACACAGTTGTATCTTAAGGAGATCATTAGACTACATGGAGTCCCACGAACCATTATATCAGACAGAGATAGCAGATTCACATCACACTTCTGGGAGTGTGTACAGTCAGCATTGGGCACGAAGTTAAAGTTCAGCACAACCTTTCATCCTCAGACAGATGGACAGACGGAGCGAGTAAATCAGGTACTCAAAGATATGCTCCAAGCATGTGCCCTAGACTTCAAAGGAAGTTGGTGCAAATATCTGAGCTTAGCTGAATTTGCATACAACAACAGCTATCAGGCCACCATCGGCATGGCACCTTACGAGGCTCTCTATGGGCGGAGGTGTAGATCTCCAATCTGCTGGTATGAGAGTGGTGAACAGAAAGAACTAGAACTTCAGATAGATCTAGTAGCAGATACCACAGCAGCTATACAGCAGATCCGCCAGAGGATAGAGACAGCTCAGAGCCGCTAGAAAAGCTATACTGATACACGGCGTAGACCCTTAGAATTTTCAGTTGGGGATTCAGTGTTCCTCAGAGTAGCTCCTATGAAGGGAGTAATGCGTTTTGGGAAGAAGGGCAAACTAAGTCCCAGATATGTGGGACCATACCTTATCAGCAGAAGAGTTGGTAAGGTAGCATATGAGCTAGAGCTACCCCAGGAGATGCCAGCTATCCACAATGTATTTCATGTCTCTATGCTGAAGAAGCATATCCCAGATGCCACCCAGGTGATTGAGCCCCAGTCGGTATCAGTCCGCGAAGACCTCAGCTATGATAGTCAGCCTATTCAGATAATAGACCGAGCAGTTAAGAAATTACGGAACAAGGAGGTACCATTAGTAAAAGTCATTTGGCAAAATCATACAGCAGAAGAGGCAACATGGGAGACAGAATCCAGCATGAGACAGAAATACCCAGAGTTATTCTAAGTTCGAGGACGAACTTTTTATAAGGTATGGGGGATTATAACGCCCGAAAATTCTCAAAATAATTATTAGAAATATCCTAGTATTTTTTCTGGAATTTTAGGATATTTTTATAGAATTTTTAGAGTAGCGGAAGTAGCAAAAATAAATAGAAAACGAAAATAGCCTACGCGGGAATTGAACCCGAGACCTAGCGAACCCTATGACTTATAGATAGCTTTAGTAAACCAAGTGACCCAGCAGGGCCGTGCTGAAAGGAAAGGGAAACAATTAGATTTATATTTGAGTTGGGTGAATTACCCACTTAATATAAATAAAGAATTAATTAGTGGGGAGATAATTTCTAACGTAACTTTTCTTCCCCTCAACCTAATTCCGCCGACCCCTCTCCCTTCCTCTTCTTCTCTCGGCGCCAACCACAAGCAAGGGCTAGGGTTCCGTCCCCTAGGCTAGGAGAACCTTCCGGCGACGACTCTGACACGAGGACGCTTCCCTCCCGCGAGAGGAACGCATAGACGCAAGAAGATCGTCGAAAGGATCGTCTCCTCCGGAAATCTAGCGATTAGAATCGTAAGAAAATCCAAACAGGAGGTAAGAAACCCCTCACCTATAGTATAAGTAGCTGTCGTATGAATTTCATGCTTTAGTTTAGTAGTGTGTAGATTTTTGGCACGGAAGATGCGAATTAGCGCATACCAAGTGTCAGATTAAATTATTAGCACAGTTAAAATGCAACTTAGGCATTTTAGTAGATTAGATAAATGCAATAGAAGCATTTTACAACTTATTTAGTCTTGCAACAGTTATTATGGGACTAGATGTCCAATGGGTGGGCTCCCACAGTCACCTCTAGGTTCAGACAACCTAGTTCTAGGTTTAGATAATCTAGTAAAAGCAAGACAAGAAATATTAGCTATGTTCAGTATTTTACTTTTAGCAATGGCACTGTACTGGATTAGATATCCATTGGGTTGGGCTCCCATAGTCGTCCCTAGGTTCAGATAACCTAGTAACCCTACTAGATTCGGGACTTGCAAACCCGGGTTTAGTTAGGGATGCGCGCATAGCAAGTACAGTTGCCGGGCCTAAACAGCAGCATGATTATGTATTTTAATCTATTATGATAGTTAGTTTTCAAAACTCACAAATCAGTTGTGTGTACAGTTTAACTTCAGTACTAGCTTAGTTTAGTTTAGCTCAGTTTATGCTTCAGCGCAGCTCTTTCCTATGATTATGTGTGATAGCTCTATGTTCAGTTTTGTTATACATGCTTTAGATGATAGTATGCCATGATTAGCTTTTGTCTTCTGTTTGTTGTATACCAGAATATCATGTCTTAGCATGTTCAGCGCATATTTCAAATAGCATGTTTTCAAATCATAAATTGCATCGTATGCATGTTTTAGTGAGGTAGATGGTTTCTTACTAAGCTCTCAAGCTTATAGATACTTTTTCCTTATTCTGCAGATAGAGGTAAAGGAAAAATGGACTAGCGGAGGCTGGAGGTCAATGCAACGAGGAAGATGTGTGTGAGCTGGAGCTTGGAATAAAGATCCTAGGGATTTTAACAAGTTTAACAATTAGAACTTTGTCATTTTAGTTTCTGCAGATCAGTTTGCTTAAATACTATGAACTATTGGATTATGCATCATGTCATGTTTAGAATGCTAGATAATTGACGTTAGGAGGCATTTTATGTAGTTTAGAACTTGTATGTAGGATTGAGGCACGAAACAGTGCTGAAATCAGACTTCTGGTACGAAATCAGAAACCCCAATCGATCGGCCGATCGATTGGAGGCTTCTCAATCGATCAGCCGATCGATTGAGAAGTTCATACCATGAACAGTAAGCTCCTGGATCGATCAACCGATCGATCTGGATGCCTTCTGTCGCGAACAGAAAGCCCTGGGATCGATCACTGGATCAATTAGCCAGTCTGGATCGATCAGCCGATCGATCCAAAATATTGCCCGAGCATAGTTGCGTGCTGAATTGATCACTGGATCGATCCAACCTAAGTTCCGTATACAGTAGCCACCTGGATCGATTAATGGATCGATCCAGCCATTCCAATCGATCCGTGGATCGATTGGGAGGCCTGATATCAGTTAGAAACTCTTAGTTAAGTTCCTTGACCATTGGGGGATGTAATATATATCATGAATAGTTTAGATTACACCCCTTATCACATATAGAATCAAGAAATGATAATAGTTTAGCAAAGTTTTAATTAGTACAGCTTCCGCACATAGTCTTAGTGATGGTCATGGATATAGCTTAGCACAACATAATGTGACGGTTCGGCCTTACAGCTTAGTTAGTAGAAGGCGGGTCGTTACATAAACTTTTTCAATTTTTGTACATTATTGTAAAATTTATTACTTTTACTTTATATTGGTTTACCCTAACTTAACTTGGGTTGCTCACATAAAAAAGGGGGGAGATTGGTGGTACCCTAAGGTAGTTTAATGTGATCAAACAAGTTAAGTTAGGTCATGTTCTGTTTAACTTTGTGTCTAAGTGTATAGGAACTTAGGAGCATAAGGCATCGAGCGAAAGATGCAGTTAGCGAGAAGGACGACACAGGAGAGAGCCGATGAGCTCGGTGCGTCAGAGGGACGAGGTACTGCGGAAGAGTACACTGACGGATGAGAAGGGAGCGTGCGATATTTTCGAGGGACAAGAAGTCGGAGTGGAAGATTGGTGAAGGAGCAAAAGATGCAACTATCTGAGGGACGAAAAGGTACGGAAGAGTACGCTGGTAGACGAGAAGAAAGTAAACAACGATTCTGAGGGACAAGAAGCTGGAGCGAAAGTTTGCTCGAGAAGACCGGAAGTTGGGTTCGAGTGAGCCCTATTCCGGATGGCCAAAATCATCCAAGCGAGCGGAGCCGGAGCGGAAGACCCAGACTGAGGCGAGCGGAACCGAAGGAGGCCCGCAAAAGGCTGACTTCTGATGCCCGGGGCACTCAGACTAGGTCGGGGCGCTCGGATCAGTCCGGGGTGCCCGAACCAGTCCAGGGCGCCCAGAGCAGGTCGGGGCGCCCGGATCCATTTCGGGCGCCTGGAACCTGACTTTTATCTAGATCGACGTGACTTTTGACCTTTATGCCGAGGAGAGATTTCTATCCCATTCCAGGCACTTGGAACGCTTCTAGGCGCCCCGAGTAGGGTATAAACAGCCTTGCTCCCAAAAGCTAAATAGAATAAGAAACTATGAAAAAACACTTGTACACTTTTAGTTTTCTGTTTAGCTCTTTGATTCCGTGCTGTCATTGCTGTAAAGAGACTTCTCCGCCTGAAGGAGAAATTAGTGCGCTTACTTCCTTAGATTAACAACCTCCTCGATTGTAACCAAATAAATTCTCGGTGCCTCTGTCTTTTAGTTTCTTTATTATACTTATGCAAGTGTTAGATTTATAAAGCTGTAAATCCAAGAAAGGTCTTTTTATTTTATTTTTATGCAAGGGCTATTCACCCTCCTCTAGTCGGTCGTCAAGGGTCCTAACATATTATGTTTTAGATCTAGTCTCTTATTCTTTTTAATTCATCTGAATGCTTGTTAGCTCCACTGATGGAGATCTGAATCTATTTTGATGTTATTCGATTGCAAGAATCTGAATTATTTGATTTGATCTTGTTTTGTTCTTGTTTAGTCCTTGTTTAGTTTCCAATCTGTTTGAATATGTTAATAGTGTAATCCATGGCATAAAGTGGCAGTATGTTGTGGGTTCATGATTAATAGATAGATAGGATTTCTTTTATTGCATTAGATTTATTTTTATATTTGTCTTACTATTTTGTTCATTAGTTTAATTCCGTTGATGATGATTTTCATAACACAGGGTGACAATACGTTGTGGAATCATTGTTAATGATTAGTCAGGCTTGTCTTAAATTGCATTATATTTGCTTTACTCTTCATTTGTCAGTTTAAGAACTCAACTCAACCCCAAAACTCCATGGTTCTAATAAATTGATCCTAAGATTCAATCATTGTTTACATTCCTTGAAAGAGACGATCTGGATCATTCCTATGCTTCATTAGCTTAGAGGGGTTCAGTGATTATTTGATACCAATTCACGACAAATTGGCCATTATCAGTGCTTTACTACTCCAACATGACCATCTTCATTGAATATACCTCCATATAATATTTCAAAATGTCTGATCTCCTCAAGAAGTTCTCGTCGCATCCTTGACCATGTATCCTCACAAAAACTAAGTAGGCCAACAATGATACAAAAACCATAGTGACCATCTGTCGCCACATCTTTAATGCCAGCAATATACTCATGGAGATGAGATGATAGTTGATCAATATAACCAATAGTAGAAGTTGAATGTGTACGATGATGAACAATCTATTGAAATGTGATATAAGAAAGTCAATCATATCTAAAAAAAATTAATGGTTATTTAAATGTATTGAAAAAATAAATGGCGTTACCTTTTGCTTCTGCCTCCTTGTTATAAACAATCCTACAGGTTATGCAAATGTTGGTCCACCAACAATTAAAATATTTTCAATTGGTGAACAACTATCTTGATAGACTCAACATACTCAAAAGCACTTGGGTCACACTTAGTTGACTTTATTTGTTTAGCTTTCGAAGTTTTGGGTCGACCACGAGTACGAGTGTTTACCTCTGGCACTTGCAATGAGATTGTATTTGGATTGGCAATCTCTATCAATCTCCTCAATATTAACAATCTTTGTGAATAATTCACCATTGAAAAAATCATGCTAACATCACCAACAGTCTAAGACTATTGACTACCAATGTCATCCCTAACATCAATCCCCTTACTCAACTCCATATCTAACTTTCTCCCAAACTTGTCAAATCTAACTAGTGGGATTAGCATGTCCATCTGAATATATTCGGCAAACTCATGTGCACAAGGTAAATTACATGTTTTCTGCAATACACAACTACACAACAAAGGATCTATGCTAGTCGCATTTATACTGTAACGCCCGAAAAATTCTCAAAAGACTTTTATAAATATCCTAGTATTTTTCTGAAAATTTAGGATATTTTTATAGAATTTTAGAGTAGCGAGGTAGCAAAAATAAATAGAAGTGTAAAATAGACTACGTTGGTATTGAACCCGAGACCTACTAGACCTTATGCTTTAGGGATGACTCTAGTGACCAAGTGAACCCAGCAGGGCCGTGCTGAAAGAAAAGGGAATCAATTATATTTATGTTAGAGTTGGGCCGAATTACACACTTAATATAAATAGGAAAATTATTAAGTGGAGAATTGTTTTAACGACAAATCTCTTCCCTCAACCCTAGTCACGCCGCCCCTCTCCCTCCTCTTCTCCTCTCGGCGCACCAAGCCCCAAGGGCTAGGGTTCCATCCCAAAGGCTCCAAGAGCACTTTCCGGCGACAACTCCGGTACGAGGACGCTCCTCTCCGCGAGAAGAACTCGTAGAAGCAAGAGGATCGTCGAGAAGATCATTTTTTTCGGAAAAACCTAGCGAACAAATCGTAAGGAAATTTAGAGCAGGATGTAAGAAACCCCTCACCTGCAGTATAAGTAGCTCTTTGTATGTTTTATGCATTAGTTTGGTCATATGCAGAATTTTCGGTATATAGGGTGTGAATTAGCGCACACCAAGTGTTTGCTTTAATGCTTATTTCAGTAAAATGCCACCATAGCCATTTCCATAACTTAGATAAATGCAGAAGAAGTATTTTAGAGCACATTTAGTCTTGCCACAGCTTTTATGGTACTACGGTCCAATGGGTGGGCTCCCACAGTCGCCTCTAGGTTCAAACAACCTAGTTCTAGGTTCAGATAACCGAGTAAGAGCAAGGTAAAGTATATTAGCTACAAATTAGTATTTTACTTTTCAGTGGCACTGTACTGGACTTCAGTTGTCCATGGGCTAGGCTCCCAAAGTCGTCCCTAGGTTTAGATAATCTAGTAACTCTACTAAATTCGGGACTTGCAACCCTGGGTCTAGTTAGGGATGCGCGCATAGCAAGTACAGTTGCCGTGCCCATCAGCAGCATGATTACTATTTTCATCTATTTATGATAAATAGTTTTTCAAAGCTTCACAATTTAGTATGTGATTAGAGATCAGGATTTATATCAGCTTAGCATTTGTTTAGTTAGTTATTGTATCAGTTTAGTTCTATCTTGTTGATATTAGAAGACCTTGCTATGATCAGTTTTTGTTTTCTATGTTTTGTATGCCAGAATGCCATGCTTTAACATGTTCAGCATATATTTCAAATAGTGTGTTTTAAAAGCATAAATTGCATTGTATGCATGTTTTGTGAGGTAGATGGTTTCTTACTAAGCTCTCAGCTTACAGATACTTCTTTTCCTTATACTGCAGATAAAGGTAAAGGAAGGATGGATTAGCGGAGGCTGGAGGACAATGCTACAAAGATGTGTGTGGGTAGGAACTTGGAATAAAGATCTTAGGGATCCAGCAAGTTTTGTTTTGAGCATTAGAACTCTATAGTATTTTATTATTCCGCACCTTAGTATATTAAATGTCATGAACTAGTGAATTATGTACGATGCTATGCTTGAAATACTAGTTGTTTGATATTAGGATGTTTCCCAGCCATTTAGGACTGATATATGTGATTCGAGCACGAAATAGTGTTGAAATTAGACTCCTGATACGGAATCAGAAACCCCAATCGATCAGCCGATCGATTGGAGGCTCCTCAATCGATCAGCGGATCGATTGGGCAACTTGTTCTGCGAACAGTAAACTCCTGGATCGATCAGCCGATCGATCCGGTAGCGTTCTGTAGTGACCAGAGAGCTCTGGGATCGATCACTGGATCGATTAACTAAGTTGGATCGATCAGCCGATCGATCCATAAATTCTTCCGTGCACAGTAGCACGCTGAATCGACCCCTGGATCGATTAGTCAGGCCGGATCGATCAGCCGATCAATCCAGAATTTTGTCCGTGCACAGTAGCACGCAGAATCGATCAGCGGATCAATCAGATGACTCCAATCGATTAGCCAATCGATTGGAGTGTCTGATTCCAGCTGGAAGGTTCACATTTCAGTTTTTTTTTATCAAGTAGAAAGTTTGGGTTCCTTCCCTAGTGTATGTATGTTAATAGAAAGGTCTTTGAACCTAATCTTACCGACTGTAATGGTCATTAGCAGAGTAAGAATTTAATTAGTACAACTTTTCGCACATTAAGAATAGTTAGCAACAGTATAATGTAACCCCCGGCCTTACAGCTTAGTTAGTAGGAGGCGGGGCGTTACATATACCCTTCATTTCATCAAAATCTTGTCTAAAGTTATAATTGAAACTATACCTCACATAAACTAAAATATGGATGGTTTGTATCGATGTTGGACTAGATTATGTTGGATCGAGACGCGCTAGAGGGGGGGGGGGGGTGAATAGTGCTCGTGGCTTTCACTAATTTCGAATCGAAAATCGTACGAGTTAAAGCAGCGGAATAAAGTAAAGGAAACAAAGCAACACACAAAGACACGAGAAGTTACTTGGTTCGGAGCCTATGACGACTCCTACTCCAAGGCCCGCGATCGTTGATCGCTTCCGGTGGGCAACAACTATAAGCTCGAAACAATAGTACAAAATATGAGCTACAATGAGTGCAATAATAAAAATTATACCGAACGACAGAATCTTAAAGTAACGGAGCTCCGGGTCATCGGAAACTTGTAGCAGCACTTCAGAGTGTTTTTAAAGCAGCGCGTTGTAGCTTGATCACTTAGATATTGTTGTTCTGAGCTGCTACCTTGACCCCTCTTTTATACTGGGCTGGAGGCGCCTCCAAGCCTATCCAAGGTGAGTTGGTGGCCGACCCTAGCTTGAACCCAAGCTTAGGAAGCCGACCACAACACAATAAAAGGATTTTAATTTTTAAAATCTTTTCTTATGTGGAAGCCATGGTTTTAAACGAGAGTTTAAAATTTAAATATTTCCTTTTATAGCTTTCTACAAAGGATTAAGAGAAAGGTATGATATCTTTCCTTATTTGTAGTTAAAAGGAAGATTTTAATTTTTGATAAAATTTTCCTTTTTTGTAACCATCCTCATGGTTTTAAAAGAGAGTTTTAAAATTATAAATCTTTCCTTTTATAGTTTTCTACAAAAGATTAAAAGAAAGATTTGATATCTTTCCTTATTTGTAGATTGAAAAGGAAGATTTTAATTTTGAGAAAACTTTCCTTTTTGCAATCATCCACATGTTTTAAAAGAGAGATTTTAATTTATAAAAGTTTCCTTTTATAACCAACCATGAAGGGAATTTTTTAAAGAAAAATTTTTATTTTAAAATTTCCGGAAACAAATTAGGAAGTTTTAATTTTGTGATTAAAACTTTTCTTGTTTGGAGGGAATAAGGTGGCCGACCATTAGAGGTTTGATAAGGAAATTTTAATTAAATTTTCCTTCTTAAACATTGGCAAGGAATATAAGGAAATTTTATTTATAAAACTTTTCTTATTTGCCAAGATCAAGGAATATAAAAGAGAGGGTAGAGGTGCCTCACCTCATAACACATTATCTAGTATTCCTCTCTTCTATTCCTTGGTAGTGTGGCTGGCCCTCTCATCCTTCATCTTCTCCTATTCTTCTTCCTTGGAGGCTGGTGGCATCTCATCTCAAGGAGCTTGGTGGTGGCCGGATCTTGTTAGAGGAAGAATGAGAGATAGGAGGCTTTGTTTCTTAGCATCCCTTAGAGCTTGGTTGGTGGCCGAAGTTCTTCATCTCAAGGAGTTTGTTGATTGACCGAAACTTGCAAAGAGAAGAAGAAAGCTTGGGTGGATTCTCGTCTCGATAGATCGTCGCCCACACGACGTCCGAGATTAGAAGAGGAATACGGTAGAAGATCGTGAGGTCTATAAGCTACAAAATGTATAACTAGTTATTAGTTTCCGCATCATAACTAGTTCATACTTTTGTTTAGATCTTGAAATACCAAACACAAGAGGCTAATGAATCTAGGCTATCGAATTTATGTTTTCAATTTTGTGTTTTTTGTTTTTCGAACTTGTGATTCGATTGTTTTTAATGGTTAAACCTAGGGTTACTATAAAGAGATTAAATATTGTTTTTCTTTGTAAGGCTTTGTCTATGCAGCGGTGGATGATCCCATACCAAGAAGGCCTAGTGCCTCACCACATTTGACTTGGAAGCTGAAATTTGAAATAAATATTTAATCAAATTTGTAACATAGGTGGATTTGGATTAATAATGTTAAGTATCGTTTGAGATCCAAGTCTAAACCTCTAAGAACAAATAAGTTGAATTTGGAATCAATAATGTTAAGTTCTGTTTGCGATTCCAAATTTAATTTCTAAAGAACATAATAGGTTGTAAGGAAAGATTCAGGACTTGTATAAAATTTTTATACAGGGGAACCGGTACGATATTCCGAATAACAACCAATAATTGGTATCAGAGCTAGGGTTTGCCTCTGTGTGTTGGGTTTTCAGTTTAATTATGCACATGTCATACATATTTTAGGCAGGATAATAGTAGGATATGTTAATTCTATGGTTGCAGGCTCCAACTATTATGACTTAATGTGATTGTGTGTGATTGGACCCTTGGACATGTCAAGGGCATTTTATGCGTGTGCATGATTGTATTTATTAAATACAACAAGAGTTGTATTAGCCCTAGGATTTTACTTTTTTTGTTCGATCTAGACTTTATGTACATTCCCTTGTGGAATATAGGATCGATATATGTAAAATTCTATTTTTGTCGTGGATTGTATCCTTGCAAGGCGTGGTACTATTGGAGGACTAGAGGCACAGCAGAAAAGGAAGCTCGATGGACCCGATGACATGAACCCTAGGGCTGGCAACACACGGAGGACAGTGATGGAAGAAGCCATAATAGTTGAAAAATTAATTTTCATATTTATTACTTTTATTTACTGTGATGTGTGTGTGCATGTGATGTGTGCTTGCATAGTTAAAATTCATACCTTAAATAACTAAGTGGGAGAGGGGTTTATAAATAAATTCCACGGTCTCTATTACTAGCTTGTAAGTGATGCAACAAACTTACGTGTTGGCTCTGAATGCCTTCCTCCACAATGGATGAGTTTGTTTGCGGATTACTAGATCAAACTGTTGGTTGTTACTCGGAAAACCTAATGGTTCCACTGTATAAAAATTTTGTACAAAGGTCTAAACCTTTTCCTAACTACCATGTGTTCTTTTAAATTAAACTCGGATCGCCTGCGGAACTTAACACGTTTGATCCTAAGTTTAATTTATTTGTTCTTTTAGATTTAGACTTGGATCTCCTGCGGAACTTAACACGTTCGATCCAAATCACCTAGGTTATTAATTCCATTAAATATTAATTTCCAAAATTGGCTTCCAGGACTGCATGGCAAGACACATGGCCTTCTTGGATATGGGAACAACCACCACCGCCTAGACAAAGCCTTTTAAGGAAAGTTAATATTTAATTTCCTTAAATAACTTTAGGTCAACCAAAAAGAACAATCAAATCACAAGGAAAAGAAAAATAAAGAACACAACATCGAAAACTAATTCGAAATACTAGAATCGCATGCCTCTTGTATTTGGTATTTTTACATGGAGATAAAACTAACATGATGCGGAAAACAATATTAGTTATACCTTACTTAGTAGATAATGACCTCTTGATCTTCTATCGTATTCCTCTTCTAATCTCGGACGTTGTGTGGGCAACAATCTTCCGAGACGAGGACCACCTAGCACCTTCTTCTCCTTCCTTCAAGTTTCGGCTAAGCACAAAGCTTCCAAAGGATGAAGATCTTTTTCCACCAACTAAGCTCCAAGGCATGCAAGCTTTCTCTCCTTCTTCTCCAAGCTAAAAACTGGCCACCACTAGATCTCCAAGGAGGATGAGAGGTTCGGCCACAAAGATGGAGAGAAGAGAAAGGGAAGAGGCCGACCACACCAAGGAAGAAAAGAGGGAGAAAAATAATAGAGGTTGTTCACCTTCAAGGCACCCAAAACCCCCTCTTTTATAATCCTTTAGCTTTGGCAAATAAGGAAAATTTAATAAAAACTTCCTTAACTCTATTGCCATTGAAAAGGAAAATTTTAATTAATTAAAATTAAAATCCTTTTCTTAGTGTATATGGTCGGCCACACCAAGGAAGCAAACAAGGCAATTTTCAATCGACCAATTAAAATTCCTTATTTGTCTTCGGAAATTTTAAAAAATAAAATTTCCTTTTAAAATCTCTTCATGGTTGATAAAAATAAATTTCTATAATTTTAATTTTTCAACATGTGAATAATTTACAAAGAAGAAAAATAAAATATCCTTCCAATCTACAAATAAGGAAAGAGATTTAATCTCTTTCTTTAATCTTTTGTAGAAACTTATAAAAGAGATATTTTAATTTTTAATCTCTTCAATAAATTATATCTTCCACATAAGAAAAATTCAAAATTAAAATTCTTTTCTAATTTAATAGGGCTGGCCACCTAAGCTTGGGTTCAAGCTAGGGCCGACCACCCATGGACCAAGGTTTGGCCGGCCCTAGCTTGATTCTCAAGCTAGCTTGGCCGGCCCCTACACCATGGGTATGAAGGTGGGTATAGTACTCTATAACTAAGAGGCTACGATAGGGACCGAGAGGAGGAATTGGTTTTGGTCTCCCGATAAAATTAAGCATCCTGTGTTCGCCCCGAACACACAACTTAATTTTATCAATAATAATTCATTCCACTAGAGAACTATTATTGAACTACCGCACCAATCCCAAATTACATTTTTGGGCTCCTTCTTATTATGAGTGTGTTAGTCTCCCCGTGTTTAAGATGTCGAATGTCCACTAATTAAGTGAGTTACTGACAACTCATTTAATTAATATCTTAGTCCAAGAGTAGTACCACTCAACCTTATCGTCATGTCAAACTATCTCCACCTGCAGGGTTTAACATGACAATCCTTATGAGCTCCTCTTGGGGACATTATCAACCTAGATCACTAGGACACAATTTCCTTCTATAATCAACAACACACACTATAAGTGATATCATTTCCCAACTTATCGGGCTTATTGATTTATCGAACTAAATCTCACCCATTGATAAATTAAAGAAATAAATATCAAATATATGTACTTGTTATTATATTAGGATTAAGAGCACACACTTCCATAATAACTGAGGTTTTGTTCCTTTATAAAGTCAGTATAAAAGAAACGACCTCTGATGGTCCTACTCAATACACTCTAAGTGTACTAGTGTAATTATATAGTTAAGATAAACTAATACCTAATTACACTACGACCTTTCAATGGTTTGTTCCTTTCCATTTTTGTCGTGAGCTACTGTTTATAATTTATAAGGTACTGATAACATTATCTTCTGTATGTGACACCACATACTATGTTATCTACAATATAAATTAATTGAACAATTACAAACAAATGTAGATAATTTGACCAAATGTGATTCTTTATTCAAAATAAATGTTTACAAAAGCTTAGGCTTTCAGTATACACTCTAACACAAACTTCCTTTATGAATGATTACTGGTTTGTAGGTGATGCATTCAAACTTGCGTGTTGGCTCTGAGTGTCTTCCTCCACAACGGATGAGTTTGTTTACAGATCACTAGATCAAACTTCCTTTATAATTACTGGTTTGTAGGTGATGCATTCAAACTTGCGTGTTGGCTCTGAGTGCCTTCCTCCGCAACAAATGAGTTTGATTGTGGATCATTAGATCAAACTTCCTTTATGGGTAATTATAGGAAATTGTTTAGGATTGTGTGATCTTCTCTAGGTGAAGGAGCACAATCCTATAAGTAATCAAGTAATGGTATACACTTAGGCACATTCAATAGTATCCTCCCCAACGAAGTCACTGCTATTATTTGTGTGACCAAATGAAAACCAACTATTAATTGTCATAAAGTTAGGTTGATAAGATAATTAATGGGTAAGACCCTCCTCTTACAAATGTCTAAATTTGTATATGTCCACACTAACGTGGCATACAAAATTCACGGTGTTTGAGGTGTTGGTGAATTTAAATGATATTGTTTTGAGGAATCAATATTATTTTAAATTCAAAGTTTTGATCAAATATTTGATCAAAGACAGACCAACTATTAATTTTATTTGTCATAAAGTTAGGTTGATGAGATAATAAAATTAATGTATAAAATCTCCTCTTAAAGATTGAATTTGTATACGTTCACACTAACGCGACATACAAAATTCACGGAGATTTTAAGGTGTTGGTCTTGACAAAATATTTTTGGGATTCTTAGGATTTTAAATGTTTGTCAATCCCCTAGCTGTTATACTATAGAATAGACTTAGTTATCCCAATTATAATGATTGGAAATAAAGCTTGGACTCTAAGGTGAACTGTCGTCTCAGAAATGAGAACAATAAAAGTGTATTTTATTCATTAGTTGTTGAAACATGTTTAGTGGTGTTATTTATCGGTACCTGGTGTGTAGATACGAGAGCCACTGATCATGTCTGCAATTCATTGCAGGGGTTCCAAGAAATCTGACAACTATATGAAAGGGAAAATACCGTCTACATGGGCACCGCTGCAAAAGTAGCAACTGTTGCAGTGGGAGATGTTTATCCTTTGAAAGGAATAAAACATTGATTGTCTTTACGTACCAAGTTTTAGAAAGAACTTGATTTTAGTTTCTAAAAATATTTAAGGATAGATATTCTGTCTATTTTGATAACAAAATTATTATCAAGAAAAATAGGGAAGTTATCAGTTCCGGTACGTTGGTTGGCAATTTATAATTCAATAACTCCCACGATTCTACAAATGGAAATTAATAACACATCTTCTAACTCTAATAAGAGAAAGCAACCTTCGGAAATAAACCAATCATATCTTTGGCATCTAAGGCTACATTATATTAACTTGAGTAGGATTCATTGGTAGCCGATGAACTTTTAGGTTCGTTGGTAATGGAAAACTTTCCAACCCGTGAGTCTTACTTGGAAGAAAAAATAACCAAGAAGCCTTTTAAATCTAAGGGGTAAGGAGCCAAAGATGTGTTGGAATGGTTCATTCTGATTTGTGTGGACCTATGACTATCCAGGTAAGAGGTGGTTTCAAATATTTCGTCTCTTTTATAGATGACTATTCGAAATACGGGTACATTTACTTGATGCACCACAAGTCCAAGTGCTTTGATAAGTTCAAAGAATACAAGGCTGATGTGGAGAAACGTCAAGGTAAAAGTATCAAGACACTACGGTGAGATCGTAGTGGTGAGTACCTCTTAGGAGAGTTTAGGAGTCACTTATCAGAAGTGGGGATTCAATCCCAACTGACTGCACCTGGTATACCCCAACAAGATGGTGTGACAGAACGAAGGAATAGGACTCATATGGAAATAGTTAGATCAATGATGAGTTATTCAGAATTACCAAATTCATTTTGGGATATACTCTAGAGACGGAAGTGAACATAGTACCTTCTAAGTCAGAACCCTCTACTCCCATAGAATTGTAGAATGGGCGTAAGCCTAGTCTGATGCATATTCGGATTTGGAGTAGTCCAGCACATGTGCTGAAGGGAGACACTGATAAGTTGGACAGGAGTTCACTTGTTTGTGGGTTATCCTAGAAAAAAGAAAGGAGGTTTATAGTCCTAAAAATTAGAAGGTCATTGTAGGTACCAATGTCCGATTTTTAGAAGAGGACTATGTAATGAACCACAAGCCCATAAGTAAATTTGTTCTTAAGGAAATAATAAAGGACACGTCTAATCTAGTACCAACAGTACAAGATGAGATACCACAAGAAACTACAACACGAGTCACAAATGATGCACAATTGCAGATAGTGTCTCGTCGTAGTGGGAGGGTTGTTAGGCAACCTGAAAGATTCATGTTTTGGGAAAGTCTTTGGACTAGATCCCTGGTAAACATGAATCTAATTCCCAGACATATGACGAAGCACTCCAAGATAAAGATGCAGCATCTTGACAAAGAGCAATGAATATAGAAGTAGAATCTATGTATTCTAATGATGTCTGGGAGCTTGTAGAACCACCAAATGGTGTCAAAGCCATTGAGTGTAAATAGGCCTATAATAGAAAAAGAGGGATAGACGGGAAGGTGAAAATTTTCAAAGCAAGGTTTGTTGAAAAAGGAAACCTTTTCACCAGTAGTCATGCTTAAGTCTATCCGGATTCTTTTATCTATTACTACTCATATGGATTATGAGATTTGGCAAGTGGATGTCAAGACAGCTTTCCTTAATGGGAGTCTTGAAGAAAGCATCCATATGAAGCAACCAGAGGGGTTCATTGAAAAGGGCAAAGAGCATCTTGTAGGTAAGCTCAATTGGTCTATTTATAGACTGAAGCAAGCTTCAAGGTCTTGGAACATCCGGTATGGATTTATTCAGTGTCCGGATGATTCTTATTTATATAAGAAGTGTGATAGAAACGTGGTGGTATTTCTTGTACTATACGTAGATGACATTTTTGATAGTTGGAAACAATATCAAAATGTTATCGGAAGTAAGGGTATGGTTGTCCAAGCAATTCGATATGAAGGATTTGGGAGAATGCGCACATATTCTCGGGATCAAAGTAATAAGGGATCACAAGAAAAGAATGTTGTGCTTATCCCGAGCTTCATATATCGATACTATCCTAGCTTGCTTTAGCATGCAAGATTCCATGAAAGGTTTTTCTACCTTTCAGGCATGGAGTAGCTTTATCTAAAGAGATGTCTCCGAAGACATCAAAAGAGATAGAAGGTAGTTTCTTATGCTTCAGCTGTAGGAAGTCTAATGTATGCTATGTTGTGAACGAGATCAGATATCTGTTTTGCTGTGAGCATGGTTAGCAGATATTAAAGTAACCCAAGACTGGGACACTGGACTGCCGTAAAGTATATATTAAAGTACCTGAGAAGGACTAGAGATTATATGCTAGTTTTCAAGGCAGATGATTTGATCCCTGTGGGTTACACGGATTTTGACTTCCAATCAGATAGGGACAATAGTAAGTCGATCTTGGGGTTTTGTGTTTACTTTAGGAGGTAAACCCATAACAATGGAGGAGTGTTAAGCATAGATGTTTTTTGGACTCCACCATAGAAGCTGAGTATGTGGCAGCCTTTGAGGCAACCATAGAAGTTATATGACTAAGAAACTTCATGATGGACTTAGACATGATTTCTGGTTTGCCCGAAAATTATTACAATTTATTGTAATAATAGTGGTACAGTAGCAAACTCGAAGAAACCATAAGTCCATAAGGAAAGTAAACACAATAGAGCGCAAGTACCACCCAATATGAGACATCGTATAACGAGAAGAAGTTGTTGCCGCATAGATTGCATCTGGTGATAACCTGGGAGATCCTTTCACTAAGGCCCTTAAGGCAAGAGCTTTTGATGGACATGTTGAAGGGTTGGGAATCAGATGTATGGTAGGGTATATGATAGCATAGTCTTTTAGTATAAATGGAAGATTGTTGGAATGTATACTAAAAACCTAGCTTTTTGTATAAACATTTACTTAGAAATAAGAATCATATTGGTCAAATATCTACATTTATAAGCTAAGTGTAATTGTTCAATTAATTTATATTGTAGATAACATGGTGTATGGTGTCACACACAGAAGATCATGTTATCAGTTCTTTATAAATTATAAACAGTTGCTCACGACTAAGATGGATAGGAACAAACCATTGGAATAGTCGTAGTGTAATTTGGTATTAATTTATCTTGACTATAAAATTATACTAGTACACTCAGAGTGTATTGAGCTGGACCATTTAAGGTAAGTTATTTTTATATTGACTGAATAAAATAACAAGACCTTTGTTATTATGGAAGTGTGTGCTCTTAATCATGATATAATAACAAGCACATATACTTAATATTCATTTCTTTGATTTATCAAAGGGTGCAATTTAGTTCGATAAATCAAAAGGCCCGATAAGTTGGGAAATAGTATTATTTATATGGTATGTTGTTGATTATAGAATGAAACTATGTCATAGTAATCTAAGTTGATAATATCCCCAAGAGGAGCCCATAAGTATTGCCATGTTAAACCCTGCAGGTGGACTTAGTCCGACATGATAATAAGGTTGAGCGGTACTACTCTTGGAATTAGATATTAATTAAATGAGTTGTTAATAACTCATTTAATTAGTGGATATTCGATATCTTAAACACAGGGAGACTTACACACTCATGATAAGAAGGAGCCCATATAGTAATATGGGATTGGTGTGGTAGTTCAATAATAACTCTTTAGTGGAATGAGTTATTATTGATGAACTCGAGTTGGGTGTTCGGGGCGAACACGGGAAGCTCAAGTTCATCGGGAGATCAAAACCAATTCCTCCTCTCGGTCCCTGTCATAGCCTCTTATTTATAAAGTATTATACTCACCTATACCCACCTTTTTACCCACCTTAAGGTGGCCGGCCAAGCCTAGCTTGGAGGCCAAGCTAGGGCCGGCCAAACCAAGGTGAGTTGGTGGCCGACCCTAGCTTGAACCCAAGCTTAGGTGGTCGGCGACAACACAATAAAAGGATTTTAATTTTTAAAATCTTTTCTTATGTGGAAGCCATGATTTTAAAATAGAGTTTAAAATTTAAATCTTTCCTTTTATAGCTTTCTACAAAGGATTATGAGAAAGGTATGATATCTTTCCTTATTTGTAGTTAAAAGAAATATTTTAATTTTTGATAAAACTTTCCTTTTTTGTAACCATCCTCATGGTTTTAAAAGAGAGTTTTAAAATTATAAATCTGTCCTTTTATAGCTTTCTACAAAAGATTAAAAGAAAGATTTGATATCTTTCCTTATTTGTAGATTGAAAAGGAAGATTTTAATTTTGAGAAAACTTTCCTTTTTGTAATCATCCACATGTTTTAAAAGAGAGATTTTAATTTATAAAAGTTTCCTTTTATAACCAACCATGAAGGGAATTTTTTAAAGAGAAATTTTTATTTTAAAATTTCCGGAAATAAATTAGGAAGTTTTAATTTTGTGATTAAAACTTTCCTTGTTTGGAGGGAATAAGGTGGTCGGCCATTAGAGGTTTGATAAGGAAATTTTAATTAAATTTTCCTTCTTAAACATTGGCAAGGAATATAAGGAAATTTTATTTATAAAACTTTCCTTATTTACCAAGACCAAGGAATATAAAAGAGAGGGTAGAGGTGCCTCGCCTCATAACACATTATCTAGTATTCCTCTCTTCTATTCCTTGGTAGTGTGGCCGGCCCTCTCATCCTTCATCTTCTCCTATTCTTCTTCCTTGGTGGCCGGCGGCATTTCATCTCAAGGAGCTTGGTGGTGGCCCGATCTTGTTAGAGGAAGAAGGAGAGATAGGAGACTTTGTTTCTTAGCATCCCTTGGAGCTTGGTTGGTGGCCGAAGTTCTTCATCTCAAGGAGTTTGTTGATTGGCCGAAACTTGCAAAGAGAAGAAGAAAGCTTGGGTGGATTCTCGTCTCGGTAGATCGTCGCCCACACGACGTCCGAGATTAGAAGAGGAATACGGTAGAAGATCGTGAGGTCTATAAGCTACAAAAGGTATAACTAGTTATTAGTTTCCGCATCATAACTAGTTCATACTTTTGTTTAGATCTTGAAATACCAAACATAAGAGGCTAATGAATCTAGGCTATCAAATTTATGCTTTCGATTTTGTGTTTCTTTTGTTTTTCAAACTTGTGATTCGATTGTTCTTAATGGTTAAACCTAGGGTTATTATTGTTGGGACCGAAATGTAGCTAGAGGGGGGGGGGTGAATAGCTCGTCGCGATCTCGTGCCTGTCATTGCTTGCTTTTTGTGATGATGTGTAGTAGAAAATACAAGAACCAACACAACAACACTAACTTTAGGGATTTACTTGGTATCCACCTCAAGAAGAGGTGACTAGTCTAAGAATCTACACACTCATGCACCCTCTACTATGAAAACACTCCTTTACGGTAATTACCGTAAGCGGAGAAGCCTTACAAGCTCACAATACAACAATAAGAAAGAAAAAAGCAAAATACAAGTAAATCTTACAAGATTACAATAAAACCCTAGTTTCTTCTTCTTCTTGTTGCAACTCTCCTCTTGACTTGGATGTGCCTCCAAAAACCTTCAAGAATTGGCGGTAAGGAAGAAAGGATCGCTGTGTAGCTCGTTGAGTGGAATCGAAGAAGTACCGAAGAAACGCTCTCCAACGGCTAATATCTGCGCCAACGGTCGAATCCCAATCGATTGGATTGCTCCCAATCGATTGGCGAGGCTTTGGATCGATCGACCGATCGATCAAGAGTGCCTATGTGCTCTCGGGAATTGCCTGGATCGATTGGATGATCGATCCAGGGGTTATCGTGCGAAATCACAGCTCTCAATCGATCGGGTGATCGATTGGAGGCTCTGAATCGATCCACCGATCGATCCAGAGCTGTTCTGTGCAATTGCGAGCTTCTCCCAATCGATCCACCTATCGATTGGGAGAAGGCTTGTCGCGGGGACTCACCCAATCGATCAGCCGATGATTTGGGCATGAGCCAATCAATCGGCTGATCGATCTAGCTCATGATTTTGCCCAAAACCAAGTCCAAAGTCTCCTAAACCAACATCCGGTCAACCATGACCTGTTGGTACATCATGCCTAGCATCCGATCACACTTGACCTGCTAGGACTCCCCTCACCAAGTGTCTGGTCAATCCCTTTGACCCACTTGGACTTTTCTCCTCGTGCCAAGTATCCGGTCAATCCCTTTGACCTAGTTGGACTTTTACCAGATGTCTGGTCAACCTTGACCCATCTGGATTTCCTTGTGCCTGGCTTCACTCACCGGGACTTTCCCCTGCCTGGCTTCACTCACCAGGACTTTCACTTGCCTAGCTTCACTCACTAGGTCTTTTACTTGACTTCACTCACCAGGATTTTCCATACTGCCTAGCTTCACTCACTAGGTCTTTAACCTGGCTTCACTCACCAGGATTTTCTTCTGCCTAACTTCACTCATTAGGACTTTCCACAACTGCCTGACTTTACTCACTAGGACTTTCACCCGGCTTCACTCACCAGGATTCTCCACTCTGCCTAACCTCCCAGTTAGGACTTTCACCTGTCTTCACTCACTAAGATTTTCCAGTCAAGTATCCAGTCAACCTTGACCTACTTGACTCTCCTTCACAATCTCCCCACATGAACAATTGCACCTGCAATTTCCATGTATTGTCTACATGTATTGTCAAACATCGAAACCCAAATATTAAGACTCGAGCTTGAACCAATTCAAGCTCAGTCAACCAGGTCAACCTTGACCTAGGGAATATTACACTAACAACTATAAGGAGATTAAATATTGGTTTTCTTTGTAAGGCTTTGTCTAGGCAGTGGTGGATGATCCCATACCCAAGAAGGCCTAGTGCCTCACCACGTTTGACCTGGAAGCCAAAATTTGAAATAAATATTTAATCAAATTTGTAACATAAGTGGATTTGGATTAATAATGTTAAACATCATTTGAGATCCAAGTCTAAACCTCTAGGAACAGATAAGTTGAATTTAGAATAAATAATGTTAAGTTCTATTTGCGATTCCAAATTTAATTTCTAAAGAACACAATAGGTTGTTAGGAAAGGTTCAGGACTTGTACAAAATTTTTGTACAGGGGAACCGGTACGATATTTCGAATAGCAACCAACATATCCCTCTTGATCGATGCTCTCAATGCTCATTTCTGATGAGTTTGCTTCATCACCTTCTTCGTGACTTACCATCAGTGCATGTTTAGTGCAGGCTTTGATTTCTGATTCTGATAAAGTTTCGTCCCATGTCGCCTTTAGGTTTTTATGTCTTTTTTGGGTCGCTTGGGTTGCCTTTTTATCTTTTTCCTTGTCCTTATTCTTATTCTTCAATTTTGGTCAGTTGTTCTTGACGTGTCCTTCTTCATTATAGTGGTAGCATCTTACTTTTCTTTTCTTTCTATTACCCTGCACTTGATTAAACTTATTAGTTTTAATAATTTTTTTGAATTTCTTATCATAAAGACCGTTTCATCATCGTCGAGAGTAATTTTAGATTCTGATTCATCCATTTTTGTCCCTTAAGGCAATGTTGTGCTTGGGCTCCTTCTTCAGATCTACATATCTAGTTTCTTGCACTTCAAGTGTAGAAAATAATTATTCTAATATACTTACTTCTAGATCCTTAGACATGTAATATGTATCTACTAAGGTTGACCATTTAGGATTCCTAGGAAATACATTAAGTGCGTACCTTAGCGAATCTTCGCTGGTTACCTTTTCTTCGAGATTTGTGAGTCCGGTGATGAGTTCCTTGATCCTTGAGTGAAGGTGTGCGACGATTTCACCTTTTCCTGGCCAAAGGTTGCTGATCTGGTTCCGAAGCAGGTCTCGTCTTGCGAGTTTGGCTTTGGACATACCTTCGTGTAGCTCTAGGAACTTCTCCCAAAGCTCCATTGTTGATTCATAGGCATCAATTCTGTTGACTTCTTGCGGAGGTAGCATGCTCAGTAGATGAAATTTGGCTTGTCCATTTGTTATGAAATTTGCTTGCTCCTTCTTGGTCCATTGACATTCTTCTTTGTCTTTTGGAGCAACAAAACCATATTTAAATATTAGTAATAAGTCAAAATCCATTTTGAAGAATACCTCTATCTTTCTTTTCCAAATCATGACTTCCCCCTCAAACTTATGTGGGTATATGTTTGGTCTGGCCATCTCTTGTGCTTCAGTCGACAGTTAGTCATTCTAAAGAGTCCTTACTTTGATACCACTTGTTGGTCCCTTGGAGGTCGGTAAGAGGGGTGAATTACCCTGCACAAAAAATGAATACCCTTCTCAATCTTTACCGCTTGATTAAAACTAACACTCGCATAAATTTAATTTAAATAGCTAATTAAAGAGAGAAAGAGGCATCGAGGTTTACTTGGTTTGCAATCAAGAGATTGCTAATCAAAGATGTTGAAAGTTCACTAAAGTCTCCTTCGGGTGGAGAAGTCTCTTATAGTAGTTGAAGCACTAAATTACAAAGCTAAAAAGGAAAAGAATTGATTACAAGTGTTATTTTTAGCTTCTAGGATCAGGGTTGTATTTATAGCCCTGATCAGGGTGCCTGGAAGGGTTCCAGGTGCCTGGACGTGGATAGAATTTTATCCGCATCGCACTGGATAGTGACAGGGGATGTTTCGATAACTTTTTGGTCTGGGCGTCTGAACTTGGTGTGGGCGCTTGGACCGGGCTGAACCCGACCGCGACCGTGGGCTCACACCCGGGGTGCCTTGGCTGCCTCGGGTGATTCGATCGCTTGGAATAGCTCCAGGTGCCTGGATTAGGGTCAACTTAGAGTTGACTTCCTGTCCGAGTCTTCTGCTCCAACTCCGCTCCTGGTGATTTCGGACATCCGAAATAGGGCTCACCCAAATCCATTTTTCGACCTTCTCGAGCAACCTTTCGCTTCGGCTTCTCGTCCCTAAGAACCATCTCACACTTCCTTCTCATCCACTAGTGTACTCTTCCACAGCACCTCATCCCTTAGATACACCGAGCCCGTCGACTCTCTCTCGTGTCGTCCTTCTCGCTAGCTGCATCTTTTGCTCGACTTCCTATGCTCTTAATCTCCTACATACTTAGACACAAGGATCAAACCAAAATAGGACCAAACTTGACTTGGTTGATCACATTAAAACTACCACATGGTTAGGGCTGTAAATGAACCAAGCGTTTGTGAACAACCTTGGTATTCGGCTTGGTAAGAGCTTGTTTATGTTCGTTCAATATACATAAGATTAATTAAACAAACAAGCTTGAACAGCTCATTAAGCTAAACAAACAAGCTTGAACACATATGTGTTCAGCTTGTTAATGTTCGTGAACAACATTCGTGAACAACGTTCGTGAACAATGTTGGTGAACAACGTTCGTGAACAATGTTCACGAACCATATTTATTAATAAAACTCTTTTCAATATCCTAAATAAATAATAAAATAAAATAAATAAATAAATTTAAATTATCAATCTTAATAACCAATCAAACAATTAAAAGTTTCAAACAATCAAACAAGCTTGAATTGAGAGCTTGATAACATCTAAACGAACTAAGCTCAAGCCAAGCTCAATCTTGATAACATCTAAACGAACCAAGCTCAAGCCAAGCTCGAACCAAGCTCGAACCAAGCTCAAGCCAAGCTTGAATTGAGAGCTTGATAACATCTAAACGAACCAAGAACCAAGCTCAAGCCAAGCTCGAACCAAGCTCAAGCTAAGCTTCAAACAAGCTCAAGCTCATAAAAAATAAACCAAGCCAAGCTTGAACACTCATTTCAAAAGCTTGGTTCATTTTAAGCTCGGCTCAGCTCGGCTCGGTTATCTTATCAAACAAGCTTGAACACCCCAAAGCTCGGCTCGACTCGACTTGTTTACAGCCCTACACATGGTACTTATAAATACTTGTATATCACAGGTGTTAGTTAAGTAAATAAAATCATACTAGAAAAATTACCTTCGTATTCCTCCGGGTTATATTACACATACATTAATATAGTTGAAATGTGTTGGTGTAGGGAGCACCAGATGATCAAACCTAAGTTTTAATTATGGAAAAGGGTCCAAAGTTAAGGTTACTTGTTATCTAACAAGGTTGAATGAGCTTGCAGGAAAGTCCTAAGTGTTCTTAGGCAAAAGTCCTAGTGGATTCTAGGCAGGTGAAAAACCCTAGGCGGAGGTAACCCTAAGTCCTAGTGGGAGATAACCCTAGGCGGTGGAAAGTCCTAATTGCGGTTAGGCAAGGCAAACTCTTGGAAGGTCGAGCACTTTGGGCAAAATCCTAGAGTCGGGGACTCTAGGTGAAAATCCTGGTGGTCGCGGACCAGGTGGAAGTCTGGAAGGGTCGTGGAGTGGACGTTCAATATAAAAACTGGAAGTCTCGGATGCTAAGCAAAAGTTTAGACGGTCGTAGAGGATCGATATGGCAAAAGGTAAACTCTCATGAGAGGAGTAGGTGAGGACGCGTTGCCCCAAAGAGGGAAGAGTAAGCGTCAGTTCGACCTAGAGTTTCAGCGAAACTCAAAGTCAGAATCGAACAGTCAGATGCTGTTAAATTCATATTATATATTATTTATTGCCTACACTAACTTTGTTTTGTAGAAAAAAGGGAGGCTGAAAAAGTTAGTTCGGGCGCCCGGACCAGGCTCACCCAGGTGGGCGGGGGGCGCCCAGGCTGTATGGGCGCCCAAACTCGATCCAGGAACCTGGACTCGAAAAATCATCCATAAGCCTATGTGGAGTGCGTCGATTGGCTAGGAAACGTGGTCTAGGTGCCCAGAGGGGTTTCAGGCACCCGGAATAGCCTATATAAGCAGCATTCGACCAAGGGCTACACAACAACATTCAGAACGACTTTTGCACTTGCGTGCTGCTTTGATAAAGCCTCTCGACACCTGAAAGCTGCTCTGACGATGACTACGTTGAAGATCTATTTCTCCAAGTCATCGGTATTATTTTATTTAATAGTTACTTGTACTACAATTGTAAATCTCTTGGTAACTTTCAATTATTAGTGGATTGCTCATCAAAAGCACTCTCACGTGCAAACCTTGGAGTAGGAGTCGCCACAGGCTCCGAACCAAGTAGCTCTTGGTGTTCGCGATTACTTTCTTTCTATCTTGTCTTTCTTATTCCACTGCCTTTTACTCGAATGTTTTGAAATAAACGTGAAAGCCACGAGCGCTATTTACACCCCCCCTAGCTCAACGATCCTACAAAATGTATGCAATAGTAAACTAGAAGTTTACTGATCACAGTGATTTTATTATTTGGCATGACCGGTCGGGTCATCCTAGATCTATAATGATGTGAAGAATATTAAAAAAATTCTTATGGCCATTCTTTGAAAAGTCAAAAAATTCTTCAATCAAATAAATTTTCATGTGCTGTTGTTCTAAAGGAAAATTAATTATCAATCCATCATAAGTAAAGGTTCGAATTAAATCTCCTGCATTTTTAGAATGCATACATGGTGATATATATAGGCCCATTCACCCACCATGTGGACCATTTCAATATTTTATGATTTTTGACTGACGCATCAACTAGATGTCACATGTATGTTTATTATCAACTCACAACCTGACATTTGTGCAACTATTAGTGCAGTTTGTACTAATAATTAAACTCAAATTTTGATATATAGCAAAGGATAAAGTTAGATTATGTGTAATCTAATGTATTTACTAAGTGTGCAAGCTAACTGACTTAATGAATCCAAAGGACCTAACACTAAGCTGAAGTCCAATTAGGCCTGGAGGACTTAATAACTAGCAGAAAGCTCAGATAGATTGATATCTAGCAGGAAGTGTAGTTAGCTCTGTGGGACCTGACAATTGGCCGGAGTCTAAATGAGACTTTAGGCAAAAAAAAAAAAAAACTTGGTGAGTCAATGAGATGAAAGTCAAGTAAGCCTGCAAATGGTAAGTGAGGTAATTACTAAAGGAGAGAAATCCAGTGAGGATGAGCCCCAATGGGGCTGTAGGCACTGGTCCAACTTAGATCCATTTTAAAAGTCTAAGTTGAGACTAAAACTAGATCCCAGTCTTGGTAAGATAGGATTTAATTCATAAATCTTATTTTGTTATGTGCTAACTCTATTTTGCAAGTTATTTTTTGTTATTGGACTAACATATTTTTGTAGGAGTTAAATATAAAAAATCACCCTCGGATGAATAATGCTTGAGGCACCTCAAGTGCTTGGAGGTGCCTCAGCTGAGGTGATGGAGGCACCCTGAATAGGTTGGAGGCACTATTGTGCAGATATAATTCGAGGATGAAGTTTCGCTGAATGAAGGAATCTCAGAGCGGACTGGAGGGACCTCAGAGTGGACTGGAGGCGTCTTAGAGTTGATGGAGGCACCTTCAAATGGATAGAGGCCAAAAATTTTGAATTGGATTAGCGCCATTGGATGCACCTCAGGGCATTAGAGGCACCTCCAATGACTTATATAAGGCAGGTTCAACCAAGAGGAAGGACACATGTTTTCTACACAATTCTTCGATCATTCTATTGCTCTACCTTCATGCTACTACTGTGTTGTGATGCTATAATGCTCGACTATTGTAGACAGACCAACACCAACACCTGAGCTCAATCATTTCTTCGTCTTCGTGTTGGTTAATTCTTTTAAGTTAATGTAATTATTGTATAAGGAAGTGTAGGCTTGTTACACTTCCTTTTTTTTTTCTGTACTCGATTACTCTACTAGAAGTTTATTGGTAGAGAATTTTAGTGGATTACCTATTAGGAAAGCTCTAAAGGGCCTGAGTCATAGAGTATGAGTCGTCGAAGTCTCCGAACCAAATAAATACTTGTGTGTTTATTTTTTATCTTTTCATACCTAGTTTTTTTTTCCCATTGTTCACTTATTTTATAAAGAAAATGAAAATTTTAAAATACATATGATTCACCCCCTCTCATGTGTATCGATCCTACAAGTGGTATCAGAGCCAAATTCGCTCTGAATTGATGCAACCATCATTCGAGCAGGGCTTTCTTTTTTCTTATTTAATTTTTCAATTTTTAACTTTTTGACTCAAGTCTTAATTAGTGCAATCACCTCTTTTGACAAATTTTTCAGTTTTCTGTAATTGCTCATGATCCTGTCCGAAAGCTGAATCAACGGACGCTGGGCACGTGGCCCTCTCCGGTTGCTGACGTGGGTCTTCGAATGCTGGTGCGAACCTCCAGCGATCCTGCAAAGAAGTCGGGCGGGGAAGGGGTTCCCGGCGGCGACCCTCCGACGCTCAAGTCAGGCAAGCGAACAGTGAAGAAGTGGCTCCCGAAAAATTAGAACGCGTACCTTCGGCGAAGTATAAGGCTCCTTATATAGAGCGGTGAAAGAGCTCACGCACGCCTATCGAGGTAAATATGTGTCCTTAGCCCATACCTCGGTATGTGTTTGTCAGAAAGCTTACCTGACACCATACTGCTACAGTCCAGGCACGTCTTCGATGGGACAGCAGAACACCTTGTCGCCAGATTTGGAGTATGGCCTTGTCATAGAGCGTGACAGCTATCAGAAGATGTTCCTTATCCTTCTCTCTCCGCCCCATGCCGGGGCGTCCGGCCGGATGGCTGGAGGGGGCGTCCGTCCGGCCGACACTTATCTTACGCCCGGCCGGATGGCACTAACATCACGTCCGGCCTTCCTTCTGCATCGGTATGCTGGGGAGATCTTCGGTAAGGTGTTATGTAGGGACTGCTAGCAGTATGTTACCTTGTCTTCGGGTGAGCATGACTTCTGCTCGGCCCTTCGTTATTGTTCAATCGAGCGCCGGAACCCCGACCCCTGTCAAGGCACCTTTTGCTATCGACAATTCATCAGTCAGCCGGCCGGGAGGTAGGCCCATCCTTCTCCGGTCGGCCGACCGGTCCGCCCTTCTCCGGTCGACCACCTAGCCTTTTGCCTCCCACGTGGCGTTGACCCCTCACAATGGGGGTCCCCTGTTCTAACCGCCGGATCACTTGCCTCCCCCTCAAGTCTAGTCGAAGGAGGCGAAGTCCGACTGACTGGACTGCCGATATGACTGAATAACGGCCGCTACCCTAGTCCGCTCGGCCAGGCATAGGAATGGTCATCCGGTCGGCGGTATCTTGCCCGTGCCTTGTATTCCCTTGGAATCCCTGCCGAATCCTCTCTTTTACTGCCAATCACGTGCGCTGCGTACGGTAAGGGGTGCTCATTAAATGTGACCTGTATCCTGCTGACACGTGGCGATCTCGCTTTTGTCAGCGTATAGCGGTGGCGTCACCTCCGATGGGACAGCCGCCGTTTGAAATGAACGGCCGGATGATGGCCTCGTTCTTCACGACCTGAATCGGACGGTGGAAGTTGATTGCGGCCGTCATTATAAAGCTCACGGCTTCTCCTCTTCGTCGTATTTTGGCTTCATCGATCCTCGACGCCCCACTGCTCCTTTCTTCTCCGGCGACCTCACTTCTCCGACGACCTCGAAGCCCCCTGCGACCATCCTTTTGCTTGTAAGCCCTTCTTTTCCTCGATTCCTCCCTCCTTTTCTTCCTGTTAGTCACCCCTATCATTCTGCCCCCTTCTTTCCTTGCTTTATTTCCTTTTCCTTTCATTCCACGTTCGCTCCCTGCCCTATACCATGACTAGTACCTCACAGTCGACCGACGACGCTCCCGGGCTCTGGTACACGACCATGGAGAGCCTGTTTGACGAGGAGGACTCGCTGCGCCTCACTCGGACTTACGACATCCCTTCCGACCACCACATAGTAGTAGCCACACCGGCCGATCGACCTCATGAATCGCCGCCTGGCACCGTTCTTTTCTTCCGAGACCAATTTTTGGCCGGGCTACGCTTTCCACCCCATAAGTTTTTCTTACAAGTTTGCAACTATTTTCGCATCCTGCTCGGCCAGCTAGTTCCGAATTCCATCAGGTTGCTGAGCGGGGTGGTAGTTTTGTTTAAACTGAATAACATCCCGTTGAACCCCAAGGTGTTCCACTATTTCTACTACCCTAAGCAAGCCGAATGGGGTACTTTCGTTTTCCAATATAGGATAGGTTTTGTCCTTTTTGATAATATGCCGAGCTCCAACAAACATTGGAAGGAGTACTTTTTCTATGTGCGTTTTCCCGAGCCACCGGCCTTTCGTATCAAATGGCAAACGGCGATGCCAGCGCAACCGGAGCTCGGCAAGTTCAGGGGCGATCCGGCCTACCTTCATGCAGCCGATCGGCTGGTCGGCCAGCGATATCACATCGACAAGCTGCTCCTTCCGGGAGTACTGTATATATTCGGCTTGTCCTCCATCCCAGCCGATCTGCCTTGCAGCATGAGTAAGTTCTCTTATCTTCCCATTTCTTTTGTTCTAACTAATTTATTCTTTGCTTCTGCAGCTGAAGTCATGTTGCGCGCCAAGGCTACCGAGCGGCTGAAACTGCGAGCTGCTGAGATCGAGGCGGCCAAGAATAGGGAGACCGCCGAGCGGAGCTTGGCCTCAGCTGGTCCGGCCAGCGAAGAGGGTGAGGGGACTCAGATTGTCCCCGAAGCCTTAGACGCTCCTGCCTCTCTCGGCGAGGCTGCGGGCAATCCCAAGCCTTCTACTCAAGTCGAGGTAGAGGTCCGTTCGGCCGACGACGTTCCCCTGGCCAATCAGAAGCGCAGACGGCCAGAGCCAGCCTCTCAACCAACTCCATCTGATGAACCGTAATCCAAGCGGGGCGATGAAGCTCCAGTGCTATCCGGGACAGTCTCTATAGAGAGTACACCCACGCCGCGCGGCTCTCCAAGGGCTACCTCTGACGTGCCGCCCTCCAGTCCTCCACGAACCATGTGGCGTCTTAGGCGATTGGGTGATCATCCTTCTTCCTCCACCGGTGCGCCGTCCGGCAAGGCAGTTGCGTCCCAGGGTGATCCGAGCGGCCCGAGATTGATAAAGACTGTCCTGCGCCTTCCGTAGGAGGAATACATGGCGGCTGCTAATCGGCCAGTGGTCCCCGAGCAGCAGATCACCCTTACGGGTCCTCTTGCCAAAGCATGGGAAGATGCTCGGCTTCGAATTGCAATGCTGACTCCCGGTCAGCTAGGCAACAGCAATTTACAACAGGCGATCGGGGTATGTTCTTTTGCCTTGTCGGTTACTTGGATTCAATTTCTAACTTGTTCATGTTCGTTCGCAGAACTGGGTGGAGCAGATTGCCATCAGCAATTGACTAGCCGAGCTGGAGGACGAGCTGAAAAAGCTCAAAGCCGCGGGAGAAAGCAGACAATCAACGGCGGCTTTGGAGAAAGCCAAAAAGCTACTAGAGGCCGAACGGGGTAAGTCCTCTGATTTGTCGGGTGAAGTGGCTCGACTCGAAGCGTTGGTGAAGCAGCGGGACAAGAAAATAAAGACCGCGACCACCCGGAAGCTTAAAGCCATTGATGACATGGATATGATGAAGGTAGAGAATCGGGGGTTAGAGCAGCACGTGAAGGACTTGGACGCCCTGTTGAAGACCGAACAGGAGGGCCGCTCGGCCGACCAGGTTAAAACGGAAGAGGCTTTGGCAGATCTCCAGGCGGCCCTTGACACTTCCGGAGCCACTCTTAAAGAATATCAAGATGGGGAGCCCGGTCGGTTGACGGAGGCGCGCAAAGCATTCATCCGCTCGGATGAATTTGGTGAGAAGTTCAGCGACAAGCTGTCCTTAACTTTTGAAGAGGCGATCAAAGTGGCGGTGGACTACATGAAGACCAAGGGCCACATACCCGCCGAGCTGTCCGTCCCCCCCCGAAGATCTAGCGACCATGATGGGCTCCATCCCCGACTCTCTTTTTAATTTCGATGACTGTGAATGAGGGTCTGTGAAGTTTCTTTCAAATATCTACGATCTTTTGTATGCTTGCCGCTCGAGGCAAATATTATAAATTTTGTCTAAGCGTGAATGAATTTTTTTCTTTTGTTATTTGTTTGCTTGACCAGCATCTAATCTCTAACTTTCGTCTTGGTCAAAATTTCCCCGCGTCAAAGTGCATTTTGTAAAGGAGCCGCCCTGCCATACAATGGTTTCATTCTCGCTATTACAGCTGGCCCGATCACAGTTCGGCCCTTTCCATCGAGGACCACGCATAGAGCCATTCGTCTGACGGCCTTACAGGCTCCGGTTGTCCGTCTTTTAACATCAAATTTTATTGTCGAAACTCGACTACCTTCCGGTCAGAAGGTTTATAGACGCCGATCCGTCTCTCGATTTTTAACGTCGGAGCTCGATGATCTTCCGCTCGGCGGTTTATAGACGCCGGCTCGTCTCTCGATTTTTAACGTCGGAGCTCGATGGTCTTTCGCTCGGCGGTTTATAGACGCCGGCTTGTCTCTCGATTTTTAACGTCGGAGCTCGACGGTCTTCCGCTCGGCGGTTTATAGACGCCGACTCGTTTCTCGATTTTTAACGTCAAAGCTCGACGGTCTTCCGCTCGGCGGTTTATAGACGCCAGCTCGTCTCTCGATTTTTAACGTCGGAGCTCGACGGTCTTTCGCTCGGCGGGTTTATAGACGCCGGCTCGTCTCTCGATTTTTAACATCGGAGCTCGACGGTCTTCCGCTCGGCGGTTTATAGACGCCGGCTCGTCTCTCGATTTTTAACGTCGGAGCTCGACGGTCTTCCGCTCGGCGGTTTATAGACGCCAGCTCGTCTCTCAATTTTTAACGTCGGAGCTCGACGGTCTTCCGCTCGGCGGGTTTATAGACGCCGGCTCGTCTCTCGATTTTTAACGTCGGAGCTCGACGGTCTTCCACTCGACGGTCTTCCGCTCGGCGGTTTATAGACGCCGGCTCGTCTCTCAATTTTTAACGTCGGAGCTCGACGGTCTTTCGCTCGGAGGGTTTATAGACGTCGGCTCGTCTCTCGATTTTTAACGTCGGAGCTCGACGGTTTTCTGCTCGGAGGGTTTATAGACGCCGGCTCGTCTCTCGATTTTTAACGTCGGAGCTCGACGGTCTTCCGCTCGGCGGTTTATAGACGCCGGCTCGTCTCTCGATTTTTAACGTCGGAGCTCGACGGTCTTCCGCTCGACGGTTTATAGACGCCGGCTCGTCTCTCGATTTTTAACGTCGGAGCTCGACGGTCTTCCGCTCGGAGGGTTTATAGACGCCGGCTCGTCTCTCGATTTTTAAGGTCGGAACTCGACGACCTTAAAGGCTAACTTTAACACAGCCGCTCGGCGAACATATTAGCCATCCTTTAAATCATTTTTGCTTTCTGCATTACAAGGACATGGCCGACTAGAATATACACAAAAATGAGTTACATCAGTGCACCTTTCACCCAGCTCGATAAGGCTGAAGATGATTCGCGCTCCAAGGTCTATCCAGTTGCCGCCCGTCTTCATCCTCCAAATAATAGGCGCCCTAGCGGAGCTTTTCGATAACCTTGAAGGGGCCCGCCCAAGGAGCTTCTAGCTTGCCGACGTCACCGACCGGCTTCACTTTCTTCCAGACAAGATCGCCGACCTGGAATGATCTGGGGATTATGCGCCGGCTGTAATCCTGCTTCATTCTTTGATGGTACGCCATCAGCCGGACGGATGCCTTGGCTCTTTCTTCTTCGACCAAATCCAACTCCATGTTCCTCCGCTCGGCGCTGTCCTCATCATAATTCTGGATCCGGGCGGACTCGACGCCAACTTCAACAGGAATCACCGCTTCACCTCCGTACACCAGATGGAAAGGCGTGACGCCCGTTCCTTCCTTTGGGGTCGTTCGGATGGCCCACAGGACACCTGGCACTTCATCCACCCAGCTTCCCCCCTATGGTCGAGCCGAGCCCGCAAAATGCGAAGAATCTCCCGATTGGCTACTTCGGCTTGACCATTGCTTTGGGGATATGCCACGGACGTGAAGTGTTGCTCGATGCCATAGCTTTTGCACCAATCTTCGAGCAACTTTCCTGTGAATTGCCGCCCATTGTGGAAATATGTCGACGGGGGATGCCGAACCGACAGATGATGTTTTGCCAGATAAATTTCTTGACCATCTGCTCGGTGATCTTGGCTAGTGGCTCGGCCTCCACCCACTTGGAAAAATAATCAACCGCCACCAATAAAAATTTTCGCTGTCCGGTCGTCATAGGAAATGGACCCACAATGTCCATTCCCCATTGGTCGAACAGACAAGACACAGTAGCGGCCTTCATTTCTTCTGCCGGTCGGTGGGAGAAGTTATGGTATCTTTGACAAGAAAGGCACATCGCGACGGTCCGAGCGGCGTCTGCTTGTAAAGTTGGCCAGAAGTATCCGGCCAGTAGTATCTTTTTAGCTAGTGATCGCCCGCCCGGATGTCCTCCGCATGATCCTTGGTGCACTTCTTGGAGGATGTACGCAGAGTCCTCCGAGCTCACGCATTTCAACAGCGGGCGAGAGAAGGCCTTCTTGTATAATTGATCTCCAATGAGTGTGAACCGGCCGGCTCTCCTCCTTAACAGCTGGGCTTCATTCCGCTCGGACAGTGAGGCGCCTGAGCGCAAAAACTCCATGATGGGTGTCCTCCAGTCGCTCGGAAACGAGAGGCCCTTCATCCGGTCGACGTGCGCCACCAAAATACTTGTTCAATTGGCTGTTGGATGGCGACCGACGTTATTGAGCTCGCGAGTTTGGCTAACTCATCGGCCGCCTGATTCTCCGCTCGGGTATCTTCTGAACAATGACTTCTCGAAAGTTGGCCTTAAGTTTTTCAAAAGCTTCGGCATAGAGCTTGAGCCGAGCGTTGTTAATCTCAAAGATACCAGAGAGCTGCTGAGCGGCCAACTGAGAGTCTGAATGCAGCGTCACCCGTCCGGCCCCTACATGCCGGGCGGCTTGTAAGCCAGCTATAAGGGCTTCATACTCTGCTTCATTATTCGTAGCTTTATAATCAAGCCGGACGGATAAATGCATCTTTTCTTCTTGGGGAGACAGCAACAATACACCAATACCGCTCCCGATCCGAGTGGACGATCCGTCCACAAATATCTTCCACATGGCTTCGGGCTCTGACCTTTGTACTTCCGTGACAAAATCTGCCAAGGACTGCGCCTTTATCGCCGAACGGGGCTGGTATTGGATGTCAAATTCACTTAATTCCGTTGTCCATTTGATGAGCCGCTCGGACGCTTCTGGATTCAGTAATACACGCCCCAGCGGGTTATTGGTTTTGACAATAATGGTATGCGCCAGGAAGTATGGACGAAGGCGCCAAGCGGCGAGGACCAGAGCGAAAGCCAGCTTCTCGAGCCCAGTGTAGCGAGATTCAGCATCTTTTAAAATATGACTAAGAAAATACACAGGCTCTTCTCCGCTCGGCCTCACTAGTGCCGAGCCGATTGCTTGCTCGGTTGAAGATAAGTAGATACAAAGTGGCTCACCCGCAACCGGCTTGGCTAATACCGGGAGAGAGTTCAGATATGCCTTCAAATCTTCGAACGCCCGATCACATTCTTCGTCCCAGTGAAACTTAGTGGCCTTGCGCAAGATTTTGAAAAAAAGAAGGCTCCGGTCGGCGGTTTTGGAGATGAACCTGGATAGAGTAGTTATCCGACCGGTCAGATACTGCACTTCCCTCAGATTTCTTGGAGGCGGCATATCTTGTAGAGCTTTCACCTTGTTGGGATTTGCTTCGATACCCCGCTCGGTCACTATGTAACCCAGGAAACGTCCTTCTTTTGCTCCGAACAGACACTTCTGAGGGTTTAGCTTGACTCCATACTTTCGTAGCGTTCAGAATGTTTCCTCCATGTCTTCGAAGAGATCGGTCGCTCGGACGAACTTGATAAGAATGTCGTCCATGTATACCTCCAGATTTCGCCCGATCTGCTCCTTGAACACTTTGTTCATCAGCCGTTGATATGTGGCTCCTGCGTTCTTCAATCCGAACGGCATCACATTATAGCAATAGGTGCCGTCGGCTGTAACAAAGCTAACTTTTTCTTGATCTTCACGGGCGAGCAGCACCTAATGATAGCCCTGGTAAGCGTCGAGCATACATATCAGCTCACAGCCTGCGGTGGAATCCACCAGCTGATCGATCCGTTGCAGAGGATAAAAATCTTTCGGGCAAGCTTTGTTGAGATCCTGAAAATCTATGCACACTCTCCACTTGTTGCCTGGCTTGAAGACTAATACTACGTTCGCCAGCCAGTTGGGGAATTGAACCTTGCGTATATGGCCGGCCTCCAAAAGCTTCTCAACTTCCGCCCGGATGATGACATTCTGTTCGGCGCTGAAATCCCTTTTTCTCTACTTCACCGGCCGAGCGTCCGGTCAGACATGTAGCTCGTGCTGCGCTATGCTCGACGAAATTTCGGGCAGCTCGTGCGTCGACTAGACGAAGACATCACAGTTTCTCTGGAGGCATTTGATCACTTCCTGCTTCTGGCTTACCTCCAGGTCAGACGCAACGAACGTTGTGGCCTCCGATCGGGTCGGGTGAATCTGCGCTTCCTCTTTTTCTTCATAAACTAAAGAGGGAGGCTTTTCAGTTATAGCGTTCACCTCGATCCGGGGCGTCTTCCGAGCGGAATTGGCTTCGGCTCGGATCATCTCGACGTAGCATCGCCGAGTTGCTAGTTGATCTCCCCGTACTTCTCCCACTTTGTCTTCGATGGGGAACTTGATCTTCTGATGGAAGGTGGAGACGGCTGCTCGAAACTTGCTGAGCGTCGGTCGTCCCAAAATGACGTTGTATGATGAGGGAGAGTCGACCACCACGAAGTTTGCTGTCCGCGTCCTCCTGAGCGGCTCTTCTCCCAGCGAGATAGCCAGTCGGATCTGTCCGACCGGCTGAACTTCGTTACCCGTAAACCCGTAGAGGGGGGTCGTCATGGGTAGCAGCTCGGCTCGATCAATTTGTAGTTGATCGAACGCCTTCTTAAATATGATGTTGACCAAGCTTCCTGTGTCAATAAATACACGGTGAATAGTGTAGTTGGCTATTACCGCTTTGATGAGCAAAGCATCGTCGTGGGGCACTTCAACTCCTTCCAAGTCCCCGGGCCCGAAACTGATTTCGGGTCCACTCGCCCGCTCTCGGCTACAGCCGACTGCATGGATCTGGAGCTGCCGGACGCTCGCCTTTCTTGCTCGGTTAGAGTCACCTCCGGTCGGCCCACCAGCTATGATGTTGATCTCACCTCGGGAAGTGTTGTTTCTATTCTCTTCCTCCCAGGCGGACGGTCTGGGCCGCTCCCTAGACAGCCGGGGATTGTCTTCATGTCTCGATGTATGCTGCCGCTCAGGAGTTTGCCTTTGCCGCCTATCGGGTATTGTCTGCTCGGCTACACGAGGCCTCTGTCGCCTGTCGGACGATGGTGATCTACGACCGCCACTTCGAGGAAAAGGATGAGCAATCAACGGAAGGCTCCGACAATCTCTGGTGTTATGCGTGTCCGTGCGGTGGAATGAGCAGAACATGGGAGTCCATTTCTTCTTTGGCTTGGGCCGCTCGGCTGCTACTTCTTGCACGTGGGACCTCACATGGGGGGAGCGGATTGCTTCGGCCCTCGGTCCTCTTGGCGGTTGATGAGCGGTGTGAGGCTTCCGCTCGGCCGGAGGAGCCTGCTCGGTTGGAGTTTCTTTTCTTTGGGCAGCTTGGGCCTCCTCCACATTGATGTATTCGTTGGCCCGATGCAGCATATGATCGTAGTCTCGGGGCGGCTTCCGAACGAGCGAGCGGAAGAAGTCCCCGTCCACGAGGCCTTGTGTAAATGCGTTCATCATCGTCTCTGAGGTGGCCGTTGGAATGTCCATGGCCACTTGGTTGAACCGCTGGATATAAGCTCTGAGCGACTCTCTTGGTTCTTGTTTGATGGCGAACAGGCTCACACTAGTTTTCTGGTAGCGCCGACTGCTTGCAAAATGGTGGAGGAAGGCTGTTTGGAAGTCCTTAAAGCGTGTGATAGACCCGTCCGGCAGCCTCCGAAACCACCGTTGAGCCGATCCAGAGAGGGTGGTTAGAAAAACTCGACACTTCACCCCATCGGTGTATTGGTGAAGGGTAGCAGTGTTGTCAAATTTACCCAAATGATCATCCGGATCGGTGGTCCCATTGTATTCACCGATAACCGGGGGCACGTAGTGCTTTGGTAGAGGGTCCCTCAAGATGGCCTATGAGAATTGACGATTGACCCGCTCGGATGAAGTATCCGATCGGGGGGCTTTGCCTTTTCTGTTATCTCGCATTGGTACTTCGTCCGACGAAGAGCCTCTATCCCGATTAGCTGCTGCGGTTTCAGGAGGAGTGCGGAAGAGAGCTCGATGAAATAGAACTGTGGTTGGGAGTGCTTCCGCTCGGCCACCAGAGGCTGACGTTGCTTGTTGCTCAGGCCGTTCGGCTGGTACTTTCTGTTTTTGCTCCACCAACTTAGCGGCTCTCAACTCGATAAGAGCGTCGAGTTCCTCCGTGGAAAGCATCACCGTGTGCTGTCGTCCAGCCTCGTCCATTGTTTCCGTTCGGATGCAGGAGCGTTCCCACAGACGGCGCCAAATTGATCCTGTCCGAAAGCTGAATCAACGGATGCTGGGCACGTGGCGCTTTCCGGTTGCTGACGTGGGTCTTCGAATGCTGGTGCGAACCTCCGGCGATCCTGCAAAGAAGTCGGGCCGGGAAGGGGTTCCCGGCGGCGACCCTCCGACGCTCAAGTCAGGCAAGCGAATAGTGAAGAAGTGGCTCCCGAAAAATTAGAACGCGTACCTTCGGCGAAGTATAAGGCTCCTTGTATAGAGCGGTGAAAGAGCTCACGCACGTCTACCGAGGCAAATACGTGTCCTTAGCCCATACCTCAGTATGTGTTTGTCAGAAAGCTTACCTGACACCATACTGCTACAGTCCAGACACGTCTTCGATGGGACAGCAGAACACCTTGTCGCCAGATTTGGAGTATGGCCTTGTCATAGAGAGTGACAGCTATCAGAAGATGTTCCTTGTCCTTCTCTCTCCGCCCCATGCCGGGGCGTCCGGCCGGACGGCTGGATGGGGCATCCGTCCGGCTGGCACTTATCTTACGCCCGGCCGGACGGCACTAACATCACGTCCGGCCTTCCTTTTGCATCGGTATGCTGGGGAGATCTTCAGTAAGGTGTTATGTAGGGACTGCTAGCAGTATGTTACCTTATCTTCGGCCGGGCATGACTTCTGCTCAGCCCTTCGTTATTGTTCAATCGAGCACCGGAACCCCGACCCCTATCAAGGCGCATTTTGCTATCGACAATTCATCGGTCAGCCGGCCGGGAGGTAGGCCCATCCTTCTCCGGTCAGCCGACCGGTCCGCCCTTCTCCGGTCGACCACCTAGCCTTTTGCCTCCCACGTGGCGTTGACCCCTCACAATGGGGGTCCCCTGTTCTAACCGCTGGATCAGCTCAAAATTGGTGCAACACCACTTGAGTTGCTTTTTCACATTTGCTATTTGTTCTCTTCATCATTACTAATCCAAAACCTAGTCTTGAGACTTTGTTTCTTTATTTCATTCTTTTTGCAAGATCTAAATGGCATAAAGTGAAGGGTATAAAACTATTCAACCTCTACTCTTTAGCTAGGATAACTTCCCATATTGGAAGAGGAGGATGGATGCCTACCTGAAGACCGATATTGATCAATGGTTTAACATACGACAAGGGTACAAAGCTCCAAAAGATAATGCAATCAGTGTGCCACTTGACCTAGAATATTAAAACCCAAAAATGAAGAAGCAGGCCCAAATTGACTCAAAGGCACTGAACATCCTCCAGTGTGAGCTAACAAAGGAAGAACTCAACTGTTTCAGACCGTTCGATAACTCAAAGGAGTTTTGGGACAAGCTGGTTGAACTATACAAAGACACAAGAGATGCTAAGGCAATGAAGCATGATTTATTATTAAACAATTTACTTAACATAAAAATGCAGGACAGAGAAACGAAAACTCAACTGTATACGAGGATCAAAGACATCCTCAACGGACTACATTTGATCGACTACCAGCTGAAAATAAGGACATTATAAGGTATGCCCTAAATTCATTTTCTCAAAATGCACTATGGGCACCTATAGTAGATATCTATAAAGTTTTGAGGAACTTGTCAAAGTTAAAATTAGATGAGTTATTTTTTTAAATTAGAATTGCATGAATAGACTAACTCAAAAAAAATTGAGAAAGATATAACTTTCCTTGTAGGTTCTTCTAAGGAGGTGAAGAGGAAAACTCGAACCAAAATCGAGCCAGACACTCAGTCCGATTCAGAATCAAACGAAGAAGAATAACTAGTGAACATAGTAAGAAAAATATTCACTGGGAGAAAGAAGGACTTCACCAAGAAGGACCTATAGAAGATGATCAAGTCAACTTCCAACACCCCAAAGGCAAGCATCACTTGTTTTAGATGTAACAAGAATGACCACTTCAAGCATGAATGTCCTAATATGAAAGAAGATAAGTCCAAGAAGGCAAGAAGGAAGAAGACACACAAAGCCACCTGGGATGAGTCTTTCTCAGAAGAATTAGATGCGGAAGTACCAAAGCAAGCCAGCTACCTCACACTGATGACAACTGAATCTGAGTCAAAAAGCAATTCAGATCAAGAAGATTCATCCGAGTATGGATCAAGCCACGGATCCGTATCTATTTCCGAAAGTTCGAATGAGGTAAAATCTATTTTAAATGTAATTTTTTAAAGATTAATTACATGCTTAAATAGGAAATTAACTAAAGCTAAAGAACAAGTTAAATTGCTCCTTAAGAAAAATCAATACTTTAAGGAACAACTTAACCTAAACTTCTCAACTAGGGATGACAATGGGTAGGATTTCATATACTCCGTACCCATCCCCATTTATTATATTTATACCTATACCCATCCCCATACCCATCGGGTATTTAACTTTCATACTCATCCTCATACCCGTCGGAGTTTCGGATATCCATATCCTACCCATCATCCTATTACTCCATATTATTCTCATTTTAAAAAAAATATTTCAATGTACTTGTTAGCTTTTCCTCGTCTCGCGCTCCTTCGATCGGGTGAAAAGAAGATGAGATACGTGTTGATGACCGGATAAAGAGACAAACTAAGTCTTTTTTTCTAAGACTAAAAGCGGGCTAAAGTTTATATATATATATATATATATATATATATCAGGTATGGGTAGGATTTTACCACATCCGCCTCCATACCCATACCTGAATACCCATTTACTATAATCGGGTATAAAAATTCCCTCCATATCCTCCTCTATTCGGGTCAGATGTCGGATTACCCATTGGATTCGGGTGAAATTGCCATCCCTATTCTCAACTTTACAAATTTAAAATGGAAACTCAATTCAAGTTGTAAAACTTGAGGAAGAAAATTTCATCTTAAAATGTGAAGTTGAGAAATTTAGAGGTTTTCTAGAAAAATTCATCATAAGATCCAAATATCTTGATATGATACTTGGATCTCAAAGAGCTATATATAACAAGTCCAGACTCGGATACAAATTCAACTCAACTAACAAAACATTCATTTCACTTGTGAGTCAAAATAAAATCAAACAAAAGTATGAGTTCTGAAAGCTTATCTAACCAAGCAAGTAGGACAAAATAAATATTATGTACCTAAAAATAAAATTTATTATATAAATATAAGATAAAGGTTTTATGATTCAGGGGGAGACACCAAATTAGTTAGAATCTCAGGAACATAACCTATCTACTTGGATAACTAGGGCTAGATAGGAAAAAGATATTTTGATTCTTGTCCAACATAATACCAGGATGGGCCGAGATGATAGTATGTTAGGGAAACTTGGTTTAGGAAGTTAAGTTAGATAAGGCCTTGGTGTACTTAGTTAAATGGAACTAATCGAAGCTACCTTGCCATATCCTAAACTAGTTAGACCAAGATTTTTCAATAGGAAGGTTAAATGTCTAATTTCTTAAAAAGGGCTTTATTAGTGCAGTTTGCACTAACGGTCTAACTTAGGTTTTGATGAATGATAAATAAGTTAAGTTAGGTGTTGTTGTGATCTAAGTGCTCTACTAAGTGTGTAGGAGTTAACGGGTCTGGAGGACCTGACACCAGGCTGAAACTCAGCTAGATCCGCAGGATCGGATAGTTAGTGCGAAGTCCAGATAGGTTAATCGGTAGACCTGATATCTGGCAAAAAGTTCGGTTGGGTCTGTGGGACTTGACAACCGGTATAAGTCCAGTTGGGTCCGCAGACCTGATAATTGGCATGAAGACCTGGTGGGTCAAGAGGCTAGTCAACCGACTGCAAGTTGGTAAGTGAAGGTAAATCACTGGAGGAGAGTGACTCGGTGAGGATGCGTCCCGGTTGAGGGACAGTTGGCATTAGTCCAATTTAGATCCATTTTGGATCCTTAAACTGAGACCTTAACTAGATCATAGTTTCGGAGAAACAGGATCTAATTACTACTTTGTATTATTGTGCTAACACTTGTCTTACAGGCTATTATTTGGTTTATTGGACTAACATGCTTTATAGGACAAGAAGAGTATAAAAAGCCTCAGGTGAACAGTACCCAAGGTATCTTCCAGGAGATGGAAGGCGCCTTCATGGAAGGCGCCTTCATAGAAGGCACCTTCAAACATTGGAGGGGTGCCTTGACACTGTTCATAGAAGGCATCTTCCATAAGATAAAGTTTATATTTCGTCAAAGAAAAGGATCAGGCTATTCAGGATCAGACTTGCCACATTGGAGGCACCTTCAAGGCCTTTGAAGGCGCCTTCCATGCTCAATAAAGGGAGTGCTTGCCCAAGCCATGAAACATCTCAATCATACAAACATCTACACTTTCGATTGGACTTTTGAATCCTTCGGCTTCCCGCTACAACTCTGATGCAACTCTGCTATGCTTGTCTACCGCTAAGAAGCCATCCAAACACCAAGCTCAAGCTGACCATCTTCGAAAGAGTGTTTGGTAAACTTTCATTTGTATACTTAATTATTGCAAAAGGATAAGTGCAGTGTGTTGCACTTATTCTGACTTTCTTTGTACTTAATGCCCTCTTCCAGAGGTACCAGAAGAGATATTTTTTAGTGGATTACCTATCGATAGGTCTGTAGGACCTGAGTCTTGGAGTAGGAGTCACCAAAAACTTCGAACCAAGTAAAATCGACCATGTTTATTTCTATCTTCTTATTTGTTCTTAATTTTGTGGTTTTCCATTGCACACTTTATTTTTAAAACTTAAAAACATTTGTTTTTCAAAACCATGTGATTTACCCCTCTCGCACATGTGACTTGATCCAACAAGCATACGAGTCCTAACTAGGAAGTCACTAGTCTCGGGAAGATAGGATCTAACTCATAAATCTTTATAAACTATTCATGCATATATTTTTCTAACTTAATGTTGTAGAGATAATGTAGATCTTTGAATTATGCATGTGTGGCAATTGATATACCTTGATTCCGAGTTCAGAGCCAAAAGTTATGGCCTTCAAAAGATTACTATGTCAAACTAGCAGTTGGAGGTGCCTTTGTAAGGAACTAGGGCGCTAAACACATGAAAGTGCAGCGGAAAATATCTAGTTCCTTATTAAGAGGATCCATGTGAAGGGAAGAATAAATAAGCATCCTATACTAAGTTTTATGATAATTATACCTTTGGTGTATGCACACGATCTCCCGACAGCTAGGATCTCAGCACGATCAAGCGTTCACGCCTCTAATGGTATCCACACGAACAAGCTTCTCATTTGTGTCACAAACTCACAAAGTGGAGAAAGAAACAACCTTTGGTTGTGCTAGCAACCACAAGGTTAATTTTTGGCCAAGATGAGGAAGAAGGAAGAAGAAGAAGAAGAAGAAGAGTTTTTCATCTAATGAAAATTATCATCCATAAATTTTCATTTATATCCATCTCATGAATATCAAAGGGTTTTTCCTTTTCATCTTCCAATCCAATGGCTTAAAATTGACCATGCATTCAATCCAATGGTTCAAAATTGACTATTCATCTTCCTTGGTGAACTCAAGTTCACCCAATGAGTCTAACTCATTGAACCATATCAATTCAAATTGACTCCATGAATCTAATTCAAATTAGACTAAATCCAATAATTTAATCTAATTGAGTCTAACTCAATGAGTCTAATTTGGATTAGATTTAATCCAATGATCATCATATGAATCTATCTCTAAATTAACTTGTTCTTTGTGTGTGACCCAATAGGTTCTCATAGTATTGGTAATGTATCCAAATTAACATTTTGATACATAAGCAATGAGTGATATCTAGCAAGACATCATTGCTACCTAAGAGATGAGAATGTCGAGATCTGACTTAACCTTTTCATGGCTATTATCTTGTATGACTTGGTCTCTCTATCCTTGATATCTAGATTAATCAATGAGCCATAGACCGTGTCATCCTCTTATCAACCTTTGTGTTTCTTGATCTCTAAGTAGACACACTCAATCAAATAAGCTCAATATCTCATATTGACTCATTTGCGCATGACTAGGCTTTCTTGTGTCCTAATAATTAAGGGGTCGACAGATATCACTTCCATTATATGGAAGGGATATATCCCATCTACATCACTCACATCTCTCTACATAAATTATTGCATACCCAGTGATCGACTTATAGTCCACCTTGTTACAGGTGACATTTGCCGATACTAAAGTATACAACGCCTTATGTAGGGAACCTTATTACGGGTAAATCTTAAGTTTAGGATTTATCAGTTGACTGGTGTATGTATTAGTCGACTGGTGGTTGGATTGGGAGAGAATATAATACTTCTGTTCTCTCAAATCAAAGTGGACCAATCAACTGGTCCTAGCACCAGTAGACTTTGAGCTGTTGGGTTGTAACGGTCTAATTTCATGAGGACTAGTCGACTGGTGGTGTGACCAGTCAACTGGTAATGGTAGAAATAGCTTGTTTATTTTCCCCAAGCTTTGTATAATGGAGCTTGGGGTGGCTAGCTTGGGTGATAAAATTAGAGGCGGTTAATGTTCGGGATCTTGTGGCTAGCTAGAAGGGGGGTTGAATAGCTAAGTCACCCCTAACTCGATTGCTTCTCTACAAGAAGGTTAGTTTATGTAAGTGGAAATGAAACTAAAACAAGAAAGTAATTAAATAAACACAAACTCTAACATGTTCTATGTAACATGGTTCAGAGATTGCTTGCTTCTACTCCATGACTTATCCTTGAGGTGGACGATCCCTTAATCCTTCAGTTGATTAGTCCCCAGCAATCTCCTGCTAGAGCTTTCTACTTCTCGGTGGAGCAAACCTCTCACAATGGTATCTTCCTCTTTACAAGATGACACTTAGGTTTGGAGAGGAAGAGAAGACTTGGAAACTTTGGGTAAAGACTTAGGAGTTATTTAACAAGCATAAGTGACCTCCTTTATGCCCCAAAGTTCCCCTTAAATAAGAGGGGAGAGTTGATCGCAATATCAATTCATCTTGACATCAATCGACTGGTCCATGCACCAGTCGACTGATATAGCTGTTATACACAACCAACGACTCTCTACAGAACTCATTTTCTGCCAACGGCCATATACCAATCGATTGGTGTCAACACCAGTCGACTGGTCTTCGCAGACAACGAGCACAGAACCTTTCTGTGCTCTTCATGAATTTGGACCAGTCGACTGGTCCAAGTATTAGTCGACTGGTAACTTACATTCACTCACACACATCTTTTTCAGAGTATCCTTTGAAACCTTCTTCCTCGGCCTTCGTCCCTCAGACGCACCTGAGCCCTCGGTTCCTCTTCATGCCATCCTTCACATTGCCTTGAAGTCTGATTCCCTTGGCTCCACTCCATTTTGCCTCGTCCAACGGTCCCTTAGATGTCTTCCACACCATCCTTCACCGACTCAAGGATCCAAGTCCTAGGATGAGCTTCCCAAACTTGGCTGCACCAAGTTCCTCATGTGTTTCACCAAGTCCTGCATGACTCAAACATATATCAAATATATATGAAAGCCTAACTTAAACTATTTGACACACATATCAAAACCATGATATCGATCAAACCTAGGTCGATTGCACCAACAGTTAACCCCTAATTAGAGTCTCCAAACTCTCTTGTGATTCTCATGTTCTTGATTGAGTTGTGGTGAGGTTTTTCCACTGATAAGGAGGTTCAAGCTAGCCGGAGTTCCAGAGATTGATCCATCGACGGATTGAGGGATCGCCTACTTTACGGACATGTTATGGAGTAGAAACCCTAATCTCTGAACCACATTAAATCAACGTGTTAGGTTTGCTTTCTTGTTTAAGTTTAGCTTTTGTATTTATATTTCTACTATGTGCTAACGAGTGTAGGAAGCAAATGAATGATTTTGGGTGGATCATCTATTCAACCCCCCTCCTCTTGTCGGCACCAAGGTCCCAACACTGACCTCCACCTAATGATTCCCCGACTCGATGCACCAATGGGATTCCTTGGTGAATAATGTCTCTTCCTCATTATTCTCAGGGGTGTCCCTGATTACACCAAAGGAGTTGGTTTTGCAGTTGCCGACTAGGGGCTAGGGACATCCTTGAGTCCCCTAGTGGAGTTGATTCCGTAGCATCCAAATAGGGGGCAACCTCTGTCAAAGCCACAATAGGAATGGGTTGTGTTCTCTATAGGTCCCAGTAGGTCGACTAGAGGGGGTGAATAACCTGTAATAAAAAAAATTACCTTCTCTTGCTATTTGAACTTAACAAGGACAAACATACACTTAAATGAAAATAAATAACATAAAAATAAATTAAGATATTCGAAAGATTTTCTTGGTTACAATATGAGAGGTTGTTAATCCAAGGTAGTTGAAAGCTTCATTAAAAGATCTCCTTTGACGAAGGCAGAGTCGCCTCTTACAAACGTTGAAAGTGTAGACTTAAAAATAGAAAAGAATTCAAGTATAAAGTGTGTTATATTTAATCTTCGAGAACCAGGGCTCTATTCATAGTTCACTAGTCGCAACTAGCTATTTGTCGATGTGGCACCTCTCGAGCATTTGGACCCGGTCCGAGTGCCTAGGTCAACTCAAACACTCCATAACGACTTCTTTCCAACGGATCTTCACATCTTGGGTGCCTAGACTCTGTCCAGGCGATTAAACTCAATTTACGTGAACTCCAGTGTTGTTTCTCGTTGCAATGGCTCGCTGATCTGGTTAAGACTGCACTGGGCGCCTAGACCTAGTCTGGGCGCCTGGACTTGGTCAAGTTCCAGGTTGACCAATTTTCTATCCGGTCACTTGGGTTATACTTCGGACGTCCAGAGTTGAGCTCACCTGAACCCAACTCCGGCCTTCTCCTCGAGCAATCTTCTTCCCCGACTTCTCATCCCTTAGAAGCGTTGCGTACGTCCTTCTTATTCACCGGTGTACCTTTTTTTTTATATATATTTTCATCCTTCAGATGCACCAAATTTGACAACTCATTTGTCATGTCATCCTTCTTGTTAGTTGTGTCTGCTGATCGACTTTTAGTGTTCCTAAGTCCTTTCACATTTAGACACAAGTGATCAAAATGAAGAGCCTAATTTAACTCGGTTGATCATATCAAAACTCACCCGGGATATTTACAATCTTCCCATTTTTGAAGTGTATCAACCCAAATTAAATCAGGGTTAAAACAAAATAATAAAACAATTTAATCAAAATAAATTAGTAAGTATTTACAAAAAAAAATTCAAAATCAATTAAAATAAAATTAACCCCCCCCTTAACTTAATTCCTAATTCCCCCCCCCCCCCCCCCTTTTGTGTTAAATAAAAAAAATAGTTAGAAAAATATTAGAAAATTTTCTAGAGATTTTAAAAGAGTATATAAAAAATTTATCTTTTATCAAAATTATTTTTTTAAAGATAGTAATTTTTACTAATTAATTCTCTATTTTAACAAAAATAATTTAGAAATTATTTTTAAGTTTCAAAAAATCTTTAAAATTTGTACCAAATATGAAACATGAATATTTGAACCAATAGAAAAATAAAAATATTTCTATTTTAACCGAAATAAATATTTTTGAATAATAATAATCAATTTCAAAATTAAATTATTAAAAAATAGAATTTGTCATCTAAAAATATTGCTGATATTTCTAAATATTTAAAATATAACCATCTTTAGACGAAAAAGTAAGTTTTTCAAAATTAATCTTTAAACAATTTTAAAATATAAAATTTATTTTTTTGACAAAAAATTCATAAAAAATTAATTACTAAGTAGAAAATTTCAAAAAAAATTATACTAACAGCTAATCCATTTGTGCATCACAAAAAAAAATTCAACAGAAAATATGAACAACAAATTTATGAAATAATTAATTTTACTAACAAAGTTAAAATAAAATAAAATTAATATTTAAGCATGCAAATAAAATAAATTTACTAGTTTAAAACATATTTAGAAATTCAAACTAAATTTTTACCTACTTATTTTATCATAAATTTTTATAGAATATAATTTCTAAGAATTTTTGTAATTTAGCTCTTATAGTTTTTTAGATACCAATTAAACCCTTTATAATTTCTAAAATTTAAAATGGGTAAAGAATTGGAGCATGCATAATCATTTTTCAATAAGTCTATTTGATCTTTTAATTTTGAATTTTTCATTTGAATTTTATCAAAATATTCTAACGGACATACTTTAACTAAATTTATTTTTAACTCATTGTTGTATTTTTGCAAATTCACACAATTAGTTCATAATTTACATAAAGATTTAGATAGCATTTTTATTACTTCATAAAACTGATTAGGAGATAAGAGTCGTACCTCATTTATCATGCCAAACTTGTAATTCAAATTTCTGCCTTCATCGATGTTCATCTCAAATGAGGTTTTGTCATTTTCTTCATCATGGTGACTTGCCATTAGCGCAAGTCTGACTTAATATTCGACTTCAGATTTTGATGATGTTTCATCCCGTGTAACTTTTAGGTTCTTGTGATTTGATCGTCTTGGCCCTTTCTCTTTATCATTTCCAATGCTTTTCAATTTTGGGCAGTTGTCTTTTACATGTCCTTCATCGCAATTGTAGCACCTTATTTTCCTTTTATCTCGAAGAGGTTTCTTGGCTTGCGACTTGTTAAAATTGATAGATTTAAAGAACTTTGAAATTTTCTTACCATGTATGCTCTTTCATCTTCGTCGAGGGATGTGTCAGAATCTAGTTTGTCCTTCTTGGCTTTCAGCACTAGATTCTGACTTGGCTTCTTTTCTTTTCTTAAACCTGCACATCTAGACTCGTGATATTCCAAAATTGAAAATAATTCTTCTAAATTACTTACCCCAAGTTTTTTGAGATGTAGTAGGCATCTACTATTGATGCCCACTCTTGAGTTCTTAGAAAGACATTAGGAGCATATCAGATTAAGTCCCAATTTGTTATCATTTCTTCGAGATTCGTCAGTTCGGTGATTAGTACCTTGATCTTTGTAGTTGGGCTACGTTTCTCCCTTTTTCCATTCAGAGGTTCGACAGTTGATTTCTAAGCAAGTTCCATCTTGCTAGCTCAGCCTCCGATGTCTCTTCGTGAATTTCCAGGAATTTCTCCTAGAGTACCTTGGTAGAGTCGTAAGCACCAATTCGGTTGACTTCTTATGGTGATAGAACATTCAGCAGATGAAATTCTGCCTTGTCCATTTGCCATAAAGTTGGCCTCCTCCTTTTTGCTCCATAAGTGTTCTTCCTTTTAGCTCTGTGTTGATCTATAGGTGCTACAAACCACATTTGATTGTTAGTAAAATTTCAAAATCTATTTTAAAGAATATCTCTATCTTATTTTTCCAAATCATGAAATTTCCCTCAAATGTCGGTGGATGAATGCTTAATTTGGTCATCTTTCATTGCTTCAGTTAGCGGTTAGTCCTTCTAAAGCGAACCTTACTCTGACACCAATTGTAAGTCCTAATAAGCTGGCTAAAGGGGGGTAAATAACCTGGAATAAAAAATTATTTTCTCTTCCTATTTGAACTTAGCAAGGACAAACACATAGTTAAATGAAACTAAATAACATAAAAAAAATTAAGAGACTCAAAATATTTACTTGGTTACAACTAGGGAGGTTGTTAATCTAAGATAGTTGAAAAGCTCCACTAGAAGATCTCCTTTAACAAAGACATAGTAGCCTCTTACAAACATTAAAAGCATAGACTTAAAAATAGAAAAGAATTTGAGTACGGAGTGTGTTATATTTAATCTTTGAGTACCAGAGTTCTATTTATAGCTCACTGTCGCAACTAGTTGTTTGTTGACGTGGCACCTCCCAGACGCCTGGACCTGAGCTGGGCGCTTGGACGTGGTCGACTCGATCCACTTTGCAATGACTTCTTTCCAATGGATCTTCGCATCATAGGTGCTTGGACCCGGTCTGGGTGCCTGAAGTCAGTTGACATGTACTCCGGTGCAATGACTCACTGATCTGGCTAAGACTGCTCCAAGCACCTATACCTAGTATAGGAGCTTGGAGTCCGGACTCCTAGACCTGGCCCAAGTGCTTGGACTTGGTCAACTTCTAGGTTGACTAATTTTCTATCTGGTTGCTTGGGTGATACTCCGACCGTCTAGAGTTGAGCTTATCCAAACCCAACTCCAACCTTCTTATCGATCAGTCTTCCTCATCAGCTTCTCATCCTTCAGGCCAACTCCCTGGGAGGGTGCCTAGCCAGGCACCCTGGCAGTCCAGGCACTCGGATGGCCAAAATTTAATCAGCACACTGAGCTGGAGTGCGACGACTTGCCGACCCACATTAATGGTCTAAGAGCTCGAAGGGGGTTTGAGCGCCCAGACGTAGATAAACTTCAGGAATGAAATTTCAACGAGAGCTCACCATGTTAGCATAGTCCAGGCTCCTAGGAGGGGATCCAAGTGCCCGGACGAGGCTATAAAAGGAGACTTCGACCAGTAGCTTCATAACATCATTCCAAGCATCTTACGCTTCTACGCATAGCTATGATAAAATCTCTACAATGCCTGAAAGCTGCTTCGACAATGACTACACTAAAGATTTGATTTTCTAAGTCATCGATATTGTTTTTATTTAAGTTACTTGTACTCAAATTGCAATCATTCTTCTAACTTTTCGATTGATTAGTATTTTCCCACCGAAAATGTCACGCCCTGAGGATAAATTTGTCCAACAAAAATCGGACAGCACTTCCCCTATAACAGTGACAATTGTTTCCTGGGTACATAGCTGCCACACATGTATACATAATAATAAAACCTCATCCCATACTGTTAGGATGTATACTAAAATCCTAGCTTTTTGTATAAATATTTATTTTGAAATAAGAATCACATTGGTCAAATATCTACATTTATATGCTAAATGTAGTTGTTCATTTAATTTATATTAAAGATAACATGGTGTGTGGTGTCACACAGAAGATCATGTTATCAGTTTCTTATAAATTATAAATAGTTGCTCACAACCAAGATGGAATGGGACAAACCATTGGAATGGTTGTAGTGTAATTTGGTATTAGTTTATCTTGACTATAAAATTGCACTAGTACACTATGTGTGTATTGAGCAGGACCATTTGAGGTAGTTCTTTTTATACTGACTAAATGAAAGAATAAAACCTCAGTTATTATGGATGTGCGTACTCTTAATCCTGATATAATAACAAACACATATACTTAGTATTTATTTCTTTAACTTATCAAAAGGTGAGATTTAGTTTGTTAAATCAATAGGTCCAATAAGTTGGGAAATGATATTATTTATATGGTGTGTTGTTGATTATAAAAGGAAACTGTGTCCTAGTGATCTAGGTTGATGGTGTCCCCAGGCGAAACTCATAAGGATTACCATGTAAATCCTGTAGGTGGACTTTGTCTAACATGACAATGAAGTTGAGTGGTACTACTCTTGAAACTAGATATTAATTAAGTGAGTTGTCAGTAACTTATTTAATTAATGGGCATTCGATATCTTAAACACAGGGAGATTAGCGCACTCATGATAATAAGGAGCCCATATTGTAATATGAGATTGGTGTGGTAGTTCAATAATAACTCTTTAGTGGTATGAGTTATTATTGATGAACTTGAGTTGGGTGTTCGGGGCGAACAAAGGAAGCTCAAGCTCATCGGGAGACCAAAATATATTCCTCCTCTCGGTCCCTGTTGTAGCCTCTTATTTATAAGGCTTTTTATCCACCCAAAGCTTAGCCTCTTACACAAGCTTAGGGGATGACCAAGCCAAGCTTGAAGTCTAAGCTTAGTGGCCGGCCAAGCCAAGCTTGGAGCCCAAGACTAGGGTCGGCCAAGCCATGCTTGATGACCAAGCATGGGGCCGACCATGATAAAAAGAGAAAAGGATATTTTATTAAAAATAAATTTTTGATAAAATCTTTCCTTTTATAGCCATTCATGAAGGGATTTAAAAGAGAAATTTTATTTTTAAAATTTCCTTTTATGGACATCCACATGGTTTTAAAAGTGAGTTTTAAATTTTTAAAATCTTTCCTTTTATAGCTTTCTACAAAGGATTAAAGAAAGATTTTAATCTTTCCTTATTTATAGTTGTCTATAATGTTTAAAAGAGAGATTTTAATTTTTGATAAAACTTTCCTTTTTGTAACCATGATTTAAAAGGAGAAGTTTTAATTAATCTTTCCTTTTTTTGTAGTTGTCTACATGTTTTAAAAGAGAGAGATTAATTTTAAAACTTTCCTTTATTGCCATGTACAATAGGAAATTTAGAAAAGAGAAATTTTAATTGTTGTTAAAATTTCCTTTTTTAAGGGGAGTCACAAATAAGGAAGTTTTAATTATGTTTAAAACTTTCTTTTTTTGCCATGACCAAGGATTATAAAAGAGAAGGAGAGGGTGCCTCATGAGACACACAACCCTATTCTCTCCTCTCTTTTCCTTGGTGTGGCCGACCCTTCCTCCCTCTCTCTTCTCTCTTCCTTAGGCCGGCGGCACACCATCCTTTCTTCTCTTCCTTTCTTCTTTCTAAGGTCGGCACTCATCTCTCCTTGGTGGATGAAACTTGAAAGAATTGGAGAAGACTCTATCTTGGTAGACGGTTTCTTGGAGAGGAAGAAGAAGAGAGAAAGTTTCCTATTTTGGCATCCCTTGGTGGCTCAAGAGTCTTGGAGGAAAAGAAGGAACTTGGATGGATTTCATTTTGGTAGATCGTCACCCACACAACGTCCAAGAGGAGGAGAGGAATACAACAGAAGATCAAGAGGTCTATAAGCTACAAAAAAAGGTATAACTAGTTATTTGTTTCCGCATCATAACTAGTTCATGTTCTTTGTATAGATCTTGAAAAACTAAACACAAGAGGCTATCTATTTTATGCTATCATTTTTGTTATCAATTTTGTGTTTCGATATTGTGCTTCTATTGAGGTCTCTGTAGTTAAACCTAGTTTACTATAAGAAGTTAAAATATCTGATTTTTTTGAAAGGCTTTGTCTAGGAAGTGGTGGATGATCCTATACCCAAGAGGGCCTAGTGCCTCGCCATGTTTAACCTAGAAGTCAATCTTTGAAATAGATATTTAATCAACTTCTGTAATATGGTTTAACTTAGGAAGATCACATTAGTTAAACTTGGAGTAAAAATGTTAAGTATCATTTCCAATCCAAGTTTAACTTCTGAAGAGCAACTTGGATTAATAATGTTAAACATCGTTTGTAATCCAAGTTTAACTTCAGTAGAGCACATGGGTAGCTAGGTTAAGTTCTGTGCTTGTACAAATTTTTGTACAAGGGAACTAGAACGGAATCCAGGTGTAGCATACAAAATTCACGGTGTTTGAGGTGTTGGTGAATTTTAATAATATTGTTTGAGGAATCAATATTATTTTAAATTCTAAGGTTTTGACCAAATATTTGATCAAAGACAGACCAACTATTAATTTTATTTGTCATAAAGTTAGGTTGACAAGATAATAAAATAATGAGTAAAATCTGTTGGAACCCCAAGGTTGTTTTGGTGAGAACAACAAGCTAAGTTAGGTCCTGTGTGTATTTAACCTTGTGTCTAAGTGTGCAGGAGCTTAGGAGCACAGGTACTCGAGCGGAAGACGCAGCTAGCGAGAAGGATGGCACGCGGTGCGTCTGAGGGACGAGGTGCTGCGGAAGAGTACACCGGCGGACGAGAAGGAAGCGCACGCGGTGGTTCCGAGGGACGAAAGCCGGAGCGGAAGATTGCTCGGGGAGCAAGAGACGCAGCTAGCGCGAAGGTCGGCACGGGGTGCGACTGAGGGACGAAGACTGCAAATGAGTACGCTGGTGGACGAGAAGGAACACGCGGCAATTCCGAGGGACGAGAAGCCGGAGGGAAGCACGCTCGAGAAGGCCGGAACATGGGTTCGGGTGAGCCCCATTCCAGAAGGCCGAGATCACCCAAGCAAACGGAGCTGGAGCGAACAGACCCGGACCGAGATGAGCTGGATCGAGACGAGCTGAACCGGAGTCGAAAAGTCAACTTATGTTGACCTTAGGGCTCCGGGCGCCCGGAACCGACCGGGGCGCCCGGAACCCTTCTGGGCGCCCGAAATCGACTTTTCAACAGGATCGAGTTTTGACTCGATCAGACCGTTGGAGGATAAAATTTATCCCCCCAGGGCGCCCGGAACCCTTCCAGGCGCCCGGACCAAGACTATAAATATAGCCTTGGTCCAGAAGCTTAATTAGAACTCACTGATTGTAAATCCAGTGCTTGCACACTCTCTTTTAGTCTAAGCTTCTGTTTTCTGCACTTCAACGCTGTACTAGGCTTCTCCGCCCGAAGGAGTTTTATTGAGCTTAATCTTCCTTGGATTAACAACCACATCGGTTGTAACCAAGTAAATCTTTTGTGCCTCGCTTTTCTTTATGCTTTTAATTTATCTGCTTAACTTAATTATGCAAGTGTTAGCCTAAAGAGTTCAAGGAGGGTTTGTTTTCTTTTTTTGTGTTAGCAGGATATCCAACAACCCCCTCCTAGCCGGCCCAACGGTCCTACAAAATCTTCTCTTACAAATGTTTGAATTTGTATACGTTCACACTAACGTGTCATACAAAATTCACGGTGTTTTGAGGTGTTGGTAAATGATATTGAGGAATCAATATTATTTTAAGGTCTTGACCAAATATTTTGTGATTCTTAGGATTTCAAATGTTTTTCAATCCCCTAGCTATTATATTAGAGAATACACTTACAAGTCCTAATTATATTGATTGGAAACAAAAAATAGACTGTCTTCACAAAATTGAGAATAATAAATGTGTATCCTATTCATTAGTTGTTTAAACATGTTTAGTGGTACCTGGTGAGTAGATACGGGAGCCATTGATTATGTCTGCAATACATTGCAGGGGTTCCAGGAAACCCGCCAACTACATGAAGGGGAAATCACCGTCTACATGGGCAATGCTACAAAAGTAGCGGTCGTTGCAGTGAGAGATGTTTATTTGTCATTTGATAGGAATAAAACATTGATTTTAAGAAATTATCTTTATGTACCAAGTTTTAGAAAGAACTTGGTTTCAGTTTCTAAATTGTTTAAGGATGGATATTCTATTTCTTTTAATGACAAAGTGGTTATCAAGAAAAATAGGAAGATTATCTGTTTTGATACATTGGTTGGCAATTTGAAAACTCTAAATCAATAACTCCCACTATGCAACAAAAGGAAATTAATAACACATCTTCTAATTCTAATAAGAGAAAGTAGCCTTCGGAAATGAACCAAACATATTTTTGGCGAGTACCTCTTAGGAGAGTTTAGGCGTTACTTATTAGAGACCGGGATTCAATCCCAACTGTCTGCACCTGGTACACCCCAACAGAATGGTGTGGAAGAATGAAGGAATAGGACTCTTATGGAAATGGTTAGATCAATGATGAGTTATTCAGAATTACCAAATTCATTTTGGGGATATGTTCTGGAAATGACAGTGTACATTTTGAACATGGTACTATCTAAGTCAGTACCCTCTACTCCCAAAGAATTGTGGAATGGGCATAAGCCTAGTCTGAAGCATATTCGGATTTGGAGTAGTCCAGCACATGTGCCGAAGGGAGACACTGATAAGTTAGAATCACAAACAGAAGTTCGCTTGTTTGTGGGGTATTCTAAAAGAATGAAAGGTGGTTTATTTTATAGTCCTAAAGATCAGAAGGTCATTATTAGCACCAATGCCCGATTTTTAAGAAGACTATATAATGAACCACAAGCCCATAAGTAAAATTGTTCTTGAGGAAATAAGAGAGAACACATCTAATCTAGTACCAACAGTACAAGATGAGATACCAAAAGAAACTGTAACACGTGTCACAAATGATGCACAATTACAGACAGTGTCTAGTTGTAGTGGGAGGGTTGTTAGGCAACCTGAAAGATTCATGTTTTGGGAGAGTCTTCAGACTTGATCCCCGGTGAACATGAACCTAATCCCCGGACATATAATGAAGCACTCCAAGATAAAGATGTAGCATCTTTGCAAAGAGCAATGAATACAGAAATAGAATCTATGTATTCTAATAAAGTCTGGGAGCTTGTAGAACCACCAAATGGTGTAAAAGTCATTAGATATAAATGGGTCTACAAAAAGAAAAAGAGAGACAAATGGGAAGGTGGAAACTTTTAAATCAAGGCTTGTTGCGAAGGGGTCTACTCAGAAAGAGGGAATCGATTATGAGGAAAGCTTTTTTGCCAGTAGTCATGCTTAAGTCTATCCGGACTCTTTTATCAATTACCGCTCATATGGATTATGAGGTTTGGCAAATGGATGTTAAGACAGCTTTCCTTAATGGAAGTCTTGAAGAAAACATCCATATGGAGCAACCAGAGGGATTCATTGCAAAGGGCAAAGAGCATCTCGTATGTAAGCTCAATCGGTCTATTTATGGACTAGAGCAAGCTTCAAGATCTTGGAACATCCAGTTTAATGAAGTTATCCAGTCTTATAGATTCATTCAGTGACCAGATGAGTCTTGTGTATACAAGAAGAGTGATGGAAACATAGTGGTATTTCTTGTACTATACGTAGATGATATTTTGCTCATTGGCAACAATGTCAAAGTGTTGTCAGACGTAAGGGTATGGTTGTCCAAGCAGTTTGATATGAAGGACTTGGGAGAATGTGGACATATTCTTGGGATCAAAGTAATAAGGGATCACAATAAAAAGAATGTTGTCCTTATCCCAAGCTTCATACATCAATACTATCCTAGCTCGTTTTAGTATGTAAAACTCCAAGAAAGGTTTTCTACCTTTTCAGCATGGAGTACCCTTATCTAAAGAGATGTCTCCTCAGACATCAAAGGAGAAATAGGAGGTGAAGGCGGTTCCTTATACTTCGGCTGTAGGAAGCCTAATGTATGCAATGATATGTACAAGACTAGATATCTATTTTGCCGTGGGCATGGTTAGCAGATATTAAAGTCACCCGGGACCGGGACACTAGATTGTCGTAAAGCATATATTAAAGCACCTGAGAAGGACTAGACATTATATGCTAGTTTACAAGGTAGATGATTTGCTCCCTGTGGGTTACACAGATTCAGACTAATAGGGACAATAGTAATTTGACCTCAGGGTTTTGTGTTTACTTTGGGAGGTGGAGTCATAACATGGAGGAGTGTTAAGCAGAAATGCGTTTCGGATTCCACCATGGAAGTTGAGTATGTGGCAGCCTCTGAGTCAACCAAAGAAGTTGTATGACTTAGAAACTTCACAATGGACTTAGATGTGATTCCTGGTATGCCCAAAAATTATTACAATTTATTGTGATAATAGTGGTGCAGTAGCAAACTCGAAGGAACCAAGAGCTCATAAGGCAAGTAAACACATTAAGTGCAAGTACCACCCGATACGAGACATTGTAAAACGAGGAGAAATTGTTGTCACCAAGATTGCATCAGATGATAACCTGACAGATCCTTTCACTAAGGCCCTTCCGGCGAAAGCTTTTGATGAGCATGTTGAGGGGATGAGAATCAGATGTATGGCAGCATAGTCTTTTAGTATAAGTGGGAGATTGTTAGGATGTATACTAAAAGCCTAGCTTTTTGTATAAATATTTATTTTGAAATAAGAATTACATTGGTCAAATGTCTACATTTATATGTTAAATGTAGTTGTTCATTTAATTTACATTGAAGATAACATGGTATGTGGTGTCACACAGAAGATCATATTATCAGTTCCTTATAAATTATAAATAGTTGCTCACAACCAAGATGGAATAGGACAAACCATTGGAATGGTTGTAGTGTAATTTGGTATTAGTTTCTCTTGACTATAAAATTACACTAGTACACTATGTGTGTATTAAGCAGGACCATTTGAGGTAATTCTTTTTATACTGACTTAATAAAAGAACAAAACCTCAGTTATTATGGATGTGCGTACTCTTAATCTCAATATAATAACAAGCATGTATACTTAGTATTTATTTCTTTAACTTATCAAAGGGTGAGATTTAGTTCGTTAAATCAATAGGCCCGATAAGTTGGGAAATGATATTATTTATATGGTGTGTTGTTGATTATAAAAGGAAACTGTGTCCTAGTGATCTAGGTTGATGATGTCCCCAGGAGGAACTCATAAGGATTGTCTTGTAAACCCTGCAGGTGGACTTTGTCCGACATGACAATGAAGTTGAGTGGTACTACTCTTGAAGCTAGATATTAATTAAGTGAGTTGTCAGTAACTCATTTAATTAATGGACATTCGATATCTTAAACACAGGGATATTAGCGCTCTCATGATAAGAAGGAGCTCATATTGTAATATGGGATTGGTGCGGTAATGTAATAATAACTCTTTAGTGGTATGAGTTATTATTGATGAACTTGAGTTGGGTGTTCGGGCGAACACGGGAAGCTCAAGCTCATCGGGAGACCAAAACCAATTTTTCCTCTCGGTCCTTGTTGTAGCCTCTTATTTATAAGGCTTTTTATCCACCCAAAGCTCAGCCTCTTACACAAGCTTAGGGGGCGGCCAAGCCAAGTTTGAAGTCCAAGCTTAGTGGTCGGGCAAGCCAAGCTTGGAGCCCAAGACTAGGGTCGGCCAAGCCATGCTTGATGACAAAGCATGGGGCCGACCATGATAAGAAGAGAAAAGGATATTTTATTAAAAATAAATTTTTGATAAAATCTTTCATTTTATAGCCATTCATGAAGGGATTTAAAAGAGAAATTTTATTTTTAAAATTTCCTTTTATAGACATCCACATGGTTTTAAAAGTGAGTTTTAAAATTTTAAAATCTTTCCTTTTATATCTTTCTACAAAGGATTAAAGAAATATTTTAATCTTTCCTTATTTGTAGTTGTCTATAATATTTAAAAGAGAAATTTTAATTTTTGATAAAACTTTTCTTTTTGTAACCATGATTTAAAAGGAGAAGTTTTAATTAATCTTTCCTTTTTTGTAGTTGTCTACATGTTTTAAAAGAGAGAGATTAATTTTAAATATTTCCTTTATTGCCATGTACAATAGGAAATTTAGAAAAGAGAGATTTTAATTGTTGTTAAAATTTTCTTTTTTTAACGGGAGGTCACAAATAAGGATATTTTAATTATGTTTAAAACTTTCCTTTTTTGCCATGACCAAGGATTATAAAAGAGAAGGAGAGGGTGCCTCATGAGACACACAACCCTATTCTCTCCTCTCTTTTCCTTGGTGTGGCCAGCCCTTCCTCCCTCTCTCTTCTCTCTTCCTTAGGCCGGCGGCACACCATCCTTTCTTCTCTTCCTTTCTTCTTTCTAAGGTCGGCATTCATCTCTCCTTGGTGGCCGAAACTTGAAAGAATTGGAGAAGACTCTATCTTGATAGACGGTTACTTGGAGAGGAAGAAGAAGAGAGAAAGTTTCCTATTTTGGCATCCCTTGGTGGCTCAAGAGTCTTGGAGGAAAATAAGGAGCTTGGGTGGATTTCATCTTGGTAGATCGTCGCCCACACGACGTCCAAGAGGAGGAGAGGAATACAACAGAAGATCAAGAGGTCTATAAGCTACAAAGAAATGTATAACTAGTTATTTGTTTCCGCATCATAACTAGTTCATGATCTTTGTATAGATCTTGAAAAACTAAACACAATAGGCTATCGATTTTATGCTATCATTTTTGTTATCGATTTTGTGTTTTGATTTCATGTTTCGATATTGTGATTCTATTGAGGTCTCTGTAGTTAAACCTAGTTTACTGTAAGAAGTTAAATATCCTATTTCTTTTAAAGACTTTGTCTAGGAAATGGTGGATGATCCCATACCTAAGAAGGCCTAGTGCCTCGCCATGTTTAACCTGGAAGCCAATCTGTGAAATAGATATTTAATCAACATCTGTAATATGGTTTAACTTAGGAAGATCACATCAGTTAAACTTGGAGTAAAAATGTTAAGTATCATTTCCAATCCAAGTTTAACTTCTGAAGAGCAACTTGGATTAATAATGTTAAGCATCGTTTGTAATCCAAATTTAATTTCAGTAGAGCACATGGGTAGCTAGGTTAAGTTCTGTGCTTGTATAAATTTTTGTACAGGGGAACTAGAACGGAATCCAGGTGTAGCAACCAACACACACAACTAAGAATGAACAATCATAACAGAAAACAAAAAGGACACTCACATAATCCAACATAAAATATATAAAAAAAATAGGAACATTCTTGCATGTGTGCATGTCTAACAAATAACATACTTTATTTATAAACCAACCAAGTAGAGCCACTATGAAAGTGAAAACAAAATTGGTTTTCAAAACAAACTCTCAAGCCAATTTCGAATACCAGAAAGTCAGTGTTATGACTACGAAAATAAGCCAAAGATATCTCGAACAACGTGGGACCGACAACCAGGACCTCCAAGCGACGTGTCTTTTATTTCCTACCTGCTAACGTAAAATATAAAAGAAAACAAAGGGAAAGTAAAGATACTTCATGGGTATAGGATAGATAGTGCATAATACTGAAAGATAAAGGAGCAGTCTCAAGTATACCACTTACTACAAAAGTAAGAATATCGACATAAAATCTACTGAACAACCCATAACCAACAACATAATCCTTCACTAAACTTCTCTACCAGGTATAGACAATATATCAGGAGTTCATATAGTACCTCCAAACCCTACATAAAATAAACATATAACAAGTCATGACTGCATGTAACAACATGCTACCACGAATGGTTCTCATGGGCAGTTAGAATATCTACTATCTGCGGGTGACAATGCACACTACCACCATCTAGTCTAGTAGGCAGATAGAATGAGGTAGCTATCTAGCTCCTTGGCTATTGACTATGGGCGACAATATATGCTACCACCAACTAGTCCTGTGGACAATCAAAGCACATAAATGTCACTATCCACGAGCAACAATACACGCTACCACTATCTGGTCTAGTGAGCAGACAAGATGTGTAGCTAACTAGCTACGAACTGCGGGTGATAATACACGCTACCACTATCTGGTCTAGTGGGTAGTCTAAAGGTTAATATATACACAACAATAATGACCAAACCAGTTGAAATAATCACAACCAAGGGTAAAGCTCTACAAGCTACACTATGATATTTCAAACCTAACAACATAAGTATAAATAGCAATAACTATCATGGATAACAATGAGAATGCATAAATATCAAATAGACTAAATGTAAGGATAAGTAATAAAGTATCAAGCTCGGAAATTGATCAAGAGTAGAGTTAAAGTAAGCAAAATATATATATATACTACCACAATAATAAAATAAATCATGCACCAAGTACAAAAGTCTAAATGAGAAACAAGAGGGAACCTCTTACCTCAAATGTAAGACTTCCGTGTGTATATATATATATATATATATATATACATTTATTTATTTATTAACCTCCTTAAGTATTTTAAATTTTAAATCTCTTTCAACTAGTTATCTTAAACATTATATATATAAAATATTTATTAGCCGGTTATCTAATATTTTCTCCTACTAATAAAAATTTGGTTCTCAAATTTTATACTTAAAGGGTAACATCAAGGTATCTTCTAGAATGTGTAGATCAAGGATACACTTCTATATTATAATATGACCATGGTTACATGATCTAGCTAAAACTAAGTGGTACTAACTACATGCACTTCTTCATTCTAGTATCTCATATACCTACTATTAAAGTATGACCACCAAAGTTTAAGGAATAACCCTTGTCTATCAATATATAGTAATAAGAATATAATAAACTGAATTAGTACCTTAATGGCCAGAACCTCCAGCTCATTATATCTCCTCCCGTGTCCTGGAGTAGGCTTGTCCAACTTCTTCATTTGATTGTTGGGTCTCCGGAGGCACATTTGGTTGCTTCCACTCTTGCTGAGGTTGACTCGGAAGGATCAAAGAAAATGAATGAGATTGAGGTGGGACCATCAGATACAACTGTGGTGGAGGAGGTAAATACTGCTGCGATGGATATGCCTTGTCATGCCCCAGGCGAATCCCTGCCAGAGGAAATTTTGATAGCATCTCCTCTGTACGGGTGAAAATCTGGGACCTAACTACATAGCCCTCAGGGCTCACAATCATCAGCCAACACGTCTAGAACATATACCATACAATAATAAAATAATCCACGTAGTTAATAATAAATCAGCCTTCGGCTGACTACACAACCACACAGTTTATTATAATACCTACTCCACTACAATGAGGAAAAACACAACACAAAGGAAAACCTTCGCAGCGGAAAACATGGGCATCATAATCGAAGCACGATACAAACATCCATAAGTGCAAGAACTACACATCATAAGTAATAATCATGGAGTACAGTCTCCTGATCAAAAATAGGAAATGTGAATACTGAACAAGCAAAGAAGTTGTACTCACTTGGGCCTCTTATTCTGACATAAAGGTCGTCAGACCAAATCCATCATATCTCCCGTATACATGTCAATCATATGCAATCGCAGAAATGCAGCACCCAATATGCAGCAATCACAAGCAATAAATGTAATCCATGCATATGATGCAAATGACATGGTCACCCCTGACGCCAGTCAGCCATCTCACACACGATGGTGAGACCGAGTGGGTAGAGCTATGACAACTATGCACTCTGCCATCACTACTCCTGAGTGATCGAATGGACAGGATGCTGTCGGAGTACACCTATCCTCCTACCCCAAATATAGTGGGGGAGCCTAAGCTCTCATCTCCCTATATCATAGTCAAGGGGAGGGATCCCTGCCCGCTATATGCTGCAGTCATCGCTACCCATGAGTGGACCAGCGGAGCCCTGATAGAGCAAACTACATACACCCTGTTTGATGTACCACTAACCCATGAGTGGTTGTATGTGCAGATCATGTAATTGGCGATATGCTCAATAACAATAGAGCTGACAATCGCTCAGCATGCAATCATGTAAGATGGTGCATGACACTACAGCATGTAAATCCTGACACCTCCATAATATATACCAAAAGGTAAAGAAATCCAACAAGGAGCTAAGTATCATGAAACTAGGTACACATGTCAGATATGTCTAGTAACTAATCCTGTACACAGTAAAGTAATGTATGTCACTATTTATATGATCATAAGTACACATGGCAAGAACAAAAGAATATAAGTCTAAATGCATAACAGATAATAACAAACAAAGGCATACTATAGGTATCAAGTAGTGACATACCAATGGTAGCTAAACACACAACCATTACTACTAGCTATAAATTACCACACATATCATAATGACAATATTGAAAAAGATAAGTCAAAGGTACCCGCCTAAAAAAGAAGATCGTATCAAACCAATCCGACGTCGAGACGCTCGTCTCGAATCCGAGTCCTACATCAATCAATATATATATTTTATTTAGCTAAATTCATATGAATTAAATAGCTAAATAAAATCTCCAAAACTAGTTAGGGAAACCCCTAATCAATATAATCATTAACCCTAACTATTGATTAACCCACTAACTATAATCCGTTGGTCAACTAAAGTTAGCTCCATTAACCCTAATCATTTCACTATTCAATTAGATTTAAATCTATACATAAATCAACCTAAACTCACCCAAATATGAATCTATCATCTAACCATGAAATCCAATTCATACTTAATTCAATACATTTACCTCAATTAACAGTTCTTGCTAACACTATTAGCAATTCCAGATCCACAGGCACAACTACACTTGCTAGAAACCACTTACATTGATCGGATCAAGAAGAGAGATCAAGAAATCAATAAGACAATCTATTAACAACTTAATTCCAGTAATAACTATTCACATTACTGATGTGCGTAGGTTATATACACTTTTATGCATGTCTTGACGCACATCTACTTGTATTTCATTGGCATAATCTATGTTTATTACACCCTATTTCATTGTAATGTCATACTTCCATTATATTATGTTTGAAGATCTATTCTTTGCTTGTTTTGATTGATAGGATGCTATTTGGAGCAAAAATGGAGCTAAAACGCACATAGGAGCAACTCCGGAAGAATTCATGCTTGGGTCGTGTATGCCACACGGCCATGTGGCCATATCATGCCTTGGCCGTGCCAAATGGCATGGTCGTTCTCTAGCACCAGATGTAAAGAAGGCCACGGCCGTGTGTCCCACACGGCCGTGCTAAGCTTCCCGTGGCCAAGCAACACACGGCCGTGCCAAGTTTCCAGAGGAGAGAAAGGCCATGACCGTGTGAATCCACACGGCCGTGTGTCCTCGGCAGAGAAGAAAAATGCCATGGCAGTGTGTGCCACACGGCTATGTGACTCAACCAGAGAAGAAGTCGTGTGAGGCCGTGTGGATCTCACACGGTCGTGTGACGAAGAACATGGGTCGTGCCATGCCAAAACAGAGCTGTGCTGAATTCTGGGCAGATTGCAGACTATTCGTAAAACGGCTATAACTTTGCGCTCGGTTGGAGTTTTTGGATGATCTTTATACTGAAACGTAGCAGACTTCAAGATCTACAACTTTTCTTCAGGTCCAATAGAGAGGGAGACTTTTCTTACCGTTCTAAATGGCACGGCCGTGCCTCCCAACCGTGGGTTCAACTGGACCTCCACCCAGACTGCAGACCAAACTTTGAACCACCATAAATTTCGGCTCGGTTGGATCCAGGGCTCAATCCAAGTATCAGATTGAAGATAATTTCAAGAGATACAACTTTGGTTCAGGGTGAATCATGAAAAAACCTGGTCTAGTGGGTGAAAAACTTGATTTACCGGATCCCTATTTTCCTAGTTTTCCTGGGCAGTTTGGAGGAGGTATAAAAGGGTCAAGATCTTCATTCTTTGACTCATCTTGGGAGATCTTGGATCTTGGATCTGGGACTTCGTCCCTCTCCTTAGGGGAAGGGTTCTCCCCTTACGGGGAAACCCTAGAGCTCCATTCTCCTCCATCCCTTGGCGATCCATCCATCTCCGGAGCAAGGAGGCATCCCCAAGACATCGGAATCATCGGCAAGCATCTCTTCTTCCCCTTCTTCTCAAATCTAGGATTGTAAGTATGTTTATCTTTATGTTTTGGGGTTGTTCTTTCTTAGCAATGGAGTAGATCTCTAGATCTAGGATATAGGAAGTACTTGTGATGTGATGATGATGTAAAACTATGTAGATTTATCATGTTTTCTATTCAATGACTTGTTGATGCCTTGTTCATGTTTGATGTAATGTGTGTGTGAATCTTGTTTATATCTTTTGCATGTTTTATCAAATGTTTGTGTAGAATTGTTAATACCATAGGGAAAATATCCTAGATCGATTATCTGAGGGGCCTTTGTGATAGGAACATGCCCGTGTAAGGACGATTTAGGGTATCACCTTGAAAGGAGAAGCAAATCTCCACAAGGAAGTAGGGGATCGGGCATAATCACTATTTATATTTCTATGTTATTGAGTGCTAGTGTGTTTCTATGTTGATTATCCGAGGGACGCATGTGACAGGCAAGCTCGTGTAAGGACAACATAGGAATCATTCCCATTTAGTAGCATAGGACATGGAGTAGGAGATCATGCCGACTTATCCATTGCAAGGGAGAGTCGGTAATGAATCTAACTTCCTACAAGAGTATGAACATAGAGAATATGAACTAATAAATCTATGTAACATCACCTAGCATTACAAGGAAACCGAAATCCTAGAATCTATCATCCACCATCCTCTTGCTCAACCCCTGTCAAGATCTATTCTCTCTCTTTCCTCTTTTTTTTCTTAATTTCTTTCTAATCAATCTTGTGTTTGTCTAGATAATTCGCCGTACAAAGTTAACTAGTGCTTAATCAACAGTCCATGTGGATACAATATCTTTCTTTATTACTGATGATGTAACCGTACACTTACGGTTCGTAACAATTTTTTGGCGCCATTGCCGGGGACTGCGCTATAACATTAGGGATTATCAATTGAGTTAGACTAAACATAACTTTTCTTTTCTTTATATTAGCATAATTGAAACTAATCTTTAGAATTCTATTTTCATTATTTGCATAGCTTTCTAATTCTTGACAATTCTTTTTGTTGCAATTCTAATTCTAATTCTAACTTTGCATTTTTGATTTCTAGCACTCTAATCTAACTTTTCTCTGTTTTCTCTTTTGATCTAGTTTCTTTCTTCTTTTCTTTTGTAAACATATCTTGCAATCTTTAGCATATGAATTATTCTAGACATTTTTCTTTTTCCTTTTATCTTTTCTTTCTTGTTTTTATTATGCACTTTCTTTCTTACAATTTAAATTCTGCATTTTCTTTATTGCTTTTCATATTGCATTTTATTTCTTGTCTTTGATTCTTCATTTTATAATTTTTTTTTGAATATCCATGAGCACTAACATGTCAAACAGGCCCATGAGAAATTTTTCTACACCCTTTTCTACAAGATTTTTATCTCCCATTGTGCAACCTCAAATTGAAGCAGAAAGTTTTCAACTAGTCCCAGAGTTAATTTTTATGTTACAAGGTCACAAATTTGGAGGAGAAGTATCAGAAAGTCATTATCTGCATCTTGAAACATTTTTAGAGATTTGTGATATGGTGAAATGTGAAGGAGTGTCAGTAGATGCAGTTTGATTGATGTCATTTCCTTTTAGTATCAAGGATAAAGCAAGGATTTGGTTATATTCTCTCCATCCTCAAAGCATCACAAGTTGGGAACAATTGGAGAAGCAATTTCTGAATCATTTTTTCCCTCCAAGCAGAACAGTATATATGAGGAATTGCATAACAAATTTTGCTCAGGCATACAGAGAATCATTATTTGAAGCATGGGATAGATTTAAGAGTCTTCAAAGACAGTGTCCTTATCATGGTTTTAAAAAATGGTTGATTTTGCACATATTCTATGGGGGAATTTCTTTCTCAGATAAGAATTTATTGGATTCAACAGCTGGAGGTTCTTTTATGGACAAAAGTGTAGATGAAGCATATATATTAATTGATTAAGTGACATTGAACCTCCAAGAATGGTCGAATATAAGTTGAATGAAATCTCCCTCAAACATTCAAGGAGTGCAAGACATAAATGCTATAGAGCCTGTCAAACAAATTGTAACTCAACCATCTATCAGTTTTGAAAATCACAAGTCGCAGAACGGGGAGTTCAAACATTTAGGGGCAAAGATTGAAAGTATTGTTTCAAATTGGTTTAAAGAAGATCCCCCTCCTTCGCAGACAATATCTAGTGAAAAGTGTGATGATGTTGGGTTGAGAATTGAAAAAAATTATGAAGAACTTATGAAGAAGGACATGTTTAGAATTGAGGAGAAGAACAATAGAAGACCACATGAACTCAGTTCCATTATTCCAGGAGGTTCACAAATGCCACAAGTACCTTTCCCTCAATGATTGATCATACCAACACTAGATAAGCAAGTTGGATCTCCTCGACAAACTAAAAGGGAATATGGGAAATTAGAAGTACCTTTCCCAAGACCTTCACTAAGGGTTCCTTTTCCACAAAGGTTAGTGGGGGTCAGTGAGAACTATGACTTTGAAAAATTCTGTGACACTGGTAAGGTTGAGTGCAGATTTTTGAATTTGTATAAAGATGAAGACTCTTCAGATAAGAATTGTGAAGATAAAGTAGTGGTAAATAAGTTTTCAGATCTATCTCCAAATTTTACAAGGTGTTGTAGTGACATTAAATTTTCAGATGATGAATGTGATGTGGTAGATCAATTTAAAACTGCAAGTGAAGTTATTGATCCTCCCATAGTTGATTCTCCTATTGAGGATATTGATGTGGGTTTGTTTTTTGATGTTTGTGTTGATGATGTTGATATGGAACAATGTGTAGGGAGCTATGTTGTGGAAGCAGCATCTCAAGAATCACCTCCTTTGTCCACACAATCCTTAGATGTTGTAAGAGTTGCAAGGATTGAGCATGTTATGGACCAATGTGTAGGGACTCATGTAGATATGGTTAAGTCTCAAGAATCACCATCTTTGATATCGCCAACACCTGAGCCTGAGCCAGAACCATCATTTGATTCAGAGGAAATCACATCCACATGTTTATAAATATCAGGTATTTCTCAGCAAAGCAAGGTTAGTACTTCTTGTGATCTTTTGTAAAATTTTATAGAGGTACCTATCATTGACTTTGTTGGATATGATTCAGTTTTTATTTTTTATTCTGCTTATCTTAATATGGTTATAGCTCTATCTTATCTAATATGTTTGTGGGAGATTTGTACTTTCTTTGCATGTGTAGATTTCACTTGGGCTAATGATTGGAAGCTCAATCTAAACCGTATTCGACCACCTGAAAAAACTTTTAAGAAGACGAAGATGGAGAGAGTTATACTTTACGTTGTAGCTCCATTGATGAAAACTCTCTCCATAACAAGAACCCCTGTTAGGAGGGTTCTAAAATATCTTACCCTTCCAAGAGCGAGATTTAGATGAATCTAATGAGGTGGTCGAGCTAATGACCTTAAATAAGCGCTTCTTGGGGGGCAACCCAAGTTCATTTTCCTTATTTTATTTTATGTCTTTAGTTCTGAGTTTATAATAAATATGTATCCTCTACTTAATTTTTCTTGTCTATCTTATTATTATAGAATTCAAGTTGTGAAGGAATGTGAGTATTGGATGGAGGAGTATCTTTAAAAACATGAATGTCAACCATTTGGAGCTCATCACTTGGTAACTTCTCTTAAAATCTCCTCCACATTGTTTTTAGTTTTCATTGGGACAATGAAAAGTTTAAGTCTGGGGGATGCATTAGATGCATTTGAATTGCTTTGTTTGTTTTTGCTTATGTCTTGCATTTTGTTTTGATTTCCTGTGGCATTCATCTTGAGAACATCAAACTTCATTTATATGCTTTCTTGTCTTTAAGTGAAAATGTTAGCACGTTCATTATCTAGATTCATGATGTTGTAAATGATGCTAGTAGTATGCTTAATGTACCTCTTTTCTCTATCTTGGGTAGCATGATATAAGCTAAGTATCATATGGAGATGAGTTTTAGTTTTGGCTTGACCTTAAGAATCTTATCTTCACTTCACTATACTTGATGCTTGAATGGTTGATATCATTAAAATAGTCATGATTCATCTTGTTTGTTTAGTACTTGATTTCCATGGTGATTTCTCAAACTTCATTTTGGTTACTGGATGAGGCTCAAATCATGTAAGCTCATTTGGAAGAATCAAAATATCCCAACATTTGTGCTAAAAGTACACTTGTGAAATAAGATTTCCATAATGCAAATACTTATGAAAAAAAAATATGAAAAAAAAGCAAAGAAAAAAAAAGTGAATAAGGGATATAAAAAAAACAGTTGTCGTGAGTGGAATCTAGCTAGTCACTTCTTTGAGACCAAGTTAGGTTACAAGGGAAATGACTGCTTAGCTTCTCTTGAGATTGAGCACGCCTTTGAGACCTTGGGTTGATTGAGAAATATGAACCAATTGTGTGGCAAGTAAGTGTCTATCACTAGTTACTTGTCTATCACCGAAAATATTAGGAATTCAAACCTGATGACGACTTGACTAGGACATAGATTGAAACTTGAAGAGTTTTGAGTTGTTTTTGCACTGTGCACAGGGTACTTATGCTTGAGCCAAACTTAACTTGTTTTCATGATCATGCTTACTAATGAAACCTTTTGATAGAGTTAGGAGAATGCATTAGGGATATAAGAGCATTGTAGAGCATATGAATTTAGATTACAGCATTTTGCTTGAGGACAAGGAAAGGTTTAAGTCTGGGGGTGTGATGTGCGTAGATTGTATACACTTGTTAGCATGTTTTGACGCACATTCACATACTTTGAGCATGCTTGATCTATGCATTTTCGTACTTCCAGCTTTCCTTTTTAGCATATTTACTCTCTTTGTTTGGAGATATGCTTTTTTGCATTTTCTGTATGCAGGAGTCGAATTTGGTGAAGGATGTGTGTTCGAGGACAAATCTGCAAGCAAAGCGATGGAGGAAGCCATGATACCTGAACCCCACACGACCCTGCCATGGGGGTTTGCCCAAGCCGTGTGGAGATGAGAGGCCATGTAGTTGCAGCAATGAAAGGAGATGGCCTGGCTGTGTGAACCTCACATGGTCGTGCCAAGTTTTGAAGCCCAATGAAGCCTAGGCTGTCTACACCACACGACCATGTCAGTTTTCTAGAGACTAGAGAAGCATCGGCCGTGTATGCTACACGGTCGTGTGAGGTTTCCAGTGAGCAAGAGAGTGCTGGTCGTGTGCACCACATGGCCGTGCCAGGTTTCTAGAGGCGAAGGCAGTACAGGCCGTGTAGATCTACACGGCCGTGCAAAGGGGGGCATTGGTAGAGGTGAGCCACGACCGTGTACCTCACATGACCGTGTGAGGTTAGCAGAGAAGAGAATGGAGCAGGCCATGTGAACCTCACACGACCGTGCCTCGGGCCCGTGTGGCGCCCAAACCCCTCTTCTATATAAAGCTTCCTTCCAGATTTGAAAGGGGGTCTTCTCCCCTTTGGGAGAAAGGAAGATTTGGGCGATTCCTTCCATTCTTGAGTGAATTTCTGGGTGATCTAAGGGAAGATCTTCACCGATTCGACTCCAAGATCGAAGGATTGGATCCGAAGACCATTATTCTCCGTAGATAAGTTTTCTTTCTCTCCTTTCTTGGATTTGAGGGATTAGAAATGCTTGTAATCTTTATGTTTTCGGATTTCTTTCTTCGATTTATGGAGTAGATCTCTTGTTCTAGGATGGAGGGAGTATTTGTAAGGATTTCTTGATGTAAACTCTTGTGGATATGCCAATTTCCCATTTCTACGATTTTGTCCTGTTTTGTATCTATTTGATCTTGTGTGGAATGTTGTGATTGTGCCTAATTACCATGCTTGATTGAGAGTTTGGATATCTTATGGATCTTGTAGAGGTAATTCTTCATTCGATTTTCTGAGGGATCTTCGTGACAGGAACATGCCCGTGTAAGGACGTTTGAGGGATTATCTTGAAGGGGAAATTATGTATTTCAAGAGGGTAGGATAGATTTATGCATTAATCTTTATATCTTGATGGGTTGATGAGCGATGGATTCTTATGTTAATTTTTCGAGGGATGCACGTGACAGGCAAGCCCGTGTAAGGACAACATAGATTTATTCTTAATTGATCAATCTAGGTATGAATTTCAGTCCTAGGTCGGTTCTCTATTGCAAGAGAGAGCCGACAACCTTCTACAAATGATGGGCGATTGAGAAAAAGGATTTGGTATATCATTTATATTGAACAACCTTACAGAGAAACAAAACTCCTAGAATATCCCTTATCATTGCCTTTATTCTTGTTGCTTATTCTTTCATTCTTTTGTTTACTTTTCATAGTTACACTTAGACTTTGTCAATCCATTGATTTGTTGTCTAGCTAATTCGCGTTGAGATATTCTTAGTGCTTATTCCAGTCCCTGTGGATATGATAATCTTTTATATACTTGCGATATTTCCGTACACTTGTGGAGGTCAACAAGTTTGCCAAAAACTTGTTACGAACCGCAAGTGTACGATTACATCATCAGTAATAAAGAAAGATATCGTATCCATAGGGATTGTTGATTAAGCACTAGTTAACTTTGCACGGCGAATTATCTAAACAAACACAAGATTGATTAGAAAGAAATTAAGAGAAAGAAAGAGGAAAGAGAGAGAATAGATCTTGACAGGGGTTGAGGAAGAGGATGGTGGATGATAGATTCTAGGATTTCGATTTCCTTGTAATGCTAAGTGATGTTACATATATTGCTTAGTTCCTATTCCTTATGTTCATACTCTTGTAGGAAGTTAATTACCGAATCTCCCTTGCAATGGATAAGCCGGCATGATCTCCTACTCCATGTCCTATGCTACTAAATGGGAATGATTCCTATGTTGTCCTTACACGGACTTGCCTGCCACGTGCGTCCCTCGGATAATCAACATAGAAATACACTAACACTCAATAACAGAGAAATATAAATAGTGATTATGCTCGATCCCCTACTTCCTTGTGGAGATTTGCTTCTCCTTTCAAGGTGATACCCTAAATCGTCCTTACACGGGCATGTTCCTATCACGAAGGTCCCTCGGATAATTGATCTAGGGTACTCCCCCTATGGAATTAACAATTCTACACAACCATTTGATGAAACATGCAAAAGATATAAACAAGATTCACACACACATTACATCAAACATGAACAAGGCATCAATAAGTCATTGAATAGAAAACATGGCATATCTACATAGTTTTACATCACCATCACATCACAAGTACTTTCTATATCCTAGATCTAGAGATCTACTCCATTGCTAAGGAAGAACAACTCCAAAACATAAAGATAAGCATACTTACAACCCTAGATTTGACAAGAAGGGGAAGAAGAGATGTTTGCCGATGATTCCGATGTCTTGGGGATGCCTCCTTGCTCCGGAGATGTATGGATCGCCAAGGGATGGAGGAGAATGGAGCTCTAGGGTTTTCCCCTAAGGGGAGAACCCTTCCTCCAAGGAGAGGGATGAAGTTCCAGATCCAAGATCCAAGATCTCCCAAGATGAGTCAAAGAATGAAGATCTTGACCCTTTTATACCTCCTCCAAACTGCCCAGAAAAATCAAGAAAGCAGGGTCCGATAAACCAGGTTTTTCACCCACTAAACCAGGTTTTCTCGTGATTCACCCTGAACCAAAGTTATATCTCTTGAAATTATCTTCAATCTGATACTTGTATCGAGCCTGACCTCCAACCGAGCCGAAAGTTATGGTGGTTCAAAGTTTGGTTTGCAGTCTGGGCGGAGGTCCAGTTGAACCCACGGTTGAGAGGCACGGCTGTGCCATTTATCATGGGTAGACAAGTCTCCCTCTCTGTTTGACCTGAAGCAAAGTTGTAGATCTTGAAGTCTGCTACATTTTGGTATAAAGATCATCTAAAAAATCCAACCGAGCGCAAAGTTATGGTCGTTTTACGAACAGTCTGCAATCTACCCAGAATTCAGCACAGCTCTGTTTTGGCATGGCACGGTCCGTGTTCTTCGTCACACGGTCGTGTGAGATCCACACGGCCTCACACGATTTCTTCTCTGGTTGAGTCACATGGCCGTGTGGCACACACGGCCGTGGCATTTTTCTTCTCTGCCGAGGCCACACGGTCGTGGCCTTTCTCTCCTCTGGAAACTTGGCACGGCCGTGCCATTTGGCACGCTCGTGTGTTACTTGGCCACGGGAAGCTTAGCATGGCCGTGTGGGACACACGGCCCTGGCCTTCTTTACATCTGGTGTTGGAGCACGGCCGTGCCATTTGGCACGACCAAGGTATGATATGGCCACACGGCCGTGTGGCATACACGGTCCAAGCATGAATTCTTCCGGAGTTGCTCCCGTGTGCGTTTTAGCTCCATTTTTGCTCCAAATAGCGTCCTATCAATCAAAACAAGCAAAGAGCAGATCTCCGAACAAAATATAATGGAAGTATGACATTACAATAAAATAGGGTGTAATAAACATAGATTATGCCAATGAAATACAAGTAAATGTGCGTCAAGACATGCATAAAATTGTATATAACCTACGCACATCACACCCCCAGACTTAAACTTTTGCTTGTCCTCAAGCAAAACCCGCAATCAAGATTCATGTGGTTAAATAGTGTATCATAATCTCTAACAAGTCAATCTAATCCTATCAAATGATTTCATTGGTGAGCAAGATACAAAAGTAGTTTGAGTATGACCTAAATAGTAGTCCTCCGTGCTCAGTGCGAAAGTGGCCTAAATTTATTAAGTTTCCATCCCTAAGTCTAGTCAAGTCGTCATAAAATTGTATTCCTTATACTTCCGGCGATATGCACTTACCTACCACACGCAAGGTTCGTTCCCCTCAAATATGCTATGCATCGTCTACACAAGGTCTCAAAGCAATACTCAGTATCAAGAGAAACATAGCATTCATTTCCCCAGTAACCTAACTCGGTCTCAAAGGGGTGAATTACTAGTTTCCACTCATGATAACTATTTTTTATCCCTTATTTTTTTCCTTTTTTTTTATGTTTGCAAAGTATCAAACTTGAACAAACTTTCATTTTTTTTTTGGATTGATTTTTTCAAATGAGCTTACATGATCTGAGTTTATCCAGTAACCAAAATGTAGTTGAGAGGTTACCATAGAAGCACAAGTACTAGTCCAATTCTATGAATCATGACTATTTTAGAGTTATAAACCATCAAAAATAGGCATAGTGTATAGAGGTCCTACAACAAGGCCAATACTTAAACTCTTATAGTAAAAACATTATTCACTTCATGCTATCATAGATAGAAAAAGAAAGATCACTAAATATAATAGCACCATAAGTAACCAATAAACCACATGAAATCTAGAATAAACGTGCTAGTATTTTGCAATAAGGAACAAACAATCATGATATGATGAATGATACAACTAGCAGAAACAAAGATTTTATTATGCAAACTAAAATAAACTACATGCCTCTAATGCATCCCCGACAACGGCGCCAAAAACTTGTTGACCTCCGCAAGTGTACAGAAATATCGCAAGTAATATAAAAGATTATTGTATCCACAGGGACTGGAATAAGCACTAAGAATATCTCAACACGAATTAGCTAGACAACAAATCAATGGATTGACAAAGTCTAAGTGTAACTATGAAAAGTAAACAAAAGAATGAAAGAATAAGCAATAAGAATAAAGGCAATGATAAGGGATATTCTAGGAGTTTTGGTTTCTTTGTAAGGTTGTTCAATATAAATGATCTACCAAATCCTTTTTCTCAATCGTCCATCATTTGTAGAAGGTTGTCGGTTCTCTCTTGCAATAGAGAACCGACCTAGGACTGAAATCCATACCTAGATTGATCAATTAGGAATGAATCTATGTTGTCCTTACACGGACTTGCCTGTCACGTGCGCCCCTCGGAAAATCAACATAAGAATCCATCGCTCATCAACCCATCAAGATATAAAGATTAATGCATAAATCTATCCTACCCTCTTGAAATACCTAATTTCCCCTTCAAGATAATCCCTCAAACGTCCTTACACGGGCATGTTCCTGTCACGAAGATCCCTCAGAAAATCGAATGAAGAATTACCTCTACAAGATCCACAAGATATCCAAACTCTCAATCAAGCATGGTAATTAGGCACAATCACAACATTCCACACAAGATCAAATAGATACAAAACATGACAAAATCATAGAAATTGGAAATTGGCATATCCACAAGAGTTTACATCAAGAAATCCTTACAAATACTCCCTCCATCCTAGAACAAGAGATCCACTCCATAAATTGAAGAAAGAAATCCGAAAACATAAGGATTACAAGCATTTCTAATCCCTCAAATCCAAGAAAGGAGAGAAAGAAAACTTATCTACGGAGAAAAATGGTCTTCGGATCCAATCCTTCGATATTGGAGTCGAATCGGTGAAGATCTTCCCTTAGATCGCCCAGAAATCCACCCAAGAATGGAAGGAATCGCCCAAATCTTCCTTTCTCCCAAAGGGGAGAAGACCCCCTTTCAAATTTGGAAGGAAGCTTTATATAGAAGAGGGGTTTGGGCACCACACGATCCCGAGGCACGACCGTGTGAGGTTCATACGACCTGCTCCATTCTCTTCTCTGCTAACCTCACATGGCCGTGTAAGGTACACGGTCGTAGCTCACCTCTACCAATGCCCCCCTTTGCACGGTCGTGTAGATCTACACGGCCTGTACTGCCTTCGCCTCTGGAAACCTGGCACGGCCATGTCGTGCACATAGCCAGCACTCTCTTGCTCACTAGAAACCTCACACGGCTATGTAGCATACACGACCGAGGCTTCTCTTGTCTCTGGAAAACTGACACGGCCGTGTGGTGTACACGGCCTAGGCTTCATTGGGCTTCAAAACTTGGCACGACCGTGTGAGGTACACACGGCTAGACCATCTCCTTTCTCTGCTACAACTACATGGCCTCTCATCTCCACACAGTCTGGGCAAACCCCCATGGTAGGGTCGTGTGGGGTTCAGGTATCATGACTTCCTCCATCGCTTTGCTTGCAGATTTGGCCTCGAACACGCATCCTTCACCAAATTCGACTCCTGCGTACAGAAAATGCACAAAAGTAGATCTTCAAACAAAGAGAGTAAATATACTAAAAAGGAAAGCGGAAGTACGAAAATGCATAGATCAAGCATGCTCAAAGTATGTGAATGTGTGTCAAAACATGCTAACAAGTGTATACAATCTACGCACATCAATTACCTCTTCCTCTCCAATTGTCTGTGGTGACCAAGGATCCGGCGATGCTGACTTCCAGCTAATAGTGATGTGGTGGCAAAAATCAAGCAAATCCTCTACTTCGAAACCAGAACTACCATATTAACACCACTTAAAGATCAGATACCCAAATCACAAACTAGGGCAGAACACCTACCTCCAAGATCACTGCTAGGGCGACATTGTTCTCTCACCGTCAACCAGAGAAAAAGATTGGGGAATGGAATAGAGAGGACAATGGCTATTACCTCACCCAACTAGCCAGCATTGGATGGATTTGACGCCAGTGACCGTGATTCTCTCCGACGCAAGGAAAAGGTGCAGCGATGGCAAGGAGGTGGAGACTCTGCCGCTTGCAGAGGCCAGAGAAAAGAAGGAGGCCAGAGATGCGAAAGATCATTGTAGCTAGCTCCCCTCCTCCACACTCCAAGACCAGGTCTATGCCGGCGACATCGAGAAGAGGAAAGGAGAATCGTCGATCGCAAGGAAAAGAAAACACGAGGAACAGAGAAGAAGGAGTCGAGAAAGGAGAGGAAATGAGACGGCGCCGTTGGGGAAATGGAGAAGGAAGTCAGCGCTCCATGCTGCGTGAGGGAGAGGTGGCATTGGGCGAGAGGGGAGAAGGGAGAGGCGTCGGGAGGCTTAGGGCACAGGTGATTCGCCAGAAAATAATTAGGTTTTATAAATATATATAACTTAGGTTTATTTAATTAAAACCTAAGTAAATTCCTTAATTAACTCCCACTTTTGGGTATTCCAAACAGACTTTTTCCTTATTCAACCGATTCATCCCCTTAAACTATGTCATTCGAGCTCCGAATAATTCTCAGAAATTTTTTAAAAATTCTTAAAAATTCCAATAAGATTCTTTTCTCAAATAACCTTATTATTTAATTATTATTTTGTTATCGTAATTTACATTCTCCTCCATTAATAAAAATTTAGTCTCCAAATTTTCATTATTTACCATAAGCAAGTACTAATAATAGATAGATAGTATAAATGCTGAACGAAAATTAACCTACATACCTCATATAAAAATATGGGGGTATCGAGCTCGAATCATATCATCGAGCTCCCAAGTAGTCTTTGTTGGAGGATCGGTGGCCGGCTTGAAGGGGGTTGGATAGCTCGGTCACCCCCTAATCAATTTCTTCTTTATAAGAGGGTTAGTGCACAGCGAAATATACTAAAACTAAAGCAATGAAAAATAAACAAGAATACAAACGCTAACAAGCTCGATGTAATGTGCACTACTACAAATTAAGCCTAAGACATCACCCAAAAAGTGTTATTTTTGGCCCTATAAATGTTACATTATGCTTAAGGTAACACTTTTGACTCTATCTTTTAAAGTCCTGTCATGTTAGATATAACGCAACGCTTTTGCCATTTTAGGCAACACTTTCTTGAACTGTTGCGATATATAGCAAAGGCAACATTTCTTTATATGCAACACATTTTTCTCCGAAAAGTAACACTTATTTTTTTGTTACTCTTGAGAAATAACAACACTTTTATTATTAATAGTAACACTTATTATAATTTTTTAACCCAATGATGCAACACTTTCTCTACAAATGCAACACTTTTTATTAATTGTTTTACCTTTTAAATGCATCACTTATTGCTTCATATGCAACACTTATATTTGTATTTTATTTTTAAAAAGGTAATACTTTTACCCATTAAATATATGTAAACTAAATTTTACAACACTTATTGCTTCATATGCAACACTATATTCTCCTTAAAATTTAAAAAAAAACCAACTATTGACATCTAAATATATGTAAACTAAAGTATTACACAAAATCCATCAATTAATATCTTCATGAATCCCTCCACATGGCATAAACATGTTCGCACCCATAACTTTGCCATATACATATTGTAGTGTGAAGCTCATTTCAAAACTCAAATCATCACAATTCTTTTATGGCATACAATTCTACATAGCTATACAAATCTGTGTGCCACAGCTAAGAATGAACCTCTCAAATACAACTATAACTGACATACTTGTCCACATACCCCTGCAGAAAACACAAAGTAGCAATCATTACCATGCAAACTCCAGAGAAACTATGATTGCAATTGAATATAAAGAAGCACAATCAATTAACATAGAAGGAGCAAAATAAAAGTAAACTAACAAGAGTATATTGAACTTCATTGATAAAGCTTGGCTACCTACACTCAAAGCTAAGTATCCTAATATGTTATTTTAGGCATGTATAACAAGTACATAAGACTTTTGGTCACAAGCATGTTAACTATTTCTTCTTCAAGAATAAAGTAAGCAGTAAAGAGAAATAATTGAGTAAACAAAACATGCAGCCACCAATCAAGATCACCAAGTCAGCTAAAAGCAAGAACATCTTATCAACTCTATAAAGAATAAAATGAGTTCAGAAAACCACATTGAGTCATATCGAGCATATAACCAAAGATGCTTGTAGCTGTATTTTTCCATTTAACTTCTTAGAACCTTAGACAATATAAATAGTAGAAAGACCAATAAATTCAGGTCAAGTTGGAGTGAAATAACCAGTTAATGAATCTTCACATTCTACATAAATCATCTTTCTATACACACTAGAGCTTTGACAATAAACTAAACAGGTTAACAAGTTTAATATCAGATAATGAAGGAACTAAACATCTTAAATGCCTAAGAATTGGAAACAAGAAGCATAACATACTCAATAATATTTTTCCTTCTTTTCTAATGGTAAATCAGTCACCAGAACTAAAGAAATAAACTGCATCTGCTTCTACAAATCTTTAAGAACTATCTACATTTGCAAATATATGGCAGCAACATACTAGATTAATTTTCTAGAGACAATCAAACTTTCCTGGAGCCTTAAGGCTGTTGTATGCAAGACATAAAACTCATACAGGGATGAAAATGATTCCAATGGGTTTCTGTTACAAAAGAATCATTGAACAAATGTCCACTTTCCCCAAGTTGGGATGATGGAAGGGGCAAAGTTTCCCAAGCTAATAAGATATTTAATAAATATACTAAGAGAACTACACTAATGCACAAGAAAAGGGAGACCTTACTCACCTCTACATCAAGATTTGGAATTTTTCCTCAATGTGTGTACCTAAAATGGAAATTGAGAGATATGAATGAATAGAATTTAAAAGGACAAAAAGGTAAGGAATATCACAAATTTAAGACAGAATAGTCAGTGCAATAACCTTATCCATTGTTTCTGGTATAAACTTCTACCCACCAAATCCAGGTTTAATAGTCATTACCAAAACCATTTCCATTGGTGTTTCATACTCAACCTTTCTCAACAGAAAATGTCAATCATCAGTAACATATAAAAACAAGTATGAACTAAATATTAGGATTTTAGATCCCTAATGTTCAATACTTATAAGAAAAAGAAAGAGAATTTCCCAAGAGTTTAAAGAACTTGATATCATCAATAGAGACATAAGAAATGAATTACCAAGTGATACACTTCTTCAATAGGTGTTCTAAGCTTCAAGGCATCTTCCACCTTTCATTTTAAGCATCTAAGGTTCAAAATTACAACTTGATTAGTATTAATCTAAAATGCAAATTGCCTTTTAATTTCTTTTGTATTACTAAGGCACCCAATGGACCATTAGAATCTTGTAAAACTTAAACATTTATAAGTCCATTAATGGATTTCTTTAATTAAATGCATCTTTAGATAAAGCTACTCATACATTCGATAATGAAATTACTAGAAAAATATTCCAATAATAGCATGATCAATTGTTTCATCAATTCTCATTATAGCAATCAGCTCTCCTTCCTAATATAAAACCCACCAAGCTAAAATGGCAAAAGAAGCTTAAGAACCAGAAAACGTAAGTGCTTTCCTTGAGCCATTTTTCTTTCAAGCATGGATAGTTGATAGAGTATTCTTTTATTGGGATCCTGGGCCGCAACACAACAACATCACAATCTCATATCAGAACATCTTAGCATCCTATTAGTACAATGAATAAAGATCTAAGCGAGTGAAACAAGAAAATTACCTTGCTTAAAGCAGGCATGAAGTAATTCTTTGCAGCAAATAAATCACCCTTCTTCCAATACAATTGCACAAACTCAGCCACGCATTTCCAAGAGAAGGATTAAACTTAACATTGTACAAGTAAAAATTAATTGACAACTTTAATAACACTAAGAAAAGAACAAAAACCCCAATATTCCAAAACAAGTTGAAATCCACCAGAATGAAAAAAAAATCAATAAAAAACAGTTCACTGAAGCCATCAAAAGAGAGAAAACAAGCGAAACCATTTTGAAGAAAACTAATGCTAATAAACACTTAATTGATCCAACAATGAACCAAATGAATGTTCAGATTCATGTTAACAAACTGAGCAAATTTGATCTAATACCAAATTTACCTTCACTGACGGCAAAACAACAATTCCTTCTCTGATGATAGCTCCAGTGTTCAGGCGGAAAACCCTACAGTTGGTCGGAGTATCAACGGAGTTGGCAGCAACTGTGGAATGGCTGGGGTGGCTACGGAGAGGATTACGGTTGTAGGTGGCTGGACATGGACTAGTGTGGTAGTCGTACAAACAGGAGAAGGGGCATCTACTTGGCTGGAACAGTGGCAATGACAAGGGCTCGGGGGACGGTGAGCGTCGAGATCTGCTCACGGTGGTGACATAGAACTGAGCACGACAATGTTTTGTGCCCGTGATGGTTGAGATGGCAGAGACACTCGGACGAGAGGGGCAGTAGATCCGCGAGAGAGAGTGGTCGGCTCCGGTGGATTGGGAGGCTAGGGTTCGGAGTGAAGTGGAAGAGATGGGGCGGCGGTGGTTCTCACTCGGTCGGCGATGAGAGGGTGATGCGAGAGGGAGGCGGCGGTGATGAATCGGGGAAAGAGGAAGAGGAATCGGGGAAAGGGAAAGAAATTGGGAGAGGGGAGAAATTAAGCTTAGGGTTTAATTATAACTTATGTATTTATATTACAACTCTTCTAAAAAGTATTACCTTTTCTAATACAAGTGCAACACTTCTAAAAAATGTGTTGCATTTTAATTATAATGCAACACTTATTTGAAAGGGTTGCATGTTTTTTTCTAAAATATGATATATGACAACATTTTCTAAAGTGTTGCTCTCAAAGTGATATCTTAGGCTCATTTTGTAGTAGTGGTGGTTCGGAGATGATGCTCCTACTCCACGACGTGTCCTTGAGGTGGACGAGCCCTTGATCCTTCGGTGGATCAGTCCCTGACAATCTCCGGCTAAAGCTTCTCCTTCTCGGTGGAGTAAACCTCTCACAAAATGATCTCTTCCTCTTTACAAGATGAAGTTTAGATTAGGAGGAAGAGGATTGAACTTGGGAGCTTTGGGCACAGAATAAGAAGGTTTACAATTAGCACCAGTAACCTTCTTCAAGCCCCAAAGTCTCTCCTTAAATAAGATGAGAGAGTTGATCAATAATCAACTCAACTCGGCACCAGTCGACTGGTAAAACCATCAGTCGACTGGTGTTACCGTTAGAGGTAGCCAACGGCTACTTTCCAGCACCAACGATCATCTACCAGTCGACTGCTAAAAATAGCAGTCGACTGGTAGCTATTTACTGAGCGAACAGAATGCTTCTGTTCGCTGTCAGTCGACTGCTAAAACATGCAGTCGACTGGTGCAGTCGACTGCTAAAAGTTGCAACCGACTGGACTGTACCTTGTTACACACTCACACTCATCCTCTCCGGAGTCACCCTTGAAGTCCTCTTCGTCGGCCTTCGTCCCTCAAATGCACCCGAGCCCGCGGCTCCTCTCCATGTCATCCTTCACGTTGCCTTGAAGTCTACTTCCCTCAGCTCCACTCCGTTGCTCCTCGTCCGGCGGTCCCTCGGATGCCTTCCACACCATCCTTCACCGACTCAAGGATCCGAGCTCTAGGATGAGCTTCCGAAGCTTAGTTGCACCAAGCTCCTCATGTGTGTTTCACCAAGTCCTGCAAGACTCAAACACACATATCAAACATATATGAAAGCCTAACTTAAACTCTTTGACACACATATCAAAACCATGATCGTACCGATCAAACTTAAGTTGATTGCACCAACAGTCTTATCGTCAGAATGATATTGCCATCCAACTTTAACCAATCGGATAGTCTTGTTCCGCAGCTGACGCTCTTTGTGGTCTAGAATTCATACCAGAACCTCCTCGTAGGTATATGTCAGGCTGAATGGGAACTGATATATCTAACAGAACATGTGCTGAGTCAGGTACGTATCTCCTCAGCATGGACACATGAAATACATCGTGAATGCCTGCCAGAGCTGGTGGTAACGCCAGACGGTAAGCTACAATTCCAATCCTCTTTAAGATCTGGAAAGGTCCAATGTATCGTGGAGCTAGTTTACCTCGGAGACCAAATCTCTTCACCCCTTTCACGGGTGAAACTCTCAGAAATACTTGGTTGCCAGTAGAGCACTCCAGGGGTCTACGTCTCTGATCGACATAACTCTTCTGACAGCCCTGCGCCTCTAACATCCTCCGTCTGATAATGTGGACCAACTCTGCCTCCCGCTGAGCTCTCTGCGGTTCTAACAGCTGGGCCTCCCCAACCTCCTCCCAGAGGGTGGGTGTCCGACAAGGTCTACCATACAACGCTTTAAATGGTACCATTTGGATAGTCGAATGATAGCTGTTGTTGTAGGTGAACTCTACTAATGGTAGGTGATCCTCCCAGCTGCCTCCGAAATACATAACGCAAGACCTCAGCAAGTCCTCTAATGTCTAAATGGTCTACTCTGACTGTCCATCTGTCTGAGGATGGAATGTTGTACTGAAACAGAGCTGTGTGCCCAAGGCCTGCTGCAAACTCTGCCAGAACTGGGATGTGAACCGTGGGTCTCTATCTAATATAATACTTAAAGGGACACCGTGCAATCTGATGATCTACTGATAATATAGCTCTGTCAATCGATCCAGCGAATCGATCTTCTGGATCGCTAAGAAATGTGTGAATTTGGTTAATCGATCAACGATTACCCAAATCGCGTGATGACCTCGTCGTGTCCTAGGCAATCCCACCACTAAATCCATGGTGATGTGCTCCTATTTCCACTCTGGAATAGGAATCCTCTGAAGTAATCCGGCAGGTCTCTGGTGCTCAGCCTTCACCTGCTGACAGACTAGACATCTAGCTACAAACTCCGCGATGTCTTTCTTCATGCCATTCCACCAATAGGAATGCTTCAAATCTCGATACATGCATGTTCCGCCTGGGTGGATCGTAAATCGCGAACGATGAGCCTTTTGAAGTAGCTCCTCCAAGATCGGGTGAGACTGAGGTACGCATAACCTACCTCAGAAATAAATAACACCCTCGTCATCTCGGGTGAACTCCGTCTGCTGTCTGGAAGCTATCTGACTGCCAATGAACTATAAGCACTTATCACCGGCCTGGGCCTCTCGGATCCTCATCCTGATCGATGACTGAGCAACCATGGTAACCAGAATACCCTGCTCTATTTGTCCCTGCTCCTCAAGGCCCAACTCGGAGAAATCCTGAATCAAGTCCATGACCAAAACTCGGTGGCAAGCTAAAGTCTCTCTGGATTTCCGGCTAAGTGCATCGACAACCACATTAGCTTTCCTTGGGTGATAGCTAATGGAACAATCATAATCCTTCAGGAACTCCATCCATCTCCTCTGAAGGAGATTGAGTTCCTTCTGCATGAAAAGATATTTGAGACTCTTATGATCAGTGAGAATCTCAAATGTAATACCATAGAGATGATGTCGCCAAATCTTCAAAGCAAAGATAATGGCGGCTAGCTCCATATCATGTACTGGGTAGTTCTTCTCATACTCCTTCAACTGACGATAAGCATAGGAGACTACCCTACCGTGTTGCATCAAAACAATGCCCATATCCTGTAGAGAAGCATCTGTGTAGAGCACGAATCCGTCCTCTCCAGAGGGCAAAACCAGAACTAGTGCTGACACTAATCTCCGCTTCAGCTCCTGGAAGCTGGTCTCGTAGGCTTCAAACCACGTGAACTTCATGTCTTTCCTAGTCAGGCGTGTCAATATAATAGCAATGTAAGAGAAACCCTTAACTAACTGTCTGTAATATCCGACCAATCCCAAAAAAACTATGGATCTCCTGAACTGATTTCGGCTGCTCCCAGCTAGTGACAACCTCGATCTTCTGAGGGTCTACGAAAATACCTCTGCTAGAAATCACGTGTCCCAGAAAACTAATTGAGAATAGTCAGAAAGCACACTTGCTGAACTTCGCATATAGACGATATTGTCGAAGAGTCTCCAAGACTATGTGAAGATGCTGTGCATGTTTCTCCTCGGAACACAAATAGATCAAAATGTCGTCAATGAAAATGATAACGAACTGATCTAGATACTCTAAAAAGACACGGTTCATCAAATCCATAAATATCGCTGGAGCATTAGTAAGCCCAAATGACATTACCAAAAACTCATAATGTCCATATCTGGTGCGGAATGTTGTCTACTGAATATTAAAATCTTTGACTCTCAACTGATGATATCTGGACCACAAATCAATCTTAGAATACATTGATGTACCCCTGAGCTGATCAAACAAATCCTCGATCCATGGTAAGGGGTACTTATTTCTGACGGTCACTGCATTCAGCTGTCTATAATCAATGCACAACCTCAGAATACTGTTCTTTTTCTTGACGAACAATACCAGAGAACCCCACGGAGATATACTAGGGTGAATAAATCCCCTATCCAATAACTCCTGAAGTTGTACCTTTAGCTCGTCCAACTCTTTTGGTGTCATACGGTAAGGAGCTTTCGATGTCGACACGGTCCCCGGAATTAGCTCAATAGCAAACTCCACTTGCCTTCGGGGAGGCAAGCCTAGTAGCTCATCTGGAAATACATTCGGATACTCTCGGACCACTGGAATGCCTGAGAGTTGAGATCTACTGCTGTTGTCAGTATTAATTAATAACAATAGAAATCCCTGACAGTCATGTGATAGCAGCTTCTGAGCATGAATCATAGAAATGGTCGATATACCGTCATCCCTGATGCCAGTGAAATCCCACGAGGGTTGGTTCGGAGGTCGGAATGTGACCACCCTCATCTGGCAATCAACTGTGGTATAATATGCTGACAGCCAATCCATGCCAAGGATAATGTCGAACTCAACCATTTCTAGTAGTAGTAAATCTACAATGAGTATATGGTTGTCGAAGTCTAATGGGCATCCTCTGACCTCCTAAGTGACGTCTAATGCATCACCGGATGGTAGGGAGACGGTCAGTCATTGCGATATAAGAATAGGTAGTCTACCAATCTCCCTCATAAATACTCGGGAAATAAAGGAGTACAAACTACCAGTATCAATTAGTATATCAGCAGAAAATGCATAAAGTAAAATCGTACTGCAGAAAATGGATCCGTCGACCCATTGTGCATCCTCTCTGGTAACCGCGTAAATTCGTCCAATCACTAGCGGGGGTGGAGGGGTAGCACTGCTAGAGGCTACTGCGCTTGAGCCAGAGTCTGAGCCTGCCACTGAGGTCGTGTTGGATACTGAGCCAGCAATGGATATGAGGGTTGTGACTAATACTGAACCGGTGGCTGGGGCTGCGACTGGTAGTGAACTAGTGACTATGGCTGGAGCTGATACTAGACTAGTGGCTGAGGCTGTGACTGGAATTGGACCAGTGGCTGGGGCTGCAGCTGATATTGCACCAGTGGCTGAGGCTGCGAATGATACTAAGGTCCCAAAATAGAACCCTGCGATACCGAATGAGCACTGGAATGCTCCTATCCATGCATGTCATATGCAACTACTGCCGGAGGGGCTGTCCTCTACGAACAATGTGAAGATTGCCCCCCTTGCTGAGTCCATGTCTGAATGAACTGTCCTCCCTGAACAAAAACTCTGGAAGCCACATGATGAGCCTTCAGCGAACAATCTCGGCTCATGTGCCCAGGCAGTTTGCAATAATAGCAAACTAACTGTCGCAGGGAACAAGCTAAGGTGACGTGATCTCTGGATCCACATCGAGTGCAGTGCATGTCACTGGAGGACTATTTCTGATTCTGTTGAGAAGACCGGAAACATCCTGAGGAAGTCCGCCTCGATTTCTGAGGCCAGTCAAATGTCCCAGAAGTACCCTGACCCGACTGACTGCGTCCACTTTGCTACTGTCCGGTAGCCTGAGGTTGCTGGGTCTGTCCTGAAGTCTGATCTGTCTGCTTCCTTTTCTTGTCCGCATTTTCTCTCTACTGAGCCGCCTCAATCATAAGGGCTCTATCCAATGCCTCTATATAAGATGAATTACCAAAACCTACAATCTTTACTTGAAGATGTCCATCCAATCCCTGAACAAACTGAAACATACGTGTCATGTCCTCAGGAACTAACTCTAGACAAAATATGGCTAACTGATTAAATTCAACAATGTATTCCGTCACTGTATAGTTGTTCTACCGAAGACTCAAAAAATCCTATTAGCGTGTCATCTGATATGATCGTGGAAAGTACTGGCTCTCAAAAGTCTCTCTAAATCTCACCCAAGTGATGTGCGCTCACTTATGATCGAGCGTTGTGTATTCCACTAGATATCGGCCTCATCCCGTAAATGGAAAGCAGTCAGCTCTACCTTCTCCCACTCAGAGCAAGCCATGTAGAAGAAAGTTCGCTCTAGTGTCTCTATCCAAGACTGAGCCACGCTCAGATCGGTCTCTCCGCGGAATAGCATGAATCGACTTTTCACCAACTCTGTCAATGTTGGAATCCGAGCTCGTGCCACAATAATATCTATAGGTTGAGTAGGGATCATTGCAGGAATTGGCAGAACCACTGGAGTTGGTACCACAAGTGGTACCGCTGGATAGGCCGAGGGAGGTACCCCTGGTGCTGTTGCATAAGCCAGAGTAGGTACCGCTGGTGGCACTGCAGGGTCAATATAGGCAGGAGCAGCTGGAGGTACAGTAGGTGGTGATACCGGATAAGGAGCAACTAGTACTGCTGGTGCGGGTGTCGGGTATGCAGTAGCAGGCACAGGTGGCGGTGGTGCTGGGTATGCAGTAGCAAGTACAGGTGGTGGTGGTGCTGGGTACGCTGTAGGCACGACTGGAGGAGGTGTCGGGCATGTAGCAGCAGGCACACTGGTGGAGGGGTCGGGTATGTCGCAGGTGGTACTGCTGGTGGTACAGTGAATACTGTAGGTGTGGGTAACTCTAGAGAAAGAACTGTCGGGATCCGAGAGCCCGACGCGCCCGCAGTACCATGAGGAATCTGTCCTTGACTGACAGGCTCAATCCCAGCAGACCTCTCTAGCGACTTCGTCGCCAGAGATTCCAACGTCCTCTTGCGTGGTCATCCTGCACCACGTCTCGGCATGGAAATACGTGTACTTCGCCTCATATCTGTTAAATTTATTACCCAGATATTAATACAAGTACCTAAATTATAAAATTAATCATCATACCTATTTGTCGTCTGTAGATGTTCCGTCACTGCCAAGTCCCCAATTATGACCTTGTTTAAGAATACCTCGGAATTCCGAAACATGAAAATCGACGGAAATCCGTATAAATATGAAAATACACAGATTAACTCGTAAAACTGGGCTCTGATACTAAATAAATTGTCGCACCCCGGGGGAGTGCCTGTTAGAGGAAATTTCGACAGCATCTCCCTTGTACGGGTGACAATCTGGGACCTGACTACATAGCCCTCAGGGCTCACAATCATCAGCCAACACGGCTGGAACATATACCATACAATAATAAAATAATCCACGGAGTTAATAATAAATCAGCCTCTGACTGACTACACAACCACGTAATTTATAATAATACCTACTCCACTACAACGAGGAAAAACACAATACAATAGAAAACTTGTTGGACCCCGTGGTTGTTTTGATGTGATCAACCAAGTTAGGTTAGATCCTGCTTGTTATTTAATCCCTGTGTCTAAGTGTGCAGGAGCATAGGAAGTCGAGCGGAAGACGTGGCTAGCGAGAAGGATGGCATGGAGAGAGAGCTGACGAGCTTGGTGCGTCCGAGGGACGAGGTGACCGCAGAAGAGTACACCGGTGGATGAGAAGAACGTGTACGGCGTTTGAGGGATGAGAAATCGAAAAGGAAGGCTGCTCTAAGAGAAGACCGGAAGTTGGGTTCGGGTGAGCCCTGTTCCGGATAGCGGAAATCACCCAAGCAGACGAAATGGAGCAGAAGGCCCAGACGAAAAGTCAACCTGGATGACTTCATAGTCAGGGCGCCCGGGATGCCTTCTTATCTTGATCGCAGTCAAACCGTGATCTATTCATTGGGGGATAAAATTTTATCCCCCCAGGGCACCTGGAATCCTTCGGGGCGCCCCGACCAAGGCTATAAATATAGCCTTGGTCCAGATCTAATTAATTCAATCAAGCAAACAACACTCTATTCCTTTCTTGCAATAGTTTTGAGCTTCTAGCGTGTAAAAGGTTTCTTCGCTTTCAGAGAAGGAGATTCTTCAGAGCTTTTTCTACTGCCTTGGATTAACAACCTTCTTGGTTGTAACCAAGTAAATAGCTGAGTCTTTCTTTTTCTGTATGTTAGTTTACTTTTATTACTATTGCATATTTTGGAATTGAAAGAATCAAGGAGGGTGTACTTTTATTTTGGTAGGCAATTCACCCCCTCTTGCCGGCCCCGCTACGCCAACAAGTGGTATTAGAGCTGAGATGCCTCAGAAGGACTAACCGCCATCTAAAGCAACAAAACGATGGCCGAAGATATCATCTATCCACCAGCATTCGAGGGAGAGTTTTCTTTATGGAAGAAACAAATGGAGGTATATCTAAACACTGATTTTGGTATTTGTTTAATAATTAAATCTGGTTATGAAGCACCAAAGACAACGAATGGAGAAGAACTCGATAAACGCCTCTGGAACGAGAAGCAACGTAACGAGTATATGGAAAACGGTCGGGCAGAATTTCATCTTCTAACTATAATACCAGATGAAGATCTCGACAGAATCAAAGAATACAAAAATGCAAAAGAACTTTGGGAAAAGTTCTTGAAGATTCATGAAGAATCAGAAGAAGTCGAAACTGAGACCAAGGAAATTGCCGAAACAACAATCATAGCGGAAGACCCACCTAAAGATGAAGAAAGCTCATTCGAGATGAACATCGAGAAAGGGAGAGAGTCTTCAGAAGAAAACAATTCAATAGGGGGAGAATCAACAGCTGATAAGGTAAGTCAGGTATGGTCTTCACTTTCTAAACAATTAGTTAAATCAATCGAAATGTCGCCGAAAGAATTTTGCGAATTAAAAATTGAATCATCGAAAGAGTTTTTCGGATTATAAAATCTTCTATTGAATAAATTTTGTGAATTACGAAATATTTTCTCGAACGAATTTTACAAATTAGAGATATTATCGAAAGAGTTTTCGGATTAGAAAATCTTCTGTCGAATAAATTTTGCAAATTACAAAATATTTTGTCGAATGAATTTTGCAAATTAGAAATGCTGTTGAAATACTGTCGAAAAACTTTATCAAGTTAGAATTTATATTATCGAAATATTTTTGTGAATTAGAAATTCAAAATATAACAAAAGATATTAAGTTAAAAGAAATAGCTTGTCGATTAAAGAATTTCGACAAACTAATAATAAAAATTAACATGATATAATTTTTTACATGTTTAATATTAGTCGCTTTAAATTTGAAAAAGTGTAATCTGAGAAGTTATAATAAATTAAACTAGAAATTTAAAACTTTCTGATAATAGCATTAGAATTAAAAAAATATATAATAATAAATTCTTAGAAAGTTTTTGATTCTCTTCTAAATTTTCTCAAAAATATTTTTCTTGCATAAAGCTTTCTGCCTAGAAAGCTCATAATTCTGATGACGAAAACTTAGCAATTGTTAAAATAAAAAAAAGAGGTAATTTTGATTGCAAAAACTTAGAAAATTTTCAAAAGTTATTTTTAACTTACAAATTTTCCTTGACTTAGAAATATTTTTCAGAAAATCATTGAAATAAATTTTTATAATTTTTCTAAGTGTCAACCCTTAGATTTTTCTTGCAACTCCAATTTTTTATGTGATCAAAGGGAGAGAATAAAAAGTATATGTCTAGGGGAGGTAGAAATTAAAATTTTTTGAAATTTAATTTTTCTATCTTATTGCACGTTATTGCAATATAAACTGTTTAATTCTCGTGTCTATTTTTACCCTACCTTAACTTGGGTTGATCACATCAAAAAGGGAAAGATTGTTGGAACCCCAAGGTTATTTTGGTGTGATCAACAAGTTAAGTTAGGTCCTGTGTGTTTCTAACCCTGTGTCTAAGTGTCCAGGAACTTAGGAGCACAGGTAGTCGACCGAAAGACGCAGCTAGCGAGAAGAACAGCACGCGGTGCGTCCGAGGGACGAGGCGCTGCGGAAGAGTACCCCGGTGGACGAGAAGGAAGCGTGCGGTGGTTCTGAGGGACAAAAGCCGCGGAAGATTGCTCGGGAATGGATCATGTTTAGTTTGAGTCTTTAGCTTACCTAGTCCTCTTGTTCATGCTTGGCCGAGAGTCTAAGGTTCATGGATCTAAGTTCTAATTAATCATTCTAGCATGGAAACATTAGATTAACCTCCTACATAAGATACATGTCACAAGAAAAATAATAAGCATATCTAGTTTAAAATTTCTTAGACTCTTCCTTTTGTCATGGCCGAAATTTCCATAAAGCAACCCTAGGTTTTTATGCAATCTATCTTCATGGAAAACCATATGAGCTATTGTACCATAGGTGAGGGGAAGCTTACCTAGTGTTCACTTGTTAATCCTTAAGGAAATTGTACCCTTGGTGAAGAGGAAGAAGAGCTTCTTCTTTTAGCACTCCTTTTGATTTCTCTTGCTTGGAAGGGTACACCTTGGAGGCTCCTTCTTGTAATTTAGTTTTCTCTTAGGGAGAAAACCTAAACTTGGCTTGTGGTGATGAGGGAGAAGGACTCTAGTTTTGCAATGGTGAGGAAGAAGAAAGAAAATGAAATCCTTTTCTTTCTTTCCTTTTTATGCTAAGTGGGTGGAAGAAACAAATATGAACTTTGCTTCCCTTTCTCCTTAATTCATGTATATACTTTTCTAATGAGAATATGTCCTCATTCATCTCCCTTAATTCTCCTCATCCTCGCTCTCTTAATCCCCACGAAAATAAGGAGAAAAAAAAATAGAAAAGACAACTTGTCTTTTGCTTACTCCTTTTCCTTAACCAAGAGGTAAACAAGAGGAAGAAAGCTACTTGATTTTCTCTTGTTCTCTCACTTAATTGTATCCTCACTTTTAACTACAATTCTCATCATTTTCCATTCATATGTTATTCATTATCCTAGTGGTTATCATACATAATATTATTTCTATCCTTTGTGAGAGGCTCAAGGTTCAAACCTTCACCTCTTCTTTTTATTTCTCTTATTTATTTTTCTTTTGATTCTTCTTACTTTTATGCTCTAAAGCAAATAACACTCATATACTTATCTTATAGTTTTGTGGGTGTTACAGTACCCCATACCTCATAGAAAGTTCATCCTCGAACTTAAAATAGCTCCGGATACTTTTGTTTCATATCATCTTCTCGTTCCCACGTGGCTTCTTTGTATTGTTGATTTTGCCATAGGACCTTCACTAAGGGTACTTCTTTGTTCCTTAGTCTTTTGACGTCTCGATCCAATATCTGAATTGGTCGGCCTTCGTAGGTTAGGTCCTCTTGCACTTGTACTGTCTGGGATTCGATCACTTGGCCCGTGTTCTGAATACATTTCTTTAGCATCGAAACGTGGAACACGTTGTGAATGGCTGACATCTCTTGAGGCAGCTCTATTTCATACGCTACCTTGCCGATTCTTTTCAGAACCTGGTATGGTCCCACATAACGCGGGCTTAGCTTTCCTTTCTTACCGAACCTCATTACTCCCTTCATAGGAGCTACCTTGAGGAATACTGAGTCTCCGACACTGAACTCCAATGGCCTTCGTCGCTTATCCGCATAATTCTTCTGTCGACTCTAAGCAGTTTCTATTCTTTGGCGGATATTCTGTATAACACGGGTGGTGTTATCGATAAGCTCTGTTTGAAATCCCATCTCTTTCTTTTCCCCGCCTTCATTCCAACATATAGGTGATTTGCATTTCCTACCATACAGAGCCTCGTAGGGTGTCATCCCAATAGTAGCCTGGTAGCTATTGTTGTAAGCGAATTCTGCTAAGCATAAATATCGGCACCAGCTTCCTTTGAAGTCCAAGGCACAAGCCCGTAGCATGTCTTCTAGTACTTGGTTCACCCTCTTTGTCTGTCCGTCGGTTTGAGGGTGGAAGGCAGTACTGAATAATAGCTTTGTGCCAAGAGCCCTCTGAACACATTCCCAAAAATGCGAGACAAAACGACCATCTCTATCAGAGATGATGGTCTTAGGGATCCCATGTAGTCTAATAATTTCCTTGACATATAATTGAGCCAGTTGCTCAATTGAATGAGTCATCTTAATTGCCAGGAAGTGGGCGGATTTGGTTAGTCTATCCACGATTACCCATATAGCGTCATAGCCGTTTGTTGTCTTGGGTAATCCTGAAATAAAGTCCATAGAGATATCCTCCCATTTCCATTCCGGAATTTGGACAGGCTGCAGTAATCCTCCAGGCCTCTGGTGTTCTGCTTTAACCCTCTGACAGGTCAGGCAGGCACTGATGTACTGAGCCACATCTCTCTTCATACCGGACCACCAGAATTTCTTTTTCAAATCCTGATACATTTTGGTGGATCCCGGATGCATTGCATAGGGCGTTGAATGAGCTTCTTCTAATATCTTTCTTCGTAAATCGGGGTCCTCTGGATACATAATCGATCTCTGAGGTATAATATTCCGCTGTTCGCGGTACGAAATCCATCATTCTTTCCTTCTAAGATCTCTTGTTTAATCCTTTGGAGGCTTTGGTCACTGGTTTGCTTCTCTGATATATTGTCAAATAGGGTGGGTGCTATGGTCAGGGTGGAGAGTCGCCTGGACATAGTCTCGACCCCATGACACGAAATGTTTCTCGATTTCTCGATAGATTCGACCACTGGTTTGCCTTCAATATTAAATAAAACTTTAGTACGTTGGCTAGAGATAGGCGGCTGACCTGTAATGACAGTAGAGGCGTTCGCCACATCTTCACTAGTAATTGCGAAAACCCTGGCATTCGTCGTCGCTGGCGGGGCTTCCAATCTCCCTTGGCTGATCGAAGTCCCTTCTATAGCAGTTTGCATCTGGTGTAGCTGTGAAGGGGCACTCTTGTTCTGATTATTCTGCTGGAATGGTGCCTGGAACTGAGTAGGACAGTCTCTGGCCAAATGTCCTTCCTGTCTGCAATTATAGCATTTTCTTGTACCTTTGTGACACATCCCGGAATGCAGCTTCCCACAAATAGAACACTGGGGGTATCTCGGTTGCTTATTCACTGACCCACTTTTTGCATTATCCCACTGCTTTCTTTTTCCAGTAGAAGTTCCTTTCCAGCCTGGTTTGGTACTCTGGGGTCTCTGTCCTTCGGCTCGTGTCTGACCTTTATTCTCCTTCATTGCTTTCTGATAATGTTCCATAATCAGTGCACTGCTGACTAATTCCTCTGTAGTCTGCGGTCTATTAACTCCGCCGGCCACGTTTAGTGCTATCTCGGGTCGAAGCATCTTCAGCATCAGTCTGACCCTTTCTCTTTCTGTACTCACTAATTCGGGACAAAAGCGTGCTAGACGGTTGAAGCGCTTTACTGCTTCGTTCACTGATAAGTCACCTTGCTGAAACTCGGTGAACTTGTCGTAGTGCCGGTTCGTCACTTGCGTATGGAAGAACTCTTCGAAGAACTCTGTCTCAAAGTCCGTCCAATTCATTAGATTAATTTGTCTCTTAGCTTTAACTCTTTCCCACCACATTCTCGCATCTCCGGAGAAGCAGAAGGATACGCATTTGATCTTCTCTGATTCAGGCCAGTCTAGTAGTTCCACTCTGCTTTCTACCGTCTTGAACCAGGCCTGGGCATCCCATGGCTCACAAGTACCCGAGAAGTTCTCCGGCTTCAGCCTCAGCCACTGTATCAAGTAGGTCTCCTGTCGAACCACTAGGGCAGGGGCTACCGGTGGTACTGGTGCAACTATTGGCACGACGGGCACTGCGTTCTGAATCACTAGCGGGGTGGTAGGAGTTCCTTGTTGACCCATCAAGGTCGTGATCAACTGTTGTTGTTCCGTGATCTGACATTGGAGGTCGGTAACTACCTGAGTCAGATCTGGTGGAGTTACTGTCTCGTTCGCTCGGGTAGTGCGTCTCCTAGCCATGCTTATCTTCATTAAATAGCAACAAATTATCGTTATTCCTATTCGACTGTCATAAGGTCATTACTATTCCTATCCTACCATCATGCATACCTAAACTAAATCAAAGAATAAATAAACATGCATAATATTAAGCATCAAAACAAAAATTAAATTAAGCATGTAGAATCTTACTTAGAGTGGCAGGATGGAGGCTTGACATGTGTGTAGTGGAAAGGCTAAACTTGGCTCTGATACCAAACTGTAACGCCCCGCCCCTCCTGCTAAGGCGACGGGGGTTACTTGGACATACATACTTACTTAATACAGCGGAAGTCTTACTTAGAGAATTTAAAAACTTTTCCTTACTTTAAAATCACTATGGACATATAAAACCATATAACATACTTATCGTGATTTTTGAGTCATAATACCCAAACACATAATTAATGTCATGGAGTCATAATGAAATAACATAAACATGGCATATTTCTTTATTAACAAAAGCATGTCTTTCCCTTTTAGCCAAGCCACTACCACACACATCCTTCTAGCCCCTCCTGCTGCTCCCCTAGTACATCCATTCCTTGTCTTTATCTGTGGTACAAGAAAGTAAGCTGTGAGCACTCATGGCTTAGTAAGTTCCTTTCCTACTCACAAAAAAAAAAATCGTATAGCATATCAAAAACACAAGTCAAAATGCATAGAAGTAATTTATCATATCAAGCAGCATATCATAACATAATCATCATAAAGTATCATAGCATATTCTAACATGAACATCAAATGTATCCTGACATAGCATAAAATCATCATAATTATCATGGCATAATCATAAAGTATTGTTGGTTGCTACTCGGAAAACCTAGAGGTTCCACTGTACAAAAATTTTATACAAAGGTCTGAACCTTTTCCTAGCTACCATGTGTTCTTTTAAATTAAATTTTGGATCGCCTGCGGAACTTAACACGTTTGATCCAAAACTTAATCTATTTGTTCTTTTAGGTTTAGACTTGGATCTCCTGCGGAACTTAACACGTTCGACCCAAATCACCTTAAGTTATTAATTCCATTAAATATTAATTTCCATAATTGGTTCCCAGTACTGACGTGGCGAGGCACATGGCCTTCTTGGATATGGGAGCAACCACCACCGACTAGACAAAACCTTTTATGGAAAGCTAATATTTAATTTCCTAAAATAACTTTAGGTTAACCGAAAAGAACAATCAAATCACAAGGAAAATAAAAACAAAAGAACACTATATCGAAAACAAATTCGAAACACTAGAATCGTATGCCTCTTGTATTTAGTATTATTTCCAAAAATAACTAGTATGATGCAGAAAGAAAAATACTAGTTATACCTTTTAGAAAAACCTCTTGATCTTCTACCGTATTCCTCTTCTAACCTCGGACGTTGTGTGGGCAACGATCTTCCGAGATGAGAACCACCAAGCACCTTCTTCTTCCTTGCAAGTTTCGGCCATCAAAACTTCTTCTCGGATGAAGAGGTTCGGCCACCACCACCATGCTCCAAGGGATGCTAGAAAAGAGGCTTCTTTTCTCTCCTTCTTCTCCTTCTTAGATCCGGCCACCAAAGCTATCTCCACCATGAGAAAGTTTAGGCCACACAAAGGAGAGGAGAGAATAGAAAAGGGCCGGCCACACCCAAAGAAGAAAAGAGGGAGAAAAATAATAGAGACGTTCACCATGAAGCCTCCTCTACCTCCTCTTTTATAATCCTTGGTCTTGGCAAATAAGGAAAATTTAATAAAAACTTCCTTAATTCTTTTGCCATTAAAAAAAGAAAAATTATTTAATTAAAAATAATTTTCTTTTCATCATGTTAATGGCCGACCACCTTAATCCCTTTAATCAAGGAAATTTTAATTCACACAAGAATTAAAACTTCCTAATTTGCTTCCGAAAATTTATAAAAATTTCACAAATAATTTTTCCCTTCATGGTGGTTAATAAAAAGGAAATTTTATAAATTAAAATATTTCTTTTAAACATGTGGATAAAAAGAAAGTTATCTCTAAAAATTAAAATCTCTTTTAATCTACAAATAAGGAAAGATATCAAATCTTTTCTTAATCTTTTGTAGAAACTTATAAAAGAGAATATTTAATTTTAAACTCTCTTTTAAATTATGAACATGATTAAAAAGGAAAGTTTTCTTAAAATTTAAAATCCTCCTTTAATCAACAAATAAGGAAAGATTTCAAATTTTAAACTCTCTTTTAAACATGTAGATGATTTACAAATAAGGAAAGTTTTTACCAAAAATTAAAACCATCCTTTTAAACTACAAATAAGGAAAGAGATTAATCTCTTCTCTTAATCTTTTGTAGAAAGTTATAAAAGGAAATTTTTAATTTTTAAACTCTCTTTTAAAATCATGATATCCACATAAGAAATAATTTTAATAAAAATCCTTTTTAATATTCTAGTGGCCAGCCACCTAAGCTTGGGACCCAAGCTTTGGCCGGCCACCTTCATGGTTCATCCACTTGGTCTTTGTTAGGATCCTTCGTACTCGGCTAGAGAGGGGGGTGTGAATAGCCGCCCCAAATCGATCGCGTTTCTTCCTACAATTTGTTAGCGCAGCGAAAAAACAAACAAGGAAACGAAAACAAGAAGATCAAACCTCAACGCGTCGATGTAACGAGGTTCGGAGATGATACTCCTACTCCTCGGCGTGTCCGTAAGGTGGACGAAGCCTCTCAATCCGTCGGTGGATGAGTCCCCGGAGAACCGGCTAATAATATACTCCTTGTGGGTGGAGAAACCTCACCACAATCTTTTGCAACAGCAAACAAAGGAGTACAACAATAGAGACAACAAACAAGAACAATAGAAATTGTAAAACACTTGCTTGCCTCTTGTTGTCGACTGGAACCTTGATGAAGCCGATCCAGCTAGAACACCAAAGAAACTCACGCAGAGCTTGGCGTGATGAGCTCAGAAAGCTCAAGAGCACACCGCTCGGATGGTCAAGAGCGAGCTCAAGAAGAAAGGAAGTTCTCGCCTGTAGAAGCCCTCAGCCCCTTTACGAAGGAGACAGCGAAGAAACTAGCCGTTGCGGCTAGAACTCGATCGGTCACGGACCGATCGGGACTGTCGATCGGTCCGTCGATCGATCGACGTACTACGATCGATGCGTGGACCGATCAGACCTGATCGGTCCACGCCGATCCTAACTCGTGCTTCGCGACATCGTCTCTGATCGGTCCCGACATCGATCAGAGACATACTGCTCGATGCGTGGACCGATCGCTTTCTTTACGCCACTTGCGATCGGTCACCGATCGAGAACAACAGAGCTTGTTGATATCGATCGGTCATCGACCGATCGAGAAAAAATAGACACCGGATCGGTGCGGTGACCGATCCGAGCTATTTTGTCCAAACCAAGTCCCAAGACTTCCAAACCAATATCCGTCAACCTTGACCTATTGGTACTTCATCCCTAGCATCTGGTCACTCCCTTGAACTCTCCTCCGCCAAGTATCCGGTCAATCCCTTTGACCTACTTGGACTTTCCAACACCGTAAGTCCGATCATCCCCGATCCATCTGGATTTTCCTTGCACGGCTTTACTCACTGTGAATTTCACCGCTTCACTCACCGTGATTTCCACACCGCCTAACATCCCGATTAGGACTTTCTCCTCGCCCGGCTTCACTCACGGGACTTTCCCACTGCCCGGCTTCACTCACGGGACTTTCCACACCGCCTAACATCCCGTAGGACTTTCCCATTCACCTAGCTTCACTCACTAGGATTTTCACCGGCTTCACTCACCAGAATTTTCCTTCACTCACCAGGACTTTCACCTTCACCTAGCTTCACTCACTAGGATTTTCACCTGGATTCACTCACCAGATTTCCACCGCTCGGCTTCACTCACGGGACTTTTCCCTGCCAAACTCCTGTTTGGACTTTCCCGTGCCAAGTCTCCATACTTGGACTTTTCACGCCAAGCTCCTGCTTGGACTTTTCCATGCCAAGTCTCCATACTTGGACTTTTCGAAATAGCTCCCGTGTGCCAAGCTCCTGCTTGGACTTTTCCGTACAAGTCTTCATACTTGGACTTTTCCGAATCAGGTCCAAGTCAACCTTGACCTACGGTTGCACCAATAATCTCCCAAACATCTATTCTTGTCCCACATCAAGAATAGAACTCTCTCACGAGTGTCAAACATCAACATGCAACACAACTAGGTCAACCTTGACCTAAGGTTGCACCGACAATCTTCCCAAGTCAAACATCAAAATACAACTCGAGTCACGTCAACTCGAGTCGGGTCAACCAGGTCAACCTTGACCTAAGGTTGCACCAACAATCTCCCCCTTTTTGATGTTTGACAAAACCATAATCAAGTTAGGTTAACCCGATAACCTAACTTAGGTTTTCAATCATCTTCCAATGTCCAATGTTCTTTCCTTGAACATTCCTGGACATTCTTTCCCTAGCTTAGGTTAACCCGATAACCTAACTTGGGTTCTCCAATAATTCTCCCCTTTTGACATATATCAAAAAGAATTCCAATGTTCTTCCTTGAACATTCCTTGACATTCTTTCCCTAGCTTAGGTTAACCCGATAACCTAACTTGGGTTCTCCAATAATTCTCCAATGAACACTCTCCCCTTTTTGACACACATCAAAAAGAAAAAGGAGAGTATCAAGGTCAAGAGTTTCTTCCTAATGAAAGTCCCATACCTTTCATTGAAACTCTTAATTTCCCCCTTGATACTAAACTCAACAATCAATTTAGTGATAATCCCATATCACTAATCCTCAAAAGTCTTAAGGAGTACAAACTCCCCTAAAAGTCAACTCCTCTTGACAATTAGGTAAAACTCCCCTAAAGGTCAACTCCCCTTGACCATTGCACCAACAATGTCTGTGTGAGTTCCAAACCTTTAGAAATTCATAAAACCCAACTTCTAGCTGAACTTTCGGACAACGATGAAATCGAGCAGGTTAGCACGCCCTGATCGGTCACCGGACCGATCAGGATCCCTCTGGATCGGTCCAGTGACCGATCCGAACCCTGGATCGGTCCAGTGACCGATCCAGACACTGATTTACATTTCTGAATTTCCTTCGAAATTCAGAAACCTCTAGAAAATCACAGAAAATTCGAAAAATTGTGAAATTTTGAGGATACATTCCTCATAACATATACTATCATGGAAAACTAGTTTTAGATGAAAATAACTTCCATTTTCAAATCTTGATACAAAATTCAAAAACTTTGAAATAGTTCAAAGTTAAGTCAACTTTGTATCACAATATTCAATGATGAATGCTATCACTAGGAAAGCTTCATCAAGGTTTTTCAAAACAATTTTGAAATGATTTCAAACCCTTTAATTTGGGACCACAATCTTAGGGCTATATGCACATGACTTGTACACAAGCTTTCCCTATGATCCCAATTTTCTTGAATTAGGCTCATCTAGGTACAAGAACTATGCACCTTGATCCTAACTCATGATCCTAATATCTCACACACATTTAAAGTGTATCAACACACATCCAAGTCAATTTTGATGTGAGATATGGGTTTAGGTATCTTAGACTAAGGTCTCATGCATTTTCTAAACACAAATTTGATCTCAATATCAAAGTGTGTTTTTCATCCTTAAATCAATTCAATTGATTACTAATGCAAGAGATGATGACATGGCATAAAATGGTATCATCAATGAAAACATGTGCCAATGTCATGATGTCATGGCATAAAGTTTGAAACGAAACTAACACATGACATATAGATAACCTAAGCATTATCATGACATTTCAAATGATAATAAAATAAATATGATGTCATGGCATGGCATATGGCAACCAATCATGGCAAGTTAGCACAAATAAAATACCTAAATCCCTATCTAAGTATCCTTAGCCTTAGCTAACTTAAAATCTAACCCTAGATTGCCCATATATCCCTAAGAGAAAACCAAAATCCCAATTATGGTATTTCTAGGTTTTCCTCAAATTGTGCCACTTAAGATTAAAAATGATATTTCCACCATTAGGCACATTTAGCTCTTCAAAGGAGTAAATGATAATTCCATTTCATTTTCAAAAGTTCTCAAAACCTTGAAAATGCTCCTTGAGTGTCAATTTCCTCAAAGTTGGGTTAACTACCCTTCTTATTGGAGTTGACACTCTCTAACCCATTTATGGGGTAGAGAAGATGCTCCTAGGAACCCAATACCTATTTGAGCTCATTGGGTTCACTAAATATTCACTAGGGATAACTTCCCTAGCAACCCTCCTAATGACCCTCTTAGGCTTTAAAGCCTTGGTCATTTGGGTCTCATCAAAGTCAACTATAGGGGTGACTCCCCTTGTGACCTTGGTAATGGTCTTCCTAGCCCTAGGTTTTGTTCCATAATCGAATGGAACATTATGATAAGTGAGCTTGACCATTTGGGACTTAGGTTTGTGACCCAAACCTTTCTTGTCCTTGGACTTGGGTTTTTGACTCTTAAACCCTAGAGATGACTTCTCCATGTTCTTAAGAGTCTTTTCCAAAGTATCAAGTCTTGACTTCAAGACTTGATTCTCCTTCTCTAATACCTCAATTTTTGATTTATCACTCTTCCTTGAGGTATTCCTAGGCATATGTCTAGTTGATTTAGGATTCCTACCTAGGTTATCCTTAGCCTTAGATGGGTTGATCCTAGGGTTAGCCTTTCTAGAATTATCCTTATCTAGATTCATATGTTTAGCTCCTAAGCACATGTATTGATTCCTAAGGTTATCATGCTTGTTATTATCGACAAGTGCAATAAAATTCCTAGCATGCATTTTATTAGAATTGCAAAAATGAACCTTAGAGGTTACCTTAGGGTTTGCCTTAGCTCCCCCTTTACATGTGTTTGGCCTCTTGTCCTTGTGAGGTTGCCTCCCCCTTGGACATTGACTCCTATAGTGTCCCCTTTGCTTGCATTGGAAGCACACGATGTGCTCCTTGCCCTTGCGTTTCGGGACTCCGGCTTCCTTGACCCTTGGCGCCGGTGGAGTCTTTCTTACCCTCTTTGGACACTTACTCTTGTAATGTCCATGTTCCCTACACTCAAAGCACATAATGTGTAATTTAATTGAGCTTAAATTGCTTGAGTTACCTAGGGTCGAGGGTGGATGCGAGCTCTCTTCTTCATCCCTTTCGGAGGTAGAAGCTTCTTCTTCTTGCTCCGAACTTGAAGAAGAACTCTCCTCCTCTTCATCCTTAGATGTTGAGTAACCCTCAACTTCTAATTCCTCTCCTTTATGATGTGAGCTACTTGACTCACTATGCTCCTCTTCATGGCTTGAAGTGGAGCTCTCCTCATGGTACTTGGCCAAGTTATCCCACAACTCCTTGGCATTGTTGTATTTACCTATCTTACACAAAATATTAGTAGGTAACGAAAATTCAATTGTTTTCGTTACCTCTTCGTTGATTTCGGATTTGTGAATTTGTTCTCCGGTCCACTCCTTCTTCTCAAGAGGTTTTCCTTCCCTATCCACCGGAGGAGAAAAGCCTTCTTGTACACAAAACCAATTCATTATGTTAGTCATAAGAAAGTACTTCATCCTTACCTTCCAATACGCGAAGTCGCCGCATTCGTAGAAGGGTGGAATGGTGACGTCTTCTCCATAGAGATCCATTCTCTAGCTTTGCTCCCACGGGTGTTGATCCGATGAAGAGCGACCTCGCTCTGATACCACTTGTTAGGATCCTTCGTACGGCCAGAGAGGGGTGTGAATAGCCGCCCCAAATCGATCGCGTTTCTTCCTACACTTCGTTAGCGCAGCGGAAAAACAAACAAGGAAACGAAAACAAGAAGATCAAACCTCAACGCGTCGATGTAACGAGGTTCGGAGATGATACTCCTACTCCTCGGCGTGTCCGTAAGGTGGACGAAGCCTCTCAATCCGTCGGTGGATGAGTCCCCGGAGAACCGGCTAATAATATACTCCTTGTGGGTGGAGAAACCTCACCACAATCTTTTGCAACAGCAAACAAAGGAGTACAACAATAGAGACAACAAACAAGAACAATAGAAATTGTAAAACACTTGCTTGCCTCTTGTTGTCGACTGGAACCTTGATGAAGCAGCAGCTTCTCAGATCCAGCAGCTAGAACACCAGCAGGAAACTCACGCAGAGCTTCAGCAGCGATGAGAGCTCAGCAAAGCTCAAGAGCACACCAGCAGCTCAAGAGCAGAAGCTCAAGAAGAAAGGAAGTTCTCGCCGTAGAAGCCCTCACCCCTTTATACCGCCGAAGGAGAAATAAGAAACTAGCCTGCGTCGAACGGTTAGAACTCGATCGGTCACGGACCGATCAGACTGTCGGCCGATCGGTCCCCGCATCGATCACCGCTGCACGTAGCCATCAGGCGATTCGATGCGTGGACCGATCAGACATGGATCGGTCCACGCACCGATCCTAACTCGCCGTGCTTCCGCGATCGTCTCGATCGGTCCCACCGATCGAGACATGGCTCGACGGCGGACCGATCACCGCCTTCTTTCACCTGTTCACTTGCCGATCGGTCACCGATCGACAAGAATCAAAGAGCTTGTTCGATGTCGATCGGTCATCGACCGATCGAGAAAACATATAGACACCGGATCGGTCCGGTGGCCGATCCGTAGCTTGGTTTTTGTCCAAACCAAGTCCCAAGACTTCCAAACCAATATCCGTCAACCTTGACCTATTGGTACTTCATCCCAAGCATCTGGTCACTCGACTGCTGGACTCCTCGCCAAGTATCCGGTCAATCCCTTTGACCTACTTGGACTTTCCAACACCAGAAGTCCGATCATCCCTGATCCATCTGGATTTTCCCTTGCCTGGCTTCACTCACCAGGACTTTCACCTGGCTTCACTCACCAGGATTTCCACACTGCCTAACATCCCAGTTAGGACTTTCTCACTGCCTGGCTTCACTCACCAGGACTTTCCCACTGCCTGGCTTCACTCACCAGGACTTTCCACACTGCCTAACATCCCAGTTAGGACTTTCCCATTCACCTAGCTTCACTCACTAGGATTTTCACCTGGCTTCACTCACCAGGATTTTCCCGAATGCCTGGCTTCACTCACCAGGACTTTCACCTTCACCTAGCTTCACTCACTAGGATTTTCACCTGGATTCACTCACCAGGATTTCCCGACTGCCTGGCTTCACTCACCAGGACTTTTCCCCGTGCCAAACTCCCTGTTTGGACTTTCCCCGTGCCAAGTCTCCATACTTGGACTTTTCACGTGCCAAGCTCCCTGCTTGGACTTTTCCAGTGCCAAGTCTCCATACTTGGACTTTTCCAGTGCCAAGCTCCCTGCTTGGACTTTTCCAGTGCCAAGCTCCCTGCTTGGACTTTTCCGTGCCAAGTCTTCATACTTGGACTTTTCCCGAATCAGGTCAACCAGGTCAACCTTGACCTACGGTTGCACCAATAATCTCCCAAACATCTATTCTTGTCCCACATCAAGAATAGAACTCTCTCACGAGTGTCAAACATCAACATGCAACACAACTAGGTCAACCTTGACCTAAGGTTGCACCGACAATCTTCCCAAGTCAAACATCAAAATACAACTCGAGTCACGTCAACTCGAGTCGGGTCAACCAGGTCAACCTTGACCTAGGGTTGCACCAACAGTCTTGGCCGGCCCTAGCTTGGGTTCCAAGCTAGCTTGGCCGGCCCCATTGGATGGGTAAGAAGGTGGGTATGCGGTGGGTATAAATCTCTATATACTAGAGGCTACGATAGGGACCGAGAGGAGGAATTGGTTTTGGTCTCCCGATGAAATTAAGCATCCTGTGTTCGCCCCGAACACACAACTTAATTTCATCAATAATAATTCATTCCACTAAAGAACTATTATTGAACTACCGCACCAATCCCAAATTATATTTTGGGCTCCTTCTTATTATGAGTGTGTTAGTCTCCCTGTGTTTAAGATAACAAATGTCCACTAATTAAGTAAGTTACTGACAACTCACTTAATTAATATCTAGCTCCAAGAGTAGTACCACTCAACTTCATCGTCATGTTGGACTAAGTCCACCTGCAGGGTTTAACATGACAATCCTTATGAGTTCCACTTGGGGAAATTTTCAACCTAGATTACTAGGACACAGTTTCCTTCTATAATCAACAACACACACTATAAGTGATATCATTTCCCAACTTATTGGGCTTATTGATTCATCGAACTAAATCTCACCCATTGATAAATTAAAGAAATAAACATCAAATATATGTGCTTGTTATTATATTAGGATTAAGAGCACACACTTCCATAATAACTGAGGTCTTTGTTCCTTTATAAAGTCAGTATAAAAGAAACAACTTCTAATGGTCCTACTCAATACACTCTTAGTGTACTAGTGTAATTATATAGTTAAGATAAACTAACACCTAATTACACTACGACCTTCCAATGGTTTGTTCCTTTCCATCATGGTCGTGAGCTACTGTTTATAATTTATAATGTACTGATAACATGATCTTCTGTGTGTGACACCACACACCATGTTATTTACAATATAAATTAATTGAGCAACTACATTTATCATAAATGTAGATATTTGATCAATGTGATTCTTATTTCTAGATAAATGTTTATACCAAAAGCTAGGCTTTTAGTATACACTCTAACAATCTCCCACTTATACTAAAAGACTAAGCTGCCATATCTGCTGCCATACATCTGATTCCCATGCCTTTCAAAAAGCTCTTGCCTTAAGGACCTTAGGTTATCATCTGATGCAGTCTAGGCGGCAACAACTTCTCCTCGTTATACGATTTCTCGTATTGGGTGGTACTTGCGCTCTATTGTGTTTACTTGCCTTATAGACTTATGGTTTCTTCGAGTTTGCTACTGCACCAATATTATTACAATAAATTGTAATAATCTTTGGACAAACCAGAAATCATATCTAAGTCTATCTTGAGGTTATTGAGTCATTCAGCTTTTATGGCTACCTTAGAGGCTTGCCATATACTAAGCTTCTATAGTGGAGTCCAGAAAAATACCTATGCTTATCACTCTTCCATAGTTATGACTTTACCTCCTAAAGTAAACACAAAACCCCGAGGTTGACTTATTATTGTTCCTATCCGATTGGAAGTCAAAATCCGTGCAACCTACAGGAACCAAATTAACTGCCTTGTAAGCTAGCATATAATCTCTAGTGCCTCTAAGGTACTTTAATATATGCTTTACTGCAGTCCAATGTCTTTGTCTAGGGTTACTTTGATATCTGCTAACTATGCCCTTGGCAAAATAGATTTCTGATCTCGTGCATAGCATACATTAGGTTGTCTAACTGCCGAAGCATAAAGAACTACCTATATGTCTTCTATCTCCTTTGATGTCATCGGAGACATCTCATTAGATAAAGACACTCCATGCTTAAAAGGTAAGAAACCTTTCTAGGAGTTTTTGCATGCTTAAAACGAGCAAGGATTTTTCCGATATATGAAGCTTGGGATAAGTAAAATATTCTTTTCTTGCGATCCCTTATTACTTTGATCTCAAGAATATATACATTCTCCCAAGTCCTTTATATCGAATTATTTGGACAACCATACCCTTACTTCTGATAACATTTTGATATTGTTTCCAACTACCAAAAATGTTATCTACGTATAGTACAAGAAATACCACCACGTTTCCATCACACATTTTGTATACACAAGACTTATCCGTTTACTCAATAAATCCATAGGTCTGGATTACTTTGATAAACTGGATGTTCCAAGATCTTGAAGCTTTGTATCAGTCCATAGACTGATTGAGCTTGCACACAAGATGCTTTTAGCCCTTTGCAATGAACCCTTCTGGTTGCTTTATATGGATGCTTTCTTCAAGACTTCCATTAAGGAATGCTTGTCTTGACATCCACTTACCAAATAGATAAAAGAATCCGGATAGACTTAAGCATGGCTACCAGTGAAAAAGTTTCCTTTTTCATCTAGCCTTGCTTTGAAAGTTTCTACCTTCCTGTCTATCCCTCTTTTCCTATTATAGACCTTTTTATACCCAAAGGCTTTTATACCATTTGGTGGTTCTACAAGCTTCCAGATTTTATTAGAATACAGATATTCTAATTCTGTTATTCATTACTCTTTGCCAAGATATTGCATCTTTATCTTGGAGTGCTTCGTCATATGTCCGGAGATCAGGTTCATGTCCTCCAGGGATCAAGTCCAAAAACTCTCCCAAAACATGAATCTTTTAAGGTTGCCTAACAACCCTCCCACTACGACAAGGCACTTTCTGCAATTGTGTATCATTTGTGATACGTGTTGCAGTTTCCTTGTGGTATCTCATCTTGTACAATTGGTACTAGATTAGACATGTCTTTTATTATTTCCTTAAGAACAAATTTTCTTATGGGCACATGGTTTATTACATAGTCCTTTTCTAAAAATCGGTCATTGATGCTAACAATGACCTTTTGATTTTTAAGACTATAAACCTACTTTCATTTCTCTAGGATAACCCACAAACAAGTGAATTCCTGTCCAACTTATCATTGTCTCTCTTCAGCATATGTGCTGGACTACCCGTATCCGAATAGGCTTACGCCTATTCAGCAATTCTATATGAGTAGAGAGTTCTGACTTTGGAAGGTACTATATTCACTTCCGTTTCCAGAGTATATCCTAAAAATGATTTTGGTAAGATTCTAAATAACTCATCAATCTACTTATTTCCATAAGAGTCCTATACCTTCCTTTTTCTACACCATTCTGTTGGGGTGTACTAGGTGCAGTTAGTTGGGATTGAATCCCTACTTCTGATAAATGACTCCTAAATTCTCCCAAGAGGTACTTGTCACTACGATCTTACCGTAGTGTCTTGATACTTTTACTTTGTCGTTTCTCCACATCAGCCTCGTACTCTTTGAACTAATCAAAGCACTTAGAGTTGCGGCACATCAAGTAAATATATCCGTATCTCAAATAGTTGTCTATAAAATAGATGAAATATTTGAAACAACCTCTTGCCTGGATGCTCATAGGATCACACAAATCAGAATGAACCAATTCCAATATATCTTTGACTCCATACCCCTTAGACTTAAAAGCTTCTTGGTTATTTTTCCTTCCAAGTAAGACTCGTAGGTTGGAAAGATTTCCACTACTAATGAACCCAAAAGTTCATCAGCTACCAATGAATCTTACTCAAGTTAATATAACCTAGCCTTAGAAGCCAAAGATATAATTGGTTCATTTTCGAAGGTTACTTTCTCTTAAAGTTAGAAGATGTGTTACTAATTTCCATTTGTTGCATCGTGAGAGTTATTGGATTTATAAATTACCAACCAACGTACCAGAACAGATAACTTCCCTCTTTTTCTTAATAACAACTTTGTTATTTAAAAGAGACAGAATATCAAGTTCTTTGAATAGTTTAGAAACTGAAAACTAGTTCTTTCTAAACTTGGTGCGTAAAGACAATTACTCAAAAATTCATGTTTTATTCTTATCAAAAGATAAACATCTCCCACTGCAACAGCTACCATTTTTACAGTAGTGCCCATGTAGACTGTGTTTTAATTTTCATTTAGTTGCCGGGTTTCCTGGAACCTTGCAATGAATTACGGACATGATTAATGGCATCTGTATCTACACTCCAGGTTCTGGTAGATAACACCACTAAACATGTTTCAACTAATGAATTAAATACACCTATATTGTTCTTAGTTCTAAGAAGACAGTCTACCTTAATGTCCAAGTCCTATTTCCAATCATTACAATTGGGATTACTAAGTCTTTCTTATAGTATGACTACTAGGGGATTGACAAACATTTTAAATCCTAAGAATCACAAAAATACTTGGTCAAGATCAACTCCTTAAAAATCCCCATGAATTTTGTATGCCACGATAGTGTGGACGTATACAAAATCGAAGAGGAGATTTTATTCATTAATTTTATTATCTCGTCAACTTTACTTTATGACGAATAAAATTAATAGTTGATCTGTCTTTGATCAAATATTTGGTCAAAAACTTTTGAATTTAAAAAATATTGGTTCCTCAAACAATATTATTTAAATTCACCAACACCTCAAACACCGTGAATTTTACATGCCACGTTAGTGTGGACGTATACAAATTCAACATTTGTAAAAGGAAGGTTTTAACCCATTAATTTTATTATCTTGTTAACCTAACTTTTTGACAAATAAAATTAATAGTTGGTATCATTTGGTCACACAAATAATAGCAGTGACTCCGATGGGGAGGATACTATTAGATGTGTCTAAGTGTATACCATTACTTGACACTAAGTCCATTAATAAGATTATGCTCCTTCCGTTGGGGAAGATCACACGCTCTTAATTAACTTCCTATAGTCATCCAAAAATGGAAGTATGTTCTAGTGATCCACAAACAAGCTCATCCGTTATGGAGGAAGGCACTCAGAGCCAACACGCAAGCTTGTTTGCATCACTTACAAACCAGTAATGGAGACCATGGGATTTACTTAAAAATCCCTCTCCCACTTAGTTATTTATAAATGAGGAATTTTAACTATGCTAGCCTACTAAATATGTAAACTAACATGCACACACAGCACAATATAAAAGCAATAAATAGAAAATCTAATTTTTAACTATTATGGTTTTTATCTCTTGTTGTCCTCCGTGTGTTGTCATCCCAAGCTGCTGCCATATTTGGCCATTGCCACCGGGTCTAGCTGTCGCATCCATCTTGCTCCTAGTTTCGCTGCACCTCTGGTCCTTAGAAGGTTCCACGCTTTGCAAGATTCGATCCGCGACATAAATAGAATTTTACATTTTGATCCTATATTCCTCGAAGGAATGTACATGTAAACTAGATCGAACATAAAATAAAATTTACATCCATCGATCCTATATTCCATAAAAGGAATGTACATGTAACTAGATCAAAAATAAAATTCTAATAAAACTAAATACAGCTCCTGCTGTATTTTATAATACAATCATGCACACACAATAAAATGCCCTTGACATGTCCAAGGGTCCAATCACATACATAATAACTATAAGCCATAATAGTTGGATCCTGCATCCACAAAGTTAGCACATCCTACTATTAACCTGCCTAAATTATGTATGACATGTGCATAATTAAACTAATACCAAAATACACAGAGGCAAAACCCTAGAACTGATACCAATTGTTGGTTGCTACTCGGAAAACCTAGAGGTTCCACTGTACAAAAATTTTGTACAAAGGTCTGAACCTTTTCCTAGCTACCATGTGTTCTTTTAAATTAAATTTTGGATCGCCTGCGGAACTTAACACGTTTGATCCAAAACTTAATCTATTTGTTCTTTTAGGTTTAGACTTGGATCTCCTGCGGAACTTAACACGTTCGACCCAAATCACCTTAAGTTATTAATTCCATTAAATATTAATTTCCATAATTGGTTCCCAGTACTGACGTGGCGAGGCACATGGCCTTCTTGGATATGGGAGCAACCACCACCGACTAGACAAAACCTTTTATGGAAAGCTAATATTTAATTTCCTAAAATAACTTTAGGTTAACTGAAAAGAACAATCAAATCACAAGGCAAATAAAAACAAAAGAACACTATATCGAAAACAAATTCGAAACACTAGAATCGTATGCCTCTTGTATTTAGTATTATTTCCAAAAATAACTAGTATGATGCGGAAAGAAAAATACTAGTTATACCTTTTAGAAAAACCTCTTGATCTTCTACCGTATTCCTCTTCTAACCTCGGACGTTGTGTGGGCAACGATCTTCCGAGATGAGAACCACCAAGCACCTTCTTCTTCCTTGCAAGTTTCGGCCATCAAAACTTCTTCTCGGATGAAGAGGTTCGGCCACCACCACCATGCTCCAAGGGATGCTAGAAAAGAGGCTTCTTTTCTCTCCTTCTTCTCCTTCTTAGATCCGGCCACCAAAGCTATCTCCACCATGAGAAAGTTTAGGCCACACAAAGGAGAGGAGAGAATAGAAAAGGGCCGGCCACACCCAAAGAAGAAAAGAGTGAGAAAAATAATAGAGACGTTCACCATGAAGCCTCCTCTACCTCCTCTTTTATAATCCTTGGTCTTGGCAAATAAGGAAAATTTAATAAAAACTTCCTTAATTCTTTTGCCATTAAAAAAAGAAAAATTATTTAATTAAAAATAATTTTCTTTTCATCATGTTAATGGCCGACCACCTTAATCCCTTTAATCAAGGAAATTTTAATTCACACAAGAATTAAAACTTCCTAATTTGCTTCCGGAAATTTATAAAAATTTCACAAATAATTTTTCCATTCATGGTGGTTAATAAAAAGGAAATTTTATAAATTAAAATATTTCTTTTAAACATGTGGATAAAAAGAAAGTTATTCCTAAAAATTAAAATCTCTTTTAATCTACAAATAAGGAAAGATATCAAATCTTTTCTTAATCTTTTGTAGAAACTTATAAAAGAGAATATTTAATTTTAAACTCTCTTTTAAATTATGAACATGATTAAAAAGGAAAGTTTTCTTAAAATTTAAAATCCTCCTTTAATCAACAAATAAGGAAAGATTTCAAATTTTAAACTCTCTTTTAAACATGTAGATGATTTACAAATAAGGAAAGTTTTTACCAAAAATTAAAACCATCCTTTTAAACTACAAATAAGGAAAGAGATTAATCTCTTCTCTTAATCTTTTGTAGAAAGTTATAAAAGGAAATTTTTAATTTTTAAACTCTCTTTTAAAATCATGATATCCACATAAGAAATAATTTTAATAAAAATCCTTTTTAATATTCTAGTGGCCAGCCACCTAAGCTTGAGACCCAAGCTTTGGCCGACCACCTTCATGGTTCATCCACTTGGTCTTGGCCGGCCCTAGCTTGGGTTCCAAGCTAGCTTGGCCGGCCCCATTGGATGGGTAAAAAGGTGGGTATGCGGTGGGTATAAATCTCTATATACTAGAGGCTACGATAGGGACCGAGAGGAGGAATTGGTTTTGGTCTCCCGATGAAATTAAGCATCCTGTGTTCGCCCCGAACACACAACTTAATTTCATCAATAATAATTCATTCCACTAAAGAACTATTATTGAACTACCGCACCAATCCCAAATTATATTTTGGGCTCCTTCTTATTATGAGTGTGTTAGTCTCCCTGTGTTTAAGATAACAAATGTCCACTAATTAAGTAAGTTACTGACAACTCACTTAATTAATATCTAGCTCCAAGAGTAGTACCACTCAACTTCATCGTCATGTTGGACTAAGTCCACCTGCAGGGTTTAACATGACAATCCTTATGAGCTCCACTTGGGGAAATTCTCAACCTAGATTACTAGGACACAGTTTCCTTCTATAATCAACAACACACACTATAAGTGATATCATTTCCCAACTTATTGGGCTTATTGATTCATCGAACTAAATCTCACCCATTGATAAATTAAAGAAATAAACATCAAATATATGTGCTTGTTATTATATTAGGATTAAGAGCACACACTTCCATAATAACTGAGGTCTTTGTTCCTTTATAAAGTCAGTATAAAAGAAACAACTTCTAATGGTCCTACTCAATACACTCTTAGTGTACTAGTGTAATTATATAGTTAAGATAAACTAACACCTAATTACACTACGACCTTCCAATGGTTTGTTCCTTTCCATCATGGTCGTGAGCTACTGTTTATAATTTATAATGTACTGATAACATGATCTTCTGTGTGTGACACCACACACCATGTTATCTACAATATAAATTAATTGAACAACTACATTTATCATAAATGTAGATATTTGATCAATGTGATTCTTATTTCTAGATAAATGTTTATACCAAAAGCTAGGCTTTTAGTATACACTCTAACAAGTATATGCAAGGTGAGTTCCTAAACATGTATCATGAAACATATGCAACATGTCTTTTGAAAACTTATAATATACATACTTAAACATAATCTCAACATGATTAGGGCCCCGGCTTGTACCACATACATAAATGCGCGCGCCCTATGTAGGTCCAAGGTAGCAAGTCATGAACCCTACAAGGCATATATACTAGGCTCGTTTCTTAGTCCATCGACCTAGGGGCACTTAGGAGCCCATCACTAACGAGGCCCGTTTCTTAGTCCATCGACCCCGGGGCGCTTATGGAGCCCACCCTTGGTACACGCCATATATAAAGTAAAGTAGCATGTCATACATATCATAGTTCTTATCATTTCATGCATATCATATTTCTTAACATATCATAAAACTTGCATATTTGGGCACACAGCACATGCATGGATCATAAGCATACATAATGAACATGTCATTTATCACATCATAAGGCATGCATATTTGGGCACACAGCACATGCATGGATCATAAACGTACATAATGGGCATGTCATTTATCATATCATAAAGCATGCATAATTGGGCACATAGCGCATGCATGGGTCATAAGCATACATAATGAACATATCACTTATCATAGAAAGACATAATCATACATGGAATCATTTAAATAACATGCATCTCCTAATTCATAACATAGCATGTGAGGTACATCAAGGTCACTAAACCTTTTATGGCCGAAAGTCAAGAGTAGGGACATGAACTCTAGACAACATACAAACATAAGAAACTCATGATAACTTCTCATCCTATCATAAGAAAGATCATAAGCATGTTAACCTAAATTTTTAAGCCCTCCTAGGTTCCTAATTCTTTCATGGCCGAAACCTTCATGAAGAGCAATCAAGTTCTAAGCAACATGCAAACATGTAAACCCTAAACTCATATCACATCATATTTCATAAGGAACAACTTGAGCATGTTTAATTTGGGTTCTAAGTTCCCTAAGCTTCTAACCTTATCATGGCCGAACCCTAGCAAGCCTTATTCTAGGTTACATGTAGCATGAAAATGTTGAACCTTAAGCCAATATCCTACACATTTCATGAGGAACATCATAAGCACATTTGGTTCAAGTTCCAAACTTCCTAAACCCATTAACTCAAGGTGGCCGAAACATATTAAACATGGAAACTAGGTTTCTAGTGGCATAAGAGCAAGGAAATCACAACTACATTTCATAGCATTTATCACAAGAAACATCATGAGCATATCTAAGTTGGGTTCTAAATTTCCCTAGGCCTTTAAACCAATAGTGGCCGAAACATGTGAGCATGGAAACTAGGTTCTAGTGGCATAAGAGCAAGGAAACCACAACTACATTTCATAGCATTTATCACAAGAAACATCATGAGCATATCTAAGTTGGGTTCTAAATTTCCCCTAGGCCTTTAAACCCATGGTGGCCGAAACATGTGAGCATGGAAACTAGGTTTCTAGTGGCATAAGAGTAAGGAAACCACAACTACATTTCATAGCATTTATCACAAGAAACATCATGAGCATATCTAAGTTGGGTTCTAAATTTCCCTAGGCCTTTAAACCCATGGTGGCCGAAACATGTGAACATGGAATTGTTTTTCATGTGGCTTAAAAGCATGGAAACCCTACACAATTTTCATGGCATCATTACAAGAAACAACATGAGTAAACTTAGTTTAAAAATCTAAGCATCCTATCCCTAAAACTTAGTGTGGCCGAAAGTTACATGTAACCAAATTTCTATGTAACAAGCAACCATAGGAACATCAAACTAGTTTCATAACATTTCATCAAGAAGGTCATGAGCATCTTAGACTTGGTTTAAACTTTCCTAGGCCTCAAATCTCAACATGGCCGAATCTTCATAAGTATGAAATAGAATTCAAAACCAACATACAATCATGGCATAATATTTTACCTTCATATCTTGTCTTAGGAAAAATCATAGCATGCTTAGTTTTAGGTTTAAAGCTCTCCTAGGCCTTTAGTTCTTCCATGGCCGAATATTCATGAGCATGAAAATAGAGTTTCAATCAACATACAAGTGAGAGAAAAAGTTAACCACACCATTATCATAGGGTACATAACACAAGAACAAGGGAGCATGTTTAGTTTGAGTCTTTAGCTTACCTAGTCCTCTTGTTCATGCTTGGCCGAGAGTCTAAGGTTCATGGATCTAAGTTCTAATTAATCATTCTAGCATGGAAACATTAGATTAACCTCCTACATAAGATACATGTCACAAGAAAAATAATAAGCATATCTAGTTTAAAATTTCTTAGACTCTTCCTTTTGTCTTGGCCGAAATTTCCATAAAGCAACCCAAGGTTTTTAAGCAATCTATCTTCATGGAAAACCATATGAGCTATTGTACCACAGGTGAGGGGAAGCTTACCTAGTGTTCACTTGTTAATCCTTAAGGAAATGGTACCCTTGGTGAAGAGGAAGAAGAGCTTCTTCTTTTAGCACTCCTTTTTATTTCTCTTGCTTGGAAGGGTACACCTTGGAGGCTCCTTCTTGTAATTTAGTTTTCTCTTAGGGAGAAAACCTAAACTTGGCTTGTGGTGATGAGGGAGAAGGACTCTAGTTTCGGCAATGGTGAGGAAGAAGAAAGAAAATGAAATCCTTTTCTTTCTTTCCTTTTTATGCTAAGTGGGTGGAAGAAACAAATATGAACTTTGCTTCCCTTTCTCCTTAATTCATGTATATACTTTTCTAATGAGAATATGTCCTCATTCATCTCCCTTAATTCTCCTCATCCTCACTCTCTTAATCCCCACGAAAATAAGGAGAAAAAAAATAGAAAAGACAACTTGTCTTTTGCTTACTCCTTTTCCTTAACCAAGAGGTAAACAAGAGGAAGAAAGCTATTTGATTTTCTCTTGTTCCCTCACTTAATTGTATCCTCACTTTTAACTACAATTCCCATCATTTTCCATTCATATGTTATTCATTATCCTAGTGGTTATCATATATAATTTTATTTCTATCCTTTGTGAGAGGTTCAAGGTTCAAACCTTCACCTCTTCTTTTTATTTCTCTTATTTCTTTTTCTTTTGATTCTTCTTACTTTTATGCTCTAAAGCAAATAACACCCATATACTTATCTTATAGTTTTGTGGGTGTTACAGCGGAAGCCTGCTCGAGAAGACCGGAACTTGGGTTCGGGTGAGCCCTTTTCCGGATGTCCAAGATCACCCAAGCAAGCGGATCCGGAGTTGAAGACCCGGACCGAGGCAACCAGAGCTGGAGCAGAGGACCCGGACCGGAAAAGTCAACTAGAGTTGACTTTTGGCTCCGGGGTGCCCGGAGCTGATCAGGGCACCCGGAACGTACCGGGGCGCCCGGAAGTCCATCTTTGACCAGATCGAGTCTTTCGTGATCTAAACGTTGGGGGATAAAGTTTTATGCCCCCCAGGGCGCCCAGAACCCTTCCAGGCGCCCCGACCAAGGTTATAAATATAGCCTTGGTCTAGAAACTTTTTAACGAACTCAGAAATTCACTTTCAACGCTTGTGTGCTGTAATTTAGAGTTAAGTTTCTGTTTTCTGCACTTCAACATTATAAGAGGCTTCTCCGCCTAAAGGAGTATTTAGTGCTTCAACTTTCTTGGATTAACAACCACATCAGTTGTAACCAAGTAAATACTTGTACCTCTTCTTTTAATGTTCTATTTACTTTCTGCTTATTCTTTATGCAAGTATTAGTTTAAGAGTTCGAGAAGGGTGTTTTTGTTTTTGTGTTTGCAGGCTATCCAACCCCCCTTCTAGCCAGCCGCCAACGATCCTACAAAAAGGAGGAGATTGTTGGAACCCCAACAAAACCTTCACAGCGGAAAACATGGGCATCATACCCGAAGTACGATATAAACATCCATAAGTACAAGAACTACACATCATAAGTATGTAGACATAACCAAATAAGGAAACAAATAGAGTCTGAAACCAAAAAGCCATCTCGACACCTAGTGGGGGACTAGCGACTGAAATCTCCTGACGGCTTCAACCTGAAATAGGAAAATAAAGCAACGGTGTGAGTTCAATGACTCTGCGGGTATCAACCTAACATGCATAGTAAGATATATCTAACAGTAATAATCATGGAGTACAATCTCCTAATCAAAAATAAGAAATGCGAAGACTGAATAAGTAAAGAAGTTGTACTCAACTGGGCCTCCTATCCTGACATAAAGGTCGTCAGACCAAACCCATCATGTCTCCTGTATGCATGTCAATCATATGCAACCACAGAAATGCAGCACCCAATATGCAGCAATCACAAGCAATAAATGCAATTCATGCATATGATGCAAATGACATGATCACCCCTGACGCCAGTCAGCCATCTCACACATGATGGTGAGACCGAGTGGGTAGGGATATGATAACTATGCACTCTGTCATCACTACTCCTGAGTGACTGAGTGGACATGATGTTGTCAGAGTACACCTATCCTCCTACCCCAAACATAGTGGGGGAGCCTAAGCTTTCATCTCCATGTATCATAGTCAAGGGGAGGGATCCCTGCCCGCTACACGCTGCAGTTATCACTACCCATGAACGAACCAACAGAGCCCTGACAGAGCAAATTGCACACACCCTGCCTGATGATTCAGGGAAGAAGAGGATGTTGTATCTCTATGCCTATATGGAGATACCAACAGAGGGTGTTGTATGGGTGCAGGCATTGTCGCATGATCCTGGGACTGTACATGATAGAACTGTGCCTGTGGAGGTAAGGAATGGTGCTAGCATGATAATTGGGTCATCTTGGGTCCTTTCTATTGATGAGGTTAGAAATATAAGGATTTCAACTAAGCCTTCAATGTGCACTCTGTTGGAACCCCAAGATTGTTTTGGTGTGATCAACAAGTTAAGTTAGGTCCTGTGTATTTCTAACCTTGTGTCTAAGTGTGCAGGAGCTTAGGAGCACATATACTCGAGTGGAAGACGCAGCTAGTGAGAAGGACGGCACGCGGTACATCCGAGGGACGAGGTGCTGCAGAAGAGTACCCTAGTGGACGAGAAGGAAGCGTGCAGTGGTTCCGAGAGACGAAAGTCGGAGCAAAAGATTGCTCAGGGAGCAAGAGATACAGCTAGCGAGAAGGTCGGCATGGGGTGCGACCGAGGGGCGAAGACTACGGATGAGTACGCTGGTGGACGAGAAGGAAGCATGCAGCGATTCCGAGGGATGAGAAGCTAGAGCGGAAGGCTGCTCGAGAAGACCAGAACTTGGGTTTGGGTGAGCCCTTTTTCGGATGGCAGAGATCACCCAAGCGAGCGGACCCGGAGGAGAAGAACTGGACCGAGGCGGGACTGAACCAGAGAAGAGGTCCCGGATGAAAAAGTCAACATCTATTGACTTTGGGCTCCGAGGCACCCGAAGCCCTCCGGGGCGCCCGGAACCCTTCCGGGCGCCCGGACCAAACTTTTAATCAGGATCGAGATTTGACTCGATCTGATCATTGGAGGATAAAGTTTATCCCCCTAGGATGCCCGGAACCCCTTCGAGGCACCCCGACCAAGGCTATAAATATAGCCTTGGTCCAGAAGCTTTTCAACGAACTCAGAATTGTAAATCCAACGCTTGTGTGCTTTAGAGTTTTAGTTGAGCTTCTTTCTTTTTGTGCGTCAACGTTGTAAGAGGCTTCTCCGCCTGAAGGAGATTGATATTGGGCTTAATCTTCCTTGGATTAACAATCACATCGGTTGTAACCAAGTAAACACTGGTGCCTCTTATTTTATGCTTTTAATTTACTGCTTAATCTATTTATACAAGTGTTAGCTTAAAGAGTTAGAGGAAGGATTGTTTGTTCTTTGACTTTGCAGGATATCCAACAAATCCCCTTCCAGCCGGCCGCAACGGTCCTACACACTCTCTGTTGATGTGTCCCAGAAGCTTGCAGTAATAACATATTAACATATAGGTTGATCCAATGGGCATTCTGACTTCTTATGGCTCCGGGAACCATTCTAGTACCACTTGACCTCAACAACCTGATTTGGCTAGGATAACTGGGAAGATCCTGATGATGCATGAGCCATCTTCTGTGGACATGAAGATTCTTTTATAGTAACTTGTGCCCTTGGAGATGGGTTTTGTGGTTTTTGGTCACGCTTCGAGCGGTTCTGATTCATCTCTTTCTCTAGATACTTGTTGTTGGGTCATCTTAATTAATATTTCTCGATCCAATTCATCTCGATAAGTGCTGACAGATGATCCTGACATCCTGATCTGAATGTAGGCGGCAAGACCCTGTGTGAACTAGATCATTTGATCATAGTCTTGAGCTACTAGATGGGGGTTAAATTTTGCAAGTCGCCTAAATTCTGCATTGTACTCCATTATGTTGTGGTCACCTTGTTTGAGGTTTAAGAACTCCTGACGACGAGCCATACAGAAAGCGACAGGGAAGTATTGTCTCTCAAAGGCATTTCGAAATAATCTCCAAGTGATGATCTACTCTCCAAAAATCGTCCGCTGCATCCTCCACCAAGTGGTGGCCTGGTCTCATAAATGATATTCTACTAGCTCCACCTTTTCTGCATCGGTACATGTCATATATCTGAATGTACTCTTTAAGTTATCCAACTGGGTATGAGTAGTCCATGGATCAAAACCTCCATGGAAGAGAGTGAATCGATTCTTCACTAATTGGGCAAGTATTGGGATACGTGCCTTGTCCATTATCCAATTGGTAGTGGTTGGTGCTGGTATCGCTATTGGTGCTCCTTGAGACTGTTCTCCTTGACCCCTAATAGGTTGTTGACGACCCTGACCCCTAGTTTCTGACCCTGCATCAATCAATGCCCTAAAGGAGACAACATTCTCCTCATCAGGGTTGGGTCCTACTATGTCTACAGGTTGTTTCCGAGGTCACCCTTGACCACGGTCGTGAGTAGGGGTTGTTTCACTAGATGGCATTACCTGAAAGTCAAAATAAGTCAATACCCAACAAAAGGTATAATAACAATTAAAGACACCTTACTTTCCTATAGCTCGGAGATATCCGTTGGCTTGTCTGATATCCCAAAACTCGAGAAGTCCAAATCCAATAAAGCCAATACCAATTTCTAAAATGCAACAACACATGAATTAGCATCGCAACATGGGCTCTAACACTAAATAAATTATCACCCCCCAAGGGTAAGGTTGTCCAACAAAAATCAGACAATACCTCCCCTGTATCAGTGACAATTGGTTCTTGGGTGCATAGCCACACATGTATGCATAATAATAAAACCTCAGCCCACACGACTGAGAACGAACAATCATAACATAAAACAAAAAGGGCACTCACATAATCCAACATAAAATATATTAAAAAAATAGGAACATTTCTACATGCACGCATGTCTAACAAATAACATGCTTTATTTACAAACCAACCAAGTAGAGCCACTATGAAAGTGAAAACAAAATAGGTTTTCAAAACAAACTCCACAACCAATTTTGAATACAAGAAAGTTAAAGTGTTATGACTATGAAAATAAATTAAAGATATCTCGAACGACGTGGGACCGACAATCAAGACCTCCGAGCGACATGACTTTTATTTCCTACCTGCTAACCTACAATATAAAAGGAAACAAAGGGGATGTAAAGATACTTCATGGGTATATGATAGATAGTGCATGATATAAAAGATAAAGGAGCAGTCTCTAGTATATCACTTACTACAAAAGTAAGAATACCGACATAAAATTTACTAAACAACCCATAACCAACAACATAATCCTTCACTAACCTACTCCACCAAGTATAGCCAATATATCGAGAGTACATATAGTACCTCCAAATCTTGCATAAAATAAACATATAACAACCATATAATAAGTCATGACTGCACGTAACAACATGCTACCACGAATGGGTCTCGTGGGTAGTTAGGGTTATTAGGATGCATACTATAAGCCTAGCTTTTGTATGAACATCTGTTTTTAAATATTTTGAAATGAGAATCACTTTGATCAAATGTTTACATTTTATATTTATATATATGTCAATAAAGTTATCAATTTAATTTATATTGTAGATAATATGGTGTGTGGTGTCACACAGAAGATCATGTTATCGGTTCCTTATAAATTATAAATAGTAGCTCACAACCAAGATGGATTGGGACAAACCATTAGAACGGTTGTAGTGTAATTTGGTATTAGTCTGTCTTGACTATAAAATTACACTAGTACACTATGTGTGTATTGAGCAGGACTGTTTGAGGTTGTTTGATTTGTACTGACTACATAAATGAACAAGACCTCTGTTATTATGGATGTGCGTCCTCTTAATCCCTATATAATAATAAGCATTTATACTTAATACTTATTTCTTTAACTTATCAATGGGTGAGATTTATTCGTTAAATCAATAGACCCGATAAGTTGGGAGATAGTACTGTTTATATGGTGTGTTGTTGATTATAGAAGGAATCTATGTCCTAATTATTTATGCTAATGATGTCCCCTTAAGGAGCTCGTAAGGATTATCATGTAAACCCTGCAGGTGGACTTAGTCCGGCATGATAATAAAATTGAGTGGTACTACTCTTAGAATTAGATGTTAATTAATTGAGTTGTCAGTAACTTATTTAATTAACAGACATACGATATCTTAAACACAGGGAGATTAACGCACTTATGATAAGAAGGAGCTCATATTGTAATATGGGATTGGTGTGGTAGTTCAATAATAACCCTTTAGTGGTATGGGAGTTGAGTGTTCGGGCCGAACACAGGAAGCTCAAGCCCATCAGGAGACCTAAACCAATTCCTCCTCTAGGTCCCTGTTGTAGCCTTTATATAAAGTCTCGCATCCACTCATCACTACAAGAAAAAAGCTAATAGACAACGCTTTTAAAGCGTTGTCTTTGTGTCTGAAAAAGCGTTGTTAAAGGCACTGTTATTAAAAGTCTGCTCAACGACAACGCTTTTAAAGCGTTGTCGTTTGTAGCAAAGACAACGCTTTTGCAACGCTTTAAAAGCGTTGTGTATTTTTTGCAAAAACATCATTATTGCAACGCTTTAAAAGCGTTGTCTTTTAAAATAAAAAAATAAAAAATTATATTTAATTTTTTATTTACAAAATCATTGTTTTTATATTTGCAAAACCATTATGTTTCTTTGACCCTACCATAGAAATGAAATCAACCATAAGTTAACAAAAAGAACAGAGTCATGATACATCAAAACCAGGTACACTATATATAATAGAGATAGATACACAGTGTACATAAAAACTAGGTACATAATTCCCAAAATGATGATACTATTGTCAACATGACGTGACTGTTCAATTTGCACAACGATCTAACATTGTATTTCCTTTGGTCTCTATTGAAGTTACAGATTACAGAATTCTCAAAGAAAATTGTTTGCACATGATTGGCAAACTTTGATTTAGAGCAACTAAATTTGTAACTTTACCAACTTTTTGTAACGACCCAACTCCTGGGTACTAAGCTGTGAGCCGGATCACTACATTAACTATTGAAACTACTATGCTGTACTGTGCGGAAGACTGGGTAAAATAAAATTTTACTAAACTATTGTAGTTGCCTCTATTAACTCTGGGAGAGTGAGATTTCATATCCAACTACCTTCTAGATATTCATAGCTATACTGAGGAGGTGAAACCGGAGCTTTGGATTGGTCCGTGGAACGATCCACTGACACCCACGCGAACACTGGCTGGATCGGTCTGCAGACCGATCCAGCTACTCACTGATCGGTCAGCGGACCGATCAGTGGCTCACTGATCGCGCACAGGGACGCTGGCTGGATCGGTCTGCCGACCGATCCAGCTGCTCACTGATCGGTCGGCTGACCGATCAGTGACCGCTGATTTCGTCCCGAACTCTCTGTTCACGGATGGAACGGTCGGCTGACCGATCCTGGGAGATATAGTAGGCTATTGTATCCATCTGGATCGGTCGGCTGACCGATCCAGGAGAATAAACGGCACTGGATCGGTCTGCTGACCGATCCAGGCTCTGATAGTCTGAAACGAAATCAGAATTTCTGATTTCCAGCACTGATTCGTGCCAAGAATCACATACACAAGCTCTAGATACATGAAAAAACACTCTAGCATGTAAATACTAACATTCTAAACATGACAAACTAAACAAGGCATAGTTTACTAAGCTATAACACCTAGTAACAAGACTAAGTCATAAAACTAGACATGTTAAGTACTAAAACTGAAATAAAAGCGTGTAGATCCCAAGGATCTTTATTCCAAACCCCTTGCACACACACATCATCGTAGCATCGCCCTCCAGCCTCCGCTAATCCACTTTTCTTTTACCTGTATCTGCAGTATAAGAAAAGTAGTACCTGTAAGCTAAAGAGCTTAGTAAGAAACCATCTACCTCACAAAAACATGCAACGATGCAAATATGATTTTAAATCATGCTGTTTAAAATATATGCTGGATATACTGAATAAACTAGCATGGCATGGCATATAGGCATACAAAAGCATAAACTGGAACTGAAACCTGGCATAGCATATAGATTGAACAGGCTTTAAACTGGACATGGCATACTTATAAGCTGAGCATGAAACTGAACTAGTCATGCATATATCTAAATCTGTACATGAACTCAAATCATGTAAACTGAACCTGAACTGAACTGAAAGCTAAATTAGTGTTCTCATCACTGGTTTCAAATTTGAAAACTATACATATAATAGATGAAAATACTAAACATGCTGCTGGGGCCCTGGCATCTGTACTTACTGTGCGCGCATCCCTACGAGACCCGGGATTGCAAGTTCCGAATCCAGCAGGGTTACTAGGTTATCTGAACCTAAAGGCTACTGTGGGAGCCCACCCAATGGATATCTGATCCATATAGCTGTAATAACTGATAATAAACTGAGTAAAATGTTTCTAATACGTTTTACATGCTGTTAGGACGCCTACTGGTGCATCCTTCTGAACTAGGCATTCTACCGAATGCTTGGTGTGCACTGAGAGCACACCCTATAACTGAAAACTGTAAAACTACTAAACTAACGCCAAAACTAACAAGCGAGAGCAATTATACTGCAGGTGAGGGGTTTCTTACCTCAATCGCAAGGTTTTCTTACGATTCTATCCGCTAGGTTTTCCGGAAACTGCTTCGTTCGACGAACCGCTTACGTCCTCGCGTTCCTCTCGCGGAGAAGAATCTTTTTCGTGTTGGAGTCGTCGCCGGAAGATGAGCCGAGAGTCCTTGGGCTTGGGCGCCGAGAGAGGAGGAGGAAGAGGTGTGGGCGGCGGTGAGGTTTTTGGGAAGAGGGATAGGTCACGGTGAAAAAGAATGTGCCAAACCAAAACAAAATAACCCAACTCCCACTTAACCTTCCTATTTAGACTAAAGACTTAATTCGCCCAACTCCAATATAAATATATTTGGTTCTCCTCTCTTTCAGCACGGCCCTGCTGGGTACACCGGTTACTAAACTTATCCGTAAACCATAGGTCTCGAGTTCGATTCCCGCCTAAGTTATTTTACGGTTCCAATTATTTTTGCTACTTCCGCTACTCGGAAAATTCCAGAAAAATATCTAAAAATTCCAGAAAAATCATAGAATAATTCTAAAATAAATTCGGGAATTTTTCGGGCTTTACAATCCCCCATACCTTATAAAAAGTTCGTCCCCGAACTTAAAACAATTCTGGGTACTTCTGTCTCATGCTGGCCTCTGTCTCCCAAGTCGCCTCTGCTGCTGTGTGATTTTGCCAGCTGACTTTGACTAATGGTACTTCCTTGTTCCGTAATTTCTTTACTGCTCGGTCTATTATCTGAATAGGCCGACTGTCATAGCTGAGATCATCATGGACCTGTACCAACTGTGGCTCAATCACCTGGGTGGCGTCCGGAATATGCTTCTTCAGCATGGAGACATGAAATACGTTGTGGACGGCTGACATCTCCTGAGGTAGCTCTAGCTCATATGCTACCTTGCCCACTCTCTTCGTGATAGGGTATGGTCCCACATATCTGGGAGCTAGCTTGCCCTTCTTCCCAAAACGCATGACTCCCTTCATGGGAGCTACTCTGAGGAAAACTGTATCCCCAACTGAAAACTCTTGGGGTCTGCGTCGTGTATCAGCATAGCTCTTCTGACGGCTCTGTGCTGTCTCTATCCTCTGGCGAATCTGCTGTATGGCTGCTGTGGTATCTGCTACTAGATCTGTCTGAAGCTCTAGTTCCTTCTGTTCACCACTCTCATACCAGCAGATTGGTGATCTGCACCTCCGCCCATAGAGTGCCTCATAAGGTGTCATGCCGATAGTGGCCTGATAACTGTTGTTGTATGCAAATTCTGCTAGACTCAGATATTTGCACCAACTTCCCTTAAAATCTAGGGCACAAGCCCGGAGCATATCTTCGAATACCTGATTTACTCGCTCCGTCTGACCATCTGTCTGAGGATGGAAGGTCATCTTGAATTTTAACGGATGCCCATAGTCGATCGTACACTTCCGTAAGTGTGATGTAAATCTCGTCCGATATAATGGTTCGTGGGACTCCATGCACCGACGATCTCCTTGAGATACAACCGAGCTAGCTGCTCCATGGAATAGGATATTCGATAGCTAAGAAGTGGGCCGATTTAGTCAACTTGTCGACTATTACCCGGATAGCATCAAAACCATTCGTGGTTCCGGTAATCCCACTATGAAGTCCATAGAGATATCCTCCCACTTCTATTCTGGAATCTGGATCGGCCGCAGAACTCCTCCCTGGTCGTTGATGTTCCGCCTTAACCTCTCGACGTGTTAGACAGATGTCGACGATTCTGGCGATATCTCGCTCATCCTGTGCCACCAAAATCATTTCTTTTGATCCTGATACATTTTGGTGGAACCAGATGCATCGCATAGGGAGTCCTGTGGGCCTCGTCTAGAATCTGCTGTAGTTCCTCCCGATCCGAACACAAAGTCTGCTACCACAAGACACTACCCCACCTGGTGGACATTCAACTCTCCACTTTCGATTCTCGCTAACCCTTGCTTGATTTTCGGATTTCAGGATCCTCCTGAGCTGTCTGAATATCATCAAGCAAGGTAGATGCTAAGGACATAGTGGAAAGTCGCCCGACTATAAGCTCGAGACTAAAAGCGTAATCTCCTTCCTTATGGGTGGTGACATAGCTTAAAGATAATAAGGTAGCATGGACTTCCTGCTGAGTGCCTCTGCTACCTTATTAGCTTTCCTGATGGTAGAGGATATCTATGTCATAATCCTTGACCAGTTTAACCATCTGCACGCCAGATATTCAGATCCTTCGAGTAAAGAAATACTTGACTTTGATGATCTCAGATACACTCGACCGAGCTCTGTGACAAGTAATGTCTCCAAATTTTGAGAGCGAACACCACCGCCGCAAGCTCAAGGTCGTGAGTAGGATAGTTCCTCTCATAATCCTTAAGTTGTCCGGAGGCATAGGCGATCACCTTGCCCTGCTTTCAGTACCGCTCCTAATCCCAATTTAGAGGCGCCATGTAGATGTCGAGTCTGTGTTTTCCGGTATAGCTAAAATAGGAGCACTGTCAATCTCCGCTTTAGTTCAGCTGTTCTCGCATCCTCCGTCCACCGAAATTTCTTGTTCTTTCTGTAAGAGTCAGTGGGGAGGCCATCCCGGAGAAGTCCTCACGAATTTCCTGTAGTAGCTCGCTAATCCCGGAAACTTCGATTTCACTGGCGTTCCTGGGTCTCTTCCAGTTACTTACTGCTTCTATCTTGCTGGGATCTACCATAACACCATCCTTGGAGATGATGTGACCTAGAAAGGCTACCTGGTCTAGCCAAAATTCACATTTCGTGAATTTGGCATACAGCTGGTTCTGCTGAAGGATCTGCAAAACTGTCTTCAGATGCTCTGCATGGTCCTCCTGAGTGCTTGAATAGATAAGAATGTCATCGATGAACACGATGACAAACTTGTCTAAGTATTCTCTGAATACTCTGTTCATGAGGTCCATGAAAGTAGCTGGAGCATTTGTCACGCCGAAAGGCATGACTACGAACTCATAATGTCCGTATCTGGTCCTGAAAGCTGTTTTAGGTATATCACCTTTCTTGACTCTAACCTGGTGATATCCTGATCTGAGGTCAATTTTAGAGAACACTGTGGCTCCCTTTAGCTGGTCAAACAGGTCATCTATCCTGGGGAGAGGGTACCTGTTTTTAATTGTGACCTGGTTCAAAGCACGGTAGTCTATGCATAGGCGCATGCTTCCATCCTTCTTCTTCACGAACAACACAGGTGCTCCCCATGGTGAGTGACTAGGGCGTATGAAACCCTTGTCAAGAAGCTCCTGCAATTGCTACTGAAGTTCCTTCAGTTCAGCTGGAGTCATGCGGTACGGTGCCTTGGAAATTGGATTTGTGCCGGGAATGAGCTCTATCTCAAATTCAATCTCCCTGTCTGGTGCTAAGCCTGGTAGCTCTTCAGAGAAAACTGCTGGGTAGTCACAAACGACTCGAACCTCTGATAGCTGTTGGTTCTTGTCCTGGCTGGTGTTGATAGCCGGTTCTAATTATTTTTGCTACTTCCGATACTCGAAAAATTCCGGAAAAATATCTAAAAATTCCAGAAAATCATAGAATAATTCTAAAATAGTTTTGAGAATTTTCGGGCGTTACACTTTTGAATGCAACTTGAGCTTAAAGTTTCACTAATGTCTATCTGGGTTTCTGTTCCAAGATAAGTACGATGGATCTCCAAGGGTCCTGCAAGAACAAGTGAACCAATTTGCATGAGTTGTCACTAGGTAACATCGAAGTTGAAATCAATCGGAGCAACAAGTCTATTAGTTCCAAGTCAAACCTTGTTAACCTGATTTTTGCTTATCAACTATAGAAAAATGTATTCATTGTACTGTGTACCATAAATGCTAACAACGAGCAAGATACTTACCAAGGCTTGAGCAGATAAAGAACCATGAAGGCTACCACAAGAAATATGTAAAGGCTACCGATTGTAAGATATGCAACACCAATGAAACCATTCTTCCCACCTATCCATGAGGTAGTAGAAAGTACCAACCTCTTCTCCCCTTCAAAATTGTAAGTGTTGTAGTTGTTCTCTATTGTCATTGAGATTTGTTCATTGGCTGCGAGGTCTCTCTCAATTCTCCCATGGAGTTTTCTAAACTATGGCAAGGCAGCTGTCCTCATCTAAACAATGAGATATTCTTGCTCGCTCAACTGCAAATTTTATTACAATGATTGCTACCAACTTGAATACAACATATGATATAGAAATGAAAGACAGAAAAACACTTACAGCTTGGCACCTCATATGAGACCTCCCTGCTGGAAGTATTTAGGGTAGACATCACTGCCAAATTTGTGATCTTTGTCACTTTTCCAGGTGATGTTTTTTTTCTTGTTCACCTCGATGACTTTGCTTTGTGTTGCAAATGAGTATGTGGCATTGAACAAACTTACATCTAAATGTAGTAGTTAAATGTGAAAAATAAATACCAATCAACAAGTATAACTCATAAGGACATTTCATCATACACCTAGTTGGCAATATTTAACATGAGTGGTTGAGCATACATACTTTTGATTCTTTTCCTTCTCCACCAAATGAACACAGACACGATCAAGAACAAAAGGATGCCCAAAGTTGTAGCAGTGACTATGATCTTCACGAACCTCTTAGATTACTTTTCGGAATTTATTGTTCTGAAACCTTTTGATTTTGATAATAACAAGAGGAAAGGAGAGATTTTGATGTGTGCTTACAGATGTCAGGAGCTACAACAAGGCTAACAAAAAGCTCGTCGCCGCCTTGTGAGAACATCCTCATGTCGATGGAGCTTCCGTGTGAACATAAAATAAATGAAATGGCTTTCCTAAGACCAGGAAAACAAATGAAAATCAACTAAATTAAATAAAACTGTAATTGCCTCTAATTACTACTAAATCTTGTAAGTTGCATAGAAGCAAAAAATAATCAACGCTAAACATGATCGCCAACAGTGAAGCAAGAACAAAATCTATGATGGAAGAGTAACAGAAGGAAATGCACAGTCGGCTTACCCTGTGGTACTTAAGGAGCTCAAGGATGTCGAGGACAATGTCGTTGACGTAGCAGAAGTCGGAGGCCTCGCACTTCTTGGTGTGGTGTAGTCCGCCGGCCCAGTTGATGGCAATGTCGGCATCTTCGCGGTTGATCTTCACGGCGGCGCCGATGGAGCCGTAAGCGGAGGCCTGGTAGAACTCGAAGAGGCCTTCAAATACAAGACAACCCTCTCCAATGTTGAACCACTTTAGCTGTCGAGCGGACGTAGAGGAGGAGGTGGAGTTGTACGTGAGTTGCCCTTGCGCGGAAACGAGAGTAGCGGTGGCAGGCGAGACGGAGGTGAGAGGGCGTGAGAGGAGGAGTTGGATGGAGAAGGCGAGAGATGAGAAGTTGTGAGAGGGGTTCGGGAGGTTTTCAGAAGATTGGTGGGTGTGAGCGAGTGAAACCTAGGGTTTTTCAACTCCTTACTTGATCCAACGGTTTGTATCATTTTAGATTTAATTTAGATGAGAACTTGATAATAGACAACACTTAAAAAATGATAATAGACAACACTTTTCAAGAAGTGTTGTCGTTGACCCACAAAAATCGTTAAAAGACAATGGTTTTTAAAAAATCGTTGTCTATCAGTAAGAAAATAAAGAAATAGACAACGCTTTTCACTAAAAGCGTTGTTAAAAAAAATGACAACGCTTTTTAAAAAAAGCGTTGTCTTTTAAGTGTTGTAAAAGCCCAATTTTCTTGTAGTGCATCCATGTTTTGTTTTTGGTTAATCTCACCTTCCTAGGTCCGACGGCAAGGATTATAAAAGGGAGTAGGTGGTGCCCCCTAAAACCTAATTTTCCCACAATTCTCTTCTCCTCCTTGCTAGGGTCGGCGCCTCTTCTCCTTGCTAGGGTCGACACCTCTCCTCCTTGCTAGGGCCGACACCTCCTCCTTTGCTAGGGTCGGTGCCTCTTCCTTGCTAGGGTCGGCGCCCCTTGCTTAGCATCCTTTCTGCATGGCGGCTTGGAAAAGAAGAAGAAGAGGAGAAGGTGCCTCATCCTAGAGCTTCTCTTGGTGGTCGGCGGTTTGGAAACAAAGAAGAGAAGAGTGTTTGTTATCTTGGTAGATCGTCGCCCACACGACGTCCAAGAAGAGGAGAGGAATACAATAGAAGATCAAGAGGTCTTTGGCTACAAAGGAAAGGTACAACAAGTTCTTTGATTCCGCTATGTAATTAGTTTAGTTTTCTTTGTATCGATCCTGAATACCAACACAAGAGGCCAGTGATCTTGTGCTTCGATCAAGGTGTGCTTTGATCTATCAAGTACTTGATCGATTAATCAAACACATGTCTGATCGAACATGCGGGTTTCTAGGAAAAGTTCTGTACTTGTACAATTTTTATACAGGGGAAATTGAAACAGAACGGAATTTCAGCACCTTCATATGGTATCAAAGCGAGGTTTTCTAGCTCTGTGTGATTAGTTTTTGGTTAAATTATGCACTGTTCATATATAAGTTTAGGCAGGATAATAGTAGGATGTGCAAGAAAGATTAACTCTGTGGTTGCAGGCATCCTAAGTCCAACTATTATGGCTTTTTGTGTTTATGTATGATTTGAACTCTCGGGCATATCAAGGTTGTTTTGTGTTATGCATGATTGTAATAATTAAATACAGCTGGTTGTTGTATTATTTTTTTACATTTTATTCGATCTAGATTACATGTAAATTCCTTTGTGGAATATAGGATCGATAAATGTAAATTTTTATTTCTTTTTGTTGCGGCTTGTATCCTTGTTATGCGTGGTGCTATTTTGAGGACCGGAGGCATGGCGAAGAAGGAAGCAAGATAGACGCGATGGCTTGATCCATTGGCAGCATATTGGAGGACAGCGATGGATGATTCCATAATAGTTTAAAATTTTATTTTTATATTTATTGCCTTTATATGCTGTTTTTATGTGTTGTGATGTGTGAACATGTTAAAATTCCTCAATTTAAATAACTAAGTAGGAGAGGGATTATTTAAATAAATTCCACGGTCTCCATTACTGGTTTGTAAGTGATGCATTAAAACTTACGCGTTGGCTTTAAGTGCCTTCCTCTATATTGGATAAGTTTGTTTGCGGATCACTAGATCAAACTTCCTCTTTGGATGATTATGGGAAGTTATTTAGGTACGTGTGATCTTCTCCGTCTGAAGGGGCACAATCCTAATTAATGGACTAAGTATCAAGTAATGGTATACACTTAGGTGCATTTAATAGTATCCTCCTCATCGGAGTCACTGCTATTATTTGTATGACCGAAGATGAACCAACAATTAATTTTATTTGTCATAAAGTTAGGTTGACCAGATAATAAAATTAATGGGTAAAACCTCCTTTTACAAATGTTTAAATTAGTATATGTCCACACTATCGTGGCATATGAAATTCACGGTGTTTTGAGGTGTTGGTAATTTTAAATTATATTGTTTGAGGAATCAATATTATTTTAAATTCTAAAGTTTTGACCAAATATTTTATTTTGTGATTCTTAAGATTTCAAAATGGTTTTCAATCCTCTTGCTGTTATTTTTAAAGAAAACAAACTTACTGGTCCAAATTATATTAATTGGAAACGGAACTTGGACATTGTCTTAACTGCTGAAGAATACAAGTTCGTACATTTTGAGGTCTGTCCTAGCATGCCTGATAAGGATTCTAGTGAAGAGGAGATAGAGAGACATAGGAAATAGGTCAAGACAGATGAGATGGTGTAGTGTTACATTTTGGCTTCTATCTCAAATGTGCTGCAACATCAGCATTAGGCCATACCCACTTCCTATGACATAATGCTCAATCTCAAGGACATCTTCGGACACCAAAATCGGACTGACAAATAGAAGGCCATGAGAAACTTAATGACGACTACCATGACTGAGGGGACACCCGTAAGGGATCATATCCTCAAGATGATGGTTCATTTGAATGAGATGGGAGTCCTTAGAGATAAAATCGATGGGGAAACCCAGGTCGATATCATTCTCCAAACGCTACCCAAGAGTTTTGAGCAGTTCCGCCTGAACTACAATATGAACAAAAGGGTTTATTCGTTGGCGGAACTTCTAACAGAACTCCAAGCGGCAGAAGAGCTATTTCGTCAAAGTTCTTAAGTTCACATTGCTGAAAATGTTTCTACCTCTAAGCCGAAAGGCCGAAAGAAGAAGAAGAAACAAGTTGGTTCGGCAAAGAAAGTGATTCGACCTCAAGGGACTGGGCTGCAGGCAGGTGTGAAGAAGCCAAAGGGCAAGTGCTTCACATGCAAGCAGTCTAAACATTGGAAGGTGGATTGTCCTCGCAGAAAGGAGAACAATAAAGGTATATCTTATTCATTAGTTATTGAAACATGTTTAGCAGTGTTATCTACCGGTACCTGGTGTGTAGATACGGGAGCCACTGATCATGTCTGTAATTCATTGTAGGGGTTCCAGGAAACCAGACGACTACAGGAAGGGGAGATCACCATCTATATGGGCAATGCTACGAGAGTGGCGGCTGTTGCAGTGGAAGATGTTTATTTATCTTTTGATAAGAATAAAACTTTGATTTTAAAAAATTTTCTTTACGTACCTTGTTTTAGAAAGAACTTGATTTCAATTTCTAAATTATTTATGGATGGATATTCTGTTTCTTTTGATGACAAAGTGGTTGTCAAGAAAAATAGGGTGGTTATTTGTTCTGGTGTGTTGGTTGACAATTTATATACTCTTAATTCAATAACTTCCATGATGCAAAAAATGGAAATTAATAACACATCTTCTAATTCTAATAAGATAAAGCAACCTTCAAAAATGAACCAAACATATCTTTGGCATCTAAGGTTGGGTCATATTAACTTGAGTAGGATTCAAAAATTAATAGCTGATGGACCTTTGGGTTCATTGGTAGTAGAAAATTTTTCGACCTACGATTCTTGCTTGGAAGGAAAAATGACCAAGAGGTCTTTTAAGGCAAAGAGGTATAGAGCCAAAGAAGTGTTGGAATTGGATCATTCTGATTTGTGTGGGCCTATGACTATCCAGGCGAGAGGTGGTTTTAAATATTTTATCTTTTTTATAAATGACTATTCGAGATACGGGTACAATTACTTGATGCGCCACAAGTCTGAGTGCTTTGATAAGTTCAAAGAGTACAAGGCTGATGTGGAGAAACGTCATGGTAAAAGTATCAAGACACTACGGTCTGATCATGGTAGAGAGTACCTCTTATGAGAGTTTAAGAGTTACTTATCAGAGGCCGAGATTCAATCCTAATTGTCTGCACCTGGTACACCCCAACAGAATGGTATGGCGGAATGAAGGAATAGGACTCTTATGGAAATGGTTAGATCAATGATGAGTTATTCAAAATTACCAAATTCATTTAGGGGATATGCTCTGGAAACGACGGCGTACATTCTGAACTTGGTACCTTCTAAGTCAGTACCTTTTACTCCCACAGAATTATGGAATGGACGTAAGCCTAGTTTGAAACACATTTGGATTTGGGGTAGTCCAGCATATGTGCTGAAGGGAGATGCTGATAAGTTGGAATCACGTACAGAAGTTCGCTTGTTCATGGGATATTCTAGAGAAACGAAAGGTGGTTTGTTTTATAGTCCAAAAGATCAGAAGGTCATTGTGTTGGTGCGGGAAGCATCCTACGATCGAACCGGTGTTTTGATTATGTCAAAGGGTTCAAGTTAAGCTGTTTTGTTATCTAATGAGCTTAAACAAGTGTGCAGGAAAGTTCTAACTGCGGTTAGGCAGGTGGAAAATCCTAAGGGGCGGTAACCTTAGGTCCTAGGGGGTGGTAACCCTAGGTGGAGGAAAACCCTAAGGGGCGGCAACCTTAGGTCCTAGGGGGTGGTAACCCTAGGTGGAGGAAAATCCTAAAGGGGGGGTAACCTTAGGTCCTAGGGGGTGGTAACCCTAGGTGGAGGAAAATCCTAAAGGGGGGGTAACCTTAGGTCCTAGGGGGTGGTAACCCTAGGTGGAGAAAAACCCTAGGGGGCGGTAACCCTAGGTCCTAGGGGGTGGTAACCCTAGGAGGAAAGTCCAGTCGGTCTGGAGGACCGGACTGGCATCAGGTAAATCTCCTGAGTGGAGTAGGTGAGGACGCATTCCCCGTAGAGGGAATAGTAGGCGTCGGGTCAACCTAGGGTTTCCGGTCGGAAATCCGAAGTCAGACCCGGATAGTCTGATGACTATCGATAATATTTTATTACTTTATTTATTGCTTTATGTGCTAACTTTGTGTTGCAGGATATTATTTGGGACTAACATGTCTTACAGGTACAAAATAATGAAGTATTCCCTCCGATGAACAGTGTCCGAGGCGCCTCCATGGAGCTTGGAGGCGCCTCGGGTGCAAAAGCTGAGCTAGACGCGAAACAGGGCTGAAGGCGCCTCGGAGGGTTATGGAGGAGCCTTGGAAGGCGCCTTGAAGACCCATGAAGGCGCCCTCTAGCAGATAGGTTTCGACCAGTTCGTCACTGATCCACGCATGCGACTCGGGCGAACTGGAGGCGCCTCGGACGAGCTTGGAGGCGCCTCCAGCATGCTTTAAAAGCAGGTTTCGAGCAGCAGCTCCAATGAACAATTCTAAGCCTTCTCTCATTCACGTGCTTCTCCAAAAGACGGTTCGAAGTACTGCTACTCGTGTACGACGACCTAGAGCTCCGAGATTTCATTTTCCATCGTTGGTATAGATTTATTTATTGCACTTATTGTAATACTTAGTTTGTAATAATCGTTCTTATAGTTGTTGCCCACCGAAAGCGATCAAGGATCGCGGGCCTTCGAGTAGGAGTCGATCTAGGCTCCGAACGAAGTAAATCGTTGTGTTCCTTCTTTGCATTTATTTCATTTCCGCTGCGTTTGCTCTTAATTTACGATTCCGATAATCGATAAAACGAAAATAGCCACGAGCGCTATTCATCCCCCCCCCCCCTCTAGCGCTTCTCGATCCATCAATTGGTATCAGAGCGGGGTCTCTTCGAATAGGTGAAACCACCATTCGAGCATTTCTTTTATGGCTTTTTCGTCTATTTAGGCTAAAAATAAAAACTTACGCCTTTCGTTTTTTTCCTCCAAAACTATTTTCAAAATTTTCATTTTCATCTTTTCACAATTAATTGGGATTAACGAAATATCGCATTCAGCAAATTTTGAAATAATATTTTTTATATTATTTTAATAATATTTTTTATTATTTTATTATTATTTTTTTCAAAATTTGTAAATTGCTATTTCTATCTTTATTCTGCACTACTAATCCAAGACCAAGTCTTGGAACAAGTTTTTTGTTAATATTGCGTGCTACGTTCTTAAATGGCCTATGAAGATGGATACAACACCGCAAGCCTACCACTCTTGTCCAGCGAAAATTTTGGTTACTGGAAAGACCAGATGGAGCATCAATTGAAAACCCAAGTGGAGACATGGACCATAGTCCAGATCGGACTCATCCTCCCAACTGAAGAAGGTGTATCCATCACCTATGACAAGTGGGATGCACAAACGATAAGAAACTTCGAGACAAATGCAAAGGCAACATGTATTCTCCTAGGCGGATTATCAAATTCAGATCTTGATCGAGTCGGAAGGTTCGACACTGCTAAAGAGCTTTGGGAGAAACTACTCAAACTTCATGAGATTCCTTCAGAGTCAGAAATTGAACAGGACTGCGAACCCAAATACGAATCTCCAGAGTCAACCTCCGAACCAGACTCAGAAGAATCAGATCAGACCGATTTCATAGCACTAATGGCCAGAGAGGAAATTGCTGAATCTGAGTCTGAACTCGAGGTGGCAACAGTCAAGGGGGAGGATCCTGTCATGAATTTGAGAAGTAAGATTGTAAATTCAAAATGCAAATGTCACATAACTTGTTTTAAGTGTAGGGAGAGATGGCACTATAAAAACGAGTGTCCTACTTATAAAACTCGGTCGATACAATCGAAGGAGAAAATGATCAAAAGAGGGAAGGAACAAATTAAATGCTCCAAATGCAAACAAATGGGTCACTGCAAAAGACAATGCCCAGAAGGAAGACCCAAGAATCCAGAGGAAGAAATCAAGGTTAGTACATTTACATTATATGAAAATCCAATTTTTTCAACACATGATTGCACTAGTTTAACTAATCCTGCTTGCTCTAGTATAGATTTCTCTTCAAAATTAAATATGCATGCTAATAATGTATAACAACAACAACAACCAAGCCTTTTCCCATTAGGTGGGGTCGGCTGTATGAATCCTTTTACGCCATTGAGCTCTATCTCCTATTATATCATCATCTATATTTAAATAAATTTTATCTTGTTTTATTGTTGCTAACCAAGTCTTTTTTGGTCTTCCTCTTCCTCGTTTGATATGCATGTTTATCATAGTTTCACATCGCCTAACTGGAGCATTTATTGGTCGTCTAAGTACATGTCCGTACCATCTTAAACGTGTCTCTCGGAGTTCTGGAGATGTAGCGGTCCTTGTCGAGACGTTACAGTCGGACCCTGCAACGCGTTCCTTCCGGGGAACAACCTAGCATTAGCACAATAGTTTAATGGATTCATTCATTAAATATTTGCCATAGTTTGACGCTGGCTGGCAACCTAACGCAACCCTCCTCCTTTATCCGGGCTTGGGACCGGCCATGACCGGTCATCATGGGCGGAGTTTGCATGCTAATAATGTAATGAATAAAATTAATTCAAATAAAAATAAGAAATTAACTTTAAGAAAATTAGCAATACAAAATAATACTTTAAAAGATAAAATTGATAATTAGAGAAGATTGTTAATAATTTAGTCAAATCACAAAATCTAAACTTAGATTACAAGTCTAAAGCAAAACTTAAACACTACGAAACAAGCTAAAAAGAAATCAAATTAAATAAACTTAAAATTTAAATTAAATTAAAATTCAAAATTAAATTAAAAATTCAAACTAAAATCAAAATTCAAAAATTCAATTTAAATCAAATAAAAATTTAGAAGGAGAATCCAGAATAGCTGACACCCCTAACTAAACTATCCGACTGGGTAACCAAACTTAATCTACCCGAAATGGGTAAAACAAGAGTAGACTACCCGGCAGGGTAATTAAGGTTAGAAAATGGGCTAGGTTTAACTTGACCCATGGTATTGGTGAAGTTTTTGGATGATAGTACGTTAGGGAAGCTTGGGCATCGCATGTCTAGGAAGATATGGCTTCGACCTGGTGCATTTGGCCAAGTGGAACTGACCGAAGCTACCCTTAAATGGATCCTGACCAGTTAGACCAAGGTTTAGTATTAAGTTCAATGGGTAAGACTATTTGGAAAACCTCGAAGGCATGGTTACTTTAATGAGTTTCTTGTGACTCACCATAGCCCAGAAGTTTATCCAAAGAATGCTTACTTGTTGAACCCAAAGCTAAACCTGAATCTAACACAAAGTTAAACCAAACCCTTAAATTGAACATCAATTCATCTGACAAAAATTATAGGATTCCCTGATTGAAAACTTAAATCGGGTGAGATGACTAAGGAATTTAAAATTCAAATTCAAAATTAAACTCATAACTATAATTAATTCAAATTCTATAATCAATTAATCAATTTTAAAAAACTTATTTTAAAAACCCTTTTAAATAATATTTTAAAAATGCTATTAAAAAATTCTTTTAAAAAAAAATCTTTTCAAAATTATTTTAAAAATCTTTAAAACTTAATTTCAAAATTCTTTTAAAAAACTTTTCAAAATTATTTTAAAAATCTCTAAAAAAACTTAATTTCAAAATTCCTTTAAAAATCTTTTCAAAATTATTTTAAAAAATCTTTAAAACTTAATTTCAAAATTCCTTTAAAAATATTTCAAAATTATTTTAAAAATCTTTAAAACTTTATTTCAAAATTCCTTTAAAATTCTTTTCAAAATATTTCAAAATTATTTTAATTTCAAAATTCCTTTAAAAATCTTTTCAAAATTATTTTAAAAATATTTAAAACTTAATTTCAAAATTCCTTTAAAAATCTTTTCAAAATATTTCAAAATTATTTTAAAAAATCTTTAAAACTTTATTTCAAAATTCCTTTAAAATTATTTCAAAATTATTTTAAAAATCTTTAAAACTTTATTTCAAAATTCCTTTAAAAATCTTTTCAAAATTATTTTAAAAATCTTTAAAACTTAATTTCAAAATTCCTTTAAAAATCATTTCAAAATATTTCAAAATTATTTTAAAAATCATTTTATAAATTATTTGAAAAATTCTTTAAAAATCACTTTAAAAGTTATTTGAAAATTTTTTTAAAAAAAATCATTTTAAAAATATTTGAAAAATTCTTTAAAAATCGTTTTAAAAATTATTTGAAAAATTCTTTAAAAATCATTTTAAAAATTATTTGAAAAATTCTTTAAAAAATCATTTTAAAAAATATTGGAAAAATTCTTTTAAAAAATCATTTTAAAAATTATTTGAAAAATTCTTTAAAAATCATTTTAAAAATTATTTGAAAAATTCTTTAAAAAATCGTTTTAAAAAATATTTGAAAAATTCTTTAAAAAAAATCGTTTTAAAAATTATTTGAAAAATTCTTTTTAAAATCATTTTAAAAATTATTTGAAAATTTCTTTTAAAAAAACATTTTAAAAATTATTTGAAAATTTCTTTTAAAATCATTTAAAAATTATTCAAAATCATTTTAAAAATTCATCTGAAAATTATTTTAAATATTTGAAAATCATTAGGAAATCATCTTAAAAATCGTTTGAAAAAACATTTTAAATATTCAAAATCACTATCTACAAAATTATAGTTTTTCAAATTATAATCAAATTTCAAGTTATTAAAATTTTAATTCTTTTCAAATTATAATTTCAAACTTAATTAATTGAAAATCTTCAAAACTTTAAATGTTTAGTCTTTTGAAACTCTAACTTACTTCAAGTATCAACTACAAAGACAACTCCATCTCACGTTCACTCATAAGCTAAACATGCCTAAAAATCTAGAATGGGTGAGATGGAAAATTAGACAAAATATAAAAGACCTATTATATACATGCTTGGACTCTAGGACCCTAGGGATTCATGTTTGGATTAATTAAGGGGGAGTGAACGGAGTCAAGCTAATTATCAAGTAACTTTTGAAGAGCTTTTCAAATTTAATTAAATATCTTTCGAAAAACTTTTCAAATGGAGATTAAATATCTTTCGAAAAACTTTTCAAATAGAGATTGTAAGATTGAGCATGCTTTAGGGCTCTGATACCTTATCAAGACAAGTTAAATAAGTTGCCACATGCTTGGACTATAAGATCCTAAAAATTTATTAAGACATTAATCAAGGGGGAGTGAATTTTTCTTTTCAAGTTAGTTTTCCTTTAAAACAAAAATTATCTTTGACTTGGTTTTAAAAATTATTTTTGACTTGACTTAAAATAAAAAATTATGTTTGACTTAGCTTTAAAATAGATATGCTATTGAATTAACATTATTTTTAAAAGCTTGGATTTTTAGATAATCATTTTTCAAAACTAAGCACTAAAATTATCCAAATCCTTTACTAAGTTTTTTTTGCAAGAAACAGTCTCTCAAAGCTAAGTACTTAAGTTAAACTTTTATGAAAATCCTTTTAAAGTTAAGTACTCAAGCAAAGCTTTTATCAATAGTTTTGCTAATTTTTGTTGAAAATGAGTTAAGTATTTTCAAAACCATTTCAAATTGAGTTAAGTGTTTTTCAAAAGGCTTGTTAAAATTTAGCTAAAGTATTCTCTAAAACATCTTTTCAAATTTAGCTAAGTGACTTCTATAGCCTTTTTCAAAATTAACTAAGTTAAATACTTTTTCACGAAAGGCTTTACAAATTTAGCTAAGTGTTTACCAAAGTAATTATTTTCAAATGCTAAATTTTGCTAAGTTTTTGTTGAAAACACTAAGTATTTTTCAAGGCATTTCCTAATTTAAGTAAAACCATTCTTTTTGAAACACTAAGACATTAAATAAAGGGCTACTCTTCAGGGGGAGCTTAAACTAATTATTCTTTTCTCTTCCTGATATTCTTTTTGATTTATGTCAAAGGGGGAGAGAAAAGTCAAAGTTAAAGAAATTAAGAATTAAGAATTTAAACATAAAGAGGAGCATAAGTTTTACAAATTTTTACATTCATGCTCATGTTTAAATTTCTTAATAATTTCATATTTAAATTTTGTCATACTTTTACTTAACTTTGAACTGTGTTGCCATAATCAAAAAGGGGGAGATTGTTGGTGTGGGAAGCATCCGACGATCGAACCGGTGTTTTGATTATGTCAAAGGGTTCAAGTTAAGTTGTTTTGTTATCTAATGAGCTTAAACAAGTGTGCAGGAAAGTCCTAACTGTGGTTAGGCAGGTGGAAAATCCTAAGGGACGGTAACCTTAGGTCCTAGGGGATGGTAACCCTAGGTGGAGGAAAACCCTAAGGGACGGCAACCTTAGGTCCTAGGGGGTGGTAACCCTAGGTGGAGGAAAATCCTAAGGGGGGGTAACCTTAGGTCCTAAGGGGTGGTAACCCTAAGTGGAGAAAAATCCTAGGGGGCGGTAACCCTAGGTCCTAGGGGGTGGTAACCCTAGGCGGAAAGTCCAGTCGGTCTGGAGGACCGGACTAGCATCAGGTAAATCTCCTGAGTGGAGTAGGTGAGGACGCATTCCCCGTAGTGGGAACAGTAGGCATCGGGTCAACCTAGGGTTTCCAGTCGGAAATCCTAAGTCAGACCAGGATAGTCTGATGACTATCGATAATATTTTATTACTTTATTTATTGCTTTATGTGCTAACTTTGTGTTGCAGGATATTGTTTGGGACTAACATGTCTTGCAGGTACAAAATAATGAAGTATTCCCTCGGATGAACAGTGTTCGAGGCGCCTCCATGGAGCTTGGAGGAGCCTCGGGTGTAAAAGCTGAGCTGGCCGCGAAATAGGGCTGAAGGCTCCTCAGAGGGTTATGGAAGCGCCTTGGAAGGCGCCTTGAAGACCCATGAAGGCGCCCTCTAGCAGATAGATTGCGACCAGTTCGTCACTGATCCACGCATGCGACTCAGGCGAACTGGAGGCGCCTCGGACGAGCTTGGAGGTGCCTCCAGCATGCTTTAAAAGCAAGTTTCGAGCAGCAGCTCCAATGAACAATTCTAAGCCTTCTCTCATTCACGTGCTGCTCCAAAAGATGCTTCGAAGGTGCTGCTACTCATGCCCGACGATCCAGAGCTCCGAGATTTCATTTTCCGTCGTTGGTATAGATTTATTTATTGCACTTATTGTAATACTTAGTTTGTAATAATCGTGCTTATAGTTGTTGCCCACCGAAAGCGATCAAGAATCGCGGGCCTTCGAGTAGGAGTCGATCTAGGCTCCGAACGAAGTAAATCGTTGTGTTCCTTCTTTGCATTTATTTCATTTCTACTGCGTTTGCTCTTAATTTACGATTCCGATAATCGATAAAACGGAAATAGCCATGAGCGCTATTCACCCCCCCCCCCCTTTAGCGCTTCCCGATTCAACACATTATTAGCACCAATGCATGATTTTTAGAAGATGACTATGTAATGAACCACAAGTCCATCAGCAAAATTGTTCTTGAGGAAATAAGAGAGGACACTTCTACTTTAGTACCAACGGTACAAGATGAGATACCACAAGTAACTGCAACACATGTCACAAATGATGCACAATTACAGGTAGTGCCTCGTCATAGTGGGAGGGTTGTTAGACAACCTGAAAGATTCATATTTTTGGGAGAGGCTTCGGACTTGATCCCTGGTGAACATGAAGTTGATCCCTGGATATATGATGAAGCACTCCAAGATAAAGATGCAACATCTTGGCAAAGTGCAATGAACTCTAAAATAGAATCTATGCATTCTAATCAAGTCTAGGAGCTTGTAAAATCACCAAATGGTATAAAAGCCATTGGATGTAAATGAGTCTACAAAAGGAAAAGAGGAACAGACGGGAAGGTGGAAACCTTTAAAGCAAGGTTTGTTGTGAAGGGGTATACTCAGAAAGAGGGAATCGATTATGAGGAAACTTTTTCACCGGTAGCCATGCTTAAATCTATCCGGATTCTTTTATCTATTGCTGCTCATATAGATTATGAGGTTTGACAAATAGATGTCAAGACATCTTTCCTTAATGAAAGTCTTGAAGAAAACATCTATATGAAGCAACCAGAGGGATTCATTGCGAAGTCCAAAGAGCATCTTGTATGCAAGCTCAATCGGTCCATTTATGAACTGAAGTAAGCTTCGAGATCTTGGAACATCCGATTTAATGAAGCGATCCAGTCTCATGGATTCATTCAGTGTCCGGATGAGTCTTGTGTATATAAGAAAAATGACGGAAACATGGTGGTATTTCTTGTACTATACGTAAATGGCATTTTGCTCATTGACAACAATGTCAAAGTGTTGTCAGACGTAAGGGTATGAATGTCCAAGCAATTTGATATGAAGGACTTGGGAGAATGTGGACATATTCTTGGGATCAAAGTAATAAGGAATCATAAGAAAAGGATGTTGTGCTTATCCCAAGCTTCATACATCGATATTATCCTAGCTCGTTTTAGCATGCAAAACTCCAAGAAAGGTTTTCTACCTTTTCGGCATGGAGTACCTTTATCTAAAAAGATGTGTCCTAAGATACCAAAGGAGATAGAGGAGATGAAGGCAGTTCCTTATGCTTCGGCTATAGGAAGCCTAATGTATGTGATGCTATGTACGAGACCGGATATCTATTTTACCGTGGGCATGGTTAGCAGATATCAAAGTAACCCAGGATAGGGACATTGGACTGCCGTAAAGCATATATTAAAGTATCTGAAAAGGACTAGAGATTATATGCTGATTTACCAAGCAGATGATTTGCTCCCTGTGGATTACACAGATTCGGACTTCCAATCAGATAGGGATAGCAGTAAATCAATCTCGGGGTATGTGTTTACTTTGGGAGGTGGAGCCATAACATGGAGAAGTGTTAAGTAGAAATGTGTTTCAGACTCCACCATGGAAGCTGAATATGTGGCAGCCTCTGAGGCAGCCAAAGAAGTTATATAACTCAGAAATTCTTGATGGACTTAGATGTGATTTCTTGTTTGCACAAAGTTATCATAATTTATTGTGACAACAGTGGTGCAGTAGCAAACTTGAAGGAACTACGAGCCCATAAGGCAAGTAAACACATTGGGTGTAAGTACCACCTGTTACAAGACATCGTAAAATGAGGAGAGGTTGTTGTCGCGAAGATTACATCAGCAGATAACCTGGCAGATCATTTCACTAAGGCCCTTCCGGTGAGAGCTTTTGATAGACATGTTGAGGGGATGGGAATGAGATGTATGGCAACATAGTCTTTTAGTATAAGTGAGAGATTGTTGGGATGTATACTATAAGCCTAGCTTTTGTATGAATATTTGTTTTGAAATATTTTGAAATGAGAATCACTTTGGTCAAATGTTTACATTTTATATTTATATATATGTCAATGCAATTGTCCATTTTATTTATATTGTAGATAACATGGTGTGTGGTGCCACACAGAAGATCATGTTATCGATTTCTTATAAATTATAAATAGTAGCTCCCAACCAAGATGGATTGGGATAAACCATTGGAACGATTGTAGTGTAATTTGGTATTAGTCTATCTTGACTATAAAATTACACTTGTACACTATATGTGTATTGAGCAGGACCGTTTGAGGTTGTTTGATTTATACTAACTACATAAATGAACAAAACCTCTGTTATTATGGATGTGCGCCCTCTTAATCCCTATATAATAACAAGCACGTATACTTAGTACTTATTTCTTTAACTTATCAATGGGTGATATTTATTCATTAAACCAATAGGCTCGATGAGTTGGAAGATAGTATTGTTTATATGGTGTGTTGTTGATTATAGAAGGAATTTGTGTCCTAATTATTTAGGCTGATGATGTTCCCTTGAGAAGCTCATAAGGATTATCATGTAAACCCTGTAGGTGGACTTAGTCCGGCATGATAATAAAGTTGAGTGGTACTACTCTTGGAATCATATGTTAATTAATTGAGTTGTTAGTAATTCATTTAATTAACGGACATACAATATCTTAAATACAGGGAGATTAACGCACTCATGATAAAAAGGAGCTTATATTATAATATAGGATTGGTGCGGTAGTTCAATAATAACCCTTTAGTGGTATGAGTTATTATTGATGGACTTGAGTTGAGTATTCGGGCTGAACACAGGAAGCTCAAGCCCATCAGGAGGCCTAAACCAATTCCTCCTCTAGGTCCCTGTTGTAGCCTCTATATAAAGCCTCGCATCCACCCATCCACATTTTTGTTTTTGGTTAATCTCACCTTCCTAGGGCCGACGGCAAGGATTATAAAAGGAAGTAGATGGTGCCTCCTAAAACCTAATTTTTCCACAATTCTCTTCTCCTCCTTGCTAGGGTCGGCGCCTCTTCTCCTTGCTAGGGCCGGTGCCTCTTCTCCTTGCTAGGGCCGACGCCTCCTCCTTTGCTAGGGCTGGTGCCTCTTCCTTGCTAGGGTCGGCGCCCCTTGCTTAGCATCCTTTGTGGACGGTGGCTTGGAAAAGAAGAAGAAGAGGAGAAGGTGCCTCATCTTAGAGCTTCTCTTGGTGGTCGGCAATTTGTAAACAAAGAAGGGAAGAGTGTTTGTTATCTTGGTAGATCGTCACCCACACGACGTCCAAGAAGAGGAGAGGAATACAACAAAAGATCAATAGATCTTTGGCTACAAAGGAAAGGTACAACTAGTTCTTTGATTCTGCTGTGTAATTAGTTTAGTTTTCTTTGTATCGATCCTGAATACCAACACAAGAGACCAGCGATCTTGTGCTTCGATCAAGGTGTACTTTGATCCGTCAAGTACTTACTCAATTGATCAAACACATGTCTGATCGAACATGCGGGTTGCTAGAAAAAGTTTTGTACTTGTACAATTTTTGTACAGGGGAAATTGAAACAGAACGGAATTCCAATGCCTTCAAGGGTATCTACTATCTGCAAGCGACAATACACGCTACCACCATCTGGTCTAGTAGGTAGATAGGATGAGGTAACTATCTAGCTCCTCGGCTACTGACTGCGGGCGATAATACAGGCTACCACCAACTAGTCCAGTGGGCAATCAGAGCACATAAATGTCACTATTTACGGGCGATAATACACGCTACCACTATCTGGTCTAGTGGGCAAACAAGACATATAGCTATCTAGCTATGGACTGCAGACGACAATACACACTACCACTATATGGTCTAGTGGGCAGTCCAAAGGTAAATATATAGACAACAATAATAATCAAACTAGCTGAAATAATCACAACCAAGGGTAAGGCTCTACAAGCTACACTATGATATTTCAAACCTAATGACATAAATATAAATTGCAATAATTATCATGGATAACAATGAAACTGCATAAATATCAAATAGACTAAATGTAAGGATAAGCAATAAAGTATCAAGCTCGGGAATCGATCAAGAGTAGAGTTAAAGTAAGCAATATATATACTACCATAATAATAAAATAAATCATGCACCAAATACAAAGGTCTAAACGAGAAACAAGAGGGAATCACCCACCTCAAATGTCTAACTTCCTAGAGATCTTCCGAGACTCTGCCTTGAGCCCGAACCCCTACAGCTCATTCTCTACGGTAGTGGTTCACCGCAACTGACAGAGGCAACGATGTCAGGTGCGGCGGCTGTGGAATCACAAGAGAGAAAGGAAAGGGGGAAGCGGAGGCAACAGAGTCTACCCCACAACTTCCTCTTCTTCGGTAGCAGCTCACCTTGGTTAGTGGAGGCAACGGAGTCCGTTGTGGGGCTGCAGCAACCATGACGTTGGGTGGAGGCAGGCGCGACGACGAGCGAAAATGTAAGAGAGGAGAGATAGGCAGAAACTTTAGGTTTGGGAAAAAATACCTCTCGAGAAAAGTTTAACTCTTCCTTCAAATATGTTCATCCAAAGGGACATTTTCCATCCCTAATTAATTATCCTGCTAAATGACTTATAAAAAAACTAAATAAATCTAAAACTATTCCAAATTTTAATGTGGTTATTTTAAATTTTAAATCTCTTTCAACTAGTTATCTTAAACATTATATGTATATAATATTTATTAGCTGGTTATCCAATAGAAAGTACTCTCATGTGTGAGCCTTGGAGTCGGAGTTGTCATAAGCTCCGAACCAAGTAAATCTTTGTCGTGTTAGCATTGTCTTTTTGGTTTCTTTCTTTATTCCGCTGTGCTTACTTTTTATGCGAACGTTTTCTGAAAACGTGAAAGTCACGAGCACTATTCACCTCCCCCCCCCCCCCAGCACAACGATCCTATAAGATCAATAAGTGAATGGAGCAAAAGGTGAAAACGGAGAACAAAGCCACTTGCAGAAAGGTTGGATGTGAAGCTCTCAGAGACAAGGAAAACAAAGACAGTGGACACAAAAGCAAGGATTACGCGATAAAGGAAACGATATCTCTCTTTAACCTAATATAGCTCTGCCCACTCGATTATGACCATTGGATCTCTATAGCCACAATAGCAGGAAGCACTTTTAGTGGCTTGATTGAACACATGGATCTAACTAAATCTTGGCAATCATTACGATTTGGATGATGATTCACCTTCTCTACAGATGATCACATCACTTTAATGAGACACTACCTCAGAAGCATATTGGTGCACTCTGGGCTTGAGTATCGAGACAGATTGTGCATGGTGTGTTTTTAATAAGAGTGGTCACATTTATTGTGTGATACAGTCTAAAACACGCATAAGATTCACCACATGGCAGAAAGAACTAGCCTATTCAACTAACACAACAATTTAGTCGGTTGGACTCTTTGTTGGTTACTACTCGGAAAGCCTAACAGTTCCACTGTACAAATTTTTGTACAAAGGTCTGAACCTTTTCCCTAGCTACCATGTGTTCTTTTAAATTAAACTTGGATCTCCTGCGAAACTTAACACGTTTGATCCTAAGTTTAACTTATTTGTTCTTTTAGGTTTAGACTTGGATCTCCTGCAGAACTTAACACGTTCGATCCAAATCACCTAGGTCACGAAGTCAATTAAATATCTATTTCCAAAATTGACTTCCAGTACTGCATGGTGAGGCACTTGGCCTTCTTGGATATGAGAGCAACCACCACCGACTAGACAAAGCCTTTTAAGGAAATTAAATATTTAACCTTCCTATAGTAACCCCAAGTTAACCACTAAGAACAATCGAATCACAAGGAAAAGAAAAATAAAAGAACACAACATCGAAAACTATTTCGAAAAAAAACTAGAATCGCATGCCTCTTGTATTTGGTATTTTTACAAAGAAACAAAACTAGCATGATGCGGAAAACAATTACTAGTTATACCTTTCTTTGTAGACAATGACCTCTTGATCTTCTACCGTATTCCTCTTCTAATCTCAGACGTTGTGTGGGCAACAATCTTCCGAGACGAGAACCACCAAGGCACCTTCTTCTTCCTTCCTTCAAGTTTCGGCCAAGCACAAAAGCTTCCAAAAGATGAAGAATTTTTCCACTAACCAAGCTCCAAGGGATGCAAGCTTTCTCTCCTTCTTCTCCAAGCTAGAACCATCCACCAATTAAGACTCCAAGATCATGAAAGGTTCGGCCATAAAGATGGAGAGAAGAGAAAGGGAAGAGGTCGGCCACACCAAGGAAGAAAAGAGGGAGAAATAGAATAGAAGTTGTGTCTAATGAAGGCACCCCAACCCCCTCTTTTATAATCCTTAGCCTTGGCAAATAAGGAAATTTAATTACAATAAAATTTCCTTAACTTTCTTTGACAATAGCTATTAAGGAAAAATTAATTTATTCTCCTTTAAAACCATGCTATGGCCGGCCCTATCAAGTTCCTCCAAATAAGGCAAGTTTCAATCAACAACTTAAAACGTCCTTATTTGTTGCCGAAAATTTTAAAAATAAAATTTCTCTTTAATAATCCCTTTATGGTTGATGTTTATAAAAGGAAATTTCTATAATTTAAAATTTATCTTTTCAACATGTGGATGATTTACAAATAAGGAAAGTTTTTACCAAAAATTAAAATCAACCTTTTAATCTACAAATAAAGAAAGAGATTTAACTCTTCTCTTAATCTTTTGTAGAATCTTATAAAAGGAAATATTTTAATTTTTAAATTCTCTTTTAAATCATGTATTCCACATAAGAAAAAATTTAAAATTAAAATTCTTTTTCTATTTTTAATAGCCGGCCACCCCTAGCTTGAACCCATGCTAGGGCCGGCCACAATCAAGCCCATCTAAACATGGTTTGGCCGACCCTTGCTTGGGCTCCAAGCAAAGCTTGGCCGGCCCCTTTTAGATGGGTACGAAGGTGGGTATAGGTGGGTATAGTACTCTATAATTAAGAGGCTACCATAGGGACCGAGAGGAGGAATTGGTTTTGGTCTCCCGATGAAATTAAGCATCCCGTGTTCACCCTGAACACACAACTTAATTTCATCAATAATAATTCATTCCACTAAAGAACTATTATTGAACTACCACACTAATCCCAAATTACATTTTGGGCTCCTTCTTATTATGAGTGTGTTAGTCTCCCTGTGTTTAAGATAATGAATGTCCACTAATTAAATGAGTTACTGACAACTCACTTAATTAATATCTTAGTCCAAGAGTAGTACCACTCAACCTTCTCATCATGTCGGACTAAGTCCACCTGCAGGGTTTAACATGACAATCCTTATGAGATCCTCTTGGGGACATTCTCAACCTAGATTACTAGGACATAATTTCCTTCTATAATCAACAACACACACTATAAGTGATATTATTTCCCAACTTATTGGGCTTATTGATTTATCGAACTAAATCTCACCCATTGATAAATTAAAGAAATAAATATCAAATATATGTGCTTGTTATTATATTAGGATTAAGAGCACACACTTCCATAATAACTGAGGTTTTTGTTCCTTTATAAAGTCAGTATAAAAAGAAACGACCTCTAATGGTCCTACTCAATACACTCTAAGTGTATTAGTGTAATTATATAGTTGAGATAAACTAATACCTAATTACACTACAACCTTCCAATGGTTTGTTTCTTTCCATCTTGGTCGTGAGCTACTGTTTATAATTTATAAGGTGCTTGATCCGGCGGTAAGAATAGGGGGCCCACCCTCTGAAGGGTCCCAGCCTAAGGACGGATGGAAGGCTGGTCAAGCGGGTAATGGTCCGAGCGGAGCTAGAGATAACCCATCCATGGGCTTGGGTTTCCGACGCCAAGGCAGGAGGATCGAAGGGCCGAGCGGGAGCCCGATCGGCTGGGACCGAAGGGCCGAGCGGGTGGTCCGTTCGGCCAAGATAAGGGCGAGGGTACAAAGGTAGCCGAGCGGCCTATGCGCTTGTCTCGGGATATGGGGTGTCAGAGAAGGCATGTCTGATGATTAGGCCGTACACAAGATTGCACGACGGAAGATCTCGCCGTCACTTCAGGGGGAGGTGGATACAGTAGCAGTATGGCCTCATATATGCTCCTCTGACAGGCCCATACTTGGATATGGTCTAAAGCGGATGACTGCTTCGATTGGCGTGCCCGGGCTCTTTCGATAGTTCTATATAAGGCCTCCATTTCTTCACCGGAGGTACGTGCATCTGGATCTCTGAAGCCACTTCATCTATTTCCTCGCCTAACTTGAGCGTCGGAGGGCCGTCGCCGGGACACCCCTCCCGGCTCGGTTTTGTTGCAGGTTCGCCGGAGCACCTGAGGATCTAGTAGGGAGCACCACATCCCCAGCGTTCATTGACCCCTGGTTCGGACAGGATCAGTTTGGCGCCGTCTATGGGAACGCACCTGCATCCGAACAGAGACAATGGACGAGGTTGGAAGGATACACAATGTGGCACTCTCACAAGAAGAGTTGGACGCTCTGGTCGAGATGAGGGCCGCCAAACTTGTGGAGCAGAAACAGAAAGAGGCAGCCGAGCGGCCAGAGCAACAAGCAACATCTGCGTCGGGTGGCCGAGCGGAAGCACCTCAAGCCACCGTTGCATTCCATCGGGCCTTATTCCGCACCCCTGAAACCGTACCAGCTCGGAAAGATAGAGGATCTTCTTCCGACGAAATGCCCAGGCGAGACGCCAGAAAGGGGAAAGCTCCCCGAGCAGATTCATCTCCCGAGCGGATCAATCGCCAATTCTCGGAGGCTATTCTACGAGACCCTTTGCCCAAGCATTATGTGCCTCCGACGATCGGCGAGTACAATGGAACAACAGACCTGGATGATCATCTGGGTAAGTTCGATAACACAGCTACGCTCCATCAGTATACAGACGAAGTAAAGTGCCGAGTCTTTCTTACCACTTTATCGGGATCAACGGTGGTTTCGGAGGATGCCGGACGGATCTATCACTAGTTTCAAGGACTTCCGAACGGCCTTCCTCCACCACTTCGCCAGCAGTCAGCGTTATCAGAAGACAAGTGTCAGCTTGTTCGCAATCAAGCAAGAGCCGAGAGAATCGCTTCGAGCTTACATCCAGCGATTCAACCAAGTGGCAATGGATATTCCCACAGCCACATCGGAGACAATGATGAATGCCTTCACGCAAGGCCTTGTGGATGGGGACTTCTTCCGGTCGCTCATCCGAAAGCCGCCCCAAGATTATGATCATATGCTGCACCGAGCCAATGAATATATCAACGTGGAGGAAGCGCAGGCGGCCAGGAAGAAAGAAACACCAACCGAACGGGCTCCTCCTGCCGAGCGGAGACCCTTAGCCGCTCATCAACCACAGAGGGGACCAAGGGCCGAAGCAACCCGCTCCCCTCGTGTGAGGTCCCATGTACAAGAGGTAGCTGCCGCTCGGCCCAAGCCAAAGAAGAGATGGACCCCTATGTTCTGCTCCTTCCACCAAACGGATACGCACAACACGAAGGATTGTCGAAGTCTTCCCTTCGTGGCTAATCTCGTTCCCAGGAATGCCGAACGACGGTCTCCTCCTCCCCTCGACAGGAGACAAAGGACCCATGAAGCCGACCGGAACCGCACCGAGAGGCAACATCGGCATACGCCCGATCGGCACCGGTCTCCAAGACAGGAGAATCGACGGGCATCCAGAGAACGGTCCCGACCGTCCGCTCGGGAAGAGGAGAATAGAAGCAATATTGCCAGAGGCGAGATCAACGTTATTGCTGGTGGGCCGACCGGAGGAGACTCCAACCGAGCCAGAAAGGCAGGCGTCCGGCAGCTCCAGATCCACGCAGTCGGTTGTAGCCAAGAGCGGGCAAGTGGGCCGGAAATCACTTTCGGGCCCGGGGACTTAGAAGGAGTCGAAGTGCCCCATGACGACGCCCTGCTCATTAAAGTGGTAATAGCAAATTATACTATTCATCGCATATTTGTTGACACAGGGAGTTCGGTCAACATCATATTCAAGAAGGCGTTTGACCAGCTGCAAATTGATCGAGCCGAGCTGCTTCCCATGACAACCCCGCTCTACGGGTTTACGGGTAACGAAGTTCAGCCGGTCGGACAGATCCGGCTGGCTACCTTGCTAGGAGAGGAGCCGCTCAGGAGGACCAGGACAATAAATTTTGTGGTGGTCGATTCTCCCTCGTCCTACAATGTCATTTTGGGCCGACCGGCGCTCGGCGAATTCCGAGCAGTCGTCTCAACCTTCCACCAGAAGATGAAGTTCCCCGTCGAAGACAATGTGGGAGAGGTACGGGGAGATCAGTTAGCAGCTCGGCGGTGTTACATAGAGATGGTCCGAGCAGAAGCCAGCTCCGCTCGGAAGGCGCCTCGAATCGAGGTAAATGCTATCACTGAAAAGCCACCCGCCTTAATTTATGAGGAAAAAGAGGAGGTGCAGATTCATCCGACCCGATCGGAGGCCACGACTTTTGTTGCCTCTGATTTGGAGGAGAGGCAGAAGGAGGAGCTGATCCAATGCCTCCGGCGAAATCATGATGTATTCGTCTGGTCGACACATGAATTGCCTGGAATCTCGCCGAGCATAGCACAGCATGAGTTGCATGTCCGACCGGACGCTCGGCCGATAAAGCAGAGAAAAAGAGATTTCAGCGCCGAGCAGAACTCCATCATCCGAGCGGAGGTCAAGCAGCTTCTGAAGGCCGGCCATATACGAGAAGTACAGTTTCCGAGTTGGTTGGCTAACGTAGTATTAGTCTCCAAGCCGGGCGGCAAGTGGAGGGTTTGCATTGACTTTCTGGACTTGAACAAAGCATGCCCCAAAGATTTTTATCCCTTGCCCCGGATAGATCAACTGGTGGACTCTACGGCCGGTTGCGAATTGATTTGCATGCTCGACGCATACCAAGGCTATCATCAGGTGCCACTCGCCCGTGAAGATCAGGAAAAGGTTAGCTTCGTGACTGCCGACGGCACATATTGCTACAAGGTGATGCCGTTCGGATTGAAGAATGCCGGGGCCACCTATCAACGCTTGATGAACAAAGTGTTCAGGGAGCAGATCGGGCGGAATCTGGAAGTCTATGTGGACGACATTCTTATCAAATCCGTCCGAGCGGCCGATCTCTTCAAGGACATGGAAGAAACCTTCCGAACGCTACGCAAATATGGAGTCAAGTTAAATCCCCAGAAATGCTTGTTCGGAGCAAAAGGGGGGCGTTTCTTGGGATATTGTGGCGAGGTTTCTCCACCCAGAAGGAGTTTGATTTAGCCGATTTTCCCGGGGACTCATCCACCGACGGATTGATAGGCTTCGTCCACCTTACGGACACGCCGAGGAGTAGGAGTATCATCTCCGAACCTCGTTACATCCTTGCGTTGAGGTTTGATTTCTTCTCCTGTTTTCTTTCTGCATTTAGTTTCCGCTGCGCTAACCCTAGTTTGTAGAAAGAAACGCGAGCAATTGGGGTCGGCTATTCACACCCCCCTCTCTAGCCGTACAAAGGATCCTAACAAGTGGTATCAGAGCAAGGTTTGCTCTTCATCGGATTAACACCCGGGGAGCACGAGCTAGAGGATGGATCTACTCGGAGAAGATGTCACCATTCCACCCTTCTACGAATGCGGTGACTTCGCGTATTGGAAGGTAAGGATGAAGTACTTTCTTATGACTAACATAATGAATTGGTTTTGTGTACAAGAAGGTTTTACTCCTCCGGTGGATAAGGAAGGAAAACCTCTTGAGAAGAAGGAGTGGACCAGAGAACAAATTCACAAATCCGAAATCAACGAAGAGGTAATGAGAATAATTGAATTTTCATTGCCTACTAACATCTTGTGTAAGATAGGTTACAACAATGCCAAGGAATTATGGGATAACTTGGCCAAGTACCATGAGGAGAGCTCCACTTCAAATCATGAAGAGGAGACAAGTGAGTCATCAAGTAGCTCACATCATGGAGGAGAGGAATTAGAAGTTGAGGGTTACTCAACATCTAAGGACGAAGAGGAGGAGAGTTCTTCTTCAAGTTCGGAGCAAGAAGAAGAAGATTCTACCTCCGAAAGGGATGAAGAAGAGAGCTCGCATCCACCCTCAACCCTAGGTAACTCAAGCAATTTAAGTTCAATTAAATTACACATTATGTGCTTTGAGTGTAGGGAACATGGACATTACAAGAGTAAGTGTCCGAAGAGGGTAAGAAAGACTCCACCGGCGCCAAAGGTCAAGGAAGCCGGAGTCCCGAAACGCAAGGGCAAGGAGCACATCGTGTGCTTCCAATGCAAGCAAAGGGGACACTATAGGAGCCATTGTCCGAGGGGGAGGCAACCTCACAAGGGCAAGAGACCGGGCACATCGATAGGGGGAGCTAAGGCAAACCCTAAGGTAACCTCTAAGGTTCATTTTTGCAATTATAATAAAATGCATGCTAGGAATTTTATTGCACTTGTCGATAATAACAAGCATGATAATCTTAGGAATCAATACAAGTGCTTAGGTGCCAAGCATGTCAACCTAGATAGGGATACTATTAGGAATGCTAACTCTAGGATTAACACTTCTAAGGTTAAGGAAAACCTAGGTAGAAGCCCCAAAAGAACTAGACATATGCCTAGGAACACCTCAAGAAAGAATGACAAATCAAAACTTGAGGTATTAGAAAAGGAAAATCAAGTCTTGAGGTCAAGACTTGACTCCTTAGAAAAGGCTCTTAAGGATTTGACTCTAGAGTCTAGGGGTCAAAAACCAATGTCCAAGGACAAGAAAGGTTTGGGTCACAAACCTAAGTCCCAAGTGGCCAAGCCCACTTATCATAGTGTTCCATTCGAGTATGGAACAAAACCTAGGGCTAGGAAGACCACCACCAAGGTCACAAGGGGAGTCACCCCTAGAGTTGATCTTGATGAGTCTCAAATGACCAAGGCTTTAAAGCCTAAGAGGGTCATTAGGAGGGTTGCTAGGGAAGTAATCCTTAGTGAATATTTAGTGAACCCAATGAGCTCGAATAGGTATTGGGTTCCTAGGAGCATCCTCTCTACCTCATAGATGGGTTAGAGAGTGTCAACTCCGCTTAGAAGGGTAGTTAGCCCAACTTTGAGGAAATTGACACTCAAGGAGCATTTTCAAGGTTTTGTTAACCTTTGAAAATGAAATAGAATTACTAGTTACTCCTTGAAGAGTTAAACGTGCCTAATGGTGGAAATATCATTTTTAATCTTAAGTGGCACAATTTGAGGAAAACCTAGAGAAATACCATAATTGGGATTTTGGTTTCTCTTAGGGATATAAGGGCAATCTAGGATTAGATGTTAAATTAGCTAAGTGATTAAGGATACTTAGATAGGTAATCTAGGTATTTCATTTGTGCTAACTTACCATGATTGTTTGTCATATGTCATGTCATGACATCATATTTAATTTATGATCATTTGAAATGTCATGATAATGCTTAGGTTATTTATATGTCATGCTTTAGTTAAGTTTCATACTTTATGCCATGACATCATGACATTGGCACATGCTTTTATTTATGATATTATTTCATGCCATGTCATCATCTCTTGCATTAATAATCAATGAATTTGATTTAAGGATAAAAACACATTTTGATATTGAGATCAAAGTGTAGTTTAGCAAATGCATGAGAACTTAGCCTAAGATAACCTAAACCCATATCTCACATCAAAATTGACTTGGATGTGTTTGATACACTTTAGATGTGTGTGACATATTAGGATCATGAGTTAGGATCAAGGTGCATAATTCTTGTACCTAGATGAGCCTAATTCAAGAAATTGGGGATCATAAGGAAAGCTTATGTACAAGTCATGTACATTTAGCCCTAAGATTATGGTCCTAAATTAAAAGGTTTAAAATCATTTTAAAATTGATTTGGAAAACCTTGATGAAGCTTTTCTAGTGATAGCATTCATCATTGAGCAAGATGATACAAAGATGACTTAACTTTGAACTGTTTCAAAGTCTTTTGAACTTTGTATCAAGATTTGAAAATGGAAGTTATTTTCATAGAAAATTATTTTTCCTTGATAGTATATGGTATGAGGAATGTATCCTCAAAATTTTATGATTTTTGAAATTTTCTGTAATTTTCTGTGAGTTTCTGAATTTCTCCCGGGGAGAAAAATCAGAAACCTATGATTTCAGAGGCTGGATCGGTCACTGGACCGATCCAGGGAAGGCTGGATCGGTCTGGGGACCGATCCAGAGGGATTCTGATCGGTCCGGTGACCGATCAGGCGTGCTGAATTTGCTGAAATTTCAGCTGTGGGAGTTGAGATTCGGGTTTCTAAAGGTTTGAAACTCTTCAAGACATTGTTGGTGCAATGGTCAAGGGGGAGTTGACCTTTAGGGGGAGTCTTAACTAATTGTCAAGGGGGAGTTGACTTTTAGGGGGAGTTTTTACTCCTTAAGACTCTTGAGGATTAGTGATATGGGATTGTCACTAAGTTGATTGTTGAGTTTAGTATCAAGGGGGAAATTAAGAGTTCCTATGAAAGGTATGGGACTTTCATTAGGAAGAAACTTTTGACCTTGATACCCTCCTTTTTCTTTTTGATGTGTGTCAAAAAGGGGAGAGTGTTCATTGGAGAATTATTGGAGAACCCAAGTTAGGTTATCGGGTTAACCTAAGCTAGGGGAAGAATGTCAAGGAATGTTCGAGGAAGAACATTGGAATTCTTTTTGATGTGTGTCAAAAAGGGGGAGAATTATTGGAGAACCCAAGTTAGGTTATCGGGTTAACCTAAGGGGAGAATGTCCAGAGAATGTTCAAGGAAAGAACATTGGACCTAAGTTAGGTTATCGGGTTAACCTAACTTGATTATGAGTTTTGTCAAACATCAAAAAGGGGGAGATTGTTGGTGCAACCCTAGGTCAAGGTTGACCTGGTTGACCCGACTCGAGGTGACTTGACTCGAGTTGTATTTTGATGTTTGACTTGGGAAGATTGTCGGTGCAACCTTAGGTCAAGGTTAACCTAGTTGAGTTGCATGTTTGACACTCGTGAGAGAGTTCTATTCTTGATGTGAGACAAGAATAGATGGTTGGGAGATTATTGGTGCAACCCTAGGTCAAGGTTGACCTGGTTGACCTGAAAAGTCCAAGTATGGAGACTTGGCACTGGAAAAGTCCAAGCAGGGAGCTTTGCACGCAAAAAGTCCAAGTGTGGAGACTTGGCACTGGAGAAGTCCAAGCAGGGAGCTTGGCACGGGAAAAGTCCAAGCAGGGAGCTTGGCACGAGGGAAAGTCCTAACTGGGATGTTAGGCAGGTGGAAAGTCCTGGTGAGTGAAGCCAGGCAGTGGGAAAGTCCTAACTGGGATGTTAGGCAGTTGGAAAGTCCTGGTAAGTGAAGCCAGGCAGTGGGAAAGTCCTAACTGGGATGTTAGGCAGTGTGGAAAGTCCTGGTGAGTGAAGCCAGGCAGTGGGAAAGTCCTAACTGGGATGTTAGGCAGTTGGAAAGTCCTGGTGAGTGAAGCCAGGCAGTGAGAAAGTCCTAACTGGGATGTTAGGCAGTGTGGAAATCATGGTGAGTGAAGCCAGGTGAAAGTCCTGGTGAGTGAAGCCAGGCAAGGAAAAATCCAGATGGATCAAGGATGATCGGACATCTGGTGTTGAGAAGGTCAAGTAGGTCAAGGGAGTGACCGGATACTTGACACGAAGAGAAAAGTCCAAGTGGGTCAAAGGGATTGACCGGACACTTGGTGGAGAGTCTTAGCAGGTCAAGGGAGTGACCGGATGCTAAGCATGATGTACCAACAGGTCAAGGTTGACCGGATGTTGGTTTGGGAGACTTGGGACTTGGTTTGGGCAAAAACCAAGCTCTGGATCGATCTGGTGATCCAGTGATACTTTGGATATCTGATCGGTCCGGTGACCGATCGATAACAAATGAAGGCAAAGCGATTGAGCTTCTTGATCGGTCGGGACCGATCGGCATGAAGCTGATCGGTCTCCACGACCGATCGAGACGCAAGAGAGGTGGGATCGGTGCGTGGACCGATCCGGTGTGGTGATCGGTCCACGGACCGATCAGAAAGACAGATGGGCAACTTTCCGTGGAGCAATCTGATCGGTCTAGGGACCGATCGGCCCGATCGGTCCCAGCCGATCGAAGGTCTGGACCAATCGAGTTCCACCGATCGGTCCGCATTCGACCGCTGAGTCACAACGGGTCGCTCCGTCTTCTCCGCTGTCTTTGCTGTGCAGGTTCGCAGGTTATAAAAGGAGATCAAGGCTTTGGTGCTACTTCTTCTTCTCCTTCTTCCTGTCCCTAAGTGCTGCTGTGCTTGAGCTTTGTTGAGCTCCTCCAAAGCTTCGCGTGAGCTTCCGGCTGGGTTCTTGCTGTTGTAGGCGTCGCTTGAAGTTGCTGCTTCATCCAGCCGACAAGAAGGCAAGCTAGGGTTATTACATTCTTGTATTGTACTTAGTTTCTTGCTGTATTCTGGTACTCCTGTTTATCTTGCTGTTGCAAGACATTGTGGCGAGGTTTCTCCACCCAGAAGGAGTTTGATTTAGCCGGTTTTCCCGGGGACTCATCCACCGACGGATTGATAGGCTTCGTCCACCTTACGGACACGCCGAGGAGTAGGAGTATCATCTCCGAACCTCGTTACATCCTTGCGTTGAGGTTTGATTTCTTCTCCTGTTTTCTTTCTGCATTTAGTTTCCGCTGCGCTAACCCTAGTTTGTAGAAAGAAACGCGAGCAATTGGGGTCGGCTATTCACACCCCCCTCTCTAGCCGTACAAAGGATCCTAACAATATAGTAACCGAGCGGGGAATTGAAGCCAATCCCAGCAAGGTAAAAGCTCTGCAAGACATGCCGCCTCCCAGAAATACAAGGGAAGTGCAACGGTTGACCGGTCGGATAACTGCTTTGTCCAGATTCATCTCCAAAACCGCCGACCGGAGCTTACCATTCTTCAAGATCCTGCACAAGGCTACTAAGTTCCAGTGGGATGAAGAATGTGACCGAGCATTTGAAGAATTGAAAACATATCTAAATTCTCTGCCTGTACTTGCCAAGCCGATCGGGGGTGAGTCACTTTATATGTATATGTCGTCAACTGAGCATGCTATAGGCTCGGCACTTGTGAGGGCGAGCGGCGAAGAGCAGCCGGTGTATTTTCTAAGCCACATTTTAAAAGATGCTGAATCTCGTTACACCGGGCTCGAGAAGTTGGCCTTTGCTTTGGTTCTAGCCGCTCGGCGCCTTCGACCATATTTCTTGGCTCACACCATCATCGTTCGGACGAACAGTCCACTAGGAAGAGTGCTGTTGAATCCAGAAGCGTCCGGACGGCTCATCAAGTGGACGACAGAACTAAGTGAATTTGACATCCAATATCAACCCCGCTCGGCGATCAAAGCGCAATCCTTGGCTGATTTTGTGACCGAAGTGCAGAGGCCAGAGCCGGAAGCTCTGTGGAGAATATATGTGGATGGGTCTTCCACTCGGCTCGGAAGTGGGATTGGAATATTGCTGCTCTCACCTCAAGAAGAAAAGATGCACCTATCCGTCCGACTGGATTACAAAGCCACCAACAATGAAGCAGAGTATGAGGCTCTCATAGCCGGATTGCAGGCAGCACGGCATGTGGGAGCCGGTCGGGTGACACTCTATTCGGATTCACAGTTGGCCGCTCAGCAACTTTCTGGTACCTTTGAAATCAACAGCGTTCGGCTTAAGCTCTACGCTGAAGCCTTTGAAAAACTCAAAGCCACTTTCCGAGAGGTCCTTATTCAAAAGATTCCCCGAACGGAGAACCAGGCAGCCGATGAGTTGGCCAAACTAGCAAGTTCTATAACGTCGGTCGCCATTCAGCAACCAATTGAAAAAGTACTGCTGGTGGCGCACGTCGACCGGATGGAAGGCCTCACATTTCCAAGCGACTGGAGAACACCCATCATAGAGTTCCTCCGCTCGGGAGCCACACCGGCCGATCAGGATGAAGCCCAGCTGCTCAGGAGGAGGGCCGGTCGGTTCACACTCATCGGTGATCAGCTCTATAAGAAGGCTTTCTCTCGCCCGTTGTTGAAGTGTGTGAGCTCGGAAGATTCGGCTTACATCCTCCAGGAGGTACATCAAGGATCGTGCGGAGGACATCCGGGCGGACGATCACTAGCCAAGAAGATTTTGCTAGCTGGATACTTTTGGCCGACCTTACAAATAGATACCGCTCGGATAGTATCTACATGCCTTTCGTGCCAGAAGTATCACAACTTCTCCCACCGACCGGCAGAGGAGATGAAGGCATCAACCGTCTCATGTCCGTTCGATCAATGGGGAATGGATATCGTGGGTCCATTTCCGATGGCGACCGGGCAGAGGAAATTTTTGCTGGTGGCGGTCGATTATTTCTCCAAGTGGGTGGAGGCCGAGCCACTAGCCAGGATCACCGAGCAGATGGTCAAGAAATTCATCTGGCAACACATCATATGTAGGTTCGGTATACCTCGCCGATTGGTTTCCGATAACGGGCGGCAATTCACAGGGAAAGTGCTGGAAGATTGGTGCAAAAGCTACGGCATCGAGCAACGCTTCACGTCCGTGGCTTACCCCCAAAGCAACGGTCAAGCCGAAGTAGCCAACCGGGAAATTCTCCGTATTCTGCGCGCTCGGCTCGACCACGTGGGAGGAAGTTGGCCGGATGAAGTGCCGGGCGTTTTATGGGCCATCCGAACAACTCCTAAGGAAGGAACGGGCGTTACACCTTTTCATCTGGTATACGGCGGTGAAGCGGTCATTCCGGTTGAAGTCGGCGTCGAGTCCGTCCGGGTCCAGTGTTATGATGAAGGCAACGCCGAGCGGAGGAATATGGAGCTGGATTTGGTTGACGAAGAGCGTGCCAAGGCATCCGTTCGGCTGATGGCATACCGTCAACGGATGAAGCAAAACTACAACCGGCGCGTCATTCCCCGATCATTCCAGGTCGGCGACCTTGTCTGGAAGAAAGTCAAACCGGTCGGCGACGTCGGCAAGCTTGAGGCTCCGTGGGCAGGTCCCTTCAAAATCATCGAAAAGCTCCACTCGGGCGCGTATTATTTGGAGGATGAGGACGGTCGGCAGCTAGATAGGCCGTGGAGCGCAAACCACCTCCAGCCTTACCGGGCGGGATGAAAGGTGTACCACTGTAAATCATCCTGTGTATTTTTTTCGACTGAATACTTGAAATGCAGAAATGAAAAATCAAAAGAACAAATATAAGGCATCGTCATCAAGGAACGAAGGCCCCGTGCCGCTCGGCCGGTGGTAAATGGGTCGAGCCAAGCGCTCGATGAACGAAGGCCCCGCGCCGCTCGGCCGGTGGTAAATGGGTCGAGCCAAGCGCTCGATGAACGAAGGCCCCGCGCCGCTCGGCCGGTGGTAAATGGGTCGAGCCAAGCGCTCGATGAACGAAGGCCCCGCGCCGCTCGGCCGGTGGTAAATGGGTCGAGCCAAGCGCTCGATGAACGAAGGCCCCGTACCGTCCGATCGGAGGTAAATTATCCGAGCCAAAATGCCCGACGAAGCAGACCCTGAGCCGTTCGGCCCGAAGAAGTAGAAAGATGAAAACACATTGAGTATTTTCTGCTGAAAGGAAGGCCAAGGTCGCTCGACCTGGTAAGGAGTTAGCCTTAAAGGCCGTCTAGCCCAGACGTTAAACCGTAGAGCCGCGCCGACCGGCTATAAATAACCGCGCCGTCGAGCACCGACGTTAAAAATCGAGAGATGAGCCGGCGTCTATAAATCCCCGAGCGGAAGACCGACGAGCACCGTCGTTAAAGATAGAAAGCCACTCCGATCGGCTATAAACATCTGCGTCGACGAGCCCCGTCATTAAAGATCGAGAGCCGCGCCGATCGGCTATAAACATCCGCGCCGACGAGCACCGTCGTTAAAGATCGAGAGCCGCGCCGATCGGCTATAAACATTCGAGTCGACGAGCACCGTCGTTAAAGATCGAGAGCCGCGTCGATCGGCTATAAACATTCGAGTCGACGAGCACCGTCGTTAAAGATCGAGAGCCGCGCCGATCTGCTATAAACATTCGAGCCGTCGAGCACCGACGTTAAAAATCGAGAGACGAGCCGGCGTCTATAAATCCCCGAGCGGAAGACCGACGAGCACCGTCGTTAAAGATCGAGAGCCGCTCCGATCGGCTATAAACATCCGCGCTGACGAGCACCGTCGTTAAAGATCGATAGCCGCGCCGATCGGCTATAAACATTCGAGCCGACGAGCACCGTCGTTAAAGATCGAGAGCCGCGCCGATTGGCTATAAACATTCGAGCCGTCGAGCACCGACGTTAAAAATCGAGAGACGAGCCGGCGTCTATAAATCCCCGAGCGGAAGACCGACGAGCACCGTCGTTAAAGATCGAGAGCCGCGCCGATCGGCTATAAACATTCGAGCCGTCGAGCACCGACGTTAAAAATCAAGAGACGAGCCGGCGTCTATAAATCCCCGAGCGGAAGACCGACGAGCACCGTCGTTAAAGATCGAGAGCCGCTCCGATCGGCTATAAACATCCGCGCCGACGAGCCCCGTCATTAAACATCGAGTCGGTCCGGCGACTATAATACCCCGGGCGGATGAACGAATATCAGAATAAGAAACCGCGGAAACTACGAATATTAAAACATTCAGGCCCGATCGGGGGTTGGTCCTTTGATACTTGGCGTTAGCTGAATTCACGTAAGCCAGATACGTGCAACGCGAGTAGTCTTCCCCGCTCGAAATTTGTTTAATGGATTAAGCCGATCGGCCGCGTGACGTAGAACGCTTAAGAGCATGACTGACTCTAAGCATAAACGTTAAGCAAACAGAAGAATATTATAGATAATGAGTACGAAGACAAAGGCAATGGAGCTGCGTTTCATTAGAAGAAAAATTATGCCGACCGGCACGTACAAAAAGTTTACATCCGCCGAGCGGATGAAATACAGGAAGTACTTGAAAAGGAACCCACATCACTCCGGATCCTCAAAATTAAAAAAGGCGTCCGGGATGTCGTCAATCATGGCCGCCAGATCAGGAGGGGGAATGCTCAGGTCAGCAGGAAGGTACCCCCCCCCTTCTTAAAATATGCCGTTGTGACCTTGACCACCTCGAGGAAAGTTGAGGAGACGTTGCCACCGAATTTTGTGCCGAACCGCTCCGAGCGGAGGTATTCTTGGCGAGCTGCTGCTAGGCGACTCGACTCTCCCTCCTTATATTGTCTGAACGCCGCCCGGGAGGCAATCAGCGAATCTTGAAGAACTTTCTGGTCCACCTCCGCTTTGGTGCGTTCAGCTGAGCGCCCATCCCGTTCGGCAGCTAGTTGGGCTTCCAGATTCTTAGACTGCTGATCTAGGGCTCGGACTTCAACTTTCATTTTGTCCAGATCAGCAATCGCCTGCTTCTTCCGGGCGGTAGCGCGTTTGGCATCCGCTTCGCGCCTCTTGACTTGGCCCTCTAGCCGAGCCACCTCTGTAGCCAGTTCGGCGGACTTCTTCTGTTCGGCCTCAAGGGTTTGTTTCTCCCGCTCGGCCGATGGACCCCCTGACACTTGGAGTTTCTCCAGGAGATCCTCCAGCTCGGCTAGCCGATGGCTAGTGGCGATTTGCTTAGCCCAGCGCTGTAAGGGAAATAATAAAATGAGGAACCGGACAGTAGCATAGCATAGAGAAAAATGAATTTACCTGAGTGGCCTGCTGCATGTTGTTATCGCCGAGCTGCTTAGGCGTCATGAGGGCCACTTGAATCTGGGCGTCCTCGAAGAGCTTGGCGAGCGGGCCCGTCAGGGTTATTTCATGAACGGGGCTTGATGGCCGATCAGCAGACAATAAATATTCCTCCGATGGGAATCGAAGGGTTGTCTTGACGGTTGGGTGGTCGGCCGGCGCTTCCTCAGCCGCAGTCGCCTGGCCTGAGGACTCCCCTATGGTAAAGGTTTCGCCCAACCATCGTAAGCGACAACGAGTTTGGGGAGGAGAGCCAGAGGGCTGTGCGGTAGGCGAAGCCACGGGGGTCCCGATCTGCGGCGGGGTGCGGTCCGGCGAATCTACCCCGATCGGCGCTTGTGGTTCGCCTTGAGTCGGAAGGCTGGGGTCTCTTCGACGTTTCCGCCGAACTTCCAGTGGGGGATCCCCGACCTGGGGGACTCCCAGCTCTGCTGGAGCAGAGGAAACAGGATCCGCCTCAACCTCCGTTGAAGCGGCTGAGGTAACTTCTGTTTCAGGGGCAGACTGCGTCCCCCCCTCTCTTGTAGCTGCCGGGCGGCTGGGGATAAGACCCCGCTCGGCGAGTTCTTTTTTAGTCGCCGCTTCAATTTCCACGGACTTCAACTTCAGATGATCGGTGGCCTTGGAGCGCCACATGACTTCAGCTGTAATGGAAGAAATTAAAATCAGTTAGACAAAAAAGGCGAGGAGAGTAAAAAGTCCTTACTCATGCGGTAGGGGAGATTGGCCCGAACGGGTGATAAGCCGAAAATATACAACACCCCCTTGAGAAGCAACTGGTCGATCTTGTACCGCTGACCGGACAACCAGTTCACCGCATGAAGGTAAGCCGGGTTGCTTCTGAATTTGCCGAGCTCCGGCTGGGTCGGCACAGCGGTCTGCCATTTGGTTCTGAATGCTGGCCGCTCGGGAAGTCGTATGTAGAAGAAGAACTCCTTCCAATGCTTGTTAGAGGTCGGCATATTATCAAAGAATTTAAAGCCTATTCTACTTTGGAAAATGAAAGTGCCCGGCTCGGATTGTTTGGGGTAGAAGAAGAAGTGGAATATTTTGGGGTCAAGTGGGATACTGTGCAGCTTGAAGAGGACAACCACCCCGCTCAGCAACCTAAAGGAGTTCGGCACAAGTTGGCCGAGCGGGATGCGGAAATAATTACAAACCTCCAAAATAAAGGGATGGGTAGGAAATCTAAGGCCGCCCTGAAATTGGTCTAGAAAAAAGCAAATGGTGCCGATCGGCGGGTTATGGGGCCGATCGGACGGGTCGGCTATAATTATTTCATGGTTATCAGGGATCCCATACGTCCGAACGAGACGCCGAGCGCCCTCTTCATCAAACCAACTCTCCATGGTCACATACCAGGGACCGTGAACGTTGGTGGCGGGTTCAGAGGAGCTTGCCATCTTGGAGAGGCAAAAGGATAGCAAGAAATCGAAGGAATGGGAACGAAAGAGGCGAAATGAGCAGGGAAAACCTAGTAAGTGAAGGAAGAAGACTCACCGAGAAGGAAATGGGCGGAAAAGATCACCGGGGAGAAGGTAGCAGCCGGAAAGTGGAACTGGATCGCCGGAGGCTGCAGCGGCAGAGGAGGCAGAAGGAGAAAGCACGAGCGAGCGTGCGGCGGAGGAGGAGAACTGAGGCTTTATACAGCCGGGATCAGTCGGCCTCCGCCGTCCGATCCAGGTCACGACAGACAAGGACGCCATCGGGCCGTCCATTTTAAACGGGGGCGTCCCATCGTAAGTGACGCCGCCGCCACACAATGGTCGACACGTGGCGCTCTGTCACCAAGCGCAATTAATGCGCCCATACCGCGCACGCTTCGCCTTAATGAAGAGGATTTGTGTGATTTTCGAGAAGATTTAGACAAGCAAACATCCACGTTGAGCGACAAGACAACCATAACTAAGAGCCGAGCGGCTGAATTTGGCAGAAGGGCCGAACGGCCCCAGGGATATTATGAGCGACTGAAAGGCGGTGACCGCCCGCTCGGACACATAGTCCAGTCAGTCGGACTCACTGCCTTCTTCGACTAGACTTGAAGGGAAGGCAAAGTGATCCGGCGGTAAGAATAGGGGGCCCACCCTCTGAAGGGTCCCAGCCTAAGGACGGATGGAAGGCTGGTCAAGCGGGTAATGGTCCGAGCGGAGCTAGAGATAACCCATCCATGGGCTTGGGTTTCCGACGCCAAGGCAGGAGGATCGAAGGGCCGAGCGGAAGCCCGATCGGCTGGGACCGAAGGGCCGAGCGGGTGGTCCGTTCGGCCAAGATAAGGGCGAGGGTACAAAGGTAGGTGAGCGGCCTATGCGCTTGTCTCGGGATATGGGGTGTCAGAGAAGGCATGTCTGATGATTAGGCCATACACAAGATTGCACGACGGAAGATCTCGCCATCACTTCAGGGGGAGGTGGATACAGTAGCAATATGCCCTCATATATGCTCCTCTGACAGGCCCATACTTGGATATGGTCTAAAGCGGATGACTGCTTCGATTGGCGTGCCCGGGCTCTTTCGATAGTTCTATATAAGGCCTCCATTTCTTCACCGGAGGTACGCGCATCTGGATCTCTGAAGCCACTTCATCTATTTCCTCGCCTGACTTGAGCGTCGGAGGGCCGTCGCCGGGACACCCCTCCCGGCTTGGTTTTGTTGCAGGTTCGCCGGAGCACCTGAGGATCTAGTAGGGAGCGCCACATCCCCAGCGTTCATTGACCCCTGATTCGGACAGGATCAGTACTGATAACATGATCCTCTGTGTATGACACCACACACCATGTTATCTACAATATAAATTAATTGAACAACTACATTTATCATAAATGTAGACATTTGACCAATGTGATTCTTATTTCTAGATAAATGTTTATACCAAAAGCTAGGCTTTTAGTATACATCCTAACACTCTTGTCTCCCTTGACTAGACTTGAAAGGGAGATTGGTGATAGGAGAGGTAATCAGAGGATGCCACGTAGTTAAAGGGCCAATGGTCCTACTGATGTGGTGGTCAAAGTCAATAGAAGATCCATGTCACCCTCGGCTTCAGGTTGTCCCCAACTCCGCGTTGGCCCTGATAGAATGATCGTCCCCGACTCGATGTTATTTCTACCGCTTCATGTTTTTCTCAACTCAACATAGGCCCCAACTCTGCGCTCCCAGCTTCAGGACCATCCCCGACTCTGTGCCACTTCCAGCCTTGGATCAGCTCTATATCTATATCATTGCTTGCAGAAGATATGAACAACGTAATCATTTTCTTCAAAGAACAAGAAAATTTTGATTGTTTAGTCTGAAAGAGGTGGGGCAATATAGCTATTTGTTTCAGAAAACATGAGTATCGCTGACGAAAATCTTAGAACACATGAAGAACATAAGGGAATACAATCACGCTATAAAAGATTGTTCGCTCCTATAGTATAGTATAGGTACACACATCAAAAAAAAAAATTCAAAACTATTGATCATCTTCTCTTGTATTCTCCCCTGTTATAATCTTACTTCGAACTAATATTCTAAAGATATGTGACAGAGTATATATATATATATAGCATGGGCGTTGCCTGTGGGCACTTCTCCCATGAGGAGGCACCTCCCAATGTGAGCGTGCCCACGGGCGATGTCCACCTGCATTACCTAGACTATCAATATATATACAACGTACATACTCGATCGATGCATACTCTTAGATGACTCTCATAGGTCCAAATATCTAGATGTCCTCACGGGCGTTTTGATTCTCAAAAGTGAATTGGGACACCTGAGAGAAGTTCTGGATGTCCGGACCTATAAAGATCATCCAGAAATATACATTGAACCGATATACATGCAAACAAATATATATATATATATTATGATTTGAGTAAATATTATTGTTTATATGCAAATTTGGATAGCTTAAAAATACTTATCGTTATTTATGAGTTTAAAGTTATAATTTAGGATAGTTTGAGGATGTGGTCATGTAGATGTAATCGTTAAACCAAGGTGCGCGATATTTGTTGCTTCACGTGCCACTCAACCGTCCTACCTGTCCCGATCTCCTTCTCACGTGATCGCCTGGTGAGATCACGTGTGCCCCTCTGGTGGGCTCCGCCCTTTCGATTCGTCCAAGGGCGCTCCGGTTTTCTTATGATGTCATTATGAGTCATATAAGAACCTCGCCGCCGTTGGCCAGCCCAACCAATGAACCAACCCCACTCATCTTTCGTACTCAATCGGGTTCATCGAAGTCAAGAAAAATAAGCCAGGCCGGGCCGGGCCGGGCCGGTTGGATTGGCTAGCCGTTTTGATTGGGCCGACAGCCGATTTGCCAACATAAGTATATCCCGGTTCGTTCGCCCTCCCCACCGCCTCGGATCCCTTACTTTCTCCCCTTCCCATGAGCCAGAGAGGAGCAGCAGTCATGGTGGATCAGGAAGCCGCGCCGCCCCACGGGATCCTGCTCGCGGTCGTCGTCGCCCTGGTGGTGGCCGCCCCCTTCTTCGTCGGCGGCGGAGGTGAGGCCATCACCGGCGCCATCTCCGACCTCCTCAGCCCCGCCGGCCTCCTACTCCTCCCCGTCCTCCTCATCCTCCTCATACGCTTCCTATCTTCCGACCGCGGCGCCATCCTCTCCGAGATCTTCTCCGCGGGCTCCCCCGACTCCGTCCACCGCGTCGGCGGATCCCCAGTCGGCATCGGCCTCTTGCTCCTCCTCATCCTCTGCCTCCTCTACTACCGCTTCTCCATCTTCGGCGGTGGCGGGGGCGACGACGAGTAAAGTGGCCGGCGCGTGATCGAAGTGGGAGTAGATTTGGGATTGTGATTTCGAAGGCTGTGGTTAGGTGGCATTGAGTGTTGACTTCCCTGTGGAATGCTAAGTTACGTTATTGCCCCCTGCGTATGTGTTAAATTAAATACATAGTGAATTATTATCTGCCTTTGTTTTTGCTCGCTGCAAAAAAAATTAAAAAATAAATTCACTGCCAAACAGTTTGACAAAGACTCCGAGGCAAAATGTAAAATTTCAGATTCTCGAGGACCGATGAATGCAAAAATAGGCACTGTACAATAATTGAAGTACTTACCCGATTAAAAGAGGTTCCTTGTGCGGACAACAGTCAAAAGGAAGTCTGAGGAGGAGAACAAAGGTTGTTAATTTCTTCGCCTTACTCCTGTTCTTCACTTTCGAATTCCAAGTTCTTTAGTTATGTCCTTGGTGAGGATGAATTGGATGTTGTTCTGCCATGGGAAAAGAGTTCGACTAACAGGAAGTTTCCTACGATCCTGTGAAAGACATACTGCAGCAGCCATTCAACAATAACTAGTATTTACAGCAGCGTCACGGGGTTTTGATACCGTACGCATTGTTCTGAAATGATTATGCATGTACATGCATGTAAACCTATCTAAAGAGTGCTTATAATGAATTTGATACCTTTTTCCAGTATTCCCCAACGTAACACAAGCTGAAAATGGCTCAAATTTTATTAAAATTCAGTGATTCGTATTATTGACCATTTCAACATTTTGGATAATTCGACTTGCGTGTTATCCAAGTTGGGAGAGTTGCAGCAACAAAAAGGAAGGGAGAGGAAGCAAGAGGAATAGGGAAACAAAGCGTACTTCTGCAGAATGGAAATGCAAGAGAGACAAATACATATATATATAAAAGCGTCTCTCATTACAGCTAAAGCTTCAAAGACAAGTGCTCGACTAGTCATATTTAGCATAGCAACATAAGGCAAGGAATCTAACAGTATCAAAATTTGTATTGTCAATTTTGTTAAGTCAGTCCACTGTTGGGCTTCAACAACCCAGTTTATTTCACTACCAATTTGATAAGGGTCAATAGGCCACTTTCCTACTAACTCAAACTTTGGTCAGGAGCAATTAGCTATACAGCAAACTATTTTTAAAAATGGCATACAATATTTTTATTTGCAACTTCATTCCACACAACCACAATTTTATATGTAAATGAAGAACAACCAGTAGATTGATGGGACAAAAATGATGATTCAATCTGGGTTTATCAACAGAAAGCCTTAGGTATCCACTGAAGATAAGGAGCTATCCACTGAAGATAAGGAGCTCATTCCTAGGAAGCACACAGCTACCTGAATGGAAGCTCCTCATCATTAGCAGGTCTTAAATTAGTACAAATCTGAAGAAATTTACCATAATTAAAAAGAAACATTAATGATCATACAGAAGAAGAAACATTAATGGCTATATAGAGTAGAAAATTTTACTGTCCAAATCAGAGGAAAAGCAAAAGAAGTAAAAACTTACTTTGAGAGATCAACTACAGAAAGGCACACGAGAATTTGTAAATTATTATGAATGTGAAGGTAGAGGCACAATCAAAGATGTACTGGATGATGACATTGGATGTTAAAGACCAACAAACTTTATGCACAAAGCCACAAAGTACCAAAGAGAGTTTAGCTGAAGGAATATTGCCTGGTTGTATCCAATCACTAGCAGTGTTCTACACAAGATCAATTATTTCAATGTTTGGCTTTCTATGCCATTCTATGTACGTTTATGTAGTAGAGATTATCTGATCTCAAAATTTACCTCCCTTCATATAACATGATGATGTGCTCTAAGGAGCATCTGAGATGAGCGTAATCATCTTTTGCTACAATGTAGTAGACATTATGGAGTAAGAAGACTAAAGGTAAAGAAAAGGGGTGGCGGATGATGACAGAGTCACAAATATGGTCAGTTCCTTCCCAAGGTTAAGAATCAGGGAGGAATAAATTGGTGTAGTGAGATGAGATATTTGCATATAGGTTGAGGTGTGAATGAGATGGATCAACTCTTAGCAGAAAGTACTGTCAATTTGGAGAGTGGAGGTGAAACTAGGAGGTTGGCTGTAGAGGCAAAGGAGGAAATGGTGGGGAGTTGATGCCTTGATGGTGGTGTCCTAACAAGAGTGACACTCGGCAAGGACAGCAGGTTGATGGTGATGGGTAGGAAAAAATATAGATGAAAAGAAGAGGTGAGAAGGCAAAGAAAGGGCAAGGAGAACATATGGAAACAATGAATAAACGAACAAATTGTTAGCCCCTCAGGTGTTTATGTTTGACTAAGTGAAATTTAAGTGATTTGTATTTATCAAGTTGTCTGAGCGTACAAACCATCTAGATTTGATACATCAAGATAGAATGATGGTCGTGGTTAATCGAGTGTAAAACTGTGGAGAACTTTGCACCTCGAAGGGGGACATTAGCATAGAAATTTGAATATGTTGCTGTAATTTAGGTAAGGTTTGTAATAACCTAAGGAGCTTTTTAGAGTCATGCTCCTTGAGCATCAAGCTGTGGGACTAGCAAAAGTATCACCCTAGCAATGAGCTTACATCGATTACATTTAGGATATATTGTTGCAGGTTGATGCAGTAGCACAAGAATACCAGTTCATTTTGAATGCAGCAAAGTACAGTGAGGCTTCTTGTATATTCAATGTGTTCTGCCATCTTCTTTGGTTTGGAAGAACTTGTCAAACTTTGCAGCAAAAGGTGAAACCCTCGCCCCCGGGGCCCCCACCGACCGGACTCACGGTCATTGTGAGGGAGGTAAATCGCAGCACCCGAGCTAACATGGGACGGACCGGGTGGGATACAGGGATAGGGGATTTATTCTCCCGTTGCCACTGAGTTTCGACCCAGCGGCCTCCTTGCAACAACTTCCGTCCCATGCCATCTCGGATAACCCACGGGGTCTGGAAGAACTTGTCAAACTTGATTGTTAATCTTGTGGTTATGGATATGTTAGTATTTCTTTCATTCTTATCAATGATACTAGAAGTCCTTTATCAATTCATCTAACCATTTGTTACTTTTTATGTTTCATTAAAATATACCAACATAAAGCTGAAGTTGGAAGCTTAATTCTTAAGAGTCTAATTTCTTATGCAACGAATGATGGAAAAAAAAAAAGAGTAGCACTATTAAATAACCAGAGCATCACACAAATATCAGATACAAAGAGTTTTTCTAGTTCATCCATCGTTTGTGAACATCAAAATGACAAAACTTTACTGTATATCTTAATTCATAAGGTCATGGGCGACATCTCAAGTAGTAACAGAAAGTATATCTAATTTGTTCTTTCTAAAAAAAGGTAATTATTTGAAGATTTTGGCAAAAAAAAAGTATGAGAGAAAAATGAGCCTACCTGTTTGACATGGTCCACTGTGGCAACTTGAGCAGTCCAAGGATCAAAATATTTGATTTTGTCAAGTTTCCATATGTGGTGACAAGCACCTAAAGCAATTTTCAAACATTTAAACACAAAAATACAGGTGTTCTAAATAAAAAAGTAAAGATAATTTATACCTTCCAAAAAATAATGCTTTTATTAATTAATAAACTATACTTCATCTACAGAAGAGAAACATCATATTTTAGAAGAATGATAGAATTGAACTTCACTAGGATTAAACCATGACAATTGAGTACCAAGATAAACAGAATTGAAGTTCACTAAGATTAAACCATGGCAGTTGAGTATCAAGATAATAATACATTAAAACCAACAGTATATAAAATTATTCGCATATAAAAACATAAATTGGTACATGAAACCAAGATCAATATTTGCCTGTATATTTAGTTTGATTTTGTAAGATTAAAATACGTACAAAAATTACATTGTAGAATCAGTTAATGATTGTTCTATGCACCTTAAAACAAGGGCGAGTTAAGAAAAAAAAGTTGGGTTTCTACTTTAGCTGGCAAGTATTCAATTTGGTAACAAGCATCTACAGGGACTAATGAGATGAACAATGTCATATCGCAGCTTTTGTGTATAGCAATCTACTTCTTGAATTTGCATTTTATAAAAACAATAAAAAATGAGTTATTCATTCTTTCATTCGTAATCATGAGTTATATTCCCCTAAAAAAATAGTAAGCATGAATATGGGTGAAAGTAGGAAAACTAAACAAAAAAAAAAAAGGTGACTTACAAGAATAACCTACTCTGTTTCCCTGACAAATCTACCCAAACATTGGATCATCCTATGATGTCATTGATAACCTCATACAGAACATTTATGCGAGTGTAGGATACAATGCCATCGGAAGTGAATATAAAGTAAACATGCATCTAGCATTAACAGCCATGCTCATATATATATATATATATATATATATATAATTATGGTATTAAATTATAGCAAAAAACGATTAAGGAGATGAGAGGAGTTTTGCTCAAATATATATCCTTATTATAATAAATTGGGCATCCTCTAATCAGTTAGGCACTATGTGGAGATAAAAAATAATAATATCTAAAAAAAATGTTGAACTAGGTAACATCGAATCTGGGATGACCGGTCCGATCCTATAGAAATTTTCCACTGGTCATCAAGATAAATCAAAAAAATACTTATGACGGACAGTCTAGAAAACTAACATCCTACGTGCCCAAGGAAACAAAAAAAGATGGTATCAATTGTAGAATCGAAAGTGCTAGAGGGAGGTGAATAGCGCTCGTGGCTTTCACGTTCGTTTAAAACATGATCGAGTAAAACGCAGCAGAATATAAGGAGATGAAAAATAAAGCAATGTTAACAAGCCAAGATTTACTTGGTTTAGAGTCTCGGTGACTCCTACTCTAAGGCCCGCATGTGAAAGTGCTTTCATTGGACAATCACTAATCAACCAAAGAATGCAAGTATAATTTCAAATGATTACAAGTAATTTGAATAATAAAAAATACCGATAACTTTGGAAAAAGAAATTTTCAGTATAGTTGTTGTCGGAGCAGCTTTTGGTGGTCATAGAGACTTTTTCAGAGCAGCGTGCATCAGCGAAAGTTGTTTGAATTGATGTCTTTGAGCTATTGGTTGAAGCCTCTTTTTATAGCCCCATCCAGGCGCCAGGATCCCCTCTCAAGCGCTTGGACTGTTCTGACATGGCGAGCTATGGTCGAAACTTCATCCTCAAAGTTTATCCACGTCCAGTAGCCCCATCTAGGCACCTGGATCTCCTCCCAAGCGCTTGAACTGTTCTGATATGGCGAGCTCTAGTCGAAACTTCATCCTTGAAGTTTATCCACATCCGGGCGCCCGGACCCCCTCTGGGTACTTGGACCGTTGATGTGGGTCGGCCCGTCGTTGCGCTCTAGCTTAATGTGTTGATGAGATTTTGGTCGTTTTAGCACCTAGAGCAACTCCGGCCGCCCGAACCGCCCGGGTGCCTGGCAAGGCACCCGCCTGGGATTGTTGCTTCGTTGAAGTCTTCCCTTGCACTTGGAGCAACTCCGGGCACACAGACTCAGAGCACCCGGACTTCGAGCGCCTAGACCACCTTTTTTCAGTACTTATCTTTTTGCAAAAAATATGGCAAGACACTAGGTCTTCTTGGGTATTAGAGCAACAACCACTTCTAGACAAAATCTTTTAAGGAAATTGGATATTTAATTTCTTTCTAAAAATCCTAGGTCTAATTAGTCAAGTGTCGATCAAGGCTAAGTCCTTATCTACGTTAATCTAAGCATGAATAAGGAAAATAGTAAATCAAACATCAAACAGGTCTATTTAATAAAAAAAATAGTCTTTTTATTGACTCCCCTAGATCATAGCCTCGATAAGGACTATAAAGGTAATGGATTTGATCTTTGGAGATCTAATATTGATTGCATCCAACTTGATTAATTAGGTTATGTAAGTACTCCGTGATAATTTTGATGTAATCAATCAAGTCAGAGTTAGGTCTTGTTGTCTTTTAATGCATTGAGTCTATGGTATATAAGAACTTAGGAGCACAGAAAGTCGAGCGAAAGTTGCAGCTAGCGAGAAGGATGACACGGGAGAGAGTTGACGGGTTCAGTGCATCTGAGGGACGAGGCGCTGCGAAAGAGTATGCTAGCGGATGAGAAGAAAGCGCACAACGCTTCTGAGGAACGAGAAGCTGGAGCAGAAAATTGCTCGAGAAGGCCGGAAAATGAGTTTGGGTGAGCCCTATTCCAGATGACCGAAATCATCTAAACAAGCAAAGCCAGAGCGGAAGACCTGGCTGAATAGTCAACCAGAAGTTGACTGTAGTCTAGGCGCCCAGACCCCCTAGGCAGCCAGGGCGCTCCGGCTCGTGCCCTGGTTTAGCTCAGTCCGAGTGCCCAGACTTGGTCCTGGTGCACGGACCAAAAACTTTATTGAGTCGCCAGCTGTTGCGATATGTTGCGACGTGGATAAAGTTTTATCCATGCCTAGGCGTCCAGATCAAGGCTATAAATACAATCCTGATCCCAGTAGCTAAACACAACATTTGCAACCAATCTTTTTTCAGTTTAGCTTTGTGATCTAGTACTTTAACTGCTGTAAGAGGCTTCTCCACTAGAAGGAGATTTTAGTGAGCTTTCAAACGTCTTGGATTAGCAATCTCCTGATTGCAAACCAAATAAAACATTTGCATCTTCCTTCTCCTTTTTAATTAGTTGTTTAGTGTTGGGACCGAAAAGTAGCTATAGGGAGGGGGGGTGAATAGCTCGTCGCGTGCTAGGTGCTCGTCGTTGCTTGTTTCTTCAAAGATGCGCAGCGGAAATACAAGAAACAAACCACACAACGCTAACAAGGTTGGTTTACTTGGTATCCACCTCACAAGAGGTGACTAGTCCAAGGATCCACACCTACTCACGCTCCCTCCACTAATAAAACTCTCCTTTTCGGTGACTACCGAAGGCGGAGAAGCCCTACAAGTTCACACTACAAGAAGAAGAGGAAAGGATACAAAATACAAGCACAAAGCTTACAATGAGTACAAGAAAACCCTAACCCTAGCTTTCTTCCTCTTGCAATAGATCCGCCTCTTGACTTGGGAGAACCTCCAAGAACTTCAAGAATTGGCGTGGAGAGCTCTGTGGAGTCGCTGGTGAAGATCTGAGCTTTGTCGTGGAAGCGATGCCGAAGGAAATGAACGCCTGCGGCTTAAATCGACGCTAACGGTCGAATCCCGATCGATTAGAATGCTCCCAATCGATCGGGGAAGCTTTGGATCGATCCACGAATCGATCTAGAGCGCCTCTGTGCTCTGGGAAAACGCCTGGATCGATCCACAGATCGATCCAGCGTTTATCGCGCAAACCAGCAGCGTCCCAATTGATCGGCTGATCGATTGGGACCTCTGAATCGATCCACTGATCGATCCAGAGGCTCTCTGTTCGCTGGGAAAGGCCTGGATCGATCCACTGATCGATCCAGCTCTTGGTTTTTGCCCAAAACCAAGTCCAAAACCCCCTAAACTAACATCTAGTCAACTATGACTTGTTGGTACATAAGACCTAGCATCCGGTCACCCTTGACCAGCTAGGACTCTCTCACTAAGTGTCCGGTCAATCCCTTTGACTCACTTGGACTTTTCTCCTCTTGCCAAGTATCCGGTCAATCCCTTTGACCTACTTGGACTTTTCTTCCTCGTGCCAAGTATCCGGTCAATCCTTTTGACCTACTTGGACTTTCACCAGATGTCTGGTCAACCTTGACCCATCTGGATTTCCCCGTGCCTGGCTTCACTCACCAGGACTTCCAATCTGTCTAGCTTCACTCACTAGGACTTCTCTTCTGCCTGGCTTCACTCACCAGGTCTTTCACCACTCACTAGGACTTCTCTTCTGCCTGGCTTCACTCACCAGGTCTTTCACCTAACTTCACTCACTAGGATTTTCACCACTGCCTAGCTTCACTCACTAGGTCTTTCCTTCTGCCTAACATCCCAGTTAGGACTTCCCAGTCAAGTATCCGGTCATCCTTGACCTACTTGACTCTTCTTCAATCAACCTTGTATTGTCAAACATCGAAACTCAAACCAAGACTCAAGCTTGGTCAACCAGGTCAACCTTGACCTGAGGGATGTTGCACCAACAATCTCCCCCTTTTTGATGTTTGACAATACCAACACTATCACTTACAATACCACATGTAAGTTAGGCTAACTCATAGCCTAAACCTTCTTCATGCCACTAGGTAATGAATACATAAGTTAAGCCCTTCATTCTCCCCCTAAGAGGGCAAACTCCCTCTAGGTAATGAAAGTCTAACTTACTCCCTTTCATTCTCCCCCTATTGGCACACATCAAACCATGCCCCATTTTTGGGCACACATCAACAAATTCACTTGTTGAAAACTCTTCCCATGAAGAGTTGCTCATCGTTGTTCACAACTTCACTCGTTGTGATCAACACGATAATGAAGGTCTCATACCCTTCATTATCCTTAACCCTACATTCTCCCCCAATGTAGGCAAATGCCCATCCTTGAGCATTATCCACTTGAAACCACTTGAACAATGAGGATATCCACTCCCCATTAAAGTTCAAATGCTCAACCTTGAGCATGTTCTTAACGGAAGGTTAACCACCTTCCAAGGTTCATGAAAAATAATTTTCATATCTTTAAAGAGTCTCTCCCCCTAAAGACATGGTGGTAACTTCTGTCATTGCACCAACAATGACTTGGAATCCCTAAAACTTTAGGAAACCTAATTTTAGAAGTTTTGAGGTTCAAATATTCAAAATTTGAAACAAACCTCAACCTAAACTTCAACTTAGCCTTCCTTAACCAATCCATCTTTGTTTTCCACATGAAAACACCCTTTTTATGTATACAAATGTATTTTCAGGGGTTAGGAATGGTTACCTAGACTAAAATAGGTTCAAGGATGCTGAAATCAGACCTTCCCAGCCAAAATCAGCATCTTCGATCGATTGGAGTTGGGTTCCAATCGATTGAACCCTGCTGAATCGATCCACTGATCGATTCAGTCTTCTTGGATCGATCGGTGGATCGATCCAGAGGCTTCTGTTCGCGAGAATGCTCACAATCGATCGCCCGATCGATTGAGGCACTCCAATCGATCCACTGATCGATTGAAGCTCTGAAAAGGCTGAAATTCCATTTCAGCCAATTTCAGAAACCCCTAGAAAATTCTACAAAATTCCAAAAATCGTAAAAATTTGTGTAGACATTATTTAGGGTATAATTTATCATGGAAAAATAGTTTTCTATGAAAATACATCATATTTTCAAAGATTGACACAAACTTGAGAACTTGCAAAAACTTTAGTGTTTTCTTCAAGTTTGTGTCTAATTATTCAACGGTGATTACTATCAAAAGATAGCCTTCACCAAGGTTTTCCAAAATTATTTTAAAACCATTTTCAAAACCAATATCCCACCATATTCCTTGGGCTTAATGCACATTACTTGTACATTAGCTTTCCCAATGATGGGAAAACACATAACTATGTGTTTTAATGAACTTAAAACTCAAAAGAAAGTACCAATTCAACATCTTGAGTTTTGTTCATCATCGTTACATCTCACTTGTATCTAATGTGCACTAAAACACATACAAGTCATCTTATAGGTCTTTGTGAGATGTAAACTTTGGTTTTGTCCTAATCTAGGGATCATGCATATCTATCTAGGCATTTTGAGTGATGAACATCCACCAAGGATGTTACTTGTTGATGATCAATTGTTGGTACCACTTGTTGGTAACCAAATGTTGATGAATGCCTTTTATCCTTAATTTTAGGGAAATAAAGCGATGCATGATGATTTTATGGCATACATCAAAAAGAAATAGCTTTCAAAAGAAAGATTCATGTAGCTACATGATGTATGTATGACATGACATGGTATTTTTATATTTTTCATAATAAATCATGAACGCAAAATACAAAACTAAATATGATGTCATGGCATATAATGGGCAAACAATCATGGCAAGATTTAGCATTAATAAGATACCTAGATTACCTATCTAAGTATCCTTAACCACTTAGCTAACTCAAAATATACCACTTGTTTTAACTTAAAACGTTAAACCTAGATTGCCCTAAATGCTTCAAAGAAATGCCAAAACCTAAATTGACATTTCTATTTCTCTTGATTTGTTTATGCCACTTAAAAATTAAGCATATCCTCAAATGTTGGCATATTCCATTTTTCCTCAAGAGTAATCACATAAATCAAGGCCCGGATTGCCTTAAATTTCTAAGAGAATACCAAAATCCCAACTTGTCATTTCTCTAGGTTTTCCCAATTTATGCCATTTTAAGATAAAATCAATTTTCCCACCATTAGGCACATTTTACTCTTTCAAGGAGTAAATAATAATTCCATTTCATTTTCAAAGGTTAACAAAAACCTTGAAAATGCTCATTGAGTGTCAATTTCCTCAAAGTTGGGTTAACTACCCTTCTAATTGGAGTTGACACTCTCTAACCCATCTATGGGGTAGAGAAGATGCTCCTAGGAACCCAACACCTATTGGTGCTCCTTGGATGCTCTAGGTACTCACTAGGGATAACTTCCCTAGATACCTTCCTAGTGACCTTGTTGGGCTTCTTAGAAGCCTTGGTCACATTTTCTAGGTCAACTCTAAGGATAGCCTCCCTTGTGACCTTGTTAGTGACTTTCTTAGACTTCTTAGAAGTCTTAGTCACTTTGGTTGCAAAGATACTTCTAAGGATATCTTCCCTTGTATCCTTGACTTGACCTCTAGACTTAGGGTTTGTTCCATGACTATATGGAACCCTATGATAACTAGGCACATCCTTTTTTTGCTTTGGATTTGTATCTCAAACCTCTATGGCCATTTGATGACTTTTGTACCCCTAAACCTAGGTTATGCTCATTTTGCCCTAATAGGATATTTTCCAATCTTTTTAGGGTCTTTTCTAATTTATCAAGTCTTGACCTCAAGACTTGATTTTCCCTTACTAAGTCCTTAGTATTTGATTTTTCATTTGATCCATGAGCATTTTTATTTCTAGGCTTATAGTTATTGACCTTAGTGTTCTTGCTCAAATGTCTATCTACCTTCCTAACCTTAGGTTGAGTAGTCTTGGCATGTAGGGCCACATGCTTTTCCTTAATGCCCTCATGCTTTCTATTCTTATGGTAAATTGCATTAAAATGATAAAAATTAGAACTATCATGCTTTTTACCATAACGTAAAGGGGTAGGCTCAATAAATGTTACCTTCTTCTTTACCTTGGAGGCTCCCCCTTGACTAGTGCCTCCTTGAGCCTTGACCATCTTCTTCCTCTTGGGGCATTGACTTCGGTAATGCCCTTTTTGTTGACACAAGAAGCACACAATGTGCTCCTTGCTCTTCTTTATCCCGGGGGTGGTCTCCTTGGGCTTCTCCTTGCCCTTTTGTGTCACTTGACCCTTCTTCTTGGCCAAGTTGGGACATTTGCTCTTGTAGTGCCCACTTTCCCTACACTCAAAACATATTATATGATTTTTATTTTTAATTGAAACATTTATACCTTCTTGTGTAGGGATGACACTTGCTCCTCCATTTGATATTTCTTGAATTTTGGAGGTGGCACCTAGGGGTGGGCATAATTCGGTTCAAACCGGAAAAACCGACCGAACCGAAACTTTTCGGTTTTTTTTTCAGTTTTTTTTTCGGTTTTTTCGAGGTTTCGGCCGGTTTCGGTTTAAGTTTTTAAAAATTCGGTTATTCGGTTCGGTTTCCGGTTTTGACTCCCAAAAAACCAAAAAAACCGAACCGACCGTATTATACTTAAAACACTATTTTTATGGATATTGGATCATACAAGTGGATTAGTTTCTAATCATTTATAATATAATAGCATAATCAAATTATATATTTATATTTACTTATTGTTACCGGATAACAAAATTTTAGTATTACTTTAAATTCATAATTATTTTAATAAATTGATAGTTTTTCTTGGTCTCTAAACTAATATTTGTAGTAGCACAAAATCAATTTAATTCATTGTATAAACCGTATATAACCGACCGTATAAACCGGACAGTATTATAATAAAAACCGAACCGAACCGTAATAAAATGGTTTGGTTTTGGATCAAAAATCTTTAAAACCGAAACCGAAAAAATAAAACCGTAGTAAGGTAAAACCGGACCAAACCGGCCGATGCCCACCCCTAGTGGCACCATCTTCTTCTTCTTCACTTGACCCGGATGTGGAGGCCTCTTCTTGCTCCGGGTTCATTGATCTACACTCCCCCTCAATCCTAGAGGTGGAGGCTTCATCATCTTGTACATGGAACAAGGAGTATGCTCCCTCCTTGTTCTCTTCATTGCACTCCCTTGAAGATGAAGCTTCTTCTTGGACTTCTTCTTTGGAGGTTGAGCATCTCTCAATCTCGGAGTCCTCCTCTTGGTCTTGCTCCAAAGAGTCACCCTCTCTGGATTCTTCTTGCTCTTGTACAGTGGAGGGAATCTTTTCATGAAGCTTGGCCAATTTACTCCATAATTCCTTTGCATCTTCAAATTCTCCAATTTTGCAAAGGATGGTGATTGGCAATAAATTGACCAAAAGCTTGGTCACTTTGTCATTGGCCTCGCACCTTTGGACTTGCTCTTGGCTCCACTTGCTCCTCTTGAGAACTTTGCCCTTTGAGTTTGTTGGAGTTTTGAAGCCTTCCATAAGAGCAAACCATTGCTCTATCTCCATCATAAGAAAATTTTCGATTCTTGATTTCCAAGAATCGAAGCTTGTGGAAGTGTATGGTGGAGCCACCCTCATGTCGAATCCGAGCCCATCTCGGAATTCCATTGTAGAAGTTGAGCTTTTGGATTTCTTTGACTTTGACAATTTTGCTTCAACTTCTTCACCCTCTAGCTCTTCTTGTTATGCTTGACCCTTCCGGCGATGATTCCGGTGAAGAGCGGTCTTGTTCTGATACCACTTGTTGGGATCGAAAAGTAGCTAGAGGGGGGGTGAATAGCTCGTCGCGTGCTAGGTGCTCGTCGTTGCTTGTTTCTTCAAAGATGCGCAGCGGAAATACAAGAAATAAACCACACAACGCTAACAAGGTTGGTTTACTTGGTATCCACCTCACAAGAGGTGACTAGTCCAAGGATCCACACCTACTCAAGCTCCCTCCACTAATAAAACCCTCCTTTTCGGTGACTACCGAAGGCGGAGAAGCCCTACAAGTTCACACTACAAGAAGAAGAGGAAAGGATATAAAATACAAGCACAAAGCTTACAATGAGTACAAGAAAACCCTAACCCTAGCTTTCTTCCTCTTGTAATAGATCCGCCTCTTGACTTGGGAGAACCTCCAAGAACTTCAAGAACTGGCGTGGAGAGCTTTGTGGAGTCGCTGGTGAAGATCTGAGCTTTGTCGTGGAAGCGATGCCGAAGGAAATGAACGCCTGCGGCTTAAATCGACGCTAACGGTCGAATCTCGATCGATTAGAATGCTCCCAATCGATCGAGGAAGTTTTGGATTGATCCACGGATCGATCCAGAGCGCCTCTATGCTCTGGGAAAATGCCTGGATCGATCCACAGGTCGATCCAGTGTTTATCGCGCAAACCAGCAGCGTCCCAATCGTTCGGCTGATCGATTGGGACCTCTGAATCAATCCACTGATCGATCCAGAGGCTCTCTGTTCACTGGGAAAGGCCTGGATCGATCCACTGATCGATCCAACTCTTGGTTTTTGCCCAAAACCAAGTCCAAAACCCCCTAAACTAATATCTAGTCAACTATGACTTGTTGGTACATAAGACCTAGCATCCGGTCACCCTTGACCAGCTAGGACTCTCTCACCAAGTGTCCGGTCAATCCCTTTTACTCACTTGGACTTTTCTCCTCTTGCCAAGTATCCGGTCAATCCCTTTGACCTAATTGGACTTTTCTTCCTTGTGCCAAGTATCCGGTTAATTCCTTTGACCTACTTGGACTTTCACCAGATGTCTGGTCAACCTTGACCCATCTGGATTTCCCCGTGCCTGGCTTCACTCACCAGGACTTCCAATCTACCTAGCTTCACTCACTAGGACTTCTCTTCTGTCTGGCTTCACTCACTAGGTCTTTCACCTAGCTTCACTCACTAGGATTTCCAATCTGCCTAGCTTCATTCACTAGGACTTCTCTTCTGCCTGGCTTCACTCACCAGGTCTTTCACCTAGCTTCACTCACTAGGATTTTCACCACTGCCTAGCTTCACTCACTAGGTCTTTCCTTCTGCCTAACATCCCAGTTAGGACTTCCCAATCAAGTATCCGGTCATCCTTGACCTACTTGACTCTTCTTCAATCAACCTTGTATTGTCAAACATCGAAACTCAAACCAAGACTCAAGCTTGGTCAACCAGGTCAACCTTGACCTGAGGGATGTTGCACCAACATTTAGATCGGAAAATGTTTGTGTTTTTTATTTTTCAAGCAATTCACCTCCTCTTGCCGCCTGCAAATAACCAACAAGTGGTATCAGAGCGAGGACACCTCAGAAGGACTAATCACAGACTGAAGCAAACAAAATGATGGTCGGGCCAAGCATCTACCCTCCTAAGTTCGAGGGAGTTCGCTAATTGGAAAAAAAAGATTGAGGTATTTTTAAAAATGGATTTCGATTTATTATTAATAATGAAGTTTGGTTTTGTAGCACTAAAGGACAAAGAAGAACATCAGTGGACTAAAAAGGAGCAAGATTACTCCGTGACAAACGATAAGGCAGAATTTCATTTATTGAGCATTTTACCACCACAAAAGTCAACTGGATCAGAGCCTATGAGTTAGCCAAGGAGCTCTGGGAGAAATTTCTAGAACTATACGAAAGAACCTCGGAGGCAAAACTCACAAGACGGGATCTGCTCCGGAATCTGATCAACAACCTCCAATTAGAAGAAGGTGAAACTGTCGCACACCTCCACTCAAGAATCAAAGAATTCATCACCGGACTCACGAATCTCGGAGAAAAGGTAACTAACCGAGATTCACTAAGACACACGCTTAACGCTTTTCCTAGGACTCCTTAATGGTCAATCTTAGTAGATGCATATTGCATCTCTAAGGATCTAGAAGTAAGTACATTAGAGGAATTATTTTCTACACTTGAAGTGCGCGAAACTAAATGTGCAGATCTGAAGAAGGAGCCTAAACACAACATTACCTTAAAGGCAAAAATGGATGAATCAGAATCTGAAATGTCTTTCAATGATAATGAAATGACTTTTATGGTAAGAAAGTTCAAAAAGTTTATTAAAACTAATAAGTTTAATCAAGTGCAGGGTAAAAAAAAGGAAAAGAAAGGTAAGATGCTACCACTTTAATGAAGAAGGCACATCAAAGACAACTGCCCAAAACTGAAAAACAAGGACAAGGAAAAAAACAAAGATAAAAGGGTGACCTAGAAGAAGCACAAAAATTTAAAAGCAACATGGGATAAAACATCGTCATCAGATTCGGACGTCGTAGCCTATGCCGGACTTGCATTGATGGCAAGTCACCAAGAAGGCGACGGAGCAAGTTCATCGAAGATGAGTATCGAGAGCATTGATGAAAGGGGAGCAACATCAGAAGAAAGCAACTCTACAAGGGGAGCATTAAAGATCGACAAGGTAAGTCAAGTACGATTACTATCTCCTAACCAGTTATTTGAGTTTATAAAAATGTTCTCGAAAAATTCTTGTAAATTAGAAATTGAAAATAGAAAATTTAAAGAGGAAAATGAGGAATTAAAACTAACCTTAGCAATATCCTATCGATTAGAAGATTTCGACAAGATAAAAATGAAAAATGAAAAATGAAAAATAAAAATTGAAAATAGAAATAGAAAATTTGAAGAATTATACATGTGCACATGTTCAATAAATTAGAAATCATTCAGGACTTAATTAGTATTTTAAATATCATAAGAGCTAGATTAGAAAATTATCACCAAAATATATCCAAATATTTTTGATTAATCCGGTTGGAAGGAACCTATTTTGGGTTTAAAAATAATGCTTAAATTAAATTTTTATACATATAGTATTTTTAATTTTTTTTATTTTTTTGATTTACGTAGAATTATATAAATAAATTATTTTGTATAATTTCGGTTAGAAATTAATTTATTTTTAAATTTTTTTGTGAAAGATAATTTCATCTCTTATCTGTAGGAAAATTTTCTAGTCAATATATTATTTTTTATGAATTTTCTAACAAAAATCATATTTTTCATTTTAAAAATACTTCATTCGCTTTAACTTATAAAATTTTTCTAAAATTGTTTGACCATTGGTGAATTTTCTATGAATTATTTATCCAAATTCTACCTTTTAATATTAAAAATTCTTGAAAAGTTATTTTTAAAAATTTATTTTTTTTGCAAAGTTACTTGCTATAATACACATTCAAAAAAAAATTCTAGATTTTTTAAACTTAAAAATATTTTTAAGAATTTTTTTCAAAAATATGTCTTTATGTAGAAAATAATTTATTACTGCATAGATTAATTTCAAATTTTGAGTAAAAATTTTATCTCTACTTTGACTATGTCTGTTTTACCATTATAAAAAGATTTTAGAATTTTTTTCACGATTAAAAAATATTTTTCACATTATTGTTTCTTAAAATTATTTATAAATTGTAAAAACCTAGATTTTTTTAAATTTAAAACTTTATAATTTTCTGGATGCTAGTCGTTATATTTTTATCCCTTAGACTTTGTTTTAAATTTATTTCAAGTTACTTTCATGGCTTACTCCTCTTTTTAACATGATCAAAGGAGGAGAATTAGAGGTCAAGTCAAGGGGGAGGGTAAATTTTGTTTTTTTGAACATTTTTTCTTAATTGCAAATTATGTACTTATTACCTTACTATCATTTATTTTTTGTTACCCTAACTTAACTTGGGTTGCTCACATCCAAAAAGAGAGATTGTAAGTACCCCGTGGTAGTTTTGATATGATCAACCAATCAGAATTAGGTCATGTTGTCTTTTGATGCATTGTGTCTGAGTGTGCAAGAACTTAGAAGCATAGGAAGTCGAGCGATAGACGCAACTAGCGAGAAAGACGACACGGGAGAGAGTCGACAGGCTCGGTGCGTCCGAGGGACGAGGCGCTGCGGAAGAGTACGCTGGCGGACGAGAAGAAAGTGTGCGATGTTTCCGAGGAACGAGAAGCCAGAGCGGAAGATTGCTCGAGAAGGTCGAAAAATAGGTTTGGGTGAGCCTTATTCCGGATGGCCAAAATCACCCAAGCAAGCAGAGCCGAAGCGGAAGACTCGGTCAAAAAGTCAACCAGAAGTTGACTGTAGTATGGGCACTCAGAGCTATTCCGGATGCCCAGAATCCAGGCGCCCTGACTCCGGGCGCCCTCACTCTAGGGCAGGTAGGGCGCCTCGGGCTCACACCTTTGTTCAACCCGGTTCAGCCCGGACTAGAAACTTTATCGAGTCGCTAGCTATTGCGATCCGTTAAAAAGTGGATAAAGTTTTATCCACGTTCAAGCACCCAGAACTCTTCTAGACACCTGGATCAGGGCTATAAATACTGCCCTTATCCCAGCATCTAAACACAACACTTGTAACCAATCTTCTTTCAGTTTAGCCTTGTGATCTAGTGCTTTAACTGCTGTAAGAGGATTCTTCCGTAGAAGAATATTTTAGTGAGCTTTCAAATATCTTGAATTAGCAATTTTCTGATTGCAAACCAAGTAAAAAATCTGCCTCTTCCTTCTCCTTTTTAATTAAGTTATTTTTTTTTGTATAATAAAACTTGTTCCAAGACTTAGTCTTGAATTAATAATGCGGTAGGAAAATAAGGTAAAAAATCGGCTCGAGTGGTGTTGTACCAATTTCGAGAAAAAGAGTTAGTTTAGACAACAAACAATATATATAAAGTATGATTTTGACAGCCTCTAGATCGGATCGACGCCTATTGTTCCCTATTCGAGAAACACATCTTCATATACTTTTAGGAGAGATTACCTTTTATCAAACCGGTCCTCCAGATCGTCTGGACTTTTGCTCAGCGTGCGAGACATTAAGACTTCATGTTGGATGTTCGATCTCTGACCCGTTCAGTTTTCCGTCTGGTGTCCGCGACCTCCAGGACTTTTACTTAGTGTCCTCGACCTTAGGATTTCATCCAACATCCTTGACCCGCCAAGTATTTGCCCAGTTTCTTGGACCAGGATTTCGTCATCTAATCACAACTAGGACTTTCTTTTGTCTAAGATCATTTAGAACTTTTCTGCACACTTAATTCAACTTATTAGAACAATAAAAAAAACCTTAACTTTAAATCTTTTCTCATAATTAAAACATAGATTTCATCATCTAGTATTTCTATACCAACATCAATGTCACTTGCCATGTGTGTAGTCTATACGTGATTTGGTTGATAGTTAATTAGCCAACTTGTGTGCGTGCGAAGCATTGGTAATTAATTAGTCAATTCCCAAAAGAGGTAAGGGAACACCATAAATAAGAATAGATTCTTGATTAATTAAGTACCGAATTGAAGAATAAAGTTAATCATCATTAGCCTCTGATAAAGGTTAGAAAGCTCTAATCAAATTGGAATTCATCTCCAACTTTAACGAGCATCTTCACTGAAAATTAAGTCACTACTTTAATTGTACCAAAGGAACTTGTACCTTCTTTGTGTTCCGTAACACAAATACTTTCATAACTAATTGATCTCGCTTAGGATGACTCGGCCACAGTAGTGGATCCGGATAAAAATTTAAGGAGTGCTTGTCTGTGACTCTATAATCTATTCCGTTGCTCGAGCTTATCTTTTACCTCGTCCCTCGGACTGTAACCTACAAATGGAGGTGAAACATTGGGAGCCTAGAACTGGGGGTGAGAATTGAGGCAAGGGTCGCAACCACTGACTGCTCCTTTGTTCCCCCACGCCTGGTCGTCAACACCATGGTTCATAAGAATGGTCACGGTAGCCATTGCGGACTTTCTCGTTCCAATTTCAATATATAATTTATTGTTTAACATTTTTATTAGAATGAATTTAGTAATTAAATGAATAATAATAATACTAATTTGATTAATAATAATTAGCTAATGACATGTAAAATAAATAAATTTAAATATATAAAATTTATTTAGGAATTTTTAGAATTTAAAATAGATTTTATATAATATTTTAGAGGATAATTATGTTAAAAATTAATTAAGTTATTTAAATTGGGAATTGATCGGCTTAGGTTAGGTCAATTAACTCCCTAGATTTTTTTTTCTTACACGGCCTTTCCTCTCTTCGCGCGTCGTCTCTGTGCTGCACGTCATCTATGTTGTCACCACCAAACCACTTCCATCGTTGCTGCTTTTCACCTCTCCCCCATCCGCTACCACTGCCTTGATATGTCACTGAAGAAGATGCTATCATCGTAAGCTGTCGTCGGAAAAGACGCTGTTGTGAGATCTGATTAGACACCCATGCACTCGAACGGCAATGCCTCCTTCATTTCGGGAGCAAGGGGGTGCTTCTGCACACCTCCCTGTAGAATTCCAAGAGCAAGGGGGTGCTTCCGTACACCCCATGCCCCCCTTGCCTTCGCCATTGCTTGGTCAGGTCCGAGCTGAGCCCTACTAGGCCCTGTATGCTAGACCAATGTCCTCCACAATAATAGGGCTTCATCGAGCTCTGATCTCCTCTACTCGCACTGTTATAGTGATGCCCATGTCACCATGTGTGAGGAGGGTTAGCCGAACGGGTTCCTTTAGTCTCAACCTCTGACAACCTCTGATGATGAATTGACCTTATAACAAGCTGCTTACTCATTAAATGATGTCGGACTAACGACCAGACAATGCCAAAAATATGGATTAACGATCGTCGCTTAGGAGCAACGACTTGCTTGTGCAGTCGGATGATGGCCAACGCCTCGCTCATGCGGTCATCCATGTGACCTATTTAGGGCTCACGTGGCGGGTTACATGGACCTTCCATCCAAGGGCGTAGCCAGGATTCAAAACTATATGGAACTAACCATCGACTATAATTAATAAATTAATTAATTAATTTAAAAATATAAATAAAATAAAAAATATGTGAATATTAAAATTTTAAAAATATGAAACAAAAATATTTAATATTTAATACATTTAAAAGTCGGGAGCAAAAATATTATTGAAGTTGTGATTTTAGATATTTCTTAAAATCAAACTCATTAATTAGTATATTATTATCATTTTTTTCAACCAACTCCTGTTCAATATAGATGACTATAAATTCTGTAAAGAAAAAAAAACTCTTCTTTCATCTTATTACGAAAAATTGCTTTATTAAGTTTCGTAATTGAATTCTTTCACCTAACTAAATAAAATAACAAATCCTTATTCTCTCAAAGTATGAAGCAAAGTTTTAGTTGTCGAAAAATAGTCCATTGCATTTAAAATATCTAAAAATTTCTCTGGTATTGTTTAACAAAGTAGATTTGTTATCTCCATTATCATTTATATCAAGTGTAATATGGTTACGAAATCAAAAGACTTCATCAAAATCAACAAACTACTAGCTTCACCATAGATTGAGTTAGAAGACCTATCATCCATCATATTTTCTAATACGATAATCATAGTGCTATACATATCAATTATGTTACAAATTAAGTTATAGGTTGTAGTAAAATTTTAATTTGATTACATCCTCTATCGGTATCACATTCATTAGTAACTACCATATACACAACTTCAATTTTTTAAGCAGAATGTAACTCAGCATGAAATTTAATAGATGCGTTAGCGAGATTACAAATGAAATTAAGTTTTGAAAATAATAACCAAATGAATATATATTTTTTAAGCTGTAATTAATGCTAGTTGAAGTCGAAGAGCGAAACAATGTACATATAATACACATGAATAATCTTTCAAGAAAAGAGTTTTAAATTCACTAGAAGAGTCATATATATTGCTAGCACCGTCATATTTTTAATCTCGTATATTATGGATATGTAAGTTATAACTACTAAGAGCATTAGAAATTTTTTCTTAATGTTAATTACTAATTAAAAAAAACAAATGAACCAACTCATAAGTGCGGGTATTGAATTAATATCGGATTGGATTCGAACTAAATCCAACGGATAGGTGCGGAGATAAAGATTACTTTGGTTAAAATCGGGATTGATTTGTATTTGATTTGGTAAGCTATAACTAAACCAAATGATAGATTAAATCAATTAGATTGATTTAAAATTAATTAAGATATTTTTGAAAAACCTTCTATTTTCTCTTCCTCTCTTTTGAGAACGCGCAATAGGCTACCGACGTCGACCCTTTTCGACATGCCAGCAACTTCACCCGACATGCCTCTCTACATTTCCCCCCTTTTATCTTCTTCTCCTTCTTTTTTTCACCGGTAGCAAGTTGCACCCCTTTTCAACATCCCCTCTCTCCTGGTTAGATGGGGTTGGAGCCCATCCTAGCCCAAAGATTGCTCTGTCCTTGCTTCCACCTCCAAGATTATGTAAGGTCTTGTGAAGGTAGGTGAATATATGATTTTTCTTCTCTCGAGTAAAAGTTAGAGGGCGTTTGGTTCTTTCCTAAGAATAGGAATCAGAATGGGAATCATTATATTGTGGAATGGGAATGAGTATGAACATGGATATCACTCTTAAAAGTAATGTTTGGTTAGTTGTATATTTTCTATCGGAATATATCAAAATTTTCTTTTTTACCCTTAAAGAAAAATAAGAGAAAAAATTAGATGTGAGAGAAAGATGAATGTGAAAAAAAATGATGAGAGAGAAAGTGTGATGAGAAAGAATGAAGAGAGAGAAAGTATGATGAGAGAAAATGAGAAAAGAGAGTGTGATAGGAGAGAGTATGATGAGAGAAGATGAGAGAGAAAATATGATGGGAGAGAAAGTATGATGGGAGAGGATGAAGAGAGAGAAAATGTAATGAGAAAAAATGAGGAGAGAGAGTGTGTGATGAGAGAGAAATTATGGTGAGAGAGAAAGTGTGATGAGAAAAAAAGAGAACAGTGAGTGTGATGGGAGAGATTGAGGAGAGAGAAAATATGATAAGGGAGAAAGTATGATGAGAGAGAAAGTGTATCGAGGAAAAAAAGGAGGAAGTGTGACAAGAGAGATTGAGGAGAGAGAAAGTGTGATGAGAGCGAAAGTATGATGAGAAAAAAAGAGAAAAGAGAGTGTGATGGGAGAGATTGAGGAGAAAGAAAGTATGATGAGAAAAAAGAAGGAAGAGAGTGCGATGGAAAAGATTGAGGAGAGAGAAAGTATGATGAGAGAGAAAGTGTAATGAGAAAAAAGAAGAAAGAGAGTGTGATAGGAGAGATTAAGGATAGAGAAAGTAGGAGAGATTAAGGAGAGAGAAAGTGTATGATAAAATGATGAGAGAGAAAATATAATAAGAGAGAACAAGGAGAGAGAAGTGATATGAAAGAAAAAATAAATAAATATACTTTGATATTAAGGGAGAAAATTTTAGTTTTATGTCAAAGGTATTTTTGGAATAAGGAAATATTTTGATTGATGAAAATAGGGTAATGACTCATTGAATGGGAGGTACATGGGAATGAGTTATTACCCAATTTCAAGAATTCATTCCCTTATTTGTATTCCTATTCTATAATCCAAACATTAACAATGATAATCAATAATTCTCATTCTCATTCCCTATTCCTATTCCCCTAAATCAAACACCCCCTTAGTCTTCTTCTTGCTCTCACGCGAGATTCTTGTCTTAGCCAATTGCTAACTTGATCATCGGAGAGACACGCTAGCAATGTCAGCCACTGACTAACATGATTTGTCCTGCAGGACATCGGAGACAAATGTCACCCTTAGCTAGCTTCCGGAGGAAGGAGAGAAGGATTCCATCACTAACAAAGAATGTTAATAGTGTTTAATGTTTTTAACTAGCTATTGAAGCATCTCGCATTTGATACCGTAATGACCGTACACTTTTTATATTATTAGTATTATTATTTCACTAGTTTAAGAATTTATAATGATCTCTTTAGATAGTTGGATATCACACTGATATACATGACATATTATTCATGGACATATCTTAAGAATTCAAAGTTAGTAATTCTTTATGATTTTAAAAGCTAAGAAAGATGCCAACTTTAAGTTTACATATAGGAGAATTACATTCGAGATAACAAGTGACAAATAAGTTAAACGACTTTTAATCTAGATATATAACTACACGTGTGTATTAATTTTCTTCAAAACCTATTTTCTTGAAATTGATAGGTATAGGAGTTATTATTGCCAATATTTCGATATATAATTATGATTCTATATGATATGTTTATTAATTAGTTTGTTGTTCCCTATCTATAATCTCTTTTGCCCTCTCATTCTTCATCAAAGTAATTGCTTACATGTTTAGATATAGTAATCTACATGATCGGATAGAACAACATGATCTCGATCATTTCCGAAAAATCCTTTCGATAGGCTTGCATCACTTAGTGCATACGGAGGTTTAATTATCAACATGACCATTACACATATTACAATATGCTTGACACAAGAGATTGAGGTTACAAAAGGAAACTTGCAAACGACTAACAATTATCTCACAAACAATCAAAGGGGTAAGAAGATTCACACACTTCGGTTGATCGATCGATCAAAGTGATCAGAAGAACATGTGCACCTGATTTATTGTCTCGGTCTACATGTCAATGACTTTGAATGTCTCCCGGTTCTTCACGACGATGTCATACATGTGCATCGACTTGAACCGGTTGAACTCCTTGGGGAGAGAGATTAGGTCGACCGAAGAACGCTTGTGGAACTGGAGGAGGTCAAGATCATCGTAGTACCGCTCCCACCCAAGACTCATCAGTTTGCGCTCCAAGGCTTCGTAGGAAGTAATGACTTCATTGGTCGGGATGTGGAGCAGAACCTTTCGCCGAATGGTGGATGATTGCTCGTTGGCCGGGTTCTCGATCAATCGAAGCACTCCATTCTTGAAGACCCAAACGCCCGACATACTTGGAGACAGAGGAAGAGGGAACTAATGCAACTTAAGCTCATTGATGCCTTGAAGAGAGCGGTTTTACAATGTATATATAGATGGAGAAAGACTCATAACTTAAGATCAGGGGAGGGACACATATTGGTGGTGTGATGCTCAATTGGTGTCCACGTGTCTTTTTCTCAGAGTACCAATTAGGGCATATAAGTATCTATGGATCAAATTAAGAGTAGCTATCAACGTTCAAAAACTCATCCTGACTAAATCCTAAAACTATGTTTCATCTCATAGATGACCTTTCGAAAGATTTTTAAAAGTTAACTTTTGAATGTGCATAAGTTATATTTCAAAAATTATCTATGGCTTGAGTTATGAGTTAGTTAGAAACATATTTAAGTAGTGTACGTATATTAGTGCTGTTCAGCATTCATTCGTTTGTCTTTAAAAACATTTTCTGTATGAAGGAATCAGTTCCGACTATAAATGAAAGCAGGAAGAAGCATTTTGCAGTATTATAATATACAACTAAACAATTATATAATTTATATCCATCTGTTTCTGAATGATTCGATCCAGAAGGCTTTTTGAAGCTTAGAACTTAAGGAATGTATTTTTGTGCGCGCAATTTTCAGAGTCTTGAACCGCCAAAAGGCCGGATTTAAGGCTTCATTTTTGGTCGGCCCGGCCCGGCCCGGCCCGGGCCCGGTTTTGCGTGGAATTGCGGTTAGGGTTTTGGCACCGAGAACATGTATAAAAGCCATCCTCCCTCATTCTTTCCCGTTTAGCGAGGCGTCGGCGAGGAAGAACCGGCCATGGTGCACGTTAGTTTCTACAGGAACTGTGAGCCTTTCTCTGCCCTTTTTTTTTCGTCCTTCGTTCTTCCAAATCGATCTGTTGCATGCTAGCATTCCTCGTTTTGCTTAGTTTTGATCCTCTATTCTTCCAAAGTTCTTGTTTTTTTGGGTGTGGATCTACCGGAGCTCGGCTAAGTTGAGGTGTTTGCAGATGGTAAGACCTTCAAGAAGCCCCGTCGTCCTTACGAGAAAGAGCGGCTCGATGCCGAGCTGAAGCTGGTAGGGGAGTATGGGCTCCGATGCAAGCGGGAGCTCTGGAGGGTCCAGTATGCGCTGAGCCGAATCCGTAATGCGGCTAGGGAGCTTCTGACGCTCGATGAGAAGAACCCTCGTCGAATCTTTGAGGGAGAAGCCTTACTCCGCCGGATGAATCGGTATGGGCTCCTCGAGGAAGGGCAGAACAAGCTCGATTATGTGCTGGCTCTCACCGTCGAGAACTTCTTGGAGCGGCGTTTGCAGACACTCGTCTTCAAGTCTGGAATGGCTAAATCCATCCACCACGCTAGGGTCCTTATCAGACAGCGCCATATACGGTATCATTTTAATGGATAGTGCGTATGCTATAAATGACCTTTTCTCCTTAAGAATGAATGCAAAAAAATATGCCTATTCATTGTGCCTTATTGTTCCTTTGATCAACAACTTTTTTCGCATACTCCGCTGAATTGAGTTGTCAAACAGCATGATCGAGGTGACTTTGCATGCTTGCATTTCGAGCCAATTTAATGTTTCTGTCGGCCTCTCCAACCTGTTGTTGATTATGGACACATAAGTCTCTTATTATCCACTGGAAGCAATATTACCTAATTCTTTGCAGTGGATTCTAATTATTGGAGAGTTGCTGCTAGGAGACTATTGGATAGTCATCTTTTGGTGTTGTAGGAACAATCTTCAAAGCATGTCCAGATGTAGTAGTCGACTCTGATACATTCTGAAAGCAGTGTACAATGTTATCTAGACCAGAGAAATAGAATACCGGGAATAAGTAATGAAAGTGAAACTGAATTATAGCTGTGCTTATACGTTCCTTTCTTTGGTTGTTAGTCCTACTTCATTTTAAATGAAAATTCTTCATTTAATTTGTTTTCTAGATTTTTTATGCTTTTATATTCATGATGGCAAAACAAGGCTGTTTTCAAAATCTTTCTTAGTTACATAGCTTGGTTAAACGCCTCTAACAATCATACGCAGGTGTTTTTCTGCAATTTATTGTAGATGTTTAGCTATTGCGATTAAGGGATGACATATGCAAGCTTACTTAATCTTCCCTGCTAAGACTGTTTTTAATTTGCAGCATAATCAGTTTTTCTGTTTGCATCTATTTGTTTTTTCCTTCCAATCAAATCGATCATAGTCAGAGACACTGTTATATGAGCTTCATATGTTTCTCCTGTTAATTGTTGTGTTGGTTTCTCTCACTTGTTTCCTACGTGCTAACCATCTTGCAGAGTAGGAAGGCAAGTAGTGAACATCCCATCCTTCATGGTGAGGGTGGATTCAGCTAAGCACATCGACTTCTCCCTCACCAGTCCATTTGGTGGCGGCCGACCAGGAAGAGTGAAGAGAAAAAATCAGAAGGCTGCAGCAAAGAAGGCTGCTGGAGGTGATGGAGATGAAGATGAGGAATGAGCAAAACTGCATTATTGCATTTGCGATAGAGCCTCTGTCTATTTACATTTGTCCATGTTTCTTGTTTACTCTGTGGATTGTGGTGACTCATAAATGTCTCTGAATTTTGAGTTTTATGGATTCATGTTCTATATCTTTAATTTTGTTCGGTATGGAAATGCGTTTTGAATATCCTCAGTTTTGGTGCTAGTGTGTGATGCATCTAGTGTGTAATTGGTTAGCATGCGTATTTCAGATTCTATATAAATCACTTTATAGAAAGGGGGGCCTATAACTACCTATTTATATGTTTTTAGACAAACATGATATATTTATTTGCCATTATATATCTAAAGATATGGAAAGAATTTTTTTGGGTACAAAATTAATAGTAGATTTTTTTTTTTGTCCGTTTTTGTAGTTTAGAGGATGATGTCTTTACATATATTAATAGAAATTGATGGTCTTTATTTGTAAAATAGGTGAGGATCATCATTTTCTACCAATATATGCAAAGGACTCTCTTTTAATGGGCTATATTTGTATCAATATATTGGAGGTGGTAATTAAAGATTTTAATGTATCTATCTCTCCGTAAATGTATAATTTAGGAAATGGACATGTAATTGATAATTTATATACATTTATGGAAATAGACAGGTAATTGATAATTTAAAGAATGAATATGATAATTGATGTAAAAATTTTTTAATTATCCTATTAAATTTTTTAATAGGTAAAATTTTTAAATAGATATATGATGTGAGTATTCTTATATATATATTTTTATCAATCTAACAACAGCTATAACTGAGTTACACCGATTTTGAGCCGTGAGGTTTTCATAATACTCCAAATGTATATCTAATTTTTATATTTATTAAATATAGAATTAATTGTTCATATTTTCAGTGGATTGCTCATTCATTAGTAGTGAATTTATATTGGACCGTCTAAACATCGGTCGATTCTTTCAACACAAATAAAAAACGCAGTAGAAAATAAAACCAAATGTAGATAAATTATTTATTTGGTTCACAGCCCTAGAACAGGTACGTCAAGGTCTACAATCTGTTGGATTGTTATCCGAATAGGTAACTTATATATTTTTTCCCAAAAATTTATGGGGAATAAAGAAACCTCAAACAATTGGAGAGAGTTTACTAACACTTTACTATACCTCTATTAAAATGAAATGCAATACAAAATTAATTACAACAACATTTAGATTAGAAGCTCGGCATAGGTTGTCGGATGGATGTAGGAGCACGGACAAGTAGAGCTTGTTTAATGGAGTAGATGATTGAATCGCTTGTCAAAAATTTGATTTTTAAGCCTTTGAATTCGAGCTTTCTTTTATATGCCTTGATCAGTCAATCAAACATCATTTCTAGTTGATTGATCATATTCCGATCGAGCCAAATCTGTGCTTGAATTATACTTTTTATGGTCGATTGATCATCTAGATCGATCGCCCGATCCAGACACTGTTATGCTTTTCCATCCAAATTCATTATCGAATTGGATCACTGTTAGTGTAAGCCTTAAGAGCCAATCAATGCTTTATTGTCTTAAGATCTATTATATCATTTTTATCAATAAAAGATAATGTTGTGATTATTATATTTACTTTAGATCCGTGTCAGCTGAATAAGTATAATAATCCCTTAAAGTAGTAGGTTCTAGTCTACAGTATATCAATTGTTTGAATTAATAGTCGGAAGTTATAGATATATATAGAACACTACTTTTAACTATTCTTAGTCAAACACTAATAATAATAAGTGTTAATTAAAAAAATATCCTTGTAGAAAAATGATTTAAGATTTAAACGGAGTTCGTATGACATGTTTAAGGGGATAAATCATTCAAGAGGATAAATCAATTAGATTAAGAAAGTCTGTTTAAAATATAACTTAAGTGGGAGTTGATTGATTTAATTAACCTAAGTTATAAATCATTTAATCTAAATATATAAATTAAAAGGACTAAGTTTATTCTCTTTCTATTCCTATTTTCCTGATTCATTTCTTCTCGTAATCGCTAATGCCACTGCCTTCTCCCTCACGTTACTGCTCGAAGTCATGCCACCGTCTGTCCCCACAAGACGCCAGCGCCCTCACTCATCTCTCATCCGCTCTCAACGTGAACAACTAAATTGAAATTATGAAATTATAAAATGCAGAATTTGAATTGCAACGAGATAAATTGTAGAAAAAGTAATCAAAAATAAAAGATAAGATTATGAAAATAGAATTTCTAAGACTAGTTACAACTATGTAATAAAAAAGAAAAGTTTAGTCTAACTCAAATGATTATCTCTAATGTTATAGATGCAGCCCCTGGTAACTGCGCTAAAAACTTGTTACGCAATCGTAAGTGCACGATTTCATCGTCAGTAATAAAAAGATATCGATCCCACCGGGATTGGTTATAAGCACAAGAGATATCTCACGTAAAATTAGCTAAACAATCAACAAGGTAAGGAATGAACTAAGTATCAACTAGAAATAGAACTAGGAAAGTAAATGAAGTATATAGTTTGGTGAGTGTTCTAGGACTTCGGTTTCAGTGTGATATTCATTGATGTAGCATGGTTCTCCAATTTATATCCTCAATTGACATGCATTTGTAGGAAGTTGCCGATTTTCTCCTGCAGAAGCCAACTGACAAGGGACTTCGATCTACACCTCTAGTGATTGAATGGTTATGATCCCTATGAAGTCCGTTAGCGGGGCAGCCTGTCACCAACGCCCCTAAATCATACAACACAAAAACACAACACCACTTAATTCACATAAAAGTGCAGGAACTAAATGCATTCAACTATCCCACCTCCTTGTAGAAACTAGCTTCACCTTTCAAGGTGATCCCCTAGACGTCCATTAGCGGGGTAGCCTGTCACAAACGCCCCTCGGTCATATGATCTAGGGTATCCCTTTACGGGATCCAAAAGACTCACAAACATTCAATCAAACATGGTAATTAGATCCAAACACAAGCATACACATAAGATCAAATAGATACAAAACACATCAACATCATCTAAATGGAAAATTGGCATACCCATGAGATTCATTCATCAAATCACACCACAATTACTCCCTTAATTCTAGAATAATGAATCTACTCCATAGAAGATAGAGATCCGAAGATAAAAAAATTACAAACATTCCAATCCCCATCGAGAAGAGAGAATAGAAATGCTTATCTAGAGACGATGAGTGATCTTCGAAACCAATCCTTAGCTTCTGGAGTCGATACAGAAGTGGAGATGGCTTAGGATCGCTGGAACAAAGCTGGAGAGGATGAAGAACAACCCCAAATTGAATCTCCCCAAAAGGGAGAGCCTCGTCCTCTTTCAAGAGGAAGAAAACCCCTTATATAGAGTAGGGCACGTGCACCACACAGCCCGTGCCACAACTGTGTGACTCTCACACGGCCTCAGAAGTTTTGTTCTCGGCCAAGGTGATACGGCCATGTAGATCTACACGGCCGTGTTCTGCTGCATCTCTGGTTGACCTACATGGCCGCGTGGCTCACATAACCAGGCCATTCTTAGCTTCTGGAAACCTTGCACGACCATGTGACACACACGACCTGATCCTGCTTTCATTCTGGAATAATTACACGGTCGTGTAGATCTACATGGACATGTGCTGGAAAAGCTACTAGGATGACATGACTGTGTGGATCCACACGACCATGTCATGCTCCTCTTTTGGTAAAGCTACACGGCCTGTCTGCATCACACGACAAAGTCATTTTCCTCCTTGCTTCTTTGGCATGGCCGTGTGGCTCACATGGTCAATGCTGTTTTCCTTCGTTTATTGATAGGATTAACCACGAACATTGTTTCCTCTCCACATTCGACTTCTGTAAATAGAAAATACACAAGAGCAGACCTCTGAACAAAGAAGAGTAATTATGCTGAAAATAAGACTAAGAATATGAAAGTGCATAGATAAAGCATGCGTAAAATATATGAATGTGCATCAAAACATGCTAAGTAAGTGTATATAATCTACGCACATCACTTAACTCGGTTGATCACATCAAAATTATCCTAAGATATTTACACTTAGTATTTCTCTAGTTCAAACCATATCAAGATTTTAAAATTCTAGATAATATAGGATAATCAATGAATTTTGGCCAAAATTTGCTGATAACCTTAGGCACATTAGAATCACTTTGAACCATGACATTATATTTCCAGGAGCCTCTTAAGTATAACCATGCCCAAAGATATAGATTTCACAGACTTTATAGAGAGTTGTAAGTTTCTAAAATCTATACAGCCATGAGATATTTATCATGAGCTCATTAAAGGATATAGGCATGTCATACTTATCAACATCACTAAAGGATTCTTAGGACTCCTTCATTCATACCATACCAAAATTTTAAAATTGTAGATAACGTAGGGCCATTGGTGAGTTTTAGCCAATACTTGTTGATAACCTTAGACACATCAAAATTACTTTAAACCAATATCATTATACTTAGTGTAATCATGCTCTTGGACATAGATTTTAGGATTTAGGGTTGATCCCCTTGATAGAGAGTTGCGACCTTTTGAAATTTACACAATCTTGAGATGTTTTGAATGAGTTCATTAAAGGATCTAAATCTATTATATTCACTTACCAACACCACTAAATGATTCTTATGACTCCTCTTATTTAGAGCATATTAAGATTTTAAAATTTCATATAGTTTACACTACAAGAAATACACCGATTAGCAACCGAAATTAGAGACCAAAATTTTTTATCGCTAATTTTTTGGTTTCTAATGTCATTTAACGATGAAATTAATTTTGTCACTAATTAGAGACATAAATTAATTTTCCATAGCTAATTTTAGTAACGGATAATTAATTTTCATTTCTAATTTTAGCGACGGAATTGAATTTCTATCTTTAAATTTATTTGTGATGAATTAAAATTCTATCGCTAAAATTAGAGACAGAAATTAAATTCCGTCTCTAAAATTAGTGATGAAAATTTAATTCCATCACTAACTTTAGATTAAAATTTACCAAAACACACCTAAAAAATATTAAAATCCTAGATGACATCACATAATTTAATTCAAAAAGCCTAAACAAAGCAATATTCAAAATTTAGCTTACATTCATGTTCCAATTATCAATATAATATTAATCAAAATAATATTATAAACGACATCCAAATATACATAATTACAATATCAATACTGATCAAAATTTAATTTACTAATAACATCCAAATATACACATATTGATCAAAATGTCATTTTAACGACATTAATCAAAATCTTCCTTCTTGTCCAATTTAATTTGTTGTCAAATCTTCAAAGTTCCAACCATTCTGTTTCTCTAGCCCTTAAATATATGAGTACACAACACACAATCAATAAAGCTATGATACTGATAATATAAAAATTATTATGCGTTCATGGTTCATTACAAAAATGCATAAATTGTAAAAGTAGGAAGAAATAACTTTACTAATATAACATAACTTTACTAATACAATACAACACAACAGAAGTATCTTAGAAAATTTTACCTGCACCATAGTGTTGTTTAATCTACTGAACCTACAAAAGTATAATCAAATTTGTTAATTGTTTAGTGTTAATGTTTGCTAATTAAGTAACTCAGCTTTCAGTCAAAATATTAAACAAGATATATAGCATATACTATTTGATAAAGTTTTCTTTTCAAACAATATCTAAGTGAGTGATATGCAAGTCAAACAACAAATTATGCATGTAAAGAAGAGCATAAGGAGGTTACTTTGATTCCTGGATCACTCACATCCAATTATAACATGTCTAATTATAACTCTATTTGTCATCTTTAAATCCATTTCACCCAAACAGAAAGTTAGGGTCAGTTTTAGTATACCTTAGTTCTAAAATTGTACAAAACTATTTTGGGCTTTCTAGAATGAAGAGATTATAATGAAAGGATGAGGAATGTATAAGAAGATGGTGTGAAGCTACATATTCATGAATTTCATATAACTATGATAATCAATACCACCATTGATTAAACAACTTGCTAAAAAGAAATTACCTAAACATTATTTTCTTCCATCAATACCTAGAGATGGTAATGAGTAGGATTTGGGTAAAATTTCTTTTACTCCATACTCATTCTCATTTATTATATCCATATTCATACTCATTCCTATACCAATCAGATATTTAACTTTGATACTCATCCTCATACTCGTTAGAGGATTAGGTATCCATATCATACCCATCATCCTATTACTACCTACCATTCTCTCTTTTTTTTAAAAAAATAAATTATTTCAATATATTTGTATGTTCTTCCTCGTCTCGTGCTCTTTTGATCGTGTGAGCATTCCTTATACAAAAGAAGATGAAATATGTGTTGGTGATCGGATAAAGAGGTAAACTAAGTTTCTTTTCCAAGGCGGAAAGCGAGCTAAAATTTTTTCTTTTTCAATAAAAAAAATAAAACTTATATATATATCGGGTATCGGGTAAGGTATGAATAGAATTTTATCACATTCATCTCCATACCTATATTCAAAAATATCTATACCTGATTATTCGATTATTATAATCGGATCTAAAATTTCTCTCTATATTCTCCTCTATTCTGATTGAATATCAAATTCCCCATCAAATTATGGAGGAATTGTCATTTCTATCAATGCCACCTTAGCCTTTTCACAAAACACTCTAACTTGAAACTATAAATTATAAATGCAAATAAACAAAAAGGGAATTCTGAACCTATTTATTTACCCATAATAATAAGCTACAACAAATACCAAAACTTGTGTTGAAAAGAAAAAAATCACAAAACAATTAATAGACTAGATTAGCTAAAATTTTAATCATACACATTAAGATATCCACGATTCGAATCTCAGTTATAATGTATTTACAGAAATTTTTTCTCTAAATAGGAGGCGCAACCAAATGATGTTGGACTTCTGGACTGGTTCACGTGTGCGCTTTCTGATTTACTCTGGTGACTGATGGGAAACTTCCATAGGACCAGGCTGATCACTCCAGAGATAATCAATGAAACTACCTAAGATTATCATTTCTTTTTTAACATGATACACCAAAAAAAAAAACAAAACAATTTACTTTTATTATTTGTTAATGATACACTTATTATTATTATTGGTAACAATACACTAATTGCATACTATTTCCATTATTTCCATACATGTTCGCAAAACAAAAGTATCAACAATAGATTTGAGAAAAATGTCCCAAGGCAATAATCAATTCCTAAGGCATATGTAACAGTGTAAATGAATCGAATCGAATTGAATATGTAGAAAAATTTAAGATTCGAATTCGATTTGAAATAGATATATTCAAGTTCAAGCTCGATTCGAAACTCGAATAATTCAAAGTTTTTAGTGTGAGTTTAGTTCAAATTAGGATTCAGATTCGAGTTTGGTTCGAAAGATTCAAATATATTCACAAACTATTCGAATTATTACTAAAAATATGTACTTGAAAAGTTCAAAATTTATGTATTTATTATATATTTAACTTATATTAATAAAATATTAGGTTTCACGAGTGGCTCGTGAACTATCGAACAATATAATTTGAACTTGAGTTCGGCTTGAATTCAATAAATTTAAATATGAATCAAATATTTTTTGATCCGACTTGAAAGGCTTATGGAACTGAATTAAAAGTCATTCAACAAGTTATTTGAAAATAATAAATACAGGACAAAAGCAATAATCCATTCTTGATAAATGATCAAAATATAAATAAATAAAATATGATTGGTTGATATAAGCAAGCAAGTTAAAGCCCATTAGTTCAGTGATCCATTACATGATACACGAAATCAAAATGTGTGATATGAGTAAAATTGATTTAATAGAGAACAGGATTTCTTAGTCTAAACATAACCACTATAATTATTGAAATCAACGTGGAATATAAAATTCATAGAAACTGATCTTATATCGTAATGGAATGAGTCAAACAACATACCAAATTTGTAATTTGATGGGCTTGTGAGGCGTTCATTTTCATGGGCCATGGTAAGATCGATCGAAATTACTAGCACAGCAAAACTAGCGCCTCATCTTACCTTCTTTTTATCTTTTTTTTTTCACCTTATAAGTTGAGTAGCATAACAAGCCTTTAGAATTTGATAGTTCCCGTTTCTTATTTTGCAGGCATTTTACATGTTTAAATGTGACAATGCCATAGGGAAACATGCTTTGTGCTATCTAGAAAAAAAATGGATCCTGGGACACATCTACATATGGATTGGCTTCAAAGATTGCAGCAGAGCATTAGTCATTCAAAGAAAACAAGAATAAACTCCAAGGGCTAATGATCTCCAAATCATTTAACAAAAAAAAAAAACACTAGCAGAGGAATTTGCAGACAAAATATAAAATAATGTATAAGATGATCCGGAAAATGATCCGTAGGCACCATGTGGATAAGAAAATATTTGTAAAAACTGCTGAGATAGTTCCAGCCAAGGAAAGTTTAGGGTCTCCCACCTCCTTGGCCTTTCGGGCCTCCCGACTCTGGGGCCTCTTGGCTCTTAAGCCTCTTGGTCTCTCGGGCCTCCCGGCTCCTTACCTTCTCGGCTCCCAACTCTTAGGTCTTCGGGCTCTTTAGCCTCCTGGTTTCTCGCGTCTCCTGGCTCCTTACCCTCCCGACTCCCGACTCTCGGCTCTCCTGACTCCTTAGCCTCATAATCTCTCGGGCCTCCTGACTCCTTAACCTTTTGGCTCCCGACTCTTGGCTCTCTCAGTTCCTTAGCTTCCCGACTATCGACTCTCAACGCTCCTGATTCTTTAGCCTCCCGGCTCTTGACTCTTGGGTCACTGCCTCCTTAGGTTCCATGCCTCTTGGTGACACAGAATGCAGGACCACTTCAAGAAAAGAAAAAATCATCCCACAAATCTTGAATTATTTCAGGAAAAGGATAATCATCATACAAATCTCAGATTATTTTAGAAAAAAAGACAACAACCTGAATAAGTCTTACATTATTTAATGAATTAAATAATGATAGCACGAGGAAAGTAATAGAAGGAAAGAGTCTGTGATTTCCTTATAAAAGGTAATCTTTGCTGGTATTCAAGTATATACGTACACCTACGTACATTAAAACCCTAATATTCATCTTCTTCATCCTCTAACTTGAGTGTCAGAGTGGTTACACCGGGGAACCCCTAGCCATCATTCTAACCCTCTTCTTCATTTTTACCTTCGTCCAGGCATCCAACCACATCGTCATCCTCATTGTTATTCGGTGATTGATAATTAAGTTGGAGATAGAGCCAACTCAAAGGTAATTCACTCATCGACGTTCACAGGCGGGATCAAATTGACATTACCTATAGGAATACTAAGTTAAGACCTAAATCAAAAAGTGAATATGAATGATGTTGGAAGACCTATTGTCATCGCCATAGAAATTGAAGATTTTGACAAATTGGTAGTGATGATATTGCGCGGTGTTAAAGGGGCAACTCTCACATCCTCAAATGACCAATCCTTCAACTGAACCGCTAACTCAATCAGTTGAAGCGACACCGGCTCATTAGAAGATAACTTGGCCTATGGGAACGCTGTAAACTACTTCTGCCATACCGATCAATAAGTTTATCGCTAGAGAACCTTTTATAAAATCTTTTGGTGAAACCCTTCATCAATGTTTTTGAAAGGGCAAAGACATTGAATTAGGTGGATCGAAAGCCCTTTGAGGTCCTCCATTCTCAAAGGACATCCTCTAGGGTAAATTTCTAAGGCACTTTCGACTGTTGCATATTGAAGAATATAATAGTTCTACAAATCCAGAAGATTATATTAGCAAATTAGAGAATGCTTCTTTGTTACACCAGTATATGGATGGTGTCAAGTGTCAAGTTTTCTTAACCACGCTTGCGGATTCAGTGCAGAGATGGTTTAGTCAACTCCCTGCTTCTTATATTCGGACCTTTGGGAATTTAAAGCGGTCTTCATACAACACTTTGCAACTAGTTAAAGATATCAGAAAACATCACACAATTTATTTGCTCTCGGGCAAAAATTTAAAGAACCCCTGAATTAATACTTACAATGATTTAATTGAGTTATCACAGAGGTGTAGGATAGTGTTTTCTCTCAAGGCTTGGTTAATGGAGATTTTTTTTAGATCTTTAGTGAAAACGTCTCCAACCAATTTTGAAGGGTTACAAGTCTAGACACTTAAATATATTCAAGTCGAGGAAGCTCAGTTAGTTAAGAGAAAAGAAACGGTGACTTTGGCTCCTGTCCCCACTCATCAAGATCAGAGAGCTCCTCCCCCACCCTTGAGAAATCAAGAATTCACAAATCAAAGGGGAGAAAAAGTGGTACAAGCAATGGAGGTATCCCCGACTCCTCCTAAATCTGCACAAAGATCTCCTGAGGTGACTCAATACTATGCCTACCATCAATTCGAGATTGTCAGTAGTATGCAAGGGATTTGAAACAAATAGCTGACCAGCAGAATGCCAATCAGAGTGAGTCAGGCAAGAGGAAGTCTCCTGAACCCTACAAATGTCATTGCCACCATGATGTTGACTGATCCACGAGTTAGTGATCCTATTCTCCTTTAAAAGAACCCCGAGGCTCTTCGCAGTCTCGTTAGAGGGCCAAAGAAAAAGATACAAGCAAGGGCAAGATTAACACTCGAGGGACGGTAAACATAATCTCAGGTAGACTCTCAGATGGAGACTCTACTCAAGCCTAAAGGGCTCATGGCAGAAAGTTGGAAAGTTATGTTGTTAGCACCAATTGGGGAAGAGGGCAAGGTGCTTCCATAAATTTGGGACCTGAGGATCTAGCAGGAGTTGAGGTCCCCCCATGATGATGCTTTATTAATTGAAGCCTTCATCCCTAATTATTAAGTAAAGAGAGTATTCATTGACACCAATAATTCTATAAAACATTATCTTTAAAACTATTTTTGATCAAATGCAACTGGACGACGAGGAGCTTCATCCCATACATACTCCCTTGTATGATTTCACGGGACACAAGGTACAACCTATTAGTTAGATTAACCTCTCCCTTTCCTTGGGAGAGGAGCCACTAATGTGAACTCGACAAACATCCTTTATAATCATAAACACTATCTCGGCCTACAATGTTATACTGGGGAGGTTGGCACTAAGTACCTTCCGAGTAGTGGTCTCTACCTTTCATTAAAAAATCAAATTTTTTGTGGGGAGCTAAGTCATAGAGGTAAAAGATAACCAATTGGTGGTAAGAAAATGCAAAGTGGATATAATTCGAATCGACTCACACAAAATCTACTGAACTCAAGATAATGTTGTCCAAGCCATCCAAAAGATGCTAATATCCTTACTAGAGGAGAATTGCAAAAATATACAGATCCATCCCGACTGGTTAGATGGGATCACTCGAGTAGCGACCAACCTCCCTTTAGAGCTAAAATAAGAACTAATTGCTTGCTTTTTATGCAATTATAATGTCTTCGCCTAGTCCTCCAAGGATGTTACCAACATTTCACCCACTGTAATGGTTGATCGGTTGAGCACACTATCGGAAGTGCAACCCGTTCAGCAAAAGAAGTGTAACTTCTCATTAGAGTAGGATTAAGTAATTCAAATGGAGATCACCAAGTTAATGGAAGCCGAGAACATATGGAAAGTTTAATTCCCCACTTTGCTCACTAATGTGATGCTAGTGTCCAAATTGGAAGGTAAATGGAGAGTTTGCATTGACTTTCGTGACCTCAATAAAACCCGTCCAAAAGATTGGTACCTCCTATCCCATATTGATCAACTGGTAGACTTGACTTTTAATTGTGAACTCATATGCATGTTGGATGCTTATCAAGGATATTATCAAAGTTCCTTAGCTTTTGAAGATAAGAAAAAGTTAGTTTCGTAATTGCTAATGGAACCTTTTGTTATACTGTCATGCCATTTGGATTAAAGAATGCAGAAGTAACCTATCAACGACTTATGGTTCGAGTCTTTAAGCATCAAATCGGAAGAAACATTGAGGTGTATGTTGATGATATTTTAATCAAGTTTGCCCAATCTGATACCTTGACTTTAGATATCAAGGAGACATATCGCATACTCAGATAATATGAGCTTAAGGTTAATCCCAATAAATGCCTATTTGGGGTCAAAAGTAGGAAATTTCTGGATATATTATGACTGGACGAGAAATTGAGGCAAATCATGAGAAGATCTAGATGCTCTAGAACATGTCTGCCCCCGTAATCTCAAGGAGGCACAATAATTAGTTGGATGTATTATAGCACTTTCCTGATTCATCTCCCATTCAGCTAATCGAAGCTTACCCTTTTTTAAGATATTAAGAAAAGCTTCTAAGTTCTATTGGGACGTAAAGTGCGATGAAGCTTTCGCTAAATTAAAGGAATATTTGTCTCAACTACCCTTGCTCTCTAAACCAATGACAGTAGAAATATTATGGGTATATTTATTGGCATCCGAACGAGTAGTCGCCATAATTCTACTCTAATAGGAAGATGATATACAACACCCCATCTATTTCTTAGGACATTTATTAAAGGATGCCGAAAGTAGATAAACTAAACTAGAAAAATTAGCTCTTTAATTGGCCTTCATCGCACGTTGATTAAGGTCATACTTCCTTACTCACCCAAACACAGTCCTCACCAATATTAGTTTGGGTCGGGTGTTAACTAATGCTGAAGTCTTAGGGAGATTGATCAAGTGGACTACCGAGTTGAGTGAATATAATATCTAATATCAACCACGAACAACTATTAAAGCTTATGCCTTAGTGGATTTTTTTAATAGAAATTTCTAACCAAGAAGTAGATGGGACTTGGAAGATTTATGTGGACGTCTTTTCCACTAGTAGTGGAGTCGGGATATTATGAATATCCCCTAGAGAAGATGTGCTCCAACTTTTTGTTCGGCTCAACTTCCGAGCATCCAATAATAAAGCTGAATATGAGAAATTACTCACAGTACTTCAAGCAGTGAAGCAAGTTGAAGCTTCTCAAGTCATCATTTATTCAAACTCTCAATTGGTGTCCCAACTGTCGGTCCCTGTGCGGCCGACAAGAGGGGGTGAATTTCCTAAAATAATAAAAATACCCTTTCAGAAACTTTTGACTTTAATTAAGATAAATACTTTAATAAATGAAAGTAAAATTTCATAAAATAAGTACGAGACAAAAGTGTTTACTTGGTTTGCAACCAGGGAGGTTGCTAATCTAAGGAAAGTGAAGCTCAACTAGCATACTTCTTCTTCGACACAAGTCAAAGGCGGAGAAGCCTTGTACAAGACGTTGAAAGCGCAGAACTTGAAGAAGAAAATAGAAATTCGATTATAGTAAGTGTTGTACTCAATGAAGACTAGGGCTCTATTTATAGCCATCTGGTCAAAATTAACCGTTTGCTGACGTAGCAACTTCAGGCGCTTGGACCTTCTCTGGGCACCCCTAGTGAGGTAAACTTTATCTCAATGCAACTACTTCACAATGGTTTATAGATTGAAAAATTTCATGTCTGAGCACCTGGACCATGTTCGAGCACTTGAATCGTTGCTAACGTGGACCCGAAAGTGATCCACAACAATGACATTGCAACGAGGCACCTTGGTGGTCCGAGCGCTCGAACCAAGGGCTGACCATCCAACGCCTTCTCCGGTCACTGGCTCCTTCTCCGGTCACTTGGATAATCCTCCAGCCTTCCAGAGTTGAGCTCATCCAAACCTAACTCCGGTCTTCTCCTTGAGCAGTATTCTACTCAAGTTTCTTGTCCCTCGAAAGCGCCACAGCTTCTCATCCGTTGTGTCTTGCTCTCAACTTCTTGTATTTCTAAGTCCCTACATACTCAGACGCAAGACATTAAAACTGTAGAATCTAACTTAACTTGATTGATCACATCAAAACCAACATAGAGTATTTACAATCTCCCCTTTTTTGATGATCGACCTAATTTAAGTTAGGGTTTAAACCAAGATAGTAAAGTAAATAACTATGCAAAAATTAAGTGCAATAAATTTTAAAATGCAATGTAAACAAATCCTCCCGCTAGACTTAATCTATTATTTCTTCCTCTATGATTACATTAAAAATAGAGGTAAAAGTATTTAACAATAAATATTACATAAATTCTAAGGGTTATAGATACAATTACTAACACTTAGAAAAATTTTAAGAATTATTTTTTGAAAATATGAATTTTTACAATTAAAAACATATTTTAGAAGAAATAATTTTAAAATTAATTTTAATCGTTGAAAAAATTGAAAATTGTTATCATGGTTAAGCGTACTTTTCAAAAATAGTGATAAAATTTTTATGAATAAACAAAATTAATGTAAGTGGTAATAATTTATTTTATTCAAAGAGATATAATTTTCCAAAAAGAATGTTAACGAATAGAATTCAAGTTTAAAAAAACTTATAACCTTATCCAAGTATATAAAATAGAAATTATATATGTAGAAAAAATTATTTTTTGAATAATATATTTTTGATGATTTTTAATATTAAATATTGATATTTTGGAAAAATATTTGTAGAAAATTTATTAATGGTCAAAACTTTTTAAAAATTTTTCGTTTTGATGAGTAATAAAATTATTTTTCATAGAAAAATTAAGAGTTAATTAATGTCGAACAAAAATGATGAGAAAAAATTTATTTTAAAAAGTTAGACAATTTTAAGTATGCCAATAAAATATTAAGACAAATTAAAATTAACAAAAGGCCTAAAAATTTAATATAAGCATGATTTTAAAACCCAATATAAGTTTCTACATACTAGATTAATAAGAAATTTTCTTGATATATATTTCTAATTAATTTTTTGATTTGGTCCTTATGAAATCTATAATACCAATTTTGTCCTTGAAAATTTCTAAGTTTGTGTGAACTTGCATTATCTTTTTTTAATTATTCTAATTTTTCTTTTAACTTAGCATTTTAAATTTTCAATTTGTCAAAATCCTCTAAGAAATATAATTTTACTAAGATTATTTTTATTTCTAAAATTTTATTTTCAATCTTTTATTTTTTTGTTTTCAATTTACACATTGCTTAGACATAGATTTCATTCTAAAATATAATTGATCAGGAGGTAAGAGACATACCTCACTTATCATGTCAGATCTAGAACTTGATTATCCCCTTGCATCACTGCATTCATCTGATGTGACTTCCTCTTCATCAATGCTAGCTTCCGAATTGCTTGGTTCTTTATGACTAGCCATCAGTGCTAATCTAACATAAGCTTCTATCTTGAATTCAGATGATAAACTTTCATCCCAAGTGGTCTTGAGATTTTTGTGCTTATTTTACCTTGGCCCTTTGTCTTTCTCTTTCTTAAGCTCCGGGCAGTCATCCTTTATGTGTCCTTCTTTCTAATAATTATAGTATCGTATCTTTCGTTTGCTCCTTGAATTTTTCTAGGTCTACATTTCTTTAACTTTTTAGATTTTTTTTAAATTTTTTTTACCATATATGCTTCTTATTCTGCATTAAGATTTGAGTTCGACTCCGGCTCATTCTTCTCATTGGCTCTTAGTGCCAAGTTATGACTGTTGAGTTTTAATTCAATTCCTTTTGTTTAGTCCCACATTGCTAAGATAAGAAGCTTGGAAGTCCTTTTATATGGAACCCTTCCATGCTAGCTTAGCAAAGTTAAGGGGACCTATACGCATGCGCGGGCCAAGCCCAAATCAGGTGGTTTCGGGGGGTTCGAGCCGGAAATCCATAAACCGAGCGTGACGCACGTGATCATCGCGCGCAGGGAGGGGGTGCAAATCCCCAGCTCGTGGGCCTCGCGTTTGCGGGCGGCCTGGTTTGTTTTTGTTGGTCCGGTTTGGTTCTGTCCCTCGCACCTTGTGGTTCGGTTTTGTTCACGTGAGGAATTGAAGCAGCGTGACGACACCTATTCGGTATTCGGTTCTGTCCTCATGAGGAAGCGAAGCAGCGCACCCGCGCGTGAGGAAGCAGAAGCGACACACACTTTGCTTCTTGCACCGCTTCAAGTGTATAAATACACTTCCTCTATTCCTTGTTCAACATAAAAAAAACATTCTGTTCTCTTCTTCCCTCTCTAGTGCGTGCTCCTTCTTCTTTTCCCTTTGTTCTGAGGCTTGGTTCTGCGCGATCTAAGGTTGAGTCCGAGTGCGCTGTTCGTCTTGGAGTGCACCTACGAATGACGCGAGTGGTTGTCGGATCTTGGGAGAATTTTGTCGGAGAACCTTTGCACCGTGGGCGGCAATAAATTCTCTAAAGACAGTCGGCACACCGGCGCTTCAATCGGAGATACCAATTTCTCAACCTTACTCTTTCATTTATCTTATTATTGCATGCTTGCTACTGTTTTGGTGCAATTATATTACTGAGTTACTGCTGTAGTTCAAACAACAATTTTAGATAATTTATTGTAAGCATCAGTAAACATGATGAATGATAGGATAACGGGGTCTGATGAGGCTAGTTCCAGACCCGAAAAATTCTTCGGGCAAAACTTCAGACGTTGGCAACAACGGATGAAATTTTGACTTACTATGCTAAGGCTATTCTCCGTTATAGAAACAGATCCTCCTTCACCTAATGAAGAGGAACCTGCCTATAGTGCTGCCTTACAGAGGTTTAAGCAAAGAGATTATCTCTGCCATGGGAGGATCCTGTCTGCCCTCTCAGACACACTATTTGATGTGTACTGTTCAACGACTTCGACTAAAGAACTATGGAAATCTTTGGATAAAAAATACAATTCCGAAGATTCTGGTTTAGAAAAGTACACTGTGGCAAAATTCCTAAACTTCAAAATGGTTGAAGGCAAATCTGTGGTTAAGTAGACACATGAATTCCAAGTTCAAATTCATGGTCTTGCTGAAGGAGATATGCCATTACCCGAAAAATTTCAGGTCTTATCTATCATCGAAAAGTTGCCTCCGAGCTGGGAAGATTTGGGCATGACTCTTAAACATAGAAGAGGTAAAATCTCTCTAGAAGATTTGATGATTGCCTTAAATATCGAAGAACATTGGAAGCAACATAAAGATGATGATAAAAGAATGCCCATGGATTTTATTCTAAAGGCAAACGTAGTAGTCTCATCCGACAAGAAAAAAATTCAAAAATCAGAAAATGAAGAACAAGATGAAACCCAAACCAAAGATTCAAAAGAAAAATGGAACCAAGCCGTGCTGGGCATGTGGACAAGTTGGACATTATGCCAAATTCTGCCCCAAGAAGAAGAACCAGAGCAATATGTCCAACACCAAGGCACAAGCAAATGTTGTGACTGCTAGTGACGGCACCAGCGATAGGTTTGTTACCTTCAAACCCGAACTAAATTTGATCTATCAACCCAATGAATGGTTAGTTGATACAGGTGCTAATGTGCACTGTTGTGCTGATCGCTCTGCCTTCCTTACTTATCAGGTAATTGAAGGCACTTCCGTGGTCATGGGGAACCATTCTGCAGTCAGGGTGTTTGAGATAGGACAAGTTGACTTAAGGTTCACCTCTGGAAAAGTCCTATCACTGCATGAGGTGCATCATGTTTCAGCGGTCCATCGGAATCTGATTAGCGGGTCAAAGTTAGTCCGTGCTGGTTATGAGTTGAACTTTAAATGTAATAAAGTTGTAATATTACATTTAGGAACCTTTATTGGAAAATGTTACCTTAATGAAGGTTTATTTAAACTCAATGTAGAAAATGCTACCTTAAATAAAACTACTGATATTAGTTGTTCATATAACATTGAGTCTTATGATATATGACATGACAGATTAGGACATGCTAATTTTAATACCATGAAAAGGATGATGAACCTAGACATGATTCCTAAGCATGCTATAAATGATAAGAAAAAATGTGAAGTTTGTGTACAATATAAACAAACTCGAAAACCCTTCAAATCAGTTGAGAGAAATTCTGATATTTTAGAATTGATCCATACTGACTGTTGTGAGTTTAACGGTGTAATAACGAGAGATCATAAAAGGTATTTCATCACCTTCATTGATGATCACTCTCGTTATTGTTATGTTTATTTACTGAAAACCAAGGATGAAGCTTTAGATAAATTTATGATTTTTAAATCTGAAGCTAAGAATCAAACAAATAAATCTGTTAAGAGGTTAAGGTCTGATAGGGGTGGAGAGTTTACCTCGAACCTGTTTCAAAAATTTTGTCAAGATACAGGTATAATTCACGAGGTAACTGCTCCATATAGTCCTCAATCCAACGGTATAGCAGAACGAAAAAAATTGAACCCTTGAAGATATGATTAATTCCATGTTAGGCAGTTCTGGATTACCCAACTTCATGCGGGGGGAAGCTCTATACACTGCATGTCATGTGTTAAATAGAGTCTCCATGAGGTCTAGGGATAAAAGCCCATATAAGCTTTGGAAAGGCCGGAGGACAAGTTTGAAATACCTTAAAGTGTGGGGGTTCCTTGCAAAGGTACTAGTACCTGAACACAGAAGGAAAAAACTTGGTCCAAAGACCGTAGATGGTATCTTCTTGGGTTATGCTCAAAATAGTATTGCATATAGGTTTCTGATTATTAAATCTGAAATTTCTGGAATAGATGCAAATACTATTGTAGAACTTCATGATGCTATATTTTTTGAGGACATATTTCCTATGAAGACGAGAACACCTCAGTCTATATCTAGTATTCCTACTAGAGATATGCCTGCTTCCGTAGAGGCCCCATTATCCGTAGAAGGTACACCTGTTGGTTGCTACTCGGAAAACCTAACGGTTCCACTGTACAAAAATTTTGTACAAAGGTCTGAACCTTTTCCTAGCTACCATGTGTTCTTTTAAATTAAACTTGGATCGCTTGCGGAACTTAACACGTTTGATCCTAAGTTTAATTTATTTGTTCTTTTAGGTTTAGACTTAGATCTCCTGCGGAACTTAACACGTTCGATCCAAATCACCTAGGTCACGAAGACAATTAAATATCTATTTCCAAAATCGGCTTCCAGTACTGCATGGCGAGGTACTTGGCCTTCTTGGATATAGGAGCAACCACCACCAACTAGACAAAACCTTTTAAGGAAATTAAATATTTAATCTTCCTATAGTAACCCTAGGTTAACCGCTAAGAACAATCAAATCACAAGAAAAAGAAAAAAACAAAAGAACACAACTTTGAAAACAAATTCGAAAAACTAGAATCGCATGCCTCTTGTATTTGGTATTTTTACAAAGAAACAAAACTAACATGATGTGGAAAATAATTATTAGTTATACCTTTCTTTGTGAATAATGACCTCTTGATCTTTTATCGTATTCCTCTTCTAATCTCGGACGTTATGTGGGCAACGATCTTTCGAGACGAGAACCACCTAGCACCTTATTCTCCTTCCTTCAAGTTTTGGCCAAGCACAAAACTTCCAAAGGGTGAAGAACCTTTTCCACCAACCAAGCTCCAAGGGATGCAAGCTTTCTCTCCTTCTTCTCCAAGCTCAGATCCGACCACCACTTGATCTCCAAGAAAGATGAGAGGTTCGGCCACACCAAGGAGAGGAGAGAATTTGAAGAAGCCGACCACACCAAGGAAGAAAAGAGGGAGAAAATAGAATAGAGGTTGTGTCTCTTGAAGGCACACAAACCCCCTCTTTTATAATCCTTAGCCTTGGCAAATAAGGAAATTTAGTAACAATAAAATTTCCTTAACTTTCCTTGACATGAACTAATTAGGAAGAATTAAATAAAATTCCCTAATAACCCATGTCATGGTCGGCCACTTCATGGAAGAGCAAATAAGGCAATTTTAAATCAACCAATTAAAATTCCTTATTTATTTCCGGAAATTTTAAAAATAAAATTTCTCTTTAAAATCCCTTCATGGTTTAAAAAAAATTCTATAATTTTATTTTTTTCAACATGTGGATAATTTACAAAGAAAATAAAATATCCTTTTAATCTACAAATAAGGAAAGAGATTTAATCTCTTTTCTTAATATTTTGTAGAAGAGATATTTTAATTTTTTAATCTCTCTTTTAAATTATATCTTCCATATAAGAAAAATTTAAAATTAAAATTCTTTTCTATTTTTATTAGGGCCGACCACCTAGGCTTGGGTTCAAGCTAGGGCCGGCAACCCATGGGCCAAGGCTTGGCCGACCCTAGCTTGATCCCCAAGCTAGCTTAGCCGACCCCTATAACATGGGCATGAAGGTGGGTATAGGTGGGTATAGTACTCTATAACTAAGAGGCTACGATAGGGATCGAGAGGAGGAATTGGTTTTGGTCTCCCGATAAAATTAAGCATCCCGTGTTCGCCCCGAACACACAACTTAATTTTATCAATAATAATTCATTCCACTAGAGAACTATTATTGAACTACCGCACCAATCCCAAATTATATTTTTGGGCTCCTTCTTATTATGAGTGTGTTAGTCTCCCTGTGTTTAAGATAATGAATGTCTATTAATTAAATGAATTACTGACAACTCACTTAATTAATATCTTAGTCCAAGAGTAGTACCACTCAACCTTATTATCATGTTGGACTAAGTCCACCTGCAGGGTTTAACATGACAATCCTTATGAGCTCCTCTTGGGGACATTCTCAACCTAGATTTCTAGGACACAGTTTCCTTTTATAATCAACAACACACACTATAAGTGATATCATTTCCCAACTTATCGGGCTTATTGATTTATCAAACTAAATCTCACCCATTGATAAATTAAAGAAATAAATACCAAATATATGTGCTTGTTATTATATTAGGATTAAGAGCACACACTTCCATAATAACTGAGATCTTTGTTCCTTTATAAAGTCAGTATAAAAGAAACGACCTCTAATGGTCCTACTCAATACACTCTAAGTGTACTAGTGTAATTATATAGTTAAGATAAACTAATACCTAATTACACTATGACCTTCCAATGGTTTGTTCCTTTCCATCTTGGTCGTGAGCTACTGTTTATAATTTATAAGGTACTGATAACATTATCTTCTGTATGTGACACCACATACTATGTTATCTACAATATAAATTAATTGAACAACTACAAATAAATGTAGATAATTTGACCAAATGTGATTCTTTATTCAAAATAAATGTTTACAAAAGCTTAGGCTTTCAGTATACACTCTAACAATCTCCCACTTATACTAATGACTAAGCTGCCATATCTGCTGCCATACATCTGATTCCCATCCCCTCCACATGCCGATCGAAAGCTTTTGCTGGAAGGGACTTAGTGAAAGGAACTGCCAGGTTATCTGCTGATGCAATCTTGGCGATGACAACTTCTCCTTGCTTCACGATATCTCGTATCAGGTGGTACTTGCGCTCTATATGTTTACTTGCCTTATGGGCTCGTGGTTCCTTCGAGTTTGCAACTGCACCGCTATTATCACAATAAATTGTGATGATTTTGGGCAAATTAGGAATCACATCTAAGTCCATTAGAAAGTTTCTGAGCCATACTACTTCTTTAGCTGCATCAGAGGCTGCCACATCCTCAGCTTCCATGATTGAGTCCGAAACACATTTCTGCTTAACACTCCTCCATGCAATGGCTCCACCTCCTAAAGTAAACACATAGCCTGACGTAGACTTACTATTGTCCCTATCCGATTGGAAATCTGAATCCGTGTAACCCACAGGGAGCAAATCGTCTGCATGGTAAACTAGCATATAATCTCTAGTCCTTCTCAGATACTTTAATATATGCTTTACCGCAGTCCAATGTCCTTGTCCAGGGTTACTCTGATATTTGCTAACCATGCCCACGACAAAACAGATATCAGGTCTCGTACACAGCATTGCATACATAAGGCTTCATACAGCCGAAGCATAGGGAACTGCTTTCATGTCCTCTATCTCCTTTGATGTCTTCGGAGACATCTCTTTAGATAGAGCTACTCCATGCCTAAAAGGTAAGAAACCTTTCTTGGAATTCTGCATGCTAGAACGAGCAAGGATTGTATCTATATATGAAGCTTGGGACAGACACAACATTCTTTTCTTGCGATCCCTTATTACTTTGATCCCAAGAATGTGTGCACAATCTCCTAAGTCCTTCATATCAAATTGTTTGGACAACCATACCCTTACGTCCAATAATACCTTGACATTGTTGCCAATTAACAAAATATCATCTACGTATAGTACAAGAAATACTACCACGTTTCCGTTACACTTCTTGTATACACAAGACTCATCCGGACACTGAATAAATCTATATGATTGGATTACTTCATTAAACCGGATGTTTCAAGATCTTGAAGCTTGCTTCAGTCCATAAATGGACCGATTGAGCTTGCACACTAGATGCTCTTTGCCTTTTTCAATGAACCCTTCTGGTTGCTTCATATGGTTGTTTTCTTCAAGACTTCCATTAAGGAAAACTGTCTTGACATCCATTTGCCAAATCTCATAATCCATATGAGCGGCAATGGATAAGAGTATCCGGATAGACTTAAGCATGGCTACCGGTGAAAAGGTCTCCTCATAATTGATTCCCTCTTTCTGAGTGTACCCTTTCGCAACAAGCCTTGCTTTGAAGGTTTCTACCTTCCTGTCTGCCCCTCTTTTCCTTTTGTAGATCCACTTGCATCCAACGGCTTTTACACCATCAGGCGGTTCTACAAGCTCCCAGACCTTATTAGAGTGCATAGACTCTATTTCAAAATTCATTGCCTTTTGCCAAGATACTGCATCTATATCTTGGAGTGCTTCATCATATGTTCGGGGATCAGGTTCATGTTTACTCGGGATCAAGTCCGAAGACTCTCCCAAAAACATGAATCTCTCAGGTTCCCTCACAACTCTCCCACTACGACAAAGCACCGTCTGTGGTTGTGTATCATGTGTGACACGTGTTGCAGTCTCTTGTGGTACTTCATCTTGTATTGTTGGTACTAAAGTAGACATGTCCTCTCTAAGTTCTTCTAAAACAATTTTGCTACTGGGCTTGTGATCCATTATATAGTCTTCTTCTAAAAACTGGGCATTGGTGCTAACAATGACCTTTTGGTCTTTAGGACTATAAAATAAACCACCTTTCGTTCCTCTGGGATAACCCACAAACACTCGAACTTCTGTACGAGACTCTAACTTATCAGCATATGGTTTTAGCACATGTGCTGGACTACCCCAATTCTGAATATGTTTTAGACTGGGCTTTCGCCCATTCCACAATTCTATGGGAGTATAAGATACTGACTTAGAAGGTACTAAGTTCAGAATGTGCGCTTCTGTTTCCAGAGCGTATCCCTAAAACGAATTTGGTAATTCTGAATAAATCATCATCGATCTAACCATCTCCATAAGAGTCCTATTCCTTCATTTTGCCACACCATTCTACACCATTTTGTTGGGGTGTTCCAGGTGCGGACAATTGAGATTTAATCCCTGCCTCTGATAAGTAATTCCTAAACTCTCCTAAGAGGTATTCACCACCACGATTAGACCGTAGTGTCTTGATACTTTTACCTAGTCGTTTCTCCACATCAGCCTTGTACTCTTTGAATTTATCAAAGCACTCAGACTTGTGGCGCATTAGGTAAATGTATCCGTATCTTGAATAATCGTCTATAAAAGAGACAAAATATTCAAAACCACCTCTTGCTTGGATAGACATAGGACCACACAAATCAGAATGAATCAATTCTAATGCTTCTTTGGCTCTATACCCCTTGGCCTTAAAAGGCCTCTTGGTCATTTTACCTTCCAAGAAAGATTCACAAGTTGAAAAATTTTCCAACTCTAATGAACCCAAGAGTCCATCGGCTATAAGCCTTTGAATCCTACTTAAGTTAATATGACCAAGCCTTAGATGCCAAAGATACGCTTGGTTCATTTCCGAAGGTTGTTTTCTCTTATTAGAGTTAGAAGATGTGTTATAAATTTCCATATTTTGCTTTGTGGGAGAAATTAGATTTAAAGTATATAAATTTCCAACTAATGCACTAGAACAGATAATCACTTTATTTCTCTTTATAACTACATTGTTATTAAAGGAAACAGAATATCCATTCAAATACAGTTTAGAAACTGAAATTAAATTCTTTCTAAAACTGGATACATAAAGATAAATTCTTAAAACCAATTTTCTATTCCTATCAAAAGATAAGTAGGCGTCTCCCACTGCAACAGCCGCCACCTTAGTAGCATTGCCCATGTAGACGGTTATCTCTCCTTCATATAGTTGTTGGGTTTCCTGGAACCCCTGCAAAGAATTGCAGACATGATCAGTGGCTCCCGTATCTACACACTAGGTGCTGGTAGATAACACCGCTAAACATGTTTCAACAACTAGAGCATGAGATATACCTTTGTTGGTTTGATTCCTACGAGGATAGTCCGTCTTCCAATGCCCTGACTGCTTGCAGATGAAGCACTTGCCCTTCGGCTTCTTCACTCCAGCTTTAGGTCATGTACTCTGAGATTTATTCACCTTCTTTGCTGAGCTAACTTATTTTTTCTTCTTCTTTCCTTTTGGTTTAGAAGTAGAACCATTTTCAGCATAGTGAATCTGAGAATCGTGACGAAACAAACCTTCTGCTGCCTGAAGTTCTGTCAGTAGTTCCGCTAATGAATATACCCTTTTATTCATATTATAATTCAGGCAGAATTGCTCAAAACTTATAGGTAGCATTTGGAGGATCATATCGATCTGGGTTTCCCCATCAATTTCTCCTCTAAGGATTTGTATTTCATTTAGATAAGCCATCATCTTTAGGATATGATCCCTTACAGGAGTACCCTCTTGCATGGTGGCCGTCATTAACTTTCTCATGGCTTCTTGTCTAGAGGCCCGATCCTGGTGACTAAAGAGTTCCTTGAGATTGTTCATAATATCATAAGCTGTTGGTAAATCTTGATGCTGATGTTGCAATACATTTGACATTGAAGCCAAAATGTAACATCGTGCCATCTCATCTGCTTTTACCCATTTCTTATGATACTCAATCTCCTCTTGGGTAGATTCACCATTGGGTGCATCAGGGCAAGGCTCAGTCAGTACAAACTTATAGCTTTCAACAGTAAGAACAATGTCCAGGTTCCTTTTCCAATCTATGTAGTTAGGACCAGTATGTCTGTTCTCTTTTAGTATGATGGCCAGTGGGTTGAAAGTCATCCTAAGAATCACAAATAAATTTTGGTCAGAACTCTAAATTTAGAATAATATTGATTCCTCAAACAATACTATTTTAAATTAACCAACACCTCAAAACACCGTGAATTTTGTATGCCACGATAGTGTGGACGCATACAAATTCAACATTTGTAAAAGGAGGGTGTAACCCATTAATTTTATTATCTTGTCAACTTAACTTTTTGACAAATAAAATTAATAGTTGGTTTCCTTTGGTCACACGAATAATAGCAGTGACTCAGATGGCGAGGATACTATTAGACATGCCTAAGTGTAAACCATTACTTGACACTAAGTCCATTAATAAGATTGTGCCCCTTCTGATGGGGAAGATCACACGCTCTTAATTAATTTACTATAGTCATCTAAAATAGAAGTTTGATCTAGTGATCCACAAACAAACTCATCCGATATGGAGGAAGGCACTCAGAGCCAACACGCAAGTTTGTTTGCATCACTTACAAACCAGTAATGGAGACCGTGAAATTTATTTAAAATCCCTCTCCCACTTAGTTATTTAAAGTGAGGAATTTTGACTATGCTAGCCTACTTAACATGCATACTAACAATCACACACAACACAACATAAAAGCAATAAATAGAAAAACTAATTTTCAACTATTATGGCTTTTATCTATTATTGTCCTCCGTGTGTTGCCATCTCTAGCTGCTGCCATTTTTGGACACCGCCACCGGGTCTAGTTGTGGCATCCATCTTGCTCCTTGTTCCGCTGCGCCTCTGGTCCTTAAAAGGTTCCACACCTTGCAAGATTCGATTCGCGACATAAATAGAATTTTACATTTTTTGATCCTATATTCCTCGAAGGAATGTACATGTATCTAGATCAAAAAATAAAATCCTAATAAAACTAAATACAGCTCCTGCTGTATTTTATAATACAATCATGCACACATAATAAAATGCCCTTGACATGTCCAAGGCTCCAATCACACACAATATCTATAAGTCATAATAGTTGGATCCTGCATCCACAAAGTTAGCACATCCTACTATTATCCTGCCTAAATTATGTATGCCATGTGCATAATTAAACTAATACCAAATACACAGAGGTAAAACCCTAGCTCTGATACCAATTGTTGGTTGCTACTCGGAAAACCGAACGGTTCCACTATACAAAAATTTTGTACAAAGGTCTGAACCTTTTCCTAACTACCATGTGTTCTTTTAAATTAAACTTGGATCGCCTGCGGAACTTAACACGTTTGATCCTAAGTTCAATTTATTTGTTCTTTTAGGTTTAGACTTAGATCTCCTGCGGAACTTAACACGTTCGATCCAAATCACCTAGGTCACGAAGACAATTAAATATCTATTTCCAAAATCGGCTTCCAGTACTGCATGGCGAGGCACTTGACCTTCTTGGATATGGGAGCAACCACCACCGACTAGACAAAACCTTTTAAGAAAATTAAATATTTAATCTTCCAATAGTAACCCTAGGTTAACCGCTAAGAACAATCAAATCACAAGGAAAAGAAAAAAAACAAAAGAACACAACTTTGAAAACTAATTCGAAAAACTAGAATCACATGCCTCTTGTATTTGGTATTTTTACAAAGAAACAAAACTAACATGATGCAGAAAACAATTATTAGTTATACCTTTCTTTGTGAATAATGACCTCTTGATCTTCTATCGTATTCCTCTTCTAATCTCAGACGTTGTGTGGGCAACGATCTTCCGAGACGAGAACCACCTAGCACCTTCTTCTCCTTCCTTCAAGTTTCGGCCAAGCACAAAACTTCCAAAGGGTGAAGAACCTTTTCCACCAACCAAGCTCTAAGGGATGCAAGCTTTCTCTCCTTCTTCTCCAAGCTAAGATCCGGCCACCACTTGATCTCCAAGAAAGATGAGAGGTTCGGCCACACCAAGGAGAGGAGAGAATTTGAAGAAGACGGCCACACCAAGGAAGAAAAGAGGGAGAAAATAGAATAGAGGTTGTGTCTCTTGAAGGCACCCAAACCCCCTCTTTTATAATCCTTAGCCTTGACAAATAAGGAAATTTAGTTACAATAAAATTTTCTTAACTTTCCTTGACATGAACTAATTAGGAAGAATTAAATAAAATTCCCTAATAACCCATGTCATGGTCGGCCACTTCATGGAAGAGCAAATAAGGCAATTTTAAATCAACCAATTAAAATTCCTTATTTGTTTCCGAAAATTTTAAAAATAAAATTTCTCTTTAAAATCCCTTCATGGTTTAAAAAAAATTCTATAATTTTATTTTTTTCAACATGTGGATAATTTACAAAGAAAATAAAATATCCTTTTAATCTACAAATAAGGAAAGAGATTTAATCTCTTTTCTTAATATTTTGTAGAAGAGATATTTTAATTTTTTAATCTCTCTTTTAAATTATATCTTCCACATAAGAAAAATTTTAAATTAAAATTCTTTTCTATTTTTATTAGGACCGACCACCTAGGCTTGGGTTCAAGCTAGGGCCGACAACCCATGGACCAAGGCTTGGGTGGCCCTAGCTTGATCCCCAAGCTAGCTTGGCCGACCCCTATAACATGGGTATGAAAGTGGGTATATGTGGGTATAGTACTCTATAACTAAGAGGCTACGATAGGGACCGAGAGGAGGAATTGGTTTTGGTCTCCCGATAAAATTAAGCATCCCGTGTTCATCCCGAACACACAACTTAATTTTATCAATAATAATTCATTCCACTAGAGAACTATTATTGAACTACCGCACCAATCCCAAATTACATTTTTGGGCTCCTTCTTATTATGAGTGTGTTAGTCTCTCTGTGTTTAAGATAATGAATGCCCATTAATTAAATGAGTTACTGACAACTCACTTAATTAATATCTTAGTCCAAGAGTAGTACCACTCAACCTTATTATCATGTCCGACTAAGTCCACCTGCAGGGTTTAACATGACAATCCTTATGAGCTCCTCTTGGGGACATTCTCAACCTAGATTTCTAGGACACAGTTTCCTTTTATAATCAACAACACACACTATAAGTGATATAATTTCTCAACTTATCGGGCTTATTGATTTATCAAACTAAATCTCACCCATTGATAAATTAAAGAAATAAATACCAAATATATGTGCTTGTTATTATATTAGGATTAAGAGCACACACTTCCATAATAACTGAGGTCTTTGTTCCTTTATAAAGTCAGTATAAAAGAAACGACCTCTAATGGTCCTACTCAATACACTCTAAGTGTACTAGTGTAATTATATAGTTAAGATAAACTAATACCTAATTACACTACGACCTTCCAATGGTTTGTTCCATTCCATCTTGGTCGTGAGCTACTGTTTATAATTTATAAGGTATTGATAACATTATCTTCTGTATGTGACACCACATACTATGTTATCTACAATATAAATTAATTGAACAACTACAAATAAATGTAGATAATTTGACCAAATATGATTCTTTATTCAAAATAAATGTTTACAAAAGCTTATGCTTTCAGTATACACTCTAACAACACCTTCCTCAAGTCACTTTAGACTAGATGAATCTTGTGAGCATACAGAACTGAGAAGGAGCAAGAGGCAACGTGTGTCTACGGATTTAGGCCAGGATTTTATCACCTATAATATAGAAGGTGACCCTGTGAAATATAGAGATGCTATGGCTTCTCCTGAAGCTAAACACTGGAAAGAGGCCATTAAAAGTGAAATGGACTCTATTATCTCTAATGCCACTTGGGAGTTGGTAGATTTACCTCCTGGGTGTAATACTATAGGATGTAAATGGGTGTTTAAGAGAAAACTAAAACCTGTTGGGTCAGAAGATAAATTCAAAGCCCGCCTAGTTGCTAAGGGATTCAAACAGAAAGAAGGGATTGACTATTTTGACACTTATTTTCCTGTTACTAGAATTACTACAATCCGAGTGTTAATAGCATTGACATCCATATATCATCTTGAGTTCCATCAAATGGATGTCAAAACGACATTCCTTAATGGAGATCTTGAAGAAGAGATATATATGGACCAGCCTGAGGGACATGTAGTTTCTGGAAATGAGAATAAAGTCTGTAGGTTAGTCAAATCCCTTTATGGTTTGAAGCAAACCCCAAAGCAGTGGCACGAAAAATTTGATAGAGCTATGCTATCGTTTGGCTTTGAAATGAATGACTCTGATAAATGTGTGTATGCTAAAATGGAAGGTGATAATTGTATTATCTTATGTTTATATGTAGATGATCTTCTACTTTTTGGTTCTAACCTTTCTATTATTAATGAGACTAAGACTCTCTTAAGTGGTAAGTTTGATATGAAAGATATGGGTTGTGATGATATGATTTTAGGGCTGAAGTTGACTCGATCAACTGATAGAATAGCAATTTCTCAGTCACTCTATGTTGAGAGAGTATTAGAGAAATATGGCTATAGCCAAGTTAAATCTGTCGTCACACCTTATGATCCTTCAAAAACTCTCCACAAGAATAAGAGTGGTGTAGCAATGCCTCAATTAAGATACTCACAAATAATAGGTAGTCTAATGTATTTAGCAAATTATTCTAGACCTGATATTTCTTTTGCTATATCGAAATTGAGCAGGTTTACCAGCTGTCCGGACAGAATGCATTGGGATGCATTAGACAAAGTACTTAGATACCTAAAAGGTACTATATCCTTGGGCTTGTGGTATGGGAGATTCCCTGTAGTCCTGGAGGGATATAGTGATGCTAGTTTAATAGCTGACACTGCTGAGTGTAAAGGCGTTACTGGTTATGTCTTTACACTTGGAGGCAGTGCAGTTGCTTGGAGGTCTGTTAAACAGATGATTATAACACGTTCTATATCTGAGGCAGAATTGTGTGCTTTGGATACCACAATAACTGAAGTTGATTAGCTTAAGGGTCTTCTTTCTGAAATTCCCTTGATTATAAAGGCAATACCTTCTATTTCAGTACACTGTGATAATCAAACAACAATAGCTCAGATTAGAAGCTCCAAGTATAACCAGAAACAGAAGAGACATGTACGAATAAGATTAAAGTCTATTTGTGAGTTAGTGTCTCTTGGAGTGGTGTCATTGGAATTTGTAAGTTTAAAGGACAATATTGCTGATCCACTCACTAAAGGACTTGATTCTGAGAAAATCAAGAGATCCAGTAAGGGAATGAGACTGAGGCCTGTGCTGGTTCCATCTATAGCGGCAACCCAACCTATCTGATTGGAGATCCTAAGAAGTAGGTTTAATGTGGTATAAATAAGATATAAGGGTGAATCGTAAGCATCAAATTGATTGAGATGTAATCTCATAGTCTCTTCCCTGGATAGATGCTTGACTGCTAGTAAGGATGAGCTTAGAAGCTCTTAATGAGTTCAAGGTCTTAATGACAGGATGATCATAGTACATCCTTGGAGAACTCACCTATGTAAGTGTAACTGTGGGGCCGCAATGTGGGGGGTCTAGGTAACTCTCCTTAACACTTATGAAACAAGATTCGTTGGCAAGGACGTAATGCACCAACCCAGAAGGATTCAATCGTCACCCGTGATGAGTTGTTACCAATTGATTTTCGCATATAAAAGGTTGAAGATCAAGACTGAGTTCTCTTCAAACCTATGTGAATAAGATTGGTGTACTTAGGTGAAAATTCTAACCGGAAGGTATTTTCATTAAAAGCTCATTGCAACCAAGCCTCAAAACATATCTTTGTTTTCGACCAAAATAATTTGAATTAGTGGGGGATTGTTGAGTTTTAATTCAATTCCTTTTGTTTAGTCCCACATTGCTAAGCTAAGAAGCTTGGAAGTCCTTTTATATGGAACCCTTCCATGCTAGCTTAGCAAAGTTAAGGGGACCTACACGTATGCGATCATCGCGCGCAGGGGGGGGGGGTGCAAATCCCCAGCTCGTGGGCCTCACGTTTGCGGGCGACCTGATTTGTTTTTGTTGGTCCGGTTTGGTTCTGTCCCTCGCACCTTATGGTTCGGTTTTGTTCGCGTGAGGAATCGAAGCAGCGCGATGGCACCTGTTCGATTCTGTCCGCATGAGGAAGTGAAGCAGCGCACCCGCGCGTGAGGAAGCAGAATCGACGCACGCTTTTCTTCTGCACCGCTTCAAGTGTATAAATGCACTTCCTCTATTCCTTGTTCAACATAAAAAAAAAAGCATTATGTTCTTTTCTTCCCTCTCTAGTGCTTCTTCTTCTTCTTTTCCCTTTGTTCTGAGGCTTGGTTTTGCGCGATCTGAGGTTGAGTCCGAGTGCGCCGTTCGTCTTGGAGTGTACCTATGAACAACGCGAGTGGTTGTCGGATCTTGGGAGAATTTTAACGGAGAGCCTCTGCACCGTGGGCAGCAATAAATTCTCTAAAGACAGTCGGCACGCCGGTGCTTCAACCAGAGATACCAATTTCTCAACCTTACTCTTTCATTTATCTTATTATTGCATGCTTGCTACTGTTTTGGTGCAATTATATTACTGAGTTACTGCTGTAGTTCAAACAACAATGACTTGGATCTTTTCTTATACCTGCACATCTAGATTCATGTAATTCTTAAGTTGAAAAAAGTGCTTCTCATTCATGTAATTCTAAAATCTATTATTGAGGTCCACTTTAGAGTTCTGGGAAAGACATTGAGCGCGTAGTGAAATAATTTCTAGTTGGTTACCATTTCATCGAGATTGATCAGCCTGGTGATTAGTTACTTGATCTTCATGTGTAGTTTAGCCACCGTCTCACCTTTTTCTAAGCGGAGGTTTGTTAGCTTACTTCGAAGAATATCCCATCTTGCAAGCTTCACTTCGAATGTGCCTTTATGGAGCTCCAGAAATTTCTCCCAGAGTTTTTTGGCTGAGATGTAGCTTCCGATGCGATTGACTTCTTAAGGCAGTAATACACTTAACAAGTGGTATTCCTCTTTGTTGTTGGCTACAAAGTCACTTTGTTCCTTCTTCGTCCAAAGATTTTCTTCTTTCTCTTCTCCTTATTGATCCTTGGGAACTACAAAACCATACTTGATTATTAAAATCATTTTAAAATCAAATTTTAAGAGTACCTCTATTAGGCGTTTTTAGTGTGCGAACTTCCCCTCGAATTTTAGAGGGTTGAGGCTTGGTCTGACCATCAATTTGATTAGTCCTTCTAAAATATTCTCGATCTGATACCACTTGTTAGTCCTGATATAGCCGGTAAGAGGGGTGAATTACCTAAAATAACAAAAATACTTTTTTTTGAAACTTTTGACTTTAATTAAGACAAACAAGTTAATAAATGAAAGTAAAATTGCATAAAATAAGTACGAGACAAAAGTGTTTACTTGGCTTGCAATCGGGGAGATTGCTAATCCAAGGTAAGTGAAGCTCAACTAGCAAACTCTTTCTTTGACACAAGTCGGAGGTGAAGAATCCTCGTATAGGACGTTGAAAGCGTAGAACTTAAAGAACAGAATAGAAATTCGATTACAGTAAGTGTTGTACTCAATGAAGAAGACTAGAGCTCTATTTATAGCCCTCTGGCGGAAACTAGCTGTTTGCTAACGTGGCAACTCCGGGTGCCTGGACCCTCTCCAGGCTCCCCTAGCGAGGTAAACTTTATCTCCATGCAATGGTTTCGAGATTGAATTTTATTCATGTTCGGGCATCTAGATCATGTTCAGGCGCCCGGACCGTTGCTGATGTAGAACTAAAAGTGATTCACAGCAACAATAGTGCGACAAGGTGTCTAGGTGGTCCAGGCTGCTGGACCATCTTGTCCGGGTGCCCAGACTATTTAGGCACCCGGAGTAGTCAGCCTAGGGCTAACCGTCAAGTGCCTTCTCGTCCCTTAGAAGCGCTGTGCGCGTCCTTCTCGCTCCACCGGTATACTCTTCTATGGCTTCTCATCCCTTGAATGCACTGATCCTGTCGACTCAATTCACGTGCCATCATTCTCATCCACTGCGTCTTTCACTCGACTTTTTGTGTTCCTAAGTCTCTACACACTCAGACACAAGCATTAAAATCATAAAGCCTAACTTAACTTCGTTGATCACATCAAAACTAACATGAGATACTTACACCAACAACTAGAAGGAAGTTTAGAAATCAGAAACAACTGATTATTGTGAAATGCGAACATTTTTAAAAAGTTAAAGGGAAATTTTCAAGAAGTCACTAGTAAGCTCACTTATAGGTTGGAGAATGGATAACTATGTGTCTCAAACTTTACTAGTTTCTAAGGTCAAACAAATTTCAAGTCAAGATGAGCATATCGATTGGAGAAAATCCATCATTGGTTATCATAAACAAGGAATTATGTCTACCAATCCTGAACAAAGCCTATTTCTTAAAAAAAAGAGTTCACTGTTTCACTTTAGTTAGGGACATGTTATATCAGCGATCCTTCTCGCGCACCCTCCTCAAGTGTCTCAATCTAGAGGATGTTGATTATGTAATGAGAGAGATTCATGAAGATATCTGCAAAAATCATATTGGAGGGAGGACACTTGCTCGGAAGACATTATTCATTGGTCACTTTTGGCCAACAATGCAGAACAATACTGCTCGATTCATCACAATTTGCATTTATTATCAAAGGCACCAGAACCTTTTATTGGATCAAAAGTGCTAGAAGGGGGGAGGGAGAGGGGTGAATAGGGATTGTGGCTTGTTCATGTTTTCTCATAAAATAATTGGTTATAATAAATGCAATGAAAAGAAAAAGATGGAAAACAAACAACGCTAACAAGTTTGTTTTACTTTGTTTGGAGCCTGTGACGACTCTTACTCTAAGGCCTGAGATCATCGATCACTTTCGTTGGACAATTCACTATCAATTCGAAGTATTACACAATATATCTTAATTACAATGTAAGTGTGAATGTGTAAAAGTTACCGACAACTAAAGATTTGTAGACTCAAGCTTTCGATTGTTGGAGCAGCATTTCAGCGTCGTATAGTCATTTCTGGAGCATTACATATGAGAGAAAGTCGTTTGAATTGATGTCTTTCATGTGCTCATTGAGGAGCATTATATAGGTCCCCTCCAAGTGCCTGGACCACCCTTGGATGCCTAGACTGATGTTGACATGGTTGCACCTCATTAAAACTTAATCATATGAAATTCTATCCAACTTTAGGCGCTTGGATTGTGACGTAGGCCGGTGAATCAACATGCACCACCTCAGCTCCTGAGGTCGCCCTCTTGGTCCCATCCTGGGTGCCCGGACCACCTCCGAGCGTCCAGGCACCAAGATTGCCTTTTCTAGCCTCTGTCTTTCTGCAAAATAGAGTTAGTCCAACAGATAATATGTAAAGTAGAATAATATTTGACAACCTCTGGACTATCCGGTCTTGACTTTAAATTTAACTGAAACTCTAGGGCAGATCGACGCCAATTGTTTCCTCTATGGAAAATGCATCCTCACCTACTCCTCTCAGGAGAGATTATATTTTGCCAAACTAGTCCTCCAGACCATTTAGAATCTTGCTCAACATCCAAGACTTCAGGACTTTCACCTAGTGTCCTCGACCTTAGGATTTTCTGCCTAGTGTTCGCGACACCCAGGACTTTCATCTAGTGTTATCGACCCTAATATTTCACCCGACGTCCTCGACCTGTCAAGATTTTGCCCAGTTCCATGGATCAGGACTTCATTGCCTAGTCTCAAATAAGACTTTCCACCTGCCTAGTGTTCACTAGGATTTCTTTTCCTAGCTTCAATTAGGACTCTCACATTGCCTAAGATGACTTAGGACTTTTCTGCACACTCAGTTAGACTTGTTAGATCACAACATAGCTTAACTTTGAACCTTTGCCAAATATCAAAATACAAGTCTGATTAGCTAGTGCTTCCAGCACCAACAATCTCTCCTTTTTTGATTTATGACAATTTAGTTCAAAGTTAAGTAAAAATATTCAAAATAATAAAGTAAAATTTATAGAAAAAATAACAAGTAAGTCTTTAAGTAATATTTTTCAAGGTAGAAAATAAATTAAGTAAATGTAAATGTTATTCATTCCCTCTTAAATATTACTCCTCAATTAAAACTTTTTTACTTTACTTTTAACACTTTTTTCTTCCCCTTGGATATATATCAAAAATACTAAATAGAGAGAAAAGTTATTTAACTTGTAAAAATAGTACTTGAATTTGAAAAAGTAACATTTATTGTTTTCCAAAAAAATTTAACTCTAAATCCCCTGAAAGGTTTCACTTAACTTTCTTTTGGAAAAATACTTAGCTTTAAAAAAGGAATGAAACTTTTGAAAACCTACTTAGCTAAATATTTAGTAGTTATATTTAAAAAATACTTAGCCAAATATCTAGCTTTCTATTTAAACAGTACTTAGCTAATTCCTTAGCTTTAAAAAGAATCTCTTTGAAAAACTTGACTTTAAATTTTGAAAATTACTTGATTTTGAAAGACTTCACTTTTTAAAACATCACTTAATTTTGAAATCAATTCTTTTGAAAAATCAATATAATCCTTTTGAAAATACTTAACTTTTGAAAAATATATAAGTTTTAACCTCTTTTTTCTTCCCCTTATTAATACCTTAAAAAAATATAAAAAAAACTTTTTAAGTAAGTGCTTTAAGTTTGAGGGGACTTTTAAAATTAGGTAAACTTAATGACATGATTATAATCCTAGAGTCCAAGCATACAATTTTTTTTTAAATGGATATTTAAAATACTCAATTTTCCTAGCATCTCACTTATTTTAGATTTTCAAACATGGTAGCCTTATATATTTTGAGAGATGCATAATTCACATAATGTAGAATTAATTTGATTTAGAGTTTAATGATAGAATTTAAATTGAGTAAAATTCAAGTTTGTTAATTGATTTGAGTTCAAGTTGAACATGGATTAAGGCTAAATTATTTTTGGATTAAATCAAGTTAAATTATTTGAATTAAATTAATTATAAGTTAATTAATTTCTAATTAATTAAATTTTTGTTGATTAATTAAAGTTTTTTTAAAATTAATTGAATTTTTAAAATTAAGTAATGTTTTGAAAATTATTTAAGGTTTTGAACATCAATTAAGTTTTGAAAATTAATTAAGGTTTCTAAAATTAATTTGGTTTTGAAAATTAATTTAAAATTTGGAAATTAATTAAGTTTTGAACATTAATTAAGTTTTGAAAATTAATTAAAGTTTTAAAGTTAATTAAGTCTTGAAAATTAATTAAAGTTTTAAAATTTAATTAAGTTTTGAAAATTAGTTGAAATTTTGGAAATTAATTAAGGTTTTGAAAATTAATTTAAATTTTAAAAATTAATTAGGTTTTGAAAATTAATTTAGGTTTTTAAAATTAATTAAAGTTTTTAAAATTAATTAAGTTTTAAAAATTAATTAAGTTTTAAAAATTAATTGAAGTTAAAAAAAAATATTTAAGTTTTTTTTGAAAAAATAAGTTTGAATTTGATCAATTGAATTAATTAAGTTTTAGGTTTGATTGAGTAAATTGGTTAGGTTTTAGTTAAGTTTAATTAAACTAATTCTCAATTTTAACTTAAATCCATCTCACCCTTTTCTAGATTATAAATCATGGAACTTTATAGGTTATGTGAGATGATTAATTTTTTCTTCAATTGAAATCTAAGGATTGATTTACATTTGAGTTAAACTTAGATTTAACTATTAGTCAATTAAATATCTATTTCGATAATTAGCTTCCAGGCTGTGGTAAGGCAAGGAGCCTTTTTGGTTATCAGAGCAACAACCATTTCTACACAAAGCCTTTTAAGAAAATTGAATATTTAATTTTTTTTTTTGAAAATCTTAGGTCTAACTAGTAAAGTGTTGATCAAGCCTAAGTCCATATGTATCCTAATCTACTATTCTAATCTAAGCATAAATAAAGAAAGAGGTAAATCAAACAATCATGGAAATTTATTTAATAGAAAAAATGATCTTTCTATTGGCTGCCCTTGGATCAAAGCCTCGATAAGATATATTAAGGTAATAAATTTGATCCTTGGGGATCCAATATTAATTAATTCCTAAATCAATGTTTAGTCTTATATCTGAGTCCAGATCAATTGTATATGACCCTTTATTTTCTAAGAATCATATCAAGGTTCTTGGAATCCAAAGTGAATAGTTCCAACGTGTCCTTGAGTTTCTTGACTTGGTTTTTCAATGTGGAATTCTCTTCCTCAAGTTGTTGAACTTGAGTTGAGGTTCCATCTTAGACTTGGTCAGTCAAGGAACTCAGGTTAGTCACTTCCTCAAAGGTTTTGACCTCCTTTTGGAATGACTTGACCCGAATATTAGATTTGGATAATTTCTTAGATAAATAAGAAATTAAATTTTCTAATCTAACTACTGGCTGACTTACAGTGGAGTTGGAATCTTTAGAAATGAATATAGATCCATGGCTTCTCTTAGACTCAGCTTCAGATTCAGCTCCAGTTTTAGACTTGAACTCAGTTTCAGCTACATGAGCTTGTACTGGTAGAGAAAGGAAGATTGCTTGCTCGTGTTCTTCATCAGTGTCTTCTGCTGACTCAGACCACGTTGCTTTCAGGGCTTTCTTTTTCTTTGCTTCTTTAGAAATTTTTAAACTCGGTTGACTAGTTCAAAGGTGATCTCTTTATCATCTTCTAAGTCCACTTTATATTTTGATTCAGGTCAGAATTTGGGTTTCGACTTCTGAGTCTTGAATTTTCCTACAAGCAAAGTAATATCTTTCTCAACCGGGCATGTATTAGTCTGTTCGTGTAACTCAAAATTAGAAAATACTTCACCTAATTTAATAATTGAAAAATCCTTGAAAACCTTATAGGCATCTACCACAGATGCCCATAAGGTATTCCTATGAAAGGCTTGTAGTGTATACCTAATAATGTCATGATTTTTCACTTTATGTCCAATCGAGTGGTGCCCATTGAGTAGATCTTGGATCCGGGTGTATAGTTGACTTGCTGATTCTCTATTCTACATTTTGATGTTATATAATTTATTTAACCACAAATATTTCTTACATACCTTAGCGTTGGAGGTTCCTTCGTGAAGTTCAATCAACTTTTGCCAGAGATCCTTTGCGCTGCCAAATGGTTCAACTCGATTCAGCTCATCTTTGGTTAGTCCACATTGTAGGGCTCAAGTATCCTTAGTGTTAGTCTCGATCTTTTCCATCATAATTGTGCCCCAGTTTTCGCATGATACAAGTGCTCTGGTGCCGTCGACTGGTAGGGAGAAGCCTGTTTAAATAATGATCCATATTTCTACTTGGATCTTCAGATAGTACTTCATCCGACCTTTTTAGCATCCAAAATCCTTGTCAGAGAAAAGAGGTGGGTGTGCGGTACTATAGCCTTCTTGATGGGCTAGATACTAATTGTTGGATTGAAAGCGCTAGAGGGAGGTGAATAGCGCTCATGACTTTTTCACTTTTTTGCGTAAAACAATCGATTAGAATAAATGCAGCAGAAAGAAAGAGACGAAAAATAAACAATTGCTAACAAGTTTGTTTTACTTATTTCGGAGCCTGTGACAACTCCTACTCCAAGGCCCGTGATCATCGATCACTTTTGTTGGGTAATTCACTATCAATTTGAAGTATTACACAATATATCTTAATTACAATGAAAGTGTGAATGTGTAAAAGTTATCGATAACTAAATATTTGTAGACTAAAGCTTTTGGTCATCGGAGTAGCGTTTCAGCCTCGCGTTTCCAAAGCAACGCACATGAGAGAAAGTTGTCCGGATTGATGTCTTTCAACTGCTGGTCAAGAGGCTTTATATAGTCCCCCTCCGAGTGCTTGGACTACCCCTAAGTGCTTGGACTGATGTCAACGTGGTTGCACCTCGTTAAAACTTGATCATCTGAAATTCTATCCAACTCCGGGTGTCTGGACTCGCCCGAGCGCCTGAATATGACATAGGCTGGCGAATCAGCGTGCTTCACATTAGCTCCTGAAGTCGCTCGCTTGGTTCCATCCTTGGCGCCCGGACCACCTCTGGGTGCCTGGATGTCCGGGTGCCTGGACTGCCTTTTCCAGCCTTTGTCTTTTTGCAAAATAGAGTTAGTCCAACATATAATATGTAAAATAAAATAATATTTGATAGCCTCCAGACTATCTGGTCCTGACTTTGAGTTTTACTGAAACTCTAGTCAAACCGACACCTACTGTTCCCTCTATGGGGAACGCGTCATCACCTACTCCTCTCAGGAGAGATTACCTTTTGCCAAATCGGTCCTCTAGACCGTTTGGAATTTTGCTCAATATTCGAGACTTCTTTCACCTAGTGTCCTCGATCCTAAGATTTTTCGTCTGGTGTCAATGACTCCTAGGGCTTTTGCCTAGTATACTTGACCCTAGGATTTCAACCGACATCCTTGACCTACCAAGACTTTGCCTAGTCCCATGGACTAGGACTTCATTGTCTTATCGCAACTAGGACTTCCTATCTGCCCAGTGCCCACTAGGACTTCTTTGCTTAGCCTCAACTAGGACTTTTACTTTGTCTAAGATCATTTAGGACTTTCTTACACACTTAGTTAGACTTGTTAGATCACAACACAGCTTAACTTTGAACTTTTGTCAAATATCAAAATACAAGATTGATTAGCTAGTACTTCCAGCACCAACACCTTTCTCACTGCCTAATAAAGTTTTTGAAAACTTCCATTCTATCAACCCCTTTGGTTAGTGGGGCATGGACATGATGGGGCCCATCCTGATCGAGGTTTCAACAGAAAAAATTTCTCTTAGTAGCTATTGATTATTTTTCTAATTGGGTCGAGGCTAAAGCATTGGCCCGAATAACTAAAGATGAAGTCGAGAAATTCTGTGGAAGAACAACATTAGCCGATATGGAATCCTCCACAAGCTCATCTCCGATAATGACAAACAATTGTAGGGTTGACGACCAAAAGAATGGTGTGAAGGATTCAAAATTCAGCAAGCTTTCGCTTTAGTAGCCTACCTCCAAAGTAATGGTCAAATCAAGGTGGTCAATCGAGAAATAGTTTGTGGGCTCAAAATTAAATTGGATCATGTCAAAGGCAATTGGGTTGACTAATTACCAAGCATCTTATGGGCTTACCGAACCACACCATGAGAGAGGAGCTGAATGAATCCTTTCCATCTTGTTTATGGAGCAGAGACAATAGTCCCATTATAAATTAGAGAAGAGTCAATTCAAAGGAGCACTTATGGATAAGATAATTCTGAAAAAAGACTTCTAGATCTCGATTTGATCACTAAGACTCAAGAATGAGTAACTTCTTGACTCAAGGCATATCGATAGCGAGTGTGCATCACATATAATAATTGAGTTATTCCTCATACTTTCCAAGTCAGAGATTTGGACTAGAAAAAGGTTAAACCGATGGAAGACGTAAGCAAATTGATGCCACAATGGGGAGGACTCTTCTGGGTGATTAGTAAGCAGAGCCCAGGATCCTATTATCTAGAAGATTCAAATGGTAAAAATATCGATCAATTATGAAGCACCAACCACCTGAAACCTTACTTTACTTAAAAATCACTTTATAACTTTAAGATTATCTCTTCAAAAATTATCTATGTTTTGTACTTTTCTTATCAAATAAATGTGTATTCCTCTTTTAGACTGAGATCTTAGCCCAAACTCCCTTGGACTTAGACGTAGTCGGGATCGAGATCCTCTAGGCTATGGTAGTGAACTCCCTTTCATATAAGAGTCGAGCGAATACTGTATTACCTTGTCCTTTTCAGGGCCCAAACTCCCCCGAACATGGATGTAGTTGGGATCGAGATTCTTTAGGATGCGGTAACAGACTCCCCTTTATACATGGGTCATTCGAGTATCATATCACCTTGCCCTTTTAGGGCCCAAACTTGGATGCAGTCGGGTTTGAGATTCTACAAGTTGTAGTGGTGGACTTTCCTTCGTACAAGGGTCGAGTGAGTACCGTATTGTCTTATCCTTTCCAAGGCTCAAACTCTCCCAAACTTGGACATAGTTAGGGTCAAGATCCTCCAGGCTGTGGCAGTAGATGTAGGATCGAAAAGAATTTAGATATCTCCATAATGGTATGATATTGTCCACTTTGGGCCAAAGCCCTCATGGTTTTGCTCTTGGGCTCTACCCAAAATGTCTCATGCCAATGGAGATATCTTTTTCTCTTATAAACTTATGATCTTTCCCATGTATTTTCAATGTGGAACTATGTTTATAACCTTGCAACCCCAACAATCCCCCCCTCAAACAAAGGACCACAGGCTTCCCACGTCCGATCCTCGACCCACCAGGTCTTCCTGCCCCTCGGTCTACCCGACCTACTAGGACTTCCTTGCCTAGCCACAACTAGGACTTCCTGTCTGGTGTCTGGTCCTCTTGATCCAATATAGGAGCTCCCACTTTCTTTATTCGAGGTCAATATTATATCCACATAGCTTAATTAGACCATAGCTCTTGTGCATAGTCGGCGGTTAAACCTTCTGACAGTTCAAGCTCTGATACCAATTGTAGGATCGAAAAGAATTTAGATATCTCTAAAATGGTATGATATTGTCCACTTTGGGCCTAAGCCCTCATGATTTTACTCTTGGGCTCTACCCAAAAGGCCTCATGCCAATGGAGATATCTTTTTCTCTTATAAACCCATGATCTTTCCCATGTGTTTCCATGTGGGACTATGTTTGTAACCTTGCAACCCCAACAATAGACTCCCCTTTGTATAAGAGTCAAGATAATACCATATCTTCTTGCCCTTTTCAGAGCCCAAACTCCCCCGGACTTGAACACATTCAGGGTTGAGATCCTCCAGGCTATGGTAGAGGACTCCTCTTCATATAAGGGTCAAGAAAGTACCTTATTGCCTTATCATTTTTAGGGCCCAAACTCCCCTGGACTTGGACGTAGTTGGTGTTGGAACCCCAAGTTTGTTTTGGTGTGATCAATAAGTTAAGTTAGATCCTGTGTGTTTCTAACCTTGTGTCTAAGTGTGTAGGAGCTTAGGAGCATAGGTAGTCGAGTGGAAGACGTAGCTAGCGAGAAGGACGGCACGCGGTGCGTCCGAGGGGCGAGGTGCTGCGGAAGAGTACAACGGCAGACGAGAAGGAAGCGTGCGATGGTTCCGAGGGACGAAAGCCGGAGCGGAAGACTGGTCGAGAAGCAAGAGACGCAGCTAGCGAGAAGGACGGCACGTGGTGCGTCCGAGGGACGAAGACTACGGATGAGTATGCTGGCGGACGAGAAGGAAACTCTCGGTGATTCGGAGGGACGAGAAGTCGGAGGGAAGCCCGCTCGAGAAGACCGGAAGTTGGGTTCGGGTGAGCCCTTTTCCGGATGACGGAGATCACCCAAGCAAGCGGATCCGAAGTTGAAGACCCGGACCGAGGCGAACTGAACCGGAGCAGTGGTCCCCGGATGAAAAAGTAAACATCTGTTGACTTTAGGCTCCGGGGTGCCCAAACCATTCCGAGCGCCCGGAGCAGCCCGGGGCGCTCGGAGCAGCCTGGGGCGCCCGGAGCAGCCCGGGGCGCCCGGAACCCTTTCGGGCACCCGGACATGGTTTGTTGACCAGATCGAGTCAAACGCGATCTGAACGTTGGGGGATAAAGTTTTATCCCCCTAGGGCGCCCGGAACCCCTTCCAGGCGACCCGACCAAGGCTATAAATATAGCCTTGATCCAGAAGCTTTTTAATCAGTTCAAAAATTGTAACAACGCTTGTGCACTTCCACTGTTTAGATTAGCTTCTTTCTTTATGTGCCTACATTGCTGTAAAAGAAGCTTCTCCGCCTAAAGGAGATAGTAGTGCGATCATTTTCCTTGGATTAACAACCTCCCCGGTTGTAACCAAGTAAACATCTGGTGCCTCGTCTTTTTCTATTTTGATTTATTGCTTTTCTATTTTATATGCAAGTGTTAGTTTGAAAAGTTGGGAAGGGTTGTGTTTTATTTTTACAAGGCTATTCAACCCCCCCCCCTCCCCTTCTAGCCAGCCGCAACGGTCCTACAAGTGGTATCAGAGCCGAGACGCTGTAGGAGGACTAACCGCCGAACGAAGCAACGAGATGGTCGGACCAAACATCTACCCACCGAAATTCGAAGGGGATTTCGCCACTTGGAAAAAGCTGATGCAGGTATTCTTTACCACTGATTTTGAATTAATGCTTACAATGGAATTTGGTTTTACAGCACCGGAAGGTAAGGAGAAAAACAATTGGACAAAAAAGGAGCAGATCGACTTCGTGGTGAACAGCAAAGAAGAATACCATCTGCTAAGTGTTCTTCCGCCTCAAGAAGTCAACAGGATCGGGAACTACGACTCGGCAAAGGAACTTTGGGAGAAGTTCCTCGAGCTGCACGAAGGGACGTCCGAAGCCAAGCTCGCTAGATGAGATCTGCTTCGCAATCAACTCACCAGCCTGCGACTTGGGGAAGACGAGACAGTCGTGCATCTGCACTCGAGAATAAAAGAAATCATTACCAGACTTTCGAATCTCTGAGAAAAGGTAAGTAACCGAGATTCGCTCAGGTACGCACTGAATTCCTTTCCTAGAAATACCAAATAGGCATCATTAGTAGATGCCTTTTACATTTCCAAAGATTTTAAAAAAATTTTGTTAGAAGAATTCTTTTCAACATTTGAAGTGCATGAGTCAAGATGTGCAGGAATGAAGGAGCCCAAGAACAACATCGCCCTTAAAGCTTCGAGAGACGAACCAGAGTCGGAATCTTCTCTTGACGACGAGGAAATGGTAATAATGGTAAGAAAATTCAAGAAACTTTGTAAATCCAGATCTACTAACCATCCGCAGGGGAAGAAGAAAAGGATGATCCGCTGCTACCACTGTGACGAAGAAGGGCACATCAAGGATAACTGCCCCAAGCTGAAGAACAAGGACAAGGAGAAGGGTAAGAAGCCTATCCAAAAATGAAAGGCCCTAAAAGCGACGTGGGACGATACGTCGTCGGAGTCGGAAGTCGAGGCATTCTCCGGACTTGCACTAATGGCAAGTCATCAAGACGACGACTGCGAGTCAAGCTCTTCCGAAATGAGCATCGATGAAGGGGGAGCCACGTCGGAAGCAAGCAACAGTTCACGGGGAGAAACGGACAACGAGATCGACAAGGTAAGTCAGGTACGATCTCTTCCTCTTGACAAAATGTTTAAGTTCATTAAACTTTTAACAAAAGATTGCTGCAAATTAGAAAATGGAAATAAAAATTTAAAAGTAATTTTAGCTAAGTCCTGTCCCATAGAAGAATTAGACAAATCAAAATTAGAAAATGAGAAATTGAAATTAGAAAATAAAGATCTGAAAATTCAAATAGATAATTTGAAAAACCATGCATGCTCATCTAATTTTAGAAAATTTAAAAATTTGAATTGGTATTATAGATATCACCAAGGATAAATTAGGAATATCTCTAGAAAATATGTCCTTAAGAAATTTTTAATCAATCCAGTAGGCTGGAACCTTTATTGGGTTCCTAAATCTTGCTTAGTCTAAATATTAATGAAAAATTAGCGCTTTCAGTGAGAAAATTAAACAATGAATTTCTCTATGAGGCTTTGTCTAAGGAAGTGGTCGTTGCTCCAATAACTAAGAAGGTCTAGTGCCTTGTCACGACCTGGAAGCCAAAATATTGAAATAAATATTTAATTAACTTTCTGTCAAAGTATTAAAATTAGAATTAATTAATGTCTTTAAAAGTTTTTTCAAACATTTTTTTGAAAATATTTTTTAGAAAAATACTTTTACGTGAAATTTTTACTTAGAAAATTTTACTTAGAAAATTTTACTTAGAAAAATCTTAAGTTAGGATTTTTTAAATAATTTTTGCAAAGACTTAAATTCATACTTAGGAAAATTTTCAGAAGATTTTTTGTGCCTAAGTTAAAAGCTTTCCTGAAACTAGAAATTTCTGCTTAAATTACTTAGAAAAATTTTCATATTTTTTTAAACTTAGAACTTTTTTAGAAATATTTTTTTTTCAAAGTCTTTAACCCTTAGATTATTTTACTTGGAACCCCATTTTTTTGTGATCAAAGGGGGAGAAGGAAAACTATAAGTCTAGGGGGAGGTAGACCAAAATAAAATTTTCTATCTTTTTTGCACTTAATTGTAAATTCAATTAATTTATTTTATGTCTATTTTAATCCTAGCATAACTTGGGTTGATCACACCAAAAAGGGGAAGATTGTTGGAACCCCAAGTTTGTTTTGGTGTGATCAATAAGTTAAGTTAGGTCCTGTATGTTTCTAACCTTGTGTCTAAGTGTGCATGAGATTAGGAGCACAGGTAGTCGAGTGGAAGACGCAGCTAGCGAGAAGGACGACACGCGGTGCGTCCGAGGGATGAGGCGTTGCGGAAGAGTACACCGACGGACGAGAAGGAAGCATGCAGTGGTTTCAAGGGACGAAAATCAGAGCAGAAGACTGCTCGAAGAGCAAGAGACGCAGCTAGCGAGAAGGACAGCACGCGGTGCGTCCGAGGGACGAAGACTGTGGATGAGTACACCGGCGGACGAGAAGGAAACACGCGGCAATTTCGAGGGACGAAAAGTCGGAGGGAAGCCCGCTCAAGAAGATCGGAAGTTGGGTTCGGGTGAGCCTTTTTTTGGATGGCAGAGATCACCCAAGAAAGTGGATCCGAAGTTGAAGACCCGGACTGAGGCGAACTGAACCGGAGTAGTGGTCCCCGAATGAAAAAGTCAACATCTGTTGACTTTAGGCTCCGGGGCGCTCGGAACCATTCCGGGCGCCCGAAGCAGCCCGGGGTGCCCGGAACCCTTCCGGGCGCCCGAACCTGGTTTGTTGACCAGATCGCGTCAAACGCGATCTGAACGTTGGGGGATAAAGTTTTATCCCCCCAGGGCGCTCAGAACCCCTTCCAGGCACCCTGACCAAGGCTATAAATATAGCCTTAATGCAGAAGCTTTTTAATCAGTTCAGAAATTGTAACAATGCTTGTGTGCTTCCACTGTCTGGATTAGCTTCTTTCTTTCTGTGCCTACATTGCTGTAAAAGAGGCTTCTTCGCCTGAAGGAGATAGTAGTGCGATCATTTTCCTTGGATTAACAACTTCCCCGGTTGTAACCAAGTAAACATCTGGTGCCTCATCTTTTTATGTTTTGATTTATTGCTTTTCTATTTTATATGCAAGTGTTAGTTTGAAAAGTCGGGAAGGGTAGTGTTTTATTTTTACAGGGCTATTCAACCCCCCTTCTAGTCGGCCGTAACGGTCCTACAGTTGGGATCGAGGTCCTCTAAGTTGTGGTAGCAGACTTCCTTCGTACAAGGGTTGAGCGAGTACCGTATTGCATAGTCCCTTTTAGGTCTCAAACTCTCTCAGACTTAGATGAAGTCGGGGTTGAGATCCTCCATGCTGTGGTAGCAGACTCCCCTTCGTTCAAGGGTCGTGTGAGTATCGTATTACCTTGTCCTTTTTAGGCATAAACTCCCCTAGGCTTGGATGTAGTTAAGGTCGAGATCCTCCAACCTGTAGTAGTGGACTCCTCTTCGTACAAAGGTCAAGCGAGTAGTGTATCACCTTATCTTTTTCAGTGTTCAAACTTCTCTGAACTTAGACATAGTCAGAATTGAGACCCACCAGGTTGTGGTACAAGACTCCCCTTCATATAAGGGTTGAGAGAGTATCATATCGCCTTGTCCTTTTCATCGCCTAAACTCTTCCGAACTTAGACATAGTCAAGCTCGAGATCCTCCGGCTACGATAGCAGACTGCCCTTTGCACAAGGGTCAAGTGAGTACCGTATCACCTTATCTTTTTCAAGGCTCAAACTCCCTTAGACTTGAACATAGCTAGGGTCAAGATCGTCCATGTTGTGATAGCAGACTCCCTTTCGTATAAGGGTTAAGCGAGTACTGTATCGTCTTGTCCTTTTCAGGGCCTAAATTATCCCAGACTTTGACGTAGGTTGGATCGAGATCCTCCAAATTGTAGTACCAGACTCCCCTTCACATAAGGGTCAACCGAATATTATATTATCTTGTCCTTTTTAAGGCCCAAATTCCTCAGGACTTGGACATAGTCAGGGTCGAGATTCTCTAGGATGTGGTAGAAGACTCCCCTTCATACAAGATTCGAGCGAGTACCATATCATCTTATCCTTTTCAAGGCCCAAACTCCCCTAGACTTGGATATAGTCGGGGTCGAGATCTTTTAGGCTATAGTAGCAGACTCTCATTCGTATAAGGGTCAAGCAAGTACCGTATCACCTTGTCCTTTTCAAGGCCCAAACTCTCTCGGACTTGGATGTAGTTGGGGTCAAGATTCTCCAGGTTGCGATAGCGAACTCCCCTTCGTACAATGCTCTAGCGAGTACTGTATCGCCTTATCCTTTTTATGCTTAAACTCCCTAGACTTGGACATAGTCAGAGTTGAGATCCTCTAGGTTGTGGTAATGGACTCCCGTTCATACAAGGGTCAAGCAAGTACTATATCGTCTTGTCTTTTTAGGACCAAACTCCCTCGGACTTGGATGTAGTCGAGGTTGAAATCCTCCATACTGCGATAGCGCACTCCCCTTTGTATAAGAGTCGAGCTAGTATCGTATCAGCTTGTCCCTTTTAGGACTCAAATTCCTCCAAACTTGGATGTAGTCAGGGTCAAGATCCTCATATCTATAATCATAGTAAAATCAACACAAATCTCCCAAGCTTTCATCATATTGACGAAAAATTGTTAAAAAGATAAATACATCTTAAAATCAATAGCATCTTCATTATGGATACTCTCATTGATTTTCAAAAAATCAATGACTGGTAGGGGGAGTTTGTGAGAGGCTTCCCATTCTCTACCAGCTACTTTAGGGTACCATCAAATCCATGTTGCACCATTCAGACGAAGTAGGTATTGACCATATCATAAAATTCCTTTGATTGATGGAATTCAATTTTCTTGATGGCCTAGTCCTCATCTTCTCCCGCTTTATGCTCCTTAAACTGAGACACCTAGCCCTCCAATTGGTCTTTCTCGACCTCCAGCTCTGCCACAGTGGCATGTAGTTTCGTCAAGGAAACCTCCTGGCCTTGCACCTCAAATCGGGTATCTTTAACTGCGATAAGGGCAACTTCCAGATCACATCTTCAGGTTTTCGTCAAGGCATTGGCAGACTCAGCTTCCCCTCGAGTGGTTTCTAGTTCCACTCTCAAAAGTCCTAGCTCCTGCCTGATGACATCCAAACTAGCCTGGATGGTTGTCTCCTTGGTGGCAATGACTTCCAATTTCATTTGATGGTCAGCTGTAGTAGTTGCCAGCGTATTTATCTCCACTTGTAGTTGACTCACGCTATGTGCCAGATTGATTCCTTTTATCGTCATCTTAGTTTTCCTCCTCACCTGGGTGATTATTTCCTAATCAAAAGTGGTGTTTGCTTGTTTTCACTTTAGGAGATCGACTTTTGACTGTATAGCAATTATTTCCTATTGATCCACACTCAAAATCTCTTGAGAAGAGGTTACAATTAACTATGTCTCCATCTCAATGATGTGCGTAGATTATATACACTTTTATGCATGTCTTGATGCACATCTACTTATATTTCATTAGCATAATCTATGTTTATTGCATCTTATTTCATTGTAATGTCATACTTCCATTATATTTTGTTCGGAGATATGCTCTTTGCTTGTTTTGATTGACAGGATGCTATTTGGAGCAAAAATGGAGCAAAAATGCACACGGGAGCAACTCCGAAAGAAATCCAGCCTGGGTCGTGTATGCCATATGGCAATGTGGCCATTGGTATGTTTTGGCTGTGCCAAATGGCACGGCCGTGCTAGCATCATATATGAAGAAGGCCACGGCCGTGTGACTCACACGGTCGTGCCAAGCTCCCTGTGGCCAGGCAGCACACGACCGTGCCAAGTTTCCAGAGCAAAGGAAGGCCACGGACGTGTGAAATCACACGGCCGTGTGACCTTGGCAGAGACGAAGAAGGTCATGGCCGTGTGATCCACACGACCGTGTGACTCAACCCGGGAGGGAGCTGTGTGAGGCCATGTGGATTCCACACGGCTGTGTGACGAAGAACACGGACCGTGCCACGCCAAAAACAGAGCTATGCTGAATTCTGGCAGATTGTAGACCGTTCGTAAAATGGCCATAACTTTGTGCTTCGTTGGAGTTTCAGGCTATTTTTTATACCAAAATGTAGCTGATTTCAAGATCTATAATTTCTTTAGGTCCAACAGAGAGAGAGACTTATCTGCCGGTGCTAAATGGCACGGCCGTGCCTCCCAACCGCGGGTTCAACTGGACCTCCGCCCAGACTGCAGACCAAACTTTGAACCGCATAACTTTCGGTTCGGTTGGATACAAGGCTCGATAAAAGTATCAAATTGAAGATAATTTCAAGAGCTACAACTTTAGTTTAGAGTGAATCACGAGAAAACCTGGTTTAGTGGGTGAAAAACCCGATTTACCGGACCCCTATTTTCCTGGGTTTCTTGGGTAGTTTGGAGGAGGTATAAAAGGGTCAAGATCCTCATTCTTTGATGGATCTTGGGTTTGGGACTTCGTCCCTCTCCTTGGAGAAGGGTTCTCCCCTTAGGGGGAAATCCTAGAGCTTCATTCTCCTCCATCTCTTGGTGATCCATCCATCTCCGGAGCAAGGAGGTATCCCCAAGACATCGGAATTATCGGCAAGCATCTCTTCTTCCCCTTCTTCTCAAATCTAGAGTTGTAAGTATGTTTTTCTTTATGTTTTGGGGTTGTTCTTCCTTATCAATGGAGTAAATCTCTAGATCTAGGATATAGAAAGTATTTGTGATGTGATGGTGATGTGAAACTATGTAGATTTGCCATGTTTTCTATTCAATGACTTGTTGATGCCTTGTTCATGTTTGATGTAATGTGTGTGTGAATCTTGTTTATATCTTTTGCATGTTTTATCAAATAGTTATGTAGAATTGTTAATCCCATAGGGGCGATACCCTAGATCGATTATTCGAGGGACGTATGTGACAGACATGCCCGTGTAAGGACAATTTAGGGTATCACCTTGAAAGGAGAAGCAAATCTCCACAAGAAAGTAGGGGATCGGGCATAATCACTATTTCTATTTCTATGTTATTGTGTGTTAGTGTGTTTCTATGTTGATTATCCGAGGGGCGCACGTGACAGGTAAGCCCGTGAAAGGACAACATAGGAATCATTCTTATTTAGTAGCATAGGACATGGAGTAGGAGATCATGTCGGCTTATCCACTGCAGGGGAGAGTCGGTAATGAATCTAACTTCCTACAACAGCATGAACATAGAGGATAGAAACTAAGCAATCTATGTAACATCACCTAACATTACAAGGAAACCAAAATCTTAGAATCCATCATCCACCATCCTCTAAGCTCAATCCCTCTTAAGATCCATTCTCTCTCTTTTCTCTTCTCTTTTCTTACTCTCTTTTCTCACCAATCTTAGGTTTGTCTATATAATTCGTTGTGCGAAGTTGACTAGTACTTAATCAACATTCCCTATGGATACGATATCTTTTATTATTACTGATGACGTAACCACACACTTGTAGTTTGTAACAAGTTTTTGGCACTGTTACCGGGGACTGTTTTCGATTAACATTAGTTGATTAGCATATGAGTTACTCTAGACATTTTTCTTTTTCTTTTTGCATTTTCCTTCTTGATTTTCATTATGCATTTTATTTCTTGTCTTTAATTCTGTATTTTTAGTTTTTCTTGTAATTTTTTTAGATATCTTGAGCACTAACATGTCAAGCAGGGCTTCAAGAGAATTTTTCACACTTATCAACGCAAGAGTAAGATCTTCCATTGATGAATATTATTATTCAAATAACGATGAATTTGGGTTCCTTTGTGGAGTGTGTGGTAGCACATCTCATCCAGCTGCTATTTGCCACTTCTTCCAAAAATATGCTAATACTCCGGAACTTCAATTTTTTGTTCAACCTCAACATCAAGATACATATGAGCAAGTTCCTTATACTTATGGCTATGACTGGGGAGATTATCAAATTCAGAACCTTCAACCTCAGTTAATTCTAGAGAAGAGTGAGCAGTCATTTTTCTAGTAGCAGAACTCTGACCCGCCTCAGCACTACAATCAGGATTGGATGGATTATCAAAATTTTGATTATAGAAGCGTGTAAGGTGTTGATCATTCTTTTTAAGCATCTCGGAGTCTCTCAGAGTTTCAGGATGATTTTTCATTGTATAGACCACATCATTCACAACCAGATGAGCTGATTGACTTGGAGAACTCCCAATACACAAATATTCCTGCTCCAAGTCAGATAGAGACCACAACACAAGTTTCTGAAGAGCTAATGGTGCAACGGGGGATTTTAGCTTTATGAATATTAGTTCAAATGTAACAACCCAAATTTCCTCATTTTGAGCCCCAAAAATAATCCAAAAATATTTAAAAATGCTATAGAAAAATTCTAGAGATTTTTAAAAAATTTTAGAGTATTTTTATGCAATTTTTGGAGGTCGTTTGGTATTTTTACTAAACGAAAGAAGTTTCGACAAAAAATGTCCAAACCAAGGCTCAAACCAGCAACCTTTGACCCGGTTAAAACACAGCTAGCCAACTGTTCCGCAAGTGTTTTGTAAAGGAATATAGAATGAGATATATATAAGTTAAAATTGAAACCCTAGTTATAAGAAAAGAGAACTTAGGTTTTCTTTTTGGTTTTCCCGAATCCTTTCCCTCTCCTCACCTTTCTCGTGCCACGACGGTGACCTCTTTTTCCCGGTCCTTCTTCCTCCGCCCGACGACGGCCTGCCTCGCAGACGGCCACGCATGCGGAGGCCGACGCCCCCCCCCGGCGACAACCTTATGCTCTTCTCCCAGCGACCTCCTCTGTCCGATGTCGTGCCTTCCTCCGCCGCCCTTCTCCCTGCGACTCCTCGTGATTTCGATTATACTGGTTAAGTAGAGTTAGTAGTTAAGTAACAATCACCCTTAGAGTGTAGTAGTAGTAAGAAGGGTGGTCGTTATAGTTGGTATCAGAGCAGTTTCCATTCTCCAGCATCACACATCAGCACCATCTTTGTCGTCTTCAAGTAAGAAAGTATTTAAGTTTTCCTTTTATGCTTTCTTTATTATTTGTAGTATAGAGTAATTGCTTATATGCGCTTTAGTAAGATAGAAGTTTTGATTCTCTTATATTCATATACATAAGTATGTTTAGAAAGGATAGAGAAGATATCAAGTCTTTTTCTCTGCATAACTGGATGTCAAGAAGAGAACATCCCCGTACATTCGTACTGAGGACCGAGCACAGAAGAACAAGAAAGACCCAAGCAGGAAAACGTTCAGGTAGTCTATGAATATCCAGAAGTATTTTCAGAAGAGTTACCTGAACTACCTCCCAATAGAGAAGTGGAGTTTGAAATTGAATTGGTTCCTGACACCAGCCTAATTTCAAAAGCTCTGTACCGAATTTCTCTAGCAGAGCTAAAAGAGTTACAAGAACAATTTCAGGAGCTACTTGATGAGGGTTTCATCCGCCCTAGTCATTCACCCCGGGGAGCTCTAGAGTTGTTCGTTAAGGAGAAAGACGAATCTATGCGGATGTACATAGATTTTAGAGCGCTGAGCAAAGTAACAGTTAAGGCCAAGTACCCTCTTTTCAAAATAGATGATCTATTTGATCAGCTAAAGAGGGCAATAGTGTTCTCTAAAATAGACCTGCGCTTTGGGTACCATCAGTTGGAAGTGAAAGGAAGTGATACGCCCAGAACAGTTTCCAGGACCAGATATGGACACTACGAATTTGTAGTCATGCCATTTGGTGTGACTAATGCACCTATGGTCTCCAGATACTTTATAACATGCCTTCCAAGGGCCACGAATGGGTACGATGCGATATGAATGATAGAGGACTGAGAAGTTAAGAGACTAAGGAACAAAGAGTACCATTAGTGAAAGTCATTTAGAAGCACGAGGAAGTTACTTAGGAGCGTGAGGACAGTATGAAATAGAAATATTCAGAATTATTCTAAGTTCGAGGACGAACTTTTTATAAGGTATGGGAAATTGTAACAACCCAAATTTCCTCATTTTGAGACCCAAAAATAATTCAAAAATATTTAAAAATGCTATAGAAAAATTCTAGAGATTTTTAGAAATTTTTAGAGTATTTTTATGCAATTTTTGGAGGTCGTTTGATATTTTTACTAAACGAAAGAAGTTTCGACAAAAAGTGTCCAAGCCGAGGCTCGAACCAACAACCTTTAACCCGGTCAAAACGCAGCTAGCCAACTGTTCCACAAGTGTTTTGTAAAGGAATATGGAACGAGATATATATAAGTTATAATTGAAACCCTAGTTATAAGAAAAGAGAACTTAGGTTTTCTTTTTGGTTTTCCCGAATCCTTTCCCTCTCCTCACCTTTCTCGTACGACGACGGCGGCCTCTTTTTCCCGGTCCTTCTTCCTCCGCCTGACGGCGGCCTGCCTCGCAGACGGCCACGCATGCGGAGGCTGACGCCCCCCGGCAACCTTATGCTCTTCTCCCAACGACCTCCTCTGTCCGATGTCGTGCCTTCCTCCGTCGCCCTTCTCCCTGTGACTCCTCGTGATTTCGAATATACCGATTAAGTAGAGTTAGTAATTAAGTAACGGTCACCCTTAGAGTGTAGTAGTAGTAAGAAGGGTAGTCGTTACATCAAATTTCTAATAATGTTGTTGATCCCTCTATTGATGACATTAGTGTTAGTGGACTTTTCCCTACTTATAATGATGATGTTGTAGATAAAAGTGTAGGGACATGTACTATGGAGGAAATGTTCCAAGGATCACCTCTCTTGGTCGCACAACCAATTGATACTATGGAATTTACAAATATGGAATTGGTTGATGATAATTATGTAGGGACTTGTACAATAGAAGCAAAGCCCCAAGAATCACTACTTTTAGAGGCACCACCACTTGAAACTGAGTTAGAACCACTACAAAATTTTGAAGATGCCACATCCACTTGTTTAGAACTTTTAGGTACTTCTCAGCACTACAAGGTTAGTATTCTTAGTGATCTTTTAGAAAATTTCATGGAGGTACCTATGATTGATTTTGTTGGATGTGATTCCATTTCTTATAATTGCTTAACTAAACTTGATATGGTTCTAGTTCTTACTTATTTAACATGTTTGTGGGAGGTATGCTTTTCTTTTGGGTGTGTAGGTTTTCATGAAGCCGATAATTGGAAGCTCACACTGAACCGTCTTCGGCCACCTGAAAGAACTTTAAAGAAGACGAAGATGGAGAGAGCGATACCTCATTTTTCAATTCCTATTTTGAAAGCTCCCTCCATAATAAGAGCCCTTGGTAGGAGGGTTCTAAAATATCTTACCCCTCCAAGAGCGAGATTTAGATGAATCTAATGAGGTGGTCAAGCTAATGACCATAAACAAACGCTTCTTGGAAGGCAACCCAAGTTCTTCAATCTTGTTTTCACTCATGTTTTTAGTTTCTTTCTAGTTTCATTTCTTTCTTTATAATAAATTTGTATCCTCTACTTAATTGTTGTTGTCTATTTTCTTTTATGAGACTCAAAGATTAGGAAGAGTGCAACTACATGATGGAGAAGTTCATGACATGGACATTTGACACGCATCATTTGGTAACTTCTCTTCCTTTTAATCTCCTCCAAATTATTTTTAATTTTCATTGGGGGGATGCATTAGATGCATTTAGTTTAGTTTGCTCATTTCTTTTTGCCTAATAAAATTTGCTAGTTGCATCATTCATCACACCATGTTTGTTTGTCCTTATTGCAAAATACTAGCACGTTTATTGTAGATTCTATGTGGTTTATTGGTTACTTATGGTGCTATTATGTTTAGTGATCTATCTTTTTCTATCTATGATAACATGAAGTGAGCAATATTTTTACTATAAGAGTTTAAGTATTGACCTTGTTTTAAGATCTCTATACACTATGCCTATTTTTTATGGTTGATAACTTAAAAATAGTCATGATTCATAGAATTGGACTAGTACTGGTGCTTCTATGGTGACCTCTCAACTACATTTTGGTTACTGGATAAACTCAGATTATGTAAGCTTATTTGGAAAAATCAATCCCAAGAAAAAAAATGAAAGTTTGTTCAAATTTGATACTTTGAAAACATTCAAAGAAAAAAATAAGCGATAAAAAATAGTTATCGTGAGTGAAAACTAGTAATTCACCCCTTTGAGACCGAGTTAGCTTACTGGGGAAATGAATGCTATGTTTCTCTTGATACTGAGTATTCCCTTAAGACCCTATGTAGACGATGCATAGCATTTTTTAGGGGAACGAACCTTGTGTGTGGCAGGTAAGTGCCTATCGCCGGAAGTATAAGGAACACAATTTTATGATGACTTGACTAGACTTAGGGATTGAAACTTGAAAATTTTAGGCCACTATTGCACTAAGCACGGAGGACTACTTCTTAGGTCATACTCAAACTAATTTTGTATCTTGCTCACCAATGAAATAATCTGATAGGATTAGATTAATTTGCTAAAGATTGTGATGCACTATTTAATGACATGAATCTAGATTGTTGGTTTTGCTTGAGGACAAGCAAAGGTTTAAGTCTGGAGGTGTGATGTGCATAGATTATATACATTTTTATGCATGTCTTGACACACATCTACTTGTATTTCATTGGCATAATCTATGTTTATTGCACCTATTTCATTGTAATGTCATACTTCCATTATATTTTGTTCAGAGATCTACTCTTTGCTTGTTTTGATTGACAGGACGTTATTTGGAGCAAAAATGCACACGGGAGCAACTCCGGAAGAAATCCAGCCTGAGCCGTGTATGCCACACGGTCGTGTGGCCATTGGTATGTTTTGGTCGTGCCAAATGGCACGACCGTGCTAGCATGATATGTGAAGAAGGCCATGGCCGTGTGACTCACACGGCTGTGCCAAGCTTCCCGTGGCCAGGCAGCACATGGCCGTGCCAAATGGCATGGCCGTGCCAAGTTTCCAGAGCAGAGGAAGGCCACGACCGTGTGAAATCACATGGTCGTGTGACCTTGGCAGAGACGAAGAAGGTCATGGCCGTGTGATCCACACGGCCATGTGACTCAACCCAGGAGGGAGCCGTGTGAGGCCGTGTGGAATCCACACGGCCGTGTGATGAAAAACACAGGCCGTGCCACGCCTAAAACAGAGTTGTGCTGAATTTTGGCAGATTGCAGACCATTCATAAAATGGCCATAACTTTGTGCTCTGTTGGAGTTTCGAGCTGTTTTTTATACCAAAACGTAGCTGACTTTAAGATCTACAACTTTTCTTCAGATCCAATAGAGAGAGAGACTTATCTTCCCATGATAAATGGCACGGCCGTGCCTCCTAACCGTGTGTTCAATTGGACCTCTGCCTAGACTGCAGACCAAACTTTGAACCACCATAACTTTTGGCTCAGTTGGATACAAGGCTCGATAAAAGTATCATATTGAAGATAATTTCAAGAGATACAACTTTGGTTCAGGGTAGATCACAAGAAAACATAGTTTAGTGGGTGAAAAACCCGATTTACCGGACCCCTATTTTCCTGGTTTTCCTGGGCAATTTGGAGGAGGTATAAAAGGGTCAAGATCCTCATTCTTTGACGGGTCTTGGGTTTGGGTCTCCGTCCATCTCCTTGGGGAAGGATTCTCCCCTTAGGGGGAAATCCTAGAGCTTCATTCTCCTCCATCCCTTGGTGATCCATCCATCTCCGGAGCAAGGAGGCATCTCCAAGACATCGGAATCATCGACAAGAATCTCTTCTTCCCCTTCTTCTCAAATCTAGGATTGTAAGTATGCTTTTCTTTATGTTTTGGGACTATTCTTCCTTAGCAATGGAGTAGATCTCTAGATCTATAATATAGTAAGTATTTGTGATGTGATGGTGATGTAAAACTATGTAGATTTGCCATGTTTTCTATTCAATGACTTGTTGATGCCTTGTTCATGTTTGATGTAATGTGTGTGTGAATCCTATTTATATCTTTTGCATGTTTTATCAAATGGTTGTGTAGAATTGTTAATCTCATAGGGGGATACCCTAGATCGATTATGCAAGGGACGTACATGACAGACATGCCCGTGTAAGGATGATTTAGGGTATCACCTTGAAAGGAGAAGCAAATCTCCAGAAGGAAGTAGGGGATCGGGCATAATCACTATTTCTATTTCTATGTTATTGTGTGTTAGTATGTTTCTATGTTGATTATCCGAGGGATGCACGTGGCAGGTAAACCTGTGTAAGGACAACATAGGAATCATTCCCATTTAGTAGCATAGGACATGGAGTAGGAGATCATGCCGGCTTATCCACTGCAGGGGAGAGTCGGTAATGAATCTAACTTTCTACAAGAGCATGAACATAGAGGATAGGAACAAAGCAATTTATGTAACATCACCTAGCATTACAAAGAAACCAAAATCCTAGAATCCATCATCCACCATCCTTTAAGCTCAATCCCTCTTAAGATCCATTCTCTCTCTTTTCTCTTCTCTTTCTCTTACTCTCTTTTCTCACCAATCTTAGGTTTGTCTAGATAATTCGTTGTGAGAAGTTGACTAGTGCTTAATCAATAGTCCATGTGGATACAATATCTTTTATTATTACTGATGACGTAACTGTACACTTGTGGTTCGTAACACTCAACTATGCGAACCTGTAGACCTCAACGACTCTAGCGGATTTCAAGGTATCGTTGGTCAAACGTCAGTAGTTAAAGGTGTTGGTGCAACCTTAGGTCAAGGTTGGCCTGGTTGACCCAACTCGAGGTGACTTGACTCGAGTTGTATTTTGATGTTTGACTTGGGAAGATTGTCGGTGCAACCTTAGGTCAAGGTTGACCTAGTTGAGTTGCATGTTGATGTTTGACACTCGTGAGAGAGTTCTATTCTTGATATGGGACAAGAATAGATGTTTGGAAGATTATTGGTGCAACCGTAAGTCAAGGTTGACTTGGTTGACCTGATTCGGGAAAAAGTCCAAGTATGGAGACTTGGCAATGGGAAAAGTCCAAGTATGGAGACTTGGCACTGGAAAAGTCCAAGTATGGAAACTTGGCACGGAGAAGTCCAAGCAGGGAGCTTGGCACGAGGGAAAGTCCTAACTGGGATGTTAGGTGGAAAAGTCCTGAGTGAGTAAAGCAAAGGAAAGTCCTAACTGGATGTTAGGCGTTTGGAAAGTCCCGTGAGAAGCAAGCAGGGAAAGTCCTAACTGGATGTTAGGCGGTTGGAAAGTCCTGGTGAGTGAAGCAAAGGGGAAAGTTCTAACTGATGTTAGGCGTTGAAAGTCCCGTGAGTGAAGCTGGGAAAGTCCTAATCGGGATGTTAGGCGGTTGGAAAGTCCTGGTGAGTGAGGCAGGGGGAAAGTCCTAACCGGGATGTTAGGCGGTGTGGAAAGTCTTGGTGAGTGAAGGCGCAGGAAAAATCCAGATGGATCAAGGGTGATCGGACATCCGTTGGGAAAAGTCTAAGTGGGTCAAAAGGATTGACCGACACTTGAGGGAGTGCTAGCAGGTCAAGGGTGACGATGCTAGGATGATGTACCAACAGTCAAGGTTGACCGGATGTTGGTGTGGAAGCCTTAGGTTTAGGGTCGAAGTTTGGATCGGCCCGTGACCGATCCAAGGATATGCCTCGATCGGCCCGTGACCGATCGTAATCGATGGCTCATCGACAATCGATCGGCCCGAGACCGATCAGAGGCAAAGCAACCTCGCGAGAAGAAAGCCGTGGATCGGTCGCTGACCGATCCACCCATCGATCGGCTGCGCATCGATCGCATAGATCGATGGTCGATCGGCCTATGGACCGATCGAGGTTCTTGATCGGTCCATGCACCGATCGAGACGCACGATCAGGACAAGGCCCGATCGGTCTGTGGACCGATCAGAGGTTCCCGATCGGTCCATGGACCGATCAGAATCTAGCTGCGACGCAACGGCCAGTTCTCTTCTTCTTCTTCGCAGTATAAAAGAGAGCTACAGGACTTCGGTGGCTTCTGCAACTTCTCTCCTTCCTGAAGTTTCTGCTTCTTCCGGTGCTCCGAGCTTTGTTGAGCTCAACCGCTGAAGCTTCATGTGAGCTTCCTCGACTTCTTCGAGTTGCTTGTTGCATCTGTCCGTGAAGTTGCTACTTCATCCGGGACCCCAGTCGACGAGAAGGAAAGCTACTGTGTTTACATTCCTGTTGTATTTTGTTCTTGCTATTCTCTTGTACTCTTAGCTTGCTGTTGCAAGTGATTGTGGCGAGGTTTCTCCACCCACAAGGAGTTGATATTAGCCGGTTCTCCGGGGACTCATCCACCGACGGATTGATAGGGCTCGTCCACCTTACGGACACGCCGAGGAGTAGGAGTATCATCTCCGAACCTCGTTACATCCTTGCGTTGAGGTTTGATTTCTTCTCCTGTTTTCTTTCTGCATTTAGTTTCCGCTGCGCTAACCCTAGTTTGTAGAAAGAAACGCGAGTAATTGGGGTCGGCTATTCACACCCCCCTCTCTAGCCGTACGAAGAGATCCTAACAAGTGGTATCAGAGCCAGGCCGCTCTTCGACGGATCAACACCCGGGGGAGCACGGGCTAGAGATGGATCTCTATGGAGAAGATGTCACGATTCAACCTTTCTATGAGTCTCACGACAACTTCACATATTGGAAGGTAAGGATGATGTATTTTCTTAGGACTAATATGTTAAATTGGTTTTGTGTACAAGAAGGGTTTTCCCCTCCGATGGATGAGGAAGGAAAACCTATCAAGAAGAAGGAATGGACGAAAGAGCAAATCCGACAATCCGAAATCAATGACGAGGTAACAAAAATTATTGAATTTGCTTTACCTAATAATGTTTTGTGCAAGATAGATAGGTACAACAACGCCAAGGAATTGTGGAACAATTTGGAAAAATTCCATGAAGAGGAGCCTAGTGAGCCAAGTAGCTCACATCATGGAGGAAGCGAATTGGGAGTTGAGGGCTACTCAACATCCAAGGAAGAAGAGGAGGAGAGCTCTTGTTCAAGATCGGAGCAAGAAGAGGCATCTACCTCCGGAAGGGATGAAGAAGAAAGCTCATCTACATCCACAACCCTAGGTAACTCAAACACTGTGATTTCAAGCAAATTACACATAATGTGTTTTGAGTGTAGGAAGTTTGGGCACTACAAGAGTAAGTGTCCAAAGAGGGTCAGAAAGACTCCACCGGCACCAAAGGTCAAGGAAGCCGGAGTCCCGACATGCAAGAGCAAGAAACACGTGATGTGCTTCCAATGCAAGCAACGGGGACACTATCGGAGTCAATGTCCGAGGGGGAGGCAATCTCACAAGGACAAAAGACCAAGCACGTGTAAAGGGGGAGCGAAGGCAAACCCTAAGGTATCCTCTAAGGTTCATTCTTGCACTTCTAATAAGATACATGCTAGTAGTCTTATTGCAATTGTCAAGAATGATAAGCATGATAATCGTAGGAATCGATATATGTGCTTAGGTGCCAAGCATGTTAGTCTAGGTAAGGACAATGCTAGAAATGATAACACTATGATTAACTCATCTAAGGTTAAGGAAAACCTAGGTAGGAATCCCAAATCAACTAGACACATGCCTAGGAATGCCTCAAAGAACAATGACAAATTAAAACTTGAGGTATTAGAGAAGGAGAATCAAGACTTGATACTTTGGAAAAGGCTCTTAAGAACTTGGAGAAGTCATCTCTAGGGTTTAAGGGTCAAAAACCAATGTCCAAGGACAAGAGAGGTTTGGGTCACAAACCTAAGTCCCAAGTGGTCAAGCCCACTTATCATAATGTTCCATTCGATTATGGAACAAAACCTAGGGCTAGGAAGACCAACACCAAGGTCACAAGGGGAGTCACCCCTAGAGTTGATCTTGATGAGTCCCAAATGACCAAGGCTTTAAAGCCTAAGAGGGTCATTAGGAGGGTTGCTAGGGAAGTTATCCCTAGTGAATATTTAGTGAACCCAATGAGCTCTAATAGGTATTAGGTTCCTAGGAGCATCTTCTTTACCCCATAAATGGGTTAGAGAGTGTCAACTCCGATTAGAAGGGTAGTTAACTCAACTTTGAGGAAATTGACACTCAAGGAGCATTTTCAAGGTTTTGTGAACCTTTGAAAATGAAATGGATTTATCATTTACTCCTTGAAGAGTAAATTGTGCCTTATTTGAAAAAAAATATCGACTTTAATCTTTATTGGCACAAGTTAGGAAAACCTAGAGAAATACCAAGTTGGGGTCTTGGTACTCTCTTAGGAATTTAAGACAATCTAGGCCTTAATTAAAAAGGTGCTATTCTTGAGGAAATATGAAATATGCCAATATTTGAGGATATACTTAATGTTAAGTGGCATAAATTAATCAAGAAAAATAGGAATGCCAACTTAGGTTTGGGCATTTTCTTGAAGCACTTTGAGCAATCTAGGTTTAGATTTTAAGTTAGCTAAGGTGTTAAGGATACTTAGATAGGTAATCTAGGTATTTTATTTGTGCTAACTTACCATGGTTGTTTGCCATATGCCATGTCATGACATCATATTTATTTTATGATCATTTAAAATGTCATGATAATGCTTAGGTTAGTTAAATGTCATGCTTTATTTAAGTTTCAAACTTTATGCCATGACATCATGACATTGGCACATGTTTTCATTTATGATACCATTTTATGCCATGTCATCATCTCTTGCATTAATAATCAATTGAATTGATTTAAGGATGAAAAACACATCTTGATATTGAGATCAAATTTGTGTTTTAGAAAATGCATGAGACCTTAGTCTAAGATACCTAAACCCATATCTCACATCAAATTGACTTGAATGTGGTTTGATATACCTTAGATGTGTGTGAGATATTAGGATCATGAGTTAGGATCAAGGTGCATAGTCCTTGTACCTAGATGACCCTAATTCAAGAAATTGAGGATCATAGGGAAAGCTTGTGTACAAGTCATGTACATTTAGCCCTAAGATTATGGTCCTAAATTAAAAGGTTTAAAATCATTTTAAAATTGATTTGAAAAACCTTGATGAAGCTTTTCTAGTGATAGCATTCATCATTGAACATTGTGATACAAAGTTTACTTAACTTTGAACTATTTCAAAGTCTTTTGAACTTTGTATCAAGATTGAAAAATGGAGTCTATTTTCATAGAAAACTATTTTTCCATGATAGTGTATGATATGAGGAATGTATCCTCAAAGTTTCGTAATTTTTGGAATTTTCTTGAATTTATTAGGAGTTTCTGATTTTCCGGAAGGGGAAATCAGAGTTCTGATTTCAGTGGCTGGATCGGTCCGGGGATCGATCCAGGGAAGATCTGATCGGTCTGCGGACCGATCCAGAGTATTGTGGATCGGTCTGCAGACCGATCCAGAGTATTGTGGATCGGTCTGGAGACCGATCCAGTGAATTTTTTTTAGTGTTATCTGAAATTTCAGTTATGGAAGTGGTGTTTTGGATTTCTAAAGGTTTGGAACTCTCAAAGACATTGTTGGTGCAATGGTCAAGGGGGAGTTGACCTTTAGGGGGAGTCTTAACTAATTGTCAAGGGGGAGTTGACTTTTAGGGGGAGTTTTTACTCCTTAAGACTTTTGAGGATTAGTGATATGGGATTATCACTAAGTTGATTGTTGAGTTTAGTATCAAGGGGGAAATTAAGAGTTTCAATGAAAGGTATGGGACTTTCATTAGGAAGAAACTCTTGACCTTGATACCCTCCTTTTTCTTTTTGATGTGTGTCAAAAAGGGGAGAGTGTTCATTGGAGAATTATTGGAGAACCCAAGTTAGGTTATCGGGTTAACCTAAGCTAGGGGAAGAATGTCAAGGAATGTTCAAGGAAGAACATTGGAATTCTTTTTGATGTGTGTCAAAAAGGGGGAGAATTATTGGAGAACCCAAGTTAGGTTATCGGATTAACCTAAGGGGAGAATGTCCAGAGAATGTTCAAGGAAAGAACATTGGACATTGGAAGATGGTTGGAAAACCTAAGTTAGGTTATCAGGTTAACCTAACTTGATTATGGGTTTTGTCAAACATCAAAAAGGGGGAGATTGTTGGTGCAACCTTAGGTCAAGGTTGACCTGGTTGACCCGACTCGAGGTGACTTGACTCGAGTTGTATTTTGATGTTTGACTTGGGAAGATTGTTGATGCAACCTTAGGTCAAGATTGACCTAGTTGAGTTGCATGTTGATGTTTGACACTCGTGAGAGAGTTCTATTCTTGATATGAGACAAGAATAGATGTTTGGGAGATTATTGGTGCAACCGTAAGTCAAGGTTGACTTGGTTGACCTGATTCGGGAAAAAGTCCAAGTATGGAGACTTGGCAACGAGAAAAGTCCAAGTATGGAGACTTGGCACTGGGAAAAGTCCAAGTATGGAGACTTGGCACGAGAAGTCCAAGCAGGGAGCTTGGCACGAGGAAAGTCCTAACTGGGATGTTAGGCGGTTGGAAAGTCCTGGTGAGTAGCTGGGAAAGTCCTAACGGGATGTTAGGCGCTTGGAAAGTCCCGTGAGTAAAGCAAGGCAGGGAAAGTCCTAAGGATGTTAGGCGGTTGGAAAGTCCCGTGAGTGAAGCCAAGGGAAAGTCCTAATCGGGATGTTAGGCGTTGGAAAGTCCCGTGAGTGAAGCCAGCAGGGGAAAGTCCTAACGGGATGTTAGGCTGTTGGAAAGTCCCGTGAGTGAAGCCGGGCAGAAAAATCCAGATGGATCAAGGGTGATCGGACATCCGGTTGGGAAAGTCTAAGTGGGTCAAAAGGATTGACCGACACTTAGCGGGAGTGCTAGCAGTCAAGGGAGTGACCAGATGCTAGGATGATGTACCAACAGTCAAGGTTGACCGGATGTTGGTGTGGAAGCCTTAGGTTTAGGGTCGAGAAGTTTGGATCAGTCGGTGACCGATCCGTGATATCATGCGGTTGCCTCGACGGCCCGGTGACCGATCGTAATCGATCGCGGCTCATCGACAGAATCGATCGGCCGAGACCGATCGAGGCAAAGCAACCTCGCGAAGAAAGCCGTGGATCGGTCGCTGACCGATCCATCCTATGCGCTTGGCGGCACCGATCGCAGAGATCGATGTCGAGATCGAAGCCCTGATCGGTCTATGGACCGATCAGGTTCCTTCTCCCAATCGCGGTTCAAAAGGCCGATCGACGAGGATCAAGCCTAGCCTGATCGGAGTCCATCAGTGATGATGGTCCATGGACCGATCAGGAATCTAGCCGTTGCGACGCAACGGCTAGTTCTCTGCTCTTCTTCTTCGCAGGTATAAAAGAGAGCTACAGGACTTCGGTGAAGCGCTCTTCTTCTGCTACTTCTTCTTCCTTCTGGAAGTTCTCTCCTGCCTGAAGCTTCTGCTTCTTCTGGTGCTCCGAGCTTTGTTGAGCTCAACCGCTGTTGAAGCTTCATGTGAGCTTCCCCGACAGTTTTCTCGACTGGCTTGCTGTTGCATCTGTTCGTGAAGTTGCTACTTCATCCGGGACCCCAGTCGACGAGAAGGAAAGCTACTGTGTTTACATTCCTGTTGTATTTTGTTCTTGCTATTCTCTTGTACTCTTAGCTTGCTGTTGCAAGTGATTGTGGCGAGGTTTCTCCACCCACAAGGAGTTGATATTAGCCGGTTCTCCGGGGACTCATCCACCGACGGATTGATAGGGCTCGTCCACCTTACGGACACGCCGAGGAGTAGGAGTATCATCTCCGAACCTCGTTACATCCTTGCGTTGAGGTTTGATTTCTTCTCCTGTTTTCTTTCTGCATTTAGTTTCCGCTGCGCTAACCCTAGTTTGTAGAAAGAAACGCGAGCAATTGGGGTCGGCTATTAACACCCCCCTCTCTAGCCGTACGAAGAGATCCTAACAAAAGGCATATGTATGGATCCATCCCGTAGAAGTTCCTTTGGTAAAGCTCGAATGGGCATGTCATTAGGTACTACCTCCCCATTTTTCCAGGCAAGGGTTGTTGGACCATAAAGGGTAAGGTCTATTCAGTGCTCCTCTTGGACTGGGTCTTACATAACTCCATAGCGAAGGGGACTTCTTCTTCACCTAGCAAATTCCCCCATTGACTCGAAGAACTTGGCTCTAAAGGAGAATATGAAGGACCCACGTCCATGTGAGAAGTCCCCGATTCGATAGGAGGTAGAAAAATCGTGGTCCTAGGAGATGATTGGAGGGGTGCCAAAGTTAGGTGGTCCTCCGATCTGACTGGCACATCTGGTGGTTTAATTGGTGAACATATCGATGAAGCTAAGGACCTGACAGGGATTGGTGCAAGGGCGGATGAGCCTGTTTGTTTGGCCGAGGGTCCAGACTGGCGATGCCTTTTTCTCAAAATTCTGAGGGTGGTTTCTGACTCCATAGATGAAGTCAGTCTCAAGGCACTGGGTCAACCAGTAGGAGACCTTGATTCTCCTATCGATCTTGGCACCCTCACTGCTGATTAGGAAGCCCCCTTTATTGAGACTATAGCTGGAACCGATGATGCTCCTTCCTCGAGGGTCACCTTGGTGAGGTCGACGATCTCTGCTCGATAAGTTTCTAGCTCTGCGGCCATAAGCTTCATTGCGTTGTTTAGAGAAGCCCTCATAATTGTGTCATCTATAAAAAATAACATCCTTTAGTTAGATATCAAAACTTGTAAAGACTGTGATTCTTACTAAATGAACCGATGAGAGGAGTTGGTCTACGCTAAGCCCAAACACGTGCAACACTCCTTCCTCGAGTAGGATATTGCTGTTGAACTGCAAGCCCAGTAGCTTCTAGTGTTAGAGTGTATACTAAAAGCCTAACTTTTTGTAAACATTTATTTTTGAAATAAAAGAATCACATTGGTCAAATATCTACATTTATGCTATGTGTAGTTGTTCAATTAATTTATATTCTAGATAACATAGTGTGTGGTGTCACACGCAGAAGATAATGTTATCAATTCTTTATAAATTATAAACAGTTGCTCACGACTAAGATGGATAGGAACAAACCATTGGAATAGTCGTAGTGTAGTTTGATATTAGTTTATCTTGACTATAAAATTACACTAATACATTCTGAGTGTATTGAGTAGGACCATTTAAGGTAAGTTCTTTTTATACTGACTGAATAAAAGAACAAGACCTTTATTATTATGGAAGTGTGTGCTCTTAATCCTGATATAATAACAAGCACATATATCTAGTATTTATTTCTTTCACTTATCAATGGGTAAGATTTAGTTTGATAAATCAAGAGGCCGATAAGTTGAGAAATGATATTATTTAGAGTGTGTGTTGTTGATTATAGAAGAAAACTGTGTCCTAGTAATCTAGGTTGATAATGTCCCTAAGAGGAGCTCATAAGGATTGTCATGTTAAACCCTGAAGGTGGACTTAGTCCGACACGACAATAAGGTTGAGTGGTACTACTCTTGGACTAAGATATTAATTAAAGTGAGTTGTCAGTAACTCACTTAATTAGTGGACATTCGACATCTTAAACACAAGGAGACTAACACACTCATGATAAGAAGGAGCCCAAAATATAATTTGGGATTGGTGCGGTAGTTCAATAATAATTCTTTAGTGGTATGAATTATTATTGATGAAATTAAGTTGGGTGATCGGGGTGAACAAGGAAAACTTAATTTCATCGGGAGACCAAAACTAATTCCTTCTCTTGGTCCCTATCGTAGCCTCTTATTTATAAAATATTATACCCACCCATACCCACCTTCTTACCCACCTTAAGGTGGCTGGCCAAGCCTAGCTTGGAGCCTAAGCTAGGGCTGGCCAAACCAAGGTGGGTTGGTTTCATTAGGTGGTTGGCCCTAGCTTGAACCCAAGTTTGGTGTAGCCGACCACAATAAATTAAAAGGTTTTTATTTTTTAAAATCTTTTCTTATGTGGAAGCCATGGTTTTAAAAGAGAGTTTAAAATTTAAATCTTTCCTTTTATAGCTTTCTACAAAAGATAAAGTGAAAGGTTTGATATCTTTTCTTATTTGTAGTTAAAAGGAAGATTTTAATTTTTGATAAAACTTTCCTTTTATGAAATCATCCTCATGATTTTAAAAGAGAGTTTTAAAATTAAATCTTTCCTTTTATAGTTTCTACAAAAGATTAAGAAAAGATTTGATATCTTTCCTTATTTGTAGATTGAAAGGAAGATTTTAATTTTAGAGAAAACTTCCCTTTTTGTAAATCATCCACATATTTTAATAGAGAGATTTTAATTTATAAAAGTTCCTTTTATAACCAACCATGAAGGGAATTTTTAAAGAGAAATTTTATTTTAAAAATTTCTGGAAACAAATTAGGAAGTTTTAATTTTGTGTTTAAAACTTTCCTTATTTGGAGCTCTTGGTGTGGCCAGCCATTGAAATTAAAAAGGAAATTGTTGTTTAAATTTCCTTTTGTTGGTAAGGAGAATAAGGAAGTTTTTATTAAAACTTTCCTTATATGCCAAGACCAAGGAATATAAAAGAGAGGGTAGAGGTGCCTCACCTCATAACCTAACATCTATTATTCCCTCTCTTCTCTTCCTTGGTGTGGTCGGCCCCTAGTCTACCATTTCTCTTCTTCTTTAGTGGCCGGTGGCACCCTCTCTTGGAGCTCTTGTGGTGGCCAGATTTTGCTTGGAGAAGAAGGAGAGAAAGGAGGCTTTATTCTAGCATCCCTTAGAGCTTGAAGGTTGGTGGCCGAAACTTGCAAGGAGGAAGGTGGTGGTGGTTCTCATCTCGGTAGATCGTCACCCACACGACGTCCGAGATAAGAAGAGGAATACGATAGAAGATCAAGAGGTTGTTGCTTACAAAGAAAGGTATAACTAGTAATTCTATTTTGCATCATACTAGTTTTCTTTGTATAGATTTTGAAATACCAAACACAAGAGGCATATGATTCTAGGTTTCGAATTTGTGATTCGAGTTTGTGTTCTTTTGTTTTTTTTTGATCTTGTGATTCGATTGTTCTTTTGGTTAAACCTAGGGTTACTATAAGGAGATTAAATATTGAATTTCTTTGAAAGGCTTTGTCGAGGCAGTGGTGGATGTTCCCATACCCAAGAATGCCAAGTGTCTCGCCATGTTTGACTTGGGAGTCGATCTTTGAAATAAATATTTAATCGAATTTGTAACATGGGTGAATTTGGATCAATAATGTTAAGTATCGTTTGTGATCCAAGTCTAAACCTCTAAGAATAGATAAGTTAAATTTGGAATCAATAATGTTAAGTTCCGCTTGCGATTCCTAATTTAATTTCTAAAGAACACAGTAGGTTGTTAGGAATGGTTCAGGACTTGTACAAAATTTTTATACAGGGGAACTGGTATGATATTCCGAGTATCAACCAACATCTAGGATGCATTGTAGTAACCTCACTCCAGGTGGTAGTCTTTTAAAGTTAGAGGGGACAATTCTAACTACTAGTGAGTCAACCAAGAGATGGAATATTGACGAAAAAGAATTAGGGTTTCCATGCCTTATGGGATGAAGAAAGCTCCTTGATCAAATTAATCCCAGAATGGGAAGAGAATAAGAAGACCCCATTCGCCAACTTCTTTAGATAAAAATAAAATAAAAGAAGTGAGGAGAAAGTGGAATGTGATACAAGCAAAAAATAATCACTACCCTAGTCAAAATATAGAAAGAATTGGAGCCAAGCTATGATAACGAGATGTGAAAATATTGCAACACTTCAATAAAGAATATAGGGATAGGGAACTGTAGCCCACTCAGCATGTGACTTTGAAAGAATGTTACAAAGTCTGGAGGAGGACCATTTGGCTGATCATTTCCATTTGGAAGCCTCAACAGTTGATCGACTAAAACTCCATAAGTTGTCTTCAACCGATCTAGGGATGCATTAGTAAAACTCAAAGACATAAATCTATAGCAGATAACAGAAGAAGATTCTCTAGCTATGGAATACCCTACTAAGGACTAATGAAAGAAAGATTTGTAAAGATAGAAGGAAATAACTTATTGGTAGAGAAGAAAACTTAAAGACGAAGAAAAGGCAATTGAAAAATTAGGAAGTGTGTGCCGAAGCGTTGTTACCTGACCTAATATAGCATGACTCATTCAATAGGGGTTATTGGATCTTTGTGGTCACAAGGGCGGGACAGATTTTCTACCATAGGATCAAGCACGTGGACAAATAAAAACTCAAGAGTAAGCATTACCTGTTAAAATACACCTACTCTTCTCCACTGCGAGTCCTATCACATTAATGTGATGTAATCTCAGAGGCTCACTAGTGTAGTCTGGGCTTATAATTGAGGTGAATGACATAGGCAACATGCATAAAAGGAGTTGTTGCATTTAAGAACATGATGACCTAGGCATGTTGGCATTTAATGTGTAATCTCATCATAAATATACAATTGATCTGCCACATGACTTAAGCAGTCGAGGTAGATGGGATCATTCCAATTACACAACAACCCAGTCAATAGGATTTTTTCCTCCTTCGACTAGACTTGAAGGGGAGACTTGTGATCCAGGGAATGATTAGTAGACACTATGTGGATAAGAGAAAATTGATGAAAACTACTGAGGTGGTTCCAACAGAGGAAAGTGTAGGGCCTCCTGCCTCCTTGGTCTCCCAACTCCCAACTCTCAGGCCTCTCGACTTTCGGGCCTCCCTGCTCCTTAGTCTCCTGACCTCTTGGGGTTCCTGGCTCCCGACTCTTGACTCGCAACCCTCTTGGTTCCTTAGCCTCTTGGTCTCTCAAACCTCTAGCTTCTTAGTCTCTCGACTCTCGATTCTCGGCCCTTCTGGCTCCTTAGTCTCCCATCTCCCGACTCTCAACCCTCCCGGCTCTTTAGCCTCTCGGCTCTCGACTCTCGACTCTTGACCCTCTTTGGCTTCCAGGCCTCTTGGCGACACAGTACGCAAGACTATTTCAAGAAAAGAATAAATCATCGTGTAAATTTTGGATTATTTCAGGAAAAGGATAATCATCGTGCAAATCTTGAATTATTTCGAGAAAAAGGCAATGGTGTGAATAAGCCTCATATTATTTAAGAAATTAAACAATGGTAACATGGAGAAATGAATATAAGAAAAGAGTCTGTGGTCTCCTTATAAAAGGTAATCCTTTCTAGTATTTAGGTACATACGCACATGTACATACATCAAAACCCTAATATTTATATTCTTTATTCTCTAACTTGAGCGTCGGAGTGGTTGCACTAGGGAACCCCTTACCGTCATTATAACCCTCTTCTTCTTGTTTACCTTGGTCAATACTCCCAACCATGTCAAAATCCTCATTGTTATTCGGTGATTGCCAATTAAGTTGGTAACAGAGCCAACTCACTAGTGATTCACTCATCAATGTTCATAGGCAGGATCACAAGAGAAGGATCTGATTACGAGGGCGAGAAAACCGACCATGTTTAGCGACAAGCTTATAAAATGATTAGAGGAAACAAATTTGATTCTTGATGAAACTAAAGAGGCCTTTTCATAGAAAAATGTTGTAAAAGGGAGAGGAAGAGAATGTGATCACTTGGTCGATGGAGAAGAAATGGGACATTTCTTCTCTTTGGCCACTGACCCCGCAAGGGTTAGCCAAGCTGAGGTCGGCCAAACTCTTGACTAGGGTTGAGGCTATGAGCTTGGTCGTAGCCACCTCCGGAGCACAAGAGAGGAGATCATGTTGGTTGTTACTGGGAATATCGTACTGGTTCCCCTGTACAAAAATTTTGTACAAGTCCTGAACCATTCCTAACAACCTATTGTATTCTTTAGAAATTAAATTTGGAATCGCAAATAGAACTTAACATTATTGATTCCAAATTCAACTTATCTGTTCTCAGAGGTTTATACTTGGATCACAAACGATTCTTAACATTATTGATCTAAATCCACCCATGTTACAAATTTGATTAAATATTTATTTCAAAGTTCGACTTCCAGGTCAAACGTGGCGAGGCACTAGACCTTCTTGGGTATGGGATCATCCACCACTGCCTAGACAAAGCCTTACAAAGAAAACCAATATTTAATTTCCTTATAGTAACCCTAGGTTTAACCAAAATGAACAATCGAATCACAAGTTCGAAAAAACAAAAGAAACACAAAATCGAAAACATAAATTCGATAACCTAGATTCATTAGCCTCTTGTGTTTGGTAATTCAAGATCTAAATAAAAGGATGAACTAGTTATGATGTGGAAACTAATAACTAGTTATACCTTTTATAGCTTATAGACCTCACGATCTTCTGCCGTATTCCTCTTCTTATCTCAGACGTCGTGTGGGCAACGATCTACTGAGACAAGAATCTACCCAAGCTTCCTTCTTCTCCAAGCAAGTTTCGGCCAACAACAAACTCCTTGAGTTGAAGAACTTCGTCCACCAACCAAGCTCCAAGAGATGCTAGGAAACAATGCCTCCTATCTCTTCTTCTTCTCCAAGAAAAATCCGGCCACCAAGATCTCTCCAAGAAGATGATGCCACCGGCCACTTAAGAAGAAGATAGGGGAAGAGGAAGAAGAGAGGGCCGACCACCACAAGGACGAGAGGAATACTAGATGTTTATTGTTATGAGGTGAGACACCTCTACCATCTCTTTTATATTCCTTGGTCTTGGCAAATAAGGAAAGTTTTAATAAAAACTTCCTTATTTTCTTTTTCATAGAAAGGAAAATTTAATTGGTTAAAAAAAAATTCCTTTTCTCTATCAATGTGGCCGACCACCTCAATTCCTCCAAATAAGGAAAATTTTAAACACAAAATTAAAACTTCCTAATTTGTTTCCGGAAATTTTTAAAGTAAAAATTTCTCTTTAAAAATTCCCTTCATGGTTGGTTATAAAAGGAAACTTTTATAAATTAAAATCTCTCTATTAAAACATGTGGATGATTACAATAAGGAAAGTTTTTATCAAAATAAAATCTTCCTTTCAATCTACAAATAAGGAAATATATCAAATCTTTTCTCTTAATCTTTTGTAGAAACTATAAAAAGGAAAGATTTAATTTTAAAACTCTCTTTTAAAATCATGAGGATGGTTACATAAAAGGAAAGCTTTATCAAAAATTAAAATCTTCATTTTAACTACAAATAAGGAAAGATATCCAACCTTTCTCTTAATCGTTTGTAGAAAACTATAAAAGGAAAGACTTAAATTTTAAACCCTCTTTAAAACCATGGATTCCACATAAGAATATATATATTTTTTAAAATAAAATCCTTTTAATTTAATGTGGCCGACCAATTAAGCTTGGGTTCAAGCTAGGGATGGCCACCAACTCACCTTGGTTTGGCCGACCCTAGCTTGGGCTCCAAGATAGGCTTGGCCAGCCACCTTAAGGTGGGTAAGAAGGTGGATATGGGTAGGTATAACACTTTATAATTAAGAGGCTACGACAGGGACCGAGAGGAGGAATTGGTTTTGGTCTCCCGATGAACTTGAGCTTCTCGTGTTCGCCCCGAACACCCAACTCAAGTTCATCAATAATATCTCATTCCACTAAAGAGTTATTATTGAACTACCGCACCAATCCCATATTACTATATAGGCTCCTTCTTATCATGAGTGTGTTAATCTCCCTGTGTTTAAGATATCGAATGCCCACTAATTAAATGAGTTATTGACAACTCACTTAATTAATATCTAGTTCCAAAAGTAGTACCACTCAACCTTATCGTTATGTCGGACTAAGTCCACCTGCAGGGTTTACATGACAATCCTTATGAGCTCCTCTTGGGGACATTATCAACCTAGATTACTAGGACACAGTTTTATTCTACAATCAACAATACACCATATAAATAATATCATTTCCCAACTTATCGGGCCTATTGATTTATCGAACTAAATCTCACCCTTTGATAAATTAAAGAAATAAATATTGAGTATATGTGCTTGTTATTATATCATGATTAAGAGCACACACTTCCATAATAACAAAGGTCTTATTCTTTTATATAGTCAGTATAAAAAGAACTTACCTTAAATGGTCTTGCTCAATACACTCAAAGTGTACTAGTGTAATTTTATAATCAAGATAAACTAATACCAAATTACACTACGACTATTCCAATGGTTTGTTCCTATCCATCTTAGTCGTGAGCTACTATTTATAATTTATAATGAACTGATAACATGATCTTCTGTGTGTGACACCACACACTATGTTATCTATAATATAAATTAATTGAACAACTACACTTAGCATAAATGTAGACATTTGACCAATGTGATTTTTTATTTCAAAATAAATGTTTATAAAAAGCTAGGCTTTTAGTATACACTCTAACAGATCAGAGGGAAGAGCTTACCTATGTGTTGCCAAAGAGGAGATCACACCGGATGACCGAGATCCAGAATCGATCGAAGGAGGGAGAGGCGATAGCGAGAGGAATCAAGAAAAAAATCCCTATTAGAATCCCTAATAATCTAAATTAGCATTGAAATTTAATTTTCATCTCTAAATAAAGACATAATTTAAATTCTGTCACCAAATTTAGAGCAGGCCGGATCCTCTGGACCGCTTTTGCGGTCCAGAGAATGCTCCCTTTGCATGTATTGATGGGGATGCATGATCCCCACTTGTAAAACAGGTAGGGACCATGCATCCTCACGAATGCATGGAAAGGGAGCATCCTCTAGACCGCAAAAAGCAGTCTAAAGGATCTCCTCTCAATTTAGATGAAGAGTAAATTCTATCTCTATTTAGAAACAAAAATATAATTCCGTCGCTATTTAGCTATAGAATTAAATTCCATAGCTAAATATAACGACGAAAATATAATTTTGTTAATAATTTCTATGGTTTTTTGGCTATTTTGGCAATGAAATACTTTTTCTGTCGCTATTTATCAATGGAATTATATTTTTGTTGCTAATTAATGATGAAAATATATTTTCGTAACTAATTAGAGATTGAATTATATTTTCATCGCTAATTAGAGATGAAAAATAAATTCCATTTCTAATTAGAGACGAAATTATATTTCCGTCTCTAATTCTGTCGCTAATGACGGATTTGTTTTATTGTTAGGTGTTGGCACAGCAGAGCCGGCAAGAGGGGGGTGAATTGCTTGCAAAATAAAAATTAACCTTTCCTGATCTTCCAACTCGGATTAGTAGCACAATTATAATAAAAGAAATTGAACAACTAAAAATAGAAGAGGATAAGAAATTAACTTGGTTACAACCTAGATGATTGTTAATCCAAAGTAGTGAAGAGCATTAGTAGATCTCCTTCGTTGCAGGTGGAAAAGCCTCTTACAGACGTTGACAGCTCAAGAAATAGATTAGGAAAGAGTATAAGAGTTGTAGTTACAGTTGTTCTATATTTCCTAGCTCGAGGGGCTTTTTTATAGCTTATGGAAAATTTTAACCGAGGGTGGAAGGCATCTTCAAGAGGGTTCAAGGCGCCTTCAATCGATTAAGTTTTATCCATGTGAAGATAAAACTTTATCTTTGCTAATGGCTGTCGGAAGGCACCTTCAAGGGCTGGAAGGCACCTTTGTACTATTCATCAAAGGCACCTTCCAAGCCTTTGAAGGCACCTTTAAAGCCTTTGAGGACGCCTTCAGCACTATTCATCTGGAAATGGTTAACTCCCCTCGTTAACCATTTTTTGCTCCGTTCGTTTGGGTGATGCTCCGGCCTTCTCCTTGAGCAGCCTTCCTCTCTGACTTTTCGTTGTTAGGATGTATACTAAAATCCTAGCTTTTGGTATAAACATTTATCTAGAAATAAGAATCACATTGGTCAAATGTCTACATTTATGATAAATGTAGTTGTTCAATTAATTTATATTGTAGATAACATGGTGTGCGGTGTCACACACAGAGGATCATGTTATCAGTATCTTATAAATTATAAACAGTAGCTCACGAGACCAAGATGGAAAGGAACAAGCCATTGGAAGGTCGTAGTGTAATTAGGTATTAGTTTATCTTAACTATATAATTACACTAGGACACTTAGAGTGTATTGAGTAGGACCATTAGAGGTCGTTTCTTTTATACTGACTTTATAAAGGAACAAAGACCTCAGTTATTATGGAAGTGTGTGCTCTTAATCCTAATATAATAACAAACACATATATTTGATATTTATTTCTTTAATTTATCAATGGGTGAGATTTAGTTCAATAAATCAATAAGCCCGATAAGTTGAAAAATGATATCACTTATAGTGTGTGTTGTTGATTATAGAAGGAAACTGTGTCCTAGTAATCTAGGTTGAGAATGCCCCCAAGAGGAACTTATAAGGATTGTCATGTTAAACCCTGCAGGTGGACTTAGTCTGACATGACGATGAAGTTGAGTGGTACTACTCTTGGAGCTAGATATTAATTAAGTGAGTTGTCAGTAACTTACTTAATTAGTGGACATTTGTTATCTTAAACACAGGGAGACTAACACACTCATAATAAGAAGGAGCCCAAAATGTAATTTGGGATTGGTGCGGTAGTTCAATAATAGTTCTTTAGTGGAATGAATTATTATTGATAAAATTAAGTTGTGTGTTCGGGGCGAACATGGGAAGCTTAATTTTATCGGGAGACCAAAACAAATTCCTCCTCTCGGTCCCTATCATAGCCTCTTGTATATAGAGATTTATACCCACCACATACCCACCTTCTTACCCATCCAATGGGGCCAACCAAGCTAGGTTGGAACCCAAACTAGGGCCGGCCAAGACCAAGTGGATGAGCCAAGTTGGTGGCCGGCCAAAGCTTGGGTCCCAAGCTTAGGTGGTGGACCACTAAAATATTAAAAAGGATTTTAATTAAAATTATTTCTTATGTGGATATCATGATTTTAAAAGAGAGTTTAAAATTAAAATTTTCCTTTTATAGCTTTCTACAAAAGATTAAGAGAAGAGATTAATCTCTTTCCTTATTTGTAGATTAAAAGGATGGTTTTAATTTTTGGTAAAAACTTTCCTTATTTGTAAATCATCTACATGTTTAAAAGAGAGTTTAAAATTTGAAATCTTTCCTTATTTGTTGATTAAAAGGTGGATTTTAAATTTTAAGAAAACTTTCCTTTTTAACCATGTTCATATTTAAAAGAGAGTTTAAAAATTAAATATTCTCTTTTATAAGTTTCTACAAAAGATTAAGAAAAGATTTGATATCTTTCCTTATTTGTAGATTAAAAGAGATTTTAATTTTTAGAGATAACTTTCTTTTTATCCACATGTTTAAAATAAATATTTTAATTTATTAAATTTCCTTTTTATAAACAATCATGAAGGGATAAGATTATTGGAGAAATTTTTATAAATTTCCGGAAACAAATTAGGAAGTTTTTAATTCTTGTTTAATTAAAACTCTCCTTGATTTGGGGAAATAAGTGGCCGGCCATGTTATAATGAAAAGAAAAATTATTTTTAATTAAATAAAATTTTCCTTTTCATGACAAAAGAATTAAGGATGTTTTTATTTAAATTTCCTTATTTGCCAAGATCAAGGATTATAAAAGAGGGGGTAGAGGTGCCTTCATGGCTAACGACTCTATTATTCTTTTCCTCCCTCTCTTCCTTGGTGGCCGACCTCTTCCTCTTCTCTCTTCTCCTTCTTGTGGCCGAACCATCTTGTTCTCTTGGAGTCCTTGTGGTGGCCGGATCTAGCTTGGAGAAAATGAGAGAAAGGAGGCTTCGCTCTTGCATCCCTTGGAGCTTGGTGGTGGTGGCCGAACCTCATCCTTTCTTGGAGTCATGTGGTGGCCGAACCTTGCAAAGAAGAAGAAGGTACCTTGGTGGTTCTCGTCTCGGAAGATCGTTGCCCACACAACGTCCGAGATTAGAAGAGGAATACGGTAGAAGATCAAGAGGTCATTATCTACTAAGTAAGGTATAACTAATATAGTTTTCCGCATCATGTTAATTTTATCTCCATGTAAAAATACCAAATACAAGAGGCATGCGATTCTAGTATTTTGAATTAGTTTTCGATGTTGTGTTCTTTTATTTTTCTTTTCCTTGTGATTTGATTGTTCATTTTGATTGACCTAAAGTTATTTAAGGAAATTAAATATTAGCTTTCCTTAAAAGGCTTTGTCTAGGCGGTGGTGGTTGTTCCCATATCCAAGAAGGCCATGTGCCTCGTCATGCAGTCCTGGAAGCCAATTTTGGAAATTAATATTTAATGGAATTAATAACCTAGGTGATTTGGATCGAATGTGTTAAGTTCCGCAGGAGATCCAAGTCTAAACCTAAAAGAACAAATAGATTAAACTTTGGATCAAACGTGTTAAGTTTCGCAGGCGATCCAAGTTTAATTTAAAAGAACACATGGTAGCTAGGAAAAGGTTCAGACCTTTGTACAAATTTTTGTACAGTGGAACCATTAGGTTTTCCGAGTAGCAACTAACACTCGTCCCTCAAACCACCGCACGGATCCTTCTCGTCCGTCGATGTATGCTTCCACAGCACTTCGTCCTTCGGATGCACCGAGCCCGTCAGCTCCCTTCCTGTGTCATCCTTCTCACTAGCTGCATTTTCCACTCGACTTCTTGTGTTCCTAAGAACCTGCACACTTAGATACAAGGATCAAACACAATAGAACCTAACTAAACTTAATTGACCACATCAAAACTATCCCGAGGTATTTACAATCTCTCCCTTTTTGATGTGCATTAACCTAAGTTCAAGTTAGTATAAAAATTATAATAAAATAAAAGTGATAAAAAATTGCTTACAAAATAAGTAAAAAAAATAAATTGCTTGTAAACAAATAAGTAAAAATGCTAAATCCCAACTCCCCCCAAACTTGTACTTATTTCTCCCCATTTGATCACATAAAAAAAATTTGGGAAAAATAAAATAAACTTTTTTAGAAAATTTGAAATATTTCTCTAGGGGTACATAACAAAAATTATGTAAACTAACATGGTTTAAAATAATCAGTAGAAATATTTTCATAAAAAAATTAGTAATGAACATAGTTGATTTATTTTATTAGAACAATCGATTTTGTAAAAATAAAATTTTTTTTTCAAATCTAAAAATTTTTCTAAACTTTTTTTAAAATATAATTTTTCAGAAAATAATTCATAACAATTCCAATAAAATTTAAAAAATGTCAAAGAATTTTATAATGACAGTGAATCATCATGTTCTATTATATAAAAATAAAAGTTTCCAAAAATAAGTTTGTGAAATATTTTTAATTTTTAAAATAACATTTAAAAAAGCAACTCAACGAAAGACAATTTCAAGAATATTTCATTTTGTATAGATAAAATTTTCAGTAAAAAATTTGACCAGAAATTTAACAAAAATGATTGATTTTATCAACAAGAATAAATCAGGTAAATTAAATTTCTAGCATGCAAATAAAAAATTTATTTAATTATCTAAACAAGATTTAGGAACTTAAAATAAATTATGGCTTACTTGGTTGACCAAATATTTGGGAGGTACATAATTTTTAGGAATTTTCCTAATTTATCCCTAGTGATTTCTAATCTACCAGTTGATTTTACCATAATTTCTAAATCTTGGTTTTTGATAGTAATTAGAACATGCATGGTTATCTTTCAATTTCTCTATTTGTATTTTCAATTTTTCGTTTTCTAATTTCAAATTATCAAATAATTCTAGTGGACATGCATTGGCTAATTATCGCTTCAAGTCCATATTTTCTTTTTCTAATTTGCACATATTTTTAGAAAGCATTTTCATAAATTCAAAAGATTGCTTGGGAGATAGTGCATGTACCTCACTTACCTCGTGTTCTGATGCTCCCCCTTCATCGCAACTTTCCTCTAATGATCCTCCCCCTTCGTCGATTCTCATCTCTGAACTGTTTTCATCTTCTTTTTGATGGTCTGCCATTAGGTTTAGTCTGGTGTAGGCTTCGACCATGGACTCGGAGGATGATGATTCATCCCATGTGACTTTCAAGTTCTTGTGTTTTGGTCTGTTGCCCTTATCTTTCTCCTTCTTCTTTAGTTTAGGGTAGTCATCCTTGATGTATCATTCTTTGTTACAGTTGTAGCATCAGACCTTTCTTTTACTTCGACAGTGCTTTTTCATCTACAACTTAAATTTATTAGTTTTAATAAACTTATTAAATTTTCTTACTAATAACGTCGCTTCATCTTCGTCGATTGACACTTCTGAGTCTGGATCGTTCGTTCTTGCCTTTAGGGAAATGTTCTGATTAGGCTTCTTTTTCAACTCTGCACATATAGATTCGTGAAGTTCAAGGGTGGAAAACAGATTTTCTAATCAACTAACTTCGAGGTCTTTAGATATATAAAACTAGTCGACTATAGAGGTCCACTCGGGTGTCCTAGGAAATGCATTTAAAGTGTACCTTAACGAATCTCGATTCGTTACCTTTTCTCCGAGATTCATGAGTTTGGTGATGAGTTCTTTGATCCTCGAGTGCAGATATACTACTGTTTCGCTTTCTTCCATCTAGAGGTTCGTCAGTTAGTTCTGGAGTAGGTCCCGTCTAGCGAGCTTTGCTTCGGAAGTTTCTTTGTGTAGCTTCAGGAACTTCTCCCAGAGTTCCTTTGCCAATTTATAATCTCTGATCCGATTGACTTCCTGGAGTGGAAGTACACTAAGCAGGTGGAAGTCAGCTCGTCCGTTCGCTATAAAGTCTACTTGCTCCTTCTTGGTCCATTGATATTCTTTTTTTTCATTTCCTTGTGGGTCTTTGGGAGCTACAAAATCATATTTTATAATTAAAAGAATCTCAAAATCTATTTTAAAAAATACCTCCATACGTTACTTCCATGTTGCGAATTCTCCCTCGAACTTCGGTGGATAGATGCTCAGTTTGGCCATCATCTCGGTGCTTCAGTCGGTGGTTAGTCCTTTTGAGGCGTTCTGGCTTTGATATCAGTTGTTGGTGCAGCGGGGCCGATAAGAAGGGGTTAATTTCCTACAAAATAAAAATTAATCTTTCTCGATCTTCCAACTCAGATTAGTAGCACAATTATAATAAAAGAAATCGAACAACTAAAAATAGAAGAGGCTAAGAAATTAACTTGGTTACAACCTAGATGGTTGTTAATCCAAGGCAGTGAAGAGCACTAATATATCTCCTTTGCTGCAGGCAGAAAAGCCTCTTACAAACGATGACAACTCAAGAAATAGACTAGGAAAGAGTACAAGAGTTGTAGTTACAGTTGTTCTATATTTCCTAGCTCCAGGGGTCTTTTATAGCTCCTAGAAAATCTTATCCGATGGTGGAGGGCGTCTTCAAGAGGGTTCAAGGCGCCTTCAATCAGTTATGTTTTATCCGTGCGAAAATAAAACTTTATCTTCACTAACTGTTTTCGGAAGACGCCTTCAAGGGCTGGAAGACGCCTTTGTACTCTTCATCAAAGGCACCTTCTAAGCCTTTGAAAGCGTCTTCAATATTGTTCACAAAAGGCACTTTCAAAGCCTTTGAGGGCGCCTTCAGTACTGTTCATCCAAAAATGGTTAACTTCCCTTGTTAACCAATTTTTGCTCCATTCGCTTGGGTGATACTGCGACCATCTGAAATTGAGCTCACTCGAACCCAACTCCAGTCTTCTCCTCGAGCAACCTTCCTCCCCGGCTTCTCGTCCATCAGACTATTGCGCGCATCCTTCTCGTCAATCGGTGTACTCTTCTGCAACACTTCGTCCTTCGGATGCACGGAGTCTGCATGTCGACTCCCTTCCTGTGTCATCCTTTTCGCTGGCTGCGTCTTCTGCTCGACTTCTTATGTTCCTAAGCTTCTAAACACTTAGACACAAGGATCAAATACAACAACACTTAACTGAATTTAGTTGAACACATCAAAACTACCCCGGTTACTTACATTTGGCACCTTAGAATCACTTCAAACTAGGATCATTACATTTCTAAGAACCTTCTAAGTGTAACTATGCCCTCGATCATAGATTTGATGGCAAATTGACACCAATTTGAGATGTTTTATCACAAGCTCATTAGATGACCTAGATTTGTTATACTTATTCACCACCATAAAAAAAAAAAAATCATAAGACTCATTTGAGAGGACTATGTCAAGATTTTTGAATTCTGAATAATATAAGACCATCAGTGAGTTTTGATTAAAACTCATTGATGACCTTCAGTATCTTAGAATTCCTTTAAACTTGAACTATTATACTTCTAGGAGTCTCTTGCATGTAACAATGTTCTCGGACATGAATTTCATAATTCAAATACAGAATTATGGATTTTTAAAATTGATATAGCTTTGAAATATTTTTATCACCTGCTCATTAGAGGATCTAAGTCGGCTAACATCACTAAAGGGTTCTTACGACTTATGTGATTTAGATCATACCAATATTTTAAAATTCTTCCAAACATCATAAGTCATTAGTAAATTTTGATTAAAATTTATTAATAACCTTAAAAATCAGTCCAAATCAAACTCGAGTATAACTATGCTCTTAAATCTACATATGTCTTATAATATTAAAATTGAAAATTTAAATTCATAGTACGGATCAATTAATTGATAGTCCAGATTGAAGTGACTAACAGTTAAGTCGTACAACTGACTACTGATGAGTATAAAATATTTAATAATTGATTGATATATTACTATTTAATCGTCGTCGACCGTTAATTTATGAGCAATAGTCAAAAGGACATACTGATGTATTTTGATACAAAGTTAGATAGATATGATGAAAATCTGAGTACGTGTATCATGTCCCCTCCTTTGACAGCTCCCATAATGACTGTACTGGGATAGTGACGTAATTACATCATTCAAGTCTAACTCCAGATCCCATCGCGGGTCGTCTTCGTGAGCAGGCAAGAGCTGAGCAACCGACAATAATTCAGCAGCATTCGATCCCACCTCCATGTGATTGCTGTTGGGTGCGAGATAGGAAATGAGACTATAGATGGAAATGAAAATAGAAATGGGAATGAATATGGAAACGGAAGAATTGCTACAGTAGTCTCTTTTAATTTTTTTTAACTTATTCATTTAGCTTTCCCGTGCTTGACAGATTCTATTTATACTGCTGAAACGAATCTATCTAGAGTACATTAAAGCTAGTCATTTATATTAACCCTTTGACAAATTTTCAAGTAGTTCTTCATTTTTCATATTTTTATCATGTAATTGTAATTTTTCAATTTTTAAAATTTGGTTCAAAATTTCAATGGAAACAAGAAGAGGTGGATGAAGAAAACTCTATTGGGAATGAAATTTTAGTCCCACATTGAGAGTTTTATGATAATATAATTAGTTTATAATATGCAACAAGTATTAATATTGTATATGGGTACACGCCCGTGTAAAGGCATGCAAATCCAGGATCCGGATTGTGATAAATTCTAAAGCATGAAACAAGAATTGGATAAAATTTGTAAAAACTTACAGTGATCTCTTGAAATGAAGTGATATCCAAAAGATGAAGAATAATTTTTGTGTTTGTTGTCGGCGAGAAGATCACAACAAACCTCCTCGGCATATCCACGAACCAAATTCCGCAGCCTTTTTCTTCTTTTCTCTACGTTCTTTCTTGATCACCTAGGATAAATGATTTGGATGATTATATAATGGAAATCCACCAAGGCGTGTTCCCATTACCAACATTTTCCACTCATCCAAGTCAAATCACCAACGCTAATTACTGACAAAGGCTATACAAAAACATCCATTTCATACATTAGGAAACATGGTTCGTACGACAGCAAGTATACCAAGCGATTGATGTTAAAAATATTGTTACACCTTACATAGTCACTTTCTAAATGATCAATGCTAATAAAGTTTTATACTTAGCTACTCTTCCAAATGAATCAGAGACATTTATATCTTGCCTTTACTCCAAATTAAATTATTTATATCAGTATGAACATCTCTAATCCCTCATAATGACAATTATGTCTAGAGCATGTTCCATATCACCAATTAATATAATTATTCACAATCACATTTTATGTACTCAATAAAAAAATACAATTAGTCGACCAGTGAATAAATGTCAAAGATATAAATCTATCTTAGCCTTCCTTTTTAGCTATCTAATCAACCGTTTTCCTATTTATGCACCATAAACCAAATCATCTATAGTCAATAGGTTACATGTTAAACTAGCAGTCACTGATTAGAACTTTAAGTAAACAACTAAATAGTTAATTAGGGTAAAACTGAGATTAACTTATAATCTCTAGGGTCTCACATAGTAGAGAAGCAGAGATCCATTCTCCCACTACCCTTATTATCACAATAGCACATGTGGTATGAATCATATGCTACGATGTTATTCTCTTTACACAAAAAGCGTATGTTTTTCTCAAATTTAATATTGTACGGATTTTGATCTAGACATACCTAATATCTAATCCTAAATTCAGCAAATGAATTCAAATCCGACCTCTAGCAAGTTCAGTAAATGGTGGATTCATTTCCTTCAATCATTATTAACACATAAATGATCTCATCTTGACACAATTATCAAGACAACCTTAACTTATGGGTATGTCTCTGGTCATAGTTATATAAGTTGTCACATAAGTAATGGTCTTACCTCTATTTGTATTTAATAAATAGAGATGATTATCAATGTGAGTAGACCAATCTCAACTTGCCAACATGTTTACCGAGACTTTATTCAAATGTAACAAAGACATTTACACTGAACATATCATGATATTTCATATATCTAATTGTCTTTAAAAGTTTTACATTTTATGAAGTCCCAAAGATTTCACATATCCTCAAAACGACTTTTTAGTCAATAACTTAGTAAAAGGATCTGTAGCATAGCACGTGTAAGGACATACTCAAGAATTATCTTTTTCTTGTCAACAATACTCCTTACAAAATTATACTTAATTTCTTTATACTATATACACACACACACATCACAAGTATAAAGATCTATACTTTTGCACCCTTTATCATGTTAATTTCGGCATAATTACTACTTTGCGTCTAGAGGTCTGCTCGGTGTTTGTTTTCATTTTCTAGAGAAAATTAGAGCTGTAAAGGATTTAGAATAAGTAAAAGAAAACAACTTCAGAAGACTCTGACCTAGCCATGTTTCCCCATGGAGAGAAAAGTAAGGGAATGAGTGCCCAAGTCAAAGGAGCTAAGCAACAACCATTTCAGAACCAAATTAGACCTGGCCATGCCTAAAGGTATGGCCAGGTGAAGCTCCAGAAGGTGGACGTGCCCAAATGGCATAACCAAAGAAGTAATGAAGACAAGGTCATGCCAAATAGCACGACCAGAAAGAAGAAAACAACACAAGAAAAGGGGAAGTCATGCCTTGAGGCACGACTAGAGAGCTCATCCCGTGCAGAATTTGCTTAAGTCATGCTATTTGGCACGACCTTGGCCCAAAATTAGCCTTGCTCCAGTTTTAAAGAATTGGACGAGCCAAATGACACTGCCAAGAGTCTGTCTACGCAAACTTCTAAAGCAGAAATGGACCTAATCGTGCCTTTAGGCGTGACTATGCATCCAAAATGCAGGTTCGAAGGTTTGACCGTGCTAAATAGCATGACCAAGAAGGATTGGGTAGACCAAGCTCTGCTCTAGCTGTGCCAAATGGCACGGCCAAGTGCCTAGAGCCATAGCCAAGTTAGCTTTGGCCGTGCTAAATGGCACGGCCAGATAGCCAGGCACGACCACCCCATGCTTCACCTCTATTTAAAGGGCACCTCATCTCCTTTGCAAGTAGAAGAAGATCCAAGGTGAGAAGGGACCATCTAAGTCAAATCCTTGCACTCGGAGGCGTTATTTGGGCGATCTGAGGTCGTCTTGCTGCTCCATCCTCATCGGCACTCCAAGATTTTCATCTGAGGGCTTCACTAGATATCAAGGATAAGTTTTTCTTCCCTTTCTTTAGGGTTCTTGAAATTCCTATGTATTTGAGTTCTTGGATTGTGGATCTTCTAATTATGGAGTAGATTTCTATTATTCTAGGACGTAGGAAGTAATTGTAATGTGTGGATGTTGTAAATTCTATTGAATTACCAATTTTCTTGTTTGATGATGCTTGTTTGACACTTGGTCTGTTTGATGAATGCTAGCAAGTAGGCTTCCCTTATGATCATGCATTTATCTATCTAGATTACATTTCTGTATGCATAGATCTCAATTTTGAGTTAGATACATTGCTATGTGTATATAACTGGGACTGAGCATGAACCTGAATTTTCCTTGGATAGATGCATAAATTATTATCTCTTTTGAGTATACACTTCAATATAGCTTGGCATAACCTTAGGATACTTGTTTAACGTTGAGTATCTAAGGTAACTATCATTCTATATGGAATGTAACCTCCTAAGGGAGAATAATTCTATGTATAGATAAGTCTATCACTTGACCTAATGGACTTTCCCTAATCATATATTATTCAAGTGACCTACGTAATATAGAGACATACACTCAGGGAGGCCTTGTGACAAGAGGTACTCTACTAAAAACCTGGACTTTCTAAGTTACTTCTTCACTTGATAGCATACTTAGTTACTGGCAGGAGAAGTACTTCGATACACCGTCGTGGGGTGGTATTTGGTAGTAGTTTAGACTGTCCTACAAACATACAAGTGAAGAATTATGAAAAGGCATATTCATAGCGCAACATTCACCATTACAATGAAACTCATGGCCTAAAACATTTTCTGAACTAAGGACTTTCTCAGTTATCCTTCTTTTATTTTTTCACATCTTAATTTAAAACCCAAAACAACAGTTAGCGATTGTTGTCTAGTTAAATTCGAAGTGTAAAACCAATTAACATTTAATCATACGCTTGCGGTCACACATTAACTTGCTTTTGCTGTGATATTTGGGATCATTGGAAAAAACTATAATAGTTTGATTGTCATAGTATATTGTAACAGGACTCTCATTGTCCTCAATAATTCTCAGATGCTTCAGGAACCTTCTCAACCAAATAGCTTCTTGTACAGCTGTTACACAAGCCATATACTCAATTTCCATTGTCGATAGTGTTATATAAGCCTACTTCTTGTTGTTTCATGACATGGCATCACCATTTAGTAAGAAGGTATAGCCAGATATAGATTTTTTATCATCAAGGTATCTTGCTCAATTTGTATTTGTATAGCCCTTCAGGCTTATATTTGATCCTTGGAAATACAGATAATAATTTGCTATCACTTCCAGTTATCTAAATATTTTCTTCACTACTTCTAGTGTCTCGATCCTATGTTTGACTGAAAATGGCTAACTAAGCTAACAATATAGCTTATATCAGGACGAGTACACAATGCAGTGTATATCAAACTACCAATGACATTGGCATATGATTTTTTTTTCTTTATTTCGTCTATTTCTTCAAAAGTCTTAGGATACATAATTTTGCTTAGAACAATACCTCTTGCTATAAGTATTTACTCAATGTTACAATCTGACATATTGAAGTGTTATAACATCTTGGTGATATAAGCATCTTAAGACGAATCCAAAAGTCTTTTCGATCGATCTCTAATAATCTTTACTCCTAAGATGTACTCAGCTTCTCTCATATCTATTATGTCAAATTATGATGAAAGTCATGATTTGACTTCTATGATAAACTTCATATCATTTCCAACTATTAGCATATTATCAATATATAATGATAAGATGACCAACTTTCCTTTCTCTTTTCTTAGATAAACACAATGATCCTTATTAATCATTTCGAAACCATAAGATAAAATAACTTGATTAAATTTTATGTTTCATTATTTTGACACTTGCTTTAGCCCATATATAGACTTTTTAAGTCTACATACTTTATTTTATTGACCTTCATCAATATAACCTTCTAACTGTGTCATATAGATTACCTCGTCAAGATTACCATTAAGGGAAGCCATTTTTGCATCCATTTGATGTAATTTCAGGTCATAATGTGCTACTATAGCTAAGATGACACATATTGACACAAATTTCACAACAGGAGAAAATGTCTCCATAAAATTAATACCCTCCATTTGGGTATATCATTTTACAACTAGTCGAGGTTTGTATCAATTAATCAATCCATCTACTTTCCTCTTAATTTTGAGAATCCACTTATTCTCAATAGCCCTTTGGCTTAGAGGAAGATCAACTAAATACCAAACTTGATTTTTGTTGGTTAGTCCTAGGAAAACATATCGGTTCCACTGTACAAAATTTTTTTGTACAAGTGTCGAACCTTTCCTTAAATAACTTATTGTGTTCTTTAGAAGTTAAATTAGGAATCGTAGACGGAACTTAACATCATTGATTCCAAATTTAACTTATCTATTCTTAATGGTTTGATTTGAATCGCAAACGGAACTTAACACTATTGATTCAAATCTACCTAAGTTATTAATTCCATAAATATTAATTTCCAAAATTGGCTTCCAGGACTGCATGGCGAGGCACATGACCTTCTTGGATATGGGAGTAACCACCACCGACTAGACAAAGCCTTTTAAGGAAAGCTAATATTTATTTCCTTAAATAACTCTAGGTTAACCAAAAAGAACAATCGAATCACAAATTCGTAAAAGAAGAAAACACAAACTCGAAAAAACTATTTCGAAAACTCTAGAATCATATGCCTCTTGTGTTTGATATTTCCATAAATAACTATACAAAGAAAACTAGTATGATGCAGAAAACAATTACTAGTTATACCTTTCTTTGTAAGCAAAATAACCTCTTGATCTTCTACCGTATTCCTCTTCTAATCTCGGACGTTGTGTGGGCAACAATCTTCCGAGACGAGAACCACCAAGCTCCTTCTTCTCCAAGCTAGATTCGGCCACCTTAATTCTCCAAGAGAAGTAGAGGTCCGGCCACCACCACCAAGCTACAAGGGATGCTTCCTTTCTCTCCTTCTTCTCCAAGCTAGAATCCGGCCACCTTCAAGCTCCATGAGATGATGAGGTTCGGCCAATGAAGAAGAAAGAAAAGGAAGAAGAGAAAACCAATATGGCCGGCCACCACCAAGGAAGAAAAGAGAGGAAGAAAAATAATAGAGTTGTTCCCCTTGAAGGTACCTCTACCTCCTCTTTTATAATCCTTGGTTTTGACAAATAAGGAAATTTAAATAAAAACTTCCTTAATTCTTTTTCCATGAAAAGGAAAATTTTAATTAATTAAAATTAAATTCCTTATTTCAATTTCAATGGCCGTCCAGATTCAAATTTCCAAGCAAATAAAATTTTAAACACAAATTAAAACTTCCTTATTTGCTTCCGGAAATTTATAAAAAATTTCTCCAATAATTTTAATCCCTTCATGATTGGTTAGTAAAAAGGAAATTTTATAAATTAAAATCTTTCTTTTAAACATGTGGATAATTTCTAAAAAAGAAAGTTATCTCTAAAAATTAAAATCTCTTTCAATCTACAAATAAGGAAAGATATCAAATCTTTTCTTAATCTTTTGTAGAAACTAATAAAAGAGAATATTTAATTTTTAAACTCTCTTTTAAATCATGAACATGGTTAAAAAGGAAAGTTTTCTCAAAATTAAAATCTCCTTTCAATCTACAAATAAGGAAAGATTTCAAATCTTTTCTTAATCTTTTGTAGAAAGCTATAAAAGGAAATATTTAAATTTTAAACTCTCTTTTAAAACCATGATATCCACATAAAAAATAATTTTAATAAAAATTCCTTTTAATTTTCTAGTGGCCGGCCACCTAAGATTGGGACCCAAGCTTTGGCCTGCCACCAACTTGGCTCATCCACTTGGTCTTGGCCGGCCCTAGCTTGGGTTCCAAGCTAGCTTGGCCGGCCCCATTAGGATGGGTAAGAAGGTGGGTATGTGGTGGGTATAAATCTCTATATACAAGAGGCTATGATAGGGACCGAGAGGAGGAATTGGTTTTGGTCTTCCGATGAAATTAAGCTTCCCGTGTTCACCCCGAACACACAACTTAACTTCATCAATAATAATTCATACCACTATGAATTATTATTGAACTACCGCACCAATCCCAAATTATATTTTTGGGCTCCTTCTTATTATGAGTGTGTTAGTCTCCCTGTGTTTAAGATATCGAATGCCCACTAATTAAGTGAGCTACTGACAACTCATTTAATTAATATTTTAGTCCAAAAGTAGTACCACTCAACCTTATCGTCATGTTGGACTAAGTCCACCTGCAGGGTTTAACATGACAATCTTTATGAGCTCCTCATGGGGACATTATCAACCTAGATTACTAGGACACAGTTTCCTTCTATAATCAACAAGTCACACTATAAGTAACATCATTTCCCAACTTATCGGACATTTGATTTATCGAGCTAAATCTCACCCTTTGATAAGTCAAAGAAATAAATATTAAATATATATACTTTTTTATTATATTATGATTAAGAGCACACACTTCCATAATAACTAAGGTCTAGTTCTTTTATTAAATCAGTATAAAAATAACTTACCTTAAATGGTCCTACTCAATACACTTAGAGTGTACTAGTGTAATCTATTAGTCAAGATAAACTAATACCTAATTACACTACGACTATTCCAATGGTTTGTTCCTTTCCATCTTAGTCGTGAGCTACTGTTTATAATTTATAAAGAACCGATAACACGATTTCCTGTGTGTGACACCACACACTATGTTATCTACAATATAAATTAATTGAACATCTACATTTGGTATATAAATGTAGACACTTGACCAATGTGATTCCTATAAATGTTTATACAAAAGCTTGGCTTTTAGTATACACTCCAACAATTTTTTCTCATAGATTTCATTTATTCATCCATTGTAATTTTCATTTTTCTCTAACTGAGCATCTCAATACTTCCTCAACTATTTGAGGTTCCTCATCATCAATTGAGAGAATTATTAATATCTCATTCTCAATGTTAAATCTTCTCTGAGGAATAATCTGACGGCTACTGATAACGAGTATTCTTGTGCATTATTTTGGCTCTTATACTTAGCATATTTACCTTCTCGTATGCATAATTTTGTGTTTATATTATATTTTATGAGTAGGAATTCATTTTGAACTTAATTATAAATTTCCTACAATTTATAGAATTTAATTACATATTTTTAATGTGATTTTTTAGGAAATCAAAAGAGTTATGGATTACGGTCAAGCCGGACCGAATTTGACTTGATTTGGATGTCAAATGAGGGAGAGAAAGCAGAATCAGTGTGAACCGTTGATACATATCTGAGATAATCAGGACCTTTGCTTTGTTAAGAATGAGATCAAGCTAATCTGAACCCCTCATCCACTCATGTTGAATGGACGGCCGAGATTAAAGGAGGAGAAAACCTTTTCCTTTAACCTTCACGCGGATGCACAATGACAAGGTGGCTAGGGTTCACGTTTTCCTCTCCCACACACCCGACGCCCTGATTCCTTTCTCCTGATCGAAGACAACGAAGCTGACGACGATGATTTCCGATGGATCTACAACACCGACGATCACAGGGCTCACCGGAGTGGTTACTTCAATGGGGTCTTCATCCACCTCGCATTCCAGTCGGGATCCCTGCCGGACACGGTGAAGAAGGTGGTGACTCTTCGACGGGGCAGCGAGCTTGATTCTTCTCCAGCATTCATTCATTCCTCGACCACCAATTGGAGCTCCGAGTAGCTTTGCTGGAAACGGTGAAGAAGGTAGCAACAACTTGGAGATTCTAGCAGCCCCCATCTCCACTTCGCCGGAGGATTTTCAACCGGACTTCTACCAAATTCCGACATCACACAACCTTCTCTGCTCGACACGGTGAAGAGGGCAGATCTAGGTTGATAGTTTTTGGTAGATTTCCTTCGCACCTGCATATTTCTCAAGGAGTGGTTGCTTCAAGGGTTATTGCGCTTCCACCGTCATGAATTGTAGTTCCGACCAGTGACGTCAGCCATCCACCGGATTCAGGGGATTTCCGAGTGACAGCGGTCTTCTTCCTCGGTGGTTCTACTAGTGACAGACATAGCACTTTGTGTGTTTGATTGTGGAGGATTGGATTGGTTAATTAGGATTTACTTATTTGGTTATTTCTATTGAATTTACTTAATTACTGTCTTGTAGTTTCGTTTAAGCATGTTTGTGTTCTTTGGTATGCTTTTATGTTAATTCTGTTGTTGATTATGTTTGTGTTGTAGTGTGACAATGCGGTGCAAGTATGTTCCTCAATGGTTAGGAAGAATTGTAGGATAGTTTCAATTATGCTTATTTTGCTATCTATTAGACTTGTTGGCTATGCTTGTAGAAGGTGTAGCTTGTAGCATAGAGTGACATTACGCTATAGTTTCCTCTTTGCTGGTTAGTTAGGATTTCAATTATTGCATTAGGTTTAGAGAACAAAACCCCCCAAACAAACCCCTTGGTTTGATCTTGTCTAAAAACAAACGTCCTATCACTTGTTCCACGTGAGAGACGACCCGGTCCTCTACTGTACTATCTTAGTGTATGTTAAGGGGTTCGGTAGATTAGAAATGAATTAATTTGATAATGTGTGAGTGACAGTTGTATTCCTTATCAAATTTTGGCGTCGTTGTCGGGGAAAATAGTGGTGTTTGTTTGCTTTTAGATTGTATATAGTTTTATCTTTATCTTGTTCTTGGTTTTCTGCTTTATTATTTTATTTTTCTTTCGATGTAATTGTTAGTATCTGTCTTTTTGCTCTTGAACTTTGCAGGTTGAAGGAAAAGGATAAAGGGAAAATATTAACAGTTACACCATCAATAAAGTCCTATATAGGTTAATCTCATCTTTTAAACCACCGTTTCAGTTTTTCAATCTTTTGCATTTCATTCTTTTCGATTTTATTCTCTCTTATTTCTGTTTCTTTGGTAGTTGCAAAAATTTAAAAATATTGTTAGGGCTTCATTAATTATTTATCTCTTGTATGAATGTGTGTTGTCTTGTATATTCTCCTGTGTCTTTTGAGTTTATTTGCATGAGTGTTTCAGGTAAGACCAGGATATCTTTTATGTGTGTTATCAGTAGTTTCAGAGTTTCAATGTGATCAGGATCTCAGATTTAGTGAGTAACATGGAGAACAATACTAAAAAGACTCTCAAAGAACTTTGGGCACCAGACTTGTCAGATGATTCCTTTTGCATCAGATATTCTGATTTGGAGGCCGACTTCGAGTTATAGAAAATTATTCATCTAATACCGAAGTTTCATGGACTTTCTGGTGAAGATCCCAACAGACATCTGCATGATTTGGAGATGGTTTGCTCTTCATGGAACCCACTTAGCATATCAGAAGAAGATGTTAGACTTAGAGCATTTCCATTTTCAGTAGCAGATTCAGCAAAAGATTGGTTGTATTGCCTCCCACCCAACTCTATCACCAGCTGGATTGAGATGAAGAAATTATTTCTGGCTAAGTTCTTTCCTGCTTCTAGGATTGCAACTATTTGGAGGAGTATTTGTGGAATCCAACAATTCACAGGAGAACTATTTCAAGAATATTGGGATAGATTTAAAAGACTTATTGTTAGTTGCCCTCAGCACCAGATAAGCGATCAACTTCTGATTATATACTTCTATGAGGGATTGTGTCCCATGGACAGAAGTATGGTTGATGCAGCTAGTGGAGGGGTTTTAGTTAACAAGACATCTACTCAGGCCAAAGAACTTATTGAGATTATGGCTACAAATTATCAGCAGTATGGGACTAGACCGATGATTGCTAGAGATGTTCATTCCTTTGCTAGTGTACTCCCTACCAGGATCCAATATTCTTAGCCTGATCCTCAGTCTTATCAGATTTATCAGCAAGACAGTTATTATTTATTTGCAAGATTCGAGTGTGGGAATACACAACAAGGGATTTCTGAGTGGGCCCAGTCTTACCGGCCTTACTTTCAGCACCATCAGCCTGAGAAGGATTTTAGGGAGCAGTCGCAATAATGTTGGCAACATCAAGAAACATAATTCCAACCAAGAACACATTCATCGACACAGATACAGTTGCATTCAAATCAACCTACTACATCAATTCCTGAGAAGATGGATTGTAGAGTTTGTGATATTCCTGACTTTAATTCTGCTGCTTTACATGACTCTTCTAATTTTTTGTATCATGATGTTGTAGGTAATTCTGATATTATTGTTATTGATGATATTGTTGTTCTAGACAGTCTTGATGTTACAGGTATTATTGATGATGATGGAAGTGTAGGGGAGACCCAAGAATCGCTTCCTATGACTATTCTACCGCCAATTGAGTCTACTGCTATTTTACTCAGTGACGATGGAAGTGTAGGGGAGACTCAAGAATCACTTCCATTAATTGTACCTGATCCAGAGCCAGATCTTTTACCTGATCAAGATGATGCCACATTCACTATACTAGAGCCTCTAGGTATCTTTCAGGATGGTAAGGTTGATATTTCTTCTAAATCTTTAGGAAATACCGTGGAGGTAGTTCATTTTGATTGTAGTGGATGTGATACATCTAAGGATTCATGCTCTATTGATTTTGTTAATATTTCTAGTCCTTCTCACACAACATGCGTGTAGGAATTGCGTCCTTATTTTAGTGTGCAGAATTTCTACAGATATTTCATTTGCAATAAATCACGCAAGGATGCATTCTATCACTTGAAGAAAGCCCTAACATTTTATGTAATAATGAAGCTTCTGGAGTGGACACTCCAACTGAACCATCTTCGGCCACCGGAGAAAATTTTTAAGGAGTTAAAGGTGGAGGGAGTGATCCTCACTTCATCTACATTCATTCCACTTCCAGATTGGCTTCTGGAAATGAATCGACTCCGACCACCAGAATTTCAGGGGAGTCTGTTCCATCTCTGTTCTTCTTTTCCTTTTTGCTTATATATATGTCTTTACCTTCTTTACTTTGTTTGCTTGGTTTACTTTTGCTAGGTAGTTCATTTTTAGCTTATCTAGTCAGTTTTCATAATAAATTTCCTATGCATTCTTTTTATCATCTTAGAAATTATGAAAGTTAGTTAAATTTGATTGTCGAATTTGATGATTTATTGTCATGATCTTGGATTGCATGTGATTACAACTTGGTGATGAATTTCATGTTGGTAGATTGAAATGATAATTTTTTATATACCTAGTGAGGATATTTTTTAAGCCTATTATTCCTATTGATGTGTGATGCACTTGTAGTTAATGCTACTCTAGAACTTGTTTAATTCTTTCAAGACCACATTATCATAGGTTTGTATGATTTTTATGAAGGTTATCTCACTTTTATTCATCCATTTTATTATCACATACTTCTTGAATAAATTTATATCATTTGTCATTTCATTTTTTTCCTTCCTTCCATTTATTTCCCTCTTTTTCTCTCTTCTCATGGATGTGGATATTTTTGGATGTACATGATGAGTATTTTGTCCGGGACGGTCAAATTTTAAGTGTGAGGGAGAGAAATAGCTTAATGGAATTTAGTGGAAGCATAGGTGAACCATGCTTGATCACCATAGGTAAACCATGTTATTTATCATTTTATTTGAGCTATTGATGATGTTATATAGTGATGCACAACATGTTGAAAAAAAAATGGAAAAAACATTTCAGCAAATATAAAAAAAACAAATGAAAAGAAAAAAAAAAAAGAGAACGGCAACATAAAGAAAAAGAACAAGAAAAAAAAACAAAGAAAATAGAAACGTGAAAAAGAAACAAAAAACCAAGAAAAGAAAAAAAAATGAAAAGAAAGAAAAAAACATGTTGTGCTATTTTGTATTCATTTGTACTAGAATTTTTGGAAGTGACAATCTTTATTGTAGCAATATTTAGATTCCATTGTATATCATGAGTGATTTTTATTAAAAGGCTATAGTAGAGATTGTCCACATATTTATTGGATTTGTAGCTTGGTGCTTTGACATATTGTGTCGTTTCATATGCCTTTGTGGTAGAATTTTTTGTGAGTAATAATCTTTATTGTAGCTACATTGAGATTTTATTGTATATTATGTGTAGATGTTTATTGAAAAGCTAAAGTAAAGATTGTTCACATTTTTATTGAACTTTTAGAGCTAGCTTGGAAGTTTCGATGAGATACTTTTGGGGCATTGTTTACTTGTACTCATCTATCTAACATTTCATTATGTCCATATCTTCCACCATTATCTTACTTTATCTTCTTTATCTCTTTTCTTATCCTATCATTAGCTTTGATTCATGTTTCCCTTAGATTTCAATAATGCCTTCATTATTTTATTGTGCACTCTTATGTATATAGTGGTGGAGAGTAGAAGAAAAACAAGCTTATGGTAGTGCATTAATTATGAGTAGCTTGAGTGAGCTCCATTATTACATGTATATGAGAGGAGAGCCACCATTACTTACCTTGTAAGGTTATTTTGTTATCATTCTCAATTTATTGATTATGGATTGAAGTTACCATGTTTGCTAATTAATGTATGAATTGAATTCATGATTGCTTGGGTTATTCGAATTTGACAATCCTAGATAACTTTCTTTTCACTATTTTCTAAGTATGATTGAGAATTACTAGGGAATGTGTTTTTAGTTATCTTTCTTGTTTGGTTGATTTGCTCGAGACGAGCAAGAATAAGTGTGGGGGAGTTGATAATGAGTATTCTTGTACATTATTTTGACTCTTATACTTAGCATATTTACCTTCTCATATGCATAATTTTGTGTTTATATTATATTTTGTGAGTAGGAATTCATTCTGAACTTAATTATAAATTTCCTACAAATTTTAGAATTTAATTACATAATTTTAATGTGATTTTGTAGGAAATCAAAAGAGTCATGAATTACGGTCAAGTCGGACCGAATTTGACTTGATTTGGATGTCAAATGAGGGAGATCAAGCAGAATTAGTGTGAACCGTTGATCCATATCTGAGATAATCAGGACCTTTGCTTTGTTAAGAATGAGATCAAGCTAATCTGAACCCCACATCCACTCATGCTGAACGGACGGCCGAGATTAAAGGAGGAGAAAACCTTTTCCTTTAACCTTCAAGCGGATGCACAGTGACAAGGTGGCTAGGGTTCGCGTTTTCCTCTCCCACATGCCCGATGCCCCGATTCCTTTCTCCCGATCGAAGACAACGAAGTCGACGATGGTGATTTCCGACAGATCTACAACACCGACGATTACAGGGCTCACCGGAGTGGTTACTTCAGTGGGGTCTTCATCCACCTCGCAATCCAGTCGGGATCCTTGCCGGACACGGTGAAGAAGGTGGCGACTCTTCGACGGGGCAGCGAGCTTGATTCTTCTCTAGCATTCATTCATTCCTCAACCACCAATAGGAGCTCCGAGTAGCTTTGCCGGAAATGGTGAAGAAGGAAGCAACAACTTGGAGATTCTAGCAGCCCCCATCTCCACTTCGCTGGAGGATTTTCAACCGGACATCTACCAAATTTCGACATCACACAACCTTCTCTGCTCGACACGGTGAAGAGGGCAGATTTATGTTGACAGTTTTTGGTAGATTTCCTTCGTACCAGCAGATTTCTCAAGGAGTGGTTGCTTCAAGGGTTATTGCGCTTCCACCGTCGTGAATTGTAGTTCCGACCAGTGACGTCAGCCATCCACCGGATTCAGGGGATTTCCGAGTGACAGCGGTCTTCTTCCTCGGTGGTTCTACTAGTGACAGACATAGCACTTTGCGTGTTTGATTGTGGAGGATTGGATTGGTTAATTAGGATTTACTTATTTGATTATTTCTATTGAATTTACTTAATTACTGTCTTGTAGTTTTGTTTAAGCATGTTTGTGTTCTTTGGTATGCTTTTATGTTAATTCTATTGTTGATTATGTTTGTGTTGTAGTGTGACAATGCGGTGCAAGTATGTTCCTCAATGGTTAGGAAGAATTGTAGGATAGTTTCAGTTATGCTTATTTTGCTATCTATTAGACTTGTTGGTTATGCTTGTAGAAGGTGTAGCTTGTAGCATAGAGTGACATTACGCTATAGGTTCCTCTTTGCTGGTTAGTTAGGATTTCAATTATTGCATTAGGTTTAGAGAACAAAACCCCCCAAACAAACCCCTTGGTTTGATCTTGTCTGAAAACAAACGTCCTATCACTTGTTCCACGTGAGAGACGACCCGGTCCTCTACTGTACTATCTTAGTGTATGTTAAGGGGTTCGGTAGATTAGAAATGAATTAATTTGATAATGTGCGAGTGACAGTCGTATTCCTTATCAACTACTTATTCATAGGTTTCACTATTGAGAAACTAATTTATTCATCGGTAAATCATTCCTACTAGGTTGATTAGATTCAGACATCTCTTGTGATACCTGATTTGTTAATAAAGGAATATTATCCTCTTCCTCTATTATAAATAAAGGAATTGTCTTATCAACTTCACCTCTTGTTGAAAACTCAATTTCGAGAAAAGTAGCATTTATTGAATCTATTTCAAAGATGGATCCATCTTATTCCTTACCAATAAAGATATAACCCTTAGAAATATCAAAATACCTTATAAAGATACACTTCTTACCTCTGGATCATAATTTTTCATGTTTGCGAGTCTTATCATGAATATAGGCAGCTGACCTAAAGGTCTTAGATTACTCAAATATGATTTTCTGTTTGTCTAATGTTTATATGGAGTAGATGGAATAGATTTAGAAGATACTCAGTTAAGTATATAGGTTGTAGCTAATTGTTAAAGTAATCTTACCTCAAGATGGTCCGGGGTGACCATGGGTTTTAATGGTTTGGGCAAAGGATTTAATTAGGTTTACTCTTGTATTTGATACGTGTATGTGAGTGTACAGGTTTGTAGGATGCACATATGACTCAGCTTGATGGCTTCAGATCTGGTGAAGGATGGAGCATCCGAGGGACCGTGGACAAGACAGGAAGGATAAGAGCCGAGGGAAGTGACTTCGAGGCATATGCAAAGGATGACATTGGGGCAAGCCGTAGGCTTGAATGCATTCAAAGTACAAGAGCCAAAGGAGGTAGACTTGAAGGTAAGATGTCAAGTCTGTGACGAAGAGTCAAGTGAGTTATAAGGGTGAGGGTCCAAGTGCTGAGAGACTGTACTAGAGGTACCAGTCGACTGATACTTTCAGTAGTCGACTAATACTTTTAGCAGTTGATTGAGAGTGAATAGAATGCTTCTGTTCACTCGACTAGTGTGGATCAGTCGATTGGTACTTTTACTAGTCGACTGGTATCGAGCCGTTGGGATGTAACAGTCAATTTTCCATATACGGCAGTTGATTGGAACTTTCATGAGTCAACTAGTAGGCGAGATTTTACAACCCGTGGCCTATATAACCAAGTCTTGGGAGCTTGATTAAGGTTGACAACATTAATGTTGGTTAAACCTAATTAGTAGTCAACAAGTTCTCAAGTGTTCTTTATGTTCCAAGAGGTCTTGGTTGGTGTTATGGTGAAGTTTCTCCACCCACAAAAAGACTTGAGGTAGCCGGAGTTTGTCGGGGACTAATCCACCGCAAGATAGGGGTTGTCTATCTTATAGACAGCCGTGGAATAAGAGCAAATTATCTCCAAACCACGTAAAAAAGTGTGTTAGCGATTTGTCTTTCCTTTAGTGTTTAACTTGTTTGTTTTGTATTATTCTGCTGTGTAACTAACAAGTGTAGGAAGAACCACAAATTAGGGGCATCATTTATTCAACCCCCCCCTTTATAGCTGAGTATCCGATCTTCAACAAGTGGTATCAAAGTAAGGCTGCACTTCGTCGGACTAATCGCCGAGAAGAGCAATGTTCAAGGATGGCTGACTTGATAGCTCCGCCAAAATATGAAGGAGGAAGCTTATGGGACATCACCTTTTGGATGGTGAAAATGAATAACTTCTTTAAGACTGATTGGGACACTATGATGGTTGTCGAGGAACCATTTGAAGTCCCAAGAGACAAGAAAGGGAAGAAATTCCAACCACGCTATTGGACGGAAGAGCAAGTCTCACGATCAAAGGAAAACTCAAAGGTAATATCAATTTTAATTGATATTTTACCTAATAATGTGGTGAGTCATGTAGGTGAATATGAGAATGTCCTTGATTTGTGGAGCAAAGTGAAGAAGGTTCTAGGCGAAGAACTTATACCTACACAAGAAGAAAATTTTGAAGAAAGATATAAAGTGGTACAAATGGAGGTGGAGCAATCGAAAATTGACTCATGTTCAACATCCGAAGAGGAGAAGGATGAAGAAATGTCATCCACAAGTGTGGATAAGGAAACATCATCAAAGGTTAAAGAAGAAGCCAAGATGGATGAAGTCTTGGAAGTCAACCTAGTGAGCACCTCCACCGAAGAGAAGTCAAAAGACCATATCATTTGCTTCAAGTGCAATGAGAAGGGATACTACAAGAGTAGGTGTCCTATGGGTAAGAAGAAGGTAACTCGTAAACTCGATTCAATTGCTTTAGAATCTAATTTGAGTTGTAAGAAGAAAGGAGAAGAAACACATTAAATGCTTCACATGTGGAGAAATGAGTCACTACCACACTAAATGCCCTAAGAAGAGGGAGCTCAAGAAGTTGGAGCATTTGAAGAAATGGGAAAAGAAGTGGAGGAAGAATGGAGACTTATGTCAAGGGGGAGCTCCAAAGGTAAAGGGTAAGGTAAACCCTTATTTAAATTTAAAATCAAAATTAAATTCCTCCATGCATATTAGAAATAATGCTAATTTTCTGCCCATGCATAATTTTAGTTTTAAATATCATAATAGAAATAGGGTCAATGTAGACGATAACCCTAGGATACCTATACATGATAAATCTAGAAAAGTTAGATTCTCATTACCTAAGGAGAAAAAGGTAATGGAGAACCAAAGCATTAATCCCAAGAAGGGGAGACACATGCCTAGGAATGGTAGGTCTAGGAATATCTAAAGTGGACGTGTTGACTCTAGGTTTAGGAACCTAGAAAGCGAAAATCAAGTTTTGAAGGCAAAGCTTAATAGTTTGGGAAAAACCCTAGAGAGATTCAATGTTGAATCTAAGGGATTAGATATGGTGTTGGGTAGTCAAAGACCCAACAATGATAGATCAGGTTTGGGATATCGATCTAATATCTCCAAGGCTAAGGGAAAACCTTATGCTAGGGTTGCATATGACTATAATAAGGATAAGTCAAGAAATGACAAGGGAAAGCTATTTAAAGGTAAGGAGAAACTAACCAAGGACAAGATGTCTAAGGTTAAAAAGGTTAAGTTTGTAGGTCAAGTGTCACCTGAGGTGTAGCGATGTGACCTAGTAATTATGGATAAGTCACCTAGGGAGGTGACTAAGGCTAAGAACCCTAAGCTTAGGAGCTCAAAGAGCCTTTGGGACCTATGGTAGATGGACTATCAAATGTGTCAAATGATTAGGAGACGAACTTGAGTCTCTAATCTAATAGGTTGGCACAATTGTGATGTTTTTCATACAAGAAATATGACATTGGGGTCATATTGCATGAAAATTGATTTTTGATGTATAGATGTCATATAAACTAATGCTAGGGATGCATTGTGGTTTGGTATGGGCAGATACATCAAAAGGAAGATAAAACTAGGACTTTAGGTTAAGGTTCAATTAAACTATTTAGTTAATTTTAGATTTTGTGTCAATTTTGGATCTGAGATTTATATATTTTTAAATATATTTTTCTCAAGTAGACACAGGTAAAATAGACCTCTCCATAAAATTTAGAGATTTTTGGATGTTTGTGGAATTTTTGGTATATTTTTGAAGTTGAGTCAGAAATATTGTTTGGGCTAAAAATAGGGTGCTAGTCGACTAATACAGTTACCAGTAGACTGGTAACACTGTTCATCGAACATAGAATAGTTCTATTGGATTGTTTCGATGAGGTCAGTCGACTGATGCTTATGGAAGTCGACTGATACAAGTCTGAAACTGTTTTTCAGCACTGAGTTTGACTGGAACAACTCGTATAGGTGTATGAGATCCTTGGAAGATAAATACACGAGTTTAGTGTTAGTTTGGATGATCAAGTTTCAATAATTGGGATATTATTGGAAGCTTTTTGATATTAGGCAAAAGGGGAGAATAAGGTTTAAGTGGGAAAACCTTAAATACCTTTGTGGTGGAGAAATTCCTAGCTTAATGGGGAGCTAGGTATAGGGGGAGACTTATAGTAGGTTCCATTGCATCCTTGCATATTTCCTGGCGGTATAAGTCCAAGTGTGTAGCTTTACCAACATAAGTCCAACTGTGTTATTAGCATGTGTTATTGCTATTTGTTTTTCCTAACTTAAACATATTGTCAAATATCAAAAAGGGAGAGATTGTTAGAACAATCTTGCCTCAAGATGGTCTGGGTGACCATGGGTTTTGATGGTTTGGGCAAAGGGTTTAAATTATGTTTACCCTTGTATTTGATATGTGTATGTAAGTGTGCAGGTTTACAGGATACACATATAACTCAACTTGATGGCTTCGAGTCTGGTGAAGGATGGAGCATCCGAGGGACCGTAAATAAGGCAGCAAGGACAAGAGCTGGGGGAAGCGACTTCGAGGCATACGTGAAGGATGGTATTAGGACAATTCGCGGGCTTGAATGCATCCTAGATACGAGAGCCAAAGGAAGTAGGCTTGAAGGTAAGAGGTCAACGATACGAGGAAGAATCAAGTGAGTCGTAAGGGTGAGGGTTTGAGTGCTAAGAGACTGTACTCGGGGTACCAGTCGACTGATACTTTCAGCAGTCAATTGAGAGCGAACAAAATTCTTCTATTCGCTCGGTCAGTGTGGAGCAGTTTTTTGGTACTTTCACCATTCGACTAGTATCGAGCTGTTGGGATGTAACAATCGAATTTTCACAGAGGTCAATTGACTGGTACTTTCACCAGTCAACTGGTAGGCGAGGTTTTCCAACCCGTGGCCTATATAACCAAGACTTAGGAGATTAGTTAAGGTTGACGAAATTAGTAGTTGTTAACCTTAATTAGTAGTCAACAAGTTCTCAAATGTTCTTTGTATTCCAAGAGGTCTTGGTTGGTGTTGTGGTGAGGTTTCTCCACCCACAAGGAGACTTGAGGTAGCTAGAATTTACCGGGGGTTAATCCACCGAAGGATAGGGATAGTCCACCTTACGGACAGTCATGGACTAAAAGCAAGTTATCTCCAAACCACGTAAACGAGCGTAGTGGTTTGTCTTTCCTTTAGTGTTTAGCTTGTTTGTTTTGTATTATTCTGTTGTGTAACTAACAAGTGTAGGAAGAATCACAAATTGGGGGCGCCATTTATTCAACCCCCCTTCTAGTCAGTCATCCGATCTCTAACACTAATAATGCATCTTCCCAATAAGAAATTGACAAATTATCTTGAGCCATCATAAGCCTAACCATATTTAGAAGAGTTCAATTTCTTCTTTCAACGACCCCATTTTACTGTACAGTTCTAGGGATAGTTAGTTGTCTAATAATCCCTTTATCATTACACATTATCTTGAATTAATCAAACAAATATTCACCCCTATGATCAGTGGATAAGATTTTAATCTTATGTTCCAATTGATTCTCAACTTTGTTCAAATAATATTTAAAGTAATCTAATGCTTCAAATTTATGAGAAATCTTATACACATGCCCAAAATATATGAAGTCCTCAATAAATGTAATGAAATAGGAACCTCCATGTCAAGCCTTCATATTCATCAGACCACAAATATTAGAATGAATTAATTGCAATAGTGATTCAGCTCTAATCGCCTTACTAAATGGTTTCCTAGTTATTTTTCCACAAGACAATGCTTATATATAGACAAGTCAATCTTAGCATGAGTGCCTAATAGCCCCTCTTTAGCTAATATATTCATTTGTTCTTGTTCAATATTTCCTAGTCTAACATGTCAAACTTCATCATTAATATCAGTATCAATAGTAAGAGTAATGTTTGAAAAACAATCATTAATACCATAATTAATATCCAATTTAACATTAAGAACCATGAAACCATTTATTACATAACCATGCACACCCAATTAACATAGAGTTAATTCGAAGTTCAACACATTGACTGAAAAATTTTATACAATAACCCAAATCAACGGAAATCAGATTTTGTCTATTCTCAGGAGCATAAAGGACATTATGTAGAAATAAGGTATGCCCACCACGTAGGTTGAGTTTACAAGTGTCAACTCCTTTGACTTCAATCCTTGCATTATTTTCCACATATATCTATTTGTTGCAAGTTGGTACCTGATGGTACTTCACGTATATAGCTCGATCATGAGTTACATAGTTCATTGCTTTTGAATCTATAATCCATGAAGGATAAGAATCAACCAATAACACTGAATTAGCAACATAATTCTCATGAAAAGAAGTTAAACATGAATTACCTTTTTCGGTTCAGTATAATCCCGAGCAAAGTGACCCTTCTTGCCACAGTTATAATAAGTTAGCTTGCTTTTAGGTTTCTTTTCATACTTCTTTCCTTTTTTCTTGATTGGGCCTTGCCCAACAGCAGACCATCTTCTTTTCCCTTTTCTTTTTCTTTCTTAAACCATCTTTTCTTATTTTTGGATCCAGAACCTCAACTACAAAAGCTTGATCAGATATCCTTGCAGATTCTATTCTCTCTGCCTCTAGTTTAACATGTCATGAGACATCAGTGAAAGTTTTGATACTTTCACTATGAGTCAGATTCTGTTTCATCATTTTCCAAGAATGAAGAAGAGAACGGATAACTTCTTGAACCTATTTTTTATCAATCAACTCATGACCAACAATCTTCAGCTCTTGAATCATGTTAGTCATTTCCCTCAGATGTTGGGCAATGGTAACATTTTGATGCCTTTTATAGCTGCAAATTTTATTGTCAAGTGACGAAGTTTGCTTAAACTAACTCCATTGTACTTTTTTCTAAGAGCTACCCAGATAGTATAAGCTGATGGAAATGGCTCATACTCATAGAATATGTCATCTATCGTTAAAATAATCAATATACCCTTAGTAGTAGAGTTATTTTTCTTTCATGCCTTATAGATATCAAGATCACGTTTATGTTATGTCATAGAACCATCTGTAGGTTTTTCCATAAACTGATGAATAGTCTTTAGAACTTCTTGTTCCTTAAGAACCTATTATATCTTGAGGTGTCATATTTTATAGTTATCCCCATTAAATTTCTCTCCCTTATTGAGTTTAGCTATGATGTTTTCAGTTGTCATGATCTAACATAAATATATACATTTTTTAGTAATTTAGTGTAATTCATATGCATGCAATTTATGATTGACTTAATGTTAATTTGAATTGGTTTACAAAATCAATTGATGACTACATTTCCCAATTAAATCAATATTAATTAATTCTATTATACACATCCCAACAAATGAACTAATCATCGAATGAACAAATCATTAAAATAACATAAACTAATCATTAAATTAAACATGAACTAATTATTTTTAAGTTTGTTAACACATAACTTTTCATAAAATAACTCTATTCGTACATAACGATAGAAATTATTACATGACTCATAAAATAAATGGACTAATACGTACGAATAGTAATAATAACAGAACTCTAATAAACTAGATAGATCAATACCACTCCCACTAGGACAAATACCAGTATAGTGGTCAATTCAATCCCTTTCAACCTGGACTAATTTGAGGCAATCTCAAGTAAACTAACTTCATGATTTTCAATTTAGTCTATCATCAAACCTTCATAATCCTACCCAAATTCTTCAGGATCTTCCTTTAGATCCTCCTCTAGCTCTTCAGGATCCTCAGATTCTTTGGGATCCTCCTCTAAATAGTCATAGTAAAGTAGCTCCACACACAATTCTGCATATGAGATGAACTCTTCAAAACACTCCCATATATAGTCTGCTACCATCTTTGGATACCCTGATTGAATCAAAGCACAGATCTTAAAATTATCTAGGATTGGAACTCTTCGTGTTTAATTTTTCAGAACAATCGATTAAGTCGTTCAATATGTCCTTTGACTCCAAAAAATAGTCTTCTGAATCTCCTCCCATAGCTCATTCCGTCGCACATCGCGACGGGTCATTTTGCATATTATCCATGGAATTTGGAATTGAAAAATAATAATGTCAGTACAAAACTAACAAAACCAATTTATTTCAATTCACACATATGCATAGAAAAATATACAAAATTCATAAGCAAATAAGAAAAACTAATTTTCTTTATTTGAGGAGCTCTAGTGGACTGACACACTAGACAGGTCGATTGGGAAACTAAACCTTAAATTTTGTCTATTGTCCTCATTAGAACTAATCTAATTGGACAAAGATTTTCTATATCTATATTATGTGATCCTGTCCGAGAGACGAGTAGACGGACACTGGGAACGTGGCGCTCTCTACTGATTCCGTGTAGACTCTGGGCTGACGTGGACTCCGGTGAATCTGCAGCAAAATTGAGCCGGGGAGGGGATCTCGGTGACGACCCTCCGATGCTCAAGTCAGGTGAGAAAAAATTGAAGCAGAATAACGAGGCAAAGAGCTACAATAGATGATCATGCATACCTCCGTCGAAGTCTGGGGGTCCTTATATAGGATCCCGGGGGGGTGCATGCACGCTCCTCAAAGCATACCTCAAAATGGACGTGCCAGAAAAGTGTGTCTGACGCCATACCGCAACCGTCCGAGCATATCTCCGACATGACAATGGAAACTTCCCTCATACGATCTTCTGTTCGGTCTGGTCGCCGACCATGCTGTCTGTCGGTGGTGCATGTCTCGAGAAGGATATCGCCAGCTATCTATTTTGTTCTCTTCTCTTGTCTGTTACTAGGCCGAGCGGGTGAGCCGCTTGGTCGCATACTCGGACGGGCATGCAGCTTTAGTCGTTCAGTTGCTCGGCTCGAGCGGACTTGCCGGTCGGCGCATCGCCTCTTTTATACGAAACCCCCTGAGCATCGGAAATCCGACCTATGATCGAGTTGTCTTCGCGTCGGCCAGGGCGCTATTAAGGTCGATCGGCGAGGTGACCTCCCTCTGCCAAAACATTGGTCTGCCCATCTTGACTTTGACTTCCATGTGTCGTTGACCACTGTATGGTCGGACCCCCTCTTTCACCACCGGATCATTATGTTATTGTTAATCTAAGTCCATTTAAGTCAATCTAAGACTTATTGATCAAATTCAGGTACATTTAATCAAACCAATATTCATTGAATTAAGTCGGATCCATTAAAACAAATCTAATCTATTTGATCAAATTTGAAAAAAATCTAGCCTAATAAATTAAATCATCTCAAAATAATTCTAGTTTGGATCAGACTAGTTTACTTAAACCAAATAATGATTTAAACCAGATTAGGATCTAATTAAATAAAAAATAATTTAATTAAATCAACTAATAATTTAAATCAAATTTGAGTCTGATTAAACTAGACCGATTCAAATCAATTAAACCAGACCGATTCATTACACAATCTAACCTTAAATAAAAGTTTTAATCATTAAATCTAGCTCTAGCCGGCCACTTATGCCAATGGCTATCCTCCCGACTTGATTGTCGATATTTACGACGATTTTTACATGACAAATACGTGGTCGACAATGACCAATTTTTAACCAAAAGAGGCTGTCGTCGATGCTTTCCAGTGTTGGACGCCAATTGTTGTTGATCCAAAGTGGTTGGAAGCATACAACATAGCCTTAAGATGCAGTCGTTGGTGCACAATTCAGTTGCTGGTTCTCGCGGCAATCATTTGCAAGCCATTTGCCAACTCGGGGGAAATCGTTGGCATGAAGTCATGATTTTCAAGCGAAGTGATATAAATTATTCTCTTGCATTTAGGGTCTGATATCATTGATGAATTCTAAAGCATGAAATAAGAATTGGATAAAATCTGTAAAAACTTATAGTGATCTCTCAAAGCGAAGCGATCTCCAGAAGATGAAGAACAATTTTCATACTTATCATCGGCGAGAAGATTACAACGAATCTCCTTGACAGATCCACAAACCAAATTCCGTAGACCTTCATATGTTCCTTTATTCTCTACGTTCTTTCTCAATCATCTAGGATAAATAACTTGGATGCTTATATAATGGGACTCATCAAGGATAGTATGATAATTTGCCCCAAATTAAATGTGAGCAATGTTCGCACCATGAGCAACCTCACGTTTGCACATTCCCATTACCAATAGACCGTACTAAATCAAAGATCACTCGTGTGAAAGCACAACCTATACGTATCGAATATCGGATCGGTCAGGATAAAATTTCCCTAAATGAATCAATCTTTTGCTTACTCAAATGTAAATGGATGCTTTAACGTGAGATTAATGGAGAATTCATAACCGCCGAGATGAAACGGGCCCTTATTGATGGTTGGTGCAAAAGGGAGGCGCTCCTATAAAAGAAAGAAAGTCGTGATCTTGAACAGAAGATAGCAATATCAATAGCAAGAGAAATTCATCCATTTCGATCCCCTTCTTCTTTGTCATATATTTTTGCTCGGAAAAATTATTGTGATAGCGTTCTAATATAAGCTTAATTCACTGTGATCAACTTGTGCTTGGTGATAATCGTGGTCAGTCATTATATCGAGGAAAACAAACATCCTACATAATCTAGAAGTACTGTTGAAGGGGGATAAATTTATTTGAAGAAAGCTACGTCAAATGTGGACCTCGACATTTCCTTTCCCGACTCGGAATCATGGTCTCAACTTGGTATAGTGATCCACTCAGGTAATACTCGGCATCAGACGATTTCTCCCCTCACTCGATACTCAAGAAGCATTCGACTGACTCGGTTGTCGGACGGCGTGTCCACTCGATAGCTCGGCTGACTAGACAACTAAACATTCTACGAACTCGACACTCGAGGACTTGGCAAGTTGGGCATTCGATGTCCCAACTCATCACTTGGCAGCTCAGGAACTCGTCGTCCAGATTTGGCTTCTAACTCGAACTTGTGAAGCACTTGGAGCAGTCTTCCTACGCACGACAACGCACTGGGGCTCGAGCTACTCCACTCAATGGGCCAGTAGACGGCGGCTCGAACACTTGGTAGTGTGGTAGTGCTGTCGATGAAACACATTGGCTTAATCCAGAATAATGACTTGAGATTATCAGTTAAGCATTCTCACTGAATTTTGATTATGTAATTTTAAATTTAGTAAATTTCCACTCTAACTTAAGGGATAATAGGATAGATTGTGAATTCCCAACAACTTTGACCATGTAATTTTATATTTACGATGATAAGTCAAAAATTACAAATTAATATTATTCAATACAAATCCTGCAGCTCATCCCGTTATATAAAGGGCGGAGCTACCTTATGGAGACCGGATCTCTTGGTACATTAAAAAATAGATTAGAAGATAAATCATTCATAATTATAGTTGGATCATAGTTGCGATCTGATCGTAATTGGTTAAGATACCTTTCTGTGTTTACCGTCCCTATCATATTATAATTTGAGTCGGAACGGACAACTGGAAGCCATCGGAAGTAGACAAGTGTCTAGGTTGCAAGGCGCTGAGCCAAGGGTGACCTCCGGACAACTTCTAACTATCCGTTCTAACTTAAACTATAATTTAATAGGGAAAAGGGACAATGAATACAAAGAGGAATCATAACTAATTACTATCAAATTACTGTCATAATCTGATCATAATTACAAATGATCTATCTCCTCATCTGCTCCCTACCTTATGATCTGCTCCCTACCTTATGATCTACTCGGACTGGAGCTAGGGGCGACATCAACACCGACGAGCAGCTGCCGAATTTTTAATGAGAAAAAGACAAAATATCTGAGAAAGTGAGGAAGGTAGGCCGGATAGGAAAGTACTATACATTTTCGCTCCGTCATTCGTCGTACCTACTTCGTATATTAATCCCTCAACGGCCACACCGGCCGATTCCTTGCCTTTGCGCCGCCGCCGTTGTCGCTGTCATCGAACGCCGCTGGGGCGAGGTTGAGCGCTGTGGCGGCGTGGCCTGTCGAGCGCAGCAAGCGGAGGAGCTTGTACCAGCACCCGACGCCGCGCGTGTCCATGCCGTGCACCAGAACGAGGCGGGGCTTCGCCTTTTTCGCCTGGGGTTCGATTGATACTTCTTGTCCTTTTCTCTTCGTTTTTTTTTTCTCAACCATTTAAAAATTAATTAATTAATTAATTACGACAAAATGTTCAAGCACAATAATTATTACTCCAAGCGTAATACAATGGAAATATCGCTGATGATATCAGCATTTTTTCTTCAGTAAAGGAATTGCAAATGGTCCGTCGACCAAACCTTCGTAAATGGCCTTGTAAGTTGCCTCCGTCGGGTGGAACCCCTCCCACGAAGCATATTTCTCCGGGTCTCTGCAACAATGCCCGTTGCCTCCGCAACAAGCAGCAAAAGGTTCGCTGATTCCTGCACAAACCATTCGCATTTACGTGAACCAACTCGATCCGGTCGTCCCTCGGTCCGGCTCACTTAACCATGCATATATACACATACCGAACCGGGGTTGGTCGGAGAACATCCGCATCCCGGCCCCGAAATAATCAGCATACGCGATGGTCACGTTGGGGTATAACCTCGCGAGCCGGCTCAACTGAGCCGTCAAGCGGACGTTGTGGTACTCGGAGAACCGGTTCAGCCACAGCAGACAGCCGTTGCCGTCGTAGTCGCTGGGGTCGTCCCGGCGATACTGCCAGAGCCACACCGGGATACAGCCGATGGGCAGGTTTCCCGGGACCACCAACGTTTTTGCGCCCATTCCGATCAACCTCTGTCCGTCGTCAGATTATTAATTAGTGCAGCAATTTATCTATGTAAGTGATTAGTGTAGAAATTAAATTAATTAATTAATTATCATTATAATTATACTTAAGAGAGAGTGGAATTACAGTGATAGTGGAGGAGATGGCGTGAATTACACGGGGGACGATCCTTATGAGTTTGTGATATGGCAGATCCTGATGGAGAGCTGCGTTGTAGTCATTCCCTCCGATCTCCCCCACCATGAACAGTGCGCTCTCCAAGAAGTTGGGATCTGCAAATTATTACATTAATATTATTGTCAAACAAGAAGATGAGGCATATAAGCATATTATTAGAGATACAATTAATCATTTACGTAAAATTGTTCACGATTGGGAATTTCAGCAAAAGGATATGTTTGGTGAAATGCTTTTGTTTTCAAGTAATGAGGAGTTAATTAAATTATTGGGCTAAATAAAAAGGAACAAAAAAAATTTTAAAAAAAAAGACATTTTTTTTATTAGAATAGTCAATAGCACTTTTTTTTTATTTATTATCAAAATATTACTTCATCAAGTCTCAATCTATTTTATGTTACCGAAAATACTTTTGATTTTGATTATATCATAACAGCTGTGATAATAAAGCTAATACGACTGCATAGTCGTATAGTCGTAGCAGTTATAATCACCTAACTGATATAATGTATTGTTTGTTTGTGTTGTAGTAATTACGCTACTACGAATGTTAATTAATATTGTTCAGAGATGACTTGTATAATTGTATAGTAGATAAATCCTATAATATAATATTTAGGGATGACATTTTCATCTCAATTCGATAGTTAATTTGACATTCAACCTGAATAGAGAAGGATATGGAAAGAATTTTTATATCTGATTATAGTAAATGAGTATTCAAGTATGAGTATTTCGAGTATAGGTATGGAGACAAATGTGGTAAAACCTACCCATATCCTATGTTTACCCGATTGAAGGAGCGCGAAACAAAAAAGAACTGACAAGTACATTGAAATAATTTTTTTTTAAAAAAAAATGAGAATTGTAGGAAGTAATAAGATGATAGATAGGATATGGATACCCAAAACTCCGATGGGTATGGAGATAAGTATGAAAGTTAAATATCCAATGAGTATAAGGATGAGTATGAATATAAATATAATAAATAGAGATGAATACGGAGGGTATAAAATCTTACCTATATCCATTATCATCCCAAATAATATTAACTAATATTGATTAGAAATAAATTATAAATGTTAAAGTAATAATGATTCATAACTGCTATAATATAATCTAATCAGTGTTAGCAAACAAAAAGTGCTTAGATTATAAAAATAGTAAATCAGTTATCATAACCACCCCTAATTGTAACAAGGATTCTCTAGATCACAATTAATAAGATAATCTAATCAGTGTTGAGCAAACAAAAAGTGCTTAGATTATAAAAATAGTAAATCCATTATCATAACCACCCCTTAATTACTGCAAGAATCCTTTGGATCGCAAATTGTGATCTAGAGAATCTGTGCTCCCCTAACTGGCCCATAGATATGGTCAAATGTTTAAATTATCGTAGTTCTGAAGTTGTTATTATTATGGATCATAATTAACATGGCCATGTTATAACAACATCACTTAATTACAATAATAACATAAAAAATAAAGAGTATTTTAAAAATAAAAATATATTGAGATGGATAAAATAATATTTTAATAATAATAACAATGTTCTTTTCACTATTCTAATAAATAAATAAAAAAGATTCTTTTTATTTTATTTTATTATTAGATAAAAATAGATGCTCTTTTAAATTTCCTAAAATGAAAACGGTGGGGACTAAACTTTCGTGCATTAATTATACATTTGTCTTTTTTGATATTCTAATTTTTTTTTACTAGTCTCAGATTCCTCATTAGTCAATCCCAAGGAAGTTTAAAAGGTAAATATTTACAATTATCAACTAAAATAAATTTTAAATAAGATTTATTTTGATCAATAATTTTAATTTTTTACTAATTAAATTAGATTTGGATAGTAATTATTAATTTTTTTATTGGTATTTAATGATAATTTTTAATTTTCTATAGGTAAAGTTAAATTTGATTGATAATTTTTTATTTTTTATTAGACAAAGTAGATTCGATAGTAATTTTTAATTTTTGACGGTAGTTAGATTTAACATGTAATTTTTTATTTATTTAATGACCAAATTAAGTTTGATAAATAATTTTGAATTTTTTACTAGTCAAAATAACTCATAATTTTAGTTTTTATTACCAAAGTTGGCACTTTATTATTTTTTTAATAAAACTTGGCTAGTAATTTTTAATTTTTATTGGTTAAAATTTAATTCATGACCAAATATCTGTGTATAAAATATATTTAATATTGCACTAGATTATTTCATTCTAAAATTTATTTTTTTATATTTATTTCTTCTCTTCATCATCATTTTGATACCATTATTTGCTTGCCCTTACTCATTGATGAAAGTGGACGAAGTTTCTACTATTACGAGTCTCCAAGAGAAATCTATTATAAGTAATCTTAACTTACCCGGCTACTATTTTTTTTTTTTACTTAATTCTGTAATTTTTAGGTCACATGATAATAATTTTATCGTTATACTCAAATTCATCTTAACCGAAGTTAATTAAAATTATCAATAAAAAAATTAAAATTAACAATTAAAATATATATTAATAGTATTATAATAATTTATCATTTAGGGTCAAATTTAGATAGTATTTTTAATATTTTATTGGTAAATTTTAACTTTAGTTAATTAATTAAAAATATTTATTAGATAAATATATTATTTTTAATAAATTATGTTTGCATAATGATAAATTTGCTACTGTAACCTTAGTTGTCACGGGGGAGAGAGAGAGAGAGAGGAGGAGGATCAACTACGTATTTGAAGGATCTATTTTGCAACTTCTTCAACCCAAAACATTCCGAGCTAAGGGAAACTCATACAGAAATTAAACTCTAAAGCAAATTAAAATCCAAATTAATTAAATATTACCTTGAAACGAAGGATCGGACTGGAGGAGTTGCTGGAACCAGCTAATTTGGGCGTGCAGGGTGTTCTTCCTCAACCACCCAGTCGTATCCACCCCGAATCTACCCAACTCGTTCACGCTCAACGCCGTCGCTCCGGCGAAGGCAAAGTTTGCACCTTTGGAGAAGTCTCCTCCGGCGAGGTAGGGCTGCACCAACGGCAGCCCAACGCGGTGCGCTGCAATATATATATCAACCAACTAATCATGCAAATTGAGATTCATATGGTCGTCGATGCCCGAGGTCATCAGTCATCGACGCACCTATAAAGTCTATGATGAGTCGGCCGTTAGAGAAGCGACCAGTGGGGCGCTGGAAGTAGGCATTCCCCCACCGTGGCCGGCTGACAGTGGTGTTGAAGAAGGCGTGGGCGAAGTTGCCGGTGTCCTGCAGGGAGTCGCCGAAACTGAATATGGCAGAGAAGCAGCTGTGCCGCCTTGCATGGACCTGCACCTGCAGCAGCAGCAGGCCCAAGAGGACTATGAAGAAGCAGGACAAGGCAGAGGCAGTCGCCATATTCAGCCGTAAATTAACGACTCCACTCTATTGATGTTACGCCTGATATATATATATATATATATATATATAATCAACTAATGTTAATCAAAAATAGTCCTCGATAATGACGTCAAAAACTTGATATGTACAATCCGCAAGTGTACGGTTGTTGTCAAGTAATAAAATATCGATCCCATAAGGACTGTTGATTAAGCTCTAGTTAACTTCATACAACAAATTATCTAAACAATCGAAAGATGGTTCAGTCACTAACATTTGAAAAGAGAGAGAGGGAGAGAGAGTAGAGAGCATAAGTGAGTAAAGATGAAGTTGGTTTCAGGAATGATTATAGGAATTTGAGTTCACTATGATGCTAGTTAATGTCCCTATGCATTATTCATCTTCTTACCTCCATCCTTATGCACATGTAGGAGGTCTAACTAAATAATGACACTACCCCGTGACGGTCATGTTGGAATGCTACCTCTATTGGTATCCGATATTACTAAGTAAAAGAGGTAACCTAGCAAGTCTAATTAAAGGGATATCCTTATCACTAGGGTCTCCCGATCATACAATTGCTAGATTACATAGGACACTTATTAACATAGGATTAGATATAACCCATTAAACCTAATTAGATACTTCCTTATGGAGAATTGTCCTTCCTTTCAAGATGATACTCTAGATGTCCGATTAAAGGGATACCCTTTTCAGTAGGCCCCCCCCCCCCCCCCCCCGGTCATATCGTCTAGAGTATACTCTCTATGAGATCAACAATCAAAATACATCTACATGTATACACCATTCACATATTTCATCAAATACATAGAAGGCACAACACATAGAACATGACATAAATATTTCATTGAATAAGAAAATGTCTAAATACATAGTTTATACATTATATTACATCATAGTTACTTTCTATATCCTAGATCTGGAGGATTTACTATATAGAGAAGGAAATACAACCAAGAGACAAGAAGTAAATTCGTCTACAACTCAAAACATAAAGAGAAGAGAAAAGAAGGCTTATGCATTTAGCATCAGTCTTCTTGGATGCAATCCTTGCTTTGAAGGTGGACGGATTGGAAAAGATGAAGCTTCTAGGGTTCTCCCAAGGGGGAGAACCCTTTCCCAATGAATTAGGGCGAGCCTCAAGCCAAAGATGAGTGAAAAGGAGAGAAAATCTCCTTTTATAGCACTAGGCACAACCCCTGCCTAGGCCTATCATGGTCGGGGCTTGAAGCGGCTCTGCTAAATGGGCATGACCATGTGATTTCATACGGCCTCCCTATGAATAGGATTTGGATGGGAGACATGATAGTGTGATTTCACATGACCGTGTCTCTTGGCCCTGTGAAAAAACTTGACCCTGGCATGGCTGTGTCTCATGGAAATATCTTTTAAACCATTTAGACATAGTTTTCTCAGGTTGAAGTTTTAGAAAAGTTATAGATCTTGAAGTTATCTACATTTAGGTATCTAGAACAGCCCATAACTCCAACCGAAGAAAAAGTTATAATCGTTTTAATTTTAATCTATAGTACAAAAAAATTCCATATGGACGTGCCTTTTTTCAGACATGGCCATGTCAAAGAGGCATGACCAGAGCTTGGAAAAAACTTAATTGTCATATGACCGTGCCTCATAGGCATGACCCGGACCTTTGGAGGCTCTATACTCCGTTTAAGCTCCATTTTCCATCAAATTTCTTCTGTAGGATCATGCATATATTAAGGAACATGGCTAGAGTGTATTCCTTGATTAAATCTCCAATTTAAAAGTCTTTTAAAAGCCTTTTCCTTCTTGTATGTTTCATGTGAGCATGCTTCTTCCTCCGATTTCATGTTTTAAGGCTTTTTACTCCATTTTTATTCCAGAATGTGTCCTATCAATCAAAACAAGCAAAAAGAATATCTCCAAACAAATAGAATAGAAGTATAACATAATAATGAAATAGGGTGCAATACATATAGATTATATACATAAAATATAAGTAGATGTACGTTAAAGAATGCTTAAAAACATATATAATTTACACACATCAAGAAGTAGGAGACCAACAACCTATATATTATGTGAACTACTTGTTCAAGAGACTTAAACTTCAATACACCAATCTGGAAAAGTTAACTATGTGATTGGCTTTAACCACTAAGCGTTTAAAACCTTACTTCTTATTTCACCCTATAGTAGTATTGATAGATGCACCACTCAGTTGAATCCTCACTCATCCTAAAGCTACAAGACATCTCATAAAGTGGGCAGACCAACTTATCGAATATAACATCAAGTATTAACCTCGCTCCGCCATTAAAACACAAGTCTTAGCTGATTTCTTAGTGGAGTCCCTTTAGATTGAATAGAATAAACCTTGGAAAATATATGCTGATGACTCCTCAAATAAGGAAGGTAGTAGTGTGAGAGTCATCCTCATCTCGCTTCAAGGTGAAGAAATCAAGTTGGTTGTCTAATTTATATTCCGAGCTTCTAATAATGAATCTGAGTATGAAGCCTTATTGATATCTTTGAAGATTGCTCGGAACATTGGAGCAGAAAGAGTTCCTATACATATGGACTTGTAACTAGTGGTGCAACAGGTAAATAGAGTTTTGAAGTAAAGGATGATAAGTGTTGAAGATATTGTGAGCTAGTAGAAAAAGGCAAAGAAGGATTATTAGAGTTCTCATTGAAAAGACTGCTCGGATGGATAATGCTTGAGCTGATGACTGGGCCAAATTAGCCAGCTCCCTAGAAGAGTGGACTTCCAGAGAAATATTACTCAAGTAGAGATGATGTTGCAGGTAGAGTACAACCCAAGTCCAGCCTCACCCGATTGGCAATCTAAGTTCACGGATTTCTTTTAAAATGGAATAGTTCCTACTGATCTTAAATTGCTTAGGCCTAAAATAAATTGATCATCCCCCATTCTTTCCAAAGAGGTAATCTTGTATTGTGGAAAGTATTACCTGAAGAATCAAGGGGAAAGTTGGGACCTACATAGGAAGGTCCCTATTGGGTGGTGTGTAAAATTGGAGTAAGATCTTACATCCTAGTGGATGCTAAAGATAAACCCTTACTGAGGCCATGGAACATGTATAACCTACGCCCATATTATAGTGGCTAATGTATATTTCTTGGAAAAAAAGTTGCATGTATTTTATAAAACTAAAGTGCATATTAATATGCAAAGTACTATCCTAATGCTTGGAGAAGTATGATTGCTTAGGACATGCTCTAATACACAAATATTATTCTAATGCTCAGAAAAAATATGATTACTCGGGATATATTCTGATGTGCAAGTATTATTTTAATGCTCAGGAGAAACATGATGAGTTGGAATATATTTTGATGTGCAAGTATTATTCTAATGCTCGAGGAGAGTCTAAGGGGAAGCATGATTGCCCTGAACATATTCTAAGGTGCAAAGTATTGTTCTATCAAACCAACATTATGTCTTCTTCTCAAGGATGTTTGTTTTAATACGGAAAATATATTCATCAAAGCGCCAACAATATTACTATACATCTTATTCTAAGATGATCAACATCTCTGAGAATTCAGTGTTTGAAAACACTTGGTATGCCTTTATTCTCTTATACAAATCACATCTCTTCATTGCTTTATCGTATTATGACACTATCCATGGACAGAGTATGATTCAATTGTATTTCATTTTCAATTATATAAATATAGAAAGTCCTCATAATAATGACATAGTCCATATCTACATCGAAGGCTTTCAGGGGAAGTTCTCCTACAACCCGTTAGTGATCAAAAAAGTCATCATACATACCTGGTTTGCGAAGGGGGGAGGGGGGGATAACCTTGCTCTTTGAATTACGCTATTTCTCCTTTAAATCCTAACTAAAAATAGGTGGCATTTTTGGACTCTAGATGAGTCGACAATTGTTGCTCTCTTTCAACCCATTTCTCTTCCATGGAGGATTTGAAAGCTTTAAACTTTGCATCAATGTCACACACACTTTAGAAGATCATGGATACACAGTTTGTCAATATAGTTATATCCTCCCTGGCTTTCTCTAATGCATTTCCCAATTCAATAAAACCTACCTTAGCTTGGTTAGTGAGATCATCATACCCTTTGCGCACCATGGCCTTATAGAGGAGGCTTCCCATATACAAATTCTGGCATCTTGTCACTCATCCCTTAGCCCCTACAAGTTGAGATTCACTTTCCCTTAACTTCTGCATCAACACAAGATTACAATCTCACTCAATTTTCCATTGGCTCTTTAGGATGAACACTTCTATTTCCAAACTTTATTTATCTAGAATGGATTTAGCTAGTGAACTTTCTGCTCCATCACGTTGCTACTACAGGAGGTGCATTTTTATTGATCCTTATTACAAAGTTTGGTTAGTCTCTTAATTTCGTTATCTACTTCTTAATGATGATACGGGAATATAGTCTTCTGGTTCTCCTATTTTTGCTCCTTTACGGACATCACCAGGCGCTCTGGTTGTAGTTGTTCTTCTAAGATAACATAACGTTGTTGAGATTGAGACTAGATTCTCTAAAAGTACCCCATAAATTTGCCTTTGCCGAACATGATTTGACAAGTACAAGTGCGGTCAACGGATAAAAGTAGAAGTGATGAAATGAAAAGTAAGCTAACTTACTACGACCACTACTTGATTCAATTATTAAAGGGATAAAGGTGGACCTCCTTCCTTGGGCAAAGGATATTGTTCAGATCGATTCGGCATCACAAAGGATGAGGATAGTAGGCTTGTAGGTTCACTTGTAGGAACCATGAAAGGGGAAGAATACGACACAATAGCCTTGGAAAGAAGGTCCTCTACTACAAGAGAGGAGGGAGGAGTTGGTATCATCATATCTATTATGGGAGTTAGAAGTTCCACCGGAGCAAGGGTCTATGTCTATAGCTTTGGGGTGGGGTGGGGTGGGGAGGAGATATTATCGACTCCAAAGAAGGTTTCACAGGGACCTCTGGAATAACTGACAAATCTAGGGGAATATCAAATGTAATTATCTACTTTGAAGTAACAATCTTAGGATAAAGAATACCCATGAGAGTGGTCTCATCCAAAAACAATTGAGAATCATAGGAGTGAGAGTTGAGATTAAGTCAGTTAATTTGTGGTCTAAAGGGACCCTCCAGAAGAGGGGTTAAGACTCACTAGAATAGGAAGGGAATCCAGGACTGGTTGAGGTGGTGCAGGACGTTCATCTTGAGAATCAACAAAATTCGCAGATGATTTACCTACGGAAGCTAGGCATTTGCTCGATCTCAATGTCTAGAATATCTCTACAGATTTCTCCGTTTCCTCTTTTTTAGGATTTTTGATAGTGAGTACCTCATGAGGATATATGCAATAACAAGAAAAATGTAAGTATAAGAAGCTAACAAACGAACCCATCAGAAGTAGCTAATCACTTATAGGTTAGGAGCTGGGAATCTTGAAGGAAGATAAATCAAAATGGGACAAAAGATAATTGTCCAATAAGCGAGTTATGATTATAATATTTATCCTATACTTTTACCACACTTCAAAGAAAGAACAGTGCTCTCGAGCTTCATTAATATCAAAAAAATTTGGAAGGTCAAGAAGCTAGGGTCCAGAAGAAGATGGAATGAGCTTCTGATGGGTATAAAAGAATAGTTCTTTCCATCTTTTCAGAGAGGAGGGAAGTCAGTTATGAGACTAATTTTTTTGGACCATGAAATGGAAAACACTAGGATTAGTAAACTTCACATAATAAAAGAAATAAAATAGCAAAGGGGTGAAGGGGATTTGATGGTGTTGAAATATCATCACAGTACCAACCAAAATTCTGAAAGAATTTGGAGCAAACTGATTCAAAGGGATTTTTAGAAAAAGAAAGGATATTCATATATACAGGAGGCACCGAGAAGCATTAACTTCCTTCAAATTGATCCATAAAAAAAATGATAAGGCCCAAAGGTGGTTTATGATGGCTCTGAGAAGGTGAAGGATACACTATAGGAAGACTCCCAACTGAATATTCGTAATTGTAATGAAAAAAGGGGTGGGAAGAATGCAGTAAACTCTCTACTATTTCATATCAAGGAAATAGGGCGATTAAAGGATTCTTATTACGAATGCGGGATGATGAAGTAGTTATGGAAATGAAGTAACCACAGAAGAAAGGAAAGCACACTTGCTATCGAAGGAAAAAGTGAAGGGCAGCCAAGGTGAAAAATAGTGAGAAGATGAAAATATGAAACGAGGAAAATGAAAAAGATTTAGAGTTAAAAAAAACCAAGCGATGATAAGTAAGAAAATGATGACAAATACTCTGCTTCATAGGGAAAAGCCTTTTATCAAAGAGGCACAAATCTCCAAGCAAAGCAATGGAGGAGATGAGAAAATCATGGTTGGCAAGGTGGTTAAACAAGCTCAGGTTTGACCTGTAACCTGGACTTTCTATAACTCACATGGAATTAAACAGTATACATGTACACATTTTTAAAGAGATAGGAGTTTCGATATCTTTATTGGTTGGATCACTTTTCTAAAAATGTCCTGGGATTATCCCCATATTGCTCAAATTAGAAATAAGTTAAGTATAGAACAGAGGAGTCTGCAGACTCATGGGAAGATGAAGAAACACTTGTATTGAGTGAAAATCCTAGAAGTTAATTTTTTATTACAACACAAGATGTTAGTCTCTGACAAGATACATACTTAATAAGGCTATGACAACACTGATAAAAGATTTCATCAAAAGATGCTCAAAGATGATTTTCCTCTCACTGCCTATTCCAGGTCCTACGATTGATAGTATCTTCAAGTGCCACATCAACCTCCCGTAGGTGTTAGCTCAGTGGATCAAATTTTTCTTTGATTATTTTCTCCCTATGAAGATATTACGAAGTCGTAAGTGCACGGCTACATCGTCAATAATAAAAAGATATGGAACCACAGGGACTATTGATTAAGCACTGGTTGATTTCATACGATGAATTATCTTGACAATCGAAGGTTGGTTGAAAACTTATGAGTAAGAAATTTAGAGAAGAGAGAGAAAAAGAGAGCAAGAGAGAGCTGGAAGAGCAAGAGAATGAAGAGAGAAAGAGAAGAGTTGGTTGAGGGATGATTCTAGGGTTTCAATTTTATTTTGATGCTAGTTAATATCTCTAGTACATGTTCACTTCCTTATCCTCCATGTTTATAATCATGTATGGATTTTGACCTAATTACCGGTAAGCTAATAATAATTCCAATATCATTTAGTAAGGAGTAACTCTAGAAAGTTCAGTTAAAGAGATATCCTCTATCACTAAGGGCCCATTGGTCATACAATCGCTATAGTTATCTCAATTTCTTCCTAACAAGAATTAAATGCTACACCAGAGTGTTTACACTATTCTCATTCAATATTACTAAGTAGAAGAGGTAATATAGAAAGTTTGGTTAAAGAGATACCCCTTATCACTAGGGCCCCTCAGTCATACAATCGTTATATTACACAAGTCACTTCCTAACATTAAATTAGTGAAAACCCATTAAGCTCCTAGTTAGCTAATGCCCTTGTAGAGAGATGACCTCCATTCAAGAGGATTGTTCTAGAATGTGTGGTTAATACACCCTAGTGCTTCTCCTCTATAAGGTGACTAATCCACCACAATCCATATGTTTACACCATTCACACATATCATTAAACACTTAAAAGGCACAATACACATAGAACATGATATAAATATTTCATTGAATAAGGAAATGATATACATAGTTCATACATCAACATCGCATCAAAATTACTCCCTACATCCTAAGAATCGGAGGGATACTCCATTGAGAAGGTAGAACAAACCAAAGACATGAATAATAACATTCTTACAACCCAAATATAAGAAATAAGGAAAAAGAAGAAATGCTTAGCTATGCATGTTGATGTCTTCGGAGTGTCTCCTTGCTCTAGAGATGGACTAATCATCAATGGCTCAAAGATGGAGGCTCTAGGATTTCTTCTAGAGGGGAAAATCCTTCCCAAAGGAAGGGGCGGAGCCCCAAACCAAGGATAAGTGAAAAGGAGGAGAAAATATCCTTTTATAGCAAGGGTACGACCACGTCATGTTCTCTGCCACATGATCATGCCTCAAAGCAAGGCCATGGTGTGTGTGTCACAGCCCAAGACAGGCACGGTCGTGCTTTAGAGCATAGCCTGTCTATGAGATTCTCTGGAAGGGCATGGTCGGGTTGTGTGTTCGGCTGGGAAGAGTGGCATGATTGTGCCTAGGGGCATGATCAGGCCATGGGAAATTCTAGGGACCAGGCACTGTTGTGCCTAAGAGGCATGACCTACCCATGACTCTTGTTGGAGGAGATACGCTACCATTCCTAGGGGCACAACCTAGGTTGTAGATCTTCCAAAGTTACTTCAATATGCATTCTTGCTCCATTTTTGCTCTAAAGTATGTACTGTCAATCAAAACAAGCAAAGAGAAGATCTCTAAATAAATAAAATAAAAGTAAGATATAATAATAAAATATGGTGTAATAAATATAGATTATACTTATGAAATGCAAGTAAATATGCATCAAACAATGCCTAAAAATATTATAATCTATGAACATCACACCCCGAGACTTAAACCTTTACTTATCTTCAAGCAAATATTATAATCTAGACTCCTATGGTTTAAATAGTGTATCATAATCTCTAGCAAATCAGTCTAATCCTATCAAATGATTTCATTGGTGAGCAAGATACAAAAGTTATTTGAGTATAGCCTAAGAAATAGTTCTTCGTGCTCAATGCAATAGTGACCTAAAATTTTAAAGTGTCGAGCTCCAAGCCTAGTTAAGTTGTTATCTAGCTATGTTTCTTATGCTTCTGGCGATTGATACTTACCCGCCACACACATGGTTCGTCCCTTTCCTACTACACAAGGTCTCAAAGGATTACTCAGAATCAAGAGAAATATAATATTTATTTCCTTAGTAACCGAACTCGGTCTTAAGGGGGTAAATTTTTTGTTTTCACTTATGACAACTAATTTTATATCCCTCATTCTAGTTTTTTTTAAGAACAGTGCTTGTATGATGTAGCACTAAAATAAAAAATAACTACAGAGATTTTAATTTTTCCAAATGAGTTGCTATGATCCAAGATTCTCGAGTAACCAAAATATAATTAAGAGGTCATCTTAGAAACATAAGTACTAGTCCAGTTCTATGAATCATGACTATTTTCAGAATTATTTACCATCCCAACTAGGCAAAGTGTGGGGGATCCTAAAATAAGGCCAATACTTAAACTCTTACCGTAAAAATATTGCTCACTTCATGTTATCATGGATAGAAAAAGATATATTACTAAACATACTAGCACCATAAGTAGCACCATAAGTCACAAAAAGAACCACATGAAATTTAGAACAACCGTGCTAATATTTTTATATTAAGAAACAAACAATCATGACGTGATATATGATGTAACTAGAAAAATTTTATTATGCGAAAAGGAATATAACAAAAACTAATCTAAACTCAATATATCCCCCCAAACTTAAATCTTTCATTATCCCAATGAAAACCAAAAATATAATATGGAGGAGAATTTGAAAGGAGGGTTACTAAGTGATGTGTGCTAAAGACCTAAATATTTCACCCCTCTATCTAGTGGGTGCACTCCTCTAAAACTTTAAATTCTATAAAAAGAAGATAGATAAGAAAAATTAAGTAGAGAATTTGGGTTATTATGAAGAAAGAAAAGAAACTAAAAACTTAAATGAAAATAAAAAGGAACTTGGATTGTCTCCCAAGAAGTACTTGTTTTAGGTCATTAGCTCGACCCCTTATTAGACTCATTTAAATCTCACTCTTGCCGGATAAAGATACCTTTGGACTTTTCTGTTAATGGCCCAAAATGTGGAGGTAGCTTTCATCGTAGGAACAATATTGTGAGGAATCAGTCCCCCCTTCTTCTTCTCCTTGAAGATTCTCTTTGAAGGTCAAAGGTGTAGTCGAAGCATCTAGGCCAAGAGTACAATTATTACAGTTGATGTTGAGGCCTTGCTTTGAAGAAATTGATGCATCAACAAAAGTAGGAGTGTCCAGCTTGAAGGTCTCTAGCTATCCACTTTCCACTTAGAGGGTTGCACACTAATATCATCATCTGTCTCATCTCTAATCCCATCATCAATCATGCATGTATTATTAGGATTTGCAATAAGAACAACAATAAGGTTAGTTGAACAAGTATCAAAAGTCCTATCATTGTCCGGAGTATCATCAAATATATTATTTCCATGCAAAGTAGAGGAGTTCTGTAGAGATATAGAATCATGTACACAATCACCATCAACGTTACACTCTATCCTGTCTAACACATGATTTGACTGTATCTCTAAATATGAACTTAGAGCGTCCACATCAGTTTCCCTATTACTATATTTAAAATTTAGGGTAAATGACCCACTTTATTAAATTTAGATAATCATTTTTCACTACACACTACATCAAATACCCTAAAATTTATATCATCCTTAATTTTTTATTATTTTCTTCTCTTTCTTCTATTTTTTATTATTATATTTATGGAATGAGTGGAAGGAGAGAGATTGAAAAGATTGAGTGGAAGGAGAGAGATTAAAAAAATATTATTTTATTTTTAGGGTAGAGGTTTCATTCCCTAAATTTAGAGAATCACTATTCATCAAATCTAAATTTAGGGAATGGATAGGATAACTGATGCAAAAGGTTTTTAGCTACCCTATCCAAAATTTAGAGTAAAATCTTGAGATAGAGTAGCTAATGTGGATGCTCTTAACTCATCAACTTGGTGTAGGGTTTGGAGAAACAAGATCCCTTTTTGCACCATGAGTTCTTCTAAATCTTGAAATGTGGTCTTCATTTGATCGGTAGTTGGAGTTTCCATGTCTTGGGTGTCCCCTAGTAAGTTGTCTCATCAAGTTGCAATTGATGTAATCAGTCTAACAATGAATCATTTTGAAATTATGATGGACTATGAGTTTCTTAAGAAAATTACTCAACACTTTGTATACAGTTATAATCAAAATTTTGATGGTCTATCCAACACTGATTGTAGTACTGAGATGGATCAGGGATTTACTATTGAGGTTGTAGCTGCTCATTATGCTCAAAAGTGTTTTGGGATTAAAAGTTTTGAGTTTGATGATCTTCCTAGTTATAGCTATTAGTACCCGAAACTTGATCATACATGTCTCAATAATTAGGTTGAAATAAATTCTGAAGTTTTGTGGGAGATCTAGCAATTTTTTGGAAGAAGTGACATAAAGCAGCTGGATGGTATGGACTTCCACAAACTTTGCAGATATCATTAGTTTGTTCAATGGAAGGACTGATATCCTTTTGAAGGAGATGGAATATAGCAGTCGGGTGGGTTAGGCTACCATAAATTCTGCAGATGTTCACAATTTGCTCAGTATCAAATTATAAGTTGCATCGAATCCTCCAAGGTGCCAAGAATATATATCCATGGATAAATAAATTTTCTGATCTCACTTGAAACAATAGCAATAAACTCACAAGATACAGAAAGTAGTCATAAAATTACACACGGATATATAAAATATAGAATAATCAAGGCACCTAATTAATTTTTATATTGATTAAAAAAATAAATATAGAATTTAAAAATAAAAATAAAAATATCTAGAGTAACTCATATATTGATCAACTAATGTTAATGAAAAATAGTCCCTACTAACAACGCTAAAAACTTGTTACAAAGTCGTAAGTGCACGGCTACATCATTAATAATAAAAAGATATCGAACCACAGGGATTGTTGATTAAGCACTAGTTGATTTCACACGATAAATTATTTAGACAATCGAAGGTTGGCTAAACACTTGTGAGCATGATATTGAGAGAAGAGAGAGAGAAAGAGAGGGAGAGAGAGTTGAAAGAGCAAGAGAATGAAGAGAAAATGAAAAGAGTTGGTTGAGGGATGATACTAGGGTTTCGGTTTTACTATAATGCTAGTTAATATCCCTATTACATATTCACGTTATTACCCTCCATGTTTATAATCAAGTAGGGATTATAACATAATTACTGGCAAGCTAAAATAATTCTAACATCATTTAGTAATGGAGCAACTCTATAAAGTCTAATGAGGATCAAAGGCTACACTAGAGTATTTACTCCATTCTTATTTAATGTTACTAAGTATAAGAGGTGACATAGAAAGTTCAGTTAAAGAGAAACTCCATGTCACTAGGAGCCCTCCGATCATACAATCGATATATTACACAAGTCACTTCCTAACATTAAATTAGTGTAAACCCCATAAGCTTTTAGTTAGCTAATCCCTTTGTAGAAAAATGACCTCCATTCAAGAGGATCGTTCTAGAATGTGTTGTTAATACACCCTAGCACTTCTCCTCTACAAGGTGACCAATCCACCACAATCTACATATTTACACCATTCACACATTTCATCAAACACTTACAAGTCACAACACATATAGAACATGACATAAACATTTCATTAAACAAAGAAATGGTATACACATAGTTCATACATCAATATTGCATCAAAATTACTCCTTACATCCTAAGAATCAGAGGGATACTCCATTAAGAAGGTAGAATAAACCTAAGATATGAATAATAATATTCTTATAACTCAAATACAAGAAATAAGGAGAAGACATACTTAGCTATGCATTGTCGATGTCTTCAAAGTGTCTCCTTACTTTGGAGGAGGATGGATCATCGATGACTCCAAGATGGAGGCTCTAGGATTTCCCCTAGAGGGGAAACCTTTCCCAAAGGAAGGGGTTGGAGCCCCAAACCAAGGATGAGTGAAAAAGAGGATAAAATCCCATTTTATAGTAGGGGTACGACCCCCTCATGTTCTCCGTCACATGGTTGTGCCTCAAGAGCGACTGTGGTGTGTGTGCCATGGCCCAGGGCAAGCACGACCTGCCCGTGGGTTTCTCTGGAAGATGAGGCATGGTTGTGCCTCATGGCATGGCCGGGTCATGGGGGTTGTTGGGAGAAAGTGGCATGGTCGTGCCTTTTGGCACGGCAGGGCCATGTGTCCAGTTAGGAAGAGTGGCATGGTCATTCCTTAGGGCACGGACAGGCCATGGGAAATTTTGGGGACCAAGCACGATCGTGCCTAAGAGGCATGGCTTGCTTGTAGATCTTGCTAGAGGAGGCACACAGTTGTGCCTGGGGGCACGGCCTGGGTTGCAAATCTTCCAAAGTTGCTTCAATATGCATTCTCGTTCCATTTTTACTCCAAATTGCATCCTATCAATCAAAACAAGGAAAAAGCATATCTTCGAATAAATTGAATGAAAGCAAGATATAATAATGAAATAGAGAGCAATAAAAATAGATTATACTCATGAAATGCAAGTAGATGTGCGTCAAACAATACGTAAAAACATTATTATCTACGCATATCATAATAGTAGCATTCAGTTCAATTCACTTCATGCTTGATCTCTTTGTTGTATTAATGTCCTCATATAGGGTGATTCCACCTCCAGTTTAAAATTCTCACCAAGAACCCTATCTCTATCAACACAAGAGATTCAGACCAAGTAACTTTCAGAAAATAGATGTGCGTATTATAAAAAGATGGGAGTATTTAAAGGAAAATAAAGAGATGTCACTAGAAAGCTGAATAAGCTTCCAACTCTAAGGAATTTATTAAAGCAAGAAACACATAATTAGAATCTTCAAAAGATCCCTCTGAAGGTAAGGGCATTTTAACACCTCCTAACAGGGCCTTGTCTTACAATAATGCTCAAGTATCACAGCATTAGGAGTTCCTATTGGATCTTTTACATGATTCTTAGTCATTCCAGCCAACAAGTGGATATAGAGAAGGGAGATAAGTAACTGAAATGTTAAGAAGGGGGTAGGAAAAGAAAGTTTAGGATGCATCTCAATAAAGGAAAAAATAAACATTATTTATTCAAGATGACCGGTCATGTCAAGGAAAAGATGTATTATCTCCTCAGGAGCATAAGACTAATAGTAAAATTAAAGATGATGTTTCAAATCACAATAACATTCACTGATGGTTGAGAGGGCAAATGGAAACAACGGAAATTCCTATGACAAATTTCCATAAGACTAAAAATTAACAAAGGGATACACTGTGGTGAAATTGTTGTGCCCAAAGGATGTCCACATATCTCCACAATGACATGATATTATCCACTTTGGGCCTAGGGTCTCATGGCTTTGCTCTTGGACTCTACCCAAAAGGCCTCATGCCATCGAAAATATCCTACATACTTTTAAACCCATGATCTTTACCAAATCTTTCCAATGTGGGACTTTGATTGAACCCCAACAATCATCCCCTTAAATGAAGGAACACAATTACTCTCATGATCCGAGCCTCCCCACGACCATCTAGTTACCCTAACCTGCTTTGGGCCTCCCCATAAGCATCCGCACCTGGTCACTTTGACCTACTCCAGGCCTCCCCGCGAGAATTCAGTCACCTTGACTTACTCCAGGCCTCCCTGCGAGTATTTGGTCACCATGACTTACTCGCCTCCCCGTAAGTATCCCATTTGGTCACCTTGACCTGCTTCAGGCGTCCCTGCGAGCATCCGATCACCCTGACCTACACGCCTCCCACAAGTATCCGGCCACCCTGACCTACTCCAGGTCTCCCCACAAGCATCCAGTCATCTTGATTTACTCCGGTCCTCCCCGCGAGTATCTGGTTACCTTGACCTGATTCAGGGCCTTTCCCACATGCATCTGGTCATCCTGACCTGCTCCAGGCCTCCCTGCAAGTATCCGGTCAACCTGACTTAACCCGGGCCTACCCTTAACTTTGTTCAAGGTCACTCTACATTGCATCTAGTCTGGACCATGGCTCTGATACCATTTGTTGTGTAAAACGATGCTCACATATCTCCACAATGGCATGATATTGTCCACTTTGAGCCTAGGCCCTCATGACTTTGCTCTTGGACTCTCCCCAAAAGCATCCGCACCCGGTCAGCTTGATCTACTCGGGGCCTCCCCGCGAACATTCAGTCACCTTGACCTGCTTTGGACCTCCTTGCAAGCATCTAGTCACCCTAACATACTCGCCTCCCCGTAAGTATCCGGTCACCCTGACCTGCTCCAGGACTCCCCGTAAGCATCCAATCATCCTGACCTACTCCAGTCCTCCTTGCGAGCATCCGGTCAACATGACTTATCCCGGGCCTACCCTTAACTTCGTTCAAGGTCACCCCACATTGCATCTGGTTTGGACCATGGCTCTAATACCATTTGTTATACCCAAAGGATATCCACATATCTCCACAATGGCATGATATTATCCACTTTGGGCCAATGCCCTCATGACTTTGCTCTTGGACTCTACCCAAAAGACCTCATAGTAATGGAAATATCCTACATCCTTTTAAACCCATGATCTTTACCAAATCTTTCCAAGGTGAGACTTTGATTGAACCCCAACAATCTTCCCTTCAAACGAAGGACCACAATTATTCTCATGGTTCGAGCCTCCCCACGAGCATCTGGTTATCCTGACTTACTCTGAGTGTCCCCGTAAGCATTCGCACCTGATCACCTTGACCTACTCCGGGCCTCCCCACTAGCATTCGGTCATCTTGACCTGCTTTAGGCCTCTCTGTGAGCATCCAGTCACCTTGACTTACTCGCCTCCTCACAAGTATCTCATTCGGTCACCATGACTTGCTTCGGGCCTCTCTGCGAGCATCTGGTCAACCTGACCTACTCGCCTCCCCGTAAGTATCCGGTCACCCTGACCTGCTCCAGGCCTCCCCGCAAGCATCCAGTCATCCTGACCTACTTCAGGCCTCCCCGCGAGTATCCGGTCACCCTGATCTTCTTCAGGGCCTTTCCCACAAGTATCTGATTATCCTGACCTGCTCCAGACCTCCCTGCGAGTATCAGATTAACTTGACTTATCTCGGGCCTACCCTTAACTTCATTCAAGGCCACCTCACATTGCATCTGGTCTGGACCATGGCTGTGATACCATTTGTTGTGTAAAAGGATGTCCATATATCTCCACAATGGCATGATATTGTCCACTTTGGGCCTAGGCCCTCATGACTTTGCTCTTGAGCTCTCCCCAAATACCTGGTCACCTTGACCTACTCCAGACCTCCCCGTGAGCATTCTGTCACCTTGAGCTGCTTCAGGCCACCTTACGAGCATTCGGTCACTCGGACCTACTCATCTTCCCGCAAGTATCCGATTATCCTGACCTGCTCTGAAACTCCCCGCAAGCATCCAGTCATCTTGACTTGCTCCAGGCCTCCCTGCGAGCATCCAGTCAACCTGACTTACCCCAGGCCTGCCCTTAACTTCATTCGAGGTCACCCCACATTGCATCTGGTCTGGACCATTTCTCTAATACCATTTGTTGTGCCCAAAGGATGTCCACATATCTCCACAATGACATGATATTGTCCACTTAGGGGTTAGGCCCTCATGGCTTTGCTCTTGGACTCTACCCAAAAGGCCTCATTCCAATAGAAATATCCTACATCCTTTTAAACTTATGATCTTTATCAAATCTTTCCAACGTGAGACTCTGATTGAACCCCAACAGAAATAAGGAATATTTAATAAAGGAGAAACATCCTCCCATGTACAACAAAAGATAGGAAGGAAATACAAAAATCAGCGATAAGATCTACATGCAAAAAATATATCTCCTATTCGATATTGGTGTGATTAGAAGTTCATAGCATATTACGTTCTTGGAGTAATATCTTCTCTCACTGAAGCACCTCCCCTAAAACTACTGTCATTTGAACATATAATTTTCCCAAAGATTTTGCTCTGGTGGGCAAGAGTAGGAATGTTGTTTGGACCAAGGTTTGAAAAGAGGGGAACAATAGGACTTGTATTTACCAATAAAGTCTTAGTAGATCCCTAGGAACATTAATAAATAATTACTTAAAAGGCAACTAGGATATCATCATTGAAATTAGTCATCTTGTGAAACACAAGAAAGAGAGGAACAACCATCACCCGAGGAAGGGGAACCAACGCTTCGGGGAACACAGTGGGTGAGTCGGTAGAATAATCCTCAGATATTTGAAGGGGGGAAGAGGAAATTGGAGAAGCAGCAGACCTTGAGTGATACTTAATCCTCATGAAGCATCTTTCGGGCAACCTATGTGGAGACAAAACTTTTTGGGGGGTTTCTTTATGGTAACAAAAGTTGTCGGTTGGGACGACAAACAATTTGATCGATGGATTGAGGAAGAGGAAGCCAATATTGATTGCTCCATTTTAGGATGACATGAGGATGAGGGGAGAAAGAGAAAGCAAACGGAAAAGAAGGGGGAGGGGGGGTCTCACGAATGAAAGTTAAAAAAATGGAAAAGAGGTATATAAACCATTTATAGGCATAAAAATATCTAAAGATTTAAAATTTTGAATTCAAAATTAAACTACACAGAAAGTGAAAAAAAATACCAATATTAAAAGCCTATATGAAGAGGATGTAGGATCCAAAAGAATTTAGATATCTCCACAATAGCATGATACTGTCCACTTTGGGCCTAAGCCCTCATGGTTTTGCTCTTGGGCTCTCCCCAAAAGGCCTCATGCCAATGGAGATATCTTTCTCTTATAAACTCATGATCTTTTCCATGTGTTTTCAATATGGGACTATGTTTGCAACCTTGCAACCCCAACAATCCCCCCCTCAAACAAAGGACCATGAGCTTTCCATGTTCGATCCTTGACCCACCAGGTCTTCCTGCCCCTCGGTCTACCCGACCTACTAGGACTTCCTGCCCCTCGGTCCACCCGACCTACTAGGACTTCCTTACCTAGCCGCAACTAGGACTTCCTGCCTGGTGTCTGGTCCTCTTGATCTGAACATAGGAGCCCCCACTTTCTTTGTTCGAGGTCAATATTGTACTCACATGATTCAATCAGACCATAGCTCTTGTGCACAGTCGGCGGTTAAACCTTCTGGCAGTCCGGGCTCTGATACCAATTGTTAGGACCGAAAGTAGCTAGAGGGGGGGTGAATAGCTCGTCGCGTTCGCTCGGTGCTCGGCATTGCTCGTTCCTTCAAAGATGTGCAGCGGAAAATACAGAAATAAACACACAACGCTAACACGGTTGGTTTTACTTGGTATCCACCTCACAAGAGGTGACTAATCCAAGGATCCACACCAACACACACACCCTCCACTAAATAAAACTCTCCTTTGTGGTAACTACCAAGGGCGGAGAAGCCCTACAATACTCAATACAAGAAGAGAGGGAAAGGATACAAGAAATACAAGCTTACAAGCTTACAATGAGTACAAAACCCTAACCCTAGCTTCTCTTCTTGGCTTTGATCCGCCTCTTGACTTGGAGAGCTTCCAAGATCCTTCAAGAACTGGCGATCTGAGCTTTGAGAGCGCTGTAGAGGAGCTGGCGAGTAATATGGAGTGAATCGGAGAAGCGATTGCCGCAGCTATCGAACGCCTGCAGCTATAAATGATGTCAACGGTCGGATCCCGATCGATTCGAATGTTCCCAATCGATCGGGGAGGCTTTGGATCGATCCACGGATCGATCCAGAGCGCCTCTGTGCTCTGGAAACGCGCCTGGATCGATCCACGGATCGATCCAGCGCTTATCGCACGAAGCAGCCGCGTCCCAATCGATCCACTGATCGATTGGGACCTCTGGATCGATCCACGGATCGATCCAGAAGCTCTCTGTTCGCTGGGACAGGTCTGGATCGATCCACTGATCGATCCAGAGCCTGGATCGATCCACTGATCGATCCAGCACTTGGTTTTTGTCCAAAACCAAGTCCTAAACCTCCCAAACCAACATCCGGTCAACCTTGACCTGTTGGTATGTCATGCCTAGCATCTAGTCACTCCCTTGACCTGCTAGGACTCCCTTACCAAGTGTCCGGTCCGGTCAATCCCTTTGACCCACTTGGACTTTTCTCTGTGCCAAGTATCCGGTCAATCCCTTTGACCTACTTGGACTTTTCTTTCATGCCAAGTATCCAGTCAATCCTTTGACCTACTTGGACTTCCCAGCACCAGATGTCCGATCATCCTTGATCCATCTGGATTTTCCCTTGCCTGGCTTCACTCACCAGGACTTTCACCTAGCTTCACTCACTAGGGTTTTCATCTGCCTAGCTTCACTCACTAGGACTTTCACCTGGCTTCACTCACCAGGGTTTTCCATCTGGCTAGCTTCACTCACCAGGATTTCCATCTGCTTAGCTTCACTCACTAGGACTTCCTTCTGCCTGGCTTCACTCACCAGGACTTCCTTCTGCCTGACTTCACTCACCAGGACTTCCTTCTGCCTGACTTCACTCACTAGGTCTTTCATTTTGCCTAACATCCCAGTTAGGACTTCCCAGTCAAGTATCCAGTCAACTTTGACCTACTTGACTCTTCTTCAATCAATATCTTATTGTCAAACATCTAAACCCAAACCAAGACTCAGCTTGGTTACCCAGGTCAACCTTGACCTGAGGGATATTGCACCAACAATCTCCCCCTTTTTGATGTTTGACAATACCACAATAACACTTACAATCCCATATGTAAGTTAGGCTAATCCCATAGCCTCCTTCTTCATGCCACTAGGTAATGAAAGCATAAATTAAGCTCTTCATTCTCCCCCTAAGAGGGCAAACTCCCTCTAGGTAATGAAAGCCTAACTTACTCCCTTTCATGAGTCCTTTCATTCTCCCCCTATGACCTTCCCATAGGTAATGAAGGACTAAGCTTAACCATACATTCTCCCCCTATTGGCACACATCAACCCATCGTTGGACACACATCAACCTATGCTCCACTTCGGGCACACTTCAACAAATCCATTTGTTGAAGACTCTCCCGAAGAGTTGCTCATCGTTGTTCACAACATCACTCGTTGTGATCAACACGATAATGAAGGTCTCATACCCTTCATTTATCCTTAACTTCTCCCTCAATGTAGACAACTACTCAACCTTGAGCATTATCTACCACTTGAATGTCCACTTGAAATAATGAGGATATCCACTCCCCATTTCTCCCCATTTCAAGTTTAAATGCTCAACCTTGAGCAAGTTCACAACAGAAGGTTAACCACCTTCCAAGGTTCATGAAAAATAATTTTCATGTCTTTAAAGAGTCCCTCCCCCTAAAGACATGGTGGTAACTTCTGTCATTGCACCAACAATGACTTGGAATCCCTAAACCTTTAGGAAACCCAAATTTAGAAGTTTTGAGGTTCAAATATTCAAAATTTGAAACAACCTCAACCTAAACTTCTACTTAGTCTTCGTTAACCAATCCATCCTTGTTTTCAATATGAAAACACCCTTTGTATGTATACAAATGTATTTAAGGGGTTTGGAATGGTTACCTAGACTCAAAGAGGTTCAAAGATGTTGAAATCAGGCCTTCCCAGCCAAAATCAGCAACTTGGATCGATTGGAGTTGGGTTCCAATCGATTGAACCTTTCTGAATCGATCCATGGATCGATTCAGACTCCCTGGATCGATCGGCTGATCGATCGGCTGATCGATCCAGCGACCTTCTGCTCGCGGGAATTGCCGTTTAAATCGATCCATGGATCGATTCAGTAACTCCAATCGATCCATGGATCGATCGGAGCTCTGATAGTTGCTGAAATTCCATTTCAGTCAACTTCAGAAACCCCTAGAAAATTCTACAAAAATCCAAAAATTATGAAATTTCGTGTAGACATTATTTAGGGCATACTTAATCATGGAAAAATAGTTTTCTATGAAAATATATCATATTTTCAAAGATTGACACAAACTTGAAAACTTGCAAAAACTTTAGTGTTTTTCTTCAAGTTTGTGTCTAACTATTCAATGGTGATTACTATCAAAAGATAGCCTTCACCAAGGTTTTCCAAAAATATTTTAAAAACATTTTCAAAATCAATATCCCATCATGTTCCTTGGGCATAATGCACATGACTTGTACATTAGCTTTCCCAATGATGGGAAAACACATAACTATGTGTTTTGATGAACCTAAAACTCAAAAGAATGCACTAAATCAACATCTTGAGTTTTGTTCATCATCCTAACATCTCACTTGTATATAATATGCACTAAAACACATACAAGTCACCTTATAGTCTTTGTGAGATGTAGATTTTAGTTTTTGCCCTAATCTAGGGATCATGCATATTTATCTAGGCATTTTAGAAATGTTAGACATCCACCTAGGATGTCACTTGTCAATAAGTGTCGTTAAATGCCATTTGTCCTTAATTACAAGGAATTAAACTTAATGCATGATTATGTTATGGCATACATCAAAAGAAAATAATTTTCAAAAGAAAATATCCTATTACTACATGATGTATGAATGTCATGACATGGTATTTTTGGATTTTTCATAATAAAACATGAATGCAAAACTAGACATGATGTCATGGCATATGATGGGCAAACAATCATGGCAAGATTTAGCATAAATAAAATATACCTAGATTAACTATCTAAGTATCCTTAAAGTCTTAGCTAAACTTACAACTTAAACCTAGATTGTCCTAAAGTGCTACAAGAGAATGCCAAAACCTAAATTTGGCATTTCTAATTTCCTTGATTTAATGTATGCCAATTGAAAATAAACATGTCCTCAAATGTTGGCATATTCCATTTTTCCTCAAGAGTAGCACTTTTAAATTTAAGGCCCGGATTGCCTTAAATTGCCTAAGAACATACCAAAATCCCAACTTGATAGTTCTTATGAATTTCCCAATATGTGCCATTTAAGATTAAAATCAATTCTTCCACCATTAGGCACATTTTACTCTTTCAAGGAGTAATCAATAGGTCCATTTCATTTTCAAAGGTTAACTAAAACCTTGAAAATGCTCCTTGAGTGTCAATTTCCTCAAAGTTGGGTTAACTACCCTTCTAATCGGAGTTGACACTCTCTAACCCATCTATGGGGTAGAGAAGATGCTCCTAGGAACCCAACACCTATTGGTGCTCCTTGGATGCTCTAGGTACTCACTAGGGATAACTTCCCTAGATACCTTCCTAGTGACCTTGTTGGGCTTCTTAGAAGCCTTGGTCACATTTTCTAGGTCAACTCTAGGGATAGCCTCCCTTGTAACCTTGTTCGTGACTTTCTTAGACTTCTTAAAAGTCTTAATCACTTTGGTTGCAAAGATACTTCTAGGGATATCTTCCCTTGTATCCTTGACTTGACCTCTAGACTTAGGATTCGTTCCATAACTATATGGAACCCTATGATAACTAGGCACATCCTTCTTAGCTTTTGGTTTGTATCCCAAACCTTTATGGCCATTGGATGGCTTTGATTTTCCTAAACCTAAGTTATGCTCACTTTGCCCTAATAGGATATTTTCCATCATTTTTAGGGTCTTCTCCATTTTATCAAGTCTTGACCTCAAGACTTGATTTTCTCTCACTAAGTCCTTAGTATTTGATTCATGAGCATTTTTGTTTCTAGGCTTGTATCTTACATCCTTAGAGTTATCGCCTAGGTTTTTACCTACAATCCTAGCCTTAGGTGTAGTAGTTTTAGCATGAAAAGCTATATGTTTTTCTTTAACGCTATCATGCTTTCTATTTTCATGGTAAATAGCATTAAAATGATAGAAATTTGACCTAGCATGCTTTTTACCATTTTGTAAGGGAATAGGCTCAATGAAAGTTACCTTCCTTTTTACCTTAGAGGCTCCCCCTTGACTAGAGCTTCCTCCATGAGCCTTGACCACCTTCTTCCCCTTAGGGCATTGACTTCGGTAATGCCCCTTTAGATTGCAAGAGAAGCACACGATGTGCTCCTTGCTCTTCTTTGTTCCGGGGATGGTCTCCTTGGGCTTCTCCTTGCCCTTTTGTGCCACTTGGCCCTTCTTCTTGGCCAATTTAGGGCATTTGCTCTTGTAGTGCCCACTTTCCCTACACTCAAAACATATTATATGATTTTTATTTTTAATTGAAACATTTATACCTTCTTGTATAGGGATGGCACTTGCTCCTCCATTTGATATTTCTTGACTTGTGGAGGTGGAATCTACTTCCTCCTCTTCGTCTCTTGACCCGGATGTAGAAGCTTCTCCTTCTTCTTGATCCGGCGTCACCAAGGATTGCTCCCCCTCAATCCTAGAGGTGGAGGCTTCATCATCTTGAATATGAAACAAGGAGTATACTCCCTCCTTGTTCCCTTCGTTGCATTCCCTTGAGGATGAAGCATCTTGGATTTCCTCTTCTTCGGAGGTTGAGCATCTATCAACCTCGGAATCCTCCTTTTGGTCTTGCTCCAAAGAGTCACCATCTTTGGATTCTTCATGATCTTGTACAGTGGAGGGGATCTCTTCATGAAGCTTGGCCAATTTACTCCAAAGCTCCTTGGCATCTTCGAATTCTCCAACTCGAGCCAAGATGTGGCTAGGCAATAAGTTGACCAGAAGCTTGGTCACTTTGTCATTTGCCTCGCCCCTTTGAATTTGCTCTGAGCTCCATCTGCTTTTCTTTAGAAGCTTGCCCTTGGAGTTTGTTGGAGCTTTGAAGCCTTCCATTAGAGCAAACCATTGCTCTATCTCCATCATAAGAAAGTTTTCGATTCTTGATCTCCAAGAATCGAAGCTTGCCGATGTGTATGGTGGAGCCACCCTTGTGTCAAATCCAAGTCCATCTTGGAATTGCATCTTGAAGTTGAGCTTGATAAAGTCTTGAACTTGAAGAATTTGCTCCAACTTCTTCACCCTCTAGCTTTTCTTGATATGTTTGCCCCTTCCGGCGGTGATTCCGGTGAAGAGCAACCTTGCTCTGATACCACTTGTAGGATCCAAAAGAATTTAGATATCTCCACAATAGCATGATATTGTCCACTTTGGGCCTAAGCCCTCATGGTTTTGCTCTTGGGCTCTCCCCAAAAGGCCTCATGCCAATGGAGATATCTTTCTCTTATAAACCCATGATCTTTTCCATGTGTTTTCAATATGGGACTATGTTTGCAACCTTGCAACCCCAACAGAGGAGATATTGAAGACATACCTGTGAGCAGCATTATCTTGGGCATCATGCCAATAATCAGGGATATACAATTAAGTATTATATACAATTTTCAAGAGTAAATAGAAAACGATGATAGCAGCAATAATCCTTCACAAAGATGGATAATTCGGTACAATGATAATTGGTCAGTTGATTTGATCTTATAAAGATAGAATAATAATATTGATCTTCAGCAAAGTGAAGGTACTTGAGGGGTTGCAAGCAGGGAGTTATGCTCTTCTAGTTGTTTCTTCAGCATCTCCACTTGGTCTTGAAGCTTTCGCACCTGTAGTATGGTCGCACCTTTATTCAGTCGTGATTCTAGCAAATCATTCAATGTATGAGTGTATTTTTCTTCTAGATTGGTAAAATAATCATGATTCTATAGGCAAAACTATAGCAAACTACTATTAACTACCTCCAAATCAGCAAAAAATTACTGGTAGGTAGATGAATGGGACAAAGGTATGCTCACTGCCTAAACGTAAAGGTATAAATTAGGGATAAAATAAACTGAACGATGTAGAACAACATTACCCTATCTAAAGGTAAGAGACCTCCGAAGGGGGCGAGGAACCATGACCAACCATCTATATTCTCAAAATGTATAACTTGAATGGGAGGAGAGCACTAATGAATACAAAGAAGGGAAGGAAATGAAAGGGCTTTATAGCCTATTGAGGGAGTGCAAGTATTATTAATGACAAAAATGAAGAGACACAAAATTGATGATAAGCAGGACAAATTCAAAAGATGCAATAATAATCAAAAGGAAGATCTTCAGGTCGGTTGGCATAGGACTGACAAAAGATTTGAACAGTAATAATAGAATCATGAGTAAAGAACCACTTTGATTAGGATAATACCCCATTTGAAGCATACATGCTTAATCAAATCATTCATTTGATTATCATATCATGTCTGCTTTAACTTATACTTATTTTCACTTATATTTGTTGTCGATAGATCAACATCATTTATAGCTTCTGAGCATCATTATAACGGCCTAAGTGTCAGGTAGCTAGTGCTTCTAAGAAACTAATAACAACCAATGTGCCAAATATATTCTCATTGCCTCTAGGCATCAATATTATTATTTTCGAGCATCATTATAATAGTCTAAATGCTAGATAAATAGTATTTCTGAGCCACTAATAATGACCAATGCGTCAAATATGTTCTCACTACCTCTAGGCATTAAGGTTACTACTTCCAAACATCATTATAATGACCTAAGTGTTAGATAACTAGTGCTTCTGAGCCACTAATAATGACCAATGTGCTAAATATATTCTCCCTACCTCTAGGCATTAATTTTACCATTTTTGAATAGTGTGCACATTGCGTAAGTTGCATCTTGGTTATATTCTTATCTTATAGATCCTTTTTAGTTATGCATCTTTACATCCTTATACATGTAAATAATATTTATCCTACAAAACTCTTGCAAAACTTATCATCCCATTCATATTCATCTTTAATTTATAAAAAGTACAACTTTGCTGGCTAGGTTTAGTTAGATAATACAGGGATTTTTAAGACTGTGGAAGGATTTAGATTACATAGTATAAGCAAAGAAGTCTTCTATAAGATACCTTTCAGATAAGGTAAATGGATTAATATTGGTTGTAGTATGATAAAAGACGATGTTAATCATAGAAATGATATTCTTCGTAAACTCAACCAAACTTCATTTGAATTTTCTTTTCAGTCTGACTTGAAGGAGGGAATCTGATGGTAACCATATTTCTTCTTTCTTTTCTTAAACACTCAATCAAAGTTCATTCAACTTTTCTTTTCAGTCTCACTTGAAGGAGGAACATCTGATGCGTCGGGCAATCTCACTTAGAATCAGCAGAGGAACTTCACAAGAGATGCGTCAAGCAATAACTCTATGTTTCATAGAGCAACTTCATAAGAGATGCACCGGGCAATAACTATGTGTTTCATAAAGAAACTTCATAAGAGATGTGCCAAGCAATAACTCTGTGTTTCATAAAGCAACTTCATAAGAGATGCACTGAGCAATAACTCTACATTTCATAGAGCAACTTCATAAGAGAGTCATCGAGCAATAGTTCTACGTTTCATAGAGCAACTTCATAAAAGATGTGTCGAGCAATAATCTTTGTTCCATAAATTAACCTTACAAAGGTTCACCAAGGAATAACTTTGTGCTCCACTGAGTAACCTTATGAAGGATCGGCAATCATTATTATTGGATTGGCTAGGCTGAAGAACCCTCAGGGCAATAACATAGAAGTTCATGAAGCAATATAGTTAAGCAAGTACTTCATCACTAGGCTCAACTTTTAACACATGGAAATAGTCGAAAAGAGGGAGGTCAGAGACAGTTCCCTTGATTCCTTATTTAAAGTACGTGGTAACTAATGAATGGTGGACGAACATTGGTTATCAGAGATGGTTTCCTCAAAACCCCCTTCATCTTACTTGTTTGTCATGGATTGGGCACGCCATAACGAACCATCGGAACTGCATCTTCATCGACTTAGGCGAGAATAAGTGGAAAGGCATGAAGAAGAGGGGGCGTGGAGATTCCTTTTCTGACATCTATATAAATACATCAGACAGTAACTCCTAGGTATGAGGGTTTTCTTCTTCTAACTTGTGCAGGGAACTCCTTTTTCTTCAAGTTCTTCTTCTTTTACTGTTTTCCTTCATCCTATTTTTTTATCGATCACTGACTTAAGAGTCAGAGGAGCCGCACCGGAGGAGCTAGCCTGACTCTAACCTGTGTTATCATTTTAGATCTGATCATCCCCACGACAAAGGAAGATTTATGGAGAAGGATGAGCCCAAGCAGATAGAAAAAGGAGCCATTATGTATGCCTCGAATATGGCGTGATGCATGAATATGAACAAATTAAATATGTTAAGAATGAATAGTCATGATTGTTATGTGTTCATGCAAAGACTTATTCCAATAACTTTTCATGATCTACTTCTTAATAATGTTTGACAAACACTTATAGAATTGAGTCCATTTTTCAGAGATTTGACATCGAGGGTCATTATATCTGCTGATATTCTTATGCTAAAAATAAACATTTCTCTTATACTATGTAAAGTTGAGCGTATATTCGCACCTAATTTTTTTGTTTCAATGTAACATCTACCAGTTCATTTATCTTACGAGGTATGACTAGTTGGTCCTATGCAATACAAATAGATATATCCATTTGAAAATTTTTTAAGGAGATTAAAGAATAATATTTTAATGCTTATTTAGTAGAGAAAACATCTTCTTTTTGCTCATATTATTTTGTTGATTATGTGCAAATTAGACATTGCAAGTATCCTCAAAATTTTAATGATACTCAACTGATAGATCTAGAGATATTTATATTTTCAAGTTTTCTGATAAGTCAATGGATACATATGCTTATAGATGGTTAAATACAAAAGAATATTATGCAACAAGAAAACACCTACTCTTGAACTGTGACAAAATCAAAGCTTACATAAAGTGAGTTAACTTCTATATTGAAATATTTATCCCCTTACATTTGTTTGTTATACCATATGTCTTAAAATTACCTTCCTTGACAGTTTGTACAAACAACAACTATAACTATAAAATCTATCAATAGGTGCAAGTGAGGTAGATAAAAAGTTAGAGATGAAATTTGCATTATGATTTGAAATCTATGTAAGTTAGAGACTAAATTTTTTTCAAGTATATTATATAATCAATAATTTATATCATAACACCTTTTTAGGTGAAGGTCTGTAGATCAAATGTGCAAGATAAAACGATAATGAATCTTGCATTAGGACTTCTCTATTGTTAGTGTAGGTGCACCAGAATCAAATCTAAGTTTTGATGTTGTCAATGGTTCAAGTTAAGTCATGTTGTGGTCTAATAAGTTAACTGAGTATGTAGGATATTTATTCAACTAGAAAAGTCTTAGTAGATCATGGAAGCCAGGAAGGAAGCCCAAGTGAGTCAAGAGGACTCGACACTTGGCAGGAAAGCTCGATAGGTCTAGAGGACCGAAGGTCGAGAGGAAGTCCTGGTGAGCAGATTCAATGCTAAGCGGCCAAGTCCAAACAGGTCTAGAGGACCAATGTTTAACAGGTAGGTTGAGGTAAGAAACTTGAGAGGAGCGACAGTGAGGCTGTGTTCCAGAAAGGAACAAATCCTAGGTCGCTGATCTAACTGACAAAATCGAAAAAGTTTTCAAGTTGAGATCAAGATAGTTTTACTGTTAATTACTACTCATGCATCATATAATTGTGCTAACATTTGTTTTACAGGATCATATTTTGTATAACTCTATTTTACAAGAACTGGCCTAATTAGTCGACCAAACCCAGAGATCGATCAACTGAACCAATTCAACTCAGACTAGAGATCAGACCAAAGTAAAGTTCGATTAATACCTGATCGGTGGATTGAACTAGCAGGTCAGTCGACCGAACCGTGATAAGATGGTAGAGATTAGATCAAGCCGAAGCAAACTTGGAAGCTAGGCTGATCAGTCAACCGAACTCAGGGATCGGTTGACTGAACGATTACTGCATTAATGAAGCCTTAATGGCGTATCTTGACGAACAGGGAAACTACACTGTTTGGTTGACCGAATAAGGTGATTGGTCGATCGAACAATAAATGCTATTAATGAGGTCATGATTGGATATGGATGAAGAAGGAAAGTTGATGGTTCACTCGACCAATAGAGGGATCAGTCGACCGAAAGGATCAATCGACAAAATGTCTTTTCGATTGACCGAACCATGCTTATAAAAGGGGAGCTCGAGATCTAAGGCAGTGAGTCAAGTTTTCTGTTCATCTCTATGGAAAGTCTCTATTCATGCTACTACTCTACTACTCATCTTCAAGCAAGCTACTGCTCTAATAAAATGCAGATGATCTTCATCGCTTCTTATTCATTTCGGTATAATTTTATTTAGCTTGCGTTATACTTAATTTCAAGTAAGATAGTAGGTTGTTACTATCTTTTATCTTTCATTGTACGAATTGCTTTTTTTGGAGGTTTCGGAAAGAAAAATTATAGTGATTTGTCCAACGGTGAGATCAAGGATCACGGGTCTTGAAATAGGAGTCGACATAGGATAATCAAGTAACCACTAGAGTCATTTGTATTATTTTTTACTGTCGCTTTGATATTTGTTCTACGATTCAATACAAAAAAGAAAAGGTTTTTGATGAGCGATATTCACCCCTCCCCCCTCCATCGCTTTCTCTTGATCCTTCATCTATAATATAAAAGTCTACTCTTGTTATTATGTTAATGACTTTAAATTTCACTTGGCGTAACTCAATTCACACACACTAACCTATAATTCAGGTGTTTACATTCGACCTCGCGACTGACAAGAAGGGAAGAGGAGAGGGAAGGAGAGAGGAGCATATCGACAGGAGGAGTGCCAGAGATCGAAGAGGAGAGGAAAGGAGGTTGCATGCCCAAGATCTAAGAGGAGAAGGATCGCAAATAGAAGAGGAAGAGTGGTCAGAATCAAAACCCTAATTTTGATCACCAAAATAAAGACAGAATTAAGTTTCCATCATTGTTTATAGCGATGAAATTAAGCATTCGTCGCTATTTTAGTGACAAAATTTAATTGTGCTGCTATTGTAACGATGGAATTTAATTGCATCACTATTTTAATGACGAAAACTTAATTCCTTTCACTAAAATAGCAATAAATTTAATATTTTATCTCTAATTAAATAGGTTAAATATAAATATCATCAAAATTAGTGATGCAATTTAAATTCTATTGCTAAATTAGCGATCGAAGATTATAATTAGCAATGAAATTTAATTTCTATCACTATTTGAGAGTATTCTTGTAGTGTTAGGCACATCAAAATCACTTCAAATTATGACCATTACATTTTTAGAAGCCTTCAGAGTGTAATCATGCCCTTGAACATGGATTTTACAGCTTTGATAGAGAGATATAAGTTTTTAAATTCACACAACCTTGAAATGTTTTATGACAAACTCATTAGAAGACATTGGTCTGACATTCTCACTTATTAATACCACCAAAGTGTTCTTAGAATTTTTTTGATTTAGACCATACCAAAATTTTAAAATTCTAAACAATGTAGTCTGATCAACGAATTTTGATAAAAAAACTCTCTAATGACCTTAGGCACATCAGAGTCACTACAAATCATAACTAGAGATGACAATGGGGCAAGATAGGGGGTGGGTCTGCCATCCCCATCCCCGCATCCGAATTATATCCCCACCTCCATCCCCACACTTATCCTTGATTCTGTCTAATTGGGGAATCTCTATCTTTGACCCTACATGGATTAAATATTCATCCCCATCCCTACTTCAAATGCTCATTGTTCATTAACTTAGCAATAAAAAATTCCCAAATTTCAACACCTTTCATAAAAAATATTAATACAAGAATCCAATGATATATAAATATAAATATTAATTAAACAATACATATATAATAATATTAATAATCTATGGTTTAATAAATAGAAAAGATCAAACTCTATCACTATTGATGTGATAGAGGAAGATGAGGACACGTGGAAGAAGGGGCATGTTGGTCATTTAACCATTAGGGTTTTCTTTTAAAGGGGGCACTGTTCATGTGAGAAGGGGAGGTCTTCCTTCATTCTTCTCACGTTGCCAAGGAGCCTCTTCCCCTAACTCACACTACTCCGCCATAATGGACGCCGCCACTGGCCACTAGACACCTCCTACCACTAATCCCCAGCGTCGCCACCACTGTCGCTCTTCCCCCTTTTTACACGCCTCCTCCACCTCTTCTCCATCACCGCGTCCAACCGCCATCGCCAGTCAGGCACATCGCCGGCCACACCTTCACCTTCTAGTGTTATTATCCACTCCACAACCCCTGACGAGCAGCCTTCGACCACCAGCACAGTTCCCAATGAGCATCCCTAGCCACCGGCGCCACTCCACAACCCTCGGTGAGCAATGCCCAGTCGCAGGTGCCGCGGCTGGCACTCCTTCCTTAGGATCCAACTACTCGACACTCTCACCTTTTGATTCGTTGATTCGTCTCTCAATATGCATTGTTGTATGCTTTCTCTATCGATCAGGCCTCTGAGTCCTAGTTGTTGTGCAACCCGGTGCCTCTCTGTCCTGTCAATCAGACGCCCCATTAGGCCTTATCTATTCCGATCAGGCCCATGCTATCGCATTACTATGTCTCATCTCTTGGAGTCCTAGTTGTTATTCTATTTCGGCCATCGAGTCGTTGTTGTGTTCCAGCCTTTAAGACGAGACTATGTTTCGGTCTTCGCGCTGTCCGGACGGTGTGTCGTGTTTCGGCCTATGAGCTGTTGTTGTATTTTGGCCTGCCTATCACCTTTCGGATCCATGATGTGCCTAGTTTCAGGCCGTCACCATCAGATCTAACTCCTCAATCGCCTCACATTCGTCTACTCTTCTAGGTCACGACGACTCGATCAACATCATGACTAGCTCACCGATTTACACATGGGCGCCCCTGGTCCAGGGTATGTCACTATACTTACTTTTCCTTCATTTCATTATTTAACTATTAGCTTTCTCCTTATATATCCATAGGATCTACCTCAAGTATCGGGGTGCTAGGGACTGGGGAAACCCGAGCCCTACCTATAGGTAGCGTTAACTACAAACCTTCTGATAACTTGGTCAATATAGAAGACAATTCATCACACCCTCCCCCTTTGGGTCATAGTGATTCGGTCAACATTTCAGCCACATCATTCTGGCAGTTCCGTCTTCTCAGATTTTAGATGGGATCAAATTTGGTGTCGTTTGTAGGAACTTTGCCTGATTGAGAACGTGAAGATGAACAACGCCGGAAAACTCTGCCATCATCATGATCTCAGGGGATTTTAATGAACACATTGTTGGATCGAGAAGCGCTAGAGGGGGGTGAATAGCGCTCGTGGCTTTCACTCGGTTCGGAATCGTAAAACTATCAGAGTTAAAACACACAACAGAATAAAGAAAAACAAACAGAAAGAACACGAGGACTTACTTCGTTCGGAGCCTAGATCGACTCCTACTCGAAGGCCCGCGATCCTTGATCGCTTTCCGTGGGCAACAACTATAAGCTCGATAAGGTTTACAAGTATAACAATTTACAACTTAATTTAAACCATAAATCTTATACCGACAACAATGGATGAAAAAGCAAAGCTCCGGGTCATCGGTGTCAAGTCGCAGCACTTCTGGGTCGTCGATTTAGCACCACACAGCAAGAGGATCACTTGGAATGAGTTGTTCTGAGCTGCTGGTCAAAACCCTCTTATAAAGGGTGTTCAAGGCGCCTTGAAAGCCATCCAAGGTGCCTCCATGCTGGCCGAGTCACACGCTGAGATAGGGGTTGAACTGGTCGAACCTTATCAGGTTCAAGGCGCCTTCATGCTTCCTCAAGGCGCCTTCATCCACCAGTCCAAGGCGCCTTGAGCTCCCTTCAAGGCGCCTCCAAGCCTGCTTCGCAGCCAGCTCATCTTTTGCACCCGAGGCGCCTCCAAGCTCCATAGAGGCGCCTCGGACACTGTTTATCCGAGGCTTAACCTTGTTCTTTCATACCTGCAAGACATGTTAGATCCAAAACACAAACATATCCTGCAAAACAAAAGTTAGCACATATAATATCATAAATATGAAGTTTGACAGTTATCGGACTGTCCGGGTCTGACTTCGGATTTCCTACCGGAAACCCTAGGTTGACCCGACGCCTACTGTTCCCTCTAAGAGGAACGCGTCCTCACCTACTCCACTCAGGAGATTTACCTGTTGCCAGTGCAATCCTCCAGATCGAATGGACTTTTGCTCGGTGCTCGATGCTTCCGGACTTTCTGCTGGACTTCCGCTTCCTGGCTGGTCCAGTCTTTCACCTGGTTCGCGACACCAGGACTTTCCACCTAGGGTTACCCCCCCCCCCCCCTAGGGCTTTTGCCTGAAGCACCCGACCCACCAAGACTTTTCGCATAGGGTTACCACCCCCTATGACCTAGGGTTACCACCCCTAGGGTTTTTACCTTGCCTAACCACAGTTAGGGTTTTCCTGAAACACTTAACAAACTTGTTAGATCACAACACACCTTAACTTTGAATCTTTTGCCATTATCAAAACTCAGGTTTGATCGTCGGATGTTTCCCACACCAACAATCTCCCCCTTTTTGATTATGACAACCCAAATTCAAAGTTAAGTAAAACAAATGCATAAATATATTTAAAAGGTTTAAGTGAGCAAGCTTAAGTATATAAAATCAAATACAAGCATAATTTTAAGCTAACACTTAAACTTTGTGAAGCTCCCCCTTAATACAGGGCTTTCTTTTTTAATTAGATTTTCTTTTAATTTTAAATTTCCATACTCTCCCCCTTTGTCATTTATCAAAAATAAGCCATTTGAAAGCAAGTTATAAGTTTTTAGAAAAAAACCAGATTTAGGCTTTAAAAAAAATGCTTGTGTAATACTTAGCTTATAATTAAATTTTACTGAAAAAATTGTTAGCTAAGGGAGAGGGAGGACTTAAAAGGAATATTTTTCACCTAAGTTTAAAAGGCTAATTTATGGTCGACTTCGAAGGATGACTTTAGCCACTTTTGAAACTTAGATGTTTTTAGAAAAAATACTTAACTAAATTTTGAAAAACTTATCTAGATTTTAAAGAATTTTTGGAGGCAAATTATTTTGAAAAAAAATTTGAAGTCTTAGCAGAAATTTTTTGAAAGCCATGAATTAAATTTTGCAAGTAAAGAAATATGCATTTTAATACTGAAAGTTGCTATATGAATCACTTAGCTAAGCCTTTTGCAAACAATGAATATGCAGTTTCAGGTTAAAAAAGGTACTTAGATTAATTAAAAAAAAACTTAATTTTGAAAAAATAGGAGTAAGAACTTATTTAACTTTTAGGACGAAGAGAGAGTAACTAAATATTTAATTTAGGTTATTTAATCAAATTTAGTTGGTCCTTAAGTCCAAGCATGAGTCAAGTTAAATAGTTGTTAACTTATCCAAATTATTTTGATCAGGTATCAGAGCCTTAAAGTACAAACATGTATATAATAGGTCTTTTATATTTTGCCTAATTTTTCATCTCACACATTCTAGGTATTCAGGCATGTTTAGCTTATGAGTGAGTGTGAGATAAAGTTAACTTTGTCAATAAAACTATTGAAAATATAAGCTTGAATTTCAAATGAGTAACTATTAAACTTTTGAGAATATATTTAAAAATTAATTGGAGTTAACATTTGCAATCATAATTTTATAATATGATTTGAGAATTAAAGATTTTTAAACCCTTTTAAATTAATCTTGAAATTAATTGAATAATATTTTGAAATGATTTTCAAAAATTTGTTAAATGATTTTGAAATGAATTTCAAAAGATTTTTCAAATAAATTTCAAAAGATTTTTAAAATAATTTTTAAATGATTATGAAATTAAGTTTAAAAAGATTTTTAAAATAATTTTTAAAATATTTTGAAATTTATTTTAAAATATTTTGAAAGTAATTTTGAAATGATTTTTAAAATATTTTGAAAGTAAGTTTGAAATTGGTATTAAAAATATTTTTCAAGTAATTTTTAAAGAATTTTTTTTTAAGATTTAAAATAATTTTTAAAGATTTTTTTAAAAGATTTAAAATAATTTTGAAATTAATTTTTAAAATATTTTTAAAATGATTTCTTTCAAAAGATTTAAAATAATTTTGAAACTAAGTTTAAAAATATTTTTAAATAATTTTTGAAAGATTTTTCAAATAATTTTGAAATTAAGTTTTTAAAAGATTTTTAAAATAAATTTAAAAGATTTTTCAAATAATTTTGAAATTAAGTTTTTAAAGATTTTTAAAGTGATTTTAAAAAAAAATTCAAATAATTTTGGAATAAAGTTTTAAAAGATTTTTAACATGAATTTAAAAGATTTTTCAAATAATTTTGAAAAGATCTTTCAAATAATTTTGAAATTAAGTTTTAAAAGATTTTTAAAATGATTTCTTCTAAAAGATCTAAAATAATTTTGAAATTAAGTTTAAAAGATTTTTAAATAATTTTTTAAAAAATTTTCAAATAATTTTGAAATTAAGTTTTTAAAAGATTTTTAAAATGAATTTAAAAGATTTTTCAAATAATTTTGAAATTAAGTGTTTAATGATTTTTAAAGTGCTTTTTAAAAGATTTTTCAAATAATTTTGAAATTAAGTTTTTGAAGATTTTTAAAGTGATTTTAAAAGATTTTACAAATAATTTTGAAATTAAGTTTTAAAAGATTTTTAACAAGAATTTAAAATATTTTTCAAATAATTTTGAAAAGATCTTTCAAATAATTTTGAAATTAAGTTTTAAAAGATTTTTAAAATGATTTCTTTTAAAAGATCTAAAATAATTTTGAAATTAAGTTTAAAAGATTTTTAAATAATTTTTAAAAGATTTTTCAAATAATTTTGAAATTAAGTTTTTAAAATATTTTTAAAATGAATTTAAAAGATTTTTCAAATAATTTTGAAATTAAGTTTTTAAAATATTTTTAAAATGAATTTAAAAGATTTTTCAAATAATTTTGAAATAAAGTTGTAAAAGATTTTTAAATAATTTTTAAAAGATTTTTCAAATAATTTTGAAATTAAGTTTTTGAAAGATTTTTAAAATAAATTTAAAAGAGTTTTCAAATAATTTTGAAATTAAGTTTTAAAAGTTTTTTTAAACAATTTTTAAAAGATTTTTCAAATAATTTTTAAATGATCTAATTAAAAAAATAATTTTTAGTTAATTAATTTTTGAAAAATAATTTTGAGTTAATTTCATTTGAAAAAATAATATTAATTATGAATTTAATTTGAATTTGAATTAATTATAATTATGAATTTAATTTTGAATTTGAATTTCAAATTTGATTCTCTTTTAAATTTCTATTTCTTAGTCATCTCACCCGATCTAAATTTTCAATCAGGTACTCCTATAATTGTTGTGAGATGAATTGAGGTTCAATTTAAGGGTTTGGTTTAACTTTGTGTTAGATTCAGATTTAGCTTTGGGTTCAACAAGTAAGCATTCTTTGGATAAACTTCTGGGCTATGGTGAGTCACAAGGACCTCATTAAAGTAACCATGCCTTCGAGGTTTTCCAAATATTCCTACCCATTGAACTTAATACTAAACATTGGTCTAACTAGTTAGGATCCATTTAAGGGTAGCTTCGGTCAGTTCCACTTGGCCAAATGCACCAGGTCGAAGTCATATCTTCCTAGACATGCGATGCCCAAGCTTCCCTAACGTACTATCATCCAATAACTTCATCAATACCGTGGGTCAAGTTAAACTTAGCTCATTTTATCTAACCTTAATTACCCTACCGGGTAGTCTACTCTTGTTTACCCATTTCGAGTAGATTAAGTTCGGTTACCCAGTCGGGTAGTTTAGTTGGGGGTGCCAGCTATTCTGGATCCTCCTTCTATATTTTTTTTTATTTGATTTAAATTGAATTTTGAATTTTAATTTAATTTCAAATTTTTAATTGAATTTAGAATTTTAAATTTTGAATTTTAATTTAATTTCGAATTTTTAATTGAATTTTGAATTTTAAATTTTGAATTTTAATTTAATTTCAAATTTTTTAATTGAATTTTAAATTTTAATATTTTAATTTTAATTTAATTTCGAATTTTTAATTTATTTTTGAATTTTAAGTTCGTTTTATTAATATCATTTTCCTTTTTGCTCCCCCTGTATCATAGCCTCGATATGGTCTATCGAGGTAGTGTATTTAATCCTTCGGGATCCAATATTGTCCAAGTGCAACTTGATTAATCAATTTGGACTTGGGGACTCATGCTTGGACTGTTTTTCTATTTGTTCTTTCTACAAGAGATAAGTAAGATTTATATTTCCTTTTTAGCTTGTTTCGTAGTGTTTAAGTTTTACTTTAGACTTGTAGTCTAAGTCTAGATTTTGTGATTTGACTAAATTATTAACAATCTTCTCTAATTTATCAATTTTATTTTTTAAAATATTATTTTGTATTCCTAATTTTCTTAAAGTTAATTTCTTGTTTTTACTTAATAATTTTGAGTTATTCTTGTTTAGATATGAATCAAATTTAATCATGGTATTATTAGCATGTGTATCTAATTTTGAAGAAAAATCTATACTTGAGCAAGCAAGATTAGTTGAACTACTACAATCATGTGTTGCAAAAACTGGATTTTCATATAATGTAAATTTATTTACCTTGATTTCTCCCTCTGGATTATTGGGTCTTCTTTCTGGGCATTGTCTTTTGCAGTGACCCATTTGTTTGCATTTGGAGCATTTAATTTGTTCCTTCCCTCTTTTGATCATTTTCTCCTTCTCCTTCGATTGTACCGGCCGAGTCTTATGAGTAGGACACTCGTTTTTAAAGTGCCCTCTCTCCCTACACTTAAAACAAGTTATGTGATATTTTCATTTTGAATTTACAATCTTACCTCTCAAATTCATGACAGGATCCTCCCCCTTGACTGTTGCCACCTCGAGTTCAGACTCAGATTCAGCAATTTCCTCTCTGGCCATTAGTGCTATGAAATCGATCTGATCTGATTCTTCTGAGTTTGGTTCGGAGGTTGACTCTGGAGATTCGTATTTGGGTTCGCAGTCTTGTTCAATTTCTGACTCTGAAGGAATCTCATGAAGTTGAGTAGTTTCTCCCAAAGCTCTTTAGCAGTGTCGAACCTTCCGACTCGATCAAGCTCTGAATTTGATAGTCCGCCTAGGAGAATATGTAACAACCACCCTTCTTACTATACTATACTACTCTCTAAGGATGACCGTTACTAACTACTAACTCTACTTAACCGGTATGATCGAAACCACGAGGAGTCCTTACCGAAAAATTTCGGTAGAGTCTCCCCTGTACCGGTGACCAAATTCATCAATACATACAAATAATAAACCATCAGCCACATGTGGCTGGTATATATACTTCAAAACCACGTAGTAATAAGACACAACAACTAAAAAAAACTATTCTAGCAATAGTAAATGAATAAAGCTCTAAAAGTGGAAACAACCAAACTAATAATGCGGAATAGACTCAATTAGCAACATCAGAAAAATAAGAAACAACTCTTTTACAATCTCAATTGACATAAAGCATAAAGTACGACTCAATTCCCCAGATCCGTACCACATTGTCGCCTTCCTTGTTAAATCTTTTCCTTTCCTTTATCTGCAGTAAGAGGAAATGCAATCTATAAGCAAAATTTACTTAGTAAGCGCTATCTAACTCACAAAAACACGAATATGCATGTATACAGAAAGAACTAGAAACTGTATGCTCTAAAAGAAAATAAAGCATAAACATAGCTGTCATGTCAATCTAATAGCAAAGGAAAGCACTCATGTAATTCTAATAGCTAATCATGCTATACAGGATAAAACTGCATGTTGGAAGCTAAAGCTAATCATGCTAAATAACTAATCAGGAAACAAATAAAACTAATACTGCATGCTTCGAATTAAAAGAAACTAAACTTTCTGACTCTAAGCATAAATGAAGCTTGTTTCATTTGTTTCAAAACTTATACTTTATTACTTTAAAATAATAATAAACTTCTCTTGGGCCCAGGCTCAGTATCAATGCGCGCTCCCTAATAAAGACTGTGGTAGCTAGTCACAACTCCTACGAGGGTAAAGACCTTGGTCTTACCAAGGCCAAGACCTCGGAAGTGGACACCTGGATTTGTTTAACGACAACCTTGGAAGTCGGGTACTAGCCTTTCTTTAAAATAAAATACTTATTATCTTTTTATGTTCTTATAATAAAATGTCTTGGCATTTCTTTGAGCACTTGGTGTGCTACTGATCCCAATTCTTAAACTTAGGGATCCTATTAAGACCTTGGTCTCTCTTTCTTATAACTACTTATAAACCTCAAAGGATTTAATAGAATTCTTATTTTTTTTTCCACTTACATGCAGATCCTGGAGTTTTTATAGAGCAACAGGATTCTTTAAGCATATATCAACAGAATAAATCAAAGGAAAGCAAACCTAACTTCTTTAAGCATGCTACAACAGATATAATTCAAAGGAAAACTGAATCTGACTTCTTTAAGCATGCTACAACAAATATAATTCAAAGGAAAACTGAATCTGACTTCTTTAAGTATGCTACAACAGAATTAAATAAAGGAAACCACATCTGAATTCTTTAAGCATGCTATGTCAGAATTAAAACAAAGGGAAGCAAATCTAAATTCTTTAAGCATGCTTCAAAATAAGAAACAAAGAATCTACACTACTAAAGGAGATAAACTGCAATGCTACAAAATGTAAAAATCTGCACTACTACAAAAGGTAAAAATCTGCACTGCTTTAAAATGCAAAAATCTGCACTTAATGGGTCTACACTTCTAAGCTATTTCCAACAAGGCAAAGCATGAGGAAAAGATAATTACTGCTGCTATCAAAAGTTAACCCATGATTTACTAAAGCATGCATTCAGTAGGACACACAAAGCCTCTTTAAATGATTTACTTGTTATCTTTTCTTCTCTAGACCTTGGTCCTTCCTTTACTTATAGATACTCATATCTTCTAAAGGATTTAATAGGACATTTTAGTTTTCATAATAATACTGTTCTTTACAGCATGTTCCTGGTTGTAATATCACATAACAGAATCTAACAAAAATACTAAACACGCGGCTGTAAGTAGTTAGCTTTACAACTGTACACTATTGTCTAACATAGGATTTAAAGCTCAATGTATGCCATGCTCACATTAAGGGTTTAAAGCAATTTAAGCATATCCCTACTTCACATTAAACTACAGAACTAACTCCAATACCAACTTTTCATACATGACAGTTGTAAAGGTAAGAATTCCGAAAATAACCCAAAAATACAGCCTCATGAAACATAACCAGATCAACTCAATATTTGTCACGTCTCAAGTATTCAGATTTCTACTGCGAAACGATTCATAACCAAATATGATCAATTTGCATGCTTCAACATGGTTGGATTTCGAGGAAAACTAAAGTTTTAGCATACTGCATTCATCACTAAGACAAGTTCCCATTGAACCAAGATTTGCTTCAAACGAAATATCTGAGGGTGATGGCATCCAAACAAAACACTAATACATCAGCACTAACATTCCTAGTTCAGCACTAATACATGAGGTTTGACACTTCTATCAGTACCAAAACCTTTTAGCATTATCAACAAAGGTACTTCCGGCAACTAGCATATCAAGTTGTAAAGGAGAACTACATAACCAAACTTAATCTTAACAATTCATGCTTATCACGTTAGCAAGGAAAAATAGAACTGCAAATCCTATAGCGAAATCTGAAACTAGGAAACCCCTAATACCCGGCTGTGCACACTGAATTAACCAAAGAAAACAACGGAGACTCGGAGCTACTCCTACTGCAGGTGAGTAGCAACTTACCTTTGTGTTCTTGGACTTACAACCGAAGAGGGAGAGATCTAGGATTCGGGTGAAGCTTCAAATCTCGGCGGCTTCTTTGTGTTTCCGAGCTCCCCTCGTCGAGGTGGTCACGCACGGGTGAAGACCAGCCGGAAAAATCCTTTCGTCGGCGCCAGAGAGGAACCCTAGTGTCGTCGCCTCGTGCTATGTTTTCCGCCCGCACAGCCGTCGCACGCGAAGGAGAGGAGAAACGGGATTAGGGTTCGGGAAAAAGAAAACCTAAACCTTTTCTTATAACTAGGGTTTTTATTATTAACTATACCTTAAATATATTTCTCTCCTTCTTAGATTAGCATAGCCCGCTGGCACACCTGGTCAGAACTGAAGCCACAGATCGCAGGTTCGATTCCCTCATCTGCCCCTTTTTATTTCAATTTATTTCTTATTCCTTAACTACTACTTAAATGTATTTCGTTCCATATTCATTCACAAAATGTTTGCAGAATAGTTGGCTGGCTGGATTCGGTTAAGGCTCAGTTTAGGTCTGAGGTCCACGGTTCGAATCTCGGCTTGAACGTTTTTTTGTCAAAACTTCTTTCGTTTAGTAAAAATACCAAACGACCTCCAAAAATTACATAAAAATACTCTAAAAATTTCTAAAAATCTCTAGAATATTTTAAAAGCATTTCCAAATATTTTTAAGGACATTTAGAACTTGAAATAAGGAAAATTGGGTCGTTACAATCCCCCATACCTTATAAAAAGTTCGTCCTCGAATTTAGAATAGTTCTGGATATTTTTGTCTCATACTGTCCTCACGCTCCCAAGTGACTTCCTCATGCTTCTGGTTTTACCAGATGACCTTCACTAGTAGCACTTCTTTGTTTCTTAGTCTCTTGACTGCTCTGTCCACTATCTGTGTAGGTCTTCTCTCGTAGCTAAGATCCTATTGGATCTGCACTGACTGAGGCTGAATCACTTGGCTAGGGTCGTGAATACATTTCTTTAGCATAGAGACATGAAATACATTATGTATTACTGACATGTCCTGTGGTAAGTCCAGCTTGTAAGCTACTTTCCCAATCCTTTCTGTGATCAGGTAGGGTCCTACATAGCGAGGACTTAATTTGCCCTTCTTGCCAAATCTCATCACTCCCTTCATAGGAGCAACCTTGAGAAAGACTGAATCCTCTACTTGGAATTCAAGTGGCCTACGGCGTGTGTCAGCATAACTCTTCTATCTACTCTGGGCAGTCTCAATCCTCTGTCTGATCTTTTGGATAGCCTGAGTAGTCTCATCTATCAGCTCTGTCTGAATGCCCAGTTCCACTTCCATTTCTTTTCTTTCACCTGCTTCTTGCCAGCAAATAGGTGATCTGCACTTCCTGCCATACAACGCCTTGTATGGTGCCATCTTGATGGTGGCCTGATAGCTGTTGTTGTAGGCAAAATCAGCTAAGCATAGATACTTGCATCAACTTCCCTTGAAATCTAGTGCACAAGCTCTAAGCATATCTTCTAGAATCTGATTTACTCGCTCTGTCTGTCTATCAGTCTGAGGATGGAAGGTTGTGCTGAACTTGAGTTTGGTGCCCAGTGCATTCTGAACACACTCCCAAAAGTGTGAGGTGAAGCGTCCATCTCTATCAGAAACAATAGATTTAGGAACTCCGTGAAGTCTGATCACCTCCTTAACATATAACTGTGCCAACTGCTCTATAGAGTGGGACACCTTGATGGCTAGAAAATGAGCAGACTTTGTCAATCTGTCCACTATCACCCATATCGCATCATATCCATTTGTGGTTCTTGGGAGACCTGTTATGAAGTCCATGGATATGTCTTCCCACTTCCACTCTGGTATTGGAAGAGGCTGTAGAACTCCTCCTGGTCTCTGGTGTTCTGCTTTGACCCTCTGACATGTCAGGCAGGTACTGACATATTTAGCAACATCTCTTTTGAGTCCAGACCACCAGAACCTCTATTTCACGTCTTGGTACATCTTGGTAGAACCAGGATGCATTGAGTAAGGTGTACTATGAGCTTCCTCTAAAATTTTCTTTCTCAGCTCTTCATCATTGGGGACTCAAAGGCGGCTCTCCTGATAAAGAATTCCACTGTCTGATATTCGAAAATCCAAATTTTCTTCTTTCTGTATCCCTTGCTTGATCTTCTGGATATCTGGATCTTCACTTAGCTTTCTCTGTATATCCTCAAGCAGGGTTGACTCTAAGGTCAATGCAGAGAGTTGCCCATAAATAATTTCCATACCAAAGTCTGACAACTCCTTCTGCAGTGGTAGGGCTAATGATGACAAGGACATCTTGGATGCACTAGATTTTCTGCTTAGTGCATCTGCCACTTTATTAGCTTTACCTGGGTGGTAGAGGATTTCACAGTCATAGTCTTTGACCAACTCTAGCCACCTATGCTGTCCCATGTTTAAGTCCTTCTGAGTGAAGAAGTACTTAAGACTTTGATAGTCTGTGAAGATTCTGCACTGAACGCCATACAAATAATGTCGCCAGAGTTTTAGTGCAAAGACCACAGCTGCCAGCTCAAGATCATGAGTAGGGTAGTTCTTTTTATAATCTTTGAGTTGTCTGGAAGCATAATCTATCACTTTTTCTTCCTGCATGAGTACAGCTCCTAGGCCCATCATGGAAGCATCACTGTAGATGTCAAAACTCTTGTCACTTTCTGGAACTGTCAGGATAGGAGCACTGGTCAGTCTCTTCTTTAGCTCTTGGAAACTCTGCTCACATTTGTCTGACCATTCAAACTTCTTGTTCTTTCTGGTCAGGGCTGTTAGTGGAGAGGCTATCCTGGAAAAGTCCTCCACGAATTTCCTGTAATACCCAGCTAACCCAAGGAAGCTTCTGATCTCCCTGGCGTTCTTGGGTCTACTCCAGTTGTTGACCGCTTCTATTTTGGTTGGATCCACTTGGATACCTTCTTTCGAAATTATGTGACCTAGAAACATCACTTGATCTAACCAGAACTCGCACTTTGAGAACTTATCATACAGCTGCTTTTGCTGAAGGGTCTGCAATATTATCCTCAAGTGCGTGTCATGCTCCTCTGGGGTTATTGAATAGACTAGAATGTCGTCGATGAATACGATGACAAATTTGTCAAGGTATTCTCTGAACACTCTGTTCATCAAGTCCATGAAGACTGCAGGTGCATTAGTCACTCAAAAGGCATGACTACAAATTTATAGTGTCCATATCTGGTCCTGGAAACTGTTCTGGGTGTATCACTTTCTTTCACTTCCAACTGATGGTACCTAGAGCGCAGGTCTATTTTAGAGAACACTATTGCCCTCTTTAGCTGATCATATAGATCATCTATTCTGGAAAGAGGGCACTTGTCCTTAACTGCTACTTTGCTCAACGCTCTAAAATCTATGCACATTAGCATGGATCCGTCTTTCTTCTTAACGAACAACTCTTTTAGCTGTGCTAGAGAAATTCGGTACAGAGCTTTTGAAATTAGGTTGGTGTCAGGAACCAATTCAATTTCAAACTCTACTTCTCTGCTGAGAAGTAGTCCAGGTAGCTCTTCTGGGAATACCTCTGGATACTCACAGACTACCCGAACATCTTCCTGCTTGGGTCTTTCTTGTTCTTCTGTATTCATAATGTATGCAAGAAAACCAGTACATCTTTTAGCTAACATCTGGTGAGCTATTAGGGACGAGAGGAATTTCTGGGTCTTCCTCTTTGGTACTCCCGTGAACTCAAAAGATGGTTCACCTTTTGAATTCTATAAACTCTTCATAATGCTTATTGGTGATCCGTTGGTGGAAGAATTCTTCGTGAAACTCTGTCTCAGAGTCAGTCCAGCTCATCTGTTTGACTTCTCTCTTGCTTTTAACTCTCTCCCACCACATACGAGCATCTCCAGATAGGCAGAATGAGGCACACTTGACCTTCTTGACTTCTGGCCAGTCCAGAAGCTCTATGGTGCTCTCCAGTGTCTTGAACCAAGCCTGAGCATCCCAGGGCTCAGTCGTGCCTGAGAAACTTTCTGGCTTCAGCTTCAGCCACTGTATCAGGTATGCTTCTTGTCTTTTAGGTGTTGTTGCGACTTCTAGGGCGGCTGGTGGAACTTCAGTCACCACTGGAGTCTCCACATTGATGGTTGGAGGAGTGGGAGGAGCTAGCTGCTGATTGACCATCAGATTGGCAATCACTTGTTGCTGCTCTACTACTTGTCTCTGGAGTTGGGCAACAACTTCAGAGAGATTGGGCTCAGTTGATCTAAGCTCTTCATTCTCCTGATCTTGGTTCTCAGTACGAACAGTACGAGGACGTCCTTTTCTTGACATCTATTTATACAAAGAAAAGACTTGGTATATTCTCTATCCTTTCTAAACAAACTTATGTATATAGATAAAAGAGAAATAAAACTTCTATCTTACTAATGTTGGTGCAATATCCCTCAGGTCAAGGTTGACCTGGGTAACCAAGCTGAGTCTTGGTTTGGGTTTAGATATTTGACAATAAGATAATTGATTGAAGAAGAGTCAAGTAGGTCAAGGTTGACCGGATACTTGACTGGGAAGTCCTAACTGGGATGTTAGGCAAAATGAAAGACCTAGTGAGTGAAGCTAGGCAGTATGAAAGTCCTGGTGAGTGAAGTCAGGCAGAAGGAAAGTCCTGGTAAGTGAAGCCAGGCAGAAGAAAAGTCCTGGTGAGTGAAGCCAGACAGAAGGAAGTCCTAGTGAGTGAAGCTAGGCAGATGGAAAGTCCTGGTGAGTGAAGTCAGGCAGAAGGAAGTCCTAGTGAGTGAAGCTAGGCAGATGGAAATCCTGGTGAGTGAAGCCAGGTGAAAGTCCTAGTGAGTGAAGCTAGGCAGATGGAAAACCCTAGTGAGTGAAGCTAGGTGAAAGTCCTGGTGAGTGAAGCCAGGCAAGGGAAAATCCAGATGGATCAAGGATGATTGGACATTTGGTGTTGGGAAGTCCAAGTAGGCCAAAGGATTGACTGGATACTTGGCATGAAAGAAAAGTCCAAGTAGGTCAAAGGGATTGACCGGATACTTGGCACAGAGAAAAGTCCAAGTGGGTCAAAGGGATTGACCGGACACTTGGTAAGGGAGTCCTAGCAGGTCAAGGGAGTGACTAGATGCTAGGCATGACATACCAACAGGTCAAGGTTGACCGGATGTTGGTTTGGGAGGTTTGGGACTTGGTTTTGGACAAAATCAAGTCTTTGGATCGATCGATGGATCGATCCAGCTGATCGATCGATGGATCGATCGATCCGACGATCGTCGAGCGTCCGGATCGATCCGTGGATCGATTCGGAGGTCCCAATCGATCGATGGATCGATTGGGGGCTGCCGATAAGCGCCGGATCGATCCGTGGATCGATCCAGCGCTTTCGCGATAAGCGCCGGATCGATCCGTGGATCGATCAAAGCCTCCCGATCGATTGGGAATATTGAATCGATCGGGATCCGACCGTTGGCGTCGTTTATAGCTGGTGGCGTGCGATTCCATCGAAGAATCTCACGATCTTCATTTCTCCACAGCACTCTCAAAGCTTGTGATCGCCAGTTCTTGAAGGTTCTTGGAAGCTCTCCGAGTCAAGAGGCGGATCAAAGGCAAGAAGAGAAGCTAGGGTTAGGGTTTTCTGCATTCATTGTAAGCTTTGTGCTTGTATTTTGTTTCCCTTTCCTTCTTCTTGTACCGAGAGTCTTGTAGGGCTTCTCCGCCCTCGGTAGTTACCGAAAAGGAGTGTTTCATAGTGGAGGGTGCGTGCGTGGTGTGGATCCTTGGATTAGTCACCTCCTTTGGAGGTGGATACCAAGTAAAATCCTAGTGTTAGCGTGATTGTATTTGTTTCTGTATTTTCCGCTGCATATTTTTGAAGAAACAATCAACGCCGAGCAACGCCAAGCACCGAGCGAACGCGACGAGCTATTCACCCCCCCCCCCCCTCTAGCTACTTTTGGTCCTAACAACTAAAGTGCATATAAGCAAATACTCTATACTGCAAATAATAAAGAAAGCATAAAAGGAAAACTTAAATACTTTCTTACTTGAAGACGGCAAAGATGGTGCTGATGTGTGATGCTGGAGAATGGGGACTGCTCTGATACCAACTGTAATGACCACCCTTCTTACTATACTATACTACTCTCTAAGGATGACCGTTACTAACTACTAACTCTACTTAACCGGTATGATCGAAACCACGAGGAGTCCTTATCGAAAAATTTCGGCAGAGTCTTCCCTATACCGGTGACCAAATTCATCAATATATGTAAATAATAAACCATCAGCCACATGCGGCTGATATATATACTTCACAACCACGCAGTAATAAGACACAACAACTAAAAAAAACTATTCTAGCAATAGTAAATGAATAAAGCTCCAAAAGTGGAAACAACCAAACTAATAATGCGGAATAGACTCAATTAGCAACATCAGAAAAATAAGAAACAACTCTTTTACAATCTCAATTAACATAAAGAATAAAGTACGACTCAATTCCCCAGATCTCTCCCACAGTCCTGGCATCACACACCATCCACACCACCTTGTCGCCTTCCTTGCTAAATCTTTTCCTTTCCTTTATCTGCAGTAAGAGGAAATGCAATCTATAAGCAAAATTTGCTTAGTAAGCGCTATCTAACTCACAAAAACATGAATATGCATGTATACAGAAATAACTAGAAACTGTATGCTCTAAAAGAAAATAAAGCATAAACATAGCTGCTCATGTCAATCTAATAGCAAAGGAAAGCTAAAGAATCTACTCATGTAATTTTAATAGCTAATCATGCTATACAGGATAAAACTGCATGCTGGAAGATAAAGCTAATCATGCTAAATAACTAATCAGGAAACAAATAAAACTAATACTACATGCTTCGAATTAAAAGAAACTAAACTTTCTGACTCTAAGCATAAATGAAGCTTGTTTCATTTGTTTCAAAACTTATACTTTATTACTTTAAAATAATAATCAACTTCTCTTGGGCCCAGGCTTAGTACCAATGCGCGCTCCCTAATAGAGACTGTGGTAGCTAGTCACAACTCCTACGAGGGTAAAGACCTTGGTCTTACCAGGGCCAAGACCTCGGAATTGGATACCTGGATTTGTTTAACGACAACCTTGGAAGTCGGTACTAGCCTTTCTTTAAAATAAAATACTTATTATCTTTTAATGTTCTTATAATAAAATGCCTTGGCATTTCTTTGAGCACTTGGTGTGCTACTGATCCCAATTCTTAAACTTAGAGATCCTATTAAGACCTTGGTCTCTCTTTCTTATAACTACTTATAAACCTCTAAGGATTTAATAGAACTCTTATTTTTTTTTCCACTTACATGCAGATCCTGGAGTTTTTATAGAGCAACAGGATTCTTTAAACATATATCAACAGAATAAATCAAAGGAAAGCAAACCTAACTTCTTTAAGCATGCTACAACAGATATAATTCAAAGGAAAACTGAATCTGACTTCTTTAAGCATGCTACAACAAATATAATTCAAAGGAAAACTGAATCTGACTTCTTTAAGTATGCTACAACAGAATTAAATAAAGGAAACCACATCTGAATTCTTTAAGCATGCTATGTCAGAATTAAAACAAAGGGAAGCAAATCTAAATTCTTTAAGCATGCTTCAAAATAAGAAACAAAGAATCTACACTGCTAAAGGAGATAAACTGCAATGCTACAAAATGTAAAAATCTGCACTACTACAAAAGGTAAAAATCTGCACTGCTTCAAAATGCAAAAATTTGCACTTAATGGGTCTACACTTCTAAGCTATTTCCAACAAGGCAAAGCATGAGGAAAAGATAATTACTGCTGCTATCAAAAGTTAACCCATGATTTACTAAAGCATGCATTCAGTAGGACACACAAAGCCTCTTTAAATGATTTACTTGTTATCTTTTCTTCTCTAGACCTTGGTCCTTCCTTTACTTATAGATACTCATATCTTCTAAACGATTTAATAGGACATTTTAGTTTCCATAATAATACTGTTCTTTACAGCATGTTCCTGGTTGTAATATCACATAACAGAATCTAACAGAAATACTAAACACGCGGCTGTAAGTAGTTAGCTTTGCAACTGTACACTACTGTCTAACATAGGATTTAAAGCTCAATGTATGTCACGTTCACATTAAGGGTTTAAAGCAATTTAAGCATATCCCTACTTCACATTAAACTACAGAACTAACTCCAATACCAACTTTTCGTACATGACAGTTGTAAAGGTAAAATTCCGGAAATAACCCAAAAATACAGCCTCATGAAACATAACCAGATCAACTCAATATTTGTCACGTCTCAAGTATTCAGATTTTTACTGCGAAACGATTCATAACCAAATATGTGTTAGATCACAACACATCTTAACTTTAAATCTTTTGTCATTATCAAAACTCAGGTTTGATCGTCAGATGCTTCCCGCACCAACACACATTATATTCTCCCCTCACTCCATGAATATTCGGGAGTCGAAGCACCGAGTCAGATCCTTAGCTGGTCAGCAGGTCAGTTTTTTTATTATACTATATTTTTCCTTCTAGCAGTAGGATCTGCTACAACTCTCTGATCAAGGACTAGGGGCTCAGCTCCCTGGTATAGTATGATACGGGCTTTGATCTCTCATATTGCTAGGGGCTTCACTCTCTTTAACGGTCAGAGCTCAGATTATTCCCTCTTTGACTCCACGGATATTAGGGAGTCAAGAGATCGATACTATTTCTCTCCCCGACTCTACGTGCATCTGGAGTCGATGGATTAAGTCAGATCTTCAATTGGACAGTACAATTTCACGATCATGAATGATAAGAAATATGTTCCCTTATATTATACTAGGGGCTCTGTTCCCTTATCTGATATTAATGGCCAAGACCTTGGTCTTACCAGGGCCAAGACCTCGGAATTGGATACCTGGATTTGTTTAACGACAACCTTGGAAGTCGGTACTAGCCTTTCTTTAAAATAAAATACTTATTATCTTTTAATGTTCTTATAATAAAATGTCTTGGCATTTCTTTGAGCACTTGGTGTGCTACTGATCCCAATTCTTAAACTTAGAGATCCTATTAAGACCTTGGTCTCTCTTTCTTATAACTACTTATAAACCTCTAAGGATTTAATAGAACTCTTATTTTTTTTTCCACTTACATGCAGATCCTGGAGTTTTTATAGAGCAACAGGATTCTTTAAACATATATCAACAGAATAAATCAAAGGAAAGCAAACCTAACTTCTTTAAGCATGCTACAACAGATATAATTCAAAGGAAAACTGAATCTGACTTCTTTAAGCATGCTACAACAAATATAATTCAAAGGAAAACTGAATCTGACTTCTTTAAGTATGCTACAACAGAATTAAATAAAGGAAACCACATCTGAATTCTTTAAGCATGCTATGTCAGAATTAAAACAAAGGGAAGCAAATCTAAATTCTTTAAGCATGCTTCAAAATAAGAAACAAAGAATCTACACTGCTAAAGGAGATAAACTGCAATGCTACAAAATGTAAAAATCTACACTACTACAAAAGGTAAAAATCTGCACTGCTTCAAAATGCAAAAATTTGCACTTAATGGGTCTACACTTCTAAGCTATTTCCAACAAGGCAAAGCATGAGGAAAAGATAATTACTGCTGCTATCAAAAGTTAACCCATGATTTACTAAAGCATGCATTCAGTAGGACACACAAAGCCTCTTTAAATGATTTACTTGTTATCTTTTCTTCTCTAGACCTTGGTCCTTCCTTTACTTATAGATACTCATATCTTCTAAACGATTTAATAGGACATTTTAGTTTCCATAATAATACTGTTCTTTACAGCATGTTCCTGGTTGTAATATCACATAACAGAATCTAACAGAAATACTAAACACGCGGCTGTAAGTAGTTAGCTTTGCAACTGTACACTACTGTCTAACATAGGATTTAAAGCTCAATGTATGTCACGTTCACATTAAGGGTTTAAAGCAATTTAAGCATATCCCTACTTCACATTAAACTACAGAACTAACTCCAATACCAACTTTTCGTACATGACAGTTGTAAAGGTAAAATTCCGGAAATAACCCAAAAATACAGCCTCATGAAACATAACCAGATCAACTCAATATTTGTCACGTCTCAAGTATTCAGATTTTTACTGCGAAACGATTCATAACCAAATATGATCAATTTGCATGCTTCAACATGGTTGGATTTCAAGGAAAACTAAAGTTCTAGCATACTACATTCATCACTAAGACAAGTTCCCATTGAACCAAGATTTGCTTCAAACGAAATATCTGAGGGTGATGGCATCCAAACAAAACACTAATACATCAGCACTAACATTCCTAGTTCAGCACTAATACATGAGGTTTGACACTTCTATCAGTACCAAAACCTTTTAGCATTATCAACAAAGGTACTTCCAGCAACTAGCATATCAAGTTGTAAAGGAGAACTACATAACCAAACTTAATCTTAACAATTCATGCTTATCACGTTAGCAAGGAAAAATATAATTACAAATCCTATAGCGAAATCTGAAACTAGGAAAACCCTAATACCCGGCTATGCACACTGAATTAACCAAAGAAAACAATGGAGACTCGGAGCTACTCCTACTGCAGGTGAGTAGCAACTTACCTTCGTGTTCTTGGACTTACAACCGAAGAGGGAGAGATCTAGGGTTCGGGTGAAGCTTCAAATCTCGGCGACTTCTTTATGTTTCTGAGCTCCCCTCGTCGAGGTGGTCACGCACGGGTGAAGACCAGCCGGAAAAATCCTTTCGCCGGCGTCAGAGAGGAACCCTAGCGCCGTTGCCTCGTGCTGTGTTTTCCGCCCGCACAGCCGTCGCACGCGAAGGAGAGGAGAAATGGGATTAGGGTTCGGGAAAAAGAAAACATAAACCTTTTCTTATAACTAGGGTTTTTATTATTAACTATACCTTAAATATATTTCTCTCCTTCTTAGATTAGCATAGCCCGCTGGCACACCTGGTCAGCTGGGTTTTGACTGAAGCCACAGATCGAAGGTTCGATTCCCTCATCCGCCCCTTTTTATTTCAATTTATTTCCTATTCCTTAACTACTGCTTAAATGTATTTCATTCCATATTCATTCACAAAATGTTTGCAGAACAGTTGGCTGGCTGGATTCGGTTAAGGCTCGGTTTGAAAAGTTTTTGTCAAAACTTCTTTCGTTTAGTAAAAATACAAAACGACCTCCAAAAATTACATAAAAATACTCTAAAAATTCCTAAAAATCTCTAGAATATTTTAAAAGTATTTCCAAATATTTTTAAGGACATTTATAACTCGAAATAAGGAAAATTGTGTCGTTACAGAATACATGTTGCCTTTGCATTTGTCTCGAAGTTTCTTATCGTTTGTGCATCCCACTTGTCACAGGTGATGGGTACACCTTCTTCAGTTGGGAGAATGAGTCCGATCTGGACTATGGTCCATGTCTCCACTTGGGTTTTCAGTTGGTGCTCCATCTGGTCTTTCCAGTAACCAAAATTTTCATTGGACAAGAGTGGTAGGCTTGCGGTGTTGTATCCATCTTCATAGACCATTTAAAAACCTAGCATGCAATGTAAACAAAAAACTTGTTCCAATACTTGGTCTTGGATTAGTAGTGCAGAATAAAGATAGAAAATAACAATTTACAAATTTTGAAAAAAATAATAAAATAATAAAAAATATTATTAAAATAATATAAAAAATATTATTTCAAAATTTGCTAAAGCGATATTTAATTAATCTCAATCAATTATGAAAAGATGAAAATGAATTTTTTGAAAACAGTTTTGGAGGGAAAAACGAATGGCGTAAGGTTTTATTTTTAGCCTAAATAGATGTAAAATCCACAAAAGAAATGCTCGAATGGTGGTTTCACCTATTCGAAGCGACCCCGCTCTGATACCAATTGTTGGATCGAGAAGCGCTAGAGGGGGGTGAATAGTGCTCGTGGCTTTCACTCGATTCGGAATCGTAAAACTATCGGAGTTAAAACACGCAGCGGAATAAAGAAAAACAAACAGAAAGAACACGAGGATTTACTTCGTTCGGAGCCTAGATCGACTCGTACTCGAAGGCCCGCAATCCTTGATCGCTTTCCGTGGGCAACAACTATAAGCTCGATAAGGTTTACAAGTATAACAATTTACAGCTTAATTTAAACCAGAAATCTTATACCGACAACAATGGATGAAAAAGCGAAGCTCCGGGTCATCGGTGTCAAGTCGCAGCACTTCCGGGTCGTCGATTTAGCAGCACGCAGCAAGAGGATCACTTGGAATGAGTTGTTCTGAGCTGCTGGTCGAAACCCTCTTATAAAGGGTGTTCAAGGCGCCTTGAAAGTCATCCAAGGCACCTCCATGTTGGTCGAGTCACAGGCTGAGATAGGGGCTGAACTGGTTGAACCTTATTAGGTTCAAGGCGCCTTCATGCTTCCTCAAGGCGCCTTCATCCACCAGTCCAAGGTGCCTTGAGCTCCCTTCAAGGCGCCTCCAAGCCTGCTTCGCAGTCAACTCATCTTTTGCACCCGAGGCGCCTCCAAGCTCCATGGAGGCGCCCCGGACACTGTTTATCCGAGGCTTAACCTTGTTCTTTCGTACCTACAAGACATGTTAGATCCAAAACATAAACATATCCTGCAAAACAAAAGTTAACACATATAATATCATAAATATGAAGTTTGATAATCATCGGACTGTCCGGGTCTGACTTCGGATTTCCTACCGGAAACCCTAGGTCGACCCGACGCCTACTGTTCCCTCTACGGGAAACACGTCCTCACCTACTCTACTCAGGAGATTTACCTATTGTCAGTGCGATCCTCCAGATCGACTGGACTTTTGCTCGGTGCTCGACGCTTCCGGACTTTTTGCTGGACTTCCGCTTCCCGGCTGGTCCAGTCTTTCACCTGGTTCGCGACACCAGGACTTTCTACCTAGGGTTACCCCCCCCCCCTTAGGGCTTTTGCCTGAAGCACCTGACCCACCAAGACTTTCCGCATAGGGTTACCACCCCCTAAGGTTTTTACCTTGCCTAACCACAGTTAGGGCTTTTCCTGAAACACTTAACAGACTTGTTAGATCACAACACACCTTAACTTTAAATCTTTTGTCATTATCAAAACTCAGGTTTGATCGTCAGATGCTTCCCGCACCAACACACATTATATTCTCCCCTCACTCCATGAATATTCGGGAGTCGAAGCACCGAGTCAGATCCTTAGCTGGTCAGCAGGTCAGTTTTTTTATTATACTATATTTTTCCTTCTAGCAGTAGGATCTGCTACAACTCTCTGATCAAGGACTAGGGGCTCAGCTCCCTGGTATAGTATGATACGGGCTTTGATCTCTCATATTGCTAGGGGCTTCACTCTCTTTAATGGTCAGAGCTCAGATTATTCCCTCTTTGACTCCACGGATATTAGGGAGTCAAGAAATCGATACTATTTCTCTCCCTGACTCTACGAGCATTCTAGAGTCGATGGATTAAATCAGATCTTTAGTTGGACAGCACAATTTCATGATCATGTATGATAAGAATTCTGTTCCCTTATATTATACTAGGGGCTTTGTTCCCTTATATGATATTAATGGTTTATATTTATTTTTAATGTTTTAAAAATAATAATAAACTCAGAATTAAAAAAATACTAAATTTTTATTAAAACATTAACTTATAAAATATTACTCACAGTACAGATTAAATAATATCTCAAAATTAATATAGCTTCAACAAATAGAAATTTTTTTAAATTAAATTAAAAAAATCTTATTTACAGTTAATAATATTTTAAGAAATATTAAATAATTAAATAATTTTATTAATTGAAAAGATTTATTATCCAAATTTAAATATAAAATTTTTATTAATAACTTTACCTTTAAAAAAAATTTAAAAAAAAACTAAATTTAATATGAAGATTTTAATAATTTTTTGTTACCTGGATAATGACAGAGACGGTCCTAAGTAAACTATTATTTAATAGTACTTGACTCTTTATTTAATGATAAAAGATGGGCATAATAAAAAATAATTATTAATTATGAATTCCGATCGAGCGAGGTTGCGGCGTGGCCTGCCGACCACAGTAGGCGGAAGAGCTGCAGGTACCAGCACTAGACGCCGTTGCCCATGCCAGGCACCAGAACGAGGTGGGGCTTCCCCTTCTTCGCATGTGGGTCGATTGATACTTCAGGTACTCTCCCTTCGTTGTTTCCTCAACCATTTAAAATTAATTACAACAAAATGGCCAAGCACAATAATTGTTATTACTCCAGGGTTCCATGCACGCAATGTTTTGAATAATCGACAAGTATATTATAATACACTTGGAATGTCGCGGACATGGATTCAGTTATGTCTTATGAGTTTATGAAATTTACATAGGTTCAGTATATTATATCAGGAGCTCATCATTAAAAAAAAATCTATACTATCAAAGGATTCTTAGTATTCTCTGACTCCGAACAATAAAGATTTTAAATTTTAGATAATATAGGATTATCAATAAATTTTGACCAAAAATTTACCAATTGTTTTAGGTATATGGGAATCACTTTAAATTGTGACATTACATTTCTAGGAGCTAACTATGACTTTAGACATGAATTTCATAATCTTGATAGAAAGTTGTGGATTCTTGAAATTTATGCATCCTTTAGATGTTTATCATGAGCTCATTAAAGGATTTAAGCATGTCATACTTACTTATCAACGCCGCTAAAAGATTTTTAGGACTCCTCTAATTCGGACCATATTAAAATTTTAAAATTTTGGACAATATATGATTATCAATAAATTTTAACTAAAACTCATTAACAACCTTAGGCACATCAAAATCACTAGGATCATTGCACTTCTAATAGCCTCTTGAATGTAATCATACTCTCGGATATGGATAATAGAGAGTTGTGAGTTTTTGAAATTTACTCAACATTGAGATATTTTGTCACGAGCTCATTAAAGGATCTAAGTTTGTTATATTTACTCACCAACAAGACTAAATGATTCTTAGGACTCCTCTAATTCAGACAATATTAAGATTTAAAATTTCAGATGATTTAGGCATTTCAGAATCACTTTAAACTAGGATCATTATACTTCTGGGATTATTCTGAGTGTAACTAGCCTCGGACATTGATTTTATAGCCTAGATAGAGAGTTATGAGTTTATGAAATTAACACAACTTTAAGATGTTTTGTCACAAGCTCATTGGAAGACCTAGGTCTATTATACTCACTCACTAATATTACCAAAAAAGATTCATAAGACTCCTTTGGTTCGGACTAGGTGTAGAGCTAGGATCTACATTTAGCGTAGGCAACAATATAATATAATTCTTAAAGGCAAAATATATAAAATTTTATAATCATAAAGTACAACAAAGTAATTACTGCCCACACTGGGTCTACATGAGCTCTGGCTACAGTGTAAACTATTTCAAAATTTTAAAATTTTAAAATTTTAAATAGTGTAGTTATCTATAAGCTTTAACCAAAACTCGTTGATGATCTTAGACCTTTCAGAATTACTTTAAATTAACATCATTACACTTCTAGGAGCCTATTCAGTATAACCATGCCCTGAACACGGATTTCATAGCTTAGAGAGTTATGAGTTTTTAAAATTGGCATAGTTGTGAGATATTTTGTCACTACGTTATTAGAAAATCTAGTTTTATCGTACTCACTCACCAATACTGTTAGATGAAGTTGATCAAATATGTCTTTTATAAATACACTTTTAAATTGTATTTGGTAGATATTTGTGATATATTTTTTCAATTTTGATGATAAAAATATTTTATTGGTAAAATATAGTCAATTACATTTACACTACAAATAAATAGTGGAGTAATATAATAAAAAAAAAAATTGAAAAATTTAAATAGTCATAGTTAAAGAAAATATATACTTCGCAATAATACAAAGATGGTAAAATTGTATAAATAATTTACTTCGTCAATTAATATAATATTTGAGGTTATATATGATCAACTATTTCGGTATTTCTACCAAACCACGAAAGTAAAAGAGTTTTTTTTTACTTCAAAATCAATTAGAACCGGTTACACAATTCTTAGAATGGAGAAAAACTTTGGTATTTTTATGATGAAGTAATAAATTGACTCTTTTATTTCATATTCCTATATTTTGATAATTATTTACTTATTATATTTCATTGAATATCAGAAGTTTATTAACCAAATTCTACTAGTGTCACTACATAGTTTTTAGGACTCTTTGGTTTAGATCATATCAAAATTTTAAAATTTTGAATATTATAGAATTATTAACGAGTTGTAGTTAAAACTCATTGAAGGCCTTAACACCTCATAACAGTTCAAATTAAGCTAATTACAGTCTTTGCCTCATCCTGAGTGTACTATGCTCTCAATCATGGATTCGAGTATTAAAATTGAATTTTCAAATTTATAATAATTGATTGATGCGTTATGATCAATTAATTGACAATTCATATTTGTGACAGTTTGAAGTAACTAACCGTCAACTCGAACAGTCGATTGATACTTAGATGAAAAAAAAATATAGAAATTGATTAATATATTTTTGTCTCATAATTATTTGGTAGAGGAGCATAATGGAAAACAATTATGTAATTTGATAGAAAATTAAATATTCATTTTTGGAGATTATGAAAATCTGAGTACGTGTGTCATGTCCTCTCCTATAATGACCGCACTAGGCTAGGCACGTACTTACCATCACATGGTCATTCGAGTCCAACGCCGGGGACCATCGGTGGTCCTCTGCGTCAGCAGGCAAGAACGATCAGCAAGCGACAATGCGAATACGTGGCGGCGTGGCATCCATGTGCTTGCTTAGGGACCTCAAACGCGGCCGCTCATCCGGCACGGTGGCGGCGTGTCCTGCCGAGCGCAGCAGCCGGAAGAGCTTGTACCAGCACCAGACGCCGTGGCGGCGTGGGCCGCGTGGCCGTGCACGTGAACGAGATGGGCTTAGCCTTTTTCGCCTGTGGTTCGATGGATACTTTTTTTTTTTTTGCCCCTCGACCAATAACATTAATTATTACAACAAAATGTTATTCCAGGACAATAATTATTACTCCAAACATAATACAATTGAAATATCGCTGATGATATCAGCATTTTTTCTTCAGTAAAGGAATTGCAAATGGTCCGTCGACCAAACCTTCGTAAATGGCCTTGTAAGTTGCCTCCGTCGGGTGGAACCCCTCCCACGAAGCATATTTCTCCGGGTCTCTGCAACAATGCCCGTTGCCTCCGCAACAAGCAGCAAAAGGTTCGCTGATTCCTGCACAAACCATACGCATTTACGTGAACCAACTCGATCAGGTCGGACCTCGGTCCGGCTCACTTAACCATGCATATATACACATACCGAACCGGGGTTGGTCGGAGAACATCCGCATCCCGGCCCCGAAATAATCAGCATACGCGATGGTCACGTTGGGGTATGTCCTCGCGAGCCGGCTCAACTGAGCCGTCAAGCGGACGTTGTGGTACTCGGAGAACCGGTTCAGCCACAGCAGACAGCCGTTGCCGTCGTAGTCGCTGGGGTCGTCCCGGCGATACTGCCAGAGCCACGCCGGGATACAGCCGATGGGCAGGTTTCCGGGGACCACCAACGTTTTTGCGCCCATTCCGATCAACCTCTGTCCGTCGTCAGATTATTAATTAGTGCAGCAATTTATCTATGTAAGTGATTAGTGTAGAAATTAAATTAATTAATTAATTATCATTATAATTATACTTAAGAGAGAGTGGAATTACAGTGATAGTGGAGGAGATGGCGTGAATTACACGGGGGACGATCCTTATGAGTTTGCGATATGGAAGATGCTGATGGAGAGCTGCGTTGTAGTCATTACCTCCGATCTCCCCAACTATGAACAGGGAGCTCTCCAGGAAGTTGGGATCTGCAAATTATTACATTAATAAACATAGTTAATGTTAAGCATAAGCGTATTTTAAATACAATTAATCATTTACGTAGAATTGCTCGTGATTGAGAATTTTAGCAAAAGGATATTTTTGGTGAAATGGGGTTTTTTTAAGGAATAAGGTGTTAATTAAATTATTAGACTAAATAAAAAGGATAACAATCAAAAGGTTTCTTTTTTTATAGGAATTAATACTAAAAACAGAAAAAACAAAAGGATGTTTCAATTTTATTTATTATCATAATATTATTTCATCTAGTCTCAATTTTGATTTTGATAATATTATAATAGTGATGATCCTATACCTACTAAGATCCTATAGTTACAATAATTACATAGTTATAATAATTATAATTTTATAGCTGATAGAATATGATATTGATCAGAATTAAACTATTTATATTATAATAGTTACGATTTATAACTCTTATAATATGATATTAATTAATTTTGATAAAAGATGACTATTATACATGTGTATTAGTTATGATCCTACAATATAATATTAACGAATATTAATAAAAAAAATAATCGATCTATATTATAGTAATAATTTATAACTACTATCAATATAATATTGATGGCCTAGGATGAAATACTCATATTATATCATTTATGAACTGTAACGACTATAATATGATATTATTGTACATCTCGTAATTATTATAATAATATTAAAATAAAAAATAAAAATGTATTTAGACGGATAAAGTATTATTTTAATAATAAAAATGTTATTTTCACTATTTTAATAAATAATAAAAATAGATGCTCTTTTAAATTTTATAAAATGAAAAAGTGACAGTGACTAAACTTTAATGCATTAATTATACCTTTGTCTTTTTCGATATTCTCATTTTTTGTTCTAGTCACATCTTCACTAATTAATTGGGAGACATAGACCACTAAAGTCTACACATAGGGTTCCTATTTTATTGGAGCCCTCCAAATTATATAAATATATATTATATTTATTAAATAAAATATAATTATTAATTTATTTTGAAAAAATATATATTTAATTAGCAAATATTTAAAATATTTGACATAATTTATTTTGAACAGTAATTTTAATTTTGTATTAATCAAATTGAGTTGACTAATAATTTTTAATTTTTATTGATTGAAGTTAGATTTGACCAAAATTTTTTATTTTTTTATAGGTCAGAGTTGAATTTCGTAAATAATTATAATATTTTACTAGTCTAATTTTTAATTTTTAATTGACCATAGTATTTGGCATATAATTTTAATTTTTTTAATGTAAAAATTAGTTTGATGGATAATTTTTAATTTTTTTACTAGTTAAAGTTAGATTTAGACTATAATTTTAATTTTTTATTATCAATGTCAGATTTGACTGATAATTTATTATTTTTTTATTAAAATTTGATTAGTAATTTTAATTTTGTATTGATTTAAATTTAATTTAACCAAAGTTAAGTTGTTTAATAAACTACAAAAAATTTATTAGTCATGCAATTATTGAATGTTATTTTTTAAAAAATACTTTAAAAAGCTCAAGAACATATTTAATGTTAATGTTGTACTAGATTATTTACCTCTTAAAATTTATTTTTTCTTTTTCTTTCTTTTCTTTATCATCAATTTTTTACTGTTATTATTGCCCTTGCTTCTCCACAGTTATTATGGAGCCTCGTGCACTATGTTTCGACTACTATAATATTTCAAAAAGAGATCTACCATACACCGTTTTATCTTTCTTTGTAAGATTATTTTTATGACTTGAACTCATGATTAATCTCTAAGTCATATGACAATAATTTTATCATTATATTAATATTTATCTTTAACAAAATTAAAATTAATCAATTAAAAAATAAAAAATTGCAGTTAAAATGTATATTAATAATATTATAATAATTCATTGCTCATTGCCAAATTTAGCTAGTATTTTTAACATTTTATTAGTAAAATTTAATTTTATTTAGTTAATTTAAAATATTTATTAGAGAAATATATTATTTTTTTAAAAAAAGTTTAGCATTTTTTAAAAAATTTTACTAATAAAAAACGTGACTCGTAGCGCAGCTATAAAGTTGCTGGTAAAATTGTATGGTCCATCCAACCTAGTGGTCCCTAAAGCAAATTAAAATCCAAATTAATTAAATATTACCTTGAAACGAAGGATTGGACTGGAGGAGTTGATCGAACCAGTTAATTTGGGCGCGCAGGGTGTTCTTACTCAGGCACCCAGTCGTATCCACCCCGAACCTACCCAATTCGTTCGGGCTCAACGCTGTCGCTCCGGCGAAGGCGAAGTTTGCTCCTTTGGAGAAGTCTCCTCCGGCGAGGTAGGGCTGCACCAACGGCAGCCCAACGCGTTCCGCTGCAACAGACATATTAACAAACTAATCATGCAAATTGAGATTCACGTGGTCGACCTCTCGATGCTCAAAAGTCAGTGATCGACTCACCGATAAAGTCTATGATGAGTCGGCCGTCAGAGAAGCGGCCGGTGGGGCGGTGGAAGTAGGTATTCCCCCACGGCGACCGGCTGACGGTGGTATTGAAGAAGGCTTGGGCGAAGTTGCCGGTGTCCTGCAGCGAGTCGCCGAAGCTGAATATGGCAGAGAAGCAGCTGCGCCGCCTTGCATGGACCTGCACCTGCAGCAGCAGCAGCAGCCCGAAGAGGAGTATAAAAAAGCAGGACGAGGCAGTCGCCATAACACGCATTCAGTCGTCAATATTTATATATATATATATATAGGCCTTCAGTAATTACATGTTTTCACGATAAGCAATGAATGTATCTGCGAGGCGAGGAAGGAGAAAAGCAGAGGCATGTGGACGCGCAGTGTCTGAACGTCAACCTTCACACCTGCTCGGGATGTTTGAGAAAGGGACTTCAACCAAGGCATGCATGCATGCATGCAAAATTAAGCCTGTACGTGATAGGTTACCTTGATGCTAACTTGATCAATGATCAGAGTTATGAGTTTCTTTTTTTAAAAAAAAAAATCGATATACCACTTCAATGCCACATCAAAATATAAAAATCTATTATATATTTTTTCCACAATAAAAAAATCTTCCTATAACTTTTTTTAAATCCTATATTACCATTTTATATATATTATTAATTACGGCTTCTATCCATAATATAAACTTCAAACCATTAGTCCACATAGATTAATTTGTTTTCAACTTTTTAATTTTACAAACCTTTTAGAAAAAACCTCAAGTGAGGATGAGAATGACGGTGCGCTGTAGGTGTTTTGTCGTTGGAGAGATTAATTTCTTTTGTTGCACGACTATACAAACACATTGGGACTATATATATAATGTTTTGATGTGATAATGAACAAATATATGTTTGGTTCAACTTTAGTGCTGCAGTAATTAATTAGCAATGTATCTCTGCATCAATTTATTTTTGTTTCAGACATTAAGATTGATCCTGTCCGAATCCAGAGTCAGCGGACGCTGGGCACGTGGCGCTTTTTACTGGATCCTCGAGTGCTCCGGCGAACCTGCAACAAAAACCGAGCCGGGAGGGGTGCCCCGGCGACGGTCCTCCGACGCTCAAGTCAGGTAAGTGGTGGAGAAAGTGGCTGCCAAATTTGTATCATGCGTACCTTTGGCGAAGTAATAGCCTCTTTATATAGGACGGAGAAGGAACTGATGCACGCCCACCGAGGTGCATACGTGTAAGCAACCCATACCACGGTATGCACTTGTCAGAGAGCTTACCTGACACCATGCTGCCACAGTCCGAGCATGTTCTTTGATGGGACGGCAGGACCACCCGTTGTCAGACTAGAAGTACTGGACGGCTGTCAGAAGATGTCCCGTCTTTTACCCACCGTCTGACTGGGGTGCCCGGCCAGCCGGGCGGGCGATGAACGTCGTCCGGACGGCCTTGATTCTTCTTGGCCGTCAGGCGGCACCTCCTTCGCTCGGTCATTACGCCTTGCTTATTTGAGCGTCGGACCTGGTCCCTACCGGTGCCTTTACTATCGATTTCCCTTTCTTCGAGTCGGTCGGCTCGCCCTTTTCCGGCGAGCCGGACCTTTGACCTCCCTCGGCGTTGACTCCTTATGGGGTTCCGGATTTTTCGCCGGATCACTTGCCTTCCTCTCGAGTCTAGTCGAAGGAGGTAAAGTCCGACTGCCGATCTGTCGAACAATGATCATTGCCTTAGGCCGCTCGCCAGGCATAAAGATGCTCATCCGTGCGGCGATATCAGTCTGTCCGGTGATACTTTGTCCATGCCTTGTATTTTCCGGGAATCGATGTCCGTTGTTCTCCCACACTACCCATCACGTGCTCTGCGCGCGGTAAGGGGAGCTCATTAAATCGGCTAATAACCGGCTGACACGTGGCGACCGTGCATTTGTCGAGTATGGCGATTGCGTCACTTCCGATGGGACAGCCGTTTGAAACGGACGATCCGATGACAACCTCGATATCGACGACTGGATCGGACGGTGGAGATCGTTTCCGGGCGGCGATATAAGACCCTTGACTTTTCGCCGCATTTCGTCTTCTTCGTTTCCAGACTCTGTCATTCCCCCTCGGCGACCTTGTTCTCGGACTTTCCGGCGATCACACGGCTTCTTCCGGTCATCTTCCTCGCCTGTAAGAGCCTTTTTCTCGCTTCAGACGCATTCTTCTTTCTTCATCCTTTTCAGCCGGTGTTCTTCCATTGCTTGAACCATCCTCTTCTATCCCGCATTCTGGCCTTTCGATCATGACCAGTACCTCGCAGTCAACCGGCGGTGCTCCGGGTCTTTGGTACTCGAACATGGAAAGTCGGTTCGACGAGGAAGACGCCATGCGCCTCACTCGAGCATATGACCTACCGACCGACCACGAAATAGTGTTAGCCACGCCTTCCGATCGGCCTAACGATCCTCCGCCCGACACTGTTGTCTTCTTCAGGGATCAATTCCTGGCCGGACTACGTTTTCCTCCTCACAAGTTTTTCTTAGAAGTTTGCAACTATTTCCGCATTCCGCTCGGCCAAGTAGTTCCTAATTCTATTAGGTTGCTGAGCGGAGTGGTAGTTTTGTTCAAACTGAACGGCATTCCCTTAACCCCAAAAATCTTCCACTACTTCTACTATCCCAAGCAAGCCGAGTGGGGCACCTTTGTTTTCCAATCTAGGATAGGCTTCGTCCTTTTCGATAATATGCCGAGCTCCAACAAACACTGGAAGGAGCATTTTTTCTATATACGCTTTCCCGAGCGGCCCACTTTCCGCACCAAGTGGCAGACGGCTATGCCTGCGCAACCGGAGCTCGGCAAGTTTAGAGGTGACGCAGACTATCTCCATGCAGCCGAACAGCTAGTCGGTCAGCGCTACCACATTGACAAGATGCTTCTCCCAGGAGTAATGCATATATTCGGCTTGTCTTCTACACCAGCCGATCTGCCTTGTAGCATGAGTAAGCTTCCCTATCTTCCCCTTTATTTTGTTCTAACTGATTTATTCTCTACTTCTGCAGCTGAAGTCATGTGGCGAGCCAGAGCCACCGAGAAGCTCAAACTGAAGGCCGCTCGGATTGAGGCGGTGACGAGCCAGGAGGCCGCCGAACGGGGCATTGCTCCGGCTGATCCGGCCGGCGAAGAAGGTGAGGGGACGCCAACGGTCCCAGAAGCCCCGGACGCCCCTGCCCCTCCTGATGAGGCCACGGGCAATATAGAACCTGCGAGTGAAGCTGAAGTGGAGGGTCGTTCGGCCGATGATGTGCCGCTGCGCGCTCGGAAACGCCGGCGACCGGAATCCGCACCTGCCTCTACACTTGATGAGCCACAACCTGAGCGGGGTGCAGATGCGCCGGTGCTGTCCGGAACAGTTTCTCTCGAGAGTACCCCGACCCCTCAGGATTCTCCGAGGGCCAGCTTGGAAGTGCCGCCGTCCAGCCCTTCGAGGACTCGACGACGTCTCAAGCGTTTAGGCGAGCTACCCACCTCTTCTGCTGGCGGGCCATCTCAGAGCGGGCCGAGCGGCCAGAATTTACTTAAAACCGTTCTGCGCCTCCCTTCAGAGGCGTACATGGCTGCCGCCGATCGGCCGGTGTTTCCTGAGCAGATGATCACCCTGACGGGCCCTCTCGCACAAGCTTGGATAGATGCTCGGAGTCGGATAGCTAAGTTGACTCCCGGGCAGCTCGGCGACAGCAACCTTCAATCAGCCACCGGGGTATAGCCCTTCCCCCTCTTCTCTCTCTTATTTGAAGTTTTTACCCTGTTCGTGTTTGCTAGCAGAACTGGGTGGAGCAGATCGCCATTAGCGATCGGTTGGCCGAGCTGGAGGAGGAACTGAAGAAACAAAAAACAGCGGGGGACGCCAGGCAGTCGACGGCCGCTCTGGAGAAGGCCAAGAAATCGCTAGAAGCCGAACGGAAACGAGCCTCTGATCTGGCGAGCAAGGTCGTTCGGCTTGAAACAATGATTAAGCAGCGAGACAAGGAGATCCAGACGGCGACCACTCGGAAGCAACAGGCCATCAACGATATGGACCACATGAAGGTGGAGATCCGGGGGCTGGAGCAACGCATCAAGGACCTGGATGCTCTGCTGGCCACCGAAAAAGAGAGCCGCTCGGCTGATCTCCAAAGATTCGATGGAGACTTGAAGGATCTCCAAGCTGCTAGCGACGCTGCCCATGCCGCGCTCAAGGAGTATCAAGAGGGGGAGTCGGCCCGCTCGGACGAAGTGAGGAAGGCGTTCCTCCGCTCGGAAGGCTTCGGAGAGAAGTTTACCGACAAGATATCCCTCACGTTCGAGGAGGCCATCAAGGCGGCGGTGGGCTATCTGAAGACCAAAGGTCACCTGTCTGCCGAGCTGACTATCCCTCCCGAGGATCTGGCGAGCGTGATGGACGCCATCCCCGACGCTCTTTTTGATTTCGATGTGTGAGGAGCGTTTCTGTAAACTTTTTTGAATTCCCGCCGTTCGGCCCCGCTTATCTATGTAATGACTTTTTTGGCTTGCATATTAGATAATCTTCTGCTCCTTTCTATTTTAGCAAGAAATTTTTCCCTCGTCCCAACTTTAAGTGTCTCTCGATATTTATCGTCGGAGCTCGACGGCGCGGATATTTATAGCCGGTCGGCGCGGCTCTCGATTTTTAACGACAGGGCTCGCCGGTTCGTCCGCTCGGATTATTTATAGACGCCGGCTCGTCTCTCGATATTTATCGTCGGAGCTCGACGGCGCGGATATTTATAGCCGGTCGGCGCGGCTCTCGATTTTTAACGACGGGGCTCGTCGGTTTTCTGCTCGGTTTTTATAGCCGGTCGGCGCGGCTCTCGATATTTATCGTCGGAGCTCGACGGCGCGGATATTTATAGCCGGTCGGCGTGGCTCTCGATTTTTAACGACGGGGCTCGTCGGTTTTCTGCTCGGTTTTTATAGCCGGTCGGCGCGGCTCTCGATATTTATCGTCGGAGCTCGACGGCGCGGATATTTATAGCCGGTCGGCGCGGCTCTCGATTTTTAACGACGGGGCTCGTCGGTTTTCCGCTCGGTTTTTATAGCCGGTCGGCGCGGCTCTCGATTTTTAAAGACGGTGCTCGTCGGTTTTCCGCTCGGTTTTTATAGACGCCGACTCGTCTCTCGATATTTATCGTCGGAGCTCGAAGCGCGGATATTTATAGCCGGTCGGCGCGGCTCTACGGTCGAGCGACCTTGGCCTTCCTTTCAAGTCTAGCTTGGATAATTACCCCCTGGCCGAACGGCTCAGGGTCCACTTCGTCGAGTATCTTGGCTCGGATAATATACCCCCTTCCGAATGGTACGGGGCTTCCGTTTTTAGAGCGCTTGGCGCCAATTTGATCCGTATACCTCCGGCCGAGCGTTCGTTGTCGGGCGCTTGGCTCGGAAAACCATATACCCGTCCTACCGGCGCCTTCTAGGCAATAACCTCCCTCTATCATCCCGAGCAGTAGCAGGCTTTGGTTTCCTTCACCACACTAGTATGCGGCCCGAACAGCTCGGGGTCTTGATTTCGAGCGCTTATATTCTATATAGCGGCACAGGGTCTTGAGTTGAGCTCCGGCTCGGATATAAACCTCGGCCGATCGGCTCGGGGCCTTGTTAGCTCCGGCTCGGATATAAACCTCCCGATCGGCTCGGGGGCCTTGACTCGAGCCGGCTCATATAACTCCGAGCTCGGGGCCGATCGGCGCGGCTCCGGCTCGGATATAAACCTCGGCCGATCGGCTCGGGGCCCTTCGAGTCACGATGATAATGCCTTATATTCGCTCTTTTGACTTTTCATCTCGCATTTCAAGTATTTAGTCGAAAAATGAAATACAGGGTGATTCAGTGATACACCTTTCACCCCGCCGTAAGGCTGGAGGTGGTTCGCTCCACGGCCTATCTAGCTGTCCGTCCTCGTCCTCCGGATAATACGCGCCGGAGCTTTTGATGATTTTGAAAGGGCCCGCCCATGGAGCTTCAAGCTTGCCGCGTCAACCCGGCTTGACTTTCTTCGGACAAGATCGCCGACTTGGACGATCTGGAATTCTGCCGGTTGTAGTTTTGCTTCATCCGGTGACGGTATGCCATCAGCCGAACAGACGCCTTTGCCCTCTCCTCTTCTACCAAGTCCAGCTCCATGTTTCTTCGTTCGCGTTGTCATCATCATAGCTCGGATCGGGCTGACTCAACGCCGACTTCGACCGGTATGACAACCTCACCGCCATATACCAAATGGAACGGTGTGACTCCGTCCCTTCTTTTGGCATCGTTCGGATGGCCCACAAGACGCCCGGCACTTCATCCGGCCAACTCCCTCCCAAATGGTCGAGTAGCGAATCTGAAGAATTTCCGGTTGGCGACTTGACGATCGTTGCTCGAGGATAGGCCACGGACGTGAAATGTTGCTCAATGCCGTAGCTTTTGCACCAATCCTCTAACATCTTCCACGTGAACTGCCGCCGTTGTCGGACACTAGTCGACGAGGAATGCCGAACCGACAAATGATGTGTTGCCGATGAATTTTTAACCATTTGTTCAGTGATCTTTGCGGTGCTCGGCCTCCACCCACTTGGAGAAATAGTCTACCGTCACTAATAAAAATTTCCTCCCGGTCGCCATCGAAATGGACCCACAATATCCATTCCCATTGATCGAGCGGACATGAGATGGTTGATGCCTTCATCTCCTCTGTGGTCGGTGGGAGAAGTTGTGATACTCGGCATGAAAGGCATGTAGATACTGTCCAAGCGGCATCTGTTTGTAAAGTTGGCCAAAGTATTCGGCCAAGAGGATCTTCTTGGCCAATGAGCGTCCACCCGGATGACCCCGCATGATCCTTGATGTACTTCACGGAGGATGTAAGCTGAGTCCTCCGAGCTTACATATTTCAGCAAAGGGCGCGTAAAGCTGATCTCCGATGAGTGTAAACCGACCGGCTTCTCGAGGATCCGGGCTGCATATTCATCGGATGGTGTGGTGCCCGGAGGAATTCTATAATAGGTGTCCTCCAGTCACTTGGAAGCGAGGCCTTGCATCCGGTCGACATGCGCCACCAGCGTTTTTCAATTGGTTCTTGAATGGCGACCGGCGTTATTAAGCTCACGAGTTTGGCTAACTCATCGGCCGCTTGGTTCTCCGTTCGTGGGATCTTCCGAATAAGCACCTCTCGAAAAGTAGCTTTGAGTTTTCAAAGGCCTCGGTGAGTTTGAGCGAACAGTTGATTTCAAAGGTCTGGGAAAGTTCTTGGCGGTCAATGTGAATCGAATAAAGTGTCACCGACTGCTCCCACATGCGTCTTTTGCAATCCGGCTATGAGGACCTCATACTCCGCTTCATTGTTAGTAGCTTTGTAATCTAGCCGGACGGATAGGTGCATCTTTTCTTCTGAGGTGAGAGTAGTAATATTCCGATCTCACTTCGACAAGTGGAGGATCCATCCACATATATTCTCCACATAGCTTCCGGCTCGGCCTTTGCACTTGGTCACAAAATCAGCCAAGGATTGGGCTTTAATCGCCGGCGGGGCTGATATTAGATGTCAAATTCACTTAATTCCTGTCCACTTGATAAGCCGTCCGGACGCTTCGGATTCAACAGTGGGCTGTTCGTCCGGACAATAATGGTGTGAGCCAAGAAATACGGTCGAAGGCACCGGCTAGAACCAAAGCAAAGGCCAACTTCTCGAGCCCGGTGTAGAGAGATACATCTTTTAAAATGTGGCTTAAAAATACACCTTTGTTCTTGGCTTCGCCCTCACAAGTCTTGAGCCTCTGACATGCTCGATTGACGAGATACATATAAAGTGACTCACCCCGGATCGGCTTACACTGGCAGAGAATTAAGATATGTCTTCAACTCTTCAAATGCTCGGTCACATTCTTCCCATTGGAACTTAGTGGCCTTGCGCAGATCTTGAAGAATGGCAGGCTCCGGTCGGCCGTTATGGAGATGAATCTGGATAAAGCGGTTATCCGACCGGTCAACCTTTGCACTTCTCTTGTATTTCTTGGGGCGGCATGTCTTGCAGTGCTTTAACCTTGCTGGGATTTGCTTCGATTCCCGCTCGGTCACTATGTACCCAAGAAACGCCCTCTGGCTCGAACAGGCACTTTTGGGGATTTAGCTTGACTCCATATTTGCGGCGTTCGGAAGGTTTCTTCCATATCCTTGAAAAGATCGGCCGCTCGGACGGATTTGATAAGAATGTCGTCATAAACTTCCAGATTCGCCCGATCTGCTCCTTGAACACCTTGTTCATCAAGCGTTGATAGGTGGCCCCATTCTTCAATCGAACGGCATCACATTGTAATATGCCGTCGGCCGTTCTGAACTTACTTTTCTTGATCTTCCGGGCGGCATGATGATATCCTTGGTAGGCGTCAAGCATGCAAATTAATTCGCAGCAGGCCGTAGAGTCCACTAGCTAAGGCAGAGGATAAAAATCCTTGGGGCATGCCTTGTTTAAATCTTGAAAGTTGATCGGACCCTCCACTTGCCGCGGCTTGGAGACCAAGACTCGTTGGCGGCCATTCCGCACCTCGCGTATGTGGCGGCCTTGAGTTTTCCACCTCCGGGATAATGGCATTACGCTCGTTGAAGTCCCTTTTCTGCCTTGGCGGGCGTCCGGTCGGACATGCAATTCATCTGCGCTAGGCTCGGCGAAATTCAGTGTAACTCATGTGTTGACCAGACGAAGACATCATGATTTCGTTGGAGGCATTGGATCGGCTTCCCTTCCATTCTTCCCCGGATCGAGGCGATAAAGTCGTGGCCTCCGATCGGGTCGGATGGATCTGGACTTCCTCCTTTTCATCATAAATTAAAGCGGGAGGTTTCTCGGTTATGGCGTGTACCTCAATTCGGGGCGCCTTCCGAGCGGAACAAGCTTCTGCTCGGATCATCTCTATATAGCACCGCCGAGCTGCTAGCTGATCTCCCACTTCTCCTACTTTGTCCTCCACGGGGAACTTTATCTTCGGTGGAAGGTTGAGACAACCGCTCGGAATTCGCCGGTCGTTAGTCCCAAAATGACGTTGTAGGATGAGGAGAGTCGACCACCACGAAGTTTATTGTCTCCTCTGTGGCTCTTCTCCCAGTGAGGTGGCCTTTTTAAATATTATGTTGCCGTAAACCCGTAGAGCGGGGTTGCCATGGGCAGCGACTCGGCTCGATCAATTTGCGGTGATCGAGCGCCTTCTTGAATATGATGTTGACCGAGCTCCTATGTCAACAAATATGCGTGAATGGTGTAATTTGCTATTACCGCTTTAATGAGCAGAGCGTCGTCGTGGGACACTTCTACTCCTTCTAAGTCCCCGGTCCGAAAGTGATTTCGGTCCACTTGCCCGCTCTTGGCTGCAACCGACTGCGTGGATCTGGAGCGCCTTTCTGGCTCGGTTGGAGTCTCCTCCGGTCGGCCCACCAGCAATAACGTTGATCTCGACCCGGGAAGTATTGCTCCTATTTTCCTCCTCCCGAGCGGACGGTCGTGACCGTTCTCTGGACGCCCGGCGATTCTCCTGCCTCGGAGATCGGTGCCGATCGGGTGTCTGCTGATGTCGCCCCTCGGTGCGGGTCCGGTCAGCTTCATGAGTCCTACGTCTCCTGTCGATGGGAGGCGACCGTCGTTCGGCTTTCCTGGGAACAGGATTGGACACAAAGGGAAGGCTTCGGCAATCCCTCGTGTTGTGCGTATCCGTCTAGTGGAAGGTGCAGAACATAGGGGTCCACCTCTTCTTTGGCTTGGGCCGAGCGACAGCCACTTATTGTACGTGCGATCTGGCGTGAGGGGATCGAATTGCTTCGGCCCTCGGTCCTCTGGGTGGCTGCTGAGCGGCGTGCTGTTTCCGCTCGGCATGAACAGGTGCGCGCTCGGCTGGAGTTTCCTTTTTCCGAGCGGCTTGCGCTTCTTCCACATTTATATATTCGTTGGCCCGATGTAGCATGTGATCATAATCTCGGGGCGGCTTTCGGATGAGCGACCGGAAGAAGTCCCCATCCACAAGGCCTTGCGTGAAGGCATTCATCATCGTCTCCGATGTGGCCGTGGGGATATCCATCGCCACTTGGTTGAATCGCTGAATATAACCTCGAAGCGATTCTCTCGGCTCTTGCTTGATGGCGAATAAGCTGACACTTGTCTTTTGATAGCAGCTACTCTGGCGAAGTGGTGGAGGAAGGCCGTTGAATTCCTTGAAGCTCGTGATGGATCCATCCGGCAACCTCGAAACCACCGTTGAGCCGATCCCGGAGGGTGGTAAGGAAGACTCTACACTTTACTCCATCGTGTGCGATAGGCGTGGATGTATTATCGAACTTACGGATGATCATCCGGTGCATTGTTCCATTGTATTCACCGATCGTCGGAGGCACGTAGTGCTTGGGCAAAGGGTCTCGTAGGATAGCCTCCGAAAATTGGTGATTGATCCACTCGGGAGGAGTCCGCTCGGGGAGCTTTCCCTTCCTGTCATCCCGCCTTGGCATTTCATCCGAGGAAGATCCTCTATCTCTTCGGGTATGGCTTGAGGGGTGCGAAATAAGGCCCGATGGAATGCGACGGTGGCTGGAGGTGCTTCCGCTCGGCCACCAGACAGATGTTGCTTGTTGCTCCGCTCGCTCGGCTTTTGTTTTTGCTCCATGAGTTTGGCGGCCCTCATCTCGACCGGAGCATCGAGTTCTTCTATTGAAAGCGTCACCGTGTGTTGTCGTCCGCCTCGTCCATTGTCTCCGATCGGATGGGAGGCGTTTCCACAGAGCCAATTTGATCTGTCCGAACCAAGAGTCGGGACCTGCGTGGCGCTCTCTGGATCCTCGAGTGCTCGGCGAACCTGCAACAACCAGGGGGAGGGTGCCCGCGACAGGTCCTCCGACGCTCAAGTCGGTAAGTGGTGGAGAAAGTGGCTGCCAAATTTGTATCATGCGTACCTTTGGCGAAGTAATAGCCTCTTTATATAGGACGGAGAAGGAACTGATGCACGCCCACCGAGGTGTCAGCAACCCATACCACGGTATGCACTTGTCAGAGAGCTTACCTGACACCATGCTGCCACAGTCCGAGCATGTTCTTTGATGGGACGGCAGGACCACCCGTTGTCAGACTAGAAGTATGGCACAGCCATACGACTTGACGGCTGTCAGAAGATGTCCCCGTCTTTTACCCACTGTCTGACTAGGGTGCCCGACCCGCCGGGCGGGCGATGAACGTCGTCCGGACGGCCTTGATTCTTTGCGCCGTCCGGGCGGCACCTCCTTCCGCTCGGTCATTACGCACTGCTTTATTTGAGCGTCGGACCCCTGGTCCCTACCAGGGTGCCTTTTACTATCAGATTTCCCTTTCTTCTGAGTCCGGTCGGCTCGCCCTTTTTCGGCGAGCCACTGGACCCTTTGACCTCCCCTCAGCGTTGACTCCTTATGGGGTTCCGGATTTTTACCGCCGGATCAAAGATTATGAAGTAGAAGGAAGAAATCTCACCTTAAGATTATAGAATAGTATGAATTAATATAAGACAGTTGAGATTCAGATATTACATTTCTTAGTTATCTGTCTTACCTGTGTATTGTTGAATGTAATCTTTCAATCTGTCATTGAATTAGTGACATAATATTTATTTTCATCATTAATTTTAAATTAGTGATGGATTTTTAATTCTGTCCTATACTATGTTAAAGGATGGATTTTTAATATCCTTTGATCCTGTCCGAAATCTGAGTCAGATGGATCGTCGGATGAGACGGATGGAATATTGACCGAGTTGTGATGTCCCGGAGGGGGTGTGCTGAGATGACTTCTATGTTGACCAAATCTTCAAAAGTCCTCTGGTCAACGCTACATACAGCCAACGACCGGGTCACCCTGGTCTTTTGTATCCTTAGGCTCGAGGCAGATCTAACGAATATATAAGTAACATGCTAATAATATAATAATGAAATAAATGAGGGGTAAGTACGGAAAACATACCTTGGCCCAGGGGGCGCACTCGGATGGGACGCTACTCGAGTTGTCGTGACCCAGAAGAGTAGATGACTCTAAGTCGGATGAAGAGCTGGATCTGACGACGCAGAGCTGGAATACGAGCTGCAGGTCAGGAGATAATAACGGCACGTAGGCCGAGAGATACTACTGGCACGCAGGTCGGGATATAATATTGGCACGCAAGATGGGATATAACTTCGGTACGCAAGCCGAGATATGACACTGGCCCATAGAGCGGATAGGAATAGCGACACAAAGACCAAAACATGACAGACAAACCAACTCTGTGCGAAGGTCGAAACACAGCATACAGGCCAATTCGGCGCGAAGGTTAGAACACAATGGGAGTGGAGACCATCATATCGGTGATAGCGGGGCTTACGGCAGCGAGGGCTTAGAGGCTAGATCGATGCTAAGAGCCGTGAAGCTGCACTGGGGTTGTCGCCGGAGCCACGGGGAGTGGCTGGAGTGAAGCGGGGAAGGGGGGAGAGCAGAAGCGCGTGGCGGTCAGGGCTGCTCATGGTCGACGGCGTCAGGGGGAGGGAGAAACCATGCTCGCAGCAACGTGGAGAAGAGGAAGGGGAGGAGGTTGCGGCTGGAGGTTGCTGCCGGCGGGAAAGAAAGCGGCGGCGACGTTTACGATGGGGGTCGCGGTGCGCGCGGGGGAGCAGAGAGGAGGTGGCGGTTGGAGGTTGCGCTGCATGATTAGGGAGGCACCGAGTCCATCCAGTGGCAGTGTCGCAAGCAAGCGAAGGAGAGAAAGGTTGTCGTGGCCGACATCGAGAGGAGAAGGAAGAAGGAGGAGGTCGGCGGCGGCGGCCGTAGCTAGAGGGTGGCGGCAAAAAAAGGAGTAGCGGTGGCAGCACGGTAAGGAGAGGGAAAGGAGAAGAGGTGGCGACCGACATCGGCGCCGACGAGGAGCGTGGGAGGGAGGAAGAAAGGCCTTCTCTTGTTCCTGTTGGTGGCGGCCGAAACATGAAGCCTCCTCCCCTTCTTTGCTACAGTGTTCTCCCTCTTAAAATCCTACACAATGCTTTTACCAAATTACCCCTCCCTCCCCCCTTAATTCCTTCTCTACCCCTCAACCTATATCTACATCACAAGCATCCCCCTCAAGTCTAGTAGAAGGTGGCGCAAGCCGGACAGACTAGACCAAACCCAAAACAGAATCGCTACCGAACACGGAATTAGATCACTGGACTCGTTTTATCACGTCGAACGAGTAGCTGTGGCGATGCCGAGCAAGTAACTCAACTAGTATCGAGCGATGAGAAATAATGCGAAGCGCATGCCGAGCAAGCGATCGTTTAGATGTTGAGGGAGACTGAGTGATATCGGGAAGACGCTTGAGCGATATTGAACAGAGTGATCGGGCGATTATGCAAATGACAAGTAAAAAACAAGTGATGATGGGCGGTGAATGCGGGGCAAAGTGATGAGTGAGATACGAGCAACGGGGGCATGGCAGAGCGACAAACGAGACATGGACGACGAGTGCAAGGTGGAACGGCGAGTGAATCACGAGCTATGAATGTCGACCAGGCTATGAGTGTCGAATAGAACGGCATCCAACCCAGAATTTGATCGAACATCTGAATGGTACCCGGGCGATAGGGTGACTGCCGAACAGGTCAAAAGACGATGGGTGAGCGATGTCAAGCGCGCGACCGAGAAAAATACTGACCGAGAGTTAATAAATCGCGACCAGGCAATAGAGAGAATGATGGGCGAGTAGAGCCATGAGCGTGACCGAGAAAAATAATGATCGAGCGTCAATAAATCGCGACCGGACAATAGAGAGAATGATAGGCGAGCAGAGCTGTGAGCGCGATCGAGAAAGTGTCGATCGAGCGGCAGCAAATCGCGACCGGACAATAGAGAGATGGATCGGCGAGTAAAGTCGTGAGCGCGACCGGGAAAATGTCGACCAAGTGATAGTAAATTGTGACCGAGAAAGTGTCGACTGAGCGATAGTAAATCGCGATCAAGCAATAGAGAGACTGATGGACGAGCAAAGTCGTGAGCGCGACCGAGAAAGTGTCGACTGAGCGATAGTAAATCACGATCAGGCAATAGAGAGACTGATGGACGAGCAAAGCCATGAGCGTGACCGAGAAAGTGTCATCCGAGCGATAGTAAATCATGACCGTGCAATCGAACAATGCCGCCTGGACAATAGAGAGAAAATTCGAGTTGGTGGAGCGACGACAAGTGAGGGTTCCGAGGTCGTGACGAAAAAATGTCGTACAATACAAAGCGAACAAACGAGGAAATGGCCAAATGATACTGATTGGTCGACTAAGAGAAGACCGACCGGGTGATCGAAAGAATGCCGAATGGTAGCGAAGCCTGTGCGCTGTATAGACATGGAGCCTATGAGACCAACTGAGAATGGGAGCAGAGCCCGTGGATTGAGCGCGAATAAGAGCAAAGGCTCTATGAGCCTCGTCAGGCGCGGATCCTGAGAGACTGAAAGCAACCGAGAGTAGAACCTGTGGATCGAGGCGCGAATGTGAATAGAGCCTATAGATAGAGCGCGAGCGGGAGTAGAAAAATCAGGCGGTTATGCCAATCAAGAAGGAAAGCAGGTATCGACCGAGCAGCACATGCGAGACAAAGCGATGAGTAAGACGCGAGGGACAAGTTCCGAGCAAAACGACAAGTGAGGCAAAAACGATGAGTGTCGGGTAGAGCGGCGATTGAAACGCGAATGGTGAGTGCCGAGCAGAGTGGCAAGTGAGTCGCAAACGATGAGTGTCGGGCAGAGTGATGAATGAGCGATGAGCGCCGACCAAGAGGTCGTTGGGCGTGAGAGCATGCTCACTTACAACTCGCACTGGGGCGAGAGTCTGGGACCTGACCAAGAGGTCGTTGGGCGTGAGAGCATGCTCGCTTATAACTCGCACTGGGGCGAGAGTCTGGGACCTGACCGAGAGGTCGTTGGGAGTGAGAGCATGCTCACTTATAACTCGCACTGGGAGAGAGTCTGGAGGCGTGAGAGAATGCTCACTTATAACTCACCCTAAGAAAGGTGAGAGTCTGGGACCCGACTTGTCGGTCATTGTCCGTGAGAGCAGACTCACTTATAACTCGCACTGAGGCGAGAGTCTGGAGGCGTAAGAGGATGCTCACTTATAACTCACCCTAAGAAAGGTGAGAGTCTGGGACCTAACCTGTCGGTCGTTGTGTGTGAGAGCAGACTCACTTATAACTCGCACTGAGTCGAGAGTCTGGGACCAGACCGAGAGGTCGTTGGGCGTGAGAGCATGCTCGCTTATAACTCGCACCGGGGTGAGAGTGGGAGCATGCTCACTTATAACTCACCCTAAGAAAGGTGAGAGTCTGGGACCCGACTTGTCGGTCGTTGTGCGGGAGAGCAGGCTCACTTATAACTCGCACTGGGGCAAGAGTCTGGAGGCGTGAGAGCATGCTCACTTATAACTCACCCTAAGAAAGGTGAGAGTTTGGAATCCCGACCGAGAGGTCGTTGGCGATACTCTGATCCAAGATCGGTGGCGATACTCCGGTCCGAGACCGGTGGCGATACTCCGGTCCGAGACCAATGACGATACTCTGGTCCTTGACCAGTGGCGATCCCCCGGTCCGAGACCGGTGGCGATACTCTGGTCTGAGACTAGTGGCGATACTCTGGTCTGAGATCAGTGATGATACTCCGGTCTGAGACCAGTGACGATACTCTGGTCTGGGACTAGTGCCGATTATCTCGACCCTGAACGGGGGAGAGAAAAGAGCCAATAAGCTGGTTCGAGACCAATGAAGACTGCTCGACCCCCGAACAGGGGAGATAAGCCACGAAGTTCGTAGAAGCGGAGCCCATAACAATATGTGGGAGCAAAGCCTTTATCATACCTGATCACGGAGTGGTGTCAACCGGATAAGGATCTGACTTGATCCCTTGACTCCCAAATGCCTGTGAAGTCGGTGAGAGAAATAGTGTTGATCCCTTGACTCTCAAATGTCCTCGAAGTCAGGGAGAGAATACTCTGAGCACCGTCAAGGAGAGTGGAGCCCATAGCTCTATAAGGGAGCAGAGTCCGTAGCAATAGAAGGAAGCAGAGCACCGCGAGTAAAGGGAGCAGAGCTTGTAGACATAAGAGGATGCAAAACATGTGGAGGATGCGGAGCATATAGTAATAATAGAGTGAAGCACCTATAGCAGTAAGAGGATGCAGGTGGAGGGTGTAGAGCCTATAGCTGTAAGAGGATGTGCTGTCCCATGGTGAAGGGTGCAGAGCCTGTAGCAGTAAAAGGATGTAGAGCCTCATAGTAAAGGGTGCAGAGCCTACAACACACCTGATCGGGGAGCTAGGCCCCTGGTCCCTGATCGGAGAGTAAGACCCCTAGTCTGTAATCAAAGAGCGAGACCCCTAGATCCTGATCGGGAAGTCGTACTGTGAGTCAATGATCGGGGAGCTGTGCCCCTAGTGTATAAGCGGGGAGCTTGGCCCCTAGTGTCCAATCAAAAATCGAAGACCCTAATCTTTGATCAAGGAATTAGGATCTTACTCTCTTATCAGGGAGCTATAGCAGCTCTTATAACAGTAAAAAGGAAGCAAAGCATGTAACGTACCTGATCGGGGAGCCGTGATAACCGAATAAGGGTTTGTCTCGGTCCCTTGACTCTCGAATACCCGTGGAGTCAAGGAAAAAACATAATGAAAAAACTAACCTGTCGGCCAGCTGAAACTCCAGCTCAATCCCTCGACTCTTGAATACCCGTGGTGTGAGGGTAGAAGATAATATTTTCGTTGGGATCCTCCAGGACTGTGATAATACCAGAGAACCTCCTGACGTTGTCCATCTTCACGTTTCAGAACAGGTGGAGAAGATTCCCACAGACGACACCAAATTGATCCTGTCCGAAATCTGAGTCAGATGGACCGCCGGGTAAGGTGGATAGAATGTTGACCGAGTCGCGATGTCCTAGAGGGGGTGTGCTGAGATGACTTCTATGTTGACCAAATCTTCAAAAGTCCTCTGGTCAACGCTACCTGCAGTCAACAACCGGGTCGCCCCGGTCTCTGGTACCCCGAGACTCGAGGTAGATCCAACGAATATATAAGTAACATGCTAATAATATAATAATGAAATAAATGAGGAGTGAGTATGAAAAAAGTACCCTGGCCTAGGGGGACGCACTCGGATGGGACGCTGCTTGAGTTGTCATGACCCAGAAGAGTAGATGACACTAAGCCGGATGAAGAGCTGGATCTGATAACGCGGAGCTGGAATACGAGTTGCAGGTCGGGAGGTAATAACGACACGTAAGCCGAGAGGTACTACTGACACGTAGGTTGGAATATAACTTCGACACGTAAGCCGAGATATGACACTGGCCAATAGACCGGATAGGAATAGCGGTACAAAGACCAAAACATGATACACAAACCATGTGAATGTAAATAAGATTGAAATCTTTGTTGGATTAGTGACAAAATATTTATTTTCATCATTAATTTTAAATTAGTGATGGATTTTTAATTCCGTCCTATACTATGTTAAAGGATGGATTTTTAATATCCTTGTTAATTAACAATGGAAATAAATTTTCATACACTGACGATTAAAAATTTTGTGATTCAAATTTTTAATTGTTGATCGGCCGTTAAATATAATTAGCCATCGATTAGCTCGTGATCGAAATTCATCGCTAATCGCTGTTTGCTGACAGTGACTGTGAACTTCGCATCGCATGCAGTAATGCAAACTGTGGGAATTGGAACATAGCCGCGAGGCGAGGGACGGAGGGAGGAGAAAAGCAGAGCCATGTGGACGCGCAGTGTCTGCACGTCAACGGTTAGAGGAGTCCGAAACCTCCACGCTTGCTCGTGATGTTTGTGAAAGGGACGTTGGCCACCGTCGTTACGCATCCACGAGGGCAGGCATGCATGCATACAGAATTAGTCACCTGATAAGCAAAGTGAGGATGAGAATGACGCTGAGCTGTAGGTGTTTTATTAGAGAGATTAATTTCTTTTATTGCACCTATTTAATATAATGTTTTGATGTAATAATAATTAATGTTCTCACCGGATGCCAGTTATTATAACGAGATAAAAAATTAATCCTCAATGGATTTATATTTTTAGAAAAAAAAATTCCTCCCCTAATTAATTTGATAATCGATTATAAATGAATTTCATAATTTAGGGGGTGTTTGATTTTTTTCTAGGAATAGGAATCGAAATAGGAATCATTATATTGTGGAATGGGAATGGGTACGAGCATGGATATCACTCTTAAAAATAATGTTTGGTTAGTTGCATATTTTCTATCGGAATAAATTAAAATTTCCTTTTTTACCCTTAAAGAAAAATAAGAGAAAAAAATTCGATGTGAGAAAAAGATGAATGTGAGAGAAAAATATGATTAAAGAGAATGATGAGAGAGAAAGTGTGATGAGAAAGAATGAAGAGAGAGAAAGTGTGATGAGAGAAAATGAGAAAAGAGAGTGTGATTGGAGAGAGCATGATGAGAGAAGATGAGAGAGAAAATAAGATGTGAGAGAAAGTATGATGGGAGAGGATGAAGAGAAAGAAAATATAATGAGAAAAAATGAGGAGAGAGAGTGTTATGAGAGAGATTGAGGAGAGAAAAAGTATGGTGAGAGAAAAAGTATGATGAAAGAGAAAGTGTGATGAGAAAAAAAGAGAGCCGTGAGTATGATGGGAGAGATTGAAGAGAGAGAAAGTGTGTTAAGAGAGAAAGTGTGTTGAGGAAAAAATGAGGGAGTGTGACAAGAGAGATTGAGGAGAGAGAAAGTGTAATGAGAAAAAAAAGGGAAAGAGAATGTGATAGGAGAGAGAAAGTGTGTGATAAAATGATGAGAGAGAACAAGGAGAGAGAAGTGATATGAAAGAAAAATATATATTTTTTGATATTCGATATTAATGGAGAAAATTTTAGTTTTAAGTCAAAGGTATTTTTGGAATAAGGGAATATTTTGATTGATAAAAATAGGGTAATGACCCATTGAAGGGGAGATACATGGGAATGAGTTATTACCCAATTTCAAAGATTCATTCCCTTATTTATATTCCTATTCCTATAATCCAAACATTAATAATGACAATCAATAATTCTCATTCCTATTCCCCACTCCTATTACCCTTAATCAAACGCTCCCTTATTTCTTTCATATAATATAGGGATGAACTCATCATGTCATAATTAACAAAATATCTATTCGGTTCAGCTTTAGTGCAGTAATTAACAATGTATCTCTATATAAGTTTCTTGTTGTTTCAGACATTAGTGAGGAACAAACAACCAATATTTCTCAGAGTTAGCGGATGTTTTATTGGTCTTCTTGGTATGATTAGACCTGACCGTGTATTGAATGTGAGTTGGACCTGGCCTGAGCTCGTAACCGGATCAATAGATTAGATATCCGTTGACTTGATTCCCGAGCTAGAACCATAACTAACTTGGTAGGGGTCCAAGCTGGTTATGGTTCCATCCCAATAAAATCACTGAACCGTCTGTTCGAATGGTTCAGTTTTTATTTTATACTAGTATGATCGTACACACGCGTTGCGTGTGTAATATAATAATATATAAATTATTTAGGTCTTTGAAAATCCGAATTGTTTGGATTTTCTAGTGCCACGTTAGAGAATCCCAACAATAAACTATTGTAATGAGCTTCCCTATGTAAAAAAATTATTTTAATTTAATATTATACTTATCTTAATAAAAGAAACTAAGAAAAGTATATTTTTTAACATCGTGTCGGTCTAAAATATTTATAGAAGCTTCTTTGATCATAGTGTTGTCAATTCTAAGATGTGGGACTAAAGAGAACTATATTTTTTATATAAAACAACCAAAGAAAATTACTAATAAACCTTGGAATTATTTTTAGTGTGAATAGAAAAAAGGATAGTAACGTAAATTCATTTTAGGCTTCACCAAAGTTAGTTAGTACATGGGGGAGATTTTTAATAAAATAGTAAGATATATGGGTGAAAATTTATTAAAAAGAATGATGTTGTCTAGTATCCTAATCATTTAGGCTATACCATATTGACATTTTTTTATTAGTTAATTATTTAATAATTAATCAATACTTGTTTTACTATATAAGATTAAAAAGTAAAAATAATAATTTATTAAAAATATGTAATAGTTTGTTTATATTAGTGTGATTTAAAATTTAGAAGGAAAAAATAAAGTAATTTCCATAGTTAGATTAATGGTTCTAATGGAAGAGGAGAGTTTTTTTTATTTTTTTGTTAAAAAGGTTTTTACTAATGGCGATTTTATATACTTGATTCCGTCCGAAAGTTGAGACTCGAAGATGTGTGACGAAGATCTTCAAGCGGAGCAGAGGGAGGCGGTCGAAGATGGTATCCGTAGACCTATGCACACCATAGAGAGATCGCACAAGAGCGATAGGGCGAGAACCAAGGAAGGAATCTCTGATGTAAACACTCTAACGCTCAAGTCAGAATAGAGCCACAACAAAAAACTGCAGGAAGTAGACGAACAGTAGAACTCTAGTAGATGTATATGTGTCGCGTACCTAGCTAATGGAGATGACTCTCTTTCTATATTGCCTCTTATAACCTTCGCAATAACCAGACATTAGAGAATGTCAGGTGTCAAAGTATGTCGAATGATGGTGGATGTAGGATGGACTTCCATAGGGTAGCGGAAGATTTTATGGCTTGTATGTGGTAGAGTATCGGAATATTTTCTTATGAATAGTTGTTATTTTCTGACAAGTGGTTATGATTCCCTGACAGTATTGTCCCTTGTTAATAGCTCGACCTATACTGGTCGACTGGGAGTATACTAGGAGTTATATCCACGAGAAGTGATGGGTTGAAGTTTGGGGGTTCGACCGGTGCTTGGGTCGACCGGGAGTAGACTGGGAGATGTGCCTATGAAAAGTGAGAGACTTAGCCTTGGGGTACGGCCAGATCTAGGACTGACTGGGATTAGACTAGGAGTTGTTCCCATGAGAAGTGATGGGCTAAGCCATGGGGGTCTGGCCGGTACTTGGATCGCCCTAGAGGAGGTTGGGAGTTATTCCCAAGAGAATTGATGGGTTGAGCCCGAGGCTTTGGCCAGTGCTTAGGCCGACCAGATGCAGACTAGGAGCTATTGTCACGCCCCAAGGGAGTTCTTGCCAGAGGAAAAATCTAGCAGCATCTCTCTTGTACCGATGATAATATGAATCATAACTACATCCACAAACAAAATACATTAGCCCACATGGCTGGAATATACATAACTATGCAGTTATATATTAAACAGCCACACGACTGTACTAAAAACACAACCATGCAGTTATATATACTAAACGACCCACAGGACTATACTAAAAACACAGTGAAAAATGAAAGAAAGCTCATACAAATAAAAACAACACATAGACTGCTAGCTGGCTAGGCTTACACAACCACAACAAAACAAAGACAACTCCACATAGCAAACTCCAAAACAAAGTCGAACTTATACAACGCCAAAAAATAATAAAATACCCACATGGCTAAACACCATCATAATGCTAAACCAATAAAGAATATATGAAAAGAAATCATGATGCGAGGTAAACCATCTTTTGATGTGACGTGGGATCGGCAGACAAGATACCTCCAAGCAACTGCTTAATCATCTACCTGTAATAGGAATAATGCAACAGGGTGAGTTCAACAACTCGGCGAGTATCAATCTAACATGCGTAGTAAGAAATAGCTACCAGTAATAATCATGGAGTACAGTCTCTTGACTAATAACAAGAAATACAAAACTGGACAAGGGGAGAAGAACTGTACTCACCAGGGTCTTCTATCCTAATATAAGGGTTGTCAGACTAAATACGTAATGTAACATGTATGCATGTCAAACATATGTATCCACAAAAATACAACATCCAAAGTACAACAATCACAAACAATAAATGCAATCCATGCATTTAATGCAAAAATGACATGATCACCCCTGACGCCAGTCAGCCATCTCACACGTGATGGTGAGACTGAGTGGGTAGGGCTATAACAACTGTGCACTCTTCCATCACTACTCTTGAGTGATCGAGTGGATAAGATGCTGTCAGAGTACACCTATCCTCCTACCCCAAACATAATGGGGGAGCCTAAGCTCTCATCTCCCTATATCATGGTCAAGGGGAGGGATCCCTGCCCGCTAGACACTACAGTCATCGCTACCCATGAGTGGACTAGCGGAGCCGACAATCGCTCAGCATGCAATCATGCAAGATGGTGCATGACACTAAACATGTAGATACTGACAGTATACACCTCCATATAAAATGTACCAAAAAGAAAATAAATCCATACAATGATCTAGGTAACAATAAACTAGGTACACAAGTCAGACATGTCAAATAACTAGACTACTACATAGAAGGGCAATGTATGTCACTATTTCTATGAACAGGGGTAAACATGGTAACAAACAAGAGAATATAAGTATGAATACATAACAGATAGGAATATAGGCAGACTACAAGAACCAAGAAGTGACATACCAAAGTAGAAGTAAACACAATCATTACTACTAGTTATAAACTACTATGCATATCAAAAATGATCATATCAAGGAGATAAGTCAGATGTACCCACCTTTATCAGTCGATCGTAACTAGAAATCCTACGTCGAGATGCCCGTCTCGAATCAATGTCCTACGATTACATAAATGTATTTAGCTAAATACACATATAGCAAATAGCTAAATAAAATCCCAAAACCTATATAGGGTAACTCCAATCAAAATACGATCATCGCTTAACCCCCAATATATGTTTAGGTCTTGGTAAAACAATTCACCACCTAAACTTGAGTTAATCCAACTTTAACCCTAAGCATTCCCTAATCAACTTAGGATAAATAAACTTGAATCAATTCCAATAACTCATCCAAATCTCAGATGCTCCCATGTTGGTCCACTGCCGAAGGAATATGTCAGAATTTGTGGCCGAATTCAAATGTAGTCACTGCCTCCCAAACAATCACTCTAAATCAACACTAAGTAAGAGATCAATTTTAGGGCACAGTGGCAACAATAGAGACGGGACCACAGTGAGGGAGAAGGGAGAAGAAGAAGAAGAAGAAGAAGAAGAAGAGACCTTGGCATCAGTTGCTCGTGTGGATGAACGACGACGCCGACTATCAATACACGGTGGCGACGACGCAAGTCAGACGGATCTAGGGTTCGGCTGGAAACTAGGGCACAGTGAAATCAATCAGAGAGAGAGGTTGGCGACGATCCCTCACAACTAATGGCTGGATCAGTGCAAGAGAACCGAAGAGGCGACCCTCGGGTGGTGCTCGGGTGGCTCTCGTCCGTCAACGTTGGGACGTGGTGACCAGGGGTGATGCAAGAGAATGATCGACGATGGTGTTCGGGAGGAGATCGGGAGAGAAGAAAGCGGCATCAGTAGGGCAGCGCCAATTGGGTTGGGGAAGACGAAAGGCGTCGGGGGAAGAGAGGTGAGGGCGGTGTCAAGTAGAAGAAGGATGGCTAGGGCACGGCGAGGAGGGTGGTCAGCACGCGCGAGGAGTCGGGAGGAGAAAAGAGGAGAAGGAAATAAAAAGAAATTAACTTGGTTTTGCTTAATCAAACCCTAGGTACATTCCTCAATCAACTCTCACTTATTGGTATTTCGAACAGGCTTTCCCCAAGCCTATAAATTCGTCCCCTTAAACTAGTCATACGAGCCCCGAAAAATTTCTAGAAAATTCCTAAAAATTCTTTTATGGTTATTCGCCTATTAAACCTTATTATTAAATCTTTATTTGGAGGTACTGTATTTTACATTTCTCCCCAACTAATAAAAATTTGATCTCCAAATTTTGTTATTTACCATCAGCAAATACTAGCAATAACTAACCAAATAAATGCTGAATAGAATTTAACCCACATACCTTAAGTAAAAAGATGAGGGTATCGAGCTCAGATCGTATCCTCGAACTCCCATGTAGCCTCCTCGTCCGAATGATACTGTCATCCGATATTAACCAATCGGATAGTCTTGTTCCATAGCTGACACTCTTTGTGGTCCAGAATCCGTCCTGGAACATCTTTGTAGGTAACGTCAGGCTGAATGAGAACTGATATATTTGACAGAACATGTGCTAGGTCAGCTATGTATCTCCTCAGCATAGACACATGGAATACATCGTGAACACCTACCAGAGACGTTGTAGCGCCAGACAGTAAGCTACAACTCCAATCCTCTCCAAGATTTGAAAAGACCCTGTAAGGGAATAGGTTGCTAAAGACGCAAACGCGCAGTGGAAAACCCTATTTCCTCCAGAAGATCCATGCGAAGGGAAACATAATCTTATACTAAGTTAGATCTAAAGACATGATATAGTTATACCTTTGAAGCGTGCTCACGATCTCCCGACAGCTCGGATCACAGCACGATCAAGTGTTCGCGCCTCTACGGTATCCACACGAACAAGCCTTGCCTTCGTTTGTCTCACAAACTCAACAAGATGGAGAAGAACACACAAGGTTGTGCTAGCAACCTTCAAGGGTGTGTTCGGCCAAGCAAGGAAAAGGAGGAAGAATAAGAAGCAAAGAGACCTTTCACCTTCTCAAGTGATGAAAATCTTATGAAAAATATCATCCAAATGATATTTATAGTCATCCCATGTGATCCTGTCCGAACCAGGATCAATGGACGCTGGGGATGTGGCACTCCCTGCTGGATCCTCGAGTGCTCCGGTGAACCTGCAACAAAACCAAGCCGGGGGGGGGGGTGTCCCGGCGACGGCCCTCCGACGCTCAAGTTAGGCGAAGGAATAAGAAAGTGGCTTAGAAAATGTAGACTTGTGTACCTCCGGTTGAAGAAATGGAGGCCTTATATAGACCTCTCGAAGGAGCCTGGGCACACCAATCGAAGCGATCACCTGCTTTCGACCATGCCTAGGTGTGGGCCTGTCAGAAGGGCATCCATAAGACCATACTGCTACTGTATCAACCTGTCCGTGACGTGATGGTGGGGCCTTTAATAGTGCCATCTTGCATACAGTCTAATCATCATGCCTTTGCTGACATATCATATCCCGAGCTGATCGAATAGGCCGCTCGGCTAACCACTGTTCCCTCGCCACGATTCCGTCCGAGCGGACACCTCCGCTCGGCCATTCGGCTCCGGTTCTTCTGCTTTGGCGTCGGAAACCCAAACCTTTGGCTGGGTAATCTCTGGTTCCGCTCGGACGGGACCCCATCTATGGGTCCCCCATTCTTACCGCCGGATCACTTGCCTCCCCTTCAAGTCTAGTCGAAGGAGGCAGTGAGTCCGACTGACTGGACTGTGTGTCCGAGCGGGCGGTCGTCGCCTTATCGCTGCTGCTGATATCCCTTGAGCCGTTCGGCCCTCATGCCAAATTTATCCGCTCGGCTCTTCGCTTTGTATGCCTTGGCGCCCAACGTGGATGTTTGCTTCTCTAAATCCTCTTGAAAATCGCGCAAGTTTTTTTCATTAAGCCGAAGCATGCGCGGTATGGGCACATTAATTGCGCTTGGTGACAGAGCGCCACGTGGCTTGTCTCTAGTGGCGGTGACGCTCCGTACGATGGGACACCCTTTGTTTTGAAATGAACGGCTAGATGATGACCTCGTCTCTTGTGCCCTTCATCCGACGGACGAGGCTGAGCGGTCTCAGTCATGCTCTAAGTGTTCTCCATCACGCCGCCGATCAGCTTAACCCATTAAACAAAGTCCGAGCGGGAGGGCCTACTCGCTCTGCACGTATCTAGCCTGTGTGAAGTCAACAAACGCCAAGTATCGAAGGACAAACGCCCGAGCGGGCCTAAATGTTTTAATACTTGCGGTTTCCGCGGTTTCTTATTCTCTGATATTCGTTCGTCCGCCCGGGGTATTTATAGTCGCCGGACCGACTCTCGATCTTTAACGACGAAGCTCGTCGGCGCGGATATTTATATCCGGTCGGCGCGGCTCTCGATCTGTAACGACGGAGCTCGTCGACGCGGATATTTATAGCCGGTCAGCGCGGCTCTCGATCTTTAACGACGGAGCTCATCGGCGCGGATATTTATAGTCGGTCGGCGCGGCTCTCGATCTTTAACGACGGAGCTCGTCGGCGCGGATATTTATAGACGCCGGCTCGTCTCTCGATCTTTAACGACGGAGCTCGTCGGCACGGATATTTATAGCCGGTCGGCGCGGCTCTCGATCTTTAACGACGGGGCTCGTCGATCTTCCGCTCGGGGATTTATAGACGCCGGCTCGTCTCTCGATTTTTAACGTCGGGGCTCGACGGCGCGGATATTTATAGCCGGTCGGCGCGGCTCTCGATCTTTAACGACGGAGCTCGTCGGCGCGGATATTTATAGCCGGTCGGCGCGGCTCTCGATCTTTAACGACGGGGCTCGTCGGTCTTCCGCTCGGCGGGTTTATAGACGCCGGCTCGTCTCTCGATTTTTAACGTCGGGGCTCGACGGCGCGGATATTTATAGCCGGTCGGCGCGGCTCTCGATCTTTAACGACGGGGCTCGTCGGTCTTCCGCTCGGGGATTTATAGACGCCGGCTCGTCTCTCGATTTTTAACGTCGGAGCTCGACGGCGCGGATATTTATAGCCGGTCGGCGCGGCTCTCGATCTTTAACGACGGAGCTCGTCGGCGCGGATATTTATAGCCGGTCGGCGCGGCTCTCGATCTTTAACGACGGAGCTCGTCGGCGCGGATATTTATAGCCGGTCGGTGCGGCTCTCGATCTTTAACGACGGAGCTCGTCGGTCTTCCGCTCGGGGATTTATAGACGCCGGCTCGTCTCTCGATTTTTAACGTCGGAGCTCGACGGCGCGGATATTTATAGCCGGTCGGCGCGGCTCTCGATCTTTAACGACGGAGCTCGTCGGCGCGGATATTTATAGCCGGTCGGCGCGGCTCTCGATCTTTAACGACGGAGCTCGTCGGCACGGATATTTATAGCCGGTCGGCGCGGCTCTCGATCTTTAACGACGGGGCTCGTCGGTCTTCCGCTCGGGGATTTATAGACTCCGGCTCGTCTCTCGATTTTTAACGTCGGGGCTCGACGGCGCGGATATTTATAGCCGGTCGGCGCGGCTCTCGATCTTTAACGACGGAGCTCGTCGGCCTTTAAGGCTAATTTGTACTCTGCCGTCCGGCGAAGCTGTTTGCCATCTTTCATCATTTTTGCTTCCTCCGTCCGAACGGTACGGGGCCTTCGGTTTTTTATGCCGATGCAAGGATATCGCACGCCCGGCCGAACGGCTTGGGCCTTCGTCCTTGAGCATTTTGCTCGAATAATTTACCTCCGGCCGAACGGCTCGGGGCCTTCGATCCTCGAGCCTTTGGCTCGGCTAATATACCTTCGTCCGAACGGTACGGGGCCTTCGGTTTTTTATGACGATGCAAGGATATCGCACGCCCGGCCGAACGGCTTGGGCCTTCGTCCTTGAGCATTTTGCTCGAATAATTTACCTTCGGCCGAACGGCTCGGGGCCTTCGATCCTCGAGTTTTGGCTCGGCTAATATACCTCCGTCCGAATGGTACGGGGCCTTCGACACTCAAGCGTTTGGCTCGGATAATTTACCTCCGACCGAACGGTCCGGAGCCTTCGATCCTCTAGCCTTTGGCTCGGCTAATATACCTCCGTCCGAACGGTACGGGGCCATCGATACTCGAGCGTTTGGCTCAGATAATTTACCTCCGGCCAAGCGGCACGGGCTTCCCATCGAGCTCGGGGCTCGGCTAATACACTCCCGGCCGAGCGGCACGGGGTCTTCCCATCGAGCTCGGGGCTCGGCTAATATACTCCCGACCGAGCGGCACGGGCTTCCCATCGAGCTCTTGGCTCGGCTAATATACTCCCGGCCGAGCGGCACGGGCTTCCCATCGAGCTCTTGGCTTGGCTAATATACTCCCGGCCGAACGGCACGGGCTTCCCATCGAGCTCTTGGCTCGGCTAATATACTCCCGGCCGAGCGGCATGGGCTTCCCATCGAGCTCGGGGCTCGGCTAATATACTCCCGGCCGAGCGGCACGGGCTTCCCATCGAGCTCGGGGCTCGGCTAATATACTCCCGGCCGAGCGGCACGGGCTTCCCATCGAGCTCGGGGCTCGGCTAATATATTCCCGGCCGAGCGGCACGGGCTTCCCATCGAGCTCTTGGCTCGGCTAATACACTCCCGGCCGAGCGGCACGGGCTTCCCATCGAGCTCTTGGCTCGGCTAATATACTCCCGGCCGAGCGGCACGGGCTTCCCATCGAGCTCAGGGCTCGGCTAATATACTCCCGGCCGAGCGGCACGGGCTTCCCATCGAGCTCGGGGCTCGGCTAATATATTCCCGGCCGAGCGGCACGGGCTTCCCATCGAGCTCGGGGCTTGGCTAATATACTCCCGGCCGAGCGGCACGGGCTTCCTATCGTGCTCGGGGCTCGGCTAATATACTCCCGGCCGAGCGGCACGGGCTTCCCATCGAGCTCTTGGCTCGGCTAATATACTCCCGGCCGAGCGGCACGGGCTTCCCATCGAGCTCGGGGCTCGGCTAATATATTCCCGGCCGAGTGGCACGGGCTTCCCATCGAGCTCTTGGCTTGGCTAATATACTCCCGGCCGAGCGGCACAGGCTTCCCATCGAGCTCTTGGCTCGGCTAATATACTCCCGGCCGAGCGGCACGGGCTTCCCATCGAGCTCGGGGCTCGGCTAATATACTCCCGGCCGAGCGGCACGGGCTTCCCATCGAGCTCGGGGCTCGGGCGAGCGGCACGGGCTTCCCATCGAGCTCTTGGCTCGGCTAATACACTCCCGGCCGAGCAGCACGGGCTTCCCATCAAGCTCTTGGCTCGGCTAATATACTCCCGGCCGAGCGGCACGGGCTCGGCTAATATACTCCCGGCCGAGCGGCACGGGCTTCCCATCGAGCTCGGGGCTCGGCTAATATATTCCCGGCCGAGCGGCACGGGCTTCCCATCGAGCTCTTGGCTCGGCTAATATACTCCCGGCCGAGCGGCACGGGCTTTCCATCGAGCTCTTGGCTTGGCTAAGACACTCCCGGCCGAGCGGCACGGGCTTTTAGCTCGAGGAACTATAATAAATCTTATAATGGAAAGAGGATAACTGAAGAACTGACCTGCCGACCAGCGAGGGTTCTGACCCAATTTCTCGACTCCCGAATACCCGTGGAGTGATGAAGAATATATATACTTGTCGAAACTCATCATGGCTTCCTCGTCGGACCGATATCGGTGCAGGAGTTACTCCCACTTGAGTGCTGGTCGGACCCTTATTTTGCCCCCATTTCTAATGCTTCTCCGGTCGTTCCTCCTGGGCCGCTCAGATATCCGCTCAGCTTGAGCCTTCTGTTTCTATTGCTCCATGAGCTTAGCTGCTCTTGCCTCAATTAGAGCATCGAGTTTCTCCTGGGAGAGCGTCACGGTGAGGTCGTCCAGCTTCGTCCATCTATTCCGCTCGGATACAGGCGCGTTCCCACAGACGGCGCCAATTTGATCCTGTCCAAACCAGGATCAATGGACGCTGGGCATGTGGCGCTCCCTGCTGGATCCTCGAGTGCTCCGGCGAACCTGCAACAAAACCGGGCGGGGGGGGGGGGGGTGTCCCGGCGACGACCCTCCGACGCTCAAGTTAGGCGAAGGAATAAGAAAGTGGCTTAGAAAATGTAGACTTGTGTACCTCCGGTTGAAGAAATGGAGGCCTTATATAGACCTCTCGAAGGAGCCTGGGCACACCAATCGAAGCGATCACCTGCTTTCGACCATGCCTAGGTGTGGGCCTGTAAGAAGGGCATCCATAAGACCATACTGCTACTGTATCAACCTGTCCGTGACGTGATGGTGGGGCTTTAATAGTGCCATCTTGCGTACAGTCTAATTATCATGCCTTTGCTGACATATCATATCCCGAGCCGATCGAATAGGCCGCTCGGCTAACCACTGTTCCCTCGCCATGATTCCGGCCGAGCGGACACCTTCGCTCGGCCATTCGGCTCCGGTTCTTCTGCTTTGGCGTCGGAAACCCAAACCTTTGGCTGGGTAATCTCTGGTTCCGCTCGGACGGGACCCCATCTGTGGGTCCCCCATTCTTATCGCCGGATCACCATGGAATACTAAGAGTTTCCACCCTTTCATCTTCTAATCCAATGGCTCAAAATTAACCATTCAATCCAATGGTTGAATTTTGACCATTCAACTTCCTTGGTGAACTCAAGTTCACCCAATGAGTCTAATACATTGATTCCCATGCAATTCGACTCAATCCAACAATTGGATCTATTTGAGTCTAACTCAATGAGTCTAATTTGGATTACACTTAATCCAATGAGTGGGTTCATTCGAGTCTAACTCAATGATTAATCCAAAAAACCTAATCATCTCATGATTGGCTCTTTGTTGATTGCTACTCGGAAAACCTAGAGGTTCCACTGTACAAAAATTTTGTACAAAGGTCTGAACATTTTCCTAGCTACCATGTGTTCTTTTAAATTAAATTTTGGATCGCCTGCGGAACTTAACACGTTTGATCCAAAACTTAATCTATTCGTTCTTTTAGGTTTTGACTTGGGTCTCCTGCGGAACTTAACACGTTCGACCCAAATCACCTTAAGTTATTAATTCCATTAAATATTAATTTCCATAATCGGTTCCCAGTACTGACATGGCGAGGCACATGGCCTTCTTGGATATGGGAGCAACCACCACCGACTAGACAAAACCTTTTATAGAAAGCTAATATTTAATTTCCTAAAATAACTTTAGGTTAACCGAAAAGAACAATCAAATCATAAGGAAAAGAAAAAAATAAAAGAACACAACATCGAAAAACATATTCAAAATTCTAGAATCGTAAGCCTCTTGTATTTGGTATTATTTCCAAAAATAACTAGTATGATGCGGAAAGAAAAATTACTAGTTATACCTTTTAGAAAGACCTCTTGATCTTCTACCGTATTCCTCTTCTAACCTCGGACGTTGTGTCGGCAACGATCTTCCGAGATGAGAAACCACCAACCACCTTCTTCTCCTCCTAGCTAGGTTCGGCCACAAAAAGCTTAACCAAGGATGAAGAACAAAATACCAACCAAGCTCCAAGAGATGCTAGCTTTCTCTCCTTCTTCTTCTTCTTCTTCTCCAAGTAGTATCCGGCCGCCACAAGAGCTCCAAGCCTTTGAGAGTTTCGGCCACCACAAAGAGGGAGAGAGGAAGAGGATGGCCGGCCACTCCAAGGAATAAAAGAGGGAGAGACACCCCTTCTTTTATATTCCTTGGCCTAGGCAAATTAGGAAATTTAATTACAATAAAATTTCCTTGACATGATTTAATTGAGAAAAATAAAATAAAATTTCCCAATTTAATCTCTAATGGCCGGCCACATTAAAAGAGATAAATTAGACAAGTTTTAATCAACAATTAAAACTTCCTAATTTGTTTCCGGAAATTTTTAAAATTAAAATTTCTCTTTAAAAATCTCTTCATGGTTGATAAAAGGAAATTTCTATAATTTTAATTTTACAACATGTGAATAATTTTTAAAGAGAAAATAAAATATCTCACCAATCTACAAATAAGGAAAGAGATCTAATCTCTTTCTTTAATCTTTTGTAGATCTTTTACAAGAGAGATATTTTAATTTTAATTCTCTTTAATAAATTATATCTCCCACATAATAAAAATTAAAATTAAAATCCCTTTTTAAATTAATATGGTCGGCCCCTCTAGCTTGGGTTCAAGCTAGGGCCGGCCACCCCAATTTATACCTAGGCCGGCCCTAGCTTGGTTCCCAAGCTAGCTTGGCCGGCCCCCTATTGGTGGGTATAGAAGGTGGGTATAGGTGGGTATAGTACTCTATAAATAAGAGGCTACGATAGGGACCGAGAGGAGGAATTGGTTTTGGTCTCCCGATAAAATTAAGCATCCCGTGTTCGCCCCGAACACACAACTTAATTTTATCAATAATAATTCATTCCACTAAAGAACTATTATTGAACTATCGCACCAATCCCAAATTACATTTTTGGGCTCCTTCTTATTATAAGTGTGTTAGTCTCCCTGTGTTTAAGATATCGAATGTCCACTAATTAAGTGAGTTACTGACAACTCATTTAATTAATATCTTAGTCCAAGAGTAGTACCACTCAACTTTATCGTCATGTCGGACTAAGTCCACCTGCAGGGTTTAACATGACAATCCTTATGAGCTCCTCTTGAGGACATTATCAACCTAGTATCTCTAGGACACAGTTTCCTTCTATAATCAACAACACACACTATAAGTGATACCATTTCCCAATTTATCGGGCTTATTGATTCATCGAACTAAATCTCACCCATTGATAAATTAAAGAAATAAATATCAAATATATGTGCTTGTTATTATATTAGGATTAAGAGCACACACTTCCATAATAACCGAGGTCTTTGTTTCTTTATAAAGTCAGTATAAAAGAAATGACCTCAAATGGTCCTACTCAATACACTCTGAGTGTACTAGTGTAATTATACAGTCAAGATAAACTGATACCTAATTACACTACGACCTTCTAATGGTTTGTTCCTTTCCATTTTGGTCGCGAGCTACTGTTTATAATTTATAAGGTACTGATAACATTATCTTCTGCATGTGACACCACATACTATGTTATCTACAATATAAATTAATTGAACAACTACAACTAAATGTAGACAATTTGACCAAATATGATTCTTTATTCATAATGAATGTTTACAAAGCTTAGGCTTTCAGTATACACTCCAACACTCTTAGGGCTAATTACTAACAATCTCCCACTAGCACTAGTGTCAATCACCACTGAGATGACACCAACACTTTAGATTTATCCATTATTCTTAATATCCTTTGTATTTTAGTCAAACTAAAATACTCATCTCCATATCTACTTGTTCTTTGTGTGTGACCCTTAGGCTCTTGTAACGTTGATAATGTATCCAAATTAACATTTGTGATACATAAACAATGAGTGATATCTAGCAAGGCATCATTGCTATCCAAGTGATGAGAAAGTCATGATCCAACCTAACCTTTCCGTGACTATCATATTGTATGACTTAATCCTTCTATTCTTGATATCTAGATTGATCAATGAGGCATAGAACGTGTCATCCTCTTATCAATCTTTGTGTTTCTTGATCTCTAAGTACACACACTTATCAAATAAGCTCAATATCTCATATTCACTCATTTACGCATGGTCATGCTTTATTGTGTCCTACTAATCAAGGGGCCCACAGATATCGCTTCCGTCATATGGAAGGGATAGATCCCATCTACATCACTCACATCCCTCCGCATAATTCATTGCATACCCAGTGATCGACTTTATAGTCCAACCTGTTACGGGTGACGTTTGAAGATACCAAAGTATACAACTCCTTATGTAGGGAACCGTAGTGACTTCAGGTCTAAGGACTATTCATACCAATAGTCACATGAGAATGTCTATGACACTCATATGATGATCCATGAAACATTCTCATGGCAGGTCATTCAGTATATATTCTCTAATATATACACATGTGTCAACCTGATATCTCATATCCATGACTTGTGAGATTAAGTTATCCATTGACCTATATGCTAGTCTCAACGCATTAATATTGTCCTTGTATATTAATGCTTGAGTAGGAATAGTTAAGACTAGTATTCTCTACAATATCTCACTATCAATTCAACCAATTGATATACTGTAGATAAGAACCTACTACCCAAGGACATTATTATATTTATTCATTCGGCACTGAACTGAAGTAAATATAATAACCATAACTTTTGCCTTCTAACGAAATAATGAAATATGATAAAAAATGTCTTAAGTCAATCAACTCTTGATTGCCTCTTAGGGCTTACACTAATAATCTCCTTATGTCACTAGTGTCAATCACTGAGATATCTAATATCCATTGACCTAGTGTGACCATCATGCTTCTTGGTGCGAAAGCCTTGGTCAAAGAATCTATAATGTTAGCATTGTTTGGTTCTCTGCATATCCTCATATCTCATATATCGATGATCTCTCTAATGAGATGGAATCGTTGTAGTATCCAATACCTAAGACCACCATTTATATCAAATACATGCCCTAACTGTGATCTAGAATCATCCTTGTCAACCTGATCACGTAATTTTGAAAATAAATAACACCCTCGTAATTTCGGGTGAATCTCGTCTACTGCCCAGAAGCTATCTGGCTGCCAATGAACTGTAAGCACTGATCATTGGCCTGGGCCTCTCAAATCCTCATCCTAATCGACGACTAAGCAACCATGATAACCAGAATACCCTACTCTATCTTGTTGGATCATGAATTTGATAGAGAGGGGGGGGGGTGAATATCGATTAAAAAAAATTAGTACGCAGCGGAATAAAAAGCAACAATGCTAACATAAGTTTTTTTTACTTGGTTTGGAGCCTTCAACTACTCTTACTCCAAGGCAATCCACTAGCAATTCGAAAAGATATTGCATAATTGAATTACAGGAAATGCTAAGAGAATATTTCGACAATAATTAAGAAAAGAAGAAAGAAAGAAAGCACTTTGTCGGAGTAGCCTTACGGCGTCGCAAGAGCACAATGCCTGGAGTGTGACGTAGCCTATCCACACATGAAGCTCCATGTGGTGACGCAGTTGGGGATAAGTTTTGCACTCCGGATGCCCGAACTACTCTTCTCCAGAAAGTCTTTCTCCTGCAAGAAAGAGTTAGTCCGAGGTAAAATGCAAATAATATTATTTTACAAAACAGATTGTTAGCACAATTTATAATTAAATAGAATACTAATTAGATTCCGTCTCACCGAGACCGGAATCTAGTCATGATCTCAATTTAGATTTCCGAAATGGATCTAAGTTGGATCGACGCCTAAATTCCCTTCTCGGGAATGCGTCCTCACAGTCACTGCCCTCTAGTGACTTACCTCAACTTACCTTCCAGACGTCTGGTCAGCTCGTCGACCCGTCTTGACTTCATACTAGCTATCCGGTCAGCCCGTCGACCGAGCTGGACTTCGTGCTAGACGTCCGGTCAGTCCTTCGACCCGTCTGGATTTCTTGCCAGCTATCCGGTCAGCCCGTCGACCTAGCTAAGCTTCGTGCCAGACATCCGGTCAACCCGTCGACCTGTTTGGACTTCTCCTGCACACTTGATCAAAGTGTTTAGAACATAAATTAAACTAACTTAACCTACTTTGTCATTCATCAAACCTTGAGTTAGACCATTAGTGCTAACCGCACCAACAATCCCCCCCTTTTTGATACAATGACAACCTGGTTAAGTTAGTGAAAAATATGCAATTAAAACAATCAATTTGGTTTTTAAGTTAGCCTTTATTTTAAATTTGGTAGTTTGTTATTTAACTAACTTAACTACCTAACCCTCCCTTTTGGCATTCATCAAAAATAAACATAGAACAAATGATAATTTAAAATGCAAGGAAGTCTACAAATGTAAGTTAGGTCGACTTGGGGGAGTTTAAAGTAGAAAACATAGAATATTTTATTTAAAAACTTAGTTTTTAGTTTTCTAAAAAAATAACTAAGTTTTAAAGCTTTAGAAAGATAACTTGTAAACATTTTTTAAAGATAAAATTTACAAATTTAACCTAATTTTAGAAATAAACATTGCAAACATAATTTTCGAATATAGCATTTTTACAAAAGGGAGATTAAGTAAGATTTTCAAATCAAGGTTTTAAAACTAAGTAAGATTCTATTTTTTCAAGACTCAGTTTGTAAAATCCAACTTTTTAAATCAAATTTCAAAACTATGTTTGGAAAATCTAACTTTCAAAACTAACTTTTGAAACTAAGTAAAATCTGTTTTCATATCCAAGTTTGTAACATCTAATTTTCAAAAATATGTTTTCAAAAACTATTTTTTTAAAAAAAAATGGATCCAATAAAAACTGATTTTTATAACAGTTAGTTTAAAATCAAATTAAGAAAATATTTTTCAAAAACTAATTTAAAAAATAATGAAAAATAATTAATCCTCCCCGTGAACCTAACATTACAAAAATTGTCTAACCAATTAGTTACTTACTGACTATTAGAAGATAGCAACTTTCACTTGGTTAGTCAGGTTAACTCTAATTGTAATCAGTTAGTGTTTAACTAAGCTGAATAACTTAACCTGATTAATGTCTATTTTATATTTAACGCCCAGACTTATGTCGATGCACTGAAATAAGCATCTTAAGTCCAAGAAATTTACTTATGCATCTCACCCCTTTCTATGTTCGACAATCACAAACAAGGTAGTCCTAGTGTTTTGGTGAGATGCTTAAATTCTAGTCCTGTAGGAACATGCTTTCTAAGGGTTGACCTAGTCTAAGGCTAAAATTATTTTTGAAATTCTAAAAATGGGAAGTTTTGACAGTTTTAACCTAGAATTTAAAAAGCATTATTTTTGAAAACGGTCTTTGTAATTTAAGAGTCCTAGTCTATTAAACACATCAAGATAAGTCAATGGCGGAGTCAAGATATAACTAAGTTGAAGTAAATCAAAATAACATAAATCAATATCTAGGTCAAAATACAACGGCCATGATAAAATACAAATAGTGATGATCCAGTCTATCGGGATGATGAGGAGGGTGACCTGGTCCCCAAGGAACGTAATAACTCTATCAACTCAGTATGACGGGTCCAGTCATCCTCTCAGGAGCTGGATAGGTCACGTCGAAGGTCGGAGATCTCCTGTCTCACATCTCGTCGCAAGTCAAAGACCTCCTACCGCATCTCTCATCGTAGGTCGATGACCTCCTGCGTATGCCTCGATGAAAATAGTTGACCTCTTGATGGAGACTCGTCATGAATAGCTCGAGTCCGGCAACTCGGTCGCCTAGAGTACGAGGAGCGGGATGTGGTGCTCGGCCTGGAGGTGGAGGTGGTACCAGGGCCAGAGGGCCCCTCGCTGAATAGCGCGACCATAAACTCATCCTACTCTGCCTCCTTCTGGGCATCTGGGTTTGGCTGGTGCTGTGCCCTCCTCCGCCAAGATAGGACACCCTCATCATCTATATGGACACCTCCTAGAGAGAAGTTCCTAGATCCTAGGGCGTCGAACTCAATCATGACTCGGATATCGCCTCGGGTGACGTTAATACGTAAGGAGGCGAAATATGCCGTCAAAATGTGATAGTACAACATATGAACTCGAGAGCTGGTGGTGACTCCAGCTGAGTAGATAATAGTCTGAAAGATATGTAAACTAATGTCTATGTCTAATCTATGTCTGACTCAAGTGGTGGTGCCTCTGAAAATGATGATTCTTGAGACTTTGCTTCCATTGCACAAGTCCCTACACAATTATCCTCAACCAATTCCATTCTTACAAACTCCATAGTATCAATTGGTTGTGCAATCAAAGGAGGTGATCCTTGGGACATTTCCTCCATAGTAATTATCCCTACACTTGTATCCACATCATCAACATAAGTAGTGAAGAGTCTACTAACATCAATATCATCAATAGAAGGATCAACAGCTTTATTAGAAATTTGTAGTAATAGTCATAAAGATAGGATCCCCCGTTGTATCATTAGCTCTTCAGAATCTTGTGTTGTGATCTTCATCTGATTGGGAGCAAGAGTATTTGGGTCTTGGGAGTCCTCCCAGTCAGTCGTCTCATCTAGCAGTGAATGATGTAGTCCATCCAATGAAAAATCATCTTGAAACTCTAACGGACTCTGATACACATGGGAAGAATGCTCAACATTTTGTATGTAGTTGTAATCAAAATTTTGATGATCCATCCAAAATTGATTGTAATGTTGAGGCGGGTCAGAGATCTGCTGCTGGTATAATGATTGCTCACTCTACTCTGGAATTAGCTGGGGTTGAAGGTTCTGAATCTGATGATCTCCCCAGTCATAGCCATAAGTATCAAGAACTTGCTCATATGTATCTTGATGTTGAGGTTGAACCAAATACTGAAGTTCCGGAGTATTAGCAAATTTTTGAAAGAAGTGACAAATAGCAGCTGGATGAGATGTACTACCACACACTCTACAAAGGAACTCAAATTCATCATCTTCTGAGTCATGATCTTTATAGATGGGAGATCTTGCTCTTGCATTCATGGGTGTAAAAAATTCTCTTAAAGGCCTGCTTGACATGTTAGTACTCAAGATATCTAAAAAAAATTATAAGAAAAACCAAAAATGCAGAATTAAAGATAAGAAAGAAAATGCATAATAAAAACTAGAAAGAAAATGCAAAAAGAAAAAGGAAAATGTCTAGAGTAACTCATATGCTAATCAACTAATGTTAATCGAAAACAACCCCTGACAACGACGCCAAAAACTTGTTATGAACCACAAGTGTACGGTTATGTCGTCAGTAATATAAAAGATTATCGTATCCACAAAGACTGTTGATTAAGCACTAGTTAACTTCGCACAGCGAATTATCTAGACAAACATGGAAAAAGAGAGTAAGAGAAAGAGAGGAGGGAAGAGAGAGAATGGATCTCGAGAGGGGTTGAGCTAATAGGATGTAGGATGATAGATTCTAGGATTTCGGTTTCCTTGTAATGCTAGAAAATGTTACATAGATTGCTTAGTTCCTATCCTCTATGTTCATGCTCTTATAGGAAGTTAGATTCATTACCGAATCTCTCCTGCAGTGGATAAGCCGGCATAATCTCCTACTCCATGTCCTATGCTACTAAATGGAAGTGATTCTTATGAAGTCCGTTTAATGGGGCAGCCCTGCCATGACGCCCCGCGGTCATACAACACAGAAACACACTGACACACAATAACATAGAAATAGAAATAGAGATTACGCTCGATCCCCTACTTCATTGTGGAGATTTGCTTCTCCTTTCAAGGTGATACCCTAAATGTCCGTTTAATGGGGCAGCCCTGTCATGACGCCCCGCGACAATACAATCTAGGGTATCCCCCCTACGAGATTAACAATTCTATACAATTATTTAATAAAATATGCAAAAGATATATATAAGCATTCACACACACACATCATCAAACATGAACAAGGCATCAACAAGTCATTGAATAGAATCATGGAAAATTTACATAGTTTTACATCATCCATCACATCACAAATATTTCCTACATCCTAGATCTGGAGATCTACTCCATTTCTAAGGAAGAACAAATCCAAAACATAAAATAAAGCATACTTACAACCCTAGATCCGAGAAGAAGGGGAAGAAGAAATGCTTGCTGATGATTCCGATGTCTTAGGGATGTCTCCTCGCTCCGGAGATGGACGAATCATGAAGAAATTGAGGATAATGAAGCTCTAGGGGTTCCCCTAAGGGGAGAACCCTTCCCCAGGGATAGGGACGAAGTCCCAAACCCAAGATGAGTCAATAAATGGGGATCTTGACCCTTTTATACCTCCTCCAAGCTGCCCAGGAAAACCAGGATTACAGGGGTCCGGTAAACTGGGTTTTTCACCCATTAAACCAGGTTTTCTCTTAATTCACCCTGCACCAAAGTTGTATCTCTTGAAATTATCTTCAATTTGATACTTGGATCAAGCCCTGGATCCAACCAAGCTGAAAGTTATGGTGGTTCAAAGTTTGGTCTGCAGTCTAGGTGGAGGTCCAGTTGAATCCGCAGTTAGGAGGCACGGTCGTGCCATTTATCATGGGCATAAAATGTTTTCTCTTTATTAGATCTAAAGAAAAGTTGTAGATCTTGAAATCAGCTACGTTTTGATATAAAGAACATCCTGAAACTCCAACGGAGTGCAAAGTTATAGCCGAATTACGATCAATCTGCAATCTACCCAGAATTCAGCAAAGCTTTGTTTTGGCGTGGCACGACCCGTGTTCTTCATCACACGGTCATGTCGAATCCACACAGTCTCACACGGCTTCCTCTCGGGTTGAGTCACACGCTCATGTGGCTCACAAGGCCGTGGCCCTCTTCTTCTCTGCCGAGATCACACGACCGTGTGGATTCACATGGCTGTGGCCTTCTGCGTCTCTGGAAACTTAGCACGGCCATGCCATTTGGCATGGTCGTGTGCTGCTTGGACACAGGGAGCTGACACGGCCTCTGGAGAAATGGCATGGCCTTGCCTTGCTCTGCCTATGGATTGTTGACACGGTTGTGTGGGTCACACGACAATAATCCTCCTTGCCTCTGGAACATTGGCACGGCCAAAGCAAGATAATGTCCACACGGTCGCGTGGCATACACGACCCAAGATGGATTTCCTCCAGAGTTGCTCCTGTGTGCAATTTAGCTCCATTGTCGCTCCAAATAGCATCTTATCAATCGAAACAAACAAAGAGTAGATCTCTGAACAGAATATAATAGAAGTATGACATTATAATGAAATAGGATGCAATAAACATAGATTATGCTCATGAAATACAAGTGGATGTGCGTCAAACTATGCATAAAAGTGTATATAATCTATGCACATCAGTGTGATCAACCAAGTTAAGTTAGGTCTTGTTTTGATTTGATTTCTGTGTCTAAGTGTGTAAGAGCTTAGGAGCACAGGAAGTCAAGCGGAAGACGTAACGAGCGAGAAAAATGACACAGGAAGGGAGCCAACGGGCTTAGTGTATCTGAGGGACAAGGTGCTGTGGAAGAGTACACCGGTGGATGAGAAGAACGTACACAATGTTCGAGGGGCAAGAAGCCAGAGCAGAAGCCTGCTCGAGGAGAATGTCAGAAATTGAATTTGGGTGAGCCCTATTTCGGTTGGCCGCAATCACCCAGGCGATTGAAGTAGTAGAAGAGAGAAAGAAGCTGATGAAAACTGTTGGAGGCGCCCTCAACAGGAGTTGAAGGCGTCTCCAAGGCTCCCGCACGCCTCTTCCACCTTCAAGCGGAAGGCGCCTCCCATGAGCATGGAAGCCACCCTCCGTAAGTATGGAAGGCGCCCTCCATGAGCATGGAAGGTGCCTTCAACCAGGAAAATTGACCGTTGCCAAGGGATAAAACTCTATCCCTTGGTGCCTCACTGGAGGTGCTCTCCAAGCCCTTTGGAGGTGCTCTCCAAGCCCTTTGGAGGTGCCCTCAAGCTACGGATAAGATTTTCAGGAGCTATAAAAAGGTCCCTGGAGCTAGAAAATAGTACAACAACTTCTGTAATTACTTTCCTAGTTATTTCTGAGCTTTCAGTGTGTGTAAAAGACTTCTCTGCCTTCAGAGAAGAAGATTTTTAGTGAGCTTTTTAACCACCTTGGATTAATAACCAACTAGGTTGTAACCAAGTAAATAGTGACCTTTTACTTATTTCTTTAAGTTGTTAATTCTATTTTTAATTGTGTTTCTAGTCTAAGTCCAAGGATCAGGAAGGAGTTTTATTTTTCTATTTCAGACAATTCAACCCCCTCTTGTTGGCCCCGTTGTGCCAACAAGTGGTATCAGAGTCCAACCGCCTCAGAAGGATTAACTACCGACCGAAGCATCAAGATCAAGATGATGGTTGGACCAACGATCTATCCACCAAAATTCGAAGGATAATTTGCGTCATGGAAGAAACACATTGAGATATTATTCAAAACTAACTTTGAAATTCTACTAATAATTAAATATGGTTTTGTAGCTCCAAAAATCCCCCAAGGAGAAGAAAAAGAAGAATATTAGTGGACTAAGAAGGAGCAAGCAGACTTTGCAACAAACGGACGAGCTAAGTTCAACCTACTCAGCATACTTCCATCGCAGGAAGTGAATCAAATCAGAGATTATGACTCAGCAAAGGAACTTTGGGAGAAGTTCCTGGAACTGCATAAAGGAACTTCCGAAACAAAACTTGCGAGATGAGACGTGCTCCGAAATCAACTGACGAACCTCCGAATAGAAGAAGGATAGTCAGTAGCACAACTACATGGAAGACTCAAGGAGCTAATCATCGGATTATCAAACCTTGGAGAAATGGTAACGAATCAGGACGCACAAAGGTATGCATTAAATGTGTTCCCAAAAACATCGGAATGGGCATCTATAGTAGACTCCTACTATATCTCAAAGGATCTCGAGGTAAGTACACTAGACAATCTCTTTTCCGTTTTCAAATACATGAATCTCGATGTGCAGGACAAAAGAGACTGAGCCAGAACATTGCCCTAAAGGGAAGAACGAACGATTCTGACTCCAAAAAATCAATTGATGAAGACGAAGCTGCCCTAATGGTAAGAAAGTTCAATAAGTTTATTTAATCTAATAAATTTAAATCACAGACGAATAAGGATTATCAAAGCAAAAGGAAGGTCCGCTGTTACAACTACAATGAAGAAGGGTACATCAAGGATGAATGCCCTAAACTAAAGAAGAAGGAAAAGGAAAAATACAAAAGACCAACATCCTCCAAACACAGGAATTTAAAGGCCACATGGGATGAATCATCATCCTCTAAGTCTGAGGTTGAGGCCTTCTCAGGACTAGCCCTAATGGCCAACCATCAAGTAGAAGATGAAACCAGCTCAGAGATGAGCATCGATGAAGGGGGAGGGTCATAAGAAGAAAGTAGTGATGAAGGGGGAGCATCAGAAAATGAGGTAAGTAAGGTACGTACTCTATCTCTTAAGCAGTTCTTTAATTTTATTAAAATTATTTCTAAATATTTAGTAAAATTAGAAAAGGAAAATGCTGAGTTAAAATTGAACTTAGCAAAAACATGTTCCTTAGAAGCATTTAACAATTTAAAGTTAGAAAATGATAAATTGAAAATACAAATCGAACGTTTGAAAAAAAAGGTGCATGCTTAAAACCAAATAACTTTCAAAAATAAAAACTTAGAATTTATGAAAGGTTAAATTGGTATATTAGAAAATATCAGGGACAACTTAGATGAATTTCCAAAGGATATGTACCCCCTAGATTCTTAGTTAACCCAGTAGGAAGGAACCTATATTGGATTTTAAAATCATACTTAGATTAATATTTTTTCATTAAATCTAAGGCTTTTAGAAAAGTTAATGTTTAAATTCTTTAAGAGGCTTTGTCTAGAAGTGATTGATGATACAATAACTAAGAAAGTCTAGTGCCTCGCCACAGCCTGAAAGTCAATTACTGAATTAAATATTTAATTGACAAACTGATAAGCTTGTAAAATTAATGAAATGTTTTCAGTCTTTGTCAATTATTTGAAAACTTCATAAATTAGAAATTGTTTTAAATTTTAAAATTCAAGTTATTAAGTTTAGGAGTTGGAATTTTTTAAAATTTGCTAACTCTATTCTATTTTTATTGTTGGACCCCATGGTTTTTTTTATGTGATCAAAGGGGGAGGAATAGGTACAAATTTAGGGGGAGTTAGAATTCTTTTTGAATTTTGCTAACTCTATTTTATCAAATGTTGTCATTTCTTTTATTTGTAACTTTATACTTAAAATGTTTGTTTTACAAATTCTTTTATTGCATCTTGTTCGTTATTACCCTAACTTGAACTTAGGTTGATGTACATCAAAAAGAGGAAGATTGTTGGACCCTGTGGTTATTTTGGTGTGATCAACCAAGTTAAGTTAGGTCCTGTTTTGATTTGATCCCTGAGTCTAAGTGTACAGGAGCTTAGGAGCACAGGAAGTCGAGCAGAAGATGCAGCTAGCGAGAAAGATGACATGGAAAGGGAATCGACGGGCTCGGTACATCCGAGGGACAAAGTACTGTAGAAGATTATACCGATGGACGAGAAGAACATACACGACATTCGAGGGATGAGAAGCTAGAGTGGAAGCCTGCTCGAGGAGAAGACCAGAAATTGAGTTCGGGTGAGCCCTATTTCAGTTTGCCACAATCACCGAAGTGATCGGAGTATCAAAAGAGTGAAAGAAGCTGATGAAAACTGCTGAATGAGCCCTCAACAGGAGTTGAAGGTGCCTCCAAGGTGATCGCACGCATCTGCCACCTTCAGGCGGAAGGCGCCCTCTATGAGCATGGAAGGCACCTTCGACCAGGAAAATTGATCGTTGCCAAGGGATAAAACTCTATCTCTTGACACCTCGCTGGACGCAGCCTCCAAGCCCTTTAGAGGTGCCCTCAAACTACGGATAGGATTTCCAAGAGTTATAAAAAGACCCCTAGAGCTAAGAAATAGTACAACAACTTTTGTAATCACTTTCCTAGTTATTTCTGAACTTTTAATGTGTGTAAAAGGCTTCTCCACCTTCAGAAAGGAGATTCTTAGTGAGCTTTTTAACCGCCTTGGATTAACAACCAATTAGGTTGTGACCAAGTATATAGTGGCCTTTTACTTATTTTTTAAGTTGTTAATTCTATTTTTAATTGTGTTTCTAGTCTAAGTCCAAGGATCAGGAAGGGATTTTATTTTTCTATTTTAGGCAATTCACCCCCCTCTTGTCGGCACCACTGTGCCAACATTATATACCTTTCACCAACAACTAGAGGATGTATATAGTCTGTTTAGATACTTTGTCTTGGGTCATGACTATTTTTATGTACACTTTAACTTATCTGTGGATTTTTAGAGGGGATGCCTCTATAATGTCTATGTGTTTATTTTTTTTTTTCATATTGCATATGCTTAGGGGGAGTACCCCTACTATATTTATGTTCCTTGTATTTGTTTAGAGGGAGCACGCATGCTTTTGTGATCTAGATTATATGCATAGCTTAAGGGGGAGCTTTATTTCTTTGCTTAATTTTTATACTCTTGTGTATCAATTTTTTGAAATTTGTCAAGGGGGAGAAAATATTGCATTTAAGTTTCGAACTATTGCATAACATTTTACTATACATTTTGCTAGTTTGCAATATAGTTTACATAGTTTCATACTATTGCAAAAAGTTTACTATCCTGCAAAATGTTGTTTATGTTTATGTTATGATGGAAATTAGTCTAAACATAAATAGATTGTCACACATTGAAAAAGAGAAGATTGTTGGTGCAATCATATCCTAAGGAAGAAATTTTGATGATTGACAATTATTTAAGTTTAAGCTAATACATTGGATCTAATATCAGTTCAAGTTTGCAGGACCAAGAAGGTTGAGGACCGAATTCCTAGCAAGAGAAGTCCTTGCAGACCGGAAGATGGGATGTAAGGCAAGAGAGAACCAAGGAGGTTAGGGGACCAGATCTTTGGCACAGTAGAAGCTCTTGCAGGTTGAAAGACCGGATGTAAGGCAAAAGAAGTCTAGGGAGATTGAGAACTAGATTCTTGGCCAAGCAAAGCGTGTTAATCGATTAAGAAAAATACTTAGGTGGTGTTTGGTTCTCTCCTAGAAATCAAAATGGGAATGGGTATCATAGTATTGTGGAATGGAATGGGTATGAGTTTGGGTATCATTCTTAAAAATAATATTTGGTTAGTTGAATATTTTCAATCAGAATGAACCTAAATTTTTTTTTTTACCCTTAGACGAAAATAAGAGAAAAAAATAGATAGAAGAGAAAGTTGAATGTGAGAGAAACATATGATGAGAGAGAAAGTGTGATGAGAGAAAATGAGGAGAGAAAGCATGATAGGAGAGATTGAGAAGAGAAAAAGTATGATGAGAGAGAAAGTGTACTGAGAGAGAAAGAGGATGGGAAAAATGAAGAGAGAGAAAGTATGATGAGAGAAAATGAGGGATTGAGGAGAGAAAGTATGATGAGAAAATATGATGAGAGAGAAAGTGTGATGGGAAAAATGAAGAGAGGGAAAGTGTGATGAGAGAAAATGAGGAGAGAGAATGTGATGGAAGAGAATAAAGAGAGAGAAAGTATAATGAGAGAAAATATGGAGAGAGAGAGAGTATGGTAAGAGAGATTGAGGAGAGAGAAAGTATGATGAAAAAATAAGGAGAGAATGAAAATAGAGGAAATAATGAGAGAGAGTGTGTGATGAAAGAGAATATAGAGAGAAAATGATAGATAATGTGTGATGAGAGAGAATGAGGAGAGAGAAAAGTATGATGATAGAATGAGGAGAGAGAGAGAGTATGATGAGAGAGAATAAAGAGAGAGAGTTCAATGAAAAAAAATTGAACAAATATACTAAGGATATTTTCCTCCAAAACTTAATTCTCATTTCCATTCCATCAAAACCTAAGGAAGGAGTGAGTTTCATCCATACCCAAATTTTTTGGTTTCATTCTAAAATCTTGATTTCATTCTCATCAACCAAACACAAGGTTTGGGAATGAATCCATTCCCTCATTCCCAAACCTCTAAACCAAACGACGCCTTAATCAATTAAGAAGGTATTAAGCGATTAAGTTAATCGCTTAACAAACCTTCTGTTTAAAATAGAAGGTTTCCTAGTCGATTAGTGTAATCGATTAGGACACCGTAAGCAATTGGATCAATCGCTTACGGTGTCTTTTGCTTCGAACAGAATATTTTTGTTCGAAGCTTAAGGGATTAGCTCAGTCTATTACTAGACATTCTACTCGAAACAAAATAATCCCTGATCGACTAAGCTAATCGATTACCTTAATCTTAATCGATTAGGGTAGGCGATTTGGAGAAGTTGTGTAAATAAAATACTCACCAAATCAACTACTTTAATCAATTAACACCGGGTAGTTGATTAAGCTCACTTCTTATTGATTAAGACTCCCACAATAACAAAAAAAACCTTGCTCTTTCTCGAAGGGTTTAAGAAGGCTCGAAGAGCCTGTTTGAGCACAACTGTTCGATTTCCCTCTATCGTCTCCATTGCTCACTAGTGCTCAAGCTCAAGCGCTCAAGTTCTCACTAGTGCTGCAATCTCAATCCACTCAAAGAAGAAGAAAGTGTACTCAAAACTCTAATCTCTTGTCTTCTTCTTCATTATGAGGTATTCAGTTAAGAGAGGGTTGTAGATCATTGTGGAAGGTTTCTCCACCTTCGGTGTTGATCAGAGTTTCATACTGAAAAGTGTGATCGTGGTGTGGATCCTTGGATTAGTCATCTTAAGCAGGTGGATACCAAGTAAATACAAGGAGTTAACATTGCCTTCAAATTTCCACTGCGCAAAATCAAGTTAACCAAGAAATCCAAGTGAGTCATTCACCCCCCACCCCCCCTCCTCTCCTAGCTCAATCGGTCCTAACACACAATTGTACTTCTTTTTTTTCTAAACACCCATTTATTGCTTATCAATTTAGATCCCAAAGGGAGGTCAACCAAAATCTAAGTTTGGTTAGATATTATTGAATCCATTTCATCATTTATGGCCTTTCTCCAAAAAGAGGCATCCCTTAATAACATCGCTTCAGTAAATATTTTTGGATCTTCCTATATATTAAGCAATAAAGGTAATTTATTAACTATACTATTTCTATCTCCTTCAACTAAAAAGGTTAAAACTTGAGATGAAATAAATTCCGGTGCTCTTTCCTTTCACGTTGACTTCTCTTTTATTAAAAAATTATCATGGACTCTTTTCTTTTATTTTGAGTGGAGGCACTATAGGTTCACATGATTTATTATTACTAGATTCTAAACTATCAATAAAATCAAATTTGAATTTATTTTTGAAAAATTCAACATATCTTGATTTCACAATTACATTAGAATCCATGTTCAACAATTTATATGCTTTGGAATTTTAAGCATAATCAACAAATACACTTTTAATTCCTCTTGTACCTAACTTTGATGATTTAGGACACGTACTCTATAGAAGGCTAAACAACCTCATACCCTCAAATATATCAAGTTTGGTTTTCTTCCTTTTAATACTTCATAAAGAGAAACATGTGTTTTTATAGAAGTAATTCTAATATGAATGTGACAAACAGTAAGTAAAGCTTCTTCCCACAAATTATTTAACAATTCAGCATTAAAAAACATTGAATTAATCATATCTGTATAAATTCTATATTTTTTCTTTCGGCCAAATCATTTTGTTGAGGAGTAAATGTTGACTTTTGGTTAATAATACCATGCTCCTCACAAAAGGCATCAAACTCATTTGAAAGATATTCATCACCTCTACCACTTTAAACCATTTTGATCATTTTATCCTTTTGATTCTCAACTTCAACCTTGAAAAGTTAAGGCGGCCGCGTTTGGTTTCCTAATTTTTCATTCTCATTTTTTGAGAAAAGGAAAAACATTATTTGGTTGGTAATTTCCACATCCATTTTCTAAAGGAAATATCATTTTATGAGAAAAATAGAAAATATCTAAAAGTCATTTTCTAAAAAAAAAAATGTGTATTTTTTAGAAAATAAAAATAGAAATCAAACGCCCCCTTAACTTTTCAAATGCTTCTTCATTTTTTGTTCTAATCAAAATATACATAGTTATATTTAGAACAATCATCAATCAAAGTGATAAAATATCTTTTTCCACCTCTAGTCAAAGCACCATTATATGCACAAATATTAACATGAATGATATCTAATATTTGTATGTTTCATTTAACTTTTGGAAATGACTTCTTAGTAATCTTTGCTTGTATTTAAATTTTACATTGATCATATTTTGTATCTTTACAATTAATCAAATCATGTTTATGCATATATTTTAAAGATCTAAAATTTAAATGTGCTAAACAAGCTTGCCAAATATCAAAGGAGTCAACAAGATAAATAGAATTCATAGCATTATTATCATTAACACTTAACTTATACAGTTATACATGCCTTCACATAAATAACATTTTCCTACAAAGGACCTATTCTTTGATACAATACATGTATTATCCTGAAGTACAATCTTAAGGTCATTCTTACACATAAGACTAGTAGATATATACAAGATTTTTTTCTAATGTGAGGAACAGGGTAGATATTGCTAGCTAGTTTAATGAAAGTAATTTTCTTCTCAAAGGAAAATTCAATGAGCAGTATTCCTTTTCCGGCAACCATCGCTACATTATAATTCCCCATAAGAACAATTTATTCTTGCTTTTCAATTTAATATGCATGAGGAGAATAATTTATTATCATTGCAGACATAAATAATAGCACTGGCATCAAGCCACTAATAATTGGACTTTGTTGTAGTCATGTTTGTTTCGATTATCATGCTAATTTTTATTTCTCATATCATTACATAGATTTCTTCATGTTGTCTTTTAATAGCAATAGCATTATTGACAATAAAATCATTTTTGTGATAATTTTTCTTGCCACAATTGAAATATTGACGAAGAAACTTTTCTTGACCATTTTTAGATTTATTGAACTTTCTATCATTATTTATTTGAAGTTCTTTTTAAACTTGCTTGTTTGGGTAATATTAACTTTAAAGGATTCATTACTATTGTCCATTTTATCCTTAAGATCATGAGGCATAGTCTCATCTTTAGTTCTCAAATGTTTTTATAAGTCCTCCGATATTAAATCATCTTTGCTATGTAAAAATTTTATTTTCTAACTGATCCTGTCCGAAAGCTGAGTCGGACGAAGGCTGGTCGCGACGGCCTGATTGTTGACGGAAAGTCGTGGGTGATTCGGCTCCCACGGACGGCTGACGATGCTGCAGGATCCTGCACACACTCAGACGATCTCCCTCCTCACGTTAGAGACCAGAACCCAGGGAAAAAGTCCCCGGATCAGGCCCTCCGACGCTCAAGTCAGGTCCTTTTTCCCTAGAAAAAAGCAGAGAGCCAAAAAAATGACTGAAAATGAAAAGTTGTGGAAAAAGTGACGAGAGAGCGTACCCGCGTACGAGGAATCCCCTCCTTTTTATGCACCCGCCTCGCTTCCAGAACCTGCAACCCTCCTTGAAAACGTTAGACGCTGGGCTTTTTGTATATCCCGGACACCTGTCGTGCTGCTATTGGTCGTGAAGGCATCTTCTTGTTTAGGAACCTCCGCCTTTACACATGGGTTTTGTCTTGTAGCGAAGGACATCTGTCAGACTACTATTGGTTATGAAGACATCTTTTCGTTTAGGAACCTCCGCCTTCGCACATCTCACTGGCATGTAATGATTACCCTTGACGGACAGTTGTGATCCTCCGACTCCTGCACAGCTTAGCTCCTCCTATTTATCGCGGTCTGCATCTACCTCACACCCCTCGACCAGATCCCGCCTCTAAGCATTACTTGTCAGTCGGGCTAACCCTGAACAGCCCTGTCGATCACGGTCTGTACTTTATACCCTGTATTTCCTGGCGCTCGACCATAAGCCTGTAGATCGGGCTGTCTTTACACAGCTCTGCCACTTCCGACCTGTGATTTGTGACTTGCACTTTCGGGCCTTCGAATCGCAGGCCTGTAGCTCGAGCTGCCTCTACCCAGTTCTGCCGATTCCGATCTGTGATTTGTGACTTGCACTTCCGGGCCTTCGAATCGCAGGCCTGTAGCTCGAGCTGCCTCTACCCAGCTCTGCCGATTCCGATATGTGATTTGTGACTTGCACTTCCGGACCTTCGAATCGCAGGTCTGTAGCTCGAGCTGCCTCTACCCAGCTCTGCCGATTCCGATCTGTGATTTGTGACTTGCACTTTCGGGTTTTCGAATCGCAGGCCTGTAGCTCGAGCTGCCTCTACCCAGCTCTGCCGATTCCGATCTGTGATTTGTGACTGACACTTCCGGGCCTTCGAATCGCAGGCCTGTAGCTCGAGCTGCTTCTAGCCAGCTCTGCCGATTCCGATCTGTGATTTGTGACTTGCACTTCCGGGCCTTCGAATCGCAGGCCTGTAGCTTGAGCTGCCTCTACCCAGCTCTGCCGATTCCGATCTGTGAGTATTTGCTGGCCCTCAACCGTAAGCCTGTAGATCGAGCTGCCTCTATCCAGCTCTGCCGATCCCGACTTGTGCCCGGTGTTCCGCCTGTCGTCTCCCTTTGTCTTTCAACTACTTTGCCCCCTTGATCGACAAGTCTGCCTGACCTCTGACTACCCCATATGCTTGCCTCTGACTGCCTAGTCAGCTTGACTATTAACTGCCGAGTCACCTTGACTATTGACTGTCACGTCCTCTTGACTTTTGACCGCTATATGACCTTGACCCTTCTCCCCCTTTCCTCTTGGGCCCCTCCATTGCCAACCGTATCACAAGCCTCCCTCACAAGTCTAGTCGAAGGAGGACGACAATCTGACTGACTAGACCTCAGCACATCTCTAAGTTCTCAGCATATCTCCGTCACCTCAGCATATCTCTATGACCTCAGCCTATCTCTGTGTCTTACCACACCTATGCGCGCTCTGCTTCCTGCCTCACACATCAACCTTTGTGTCGCGTCACCGGGGATGTCATGCCTCCTTAATTGCTTTACCAGTCGCTTGGGGTACCGTGCCCACGTAGTTGCTTTGACTTGGCTACCCATCCTCTTTATAAAGAACCTTACGGTCACTTCTTTATTCTATACTTCTTTTGTCACACCTTTCCACTTTCTTTTGCTAACCCGCGTTCCACCAGCTTCTTCCCCACGCGATGCATTCTCCTTTTTCTGAGGAGGTTGATCAACCACCTTCCCAAATGCGGATAGATCAGCCCACCTTACAACTTGCCGAGAAAGAACGTGAACTGGAGCTCGTATCCAAGGATCGAGCCCGTCAGCTAGCTGCCCTGCACTCCATGGAAGCCCAGTATCATCTCGCGAAGTCTTGCGTGTATGCTGAGAAGGCGAGGAAAGAGGAATGTTAGGCTAGCCTGTAGCGCCAACTTAGTCTTCAGGAACGTTTGCAGCAAGAGCATGAAACGGAGCTATCTCTCCTCCATGCATGTCTCGACGATAAGCAACACACGATCGCTCAGCAGCAAACAGTCATCAGATCCTTACGCGCGCAGCTGGCTCGAGCCTTGAACGCCCCAGAGGCTCCTGAGTCCCCAGACATTTCTTCACACGGCAGTGCTCATTCTCCATGACCAATCCTTTCCCCGAGTTAAAACTAGTTCAGGCCACAGTTGTCTCAGTGGCTCCTTTGCCACAAAACGTTCCCGTTTGTAGACTTAGCTGTATCGCTTGCTTATCGAACTGTGCTGCTGTACTTGTATATCTGTCCTTTTCCGGCATAGTCTTTCCTGCTCAATTTTCATCTGAGTCCGCAGTTAATATTGATGCTTTAGGGGTAGAATGGATGGCCTCCCGTACTCTGTACCTTGCATATTTGCTGCATATGTGCTCCATACCTTGATTATTGGGAGACGTTCCGCTCATCGTGAGGCATATCCATCTGAAAGGTAGTTAGGCGTGGGCGCCGAGTTTACTTATGATTTTCGCAAGGGAGATGATTTTTGATTCCCTCATGGGGGCCGACCTGAAAGGTCGTTGGGCGTGAGGACAGAGCTCACTTTTGATTCTCGCATGGGAGCCGACCTAAAAGGTCGTTGGGCGTGAGAACAGAGCTCACTTATAACTCGCACTGGGGCGAGAGTCTGGAGATACCGACCTAAAAAGTCATTGGGCGTGAGCACAAGACTCACTTTTAATTCTCGTATGGGAGCCGACCTGAAAGGTCGTTGGGCGTGAGAACAGAGCTCACTTATAACTCGCACTGGGGCGAGAGTCTAGGACTACCGACCTAAAAGGTCGTTGGGCGTGAGTCAAGGCTCACTTTTAATTCTCGCATGGGAGCCGACCTGAAAGGTCATTGGGCGTGAGAACAAAGCTCACTTATAACTCGCACTGGGGCGAGAGTCTGGAGATACCGACCTAAAAGGTCGTTGGGCGTGAGCGCAAGGCTCACTTTTAATTCTCGCATGGGAGCCGACCTAAAAGATCGTTGGGCGTGAGAACAGAGCTCACTTATAACTCACACTGGGGCGAGAGTCTAGAGATACCGATCTAAAAGGTCGTTGGGCGTGAGCGCAAGGCTCACTTTTAATTCTCGCATGGGAGTCGACCTGGAAGGTCGTTGGGCGTGAGAACAGAGCTCACTTATAACTCGCACTGGGGCGAGAGTCTGGGACTACCGACCTAAAAGGTCGTTGGGCGTAAGCACAAGGCTCACTTTTAATTCTCGCATGGGAGCCGACCTGAAAGGTCGTTGGGCGTGAGAACAGAGCTCACTTATAACTCGCACTGGGGCGAGAGTCTGGGACTACCGACCTAAAAGGTCGTTGGGCGTGAGCCAAGGCTCACTTTTAATTCTCGCATGGGAGCCGACCTGAAAGGTCGTTGGGCGTGAGAACAAAGCTCACTTATAACTCGCACTAGGGCGAGAGTCTGGAGATACCGACCTAAAAGGTCGTTGGGCGTGAGCGCAAGGCTCACTTTTAATTCTCGCATGGGAGCCAACCTAAAAGGTCGTTGGGCGTGAGAACAGAGCTCACTTATAACTCGCACTGGTGCTGGTCTGAGACCAGTAATGATACTCTGGTCCGAGACCGGTGGCGATGGTGCTGGTCTGAGACCAGTAATGATACTCCGGTCCGAGATCGGTGGCAATGGTGCTGGTCTGAGACCAGCTGGACCCCAAACGGCGAAGGCATAGATGCATTGCTCTTCTCCGCCTTCATCCGCCTCGCCTATGCCGACCTCATTGCTTTGGTTGATCTGGTTGTTATTGCTAGCTTTGGGCTTACTCATTCGCGTCGCGTTTCTCCCTGCAATTGCATTATGTATGGTACCGAATTAAGAATAGAGAAGGGAGCGTAAAAACCTTTCTCAACCCTTGGGCCACAGTGCCCTTGCAGCTTATGATGACCCCGCAGTTCTCACGATGTGCTTGGTTAGCAGCTCGGATCAGGGGCTGCCTACGCAGAGCTACTTGCTCGGATGATCCGAGCAAGCAACACCCCCACAGGCCCACTTGATACTTTTCTGATCTGACATTCACTTCTGCTGACCTGCCTTGTCTCATTCGCGACCCTTTTGAATTGCCTGGCTTCTGTAACTTTATGAAACTTCCCGCCTAGCCTCGGGCCTTTCATGAAGAATGCCCCTTTTTTGGGGCCATGCCCTTTCATGATTACCTCGCCATGTCAATCTTTAATGCGCTTCCTCTCGCGATGACACCTGTCCGACGCCTTTATTGCTCACACCTTTCATGAAGAATGCCCCTTTATTGCTTTCGACCCTTTTTCGCACCCTCCGGCGCTCACTTCCCATCTGACGGCGCTGGGGCGTATTACCCAAAAAGATACTTGGCTCGACTCTCGATGTTTCCTAGGAATGAATGGGCCTTATAAACCCTAAAGGCAGTCCGCCATCTTCACTTCGACGCTTCGCTATCCTCTTTCTCTTGTTCGTGGCCGCTTCTGGTAGTGCAACTTCTCGTCTTCCTGCTCGCGCCCGACCTGTGACCCCTCTTGTCTTCGACCTCCTCCTTTGCTTACTCCTCACAATCATGGACGGTAAGGAAACCTTCTGGTATTCATGCTATATCTCCGATCTGGACCATCACGACTTGTCTTTACTGCAATCCCATTTAAAGTTAGATTCCTCGTATGAGCTTCGTCTCCCTTTGTCCACTGAACACCCCTCTTCTCCTCCCGAAGGTTTTATCACCGTCTTTAGGGATCAAGTCTTAGATGGCCTTCGCTTTCCTTTACACCCTTTCTTCTCCGAGCTGTGTCAATACTGCGGCCTCAACATTTCTCAGTTTGCCCCTAATGTATTCCGAGCCGTCTGCGGAACCATCATCTTGTGCCGCATTTATCACATTCCCTTGACCGCTCGATTATTCCATCACTTCTATTCCTTTCGGCGGGCCGAGGCGGGGGTATTCAACGTTCAGGCCAAGCCGGGCTATAAGTTTTTTGATGACTTACCTTCTTCCAATAAAGGCTAGAGATCTCGCTTTTTCTTCCTCAAGCCCCCCGTCCCTTTAACCGGGCCTTCCCAATGGCGTCCCATCCTTGCTTCAGACTTCCCTTCGCACGCTCATGAACCTGCCTGCTCCGCAGCTGTGGACAAGCTGAGCGGTGTTGTTGTTCACTTGTCTGTATTGATGCTAGAAGGCATTCTGTACACTTTTGGTCTTAGTCCTGTTTCCACAGAAATCGGAGCTCCTTTTGGTAAGTTGTTACTTTTTATATGCCGCTCTTTGCTAATTGAGGTGCTTTTTCCTCTTATTCTTGTAGTGGCTGCCATCCTCCGCTCTTTTGCCAATCAGGAGACACCCTCGGTGGCCGTTCTGCAAGCTCTGAACGAGGAGCTAACACAAGGCCTATCTTCTGACCTCGCTGCTTCCGCCGGTCCACAGCCTTCGGGACCCCGAACCTCAGAGACAGTAGCCGCCTTGGCGCTTATTGAACCACCTGCCCCCAGCCCTGCAGACTTAGCCCTACCCCGCATCTCTGATCAATCTGCATCTGAGCCATCGCCGGCAGGACAAGTACCTTCGCTTCCTCCTACTATAAAGCTACGCCTTACGCGCAAGGGCAAGAGAGCGGCCCCGGTCACCGCAACTTCTCCTCCACCTCCTCGCCGTCAACGGGTATTGAGTATCTCCTCCCCCTCTAGGTCCTCGAGTACGACCTCGATCCAGGAGACAAGTTTGGCCCGGGAGAAGGCCTCTGATCTGGAAGTGGCAGACCCATCATTGGCCCTAACAGCTCCGGTACCAATCCAGAGTGTATTACTTGCCCCGCCTTCGTCCTCTGGCGATCAGCCCTTGAGCTTGCTGACTCCCCCAGCCTCTCCGCTTCTTGCGCCTATGAGCTAAGCCATGCCGACTTTGAACCTGCCTTCCGCAGACCTAGCTTTCGAGGCTTCCTTCAGAGACTGACCCGGTTTACGCGCCCGCTGCCGACCTATCTTCTATCTTTGGGAGGGTCAATTTCTATGGGGACTTGGCCACCACCTGGCAATCAGCCAACCGCCAATTCTGGGAGAGCAGTTCCCCTTTGGAGGGGTTTGATCAAATTGCTCGTTCATTGGTAGCGGTAAGATCCTCTTCTGGGTATTTATATGCTTCTATAACCCCCCTTTCCCTTCCTATGGCCACCTGCAGACCTGTTCCGCAAGTCTGAGTGTCGTTCAGCGAGCGACCGAGCTTCAGCGAGAGAACGCGGTGCTCAGGGCACGTCTTCAAGAACTAGAGCCCCCTGTGACTTCCTCAGCTCCTCCTGAGCCTTCCCTTGGAAGCTTGGATGCTTATCTGCGTGCCACCGGGGAATCTGCGGCCTCTGCCCGAGCCATTTCCCATGTCGCCTTTGATAAACTTCAAAAGTTGGAGGCGGCCTTAAAGACAAATGAGTCTTCCTTGGCTTCTGAAGCGGAGCATTATCAAGCGGCAGTTTCTGAGCTGAAGGACAAAGAGGCAGAGCTGCTCTCCCGATCAGTGGAGTTGAGATTGCTACGGCAAAGACAGGAGCTCCTGCAGATGGGGTTGGCCGATGCCCAGGCCCTGGCTAGTGCTGCTGCTAGCCGGGAGGCAACTGTGCGGACTCAGTGGGAAGCTTGCCAAAACACTCTCCTATCTTTGCAAGCGGAGCTCCCGCAGGCCCAGGAAGCAGTGTCTCAGGGCCAGAGCGATTTATCTGTGGCTCGAGCTGAGGCTGCCAAGCACAAGAACAGCCTGGAAGTGTACCAGGCCGGTGAACCAGGGCGGCTGAAAGCCTACAGACTGGCCTATGTTAGCTCTTCCTTTTTCCTCCAAAAGCTGGGGCGCTGGATGGTCTTGTTGCTGTGTCACGGGGCCGCGGGAAGGGTCAAACGCCTATCCAAGGAATTGCCGCAGGAAACTTTCCCTTCCTTCGAAGCGGACGATGAACTCTTCTTCCTGGAGGCTCCTCACCCTGCGGCTGATCCGGCTCCCGTGGATATTTCTGCCCAGAACCTTCCTGTTGCTGCTCCTGAAGCGTTCGCTGATCCTGCGTCTTCTGCCATAGTGCCAGCCGACCCCGGGCCCCTTCCGTTGGCTTCCAGTGACCTTGCCCCTTCTTCCTCGGATGTTGTGTGATTGGCGACATGTTGTAATGTTAACTTCCATGTGCTAACGCTGAATCTTCCGTGATTGTACTTATTCGCGTGGTCTTATTGAACTTTGGATGATTATACTTATCTGCCTTTATGTCGGGATAATCGTATGGCTTCCCCTTCATGTGTCCTTAGCTTGCTTCTTTTCTTAGTAGGTCGTCCGTGGCTTTAGTTGATCTCTGCTAATCCGCTCGCCCTTGCTTATTTTGCTCGGCTACGTCGCTCTTCCTCCGATAGTTGCCTTTATACCTGGCCCGGCCAGGGCTAGACTTTACCTTGCATGTCCCTGAAGCCCGCTGATTTGATCTACCCACCTTCCTAGTGGCCCCTCCGTACACTTTTGTCCTGCTTGGAGCAATCACCTTAGGAGGCGCTTTGTATCTCGAGCCCCTGCCTTTCCCATAATGCCCCTGGTTATACTCTCGAGGACCATCACAGGGCGTTCCTTGTCTATCTCCGCCCCTGCATCAACCAGCCGTTGCCAACTTACGAAAGTGTCCTTCCTCCGCCAAACTTATAAGTATCTTCGTAATCTTTCCCTTCTGCTGTGATTCGCCACCACCGCGGAATACTCAAACGTCGCCGCCACCGACTGACTTTCTCGGGGACTTTGTAGCGACCCTCCCTTTTCTCCAAACCTCTTCTTTTCGTTTTCTCTTCCTATCTTCTGAGATAATCTCTTCTGCAATGGCTTCTCCTTCTTGGATCTCGTTGTTGGCGGAGCACTTCCCAGGCGCTTCGACTTTCGCTGAGTTGGATTGGGATGACCTACGGTACACTTACGAAATCCCTACTAGCTTTCGCCCCATCATCCCTACTGGTGTGAACTTGTACTTCGATCCTCCGCCTGGTTCTTGTACTTTCTTCACTGAGCAATTCGTATCTGGCCTTCGTCTACCCCCGCATCCTTTTCTGTCTGGAGTGTGCCGCTACTTTAAGATCCCCTTAGGCCAGCTAACTCCCAACTCCATAAAGATTTTATGTGGCTTTGTAATATTCTGCGAAGTTTGCGAGGTTTCCTGGTCCGCTCCCCTCTTTCACTGCTTCTTTGCTCTTACTTCCAGGCTCGCAGTCATACTGCTTTCTTCTCTCCTCTTCCTCCTCCCAGTGCTAACTGGAGGAAAAAATTCTTTTTTCTCTGGTTTCCCGAAGAAACAGGCTGGCCTATGCACTGGCAGTCTGAGCTCCCTCTAACTCCGGCGCTAGACGAATTTCACATGGACTTCTCCTTTGCTACGGCTGCAACCCAGATGGAGGATTGGCGCTTGAATCTGACAAGACTGCTATCTGAAGACCTACTTTCCTTTTTCCGGTTGAGCCCCGCTTCCTCTGAAACACCGCGCTCCTTAGGTAAGTTCAAGCTGAGCCCCCCTTCCCCCGCTTTCGACCATTTTCTTTGTGAGAATGACCTTTCGTATTGGTGCCTACAGCGGAGGTTCTGCATCGCGCCTCAGAGGTTCTGCCTTTGCCCCTCGATGATCTGGAGATAATGCGACGCGGTCGGGTGATCTTGGATAGGAGGCTACTCCCTCATCTTGGATCCACCTCATTTGGGGTAGCGACTCAGCCCACTTCCAACCCCGCCTCGCACACAGCTTCTCCTTCACATGCCGCCCCGAACCGAGGTCGGGCTTGTGATCAAGCCAGCCGTCCAGCCAGCTGCGTCTTCCGAGGAGCCCCCCGGGCTTCTAGACGTGGTCGCGCAGCCCTTCATCGTGCAGGTCGAAGCTCGTCCGGGCGAGACGCCACAGACAGGGGTGCTGCAGCCTCTTCACAGGGTCAGCCTCGCTCTGATGACGACAGACGGCGTCGAAGACCAGGTCCGACTTCGTAAACGCTTAATCCTGTTCCTTTTACTGCCATATTGCCCCCTGCTGCCATCGTGGCTGACTCTGACCCCACTCCCTTCTTCATTTTTGTTTCGTTTATCTGGCAGCCTCTCCCAACCCTTACAGGGGAAGACCAGTTGCATTCCGCTCTACCCCTACTCCCACTGAGGAAGACAGCCCAGGCGATCGTCATGACCCCGTGCCAACTGAGCCCGTTCCCGAGCCACCTCCTGCTCCTCCTGGTTCTGACGCCGGCCCTTCTCAACCTTCCTCCTCCGCCCGCCATCATTACAGGACCACTATCCCCTCTGAAGCTGCTCTAGCTCGTCGACATGACGCCCCCACGAGTCTTCTGATGATGAGAGGCTGCCTTGGCAGTTTGTGGGCGGAGAGCATGAGTCAAATGGCTAGCGCGCCGCCATTAGTTCAGATGGATAGGTTCTCGAAGTCCTGGGCTAAAGTAAGTACTCTTCACCTTACACTTGGTATTAGTTTGCCTTAACTAAGGGTCATATCTTCCATCCAGACTCATGCAGAATCTTTGGTACTGAACCAATCCTTCCACGCCCTCCATCACGAAAGCAAAGAACTCCGAGAGAGAGTCTCTGAATTGGAGCTGCAACTGAATGATCCCGCCCAAGCTAGTTATGCCTTGCGAGCAGAGATCCAAGCCTTAACTAATCAGACCAACCGACAGAAAAGTTCCCTGAGGCAGGTCAAAGATGAACTCCGAGCTATGAGGGAGGAAAGAGCTACCTCTGAGGCGGGGTATCAGCAACAACTAGTCCACCAGGCTCAGGAAACACAGTCCAAAGATACCCTTCTGCAGGAGAAGAACAATAGACTGGAGGTCCAGGCAGCTCAGTTGGAAGCTCAAGGAGCTGAGCTGAGGGCCCTGAGGGAGGAACTATCCCAGTCTCGGGCGGCTTTGACGGGAGTATCCACTGCCCTGACGATCTATCAAGAAGGAGAGGAGGATCGTTGCCTGCGAAGTCGAATGTCTTATCTGACCTCTCTTGAATTTTTATCCCAGGCCGGGGCGCGCTTTTCCGTGACCATACCATACACGGCGGCTGGGGTTATCCGACAGCTTCACGCGTAGAATTTCTTGAACTCCATCCCTCCCGCAGACTTTTTGGACCAAGACAAAATCATTCAAGGCTTTCCGGATGAAATTTTTGCTTCTTTTAAATGATCTGTACCAGCCGCTTAAACTGTGGAATTTTTACATGTACATATGCGTCTTCGGATTTTTACCTGACTATCCTACTGTCTCCAGGCCCCTCGCCTGACCCGGCTTACACCAACAGAGTCAGCCCCCTTAAACCTGATAGGGCCATAGGTAGTTAGCACTCCAAGGTCGATCCAGCTTCCTTCCTTGAGCGTCCTGCAAATAATAGGCCCCCGATACCAATTTCTTGATAACTTTGTATGGTCCGTCCAATTGAGGCGCCAACTTCGTCACTTCCCCTAAGGGTTTCATCTGCTTCCAGACGAGGTCTCCTTCTCCGAAGTATTGGGGGATCACCCTTCTATTATAATTTTGTCTCATCCTCTGTCTATAAGCTTCCAACCTGGCAGCTGTTTGCTCACGAATTTCGCTGATAAAATCTAGTTCGGCCAGCCGTCGCTCTGTGTTCCCTTGGTCATACATCATTCTTCTCACGGACGGTATCCCGACCTCCAGAGGTACTACTGCTTCATTACCATACACTAAATGGAAATGTGTCAGACCTGTACTTTCTAGGGGTGTCGTACGATAGGCCCATAAAATGCTCGGCAGCTCGTCCACCCAACTGCCTCCCGTGTGATCCAGCTTGACTTTGAGCCCTCACACTATTTCCCGATTGACTACCTCTGTCTGACCATTGCTTTGAGGATGAGCCACCGAAGTAAAGGCCTGAGTTATGCCGAACCCCTTGCACCAATTTTGTATTTTGCGTCCTTGAAATTGTCTGCCATTGTCCGACACTAACTTATGAGGCAGGCCGAATCTGCAAAAGATATTCTTCCACAAGAACTGGATCACCGCATCTTCAGTGATTCTGGCCAGGGCTTCCGCTTCCACCCACTTGGAGAAGTAATCTACTGCTACCAGCAAGAAACGTCTTTGCCCCGTAGCCATCGGGAAAGGTCCTACGATATCCATACCCCATTGGTCAAATGGGCAAGACACTATAGAAGTTCTCAGCAGCTCTGTGGGTCGGTGCGTCAGGTTTTGATACCTCTGGCATGACAAACAAGTATTCACTAGCTTCTATGCGTCCTTCTGCAGGGTAGGCCAGAAATACCCAGCGAATAGTACTTTCCGGGCCAGTGTTCTTCCACCTGCGTGATTGCCACAGCACCCCAAATATATCTCCCGCAAGGCCTGATCTGCTTCTTCCGTATTTAAGCACTTGAGCAGAGGTCTGGAGAAAGACTTTTTGTACAATTAATCTCCAATCATAACATAAGAATGTGCCTGTCTCCTGAGCATACGCGCCTCTTCTAAGTTGGCGGGTACAATTCCTTGTTGGAGGTGTTGGAGTGTATACTGAAAGCCTAAGCTTTGTAAACATTTATTATGAATAAAGAATCACATTTGGTCTAATTATCTACATTTGTTTGTAGTTGTTCATTTAATTTATATTGTAGATAACATAGTATGTGGTGTCACATACAGAAGATGATGTTATCAGTACCTTATAAATTATAAACAGTAGCTCATGACCAGAATGGAAAGGAACAAACCATTAGAAGGTCGTAGTGTAATTAGGTATTAGTTTATCTTGACTATATAATTACACTAGTACACTCAGAGTGTATTGAGTAGGACCATTTGAGGTCGTTCCTTTTATACTGACTTTATAAAGGAACAAAGACCTCAGTTATTATGGAAGTGTGTGCTCTTAATCCTAATATAATAACAAGCACATATGTTTGATATTTATTTCTTTAATTTATCAATGGGTGAGATTTAGTTCGATGAATCAATAAACCCGATAAATTGGGAAATGGTATCACTCATAGTGTGTGTTGATTATAGAAGGAAACTGTGTCCTAGTGATACTAGGTTGATAATGTCCTCAAGAGGAGCTCATAAAGATTGTCATGTTAAACCCTGCAGGTGGACTTAGTCCGACATGATAATAAGGTTGAGTGGTACTACTCTTGGACTTAGATATTAATTAAATGAGTTGTCAGTAACTCACTTAATTAGTGGACATTCGATATCTTAAACACAGGGAGACTAACACACTCATAATAAGAAGGAGCCCAAAAATGTAATTTGGGATTGATGCGGTAGTTCAATGATAGTTCTCTAGTGGAATGAATTATCATTGATAAAATTAAGTTGTGTGTTCGGGGCGAACATGGGATGCTTAATTTTATCGGGAGACCAAAACCAATTTCTCCTCTCGGTCCCTATCGTAGCCTCTTATTTATAGAGTACTATACCCACATATACCCACCTTCTATACCCACCTAAAGGGGGCCGGCCAAGCTAGCTTGGGAACCAAGCTAGGGCCGGCCTAGGTTTAAGGTGGCCGGCCCTAGCTTGAACCCAAGCTAGTAGGGCCGGCCATAATTAATTAAAAAGAAAATTTAATTTTAATGTTTATTATTATTTGGAAGATTTAATTTAAAAGAGAATTAAAATTAAAATATCTCTCTTGTAAAAGATTTACAAAAGATTAAAGAAAGAGATTAGATCTCTTTCCTTATTTGTAGATTGGAGAGATGTTTTATTTTCTCTTTAAAATTATTCACATGTCAATAAAATTAAAATTATAGATATTTCCTTTTATTAACCATGAAGAGATTTTAAAGAGAAATTTTATTTTTTAAAATTTCCGGAAACAAATAAGGAAAGTTTTAATTGTTGATTGAAACTTGTCCAATTTGCTTCCTATTGATTTGGCCGGCCATCATTGTTTAATTGGGGAAATATTATTTTATTTTTCTCAATTAAATCATGTCAAGGAAATTAAGGAAAATTTATTGTAATTAAATTTCCTAATTTACCTAGGCCAAGGAATATAAAAGAAGGGGTGAGGGTGCCTTCACAAAAAAACAACATCTATTATTCCTCTCCCTCTTTTGTTTCTTGGTGTGGCCGGCCATCATCTCCTTCTCTTCCTCTTGTGGTGGCCGAACCTCTCCCTCTCCCTTGGAATTCTTGTGGTGGCCGGATACTACTCGGAGAAGAAGAAGAAGAAGGAGAGAAAGCTAGCATCTCTTGGAGCTTGGTTAGTATTTTGGTTTTTCTCCTTGGTAAAGCTTTTCTTTTGTGGCCGAACCTTGCTTGGAGGAGAAGAAGGTGGTTGGTGGTTTCTCATCTTGGAAGATCGTTGCCCACACAACATCCGAGGTTAGAAGAGGAATACGGTAGAAGATCAAGAGGTTTTTTCTACAAGGTATAACTAGTAATTTCTATTTCCGCATCATGCTAGTTATTTATGGAAATAATACCAAATACAAGAGGCTTACGTTCTAGTATTTCGAATATATTTTTTCGAGGTTGTGTTCTTTTGTTTCTTTCTTTTCATTGTGATTTGATTGTTCTCTTTGGTTAACCTAAAGTTATTTTAGGAAATTAAATATTAGCTTTCTATTAAAGGTTTTGTCTAGTCGGTGGTGGTTGCTCCCATATCCAAGAAGGCCATGTGCCTCGCCACGATACTGGGAACCTTTTATGGAAATTAATATTTAATGGAATTAATAACTTAAGGAGACTTGGGTCGAACGTGTTAAGTTCCGCAGGAGATCCAAGTCAAAACCTAAAAGAACAAATAGATTAAATTTTGGATCAAACGTGTTAAGTTCCGCAGGCGATCCAAAATTTAATTTAAAAGAACACATGGTAGCTAGGAAAAGGTTCAGACCTTTGTACAAAATTTTTGTACAATGGAACCTATAGGTTTTCCGAGTAGCAACCAACAATTGGTATCAGAGCTAGGGTTTTGCCTTTGTGTATTTGGTATTTAGTTTAATTATGCACATGTCATACATAATTTAGGCAGGATAATAGTAGGATGTGCTAACTTTGTGGATGCAGGATCCAACTATTATGGTTTTTAGTTAATTATGTGTGTGATTGGACCCTTGGACATGTCAAGGGCAATTTATATGAGTGTGCATGATTGTATTAAAATACAGCAGGAGCTGTATTTAGTTTTATTAGGATTTTATTTTTGATCTAGATACATGTACATTCCTTTTATGGAATATAGGATCAAAATGTAAAATTCTATTTATGTCGCGGATCGAATCTTGCAAAGCGTGGAACCTTCTAAGGACCAGAGGCGCAGCGGAACTCGGAGCAAGATGGATGCGACAGTTAGACCCGGTGGCGGTGGCCAAATATGGCAGCAGTGATGACAACACACGGAGGACAATTAAAGATAAAAGCCATAATAGTTGAAAATTAGATTTTCTATTTATTGCTTTTATATTATGCTGTGTGTGCATGTTAGTTTACAAGTTTAGTAGGCTAGCATAGTTAAAATTCCTCATTTATAAATAACTAAGTGGGAGAGGGATTTTAAATAAATCCCATGGTCTCCATTACTGGTTTGTAAGTGATGCAAGCAAGCTTGCGTTGGCTCGAGTGCCTTCCTCTATAACGGATGAGCTTGTTTGTGGATCACTAGAACAGACTTCCATTTTGGATGACTATAGGAAATTAATTAAGAGCGTGTGATCTTCCCCAACGGAAGGGGCATAATCTTATTAATGGACTTAGTGTCAAGTAATGGTATACACTTAGACACATCTAATAGTATCCTCCCAACGGAGTCACTATTATTATTTGTGTGACCAAATAATACCAACTATTAATTTTATTTGTCAAAAGTTAGGTTGACAAGATAATAAAATTAATGGGTTAAAACCCTCCTTTTACAAATGTTGAATTTGTATACGTCCACACTAACGTGGCATACAAAATTCACGGTGTTTTGAGGTGTTGGTTAATTTAAAATAGTATTGTTTGAGGAATCAATATTATTCTAAATTTAGAGTTCTGACCAAAAGTTATTTGTGATTCTTAGGATGACTTTCAACCCACTGTCCATCATACTACAACAGAATAGACTTACTGGTCCTAACTACATAGATTGGAAAAGAAACCTGGACATTGTTCTTACTGCTGAAAGCTATAAATATGTACTGACTGAGCAATGCCCTGATGCACCTACTGGTGAATCTACCCAAGAGGAGATTGAATATCATAGGAAATGGGTAAAAGCAGATGAGATGGCACGGTGTTACATTTTGGCTTCAATGTCAAATGTATTGCAACATCAGCATCAAGATTTACCAACAGCCTATGATATTATGAACAATCTCAAGGAACTCTTTGGTCATCAAGATAGGGCTTCTAGGCAAGAAGCCATGAGAAAGATAATGACAGCCACCATGCAAAAGGGTACTCCTGTAAGGGATCATATCCTAAAGATGATGGCTTATCTGAACGAGATACAGATCCTTGGAGGAGAAATTGATGGGGAAACCCAGATCGATATGATCCTCCAAACGCTACCTAGAAGTTTTGAGCAGTTTCGCCTGAACTATAATATGAATAAGAGGGTTTATTCATTAGCGGAACTACTGACAGAACTTCAAGCAGCAGAAGGATTATTTCGTCACAATGCTCAAATTCACTATGCTGAAAATGGTTCTACTTCTAAACCGAAAGGAAAGAAGAAGAAGAAACAAGCTGGTTCAGCAAAGAAAGTGAATAAATCTCAGAGTACGGGATTTAAAGTCTGAAGAAGCCGAAGGGCAAGTGCTTCATCTGCAAGCAGGCAGGACATTGGAAGGCGGACTGTCCTCGTAAGAACCAAAACAAAGGTATATCTCATGCTCTAGTTGTTGAAACATGTTTAGCGGTGTTATCTACCAACACCTGGTGTGTAGATACGGGAGCCACTGATCATGTCTGCAATTCCCTGCAGGGGTTCCAGGAAACCCGACGACTATCTGAAGGGGAGATTACCGTCTACATGGGCAATGCTACTAAGGTGGCAATTGCAATGGGAGACGCCTACTTATCTTTTAGTAGAAATAAAATTTGGTTTTAAGAAATTGTCTTTATGTACCCGGTTTAGAAAGAATTAAATTTCGGTTTCTAAACTGTTTTAGATGGATATTCAGTTTTCAAGAACGATGTAGTTATTAAAAGAAATAAAGTGATTATCTGCTCGGTACATTAGTTGGTAATTTGTATACTTTAAATCAATTTCTTCCACAAAGCAAAACATGGAAATTTATAACTCATCTTCTAATTCTAATAAGAGAAAAGAACCTTCGAAATGAACCAAGCATATCTTTGGCATCTAAGGCTTGGACATATTAACTTAAGTAGGATTCAGAGGCTTATAGCCGATGGACTTTGAGTTCATTTGAGTTGGAAAATTTTCCAACTTGTGAATCTTGCTTGGAAGGTAAAATGACCAAGAGGCCGTTCAAGGCCAAGGGGTATAGAGCCAAAGAAGTGTTAGAGTTGGTTCACTCGATTTGTGTGGTCCTATGTCCGTCCGGGCAAGAGGAGGTTTTGAATATTTCGTCTCTTTCATGGGCGATTATTCAAGATATGGATACATTTACCTAATGCGCAGTCAGTGCTTTGATAAGTTCAAAGAATACAAGGCGATGTGGAGAAACGACTAGGTAAAGTATCAAGACACTACGACGATCGTGGTGGCGAATACCTCTTAGAGAGTTTAGGAATTACTTATCGAGGCCGGATTCAATCCCAATTGTTCAGACCGAACACCCCAATGAATGGTGTGGCGAGCGAAAGAATAGGACTCTTATGGAGATGGTTAGATCAATGATGAGTTATTGTAATTACCAAACTTTGTGGATATGCTACGAAACAAGAAGATATCGCTCAACTTAGTACCTTCTAAATCAGTTTCTTCTACTCCCATAGAATTGTGGAATGGGCGAAAACCCGGTCTAAGACATATTCGGATTTGGGGTAGTCCAGACATGTTGAAACCAGATCTTGATAAGTTAGAATCTCGTCTGAAGTTCGCGTGTTTGTAGGATATCCCAAAGGAACAAAAGGTGGTTTATTTTATAGTCCTAAAGACGAGTAAGGTCATTGTTAGCACCAATGCCCGCTTTTAGAAGAAGACTATATAATGGATCACAAGCCCGAGTAAAGTTGTTTTAGAAGAACTTAGAGAGGATATGTCTACTTCAATACCAACAGGACAAGATGAAGTACCACAAGAGACCGCAACACGTGTCACACATAATACACAACCACAGACTCGTCGTAGTGGGAGGTTGTGAGGCAACTGAAAGATTCATGTTTTTGGGAGAGTCTTGGACTTGATCCGGGTAAACATGAACCCGATCCCCGATCATGATAAGCACTCCAAGATATAGATGCATCTTGGCAAAAGGAAATGAATTCAAATAGAGTCCATGTACTCTAATAAGGTTTGGGAGCTTGTAGAACCACCGATGGTGTAAAAGCCGTTGGATACAAGTGGATCTACAAAGGAAAAGAGGGATGACGGGAAGGTAGAAACCTTCAAAGCTAGGCTTGTTGCGAAAGGGTACACTCGGAAAGAGGGAATCGATTATGAGGAAACCTTTTCACCGTAGCCATGCTTAAGTCTATCCGGATACTCTTATCCATTGCTCATATGGATTATGAGATTTGGCAAATGGATGTCAAGACGCTTTCCTTAATGGAAGTCTTGAAGAGAACATCCATATGAAGCAACGGAAGGATTTATTGAAAAGGCAAAGAGCATCTAGTATGCAAGCTCAATCGGTCCATTTATGGATGAAGCAAGCTTCAAGGTCTTGGAACATCCGGTTTAATGAAGTAATCCATCATATGGATTTATTCAAAGTCCGGATGAGTCTTGTGTATATAAGAAGTGTAACGGAAACGTGGTGGTATTTCTTGTACTATCGTAGATGATATTTTGTTAATTGGCAACAATGTCAAGGTATTATCGGGGCGTAAGGGTATGGTTGTCCAAACAATTTGATATGAAGGACTTAGGAGAATGTGCACACATTCTTGGGATCAAAGTTATAAGGGATCGCAAGAAAAGAATGTTGTGTCTATCCCAAGCTTCATATATAGATACAATCCTTGCTCGTTTTAGCATGCAAGACTCCAAGAAAGGTTTCTTATCTTTTAGACATGGAGTAGCTCTATCTAAAGAGATGTCCCCAAAGACATCAAAGAGATAGAGGACATGAAAGCGGTTCCTTATGCTTGGTGTAGGAAGCCTAATGTATGCAATGCTATGTACGAGACCGATATCTGTTTTGCCGTGGGCATGGTCAGCAGATATCGGAGTAACCTGGACAAGGACATTGATGCGGTAAAGCATATATTAAAGTACACGAGAAGGACTAGGGATTATATGCTAGTTTACCAAGCGGATGATTTGCTCCCTGGGTTACACAGATTGATTTTCAATCGATAGGGACAATAGTAAGTCTACATCGCTATGTGTTTACTTTAGGAGGTGGAGCCATTTCATGGAGGTGTTAGAAATGCGTTTCGGACTCAACCATGGAAGCGGTATGTAGCAGCCTCCGAGGCAAAGAAGCGGTATGGCTCAGAACTTTCTAATGGACTTAGATGTGATTCTGGTTTGCCCAAGATCATCACAATTTATTGTGATAATAGCGATGCAATTGCAAACTCGAAGGAACCACGAGCTCATAAAGCGAGTAAACATATAGAGCGCAAGTACCACGTGATACGAGATATCGTGAAGCGAGGAGAAGTTGTCATCGCCAAGATTGCATCAGCGGATAACTGGCGATCCTTTCACTAAGGCCCTTAAGCTTTCAATCGGCATGTGGAGGAATGGGAATCGGATGTATGGTAGAAGATATGGCGGCTTAGTCATTAGTATAAGTGGGAGATTGTTGGAGTGTATCTGAAAGCCTAAGCTTTGTAAACATTCATTATGAATAAAGAATCACATTTGGTCTAATTATCTACATTTGTTTGTAGTTGTTCATTTAATTTATATTGTAGATAACATAGTATGTGGTGTCACATATAGAAGATGATGTTATCGGTACCTTATAAATTATAAACAGTAGCTCATGACCGAATGGAAAGGAACAAACCATTAGAAGGTCGTAGTGTAATTAGGTATTAGTTTATCTTGACTATATAATTACACTAGTACACTCGGAGTGTATTGAGTAGGACCATTTGAGGTCGTTCCTTTTATATTGACTTTATAAAGGAACAAAGACCTCGGTTATTATGGAAGTGTGTGCTCTTAATCCTAATATAATAACAAGCACATATGTTTGATATTTATTTCTTTAATTTATCAATGGGTGAGATTTAGTTCGATGAATCAATAAACCCGATAAATTGGGAAATGGTATCACTCATAGTGTGTGTTGTTGATTATAGAAGGAAACCGTGTCCTAGTGATACTAGGTTGATAATGTCCTCAAGAGGAGCTCATAAAGATTGTCATGTTAAACCCTGCGGGTGGACTTAGTCCGACATGATAATAAGGTTGAGTGGTACTACTCTTGGACTTAGATATTAATTAAATGAGTTGTCGAACTCACTTAATTAGTGGACATTCGATATCTTAAACAGGAGACTAACACACTCATAATAAGAAGGAGCCCAAAATGTAATTTGGGATTGGTGCGGTAGTTCAATGATAGTTCTCTAGTGGAATGAATTATCATTGATAAAATTAAGTTGTGTGTTCGGGGCGAACATGGGATGCTTAATTTTATCGGGAGACCAAAACCAATTTCTCCTCTCGGTCCCTATCGTAGCCTCTTATTTATAGAGTACTATACCCACATATACCCACCTTCTATACCCACCTAAAGGGGTCGGCCAAGCTAGCTTGGGAACCAAGCTAGGGCCGGCCTAAGCAGGTGGCCGGCCCTAGCTTGAACCCAAGCTAGTAGGGCCGGCCATAATTAATTAAAAAGAAAATTTAATTTTAATGTTTATTATTATGTGGAAGATTTAATTTAAAGAGAATTAAAATTAAAATATCTCTCTTGTAAAAGATTTACAAAGATTAAAGAAAGAGATTAGATCTCTTTCCTTATTTATAGATTGGAGAGATGTTTTATTTTCTCTTTAAAATTATTCACATGTTAATAAAATTAAAATTATAGATATTTCCTTTTATTAACCATGAAGAGATTTTAAAGAGAAATTTTATTTTTTAAAATTTCCGGAAACAAATAAGGAAAGTTTTAATTGTTGATTGAAACTTGTCCAATTTGCTTCCTATTGATTTGGCCGGCCATCATTGTTTAATTGGGGAAATATTATTTTATTTTTCTCAATTAAATCATGTTAAGGAAATTAAGGAAAATTTATTGTAATTAAATTTCCTAATTTACCTAGGCCAAGGAATATAAAAGAAGGGGTGAGGGTGCCTTCATGAAAAACAACATCTATTATTCCTCTCCCTCTTTTGTTCCTTGGTGTGGCCGGCCATCATCTCCTTCTCTTCCTCTTGTGGTGGCCGAACCTCTCCCTCTCCCTTGGAATTCTTGTGGTGGCCGGATACTACTCGGAGAAGAAGAAGAAGAAGGAGAGAAAGCTAGCATCTCTTGGAGCTTGGTTAGTATTTTGGTTTTTCTCCTTGGTAAAGCTTTTCTTTTGTGGCCGAACCTTGCTTGGAGGAGAAGAAGGTGGTTGGTGGTTTCTCATCTTGGAAGATGTTGCCCACACAACGTCCGAGGTTAGAAGAGGAATACGGTAGAAGATCAAGAGGTTTTTTCTACAAGGTATAACTAGTAATTTCTATTTCCGCATCATGCTAGTTATTTATGGAAATAATACCAAATACAAGAGGCTTACGTTCTAGTATTTCGAATATGTTTTTTCGAGGTTGTGTTCTTTTGTTTCTTTCTTTTCATTGTGATTTGATTGTTCTCTTTGGTTAACCTAAAGTTATTTTAGGAAACTAAATATTAGCTTTCTATTAAAGGTTTTGTCTAGTCGGTGGTGGTTGATCCCATATCCAAGAAGGCCATGTGCCTCGCCACGTCAGTACTGGGAACCTTTTATGGAAATTAATATTTAATGGAATTAATAACTTAAGGAGACTTGGGTTGAACGTGTTAAGTTCGGCAGGAGATCCAAGTCAAAACCTAAAAGAACAAATAGATTAAGTTTTGGATCAAACGTGTTAAGTTCCGCAGGCGATCCAAAATTTAATTTTAAAGAACACATGGTAGCTAGGAAAAGGTTCAGACCTTTGTACAAAATTTTTGTACAGTGGAACCTATAGGTTTTCCGAGTAGCAACCAACAGGAGGAAGCTTATTATGGGCGCCCTCCCAGGTTATTTTATAGATCTATCTGAGCTATAAGGAAGGTCTGTGCTATAGATCTGTCAAGCGCCCAAGTGGTTAGGGAGCTGGCCATTTTAGCTAGTTCATCCGCTCTTTCATTTTCAGCCCTGGGAATCTTAGTGACTGTGACTTCTTTAAAATCTTTCCTCATCTTCTCATATGCTTCCTTGTAAACTTGCATCTTTTCGTTGTTTACTTCAAAATGTCCGGTCACCTGCTGAGTTACTAGCTGCGAATCCGAATATATTATGACTCGGCTCGCCCCCACATGCCGAGCTGCTTGCAGACCTGCTAATAGGGCTTCATATTCTGCCTCATTGTTGGTAGCTCTGAAATTTAGCTGTACAGCCAACTGCATAATGTCTCCCTGCGGAAATATTAGAAGTGCACCTACACCACTTCCATGATGGGTAGCCGACCCGTCTACATAAATTTTCCAGACCTCCTCCGAGTCTGCTTGATAAACCTCTGTCAAGAAATCCGCCAGAGCCTGTGCTTTGATCGCGGTTCGGGGCTGATACTGTATATCATATTCCCCTAGCTCGGTTGCCCATTTGATAAGCCGACCTGCTACCTCCACCTTGGTGATAGCTCGGCCCATTGTACTGTTTGTCAGGACGGTGATGGGATGTGCCAAAAAATACGGTCGGAGGCGCCGAGCCATGAGAACAAGTCCGTAAACCAACTTTTCCAGGGCCGTGTACCAAGACTCAACCCCCTTCAATAGATGGCTGAAAAAATACACTGGCCATTGTACATTGTCCTGCTCTTTAACCAGCACGGCCCCCACGGCCTCGGGGGTGGCTGACAAGTAGACCCAAAGGGGCTCTCCCACGACAAGCTTAAACAGCGATGGCAAAGACTCCAGGTATTGCTTTAGCTCCTCAAAGGCCTGTGTGCATTCTTCCGTCCACTAAAAGTTGGCTGCTTTCCTGAGCACTTTGAAGAAGGGCGCGGCTCAATCTGCAGATCTGGAGATGAATCGGGACAGCGCTGTTATCCTGCCGACTAGCTTCTGCGTTTCCTTCATATTCTGAGGGATCTGCATGTTCCGAAGTGCTTGAACCTTCTTAGGATTGGCTTCTATCCCTCGTTCGGTCACCAGATACCCCAGAAACTTCCCTCCTTTAGCCCCGAACAAGCATTTCAGAGGATTCAGCTTTATACTATATTGCCTTAGAGTCCCGCAGGTTTCCTCTACATCTCTTATGAGATTGGACGCCAGGGGGGACTTGATTAGGATGTCATCAACATAGACTTCGACGTTCCGCCCAATCTGACTTCGAAAGACTTTGTCCATCATCCTTTGGTAGGTAGCCCCAGCATTCCTGAGTCCAAACGGCATGACCGTATAGCAGAAAGTACCGTCAGCCATTATGAAGCTAACCTTCTCCTGATCCTTCCTAGCCAAGGGTATCTGATGATATCCTTGATAAGCGTCCATCATGCATATCCTCTCACAGCCAGTAGTTGAATCCACCACCTGATCGATCCGCGGGAGAGGATAACAGTCTTTGGGGGTGGCTTTGTTGAGGTCGCGAAAGTCTATGCACACCCTCCACTTGTTGTTAGGCTTTTTTACCAATACAACGTTAGAAAGCCAAGACGGGAACTGCACCTCTCGAACATGTCCTGCCTTCCTGAGCTGATCCACTTCAGCCCGGATAATTTTATTCTGGTCGGCAGAGAAGTTTCTCTTCTTCTGCTTGACTGGCTTGGCTTCGGGCATTAAATGGAGCTTGTGCTCGGCTACCTCTGGTTTGACTCCGGGCAGCTCTTCCGGTGACCAAGCAAAAGCGTCCTTATTACGGCTCAGACACTGTATCAGCTTCGACTTAAGCTCCGGCGGTAAGTCGCTGGCAATGCGAGTGATGCTCTCTGCTCTGTCAGGGTGCAACTGAATCTCTTCCCAAGGGATAGGCTCCTCGGCAATAGGCAGAGGCTCCTCTTGGATAGCGTGTACACCACCATCCTGCATCCTCCGGATTTTGCGCGCCTCCACCCGGACCATATCAATGTAGCAGCTGCGAGGCACCTTCTGCTCTCCCTTGACTTCCCCGACCTGCTTGTCGACCGGGAACTTGATCTTCTGGTGAAAAGTGGAGACAGCAGCCCGGAACTCATGCAGAGCTGGCCTTCCCAGGATGACGTTGTAGGAGGAAGGCGAATCCACCACTATAAATGTGCTCCTCCAGGTGCGCACCAATGGCTCAGTGCCCATGGAGATGGCTAGCTTGATCTGAGCCATGGGCTTGACTTCATTGCCTGTGAACCCGTACAAAGAAGTGGTCACGGGTTGGAGCTCAGCGGCATCAATCTGCATCTCCTCGAATGCAGCTCTAAACAAAATGTTGACTGAGCTCCCGGTATCCACAAAGACCCGAGCCACTCGGCTATTAGCAATAACGGCCTTGATTATGAGAGCGTCGTCGTGGGGCAGTTCCAGACCCTCCAAGTCTTGGGGCCCAAAGCTAATAACAGGGTCAGACGTCTGCTCGTGGCTGCATCCCACGGCTCCCACATATAATCGCCGACCATGTGACTTACGGGCTCGGCCTGAGTCCCCGTCAGTGGGCCCTCCTGAAATCATGCTGATTTCTCGCACAGCAGTGTTGCCCCGGTTTTCCAGCTCTCCGGCATCTCTTCGATCTTCCCCGGGACTGGCTTGGTTAGAAGGACCGGCTAGGTCGGGTCGGGTCTGACGAGCACGTCCAGCCGCGGCCCGTTCTTCCTCCATTCTCTGTATTTAGGGCGCTAACTCCAGGGGGGCAGACCCTGCTCGGCAGATCGCCTAGAATCACGAGCGAATTGGAAGCAGTTACTGAGATCATGCGTCCTGGACCGATGATATGTGCAATATGGTGCTCCCCTTGGTCCAGGCCTGGGCGCATGTATGGCAGCAACTCGTGGGGCTGGTCTGACTCCCTGAGTGGGCTGAGGGGCAGGCATGGGTTGAACGCGCTGAAAGGGCTGAGCTAGTTGGGGTGCTCTCCTTTCAGGTTGGTTGCCAGGAGCAACCGTCTTTTCAGCCTTCCTCCTAGCGGCCTGAGCTTCCTCCACCTTGATGTAGCAAGAAGCTTTCTCCACCATATCGTCAAAACTCCGGACGGGGTTTTTAATGAGGTCCCTGAAGAATTCCCCTTCTCGCAATCTGTGGGAGAAGGCGCTCATCAATATTTATGAGGTGGCAGAGGGGACGTCATTGGCCACCTAACTGAACCGGTTGATGTAGCTTCGCAGAGGCTCGGTCGGCTCTTGTTTAAGAGCGAAAAGGCAATGGTCGGTTTTTTGATACTTACGACTACTGGCGGAGCGACGTAGGAAGGCCATTTTGAAATCCATGAAACGGTTGATGGACTCTGGGGGCAATCCATCGAACCACTTCTGCGCCGACCCTGATAGGGTATGTAGGAAGACTCGGCATTTGACGGCATCGCTGTATTGATACAACATAGCCGCGTTCTTGAACTTCCGCAGATGCTCTTCCGGGTCCTTGCTCCCATCATATTCTCCGATGTTTGGGGCTCGATAACCCCTTGGCATGCTTTCCCTCAAGATCTGAGCCGAGAAGGGTACCTTATCATCCGGATCTTCAAGCAGATCTCTGATAGAGATTATAGCCTTCCCCTTTCCTGAATCCCGGGGTGGATGTAAAGAGCTCTCCGCCACCGACGCCGGCGGCTCTTCTTTCTTCGGACTATGCTCTCAAGGTCCAGATCGATGATAGTTGCGGCGAGGCTCTCGGAATGAAGTACGAGGGAGTTCTTCTGGTTGCTTCCTCTTTGAGCTCCTGTGGAAACAGGAGCTGGTTCTTTGGACACTTCAGGTGCTAGGCGAGGTCGTGAAACCGTGCCTTGTTTTTCAGAGGCGGCTCGCTTTCTGACCTCCTTGAAGAGCTTGTACTCCCCCGCGGTCATGGTAACGTTAATCCTCCTGCTGGAGCTTCGACCAGAGTCCTCCATCTTCACGCTTCGGATCAGGCTCTTGTGTTTCCCACAGACGGCGCCAAATTTGATCATGTCCGAAAGCTGAGTTGGACGAAGGCTGTTCGCGACGGCCTGGTTGTTGACGGAAAGTCGTGGGTGATTCGGCTCCCACGGGCGGCTGACAATGCTGCAGGATCCTGCACACACTCAGACGATCTCCCTCCTCACGTTAGAGACCAGAACCCCGGGAAAAAGTCCCCGGATCAGGCCCTCCGACGCTCAAGTCAGGTCCTTTTTCCCCAGAAAAAAGCAGAGAGCTGAAAAAATGACTGAAAATGAAAAGTTGTGGAAAAAGTGACGAGAGAGCGTACCCGCGTACGAGGAATCCCCTCCTTTTTATGCACCTGCCTCGCTTCCGGAACCTGCAACCCTCCTCGAAAACGTTAGACGCTGGGCTTTTTGTATATCCCGGACACCTGTCGTGCTGCTATTGGTCGTGAAGGCATCTTCTTGTTTAGGAACCTCCGCCTTTACACATGGGTTTTGTCTTGTAGCGAAGGACATCTGTCAGGCTACTATTGGTTATGAGGGCATCTTTTCATTTAGGAACCTCCGCCTTAGCACATCTCACTGGTATGTAATGATTACCCTTGACGGACAGTTGTGATCCTCCGACTCCTGCATAGCTTAGCTCCTCCTATTTATCGCGGTCTGCATCTACCTCACACCCCTCGACCAGATCCCGCCTCCAAGCGTTACTTGTCAGTCGGGCTAACCCTGAACAGCCCTATCGATCACGGTCTGTACTCTGTACCCTGTATTTCCTGGCGCTCGACCATAAGCCTGTAGATCGGGCTGTCTTTACACAGCTCTGCCACTTCCGACCTGTGATTTGTGACTTGCACTTCCAGGCCTTCGAATCGCAGGCCTGTAGCTCGAGCTGCCTCTACCCAGCTCTGCCGATTCCGATCTGTGATTTGTGACTTGCACTTCCGGACCTTCGAATCGCAGGCCTGTAGCTCGAGCTGCCTCTACCCAGCTCTGCCGATTCCGATCTGTGATTTGTGACTTGCACTTCCGGACCTTCGAATCGCAGGCCTGTAGCTCGAGCTGCCTCTACCCAGCTCTGTCGATTCCGATCTGTGATTTGTGACTTGCACTTCCGGGCCTTCGAATCGCAGGCATGTAGCTCGAGCTGCCTCTACCCAGCTCTGTCGATTCCGATCTGTGATTTGTGACTGGCACTTCCGGGCCTTCGAATCGCAGGCCTGTAGCTCGAGCTGCCTCTACCCAGCTCTGCCGATTCCGATCTGTGATTTGTGACTTGCACTTCCGGGCCTTCGAATCGCAGGCCTGTAGCTCGAGCTGCCTCTACCCAGCTCTGCCGATTCCGATCTGTGAGTATTTGCTGGCCCTCGACCGTAAGCCTGTAGATCGAGCTGCCTCTATCCAGCTCTGCCGATCCCGACCTGTGCCCGGTGTTCCGCCTGTCGTCTCCTTTTGTCTTTCAACTACTTTGCCCCCTTGATCGACAAGTCTGTCTGACCTCTGACTACCCCATATGTTTGCCTCTGACTGCCTAGTCAGCTTGACTATTGACTGCCGAGTCACCTTGACTATTGACTGCCACGTTCTCTTGACTTTTGACCGCTATATGGCTTTGACCCTTCTCCCCCTTTCCTCTTGGGCTCCTCCATTACCAACCGTATCACTAATTATTCTAACTTTAAAACAATTTAATAATAATTATACCCAATGATTTAAAATTTTTTATTTTTAATTCCAACTTGGTAACAATAAACGACTCCCCTCGCGAGGAAGCAGAAAAGCATAAGCTTGTGGACGCTCGTTGTCTGCACGTCAAGGACTAGAAGAGTCTGCACACTTCCAACTAGCCCGTGATGTTTGTGAAAGGGACGTCGACCACGCCGTTGCATGCGCATCCACCCAGGCATGCATGAAAGCTAAATTAGCCCTCTACGATTTACGTGTACTATTTACGTTGATAGTATCCAGTAATATACAACATTTCTTATAAATATTTATGATTATTATATTTATATCATCAATTAAATATCTTATTTTTTAATTATCTAAAATTTTATAATTAAATATTTTATATTTATGGATCCATCAATAAATATCTCACTTTATATTTTTAATATCTTTTATGATTTCAAATTCCTACACAAGGATATTTAAGATTAGAAATATCTCCTCTAAATATAAGCAAAGTGAGGATGAGAATGCTGCTGAGCGGTAAATGTTTTTGTTGGAGAGATAGATTAGTTTCTTTTACGGAAGAAGTATACAAACACATTTGTACCATATTAAATGTTGCAGTCATATCATAATTATTATTATTTTCATAACTATTGAGATAATCTATTACTATAATATCCATACTAGTTAATTTGTATAAATTCAATAAAGCAGTTATTTTCTTTTTTTTTTCTTTCTATTTTCTCTTTTTTCTGTTTGATTTCAACATGGTCAAGCATAATAATTATTCCTCCCAGCATAAAATATCGCGCTAGCTGAAATCAGCATTTTTTCTTTAGTAAAGGAATCGCAAATGGTCCCTCGACCAAACCTTCGTAGATGGCCTTGTAAGTTGCTTCCGTCGGGTGGAACCCCTCCCACGAAGCATATTTCCGCGGGTTTCTACAAACCGGTCCGGTCGATTCGCACCCATGCCCGTTGCCTCCGCAACAAACCGCAAAAGGTTCGCTGATTCCTGCACAAACCATACGCATTTACGTGAACCAACTCGATCCGGTCGAACCTCGGTCCGGCTCACTTAACCAAACATATATACGCATACCGAACCGGGGTTGGTCGGAGAACATCCGCATCCCGGCCCCGAAATAATCTGCATACGCGATGGTAACGTTGGGGTATACCCTCGCGAACCGGCTCAACCGAGCCGTCAAGCGGCCATTGTGGTACTCGGAGAACCGGTTCAGCCACTGCAGACACCCGTTGCCATCGTAGTCGCGGGGGTTGTCCTGGTGATACTGCCAGAGCCACGCCGGGACACAGCCGATAGGCAGGTTTCCGGGGACTATCAGAGTTTTTGCACCCATTCTGATCAACCTCTGTTCGTCAGATTATTAGTGCAGCAAATCTAAGTGATTAGTGTAGAAATTAAATTAATTAATTATCATAATTATACTTAAGAGAGTGGTTACAGTGACGCTGGAGGAGATGGCGTGAATTACACGGGGGACGATGCTTATGAGTTTGTCATATGGAAGCTCCTGACGGAGAGCTGCGTTGTAGTCATTCCCTCCGATCTCCCCAACTATGAACAGTGACCTCTCCAAGAAGTTGGGATCTGCAAATTATTACATTAATATTATTGTCAAACAAAGTTTGCGCAGATTATTCGGCCTAAGCGGCTCCGGACTTGATGGCCATGTGCACAAGAAATTCTACACCCGCGGGCATGCGCCCAGCAAGAATCGAACCCCCACTTCGCGGTTTCACATCGAAGTCCATTTACGAAGTTTTTGTCATACAAGAAAATTTATAAAGATAATTAATCTTAAGCATATAAGCATATTTTAGATAGTGGTGAAATGCTTTTTAAAGGAATAAAGTGCTAATTAAATTATTGGGCTAAATAAAAAAATAAAAATGAAAAAGAATCCTTTTTACTAGAATAGTCAAAGGGCATTTTTTTTTTAAATTTATTATCAAAATTATCTATTTTTGAAACCGAAATTACTTTTGATTTTGATAATTTTATAGGATGCAGTTTATACCATCATGACAATTGTAATCCTATAGTTGGTACAATATGATGTTATCAAAAATAAAATGTTTATATTTTAGTAATTAAGATAGTAACGGCTACAATATAATATTAACTAATGTATTTAGCAGTTATGATCCTACAATATAATATTAACTAATATTAATAAAAATAATTAAAGTATTAATAATTTATAACTACTATAATATAATATTGATAAGCACCGTTTACTAGAGATGAAGTGATAATATTGTAGTATTTGCTATAATATGTAAATTATTAATATTGATCAAAATTAAAATATTATACTAGTTATAATTTTCTAATTATTATACTAGTATCAAAAAAATAATTTTAAAAATAAAAAGTATTGAGACGGGATGAAATGTTGTTTTAATAATAATAATAATAATAATAATAAATAAATGTTTAATTGTACTGTTCTAATAAATAATAAAAATAGGTACTCTTTTAACTTTTATAAAATGAAAAAGAGGAACTAAATTTTAGTGCATTAATTATACATTTGACTTTGTCGATATTCTCCTTTTTTTTTTCTTTTTCTAGTCACATTTTCCACAAAAGTCAATTCCATGTTTGCTAAGGCCTATGCCTAGGACCAACTAAGGTATACGCCACTAAGGCTTATTTATGACCCCTATTTTATTAGGACCCTCCTAATTTTATATATATAAAGATAGTAAATATTTAAAATTATCAACTAAAATAAATTTTAGTCAGATTTATTTTTATTTATAATTTTAATTTCTTATTAATTAAATTAGATTTGACTAGTAATTTTTAATTTTTTTTTGTTGGTTGAAGTTAGATTTAATGATGATTTTTAATTTTTTATAGGTCAAATTTAAAGTTAAATTTGATCATAATCTTTTAACTAATCAACAATAATTTTTCATTTTTGACTAAGTTAGATTTGACATGTAATTTTTTATTTTTTTAATGTCCAAATTAGGTTTGATATATAATTTTTAGATTTGTTGATACTTTTAATTTTTTACTATCAAAATTAGATTTGACTTGTAATTATTTATTATTTTTCGACTAAAATTTGACAAGTAATTTTTTATTGATAAAGTTTGATTTAGGATCAAAGTTAAGTTTGTCTAATAAACTAAAAATATTTATAAGTCATACTCATTAATAATTAATATTTTTATAAAACATTTTTAAAAGTTCAAAAATATATTTAATATTGTACTAGACTATTTTTCTCTAAAATATATATTTTTTCTCATTGTTTCGTTTTATATATTATTGTTGTGTCCAGTTCCTTCCCAAGTTAAGTTATTATGTACACAAACTCTTGTTTTAGATTTCATTGTCAATGAAAAAAATAGATTGCTAACTAAATATTTTTTGTAAAATAAATTTGATTGATAATTTATCGAAGTTAAAATTGATAAAAGAATTATTTGATACACGAAACACCTATCAATGTGGGGTCCTGAGTAGAAGTCTATTGTACACAATTTTATTATTCTTTGAGATAGACTATTTTCGCAACCCGAATTTGTAACATCTAAGTCACACAGTACTAAATTTACCATTATGATAAGACTCTCCTTCATCGATGTTAAAATTACTAAATAAAAAATTAAAAACAACAATTAAAATGTATATTAAAAGTATTATAACAATTTATCACTCATTGTCAAATTTAATTAATATTTTTAATATTTCATTGAAAAAATTTAATTTTATTTAGTTAATTAAAATGTTTATTAAATAAATAAATTATTTTTAAATAACTTATGCTTGAAAGTTTAGTATTTTTTTTTTATTTTTTACTGATAATATGAGTAACGTCGTTATTGTGTGACTTCAGAAGTGAAGGGAGAGAGAGAGAGAGAAAAAGGAGGAGGATTAACTACGTACTCGAAGGATCTATTTTGCAGCTTCTTCAACACAAAACATTGCGAGCTAAAGAAAACTCATACAGAAATTAATCTCTAAAGCGAATTAAAATCCAAATTAATTAAATATTACCTTGAAACGAAGGATTGGACTGGAGGAGTTGCTCGAACCAGTTAACTTGGGCGTGCAGGGTGTTCTTCCTCAACCACCCAGTCGTATCCACCCCGAACCTGCTCAACTCGTTCAGGCTCAACGCCGTCGCTCCGGCGAAGGCGAAGTTTGCTCCTTTGGATAAGTCTCCTCCGCCGAGGTAGGGCTGCACCAATGGCAGCCCAACGCGTTCCGCTGCAACATATATATCAACTAACAAATCATGCAAATTGAGATTCACGCGGTCGTCTCGATGCCCAAAAGTCAGTGATCGACTCACCGATAAAGTCTATGATGAGTCGCCCGTTAGAGAAGCGGCCCGTGGGGCGGTGGAAGTAGGTATTCCCCCACGGCGGCCGACTGACCGTGGTGTTGAAGAAGGTATGGGCGAAGTTGCCGGTGTCCTGCAGCGAGTCGCCGAAGCTGAATATGGCAGAGAAGCAGCTGTGCCGCCTTGCATGGACCTGCACCTGCAGCAGCAGCAGCGCCAAGAAGAGTATGAAGAAGCAGGACAAGGCGGAGGCAGTAGCCATAACACGCATTCACGATCCGATGCCTGATACACAATGTATATATCTTCACTAATTACGTGTTCTGAGGATAAGTAATTACTGTGCGTATCGCATCGCATCGTATTAATGCAAGCTGTGGGAATTGGAACGTAGCCGCGAGGCGAGGAAGGACTAAGGAGCAAAGCAAAGGCATGTGGACGCGCGGTGGCTGCACGTCAAAGGTTAGTGAAGTCTGAAGCCTTCACGCTTGCTCGTGATGTTTGTGAAAGGGACGTTGGCCACCGCCGTTACGCATCCACCAAGGCAGGCATGCATGCATGCAGAATAGTTCTCTACTAGGTTATACGTTGATGCATGCAACTTGAAAAGCAAAGTGGGGATGAGAATGACGCTGCGCTGTGGTGTTTTGTCGTTGGAGAGATAAATTTCTTTTGTTGCGCGAGTGTACAGACACATTGGGACCATATATATATAATGTTTTGATGTGGTAACGAACTAATAGTTTTTTACCGAACCACATGGAAGGTTTCAAAATTAACAAATTAGTTAGGATAGCTTATAAATGATCAAATTCCGTTTTCATTTCTATTGTTGACCCTCCCATTCTTCCTAGTTGAATTAATTTTTTATTAATTAGTCAAATCATGAGAATGCATCTTTTATTATCTAGTCTAGTAAGAATACATCTTTCATTTATTATCTTTGGATCCTCCAGAAAACTCAAGTGTTGATCCGCCCAAAGAAAAAGCAAGGCCATGAGTGCACATAGGTCCCTAGAAGCCAGTCAACGGAAGTCTTCTTTAATTTATTTAATTGAGTCCCAGGAAGGTGGCTTAAGACATGCAAGTAGTGTTGGCTTACAAACTGTGTATCATATTTAAAGACATGTACATTTATTAATGTGAAAAATGAATACAGCAACAAGAAAAATAACTATTAAAATATTTTTTTACAATGAGAAAAAAAGTGAATTGATTTATTATATATCTCTAGGACTCTACAAATACATCATAAACTAACACCACTAATTTATAAAAATATGAAAGACTAATTCCACTAATTTATCCCATAAAAATAGGAAATTTTATCACCATTAATGCAAGGAAAAAAAACCGTGACCACTACGTGTCATGTCCGGATTAATATGCTCACATTACCCCTCCTAATCTTGACATGGCTCTAAATCACGGATGCCGAGTAGTTGTCGCATGGTAGCTAACTTCACTCATGGCAATGCTTAAGTTAATACATCGGCTCGATATTCTCCGGTATTAACGAACTCAACCGCAATTTGTCTCTTCTCAATACATTCTCTAATAAAATGGAACCTTGTATCTATATGCTTGCTGCGACCATGAAATACTGGATTCTTCATAAGAGCTATGACAGATTTGTTGTCGACAAACAGAGTCACCGGCTTTGGCTCTACATTGATTAATTCGCTGGCAAGGCTCCTTAACCACAAAGCATGACAGGCTGCAGTTGTGGTTGCCATGAACTCTGCCTCACAAGATGAAAGTGTCACTGTCTTCTGTTTCTGTGAATTTCAAGACACCAAACTTTCATTAAAATAGAAAGTCATTCCACTTGTGCTTTTCCTCCCATCTAGATCACGGGCTAGATCGCTATCCGAGTAGTCGAATATACCAATTTCCTGGGGTCCCTTTATGTAAACAAGTCCAAAGTGAATTGTACCTTTCAAATACCTGAGAATCTATTTGGCCACCTTGTGATGCATGATTGTAGGCCTTTCCATGTATCTGTTTGTCATTCTAACAGAATATGATAGGTCAGGCTGTATGTGTAGTAAATATCTCAGACGACCAATGATGCGCCTATACTCTGTGGCGTCAACTGGAGTCCCTTCCAAGTCTTTATGTAGCTGTGTCTTGGGTTCCATCGGATGCTTTGTGGCATTACAATCTTCCATCTTGAATTGAGACAGGATTTTCTTGGTATAAGTTGATTATCTAAGTAAAATTTGATTCTTCTGTTGTTCTACTTCAATTCCTAAGTAGTAGGAGAGAAGACCCAAATTACTCATCTCAAATTCCGTCATCATTTGTTGTTTGAATTTGTTAATTTCTTCTATGATACTTCCTGTCACGATGAGATCATCGACATACACTCCAACAAGTATACTTGCTTCTCCTTCACCACTTGTATATACTGCATGTTCTTGAGTACATTTTTTGAAACCAAGCTCTTCCAAACTTTTGTTTAGCCGCATGTTCCAAGCTCGTGGAGCTTGCCGCAGTCCATAGAGGGCTTTGGACAATCTGTACACCTTGTGTTTCTGATTTTGTACCTCAAACCCTTCCGATTGAGTGACATATATTTCTTCTTTTAACTCTCCTTCTTTTAACTCTTCGTTAAGAAATGCTGACTTCACATCTAGATGGTGTACCTCCCAACTTTGATTTGCCGCAAGCGCAAGAATGACTCAAACAGTGCCAAGTCTAGCGACAGGTGCAAACACCTCTTTAAAGTCGATGTCTTGTCTTTGTACATAGCCTTTAGCCACTAATCTTGCTTTGTGCTTAACGATTTTCCCCGTTGAATCTTTCTTCAGTTTGAACACCCACTTTAGGCCGATAGGTTTGTGGCCTAATGGGAGCTCAGTTAGGGTCCAGGTCTTGTTCATCTCAATAGATTTCATCTCTTCCTCCATTGCGTCATACCAGCAAGCCTCGGTTGCAGCCTCCTGGTAACATGTCGGCTCTTCAGACATCACCATCATCACCTCATTCTCTTCTTCATCAGCACCAACCACTTCCCCAGTGTTGGCATAGATATCGATAATGGATCTAAAACAGACTGACCCTTCATGAGACTCGGGTGTGTTTGTTACTGGAGGCGAGGTAACTGCATGGGCGTTCGATGGTGGTGTAGATGGACTTGACGCTCTTGGCATGGGTACTATGGCTATTGCCGGTGGTGTGACATGTTCTGCCCCTGCCTCAACGTCTGCTGCAACAATCACCTCGTCGATGTTGAATGCATCCACCACCATAAACAACGGTAAGTTTTCGTCCTTGTTAGCACCTGCATTCTATGTTCATTTATAATTTTCTTGAAACATTGCATCTCTACTTATTTGTAGCTTGCCATGTCTTGAATCAAATACACGATGAGCTTTGCAGCATTCCTCGACACCTAAGTATACCATGGGTGAGATTCTGTCGTCAAGTTTCTTAAGATGAGGGGCTATATTTTTCACATATGCAACACAACCGAATATTCTCAAGTGGGCGAGATGTGGCTTTCTCCCCATCCAAGCTTCAAATGGGGTACATTCTCCCAGCGCCTTAGTTGGGAGATGATTTAGCATATAAACAGCATGTCTAACCGCCTCTCCCCAGAACCTTGCTGGCATGTGTGTACCCTTGAGGAGAGATCTTGCCATAGCCATCACGGTGCGGTTCCGACGCTCCACAACACCATTCTGTTGGGGTGTGAAGGGAGTCATGAGGTGTCATTCGATTCCTTCATTTTCACAGAACCAAATGAACTATGTGGATAGAAACTCATCGCCCCGGCCTGTCCGGAGTGTTCTGACCTTGTGCTCAGTCTTGTTCTCCGTCAAGAATTTGAACTTCTTGAATGCTTGGAAAACATCATTCTTTGCTGCCAATACAAACACCCACATTAGTGATCATACACACCTCGCAAAGCTTGTTCGGCTGGAGCAATAGTGGCACATCAACCACTAATTTCTTCTCACCCAACAACTTCAAGTCATGGAAATTGACATGTCCGAGCTTTGCATGCCATAACTAGGTTGGGTCTTCTAGTTTTGCTAGGATGACTTGCTTGAATATCTTCAAGGTTATCTTGTACAAGCGATTCTGTATTTGCTTTACCAGCATCAAGAGCTTCCCGCTCCTATCAATCACCTTCATGGTATCTCCTTCCATATACACCTCATTCTCAGCTTCTGTCAATTGACCAAGACTTATGATATTACTACAAAGTTTCGAAATGTAGTATACCTCGTGGAGAGCCTTCTGATCGTCGTTCTTGCATTCGAACACAACCGTCCCCTTGCCCATGATCTCAATGGTTGATCCATCACCAAACCTCACCCTCCCGGTGATGGTTTCATCTAGTTCTTGAAACTTCTCGCGATGGCCAGTCATGTGGTTGTTGGCACCGTTGTCAAGGTATCAGACGTCTTTATCTTCTTTCTTAACGTCGCGGTACATCTCCGATAGCAACCTATCTTCACTGAGCAGAATGGTATCCTGCCGCTCACGCCTAGTATGAGACTCCTCATGGGGCATGGTCATCATTAGTGTTGGCTCTTCATTGGTGGCGCAAGTGAGGTGAGCCTCATCATCACGACGCTTGTTATAGCATTCGGAAGCATAATGCCCCATTTTCTCACAATTGAAATATTTTATATGGCTCTTGTCACGAGTGTCTTTTCCGTTGTTGCTAGTGCCTCCTGCACTGTCTTGATGTGGTGTACCACGACCACGACCGCACCCTTGTCCATGCCCACGCCATTTTCCACAACCAGGCCTCTTGGACCCACGCCCCTTACCTCTGACGAAATGTCTTCGTTGCTCTCCTTCTGTCGCATTTGTCATGTGGCATGAGTAAGTAGGAGCTCACCTTTAGTGTTGTTGGTATTACCACGTAATCGTAATGCTCGTTCCTCGTACGCCTTCAGTCGTCCTATAGTCTCCTCAAATGGTATTGTCTCAAGGTCGTGGAACTGCTCAATACCAACAATGATACGGTGCATGATCATAGGGTTAGGGAGATGACGTGGTCGGAAGTCAAGCCCATGGGATGGTCAAAAGTCAAGTTCACGTGATGGTCAGAAATCAAGCTCACGTAGTGGTCAGAAGTCAAACCCACGTGGCGGTCAGAAGTCAGGCCTACTTGGAGGTCAAAATTCCGGCCTACGTTGTAAAAGACCGGAAATAGATGAATATTAATAAGGGAATTTTCCAGAATTTTTAGAAATTTTTCGGGAATTTTTCGGAGCTTGTACGGACGAGTTGACGGGGATAAAAACGGGGTTCGGAAAAGCATGTTTAGGCTACCCCAATTAAGTGAGGAAATGTTTGTATTTATATTATCTTTTTCTTTTTCCTTATTTTTATTTCCCGTTTCTTTTTCCTCTCCCGCGAGCTCGAGCCTTTCCCCGACGCTGATTTCCTCTCAGCCTTTCTTCTTGCCCTAACCGCCGGCGGCGGTTTCTTCCTTGCCGAAGTTTTAAAACTCTCGGCCAAGCTCGCTTCCTTCTTCCTCTCCTCTGCCTCCCGTTTCCTTTCTCTCCTTCTCCATAGCAACGACGTCGACTCCACAGCATTAGCGCCGGCCACCGCGAGCCCTAGCCTCGCCGATCTCCTCACGTGAGCCACCACCACCGTTCCTCCCCGCTGCACACCGCGAGCCCGACTCCTCTGTGCCCTTCTTCCTCTCTGTCGCGTCTCGGCACAGCGCTGACGCTGACCGTCTCGCCGGTGTGTCGGACAGGAGTAAACAGAGCCGACCATCGCTGGAGATTGCTTGCTTCCGTGCCCTAGCCTTGGTCCACTGCTACCTCTGTACAGGTTAGTTTGGACAGGAGCAACAGTGTCGAGTCCTGTTTGTGTTTGCTCGACAGTGTCGAAGATGACACAGAGTTGTGCCCTAGTCAGATCTTGGAGGTAAATTCAGTTGTTGATTAGAATTTGTTGCTTGATTTGCTGTCGATCTTGATTTCATCAAATCCGAACAGTGAAGAATTCTAGCAACTCTTGGATTTCAGTATAAACCAGTGGCTTTGAATCAAGGTAAGAAGTAGAGTAATTGTTACATGTTGATGAGTTAGATTCATGTATTGGATTAGGAATATGTTGGATTTATCCATGTTTAGGTATGTTCTTGATACCTATTGATAATTTATTCATCATTAGGTTGTGTAGAATAATTAGGTTATATGGATTTAGGTTTTGGATTTTTATCAAAAAGGTTGTTTGGGGTTAAGATAATTAACCCTAATTAACCGCTAGAAAGGTCGAGGGAAATGGTTTAGGGTTTATCCCTAAATTTCTATTTAGGATTTACTTAGTTGTTTGTTTGTATTCTAGCTAAATAAAAGTAAATGTATTTTTGTTTACACAGGAATTTGACGCGAGATGAGTATCTCGGAGTCAGATTGGACCTTTCTATTTTCGGAGGCGGGTACTTTTGACTTATTGTCTTTGATATGCTTAGTAATGAAATTAACAATTTGCATTTTTAATTGTGTTTTTCTCACTTGTTTCGGTTAATCACTATCCGATACATGTTACCTGTTTGATTGATTGTTTGTTGGCATTTCGTGTTGATACCTATCTGATTTCACATGCTCATGGGTAGTGATACAACCATGTTTCACATGTTCAAGACCTAGGTTTGATACCTTATTGATCAGTATATCTTGTTTTGATCTATTCACTATGGTGCCCATTGTTATATGTCCAGAGGTTGATTTAGCATATTACCTTGCTTAGTAACATGCACCATTCGCATGATTGCATGCTGTGTGAGAGATTGCTCCATTATTGTCGAGCACTTTGCCAGTTTTCATCACTGTTCGGTGCTCCGTTGTGACGCTCATGGGTAGCATGACACAGCGTGGTAGCACGTCAGTTTGACTCTTCCGGTGCTCCGTTGATCCGCTCATGGGTAGTGTGACGCAGCGTGTAGCACGTTAGAGATTCCTCCCCGTCATAGTGTACCGGGAGATGAGAGCATTGCGCTCCCCCATTTATGATTTAGGGTAGGAGTACGTATGTACTCCGACAGCATCCCGTCCACTCGATCACTCATCAGGAGTAGTGTTGTTGAGTGCACGGTTGTCACAGCCCTACCCACTTGGTCCCACTTTTGTTGTGAGTTGGCTGACTGGCGTCAGGGGTGACCATGACATTGGCATCATATGCATGATGCATTTATTGTTTGTGATTGTGGTTGCTGCATTTATATGCTGCATATTGTTTGGATACCTATGTTTGACATGCATACAGGTCTTCTATACCTTTCGGACTGTTTGTCCTTATACCGGGTCCTGGTTAGTACAGATTTTCTCCTGTCTTCTTCGGTTTGCATTTACCTTTATCTTTATCAGAAGACTGTACGCATGATTAGTGCTAGGTGTTATTTCTTTACTTTGCATATCAACTGTACCTACTGAGTGTTGGACTCACCCCGCCTCCATTGTTGTTATTTTCAGGTTGATGCTGTCAGGAGGGAGTTCCAGTCGCTAGTCCCCACTGCACGTAGTGCTAGATCCCCTGCAGACCTCGAGGATTGATTGACTTTTGAGTTTTCTTCTCGTTTGTCTATGTTTAGACTTGATTTGTTTGATACTTGGACGTTGTATTTATTATTGTGATGTCGATGGATTTTATTTGGTCTTATTCTACTACATGCCTGTCGGGTCGGCATAAGAGGTGAGTTTCGTCGGATTTGAGTTTTACGAGTGTAGTTGAGTAGGGTGGTTTTCGAGTCAGAGTATTACTGCTTTGTTTGATTATATATAACTGCGTGGATGTTTGTGTGGTTGTGTTATATTTATTGTTATTATTCCAGCCGCATGTGGCTGAGGTATGGAGATATGTAGAAAGTTTCAGATTGTCCGCCGTACAGGGGAGATGCTGCCGAAATTTCTTCGGACGGGGACTCTTCTGGGGCGTGACAATTTAGTGGTATCAGAGCTTGAGTTTACGATCTTTTGTTTTCGTATTTTGGATGTTTGGGATAACCTGATACCAATTTATTTATTTGGTATCAGAGCGCCAAAGTTTGGCGATACTTGGTTGGTTTCCGTGTGTTGGATTTTGAGATTTAACTGATACCAATTTATTTGTATCAGAGCAGGGTTATGATACCTGCTTTTGATGTTCTTGAGATTTATCGGATACCTGTTGTTGGTATTCTGGATATTTGGGTTAGCTAGGTTTGCGAGTCAAACTGGGCATTTTCGGATTTTCGATATGGTTATGTTTCGGATTTCCGTTTCAGATTTATTTGGATTTTCGGCGATATTATCGTTCGGAATTTTGAGGTCAGAAGTTGGGGACTGGACAGCGATGGAACATCTCCAGACGACAAATAGGTATGATGTTTATTTTATGATAGTTAGGACATCTATTAGCACTTTATCTTTATTACCTGTCTGGTTGTTGTAGCCATATTACATGTGATGGGTTAGCCACTGATCTTGGTCGACCCTAATAGAGATCAAGGATTATAGTCTCTGGTGATTTTTCATATCATACCACCAGTAGTTTTAGTTTCTGTTACTACTAGTAGGAGTTGAAGGCACATACCAGCCTCTGCTATTGTTAGCTGGGTAATGGATGATACCTATATATTCCTGTGGACTTAGCCAGTAGAGTTTTTTTTATACTCGTATCTTTTGGATATTAGGGTATCCGATACGATGAAAATTGGTCATTGGAGAGTTATCATGTTTGATCATTGTTGAGAATGATTTGAGGTTGAGGAATATTGAGAGATCAGATATTGTGATGTGTTGATTTCTAATGATTTATGAGAGTAAATGTTATGTGGTTGTCTAATGATCTATTACTAGATATTTGTTTTGATGATGTATTATTTGAGTTGTCGTTGATGGTGACATAGTGAGTGTCATGTATGATATTCACAGGTTTGATGTTTATAGTTGGTGATCAGATTATAAATCGGGTGCTAGAGAGTTTACGGTTGAATGTGCCTATGAGATTTTAATAACTCTGGTTAGTTGTGGTTAGTTAACAGGATGATTAAAATTGATATTTGTTTCATCTGATATTGAACTATGTGGATAAATAATGATTTGATGTTTGGAGTATTAATTTGCTCTCATGGGGAGTAGAGACTTATTCATCTGACATTATGTGGGCTGATATTTTTGAGGATAAAAAAATGAAAGTGTCTTGATGTTCTTGAATTCTGACTTTATCTTTTGGGTCGTACCCCTTTATACATATGATTATTGTGGGTTTCTAGTAGATTATACCCGAGTGGTTAGACATACATGTCTGATTGGTTATTGGAGGTATTTGTTAATTAAAAACTAAGTTGTGGAATGTGCACATATGTTTGAGTGTTTTATTGGATGTATCTTATCGATTCAATCTGAGTTGTGATATGTGTAGATGTGTTCGGTGTAATATTTGAGGTTTCTTGTTTATTATATGATTGTTCTGAGAGTATACTCGTGTCGATTATGATTTGTTGGAAGTATTACGTTGATTATACTCTTGGCATAGGTGTATACATGCCATGTGAGGTTGTTTGAGGTGTATTGTCGATTATACCTATGTTGATATATGCACACGGGTTTGATAGGTATTGTTGGAGGTATCACACTGATTTATACCTGTGCTATGAGTGTGTTTGGTGTGTACAAATTGGAGGATTATGTCGATTATACATATGTTGTGTGTGCATGTGTACAAGGTGTATGGTGGGTAGCATCAGGATGATTCTACCTATGTTGAATGTAGAATGCTGAGTGTCTACATTATGTTATTGGTTGCATAACCCTGTCAACTAATTCTCCTATTAGTGGGTGACCAACCCACTAGGATGATGATAGAGTTGACTATGGATTTGATTTATTTACTAGGTTGTTTATACCTTTGGCTGCCTACAGTGATATGTGGTTGAGTGATCTCGTGCAGCCTCTAGTTGGATAGTTGGGTGTCTTGGACACTTACGGATCGTTTGTGGTGGAGCGGAGCTCCCACATATACATATTTCAGATTGCTTGTAGCGGAGCATTGCTCCCATATCTATTGCATATATATGTTATAGATTATTTGTAGTGGAGTGTTACTCCTACATATTGAGGATTTCTTGTGGTAGAGCGTTGCTCCCACATATGTGGTATTTTCTGTGATGGAGCGTTACTCTTACACTGGAGGATCTATTCTTTGGTGATTTATATCGTTGGTGATCATATTGCAGATTTATTGTCGAGGATCTTATGGATTGGGAATGTCTGTGATACGAACATTATGTGTATTGGTTTTACCATTAGGTCTTGCAGAGCCTTAGATGTTTTCATGGACTAGATGATTTGGGTATCCCTAGGATATTGGATCAGAATTCGTTATCGTTATTGATAATGTGGTGTTTTATTCCTGATCTGAGGTGTATCACGTACACTATCTTTGCATAATTCTAGAGATGTTTTGACTGAAACGTCTATATGTGAAGATCAGTAGTGCGTATTTTGGTTGTCTTCTGTGAGATGTTTGAGACACACGGTCACCAGTAGGAATACACCGTGGTTCCACAGGAGATCGAGGTTGTTACCGTTGGGAGTAGACGGAGTCTATAGAAGAGACTCGCAACTTCCTTTATTTGGCTCAATATTTCTGGAGATACATTGAGGGTTTCTCACGGATTGCTATGTTACTTACACGCCTGACCAGGAAAGGCGTGAAGTTCACTTGGACTGAGGATTATGAGATCAGCTTCCAGGAGCTGAAGCGGAGATTAGTGTCGGCTCCAGTTTTGATTTTACCATCTGGAGAGGACGGATTTGTACTTTACACCGATGCATCTCTTCAGGGTTTGGGCGCTAGCTGTTCTGATGCAGCACGGCAGAGTAGTCTCTTATGCTTCTCGTCAGCTGAAGGAGCATGAGAAGAATTACCCAGTTCATGACCTGGAGTTAGCTGCCATCATCTTTGCTCTGAAGCTATGGCGACATCATTTATACGGTATCACATTTGAGATTCTCACTGATCATAAGAGTCTCAAATATATTTTCACTCAGAAGGAGCTTAATCTTCGACAGAGGAGATGGATGGAGTTCCTGAAGGACTACGATTGTACCATTAGCTACCACCCGGGGAAAGCTAATGTGGTTGCAGATGCACTCAGCAGGAAGTCCAGAGGGACTTTGGCTTGCCACCGGACTTCAGTCACGGACTTGATTCAGAGTTTCTCGGAGTTAGATCTTGAGGAGCAGGGACCGACAGAGCAAGGTATTCTTGTTACCATGGTTGCTCAGTCCTTGATCAGGACAAGGATACGAGAGCCCTAGGCTGCTGATCAGTATTTGCAATTTATTTGCAGCCAAATAACTTCCGGGCAGCAAACCGAGTTCACACGAGACGAGGAGAGTGTTACACTTCCGAGGAAGATTATGCGTACTTCAGTCTCATCCGGTCTTATAGGAGTTACTTCCGGAGGCTCATCGCTCATGATTTGCTTTCCACCAGGCGGTACCCGTATGTGCCAAGATTTGAGGTGTTTCTATTAGTGGAACGACATGAATGACGACATGAAGGAAGACATCGCGGATTTTGTAGCTAGATGTCTTGTTTGTCAGCAAGTGAAAGCCGAGCACCAGAGACCTGCTGGATTACTTCAGCAGATTCCTAATCTTGAGTGGAAATGAGAACACATTACTATGAACTTTGTGGTGGGATTGCCGAGGACACGACGAGGCTATGACGCGATTTGGGTTATCGTTGATCGAGTAACCAAATCTGCACACTTCTTAGCGATCTGGAAGACTAATTCCCTGGATCGATTGGCAGATCTGTATTGTCGGGAGATCATCAGATTACATGGTGTTCCTTTGACTATTATTTCATATAGAGACCCCCGGTTCACGTCTAGTTTTTGACAGAGTCTGCAGCAGGCCTTAGGCACGCAGCTCTGTTTCAGTGCAACTTTCCATCCGCAGACAGATGAACCGTTAGAGCGGACTATTCAGACTCTAGAGAACTTGCTGAGATCGTGTGTATTGAAGTTTGGAGGCAGTTGAGATGACCACTTGTCGTTGGTAGAGTTCGCCTACAACAACGGTTTGCATTCGGCTATCCGGATGACACCGTTTGAAGCGTTGTAAGGTAGATCTTGTCGGACACTCGTCCTCTGGGATGAGGTTGGAGAGGCCCAGCTGTTGGGACCTCATAGAGTTCAGCAGGATGCAGAGTTGGTCCGTACTATCAGACGGAGGATGTCAGAGGCGCAGGACCGCCAGAAGAGTTACGCTGATCGGAGACGTAGACCAGTAGAGTTCTCTGTGGGCGACCATGTATTTCTGCGAGTTTTACCCACGAAAGGGGTGAAGAGATTTGGCCTCAAAGGTAAGCTAGCTCCGCGGTACATTGGTCCTTTCGAGATCTTGGAGAGGATCGGAGCGGTAGCTTACCGATTGGCACTACCACCGTCCCTGTCAGGCGTTCACGATGTATTCCACGTATCTATGCTGCGGAGATATGTGCCCGACCCGACACATGTGTTGGCAGATATTCCCGTTCCAGTTCAGCCTGACATTACATATAAGGAGGTTCCGGTACGGATTCTCGACCGGAAAGAGCGTCGGTTGCGGAACAAGACGATCCGGCTGGTTAAAGTCGGATGACAGCATCATTCAGACGAGGAGGCTACTTGGGAGCTCGAGGACACTATCCGAGCTAGATATCCCCATCTTTTCACTTGAGGTATGTGATTTAGTTTACCGTTCAGCATTTATACTTTATATCTGTTGTTAGTACTTGCTGATGGTAGATAACGAAATTTGGGGACCAAATTTTTATTAGTGGGGGAGAATGTAAAATACCGGAAATAGACAAATATTAATAAGGGAATTTTTCGGAATTTTTAGAAATTTTTCGGGAATTTTTCGGAGCTCGTACAGACGAGTTGACGGGGATAAAAACGGGGTCCGGAAAAGCCTGTTTAGGCTACCCCAATTAAGTGAGGAAATGTTTATATTTATATTATCTTTTTCTTTTTCCTTATTTTTATTTCCCGTTTCTTTTTCCTCTCCCGCGAGCCCGAGCCTTTCCCCGACGCTGATTTCCTCTCAGCCTTTCTTCTTGCCCTAACCGCCGGCAGCGGTTTCTTCCTCGCCGAAGTTTTAAAACTCTCGGCCAAGCTCGCTTCCTTCTTCCTCTCCTCTGCCTCCCGTTTCCTTTCTCTCCTTCTCCATAGCAGCGACGCCGACTCCACAGCATTAGCGCCGGCCACCGCGAGCCCTAGCCTCGCCGATCTCCTCACGTGAGCCACCACCACCGTTCCTCCCCGCTGCACACCGCGAGCCCGACTCCTCTGTGCCCTTCTTCCTCTCTGTCGCGTCTCGGCACAGCGCCGATGCTGACCGTCTCACCGGTGTGTCTTTGCTCAGGATTAGGTCCGGACAGGAGTAAACAGAGCCGACCATCGCTGGAGATTGCTTGCTTCCGTGCCCTAGCCTTGGTCCAATGCTACCTCTGTACAGGTTAGTTTGGATAGGAGCAACAGTGCCGAGTCCTGTTTGTGTTTGCTCGACAGTGTCGAAGATGACACAGAGTTGTGCCCTAGTCAGATCTTGGAGGTAAATTCGGTTGTTGATTAGAATTTGTTGCTTGATTTGCTGTCGATCTTGATTTCATCAAATCCGAACAGTGAAGAATTCCAGCAACTCTTGGATTTCAGTATAAACCAGTGGCTTTGAATCAAGGTAAGAAGTAGAGTAATTGTTACATGTTGATGAGTTAGATTCATGTATTGGATTAGGAATATGTTGGATTTATCCATGTTTAGGTATGTTCTTGATACCTATTGATAATTTATTCATCATTAGGTTGTGTAGAATAATTAGGTTATATGGATTTAGGTTTTGGATTTTTATCAAAAAGGTTGTTTGGGGTTAAGATAATTAACCCTAATTAACCGCTAGAAAGGTCGAGGGAAATGGTTTAGGGTTTATCCCTAAATTTCTATTTAGGATTTACTTAGTTGTTTGTTTGTATTCTAGCTAAATAAAAGTAAATGTATTTTTGTTTACACAGGACTTTGACGCAAGATGAGTATCTCGGAGTCAGATTGGACCTTTCTATTTTCGGAGGCGGGTACTTTTGACTTATTGTCTTTGATATGCTTAGTAATGAAATTAACAATTTGCATTAATTGTGTTTTTCTCATTTGTTTCGGTTAATCATTGCCCGATACATGTTACCTGTTTGATTGATTGTTTGTTGGCATTTCGTGTTGATACCTATCTGATTTCACATGCTCATGGGTAGTGATACAACCATGTTTCACATGTTCAGGACCTAGGTTTGATACCTTATTGATCAGTATATCTTGTTTTGATCTATTCACTATGGTGCCCATTGTTATATGTCCAGAGGTTGATTTAGCATATTACCTTGCTTAGTGACATGCACCATTCGCATGATTGCATGCTGTGTGAGAGACTGCTCCATTATTGTCGAGCACTTTGCCAGTTTTCATCACTGTTCGGTGCTCCGTTGTGACGCTCATGGGTAGCGTGACACAGCGTGGTAGCACGTCAGTTTGACTCTTCCGGTGCTCCGTTGATCCGCTCATGGGTAGTGTGACGCAGCGTGTAGTACGTTAGAGATTCCTCCCCGTCATAGTGTACCGGGAGATGAGAGCATTGCGCTCCCCCATTTATGATTTGGGGTAGGAGTACGTTTGTACTCCGATAGCATCCCGTCCACTCGATCACTCATCAGGAGTAGTGTTGCTGAGTGCACGGTTGTGACAGCCCTACCCACTTGGTCCCACTTTTGTTGTGAGTTGGCTGACTGGCGTCAGGGGTGACCGACATTGGCATCATATGCATGATGCATTTATTGTTTGTGATTGTGGTTGCTGCATTTATATGCTGCATATTGTTTGGATACCTATGTTTGACATGCATACAGGTCTTCTATACCTTTCGGACTGTTTGTCCTTATACCGGGTCTTGGTTAGTACAGATTCTCTCCTGTCTTCTTCGGTTTGCATTTACCTTTATCTTTATCAGGAGACTGTACGCATGATTAGTGCTAGGTGTTATTTCTTTACTTTGCATATCAACTGTACCTGCTGAGTGTTGGACTCACTCCGCCTCCATTGTTGTTATTTTTAGGTTGATGCTGTCAGGAGGGAGTTCCAGTCGCTAGTCCCCACTGCACGTAGTGCTAGATCCCCTGCAGACCTCGAGGATTGATTGACTTTTGAGTTTTCTTCTCGTTTGTCTATGTTTAGACTTGATTTGTTTGATACTTGGACGTCGTATTTATTATTGTGATGTCGATGGATTTTATTTGGTCTTATTCTACTACATGCCTGCCGGGTCGGCATAAGAGGTGAGTTTCGTCGGATTTGAGTTTTACGAGTGTAGTTGAGTAGGGTGGTTTTCGAGTCAGAGTATTACTGCTTTGTTTGATTATATATAACTGCGTGGATGTTTGTGTGGTTGTGTTATATTTATTGTTATTATTCCAGCCGCATGTGGCTGAGGTATGGAGATATGTAGAAAGTTTCAGATTGTCCGCCGTACAGGGGAGATGCTGCCGAAATTTCTTCGGACGGGGACTCTTCTGGGGCGTGACATACGTGGAGTTCAAAGGGCCTGGCCACAAGATAGTCTGAGTCGGGCACAGGTGGCGTCCCGAGGTTAGGCCTATATAGCGAGTAGGAACTCAGAAGCCAGGATCATAGGCCAGGACTTATAGTCTTACGGCTCAAGACACATGGATCAGCGCACACAGGTCGGGATGTGCTAACCAAGGATATAAGTCAAGACTTATAGCCTTACGGCACAGGATACATGGACCGAAGCGTACAGGTCGGGATGTGCTAACCAAGGATATAGGTCAGGACTTATACCCTTACGGCTCAAGATACATGGATTAACGCGCACAGGTCGGGATGTGCTAACCAAGGATATAGGTTAGGACTTATAACCTTACGGCACAGGATACATGGACCGAAGCATACAGGTCGGGATGTGTTAACCAAGGATATAGGTCAGGACTTATAGCCTTATGGCTCAAGACACATGGATCAGCGCACACAGGTCGGGATGTGCTAACTAAGGATATAGGTCAGGACTTATAGCTTTACGGCACACGATACATGGACCAAAGCGTACAGGTCGGGATGTGCTAACCAAGGATATAGGTCAGGACTTATAGCCTTATGGCTCAAGACACATGGATCAACGCACACAGGTCGAGATGTGCTAACCGACGATATAGGTCAGGACTTATAGCCTTACGACACAGGATACATGGACCGAAGCGTACAGGTCGGGATGTGCTAACCAAGGATATAAGTCAGGACTTATAGCCTTATGGCTCAAGACACATGGATCAGTGCACATAGGTTGGGATGTGCTAACCAAGGATATATGTCAGGACTTATAACCTTACATGTCAAGACACATGGATCAGCGCGCACAGGTCGGGATGTGCCAACCAAGGATATAGGTCAGGACTTATAGCCTTGCGGCACATGATACATGGACTGAAGCATACAGGTCGGGATGTGCTAACCAAGGATATGCGACACAGGATACATGGACCGAAGCATACAGGTCGGGATGTGCTAACCAATGATATAGGTCATGACTTATAGCCTTATAGCTCAAGACACATGGATCAGCGCACACAGGTCGGGATGTGCAAACCAAGGATACAGGTCAGGACTTATAGACTCACGACATAAGTACAAAGATCAAAGTGTACAGGTTGGGACTCAGGATAAGCAGAAACATACTGAGGCATACAGGTCAGGATTCAGGATAAGCGGAAGCATCCTGAGGCAAACAGGTCAGGATTCAGGATAAGCGGAAGCAAACTGAGATGTACAGGTCGGGATTCAGGATAAGCAGAAGCATACTGAGGCATACAGGTTGGGATTCAGGATAAGCGGAAGTAGACTGAGGTGTACAGGTCAGGATTCAGGATAAGCAGAAGCATACTGAGGCATACAGATCGAGATTCAGGATAAGTGGAAGCAGACTGAGGTGTACAGATCGGGATTCAGGATAAGCAGAAATAGACTAAGGCTTAACAAGTCACGACTTACAAGGTAAGGCGGGTTGGGAGTTCACAAAATAGGACACGCAGAACGTACATATAGGTTTGGAGTTATGAAGCGGCAAACGCGAGTCAGGAAAGGTAGGACTACACCCACAGGTCGAGGCCGGTAGATACAAGGACCCAGTCCAGGGTTAACAGATCGGTGCAGGCAGACACTATACCACAAGCAAGCCAGGGAATCGTAATAACCCGTCAGAGAATAATCATTGCATGTCAGAGAATATGATAACGGTCTAGTGCTCACCGCCCGCTGATTCCTTCCTAGACCTATAGAAGGACACCATGTGTCATTCACCGCCAGACCACTATGTGAAAAATGACTTTTTACTTCGCCACAATTTACTTCGTCAATTTAAATATACGAAGTAAAAGTGTATAAGCAACTTCGCTGCAAAAACCAACGAAGTATATACAAATATAGACTTCGCAGATTTAAAAACACGGGCTTCACTTTAAACTGAAATGAGCTATTACTTCGGAAATTTGTTAAATACCGAAGTAGTAACGTCGTGAATGCATTTTTTAGTGTTTACTCCGAAGTAATAGTACAAAGAGTTAACTTTTATTTTTACAAAGAGACTCTGACCACTTTTATTTCCCCCCACTTCCTTTCGTTTTCTTGGGTTAGGGCTTCCGATGCTCCTCTTCCGAAATTGAGTTGTTGGACCTCCTCTTCCTTCCCCTTCATTTCAGTCCTCTCCGTTCCCCCTCGTTAGGGCTTCCGATTTGGAGTCTTAGGCAACAGAGACGAAGGTTTGCAGCAGTCAGCAAAAAATAAGGTTTGGCAACTTGAACTTTGTTACGCAGGGTTTAGGTTGCAAGTGTTTGAGATATACCGTATGTTTTCAATTTGACAGAGCTGGCGGAAGGCTGAGGTCCAGGTTTCTTTCCTTCGATTTCTTTTTCTTATTCTTCTTCTTTTTCTCCTCCTTTATTTTGCAAAATCATGTTTTAGACGGTCTCCAATTTGTTGTAGGTTTGGTGCTATTCTTCCAACAAAGACAAGTGTTTGGAATTTTTTTTTGCTTTTTTTTTCAGTCTCTAAGTTTACGAGGTCATTACCTAAAAATACGCATGCTTTCAAGTTAGAGTAAGACATGTGTTGTACTCTTACTCCTTCAAGTTGTCCCTCAAAATCTCAGTTCCACATGTATTAATTTTTCTTTAAAAAAAATACCTGCCTCCTAATGCAAGCAAGCATAGCACCAGTTGAATTTAAATATTAACTATAGAAGATGGATTGTTTTCCCATGAGATAGCAAAAACTAATGTAGCTAATGTGTGTTTTTGTTTCCTTGTTCAGACAATTTGCTAAGCTACCATCAACATTCATATACAAATCAATATTGCTAGAACACTCACCTTTATAATTTCTATTTTGTCCTTGCTCTCTCGGTGACCACTACACTCCTATTCAAATCTTGATGATGAATTCCTCCTTTCTTTATATAAATATATGTAATACTTTCAGCTTATCTTTTAAAATGTGATCAGATACTTTATCTTTGTCCTCTTGAAATGGATTGAAATAAAACAGAGATGTATCCAATTTCTATCTAATGCCTTGTGTTGTATACTCGATCCACACTAGGTATAATTTGATAAAGAGTGATTACATCTCTCTATTATTTGCTACTCTCTTTGGCATAAGATAGCTTAGCATTTTCTCCACTAGGTAGATGATGATAATAACTTTTAAATACAACATTCACTAATAGTTCAAGTAAATTCTCACCATCCTAACATAATTTGTCTTTGTGCTACCTGTTTCATCCACTATGAAGATTCCAAATACAGCATTTCAGAATCAGACAATCTCAACTATGCTATCACTTATTGAGATTAAATGTGTAACTGCTTCATCCATCACAAATACAACATTTTAATTTAACAATTTCTAACTATGATACCACTTAAGATAAATAATTTAATAAAATTCAAAGTAAATCTTTGGCTAAAAAAAATATGAGAGTAAAAATACAATAAAACTAAATAAAATTACTATTCACACTTTCTATAGTTACATCTCAAACCTTTCCTAACTCCTCAGGATGACAAAAAAAGTTCTAATAAAAAAACTTGTGTAAGCTCTCTGAAAATGTATCACATAACTTGGACAAATGCAACCCAGCATATCTCCTACATTCTGAAATGCTCCATCCATGAACAATTTATAACCACCATAAATTTCAAGAAATTTAGTTACAATTGGATTAAACGAACTCAAAACTGCTTCCATCACAAATTTCAACAATCACAACAGCATGATTATGAAAAACTAACTTTAAAATCAGAAATTAGAGGGGTTTTCTTTTACTACTGTCAGGTTGAATGGTCTTCGACATTGGATTACTGACAACCCAATAGATTCAATCTATTTAAGAGCGTTCATATGTCAAATGATTGAGTGTGCATGTTCGAAAAAAGACAAGTGTTTGGAAATTCAACTGGTGCCATGCTTTCGTTCTTTATATATCCACATATTGTACAAAATACGCATTATTTTTCTTCATGATGAGTAGAAAATATTGACAGCTGTTGGAATGAGTATAAAATACGAAACTGTGTTCGATATGAATTTGACTACCTTTTTGCAGTCTTACTCTAACTTTTGCTTAACATATATGTAGTATCTTCAGGTTTTGATCAAAGAACACATTGAGCTAGCGGTAAATAATTTTAGCACGATAATTCTGAAAAAGTTTCTTGGGATTCTGTTGTACTATAATGGATAAATCCTGGATTTACTTAGATAGGAGGTCCAAAGAGTATGAGGAGGGTGTGGAACAATTCATTAGAAGTTGTTTACAGAATCCACATATCGACCCCAATTTAATTCATTGTCCTTGTTGCAAATGTTTGAATCTTAAAAAGGGAGCAGTTATGTGGATTCGGGAGCATCTTTACTTCAATGGTTTCAGTAAAAATTATTTGAATTGGATTTGGCATGGTGAGGCTGCGGAGAAGGCTAGATTAAATTCGAGTGTCAACCAAGAGCCAACTGATAATTGTCATGATGATTTTGAAACTATTAATTTGTGTGAGGCAGCGTATGATAACCATACAGAAAATCCAGAAGCATTTATGAAGTTTTTGGAGGAAGCAGAGAAGCCACTGTATAAGGGATGCAAACGTTTCACAAAGTTGAGTGCACTTATAAAACTATACAATACCAAAGCAAGGCATGGGATGAGTGATGCTCTATTTTTAGATCTACTAGCAGATTTTGGGGACATGCTGCCAGATAACCACAATCTGCCATCGTCAATTTATGAAGCAAAGAAGACGTTGAGTTGTTTGGCTTTGAGTCATGAAAAGATTCATGCTTGTTCCAATGATTGCATCCTTTATAGGAAACAATATAAAGATTGCGTAAGCTACCCGAAATGTGGCTTATCAAGATGGAAGCTAACCAAGAAAAATGTTGAGAAGAAAGGTGTTCCTGCCAAAGTGGTTTGGTATTTCCCTCTCATACCAAGATTTAAGCGCATGTTTAAATCTTTAGAAACTTCCAGAAATTTAACATGGCATGCAGATAGCACAAGAGTTGTGGTCAGTTACGCCATCCAGTTGATTCACCGTCATGGAAATTGGTGGATCATATGTGGCCCGACTTTGGAAGTGAGGCAAGAAATATTCGCCTGGCACTTGCAGCCGATGGAATTAATCCTCACAGCAATCTTAGTAGTCGCTACAGCTGCTGGCCAATCATGCTGGCCACATATAATTTACCTCCAGACATGTGCATGAAAAGGAAATTCATCATGCTAACGATGCTCATTTTAGGGCCGAAACAGCCTGGAAACGATATCGACGTCTACCTTGAGGTTCTGGTTGATGATTTGCAGCTGTTGTGGGAAGGAGTTGATGGAGTTTATGATGCTTATCGAAGGGAGGTTTTCACTCTTAAAGCAGTTCTTTTATGGACCATCAACGACTTTCCTGTATATGGTAACCTTAGTGGATGTACTACACATGGTTATTACGCATGCCCAATATGTGGTGAGGATTGTTGGAGTGTATACTGAAAGTCTAAGCTTTGTAAACATTCATTTTGAATAAAGAATCACATATGGTCAAATTGTCTACATTTAGTTGTAGTTGTTCAATTAATTTATACTGTAGATAACATAGTATGTGGTGTCACATACAGAAGATAATGTTATCAGTACCTTATAAATTATAAACAGTAGCTCACGACCAAAATGGAAAGGAACAAACCATTAGAAGGTCGTAGTGTAATTAGGTATCAGTTTATCTTGACTGTATAATTACACTAGTACACTTAGAGTGTATTGAGTAGGACCATTTGAGGTCGTTTCTTTTATACTGACTTTATAAAGAAACAAAGACCTCGGTTATTATGGAAGTGTGTGCTCTTAATCCTGATATAATAACAAGCACATATATTTGATATTTATTTCTTTAATTTATCAATGGGTGAGATTTAGTTCGATGAATCAATAAGCCCGATAAGTTGGGAAATGGTATCACTTATAGTGTGTGTTGTTGATTATAGAAGGAAACTGTGTCCTAGAGATACTAGATTGAGAATGTCCCCAAGAGGAGCTCATAAGGATTGTCATGTTAAACCCTGCAGGTGGACTTAGTCCGACATGACGATAAGGTTGAGTGGTACTACTCTTGGACTAATATATTAATTAAATGAGTTATCAGTAACTCACTTAATTAGTGGACATTTGATATCTTAAACACAGGGAGACTAACACACTCATAATAAGAAGGAGCCCAAAAATGTAATTTGGGATTGGTGCGGTAGTTCAATGATAGTTCTCTAGTGGAATGAATTATCATTGATAAAATTAAGTTGTGTGTTCGGGGCGAACACGGGATGCTTAATTTTATCGGGAGACCAAAACCAATTCCTCCTCTCGGTCCCTATCGTAGCCTCTTATTTATAGAGTTCTATACCCACCTATACCCACCTTCTATACCCACCCAATAGGGGCCGGCCAAGCTAGCTTGGGAACAAGCTAGGGCCGGCCTAGGTATAAAATTGGGTGGCCGGCCCTAGCTTGAACCCAAGCTAGTAGGGCCGGCCAAATTAAATTAAAAAAAAATTTAATTTTAATTTGTATTATTATGTGGAAGATATAATTAAAAGAGAATTAAAATTAAAATATCTCTCTTGTAAAAGATCTACAAAAGATTAAAGAAAGAGATTAGATCTCTTTCCTTATTTGTAGATTGGAGAGATGTTTTATTTTCTCTTTAAAAATTATTCACATGTTGATAAAATTAAAATTATAGAAATTTCCTTTATCAACCATAAAGAGATTTTAAAGAGAAATTTTATTTTTAAAATTTCCGGAAACAAATTAGGAAGTTTTAATTGTTGATTAAAACTTGTCTAATTTTTCCTTCATTGATGTGGCCGACCATTGGTTTATTTGGGAAATTTTATTTTATTTTTCTCAAATTAAATCATGTCAAGGAAATTGAGGAAATTTTATTGTAATTAAATTTCCTAATTTGCCTAGGCCAAGGAATATAAAAGAAGGGTGAGGGTGTGTTCATGAGATACAACCTCTATTGTTTTCTCTCCTCTTTTCCTTGGTGTTGTGGCCATCATCCTCTCCTCTCTTCCTCTTGTGGTGGCGAATACTTCATCCCTCTTGGAGTTCTTGTGGTGGCGGATACTACTTAGAAGAAGAAGAAGAAGGAGAAAGCTAGCATCTCTTGGAGCTTGGTTAGTATTTTGGTTTTCGTCTGTGGTGAAGTTCTTCCTTTGTGGGCGAGCCTTGCTTGGAGGAGAAGAAGGTGGTTGGTGGTTTCTCATCTCGGTAGATCGTTGCCCACACAACGTCCGAGGTTAGAAGAGGAATACGGTAGAAGATCAAGAGGTTTTTCTACAAGGTATAACTAGTAATTTTATTTCCGCATCATGCTAGTTATTTATGGAAATAATACCAAATACAAGAGGCTTACGTTCTAGAATTTGAATATGTTTTTCGATCTTGTGTTCTTTTGTTTTCTTTTCCTTGTGATTTGATTGTTCTCTTTGGTTAACCTAAAGTTATTTTAGGAAATTAAATATTAGCTTTCTATAAAGGTTTTGTCTAGTCGGTGGTGGTTGCTCCCATATCCAAGAAGGTCATGTGCCTCGCCACGTCGATCTTGGGAACCAATTATGGAAATTAATATTTAATGGAATTAATAACTTAAGGAGACTTGGGTCGAGCGTGTTAAGTTCCGAGATCCAAGTCAAAACCTAAAAGAACAAATAGATTAAGTTTTGGATCAAGCGTGTTAAGTTCCATGAGCGATCCAAAATTTAATTTAAAAGAACACATGGTAGCTAGGAAAAGGTTCAGACCTTTGTACAAAATTTTTGTACAGTGGAACCTATAGGTTTTCCGAGTAGCAACCAACAATTGGTATCAGAGCTAGGATTTTGCCTCTGTGTATTTGGTATTTAGTTTAATTATGCACATGTCATACATAATTTAGGCAGGTTAATAGTAGGATGTGCTAACTTTCTGGATGCAGGATCCAACTATTATGGCTTTTAGTTATTATGTGTGTGATTGGACCCTTGGACATGTCAAGGGCATTTAAATGTGTGTGCATGATTGTATTCAAATATAGCAGGAGCTGTATTTAGATTTATTAGGATTTTATTTTTGATCTAGATACATGTACATTCCTTTTATGGAATATAGGATCAAAATGTAAAATTCTATTTATGTCGCGGATCGAATCTTGCAAAGCGTGGAACCTTCTAAGGACCAGAGGTGCAGTGGAACAAGGAGCAAGATGGATGCGACAGCTAGACCCGGTGGCGGTGGCCAAATATGGCAGCAGCTTGGGATGACAACACACGGAGGACAACTAGAGATAAAAGTCATAATAGTTGAAAATTAGTTTCTCTATTGCTTTTATATTATGCTGTGTGTGCATGTTAGTTTACAAGTAAAGTAGGCTAGCATAGTTAAAATTCCTCATTTATAAATAACTAAGTGGGAGAGAGATTTTTTTAAATAAATCCCATGGTCTCCATTACTGGTTTGTAAGTGATGCAAACAAGCTTGCGCGTTGGCTCTGAGTGCCTTCCTCCATAACGGATGAGCTTGTTTGTGGATCACTAGAACAGACTTCCATTTTGGATGACTATAGGAAGTTAATTAAGGCGTGTGATCTTCCCCAGCGGAAGGGGCATAATCTTATTAATGGACTTAGTGTCAAGTAATGGTATACACTTAGACACATCTAATAGTATCCTCCCAACGGATCACTGCTATTATTTGTGTGACCAAATGATACCAACTATTAATTTTATTTGTCAAAAGTTAGGTTGACAAGATAATAAAATTAATGGGTTAAAACCCTCCTTTTACAAATGTTGAATTTGTATCGTCCACACTAACGTGGCAAAATTCACGGTGTTATGAGGTGTTGGTTAATTTAAAATAGTATTGTTTGAGGAATCAATATTATTCTAAATTTAGAGTTCGACCAAAAGTTATTTGTGATTCTTAGGATGTCTTTCAACCCACTGTCCATCATAACAGAATAGACTTTCTGGACCAAACTACATAGATTGGAAAAAAAACCTGGACATTGTTCTTCTTTGTGAATATAAATATGTCTTTGGAGCCAGTGCCCATCATACCTCTTGGTGAATCTACCCAAGAGGAGATTGAATATCATAGGAAATGGGTAAAGCGGATGAGATGGTGCGGTGTTACATTTTGGCTTCAATGTCGAATGTATTGCAACATCAGATCAAGATTTACCAACGACCTATGATATTATGAACAATCTCAAGGAACTCTTTAGGTCATCGGGATAGGGCTTCTAGGCAAGAAGCCATGAGAAAGATAATGATGACCACCATGCAAGAGGGTACTCCTGTGAGGATCATATCCTAAAGATGATGGCTTATCCGAACGAGATAGAGATCCTTGGAGGAGAAATTGATGGGAAACCCGGATCGATATGATCCTCCAAGCGCTTCCTAAAGTTTTGAGCGGTTACGCTGAACTATAATATGAATAAGAGGTTTATTCATTAGCGGAACTATTGACAGAACAAGTAGCGAAGGATTATTTAGTCACAATGCTCAAATTCACTATCTTGAAAATGGTTCTACTTCTAAACCGAAAGGAAGAAGAAGAAGAAACAAGTTGGTTTAAAGAAAGTGAATAAATCTCAGAGTACAGGATTTAAAGTTGGAAGAAGCCGAAGGGCAAGTGCTTCATCTGTAAGCAGGCAGGACATTGGAAGGCGGACTGTCCTCGCAGGAACCAAAACAAAGGTATATCTCATACTCTAGTTGTTGAAACATGTTTAGCGGTGTTATCTACCAGCACCTGGTGTGTAGATACGGGAGCCACTGATCATGTCTGCAATTCCTTGCAGGGGTTCCAGGAAACCCGACGACTATCTGAAGGAGAAATTACCGTCTACATGGGCAATGCTACTAAGGTGGCAGCTGTTGCAGTGGGAGACGTCTACTTATCTTTTAGTAGAAATATAAATTTGATTTTAAGAAATTGTCTTTATGTACCCAGTTTTAGAAAGAATTTAATTTCAGTTTCTAAACTGTTTTTAGATGGATATTCAGTTTCTTTCAGTAACGATGTAGTTATTAAAAGAAATAAAGTGATTATCTGTTCTGGTGCATTAGTTGGCAATTTGTATACTTTAAATCCAATTTCTTCCACAAAGCAAAATATGGAAATTTATAACTCATCTTCTAACTCTAATAAGAGAAAAGAACCTTCGAAAATGAACCAAGCATATCTTTGGCATTTAAGGCTTGGTCATATTAACTTAAGTAGGATTCAGAGGCTTATAGCCGATGGACTTTTGAGTTCATTTGAGTTGGAAAATTTTCCAACTTGTGAATCTTGCTTGGAAGGTAAAATGACCAAGAGGCCGTTCAAGGCCAAGGGGTATAGAGCCAAAGAAGTGTTAGAGTTGGTTCACTCGGATTTGTGTGGTCCTATGCTGTCCAGGCAAGAGGGGGTTTGAATATTTTGTCTCTTTCATGGACGATTATTCAAGATATGGATATATTTACCTAATGCGCAGGTTCGAGTGCTTTGATAAGTTCAAAGAATACAAGGTGGATGTGGAGAAGCGACTAGGTAAAGTATCAAGACACTACGGTCGGATCGTGGTGGCGAATACCTCTTAGGAGTTTAGGAATTACTTATCAAAGGCGGGATTCAATCCCAATTATGCTACACTGGAACACCAGAATGGTGTAGCGAGCGAAGGAATAGGACTCTTATGGAGATGGTTAGATCAATGATGAGTTATTGATTACAAATTCATTTTGGGGATATGCTATAGAGATATATTACGAACTTAGTACCTTCTAAATCGGTTTCTTCTACTCCACGGAATTGTGGAATGGGCGAAAGCCAGTCTAACATATTCGGTTTGGGGTAGTCCGGCACATGTCTTGAAAACGAGATCTTGATAAGTTAGAATCCGTACTGAAGTTCGCGTGTTTGTAGGATATCCCGAAAGGAGCGAAAGGTGGTTTATTTTATAGTCCTAAAGACCGGAAGGTCATTGTTAGCACCAATGTCCGGTTTTAGAAGAAGACTATATAATGGATCACAAGCCCGATGTAACAAAGTTGTTTTAGAAGAACTTAGAGGACATGTCTACTTGATTACCAACGATACAAGATGAAGTACCACAAGAGACGCAACACGTGTCACACATGATACACAACCACAGACGGTGCCTCGTCGTAGTGGGAGGGTTGTAAAGCGACTGAAAGATTCATGTTTTGGGAGAGTCTTGGACTTGATCCGGGTAAACATGAACCTGATCCTGAACATCTGACGAAGCACTCCAAGATATAGATCGACATCTTGGCAAAAGGCAATGAATTCTGAAATAGAGTCTATGTACTCTAATAAAGTCAGGAGCTTGTAGAACCACACGATGGTATAAAAGTCGTTGGATGCAAGTGGATCTACAAAAGGAAAAGAGGACGACGGGAAGGTAGAGACTTTCAAAGCTAGGCTTGTTGCGAAAGGGTACACTCGAAAAGAGGGATTTATGAGGAAACCTTTTCACGGTAGCCATGCTTAAGTCTATCCAGGATACTCTTATCCATTCTTTGCTCATATGGATTATGAGATTTGGCAAATGGATGTCAAGACGACTTTCCTTAATGGAAGTCTTGAAGAGAACATTCATATGAAGCAACCGAAGGGTTCATTGAAAAAGGCAAAGAGCATCTAGTGTGCAAGCTCAATCGGTCCATTTATGGTGAAGCAAGCTTCAAGGTCTTGGAACATCCGGTTTAATGAAGTAATCCAATCGTATGGATTTATTCGGTGTCAGGATGAGTCTTATGTATACAAGAAGTGTAGCGGAAACGTGGTGGTATTTCTTGTACTATCGTAGATGATATTTTGTTAATTGGCAACAATGTCAAGGTATTATCAGACGTAAGGGTATGGTTGTCCAAACAATTTGATATGAAGGACTTAGGAGAGTGTGCACACATTCTTGGGATCAAAGTGATAAGGGATCGCAAGAAAAGAATGTTGTGTCTGTCCCAAGCTTCATATATAGACACAATCCTTGCTCGTTTTAGTATGCAGGATTCCAAGAAAGGTTTCTTACCTTTTAGGCATGGAATAACTCTATCTAAAGAGATGTCTCCGAAGACATCAAAGGAGATAGAAGACATGAAAGCAGTTCCTTATGCTTCGGCTGTAGGAAGCCTAATGTATGCAATGCTATGTACGAGACCTGATATCTGTTTTGCCGTGGGCATGGTCAGCAGATATCAGAGTAACCCTGGACAAGGACATTGGACTGCGGTAAAGCATATATTAAAGTACCTGAGAAGGACAAGAGATTATATGCTAGTTTACCAAGCCGACGATCTACTCCCTGTGGGTTACACGGATTCAGATTTCCAATCAGATAGGGATAACAGTAAGTCTACATCAGGCTATGTGTTTACTTTAGGAGGTGGAGTCATTTCATGGAGGTGTGTTAAGCAGAAATGCGTTTCAGACTCAACCATGGAAGCTGAGTATGTAGCAGCCTCTGAGGCAGCTAAAGAAGCAGTATGGCTCAGGAACTTTCTAATGGACTTAGATGTGATTCCTGGTTTGCCCAAAATTATCACAATTTATTGTGATAATAGCGGTGCAGTTGCAAACTCGAAGGAACCACGAGCTCATAAGGCAAGTAAACATATAGAGCGCAAGTACCACCTGATACGAGATATCGTGAAGCGAGGAGAAGTTGTCATCGCCAAGATTGCATCAGTAGATAACCTGGCAGATCCTTTCACTAAGGCCCTTCCGGCAAAAGCTTTTGATCGGCATGTGGAGGGAATGGGAATCAGATGTATGGTAGAAGATATGGCAGCTTAGTCATTAGTATAAGTGGTACTACTCTTGAACTTAGATATTAATTAAATAAGTTGTCAGTAACTCACTTAATTAGTGGACATTCGACATCTTAAACACAGGGAGACTAACACACTCATAATAAGAAGGAGCCCAAAAATGTAATTTGGGATTGGTGCGGTAGTTCAATGATAGGTCTCTAGTGGAATGAATTATCATTGATAAAATTAAGTTGTGTGTTCGGGGCGAACACGGGATGCTTAATTTTATCGGGAGACCAAAACCAATTCCTCCTCTCGGTCCCTATCGTAGCCTCTTATTTATAGAGTTCTATACCCACCTATACCCACCTTCTATACCCACCCAATAGGGGCCGGCCAAGCTAGCTTGGGAACAAGCTAGTAGGGCCGGCCAAATTAAATTAAAAAAGAAATTTAATTTTAATTTTTATTATTATGTGGAAGATATAATTAAAAGAGAAGCTATACTAAGCTGCCATATCTTCTACCATACATCTGATTCCCATTCCCTCCACATGCCGATCAAAAGCTTTTGCCGGAAGGGCCTTAGTGAAAGGATCTGCCAGGTTATCTGCTGATGCAATCTTGGCGATGACAACTTCTCCTCGCTTCACGATATCTCGTATCAGGTGGTACTTGCGCTCTATATGTTTACTTGCCTTATGAGCTCGTGGTTCCTTCGAGTTTGCAACTGCACCGCTATTATCACAATAAATTGTGATAATTTTGGGCAAACCAGGAATCACATCTAAGTCCATTAGAAAGTTCCTGAGCCATACTGCTTCTTCAGAAGCTGCTACATACTCGCTTCCATGGTTGAGTCCGAAACGCATTTTAACACTCCTCCATGAAATGGCTCCACCTCCTAAAGTAAACACATAGCACGATGTACACTTCTTTTATCCCTATCGATTGGAAATCAATCAGTGTAACCCAGGGGAGCGAGATCGTCGGCTTGGTAAACTAGCATATAATCTCTTGTCCTTCTCGGTACTTTAATATATGCTTTACATGATCCAATGTCCTTGTCGAGGTTACTCGATGTCTCACGACCATGCCCGGCAAAAGCGGATATCGGTCTATACGTGCATACATTAGGCTTCCTACACCGAAGCATGAACCGCTTTCATGTCTTCTATCTCCTTTGATGTCTTGGAGACATCTCTTTAGATAGAGTTATTCCATGCCTAAAGGTAAGAAACCTTTCTTGGAATCCTGCGTACTAAAACGAGCAAGGATTGTGTCTATATATGAAGCTTGGGACAGACACAACATTCTTTTCTTGCGATCCTTATCACTTTGATCCCAAGAATGTGTGCACACTCTCCTAAGTCCTTCATATCAAATTGTTTGGACAACCATACCCTTACGTCGATAATACCTTGACATTGTTGCCAATTAACAAAATATCATCTACGTATAGTACAAGAAATACCACCACGTTTCGTTACACTTCTTGTATACACAAGACTCATCCGGACATTGAATAAATCCATACGTGGATTACTTCATTAAACCGGATGTTCCAAGACCTGAAGCTTGCTTGATCCATAAATGGACCGATTGAGCTTGACACTAGATGCTCTTTGCCTTTTCAATGAACCCTACGTTGCTTCATATGAATGTTCTCTTCAAGACTTCCATTAAGGAAAAGTCTTGACATCCATTTGCCAAATCTCATAATCTATATGAGCGGAATGGATAAGAGTATCCGGATAGACTTAAGCATGACTACCGTGAAAAGGTTTCCTCATAATCGATTCCCTCTTCTCGAGTGTACCCTTTCGCAACAAGCCTAGCTTTGAAAGTCTCTACCTTCCCATCTCCTCTTTTCCTTTTGTAGATCCACTTGCATCCAATGGCTTTTATACCATCAGTGGTTCTACAAGCTCCAGACTTTATTAGAGTACATAGACTCTATTTCGAAATTCATTGCCTTTTGCCAAGATGTCGATCTATATCTTGGAGTGCTTCGTCGTATGTTCGTGGATCAGGTTCATGTTTGGGATCAAGTCAGAAGACTCTCCCAAAACATGAATCTTTCGGTGCCTTACAACCCTCCCACTACGACGAGGCAATGTCTCGTGGTTGTGTATCATGTGTGACACGTGTTGCGTCTCTTGTGGTACTTCATCTTGTCTTGTTATTGAAGTAGACATGTCCTCTCTAAGTTCTTCTAAAACAACTTTGCTTGGGCTTGTGATCCATTATATAGTCTTCTTCTAAAAGCGGGCATTGGTGCTAACAATGACCTTACGGTCTTAGGACTATAAAATAAACCACCTTCGTTCCTTTGGGATATCCTACAAACACGCGAACTTCATGCGGATTCTAACTTATCGATCTGGTTTCAGACATGTCTTGGACTACTAAACCGAATATGTCTTAGGCGGGCTTGCCCATTCCACAGTCGTGGGAGTAGAAGAAACCGATTTAGAAGGTACTAAGTTGAGAACATATCTTCTGTTTCCAGCATATCCCCAAAAATTTGGTAATTCAAATAACTCATCATTGATCTAACCATCTCCATAAGAGTACTATTCCTTCGTTCTGCACACCATTCCATTGGGGTGTTCCAGGTGCGAACAATTGGGATTGAATCCCCCTCGATAAGTAATTCCTAAACTCTCCTAAGAGGTATTCGCCACCACGATCGGCAGTAGTGTCTTGATACTTTTACCTAGTCGTTTCTCCACATCGACCTTGTATTCTTTGAACTTATCAAAGCACTCGGACTTGCGGCGCATTAGGTAAATATATCCATATCTTGAATAATCGTCTATGAAAGAGACAAAATATTCAAAACCCCCTCTTGCCCAGACAGATAGGACCACACAAATCAGAGTGAACCAACTCTAACACTTCTTTGGCTCTATACCCCTTGGCCTTGAACGGCCTCTTGGTCATTTTACCTTCCAAGCAAGATTCACAAGTTGGAAAATTTTCCAACTCAAATGAACTCAAAAGTCCATCGGCTATAAGCCTCTGAATCCTACTTAAGTTAATATGACCAAGCCTTAGATGCCAAAGATATGCTTGGTTCATTTCCGAAGGTTCTTTTCTCTTATTAGAGTTAGAAGATGAGTTATAAATTTCCATATTTTGCTTTGTGGAAGAAATTGGATTTAAAGTATACAAATTGCCAACTAATGCACCAGAACAGATAATCACTTTATTTCTTTTAATAACTACATCATTACTTGAAAGAACCTGAATATCCATCTAAAAGCAGTTTAGAAACTGAAATTAAATTCTTTCTAAAGCGGGTACATAAAGACAATTTCTTAAAATCAAATTTATATTTCTACTAAAAGATAAGTAGGCGTCTCCCACTGCCACCTTAGTAGCATTGCCCATGTAGACGGTAATTTCTCCTTCAGATAGTCGTTTCTGGAACCCCGCAAGGAATTGCAGACATGATCGGTGGCTCCGGTATCTACACACCGGTTTTGGTAGATAACACCGCTAAACATGTTTCAACAACTAGAGTATGAGATATACCTTTGTTTTGGTTCTCGAGGACAGTCCGCCTTCCAATGTCTGCCTGCTTACAGATGAAGCACTTGCCCTTGGCTTCTTCATTCCAACTTTAAATCCCGTACTCTGAGATTTATTCACTTTCTTTGCTGAACCAACTTGTTTCTTCTTCTTCTTTCCTTTTGGTTTAGAAGTAGAACCATTTTCGACATAGTGAATTTGAGCATTGTGACTAAATAATCCTTCTGCTGCTTGAAACAAGTAGTTCCGCTAATGAATAAACCCTCTTATTCATATTATAGTTCCGCTCAAAACTTAGGTAGCGTTGGAGGATCATATCGATCTGGGTTTCCCATCAATTTCTCCTCCAAGGATGCCATATCTCGTTCAAATAAGCCATCATCTTTAGGATATGATCCCTTACAGAGTACCCTCTTGCATGGTGGTGTCATTATCTTTCTCATGGCTTCTTGCCTAGAAGCCCTATCCGATGACCAAAGAGTTCCTTGAGATTGTTCATAATATCATAGTCTGTTGGTAAATCTTGATCTTGATGTTGCAATACATTTGACATTGAAGCCAAAATGTAACACGCGCCATCTCATCCGCTTTTACCCATTTCCTATGATATTCAATCTCCTCTTGGGTAGATTCACGATAGGTGCATCAGGGCACCGCTCAGTCAGTACATATTTATAGTTTTCAGCAGTAAGAACAATGTCCGTGTTTCTTTTCCAATCTATGTAGTTTGGTCCAATAAGTCTATTCTGTTGAAGTATGATGGACAATGGGTTGAAAGACATCCTAAGAATCACAAATAACTTTTGGTCGAACTCTAAATTTAGAATAATATTGATTCCTCAAACAATACTATTTTAAATTAACCAACACCTCATAACACCGTGAATTTTGTATGCCACGTTAGTGTGGACGTATACAAATTCAACATTTGTAAAAGGAGGGTTTTAACCCATTAATTTTATTATCTTGTCAACCTAACTTTTTGACAAATAAAATTAATAGTTGGTATCATTTGGTCACACAAATAATAGCAGTGACTTCGATGGGGAGGATACTATTAGATGTGTCTAAGTGTATACCATTACTTGACACTAAGTCCATTAATAAGATTATGCCCCTTCCGTTGGGGAAGATCACACGCTCTTAATTAACTTCCTATAGTCATCTAAAAATGGAAGTCTCTTCTAGTGATCCGCAAACAAGCTCATCCGTTATGGAGGAAGGCACTCAGAGCCAACGCGCAAGCTTGTTTGCATCACTTACAAACCAGTAATGGAGACCATGGGATTTATTTAAAAATCCCTCTCCCACTTAGTTATTTATAAATGAGGAATTTTAACTATGCTAGCCTACTTTACTTGTAAACTAACATGCACACAAACATAATATAAAAGCAATAGAGAAACTAATTTTCAACTATTATGACTTTTATCTCTAGTTGTCCTCCGTGTGTTGTCATCCCAAGTTGCTGCCATATTTGGCCACCGCCATCGGGTCTAGTGTCGCATCCATCTTGCTCCTTGTTCCACTGCGCCTCGGTCCTTAGAAGGTTCCACGCTTTGCAAGATTCGATCCATGACATAAATAGAATTTTACATTTTGATCCTATATTCCATAAAAGGAATGTACATGTATCTAGATCAAAATAAAATCCTAATAAAACTAAATACACTGTATTTGAATACAATCATGCACACACATTTAAATGCCCTTGACATGTCCAAGGGTCCAATCACACACATAATAACTAAAAGCCATAATAGTTGGATCCTGCATCCAGAAAGTTAGCACATCCTATATTAACCCGCTTAAGCTGATTATAAGGGTTTACTTAATCATACCAAATAGCAAATACTTCAGGCTAAACATCATCTAATTGTTGGTTGCTACTCGGAAAGCCTAAAGGTTCCACTGACAAAAATTTTGTACAAAGGTCTGAACCTTTTCCTAGCTACCATGTGTTCTTTTAAATTAAATTTTGGATCGCCTGCGGAACTTAACACGTTTGATCCAAAACTTAATCTATTTGTTCTTTTAGGTTTTGACTTGGATCTCCTGCGGAACTTAACACGTTCGACCCAAATCACCTTAAGTTATTAATTCCATTAAATATTAATTTCCATTATTGGTTCCCAGTACTGACGTGGCGAGGCACATGGCCTTCTTGGATATGGGAGCAACCACCACCGACTAGACAAAACCTTTTATAGAAATCTAATATTTAATTTCCTAAAATAACTTTAGGTTAACCAAAGAGAACAATCAAATCACAAGGAAAGGAAAACAAAAGAACACGACATCGAAAAACATATTCGAAATTCTAGAACGTAAGCCTCTTGTATTTGGTATTATTTCCATAAATAACTAGCATGATGCGGAAATAAAAATTACTAGTTATACCTTGTAGAAAAACCTCTTGATCTTCTACCGTATTCCTCTTCTAACCTCGGACGTTGTGTGGGCAACGATCTACCGAGATGAGAAACCACCAACCACCTTCTTCTCCTCCAAGCAAGGTTCGTCCACAAAGGAAGAACTTCACCAAAGAAGAAAACCAAAATACTAACCAAGCTCCAAGAGATGCTAGCTTTCTCTCCTTCTTCTTCTTCTTCTAAGTAGTATCCGGCCACCACAAGAACTCCAAGAGGGATGAAGTATTCGGCCACCACAAGAGGAAGAGAGGGAGAGGATGATGGTCGGCCACAACACCAAGGAAAAAAGGGAGAGAAAACAATAGAGGTTGTATCTCATGAAGGCACCCTCACCCCTTCTTTTATATTCCTTGGCCTAGGCAAATTAGGAAATTTAATTACAATAAAATTTCCTCAATTTCCTTGACATGATTTAATTTGAGAAAAATAAAATAAAATTTCCCAAATAAACCAATGGCCGGCCACATCAATGAAGAAAAAAATTAGACAAGTTTTAATCAACAATTAAAACTTCCTAATTTGTTTTCGAAAATTTTAAAAAATAAAATTTCTCTTTAAAATCTCTTCATGGTTGATAAAAGGAAATTTCTATAATTTTAATTTTATCAACATGTGAATAATTTTTAAAGAGAAAATAAAACATCTCTCCAATCTACAAATAAGGAAAGAAAATGTTGGAGGCGAATAAAGGACAAAATGTTGGTTGATAATGGCCTCTTATGCAAAGCACTTACAAAATGGGAAGAAAATGTCATTTGCTGGGCATAGACGATTCATACCATGATTTCATCCATATCGGAGGCAAATAAAGGAGTTTAATGGCATGGAGGAACTTGGTGAAGCAGGTAGGCCATTATCTGGAATTAAGTTGTTTGACAAGCTTTCAGACATAATATGTGAGTTTGGAAAGAAAACAAGTGTGAAGGGGAAAATAAGGAAAAAAGCAAAGGAGAATATTGTGGAAGACATTGAAGAAGAAAAGTATGTTGGAGCTACAAATTTCAGTAAATGTTGGAAGAAGAAGTCAATTTTTTTCAATCTTCCATACTGGAAATACCTACATGTTAGGCATTGTCTCGATGTTATGCACATTGAGAAAAACGTTTTCGAGTCTCTGATTAATAATTTTATGAACATCAAGGGAAAAACCAAGGACAATGTGGCAGCTAGGTTGGACATGGTTCAGATGGGAATTAGGCCTCAATTGGCTCCTAAAATTGGTGAGAAAAGAACATATCTACCTCCTACAGCATGCTCATTCACAAAAAATGAGAGATTACAAGTATGTAGGTCATTAATGGATATAAAAGTTCCGGAAGGTTTCTTATCAAACATGAAGAATCTTGTCTGCATGGATGAGATGAAGCTGATTAGCTTGAAATCACATGATTCTCATGTTATAATGCAGCACTTCCTGCCAATAGTCATACGTAATTCTCTGCCAAAATATGTTAGATATGCTATCATAAGATTATGCTTCTTCTTCAAAGATATTTGTTGCAAGATTATCGATGTAGCCAAGTTAGATAAGCTGCAATCTGACTTGATCGTTACACTCTGCTTATTGGAGCAGTATTTCCCCCCTTCTTTCTTCGATATCATGCTCCACTTAACAGTTCATCTTGTTCGTGAAGTCCAATTATGTGGACCAGTCTACTTCAGATGGATGCACCCATTTGAAAGATGCATGAAGGTGTTGAAAAGTTACGTAGGCAGTCGAAAATATCCGGAAGGTTGCATTGTTCGGAGATATGCAGCAGAAGAAGCAGTTGAATTTTGTTCAGAATATCTCAATGACCTTGATCCTGTTGGGGTCCCTAAATCACTACGTTACCCAAACGCAAGCATTCTTGGATTCTCAGCAAGAAATTCATCAATCATCGTCCAACAAATTGATCTCCAACAAGCACACTTAACTGTTCTAGAAAATACAGAAGAAATATCTCCATACATTATGTAAGTGTACTGCATAACTAATAATTATATGTACTTGGCAGTCCATATGTATTCATGAAAATAAAACTTTAGAACTTTACTTCTTCAGTGAACACAAATCCTTCTTGAAGACAATGTTTCCCAAGAAATAGAAAGATGCAAGGTGGATACAAGATGCTCATAATAAGAGGTTCATTGACTGGTTTCGTGCAAAGGTGATGTAGAAGATGCTAACATACAATATTTGTTAATCATTGTTTTGATCACACTAATTAATAGGAATGCATGTCAGGTGGCTACTGAAATCGATAGTTGCAATGGTGGAATGACATCGTCATTGAGATGGCTGGCCCATGGACCACGTGTGCGAGTCTTAAAGTGTGATAGCTATGTCATAAATGGCAATTTATACCAAACAAAAGAGCGGGATGATGAGAAAGTTTGTCAAAACAGTGGTGTTTCTCTACTTGCCAACACGATGCTTGTTTGTAGTGCCAAAGATAAGAATCCCGTGTTAGAGAATGTGACTTTTTATGGAGTTATTGAAGAGATATGGCAACTAGACTATCATCAATTTCAAGTTCCTCTTTTCAAGTGCGCATGAGTATCAAATGACAAAGGAATACAATACAATGATGAATGTGGCTTCACCTTAGTTAATCTGAACAAACGAGGCCACCAGAAGGATGAATTTGTGCTTGCAAGTCAAGTTAGACAAGTATTTTATGTTGCTGACCCACTGAACAAAGGGTGGTCAATATTGCTTCCAGTTCCAAATAGATGTTACGAGGGAGAAGAGGATCTTTGGACCAGAATTCCCGAAGCTCGACCAATTAATAATGTTGATATTCATTGTATTCCTACACGTGAAGGATACTTTAGATCTTCTAAAGAGGGTTTCTTTGTAACAAACAAAAAAAAATGATGTTTTCCACTTTTATGTCATCTGCATTAATATTTATTGTTTTTACTAGTATTATTTTTACTTGTTCGTATGTGTTAATGTTATTATTTGTATCACGTCTTCTTTTATTATATTGTCACTGCAGACTTTATATACCGTTATCTGATCATTTATTTTCCTATATGCAGGGAAAAGAAAAATGTGTCCTAAAAAACAGCAAAAAATAGTAAAATATGATGAGCCACGTGTAGTTAAGGACACCGAACTACACCAAGATGCTGATGGGTTAGCCGCTACAGAGCTACGAGGAGAGACTGAAATAGAAGAACCTTCTATTACTGGGCAGAAGAAGACTCGGGGGCCTACATCAATGTGCAGACTTATTGCTGCTGCAAGATGGGGAAAAAAGTCGACGATTGAATATGATGACATGGGACGACCTGTGTAAAATGAAAATGGGAAGACACTACAATCTTTCATAGGCTCTGTTGTTAGATCCATGGTGCCAATTAACATAAAGTCATGGCCCACTGTTCCAGAGAACATGAAACAGAAAGTGTGGGAAGAAATATCGGTGAGTATAATCCAATAATACACTTCCTTATGAGATTGCTTATGTTTTTTTTTCATTGTGATTTTTTCAATATACAAACTGATAGCAATTATTGCTGTGTGTTACAGAATGTCTTCGACTTAGCACCTCAAAGCGAGGCGGCAGTGATGAGTTCAGCATGACAGAAATGGAGAGACTTCAAAAACAAACTCAACAGTAGGTTTGTCTGGCCATATAGAGATCATCCTGAAAAACTGAGGTCACCACCGGAGCAGTATCAGATCCCATCTGCAATTTGGAAAGCTTTTGTCGATGAGAGACTACATCCATCTTGGGAGGTACTTGATGATATTATCATGTTATATTTAAATTATTATATGCACCAAGATTTAAAATATTTAGGGCATTTAATTAACAAAATGAAGTTCTGTACAGCAGGAATATATATAATAAGTTCATGTACAGCAGGAATATATATAATAAGTTCATCATACCCCATCCTATTGTTTTTAAATTCTAGCAATTCTTCTATAAATTTACTTTTTTTTTTACGTGATATAGGTCACTCATGAAAAACAAAAGGAACGGACGAGCCATTGCAAGTATCATCACAAAATGTCTCGCAAAGGTTACATTGGCTTGGAGACTGAATTGGTAATCCATGGAACATTATATTATCCTTTTCATGTAGTACGTCATGTTTTAAATGATCATTTTTTGAAATTGTAGAGGCAGAGAAAAATATTCAGGGAGGATGAGGAAGTTGATAGGTCATTACTTTGGCGTAAGGCCCGCGAGGACAAATCCGGAAACATCACAAATACAGAGACTGCTGAAGTTGCTGAAAAAAATTGTATTATTTTAGTTTTATTTCAAGTTCATTCATAATAAGTGAAAAAAGTGTCTTCATTGGATATTTAATGTTACCTCCATATTTTTAGGACGATTTGTTGGACAAGAAAAAGAGGAAAGAGTTCATATCTTCTGGAAGCAATGACGTATTAACTACTGCATTAGGGAGCCAAGAACATTACGGCAGGGTTAGAGGTGTAGGGGGATTTGTGAAGCCCCAAGTCTACTTCAAAACTCCAAGGAAGAAGAGGGAGTTGGTGTCAAAGGCTTTGGCTAGAAACTACAAAGAGCAAGCGGAGGAAACAAAGAGTTTGAAAGCTGAAGTTGAAAAACTCAAGGCTCTTCTTGCTCAATTTATGCCAGAAACAAGTGATCGAGTTTCTGAACGTGTAGCATCTAACAAGTCATCGTACATGGCAGTTCAAAGATTGGAAGATGATGTGGAAGTTTTTGAATGCGGCAGTTCATTCAATGAGGTTTTATATTATATTTGGTACATTAAATTTGTTTTCTAGCTTTAGATATTAAAACAAAATATCTTATTGTTCAGGGGAAAAAATGTCATTTGGCTAACGGGAATGTGGTGGCATATGGCACGATAGTATCTGACGGAGGCCCAAATGTTATGTTGCACAATGCTCCACTTGGGGAAGGCAACTTAAAGGTGTCTGTTGATATTGTTTTATAGGAGGAAGCGGAGCTTCCAATCCCACTTAAGTCGGGACCAACATTAATGGTATATGCTGTTGGAACTGTGGTTGGCTGGCCAAAAGAGTTTATGACATTTCCGACGACAAAGGTATTTTCAGTTCACTTTTCTATTGCTATAGTTATATATTTTGCTACAATTATTTAAAATTGTATAAAAAGGAGAAACATGCACCACCATTTGCTATTTTGGAGGTTCCTGATGAGAAAAATAAATTCAAAGAAGTTGAAAGTGCTCTACCAATGCCATGCAAGTTTTTGTATTCTTATGTTGTTAGACTGATGACTGAGGAGGAGACCATTCCTATCGAATTTGATGAAGCCATGTTTGGACGTAATGTGAGTACATCGTTGTTGAGAGAGGATGTCATGCGCTGTATGGAAATGAGAGAGATAGGGGCCAGGCAAATTTTGGTTTACATGGGGTAAGTTATGTCTTATATACAATTCTTCTCTTTGCATTAGTTCATGTCTTAAGTAACCATATTTTTTATTACTTGAATGCAGTTACTTGTACAAGTACTTGAAGGAAACAAACAGGGCTGAGTATATGTCGTTTGTGGATCCCAACAAAATACCAGCCGCTCAAGATGACAGTACATCTTCACAACACATTGCTAATCAGTTGAAAGCATCAAACGGAGACAACATATGCCTTATCCCATACAACACTGGGTATATTTTTAATCCCTGCTCAATTCCTAATACATAGTAGCTTAGCTATATATTGACAATCGTGCAGGAACCACTGGATCTTGACCGTTATAAACGAGGACAAAGATACAATTTATTTGTTGGACTCAATGGGTAATAGGAACCGAGATAATGCTTGGAAAACTACAATGTGCAAGTATGTTTTAGATTATGTAGATTGTGAATAGATTGATTAGCAAATATGAAATGAAATAAGTTCTATTTTTACAATGTAGTGGAGTGAGGACGTACCTTTGTATGAGGGGTAATCCAAAACGACCAACTTTCAAACAGTTGACGGTATGTCTTATTGAAAACATGCATTTCTGGTTCTTATATATTTGGTTTTTCACTTTGCATTAACTTTGATTCATTAGGGTAATCTAAAACAACAAGGTTGTGTTGAATGTGGATATTGTGTCATGCGGTACATGAAAGAGATTGTTGAATGTGAGGATCTACAGTTGGAGAGGAAGGTATGTGAATTTCTTCCATTTTGAACAGGAATGCACATACTGAATCAAATCGATATAGTGTTGCACACTAAATCAAATCGTTCACGCCCTGCTACTGCTTTCTTCTCATGCTTTGATATGGCTTCTTTCCTTCTTTTTTTTCCTCGCCCTTAGATGACACCCTGTTTATGGTTTTATACAAAACTGTGTTATGCATAGTTCTATTAGTAGCTGGGGGAAATTAGAAACTGATTTGGGGCTAACATGCGTACTTTCCTGTGGGAAGAGGGGAAAGGTGAATAGGGGTACGTTTTTTTTAGTTATTTGTCTATACAAAGTGTGTATGTGCTTAGTAATGGGGTGTGTGTGTGTGCGCTTAGTAATATTGTGTGTGTGTGTGTGGGGGGGGGGGGGGGTTGAGTATTCTGTAAAATCCATTCCAAATCGGGCTTCTGTAGCCACTGAGCTTACTTCAAGCATCCAAGTTGCTGGGTTATACTTCTCTTTGATTTTTAGGATTCCAGAAATTGCCTATAAAACATAACAGATTTTTTGCAAAAGTTAGCTACAGATATGTTAAGCAACCTGAGCTTCACACAACCTGAGCTTACTTTAGGCAGAATTTTTTAGGATTCCAAAAATTATCTTTTGTGATAGATAATGCTTACTTCAAGCATTGTTGGTCTCCAGTTAGCCTACTTCAAGTGTTGCTGGACTTCATACAACCTGAGCTTACTTCAGGCAAATTTTTTTAAAAATATTCTTTTGTGATAGACAATGCCTCAACTTTTAGTCCAGTAAAATAATGAGCATGTAAGGCCCAAATTTATTTAGGCTTCTGTGACCCACATGTTATAATTCGAACAAAATTGTTACTATAAGAGTGCATATAAAAATACATATTTATTTGTCTTATCATGCTTTTGATAATTTAATTCATGATTTTTTAGTCAACTTACTGTGTTTTGATTTAAAGTTTTCAGTTACAAAACATAACATGATGGTTCTTTCTAAATTGCAGTTTGCAGGTTGTGTGAAGAACCAGTACTATACGCAGACACAATATGATGAAGTGAGAATTGAATAGAGTGAATTTGTGTACTCGTTCTTGAAGTGAATTGCAGGTTGTGTGAATGAACCAGTAAATGTTTTTGGTTTTTTATGGCTTATTTTGACCATATTTAGGGAGATTGTGTACTCATTTTTTATGGTTGTGTGAATTGCAGGTTGTGAGATTTGTTTTGTATAAACATATGCTGAAATCATGGCTTATTTTGATCAAGGCTTATGAAGTTACTTTTTGTGATGCTCAAAATTACTGAAGTCTAAAAATAATGAATTAAAAAGAGAAAAAATACTTCACTTTATTCATAAAATCCAAAGTAAAATCTACTTATAACTTCGAAGCAATACAATTTGTTGCTGTAAAATAGTATCAACTACTTCGGTTATTACCAAAATTTCCGAAGTAGTATCTATCTATTACTTCGATCCAGAACGAAGCTAAATGTAATTTAATCGATAATTACTTCAGGAATTAACGATATATGTCGAAGTAAAAGTAATCCATTACTTCATTTTTAACCAAAGTTAAAGTAGGTATATTACTTCACAACAAATACTAAACGATGAAGTCGAAAAGGATTAATTACTTCGGTGTTTTTAAAAACCGACGAAGCTAAATGCACTTTTTACTTCGTAATATGTCCGAACCCGACACCCAATATTACTTCGTTTTTCTGGGCCTACAACTTCGGAGTTTATCCGAAGTAAAATAAATCTTTTTACTTCACGCGTGTCTACTTCGGTAAAAATAGGTCTTTTACTTCAGGTAATCAACGAAGTAAAAAGTCGTTTTTCACATAGTGGACAAAGCCTGACATCTGACATTCCCTGACATCTGTCAGACTCCAGAAGCATCCATTGCAGTATAAAAAGGGATGCTTTGTCCCTTACGCAGGTACTCTCACTCGTCATTTTCATTCTCGTCTTTTACTTTTCGTCCTTTCTCTGTGCTTCTGGGGAAAAAGTACCTGACTTGAGCGTCGGAGAGCCTGCCCCCGGGACTTTTTCCCTGGTTTATGGTCTCTAACAACTCGTGGGCTCGTCCGAGTGTGCACAAGACCCTCACTTTGTCATCACCCCTCGTCATCCGCTCGCGTAAGCTTTTTCGGTGGGTGCCAGATCGACCAGGCTTCGCAGCGACTTTCTGTCAACCCCCGTGACAGTGTGGCCCGCCTTCATCTGACTCAGCTTCCGGACGGGATCAAATTTGGCGCCGTCTGTGGGAACACAACTACCTGTTCCGGAACGTGACGATGGAGGACTCGGGCAGAATCAATGTCACCATGACCACGGGAGAATACGAGCTCTTCAAAGAGGCCAAGAAGCGGGCGACCTCCGAAAAGTAACAAACCACCGCCTCCAGACCACGCAAGTTACCTGAGGTTTCAAAAGAACCGGCTCATGCTTCGGACTGGGGTTCCAAGAGGAAACAACCTTTGGAATTTCCTCCTGCCTTCTATAGAGAGTCAGGCCAGGGGTACTATCAACCGGATCCTGGAAGCTATAGTCGCAAGGAACAACCACAAGTTTCGGTGGCTGAGAGCTCTTTGCCCAAGGATTCAAAGAGAGGGAAGTCTATCATCCCTCGCGAAGAACACCGATCGGAACAGGAAGAGAAAGTGCCCTTCTCTTCCAAAATCTTGGAGGAGAGGCTACCCAAAGGATACAGACCCCCTGCTATTGGGGAGTACGATAGAAGTAAAAATCCTGAAGACCATCTCCGTAAGTTCAGGAACGCAGCTCTGCTACACCAGTACAGTGATGTCGTTATGTGTCGGGTATTTCTGAATACCTTATTGAGCTCTGCCCAAAAATAGTTTGATGGACTGTCGCACGGGTCCATCACCTGTTTCTCTGACTTCAAGATTGCTTTCCTGCGTCATTTCGCCAGCAGCAGGAAGTACCAAAAAATCGACCACTGCTTGTTCGCGCTCAAGCAAGGGTCCGCTGAGCCGCTGAGAAGCTATATCAAGCGCTTCAATCAAGTGGCTCAAGATGTTCCCTCGGCCACCTCCGAAATACTTATGAGCGCCTTCTCCCATGGGCTGACCGAGGGAGAGTTCTTTAGAGATCTCATCTAAAATCCCGTAAGGAATTTCGATGAGATGCTGGAGAAAGTGGCCAGGTACATCAACGTGGAAGAAGCGGAAAGAAGAGCACCTCAACCGCCTGCTCAACCTCTCCCACGTGCTCGAGACGCCCGACTGACTTTCCACCCCGGTCAGGACACCCGACCGGTGCCACGTGTAGCTGCAGTTCAGGTCCCTCCACCTGGACCTTGGGGACCGCGTTATTGCATATACCATCAGTCCCACACGCACGCCACCAATGATTGCTTCCAGTTTGCCAGTGATTCCCGGCGCGCTGCTGAGCTGGGTTTGCCACCCCCTGAGTTGGCTCCTCAAGTCCAACGAATGATGGAAGAAAGGCGTAATGCAGAGGGACAGGCTAGCCAACCCCGGGCTGAGTAGGAGGGGCCCAGCATGCAACAACAAGGGCACACTGGAGAACCAGGAGAAGCCCGTGAAGCAGAAAATCGGGGCAACGTGACCATCAAAGACATAGGCATGATCTCCGGAGGTCCCACCTATGGAGATTCAGGGTCGGTGCGCAAGTCCCATGAGCGTCGGTTGGAGATCCATGCTGTAGGGTGCAACCAGGAGTAGGCTGTTGGCCCGGTCATCAACTTCGGACCACAGGACCTAGAAGGACTGGAGCTACCTCATGATGATGCTCTCATCATCAAAGCTATTATAGCCAACAGCCGCGTGGCCGGAGTCTTCGTAGATACTGGCAGCTCTGTCAATGTCTTGTTTAGGTCGACTTTTGAAGAAATACAAATTGACGCTAGCGAGCTCCAGCCGGTGGCTACTTCTCTATATGGTTTTACTGGTAATGAAGTAAGGCCCATGGGTCAGATCAAGTTGGTCATATCCTTGGGAAGCGAGCCACTAGTGAGGACCAGGAGGAGCACCTTTATCGTGGTAAATTCACCCTCCTCTTATAATGTTATCCTAGGCCGACCAACCCTGCATGAGTTTCGGGTTGTCGTCTCCACCTTCCACCAGAAGATCAAGTTTCCTGTGGGAGAGCAGGTCGGCAAAGTTCAAGGGGAGCAGAGGGTTTCTCGGCGATGTTACATTGACATGGTCAAAGTAGAAGCTCGCAAAGCACAGAGGACTCAGGATAGGGTTGTGCACGCCATCCAAGAAGAGCCCTTGCCCATAGCTGAAGACCCCATTCCCTGGGAGGAAGTCCAGCTATATCCTGAACGTCCAGAGAGTCTTACTCGGGTAGCAGGTGACTTACCTCCCAAGCTCAAAGAGGAACTAATCCAGTGCCTGACCTGCAACAGAGATGTCTTCGCTTGGTCCACCGAAGAATTACCCGGGGTTAAGCCTGAAGTGGCGGAGCACAAGTTGCATCTCCTGCCAGATGCCCGGCCTGTAAAGCAGAAAAAGAGAAATTTCTTGGCCGACCAGAATAAAATTATCAGAGCTGAAGTGGACCAGCTCAGGAAAGCCGGACATGTCCGAGAAGTACAGTTTTCGTCCTGGCTTTCCAATGTTGTCTTAGTGGCGAAGCCCAACAATAAGTGGAGAGTCTGCATAGACTTCTGGGATCTCAATAAAGCCAGCCCCAAAGATTGCTATCCCCTGCCCAGAATTGATCAGCTGGTGGACTCAACTGCCGGCTGCGAAAGAATTTACATGCTAGACGCTTATCAGGGGTACCATCAAATCCCCTTGGCAGTGGAAGATCAAGAGAAAGTTAGTTTCATTACGGCTGATGGTACTTTCTATTATACTGTCATGCCCTTCGGGCTCAGGAATGCTGGTGTCACATACCAACGGTGATGGACAAAATCTTCCGGGAGCAGGCCGGGCGAAATGTGGAAGTCTATGTGGACGACATACTCATCAAATCTCCCCTGGCCGCGAATTTGATAGATGATGTGGAGGAGACCTGCGACACCCTGCGACAGTATGGATTAAAATTAAATCGCCTGAAGTGTTTGTTCGGGGCCAAAGGAGGAAAATTCTTGTGGTACTTGGTGATGGAGCGAGGAATCGAGGCCAACCCTGAGAAGGTTCGAGTACTCCAGGACATGAAAGCTCCCCAGAACTTAAAGGAGGCTCAGAAGTTGGTCGGCAGGATAACAACCCTGTCCTGATTTATCTCCCGATCGGCAGACAAAGCAACGTCCTTCTTCAAAGTTCTCTGGAAAGCTTCTAAGTTCCAGTGGGACGAGGAGTGCACGCGGGCTTTCGAAGAGTTGAAGAAATATTTGGAGACCTTACCCTCTTTGTTCAAGTTTGTCACCGGAGAACCGCTCTGGGTTTACCTATCTGCTACCCCTGAGGCTGTGGGGGTAGTATTAGTGAAAGAGCAAGACAATGTATAGTGGCCAGTGTGTTTTTTCAGTCATCTATTAAAGGAGCTGAGTCTCGATACACAGCTTTGGAAAAGTTGGTCTGTGGATTGGTGCTCATGGCTCGGCATTTAGGGCCCTATTTCCTAGCTCATCTTATCACGGTCTTGACAAACAACACCATGGGTAAAGCCCTTACCAATGTCGAGGTTGCAGGTTGACTTATTAAGTGGGCGACCGAATTGGGAGAGTACAATATCACCTATCAACCTCGCATAGCTATCAAAGCACAAGCCCTGGCTAATTTCTTGACCGGAGTTCATCAGATTGACTAAGAGGAAACTTGAAAAGTATATGTGGATGGATAAGCCACACGTCAGGGGAGTGGTGTTGGAGTTCTTCTGATATCTCCCCAAGTAGACATCTTGCAGCTGGCCGTGCGGTTGTACTTCAGAGTCACTAATAACGAAGCAGAATATGAAGCCCTCTTGGCAGGCCTGCAGGCAACCCGGTATGTAGGGGCTGCCTGAGTCATCATTTATTCAGACTCCCAATTAGTAACTCAGCAATTAACTGGCAACTTTGAGATCAACTATGACAAGCTGTAAGTCTACCGGGAGGCTTATGAGAAAATGAAAGAAGAATTCAAGGAGGTCACGGTCAGCAAGATTCCCAAAGCAGAGAATGGCCAAGCTGACGAGTTAGCCAACATGGCTAGTTCTCTGACCACCTGGGTACTGGATAGGTCAATAGCACAGACCTTTCTCATAACCCAGATAGATCTGCAGAATAACCAGGGTGAGATCATTGATTGGAGGGCACCTATGATTAGCTATCTTCAACAGGGCACCCTGCCAACAGACCTGGAATAAGCGCAACTAGTCAGAAAAAAGGTCCATGCATACACCATGATAGGGAATCAATTATACAAACAGGCGTTTTCTAGACCTTTACTCAAGTGTGTAAGTATAGAAGAGGCAGATCAGATATTGAGAGAAATGCACTTGGGGTGTTGTGGCAGTCATGCCGGAGGCCGAACGTTAGCTTGTAAGGTGTTGTTGGCCGAGTACTTCTGGCCCACTTTGCAGAGGGATGCTCAGCAGCTAGTGAACACTTACCTGTCCTGTCAGAAACATCAAAATCTGACGCATATGCCTACTTCAATGCTAAAAATATCTATAGTCTCTTGCCCCTTTGATCAGTGGGGTACGGACATTGTTGGCCCCTTCCCTATGGCATCCGGTCAAAGGTGATTTTTACTAGTGGTTGTGGACTACTTTTCCAAGTGGGTGGAAGCCGAAGCTCTGCCCAGGATTACCGAGAGGGCGGTTATTCAATTTTTATGGAGGAGCATTCTATACAGATTCGGCATACCCCATAAGTTGGTATCGGATAATAGAAGACAATTTCAAGGTCGGAAGATTCAGGCCTGGTGTCAGGGGTTCGGTATTATTCAGGACTTCACCTCTGTGGTGTATCTACAAAGTAATGGGCAGACCAAGGTTATCAACCGAGAAATCGTATGAGGACTTAAAGTGAAGCTAGATCACGTTGGAGGAGATTGGGTGGAAGAGCTGCAAAGTATTCTCTGGACGTACCGTACAACTCCCCGAGAAAGCACAGGCCTTACTTCGTTTCACCTTATCTATGACAGTGAAGCAGTGGTACCTGTGGAAGTCAGGGTGCCTTCAATCAGAAGAGTGCTATATGACGACGAGAACGCTGAACGATGATTAGCAGAGTTGGACCTCATTAGTGAAACTCGCGAACAAACAGCAGCCCGACTATTTGCTTATCGACAAAGGATGAGGTAGAATTATGACAGGAAGGTGGTTCCTCGCTTCTTCGGAGAAGGAGACCTGGTCTAGAAGCGAGTGAAACCTGTGGGAGACGTAGCCAAGCTAGCACCCCAATGGGATGGGCCCTACAAAGTTATTAAAAAGTTGGCATCAGGCGCGTACTACTTGTAGGACGACCGAGGTGGGAATCTAGAGCGGCCTTGGAGCGCTAACTACCTTCGGCCTTACCGCACCTAGACAACTCCATTGTCGGCAGAACCCGGTTCCTATAAGTGCGGGGCTGAAGAAGAGTTGGACAGGTCGGGAATGCATTAACCAGCCGGCAAAATTGTTTGCCCGGTGAAGATTGTTACATCCTTATCTTTTGTAAATCATTGAAAAAGTAGATGATCAGAAGTGAAATGCAACATTCATTATAGGAGAATAGTTCAATGTACACCATGTACAAGTACAAATTACTTGAAAGAAGAAAAAACTTCATCGGGCATTTCGTCTAAAATGCGATGATGATCCAAAAAGTCTGCGGGAGGGGCGGACTTGAGATATCCTTGGTCATATAATTGTTGCAGAGCCCCTGCCGCACCAGAGGTTACTAAGATCACAAAGCGGTCCCTGACCTGGACGCCGAACTCCTGAGAATGAAGGTAGGCCTCTCGGCTCTGCCTGCAGCATTTGTCTTCCCCTGCTTTGTATATCTCCAGAGCTGAAGTAACTCCAGAAAGGCCAGAGCGAGCTTAGGACAGTTCATCTTTCAAGACAACTAGTTCGGCGGCCTGGGATTCCAAGGTCTGACTCTGTTCTTGCAGGAGGGCCTCTTTAGATTTTAGCTCTTGGGTCAGCTGATCGACAGTCTGCTTATGGAGACCCTCAGCCTAAGTCTTTTCATCACGAAGGGCTTGTAGCTGTTGGTCAGCTGCTCGCAAAGCTTATTGGTGCTGGGCATTGGCCCTCTTTAAAGCCCCTATTTCAGCTCTTTGAGCACGACCAGCCGCTGCAGGATCATTCAATTGTAACTCCAGCTCAACTACCCTATGCGATAACACCTTATTACAATGATAATTAAGGTAAAGCGTTTGATTTATCATCATCGATTCAGCGTGAGCCTGAACCAAGAAAGAAAGAGTTTAAGAAGGAAAGAAGTTTTGTCGCATAGATGGGTAGATCTCACCTGGACATACAACTCAGAAAACCTATCCATCCTATCAGGTACGAATAGATTCTCCATCAGCTGAAAGCTTTGCTCCCAACAGGAGGCTAGTTCACCTCTTAGAGTAAGACGGCTGGTGGGAGCATCCTGTTGTCACCTCAGCTCTGATTCAAAAGGCTTGGTGGAATGATATCGATGGTAAGAAAGGCCTTCCGACCGGGAAGTTGTTACCGTGGGCTCTGGAGGATTAGGAGGGGTTGAGTGACATGGCCCTGGTCGTGATTCACCAGGCAGGGGCGCAGTTGAGGGACCTGCCACGTCATCAGGTACTGGTGAAGGAGAAGGAGCGGGGCAAGAGGAAGTTGGAACTGGCTCTTGAGCCTAAGAATGTCTAGGACAGAGATCCTCCATGGCCGTAGGACTGTAGCCAGGCATAGGGGGATCTGGAACATGTCGGGCTGGAGGGACCGGTTCATCGGACGGACTATCAGCACCCAGGTCTGGCTCGACATACCTTTAGCGGCGGCGAGACCTGTGAGCCAATGGCTGGTCGTCTGAATCAGAGCCTTCAGGCGAGGATCGCGATTGCCGAGCCGTGGGGGGAGCAACAGTTCTGATAGGATCTCTAGCGAGGTGTGCTTGCCATGATGCCCGGGAGGCCGCTCGGAAGGATGGACTGGCGGGGGGAATGTCCCCTGACCCTAAAGGAGGTTGGGGGGTCAGTCTGACAGAAGGCTCCGACACCATTTGAGGAGCAGCCTGGGGAGTTGATTGAGGGGTTGACTGAGTGGCGGGGGTAGTTGTTCCTAGTCGGGCAGGAGCAGAATGGGGGAGAGGTCTCCTATCCAGTATGATTCGACTCCTGCGCATTATTTCTTGCTCGCTAAGGGGGAGAGGTTAGACTTCTGAAGCGCGAAGTAGGGTGTTGGATGTAAAGGAAAAGCAAAGTTGTAGTGACCATGTTAAAAAACAGAGCAAAGTAATTCAAGATCAAGCAAAATGCACCTAAAGAATGAGGCAGCTCAGAAGAAGAGATGCGGCTCAGCTTGAAGAAGGATAACATGTCCTCAGATAGCAGCCTGGTCAAATCTAGTCGCCAGCATCTCAGCTGAGCCAAAGCATTTGTGAAAAGGAGATCATTGCTAAAGTCCCCCACATAAGGTACCACAGGGAGGATTCGTTGTCAGTGAGTAGGCCACTCTACAGCAGAAGGAAACTTGAGAAAAAACTACTTATCTTTCCGAGACGGATCAGAGGAGGGGATAGGGCAAAAGAAGGTAGTCCTAGTGCGGGCCTAGAAGCGGAATAAACCTTCACTGTGCTGGCGGGGAGTAAAGAAGTAGTGGAACAGGTGGGCAGACCAGGAAAGTTCGCAAACTTCACACAAGATCACGAAGCCGCACAGAATCTTTATAGAGTTGGGAGTCAGCTGGCCTAGAGAAATTCGGAAATAACGGCTTACGTCGAAAAACAAATGATGAATGGGAAAACGAAGCCCGACCACGACTTGTTCCTTATAAAAAGTAACGTAGCCTGTGGGAGGAGAAGAAGCCTGGTGCTGGGTGGTGGAAATAATGATATGCATGTCTCTGGAGATCTCATAGGTGAAGCGAACATCGTCCAGATCCATACCATCAAAAGTTAAGACTCCGGGAGGATAAATGATGTTAGGGAGGGCCATAGGAAGAACTTAAATGGAAGACAGGAACAAGAGGATAAAGCAGGAGGCAGATGGCACAAGGAATCAGGAGGGCAGAGAAAGCAGAGAGAGAGAATAGAAGAAGTGGACAAAAAGGCTCCATAAGGAAGCAACGGCGACCTATTTATAGCTAATATCCACAAGGATAAAACGGTAAAATCGCCATCTAACGACTCATAATAAAAGTACTTTACAATACGTGTGCAAAAAGGAGCCGCACGATCGTCACAGAAAACGAAGTGCGAAGAAAGAGGCGGGAAACAGTAAGTGGCGCGAAGTACGAGGGTTATCATGAGTTACCTCCGGAAGGAATGATACTATATTACGAAGCGTTGGGGACTCTTACACTGTTTTTGTTTCACCTTTGCAAAGTTTAAGGGGTTGCTAAGTCAAAGGGGTGAACCCCGCTCGGGAGCCAGCTTGGGATACTGAGCGGGTAGAGTTCTAGGGCAGGAGAATTAGTCAGAGCGTCAACGAAACCAAAACAGATCCTAGGTCACGGAAACAAACAGATCGCCTGCCATGGAAGCGAATAGATACCAGGTCACGGGAATGAACGGATCGCGGGTCAGGGGAGCGAATAGATCCCAAGTCGGGAAGCAAGCAGGTCCGCGGTCAGGAAGCAGGAAACAATTCTCAAGAAAAAGACTAGGAGATTTCCTAAAAGACAAAGGACTTCAAATAAAAGTAAGTTTCAAATATCATACATTCTCATACATGAAAGATTTCATATCATGATTGGGGATTCGTGGGAAGCACATCACTTGGGAGAGGAGCCGGAAGCGCCAGAAAGTTCTCGTCTGAGGCGAAGGACGAGAAGGCTTCATCGGGAACTTCTTACATCAGGCACTCCCTGTCCAGGAAGTCAGCTGGGGGGGACAGAGTGAAGAAGTCTTTGCTTAAACAGTTGGCGCACTGCGCCCACGCCTCCGTAGCAGAGCATCCGATCGACAAAATCCCCTATCTTCTTCTAGAACAAGGGAGACTTAATGAAGGAGAGGTTGTAAGCTTCGAGATGCGCGCCTTCGCCTGATATGTACTCCACCAATTCCACCCTCACTTCCTCTGTAGAGGCCAGGGCCAGTGCCTTCTCTTGTTTTAAGGTGGAAGCCTCCGTTTGGGCTTTAAGAAGGTCGGCCTGAAGAGATTTGATGGTGGCCTGATCCCAATCCTGCTGAGCCTTAAAAGTCTTCTCCCGGTCAGCACTGGCAACCAAGTCCACTCGAGCAACCTCCAGGTCTTTTTGTATGATCTTGTTAGATTCCTGGAGTGCCTTCAGGTCTGCAGAAAGAGCGGCTAGTTTGGAGTCCTTCTCCTTCAACTCGTCCGTCATTTGACGACGACGTTGCCCCTCTGAATTCAACTTGGGGCACTGGTCTGTAGGGCCGCTTGCAGCTCTTTTATTTTTTCGGTGGACTCCTGGACTAGGTCCCGGGCAGACTGAGCAGACTCCCCGGCCGCATACAGATAGGAATTTATAAGGTCAAATGGGTCACAGGGAGTCAACGGCAACTCCGATTCTTGAATACGAGCCTTCAGTGACTCGATTTCTCGGAGCAGGTCAGCAGCAAAATGGGTCAGGCACAGGCCACTGGAGCAGACCTGCCCAGTAAAAAGAAGAGGGTCAGAAATAATGTCCAAAAACAATGTTAGAGTCAAGTCGAGAAAAGGGAAACTCACCAATATAATATGTTGGGAAGTTAGATCCGGACTTTCCCACTGAGAGTCGGCACAGAACTGCTTGTTGGCTGATCGCCAAAGGGTGGCTAGGCCACCGTGAAGCTGAATTTTACCACGGACTGGAATGTCACCAGTCTCTACTGAAGTCCCCATCGAATCTGATTCAGCCTCAGAGGGTAGGCCCCAAGAAGAGGTGAAATCCCGTTCGTTTCTCTAAGAGCGTCCCCTGGTGCGTGCAGCTGAAGGGGAGGGGGCGGTTGGAAGGGGTCGCAGAGCTCCCGGGCTGGTCTCCAGCAGAAGGACCGGTCTATTCAGGAGCTAAGACCTGGACGAGAGTAGGGGTCGAGACTTCTGCCACTCGAGGAGACTCCTGAGCAGGAACTCTGAGTGTTGTCACTTGGACTTTGGGAAGCTTGGAAGAAGCCCGCTCAGGCGGGTGAAGAGGAGAAGACTGGGCCGAGGGAGTGACTCTCTTGCATTTACACTGAAGTTGCAAGCGTTTGTCTGGCGGAGGAGAAGGAGCCCTCTCTTCCTCGATGGGATGCAGAGCCAGCCTCAGAAGGGCCCGCTGGCAGAAGTAGTGGAGGGGAGGACTTCGATGATTCCTCTGCGGTTTCATGAGAGGAAGTAGCTGAAGGGGCATCCAGACTCTTTGCAACCTCATCACCCACAGCTTACAGAAGATCACTGGGCATTCTGGCTGATCCCTTTGAGTAAGCCCGAAACATAGCAGCCTCTGCAAAGAAAACAAGAAATACTTCAGTTAGTGAAGTCCGGCAGAAGGAAAAGCAACATCTTACCAAAAGGAGCTCCTATATTTGCTGGAACCGGGCTGAGTCCGAAGAAGTGCAAAAAACCTTCTCGCAATATCACAGAGAGGAGAAGTTAGACTCCTCGTATTTTCTCGGAGGCAGTATGACAAGTAGGATGATGGGTATGGTCACGCAACTCGAAGGGGGAGGGAAGAGCGGAGCGCCATTGGGTCGGCCAGGTCACCAACTTGGACAGCCGGATAAAGAAAAAATGAGACTTCCAACCTTTGTTGGAGGAAGGCATATCAGAGAAAAATTTACATCCGACCCTGGACTGCACCATGAACACGCCAGGCTCGGATCGTTTCAGCGAATAGAAATGATGGAAAAGTTCTACGGTTAGAGGAATCTGGTACACCCTACAGAGGATGACCATGCCGCAGATGGCACGAATAGCGTTCGGTGCAAACTATGAAAGAGGGATCCTAAAGTACTGACTCAAAGAAGAGAAAATGGGATGAAGAAGAAAGCGGAGACCTCCCAAGAGTTGGTCCTTAAAGAAGGTTACAAAGCCCTTGGGAGGTGAAGAAGGGTGCTCAGTCGGTCGGAAGCACGCAGTTGGTAATCAGTCGTAAGGTGCAAGCTTTCCTGAATCTAGGCTAAGTCACTACTGATGTGTGTAGGTTATATACACTTTTATGCATGTCTTGACGCACATCTACTTGTATTTCATTAGCATAATCTATGTTTATTGCACCCTATTTCATTGTAATGTCATACTTCCATTATATTTTATTCGGAGATCTGCTCTTTGCTTGTTTTGATTGTCAGGACACTATTTGGAGCGAAAATGGAGCTAAAACGTACACGGGAACAACTCCGGAAGAAATCCAGCTTGGGTCGTGTATGCCACATGGTCGTGTGGCCATTACATGCTTTGGTCGTGCCAGCACCAGATGTGAAGAAAGGTCATGGCCGTGTGACCCACACGGCCGTGCCATTATCCCCGTGGCCAAGCAGCACATGGCCATGCCAAATGGCATGGCCGTGCCAACTTTCCAGAGGCAAGAAGGCCACGACCGTGTGAATCCACACGGCCGTGTGACCTTGGCAGAGAAGAAGAAGGTCATGGTCGTGTGATCCACACGACCGTGTGACTCAATCCGGGAGGGAGCCGTCTGAGGCCATGTGGATTCCACACGGCCGTGTGACGAAGAACACGGGCCGTTGCCACGCCAAAAATAGAGCTGTGCTGAATTCTGGCAGATTGCAGACCGTTCGTAAAACGGCCATAACTTTGTGCTCCGTTGGAGTTTCAGGTTGTTCTTTATACCAAAACGTAGAAAACTTCAAGATCTACAACTTAGATTCAGGTCTAATAGAGAGAGAGACTTGTATGCCCATGCTAAATGGCACGACCGTGCCTCCCAACCGCGGATTCAACTGGACCTCCGCCTGGACTACAGACCAAACTTTGAACCGCTATAACTTTCGGCTCGGTTGGAGCTAGGGCTCGATCCAAGAATCAGATTGAAGATAATTTCAAGAGATACAACTTTGGTTCAGGGTGAATCACGAGAAAACCTGGTTTAGTGGGTGAAAAACCGATTTACCGGACCCCTTTTTTCCTGATTTTCCTAGGCAGTTTGGAGGAGGTATAAAAGAGTCAAGATCCTCATTCTATGACTCATCTTGGGTTTGGGACTTCGTCCCTCTCCTTGGGGAAGGGTTCTCCCCTTAGAGGGAAACCCTAGAGCTTCATTCTCCTCCATTCCTTGGCGATCCATCCATCTCCGGAGCAAGGAGGCATCCCCAAGACATCGGAATCATCGGCAAGCATCTATTCTTCCCCTTCTTCTCAAATCTAGGGTTATAAGTATATTTTTCTTTATGTTTTGGGACTGTTCTTCCTTAGTAATGGAGTAGATCTCTAGATCTAGGATATAGGAAGTATTTGTGATGTGATAATGATGTAAAACTATGTAGATTTGCCATGTTTTCTATTCAATGACTTGTTGATGCCTTGTTCATGTTTGATATAATGTGTGTGTGAATCTTGTTTATATCTTTTGAATGTTTTATCAAATGGTTGTGTAAAATTATTAATCCCATAGGGGGATACCCTAGATCAATTATTTGAGGGACGTGCGTGACAGACATGCCCGTGTAAGGACAATTTAGGGTATCACCTTGAAAGGAGAAGCAAATCTCCACAAGGAAGTAGGGGATCGGGCATAATCACTATTTCTATTTCTATGTTATTGTATGTTAGTGTGTTTCTATGTTGATTATCCGAGGGACGCACGTGACAGGCAAGCCCGTGTAAGGACAATATAGGAATCATTCCCATTTAGTAGCATAGGACATGGAGTAGGAGATCATGCCGGCTTATCCACTGCAGGGGAGAGTCGGTAATGAATCTAACTTCCTACAAGAGCATGAACATAGAGGATAGGATCTAAGCAATCTATGTAACATCACCTAGCATCACAAGAAAACCGAAATCCTAGAATTCATCATCCACCATCCTCTAAGCTCAATCCCTCTTAAGATCCATTCTCTCTCTTTTCTCTTCTCTTTCTCTTACTCTCTTTTCTCACCAATCATAGGTTTGTCTAGATAAATCCAATGATCATCCAGGTCGGTGTTCTAGATTCTCGCTCCAGTGCGAGTTATAAGTGAGCATGCTCTCACGCCTAATGACCGTCCAGGTCGGTGTTCCAGACTCTTGTCTTAGTGTGAGTTATAAGTGAGCATGCTCTCGTGCCCAACGACCATCTAGGTCGGTGTTCCAGAATCTCGCTCCAGTGCGAGTTATAAGTGAGCATGCTCTCACACCAAACGACTTTCCAGGTCGGTGTCCCAGACTCTTGCCCCAGTGCGAGTTATAAGTGAGCATGCTCTCACGCCCAACGACCTTTCAGGTCGGTGTCCCAGACTCTCACCCCAGTGCAAGTTATAAGTGAGCATCCTCTCACGCCCAACAACCGTCCAGGTCGGTGTCCCAGACTCTCGCCCCAGTGCGAGTTATAAGTGAGCATACTCTCACGCCCAATGACCGTCCAGGTCGGTGTCCCAGACTCTCGCCCTAGTGCGAGTTATAAGTGAGTATGCTCTCACGCCCAACGACCTTCCAGGTCGGTGTCCCTGACTCTCGCCTCAGTACGAGTTATAAGTGAGCATGCTCTCACGCCCAACGACTGTCCAGGTCGGTGTCCCAGACTCTCGCCCCAGTGCGAGTTATAAGTGAGTATGCTCTCACGCCCAACGACCGTTCAGGTCAATGTTCCAGACTCTCACCCCAGTGCGAGTTATAAGTGAGTTTGCCCTGACGACTAATGACTTGCTTTGTTAGTATATTTTACTCTCGCCCTAATGTGAATCCGCAAGTGTACTCTCGTGCTCGACAGATCTGTAGCCATACTTCTATTGTCAATTCGAAATACAAACAGACAAGTCTGTATAAACCACGACTTTCCAGCCCTTCTTCGGTAAGAAAGAGGTATGGTAATTAAATTATTCTTTCTAAGTTATCTCTTCTATCCAATTTTCTTGGGAGCATGCGTCTATGGAACACGATACTATGAGATACAGAGAAGTACAAACCCACAACCTTAGAGGTGAAGAAGACATGGAGTATTATTTAAGCAAAGGTGAAGAACATTTTTCAGTTCACATTATCATTACAAGATCCAGATCTGGAGGCCTGATCCCTCTTTACCAGATGAGCCTGAGCTTAAGCTAGTTCTTCCTTGATAAGTTTGATAGTGTTCTGCAGTTGGCCAATGGTTTCATCCTTTATCCGGTTTTCCTCTTTCAAGAGGGCCACAGTATCTTTGTGTTTCATCTTCAGGTAAATAATATAATGGACCTGGCTCTAAAAGTCTGATTGAGCCTTATGCTTGAGAGCGATTTCAGCTCGAGTTCTGGATTTGACGGCCAACCAGAGGCCTTCCATTTCACGAGTAAGGGAAACTTGAAGATCTTTGCTTTCGGTCATCTCTTGTAAGGCTTCATCTTTCTGGGCCAGTAATTCGGTCAATTGGGCAATCTGTGGATGCAAAGAAGAGGGTTCACCAGATTCCATTGCAGGTGCCATGGAGGCGGGAGTATGAGAAGATAGTTGATTCTATTAACAAGGGGATAGCTTGAAGAAAGTAAGGTGGAAGTATACGCGACTCTTTTATAAGGGAAGAGAAGGGAAAGGGATTACCTCGGAACCTGAGACGACGTTTGGGAAATAGTGTGTCATTTATAAGAAAGTAGTATGATCGAAAATCGAAGAATCAACACACATACAGTAAAGTCCCGCCTATCTTTTAGGAAGGCGAGAAATTCTGAAATAAGATAGCGGGAAAAGGGGTTAGCAAGAGATGCAAAAACCAAGTCAGGTGACAACAGGACTTGGGTCTAGTCAGTCGGACTGAAGCCTCCTTCGACTAGACTTGAGGGGGAGGCTTGTGATACGGTGCATGATCGTGGGGTCAGGGAGATGACGTGGTCGAAAGTCAAGCCCATGGGATAGTCAAAAGTCAAGCTCACACGGCGGTCAGAAATCAAGCTCCCCTAGTGGTCAGAAGTCAAGCCCACCTGGCAGTCAGAAGTCAGGCCTACGTGGAGGTCAAAAGCCCGGCCTACGTGAAGTTCGAAGGGCCTAGCCACAAGATGGTCTGAGTCGGGCACAGGTGGCGTCCCGAGGTTAGGCCTATACAGCGAGTAGGAACTCGGAAGCCAGGATCATAGGCCAGGACTTATAGCCTTATGGCTCAAGACACATAGATCAGCGTGCACAAGTTGGGATGTACTAACCAAGGATATAGGTCAGGACTTATAGCCTTACAGCACAGGATACATGGACCGAAGCGTACAGGTCAAGATGTGCTAACCAAGGATATAGGTCAAGACTTATAGCCTTACGGTTCAAGACACATGGATCAGCGCGCACAGGTCGGGATGTGCTAACCAAGGATATAGGTTAGGACTTATAGCCTTACGACACAGGATACGTAGACCGAAGCATACAACTCGGGATGTGCTAACCAAGGATATAGGTCAGGACTTATAGCCTTACGGCTCAAGACACATGGATCAGCGCGCACAGGTCAGGATGTGCTAACAAAGGATATAGGTTAGGACTTATAGTCTTACAACACAGGATACATGGACCGAAGCATACAAGTCGGGATGTGCTAACCAAGGATATAGGTCAAGAATTATAGCCTTACGGCTCAAGACACATGGATCAACGCGCACAGGTCGGGATGTGCTAACCAAGGATATAGGTCAAGACTTATAGCCTTACGGCACAGGATACATGGACTGAAGCGTACAGGTCGGGATGTGCTAACCAAGGATATAGGTCGGGACTTATAGCCTTACGACTCAAGACACATGGATCAGCGCGCACAGGTCAGGATGTGCTAACCAAGGATATATGTCAGGACTTATAGCCTTACATCTCAAAACACATGGATCAGTGCGCACAGGTCGGGATGTGCCAACCAAGGATACAGGTCAGGACTTATAGCCTTGCGGCACAAGATACATGGACCGAAGCGTATAGGTCGGGATGTGCTAACCAAAGATATGCAGAACAGGATACATGGACCGAAGCGTACAGGTCGGGATGTGCTAACCAAGGATATAGGTTAGGACTTATAGCCTTATGGCTCAAGACACATAGATCAGCGCGCACAGGTCGAGATGTGAAAACCAAGGATACAAGTCAGGACTTATAGACTCATGGCATAAGTACAAAGATCAAAGCATACAGGTCGGGATTCAGGATAAGCGGAAGCATACTGAGACATACAGGTCGGGATTCAGGATAAGCGAAAGCATACTGAGGCATACAGGTCAGGATTTAGGATAAGCGGAAGTAGACTGAGGTGTACAGGTCGGGATTTAGGATAAGCAGAAGCACACTGAGGCATACAGGTCAGTATTTAGGATAAGCGGAAGCAAACTGAGGTGTACAGGTCAGGATTCAGGATAAGTGGAAGCATACTGAGGCATACAGGTCGGGATTCAGGATAAGCGGAAGCAGACTGAGGTGTACAGATCGGGATTCAGGATAAGCAGAACTAGACTAAGGCTTAACAAGTCACAACTTACAAGGTAAGGCGGGTCGGGAGTTCACAAAATAGGACACGCAGGACAGGGATGGGCATACAAGTCTGGAGTTATGAAGCGGCAAACGCGGGTCAGGAAATGTAGGTCTACACCTACAGGTCGAGGCTGGCAGATACAAGGACCCAGTCCAGGGTTAACAGATCGGTGCAGGCAGACACTATATGACAAGCGAGCCAAGGAATCGTAACAACCTGTCAGGGAATAATCACTGCATGTTAGAGAATATGCTAACGGTCTGGTGCTCACCGCCCGTTGATTCCTTCCTAGACCTATAGGAGGGTGCCACGTGTCATTCACCGCCAGACAAAGTCTGACATCTGACATTCTCTGACACCCGTCAGACTCCAGAAGCATCCATTGCAGTATAAAAAGGGATGCTTTGTCCCTTACGCAGGTACGCTCACTCGTCATTTTCATTCTCGTCTTTTACTTTCCGTCCTTTCTCTGTGCTTCTGGGGAAAAAAATACCTGACTTGAGCGTCAGAGGGCTGGCCCGGGGACTTTTTCCCTGGTTTCTGGTCTCTAACGACTCGTGGGCTCGTCCGAGTGTGCGCAGGACCCTCGCTTTGTCATCACCCCTCGTCATCCGCTCGCGTAAGCTTTTCCGGCAGGTGCCAGATTGACCAGGCTTCGCAACAACTTTCCGTCAACCCCCGTGATAGTGCGACCCACCTTCATCCGACTCTGCTTCCGGACGGGATCAAGCAACAATAGGAAAGAATTTATCAAGGACATAATCGAACAACTTCTTTACCAAAGAGCAGTCTTCAAGCATGACACCAAGAGTGGAGAACTTGCTGCTCATGGCGCTAAGTTTACCAGCAAACTCATCTATTATCTCGGTTTCTTTCATCCGGAGGGTGTCGAACTCACTCTTCAACGTCTGCAACCATGCCTTCTTCACTCGATCACTACCAAGATACCTCATCTTGAGCCTGTCCCAGACTTCCTTTGCCGTCTTTTTTTTTTGCGATCTGGAGAAGGATGTCTTCGGGGACACACTGCAAGATGTGTGCATGTGCCTTTTTGTCCTTCTTTGCATCCAGCTGGGCTACTTCTGCTGGCTCCACCGCCTCCTAGACTTCCTAGGCATCAAGAATCGCTTTTGTCTTGATTGCCCACACAATATAATTGTGAGGACTTAGCATTGGATAGGGAAATGGCACTCCGTTGTTCTCCTTCACAGCAGCTTGTGGGACACCCGACATTATTATGGAGTCATGGATTCTTGGGTGTTCAATACTAACTTGGGAGTTCTATACTAACTTTGCTTTGATACCAGATGTTGGCTTAGAAACTGTTGGTATCACACCCAAAGACACGTACACTCACTAATGTGAAAAATGAATAGAGCGAGGAGGAAAATAACTGCTAGAATACTTTCTTACAGTAAGAAAAAAAATGAATTGATTTACTACACATTTCTAGGACTCTTTAAATGCACCACTAACTCATGAAAATAGGAAAGACTAATTCCACTAATTTATCCTATGAAAATAGGAAAGACTAATTCCACTAATTTATCCCATGAAAATAGAAAATCTTATCACCACTACTGCAAGGAAAAAAAATCGTAGCCACTACGTGTCATGTCCGGATTAATATGCTCACAAGTAGAACAATGAAACTCTAGGATAAGAAAACAATGAAACTCTAGGATAAGAACTTAAGACAGGAGAAGGGCACCGGGATCAAATCCACAGGGAACACTCAGAAGGGATACCAATCTTTTTTCAGTCCTGAACCACCTATCGAATGTGCGAGAAAAAAGAAAGGAGAAAAGCGACGTGCTCGAGTGAGAACTCGGATAGGTAAGGATCGAGAAGGCAAGGGATCAAATAGGATATCAAAGAGAGGCTCGAGCGTGGGCCAAATAGGAGATATCTAATATCTAGAGTAGTTCTCAATTGGCATGTTAGACTTGGAAAGAGGTATAGTATCATATGTTAGACCTGGAGTTGGCTGGCTGGCAAGCTAGAGAGTGAATCGCAACAAGTCGTAAATGTAGTTAACTCCTTCCAGATCAATTATCACATTGCGTTGCGTGTCCATTCACTCTACGCCAGTCAAGTTAAATTCAAATAGTTATTCCCGGATGAATATTAATTCAAATCATAAACTGAGGTATTACATGTATATGTTAGTTTATAACTTACGAGGGTGGCTATACCTTCCCTTGCTTCAAGACATGGCAGCAGAGGACCACATCTAACTCTCCACTCTACTTCTTCCTCCTTTCTCACTTTTACATGTCTTCTTTGTTTATATTCTCTGACCTCATGTTTCAATGTCTTCCTCTACTAGATTTGTTCGAGGAAATAAAGGAATCGACCAACTTAAACTCACTTTTAATGCATGTATTGTATCATGTCAACACAGGTATAGGAGAGGATTTTCTGTTTTCATCCCATAATAGGAAAGACAATAATGTGCAACAATCTCATTCATTTTCTAATATGAAAAATATTCTACAAGAAAATTAGTCATCCCACATCTCAACTAAGATCACATTAAAAATTTCATATAAATAAGAGAGTAACTTTAAAATGTATTAAAAAATATCATAACAAAGTATTTATCTTTTTCAGTATTTATGCAATACTGGTCAAAAATAGTGAATTTAGTTAAGCTCACTAAAATAGTATTAATAAATGATTACCATACAATCTCTTATTCCAGCAACTTGAGCAATGTGTCATAGCTCATATCTATAACCCTGAGTATGAACATACACACAAAAAAAACCAAGGCAGGTGTTAGCCATGTGTCGCGACTTTTATCTGAATTTGCATTAGACATTGTGAATTAAGCATTGAAATAATGAATAAGACTATGCTACAGTTATGGTACAAGAAAACTTTTATCATGAATAACCTTCCAATATGTAAGAAATTTATTGAGAGTTATAAGTAAGATTAAGGATAATAGAAATTGAGTGCATGTCTGTCTCCTTAGCATAAAATACACAAGATGAGAGATGTGGAATTAAAATTAAATGTCAGTTTAATCAACTTTTCATGTTCAGAAAACAAACTTAAGGTCAGACTAATTAAAAAATAAACAAAATATGAACTAGTAGAAAGAAACTGGCAAGCAAAATAAAATATATATTAATTCCAGACATGACTTAGTTTAGCCAAGTTTAATAACAAGCATTAAGATCACAAAAATAAATCATTCACCTTAATGTTGTTTAAAGAGTCGACAATTATGATTTTGTTTTTCGATAATGACCTATCAACTTCTGATCTAAATACACTCCTCAGGTTTTTCTCTATTGGCTTATCTACAAATAAAGACAGGAAACATATTAATTAGTTAATAAATTTTTGAATCAAGCACTAGATATTGAAATTTATGATATAGCATAAAGTTAGCATGCACTAAAATTCATAGTTAAGGGTAGACAACACATATAATATTGTCTTGTTATATGGTTGCATGTCAAATAATGAGTACATCATACAAAATCTAAAGTTCTCAGCATCTTTCCTTTTTAGGATATAAATTGCAACAAAAACTATTAGAAAATTAATTTCAAGGAATCATACTAAATAGCAAATACAACACTTCTAAAACCTAAAAATTCATGGCGCAAAAGGGATACCTACGAAGCTTTGGTTCCGAACAAGGTGTAGGGAGGACTCGTATATAATCCTCACCAATGGTTTGGGGTCATCCATGGACTGGATAGTGTTGGCGAGGAAGGCAGTCGTCATCGGCTTACCACTGCAGAGAGGGAAGGAGCGACAAAGGATGGAAGCTTGCATTATGATTGAGAAGAATTTTGGTGGAGATGGAGGTCGACGAGGAAGGAAAAGCCCTTGACCTCGGTGGACGAAGGATGGTGAAACTCTAGTGGTCAACATTGATGGAGCTCTGCTATCTCCCTTCTTCTCCCGTGTCTTCATCTCTACACGATGATCACTATTCCAAATTGACGAACTCCTTGAGTTACTGTAGCTTCTCATTTAAATCTCCCATATCTGAATCAACTGCCATTCTCTAGATCTTAATTAATGGTTGGATTATTTCATATCTAGATCAAAAGGTTTAGATCTGGATCAGTGGTCTTAATCCATTCTATCTTTGAGTTGGATGGACCAGATCTTGATGGGTAACCTAAATTCCTTCATATATTAGATGAATGGTCTAGATCAATCCAAGTTGGTCCTTCTCCTTGATCACCTATAAAATCAATTCCATAAATTAGCACATAATTACTTATAGTGAAAACATGTGTGTGTATATATTGTTAGAGCAATCTAGGTGCCCTAGGTTTTGATGTTTTAGCAAATGTTTAAGTTAGATTTATTATTGTATTTGATATGATTTGTGAGTGTGCAGGATACAGGTACAATAAGGAAAGTTCAAGTGCGATCTTGACAAAGGTGAAAATCCAAGTTGAGTCTTGACAGTGTAAGTCTAAGCATGTAATTTTGACAATGTAAGTCCAAGACTACATTTAGAGGTCGAAACCTTTTCCGGACTTGCATTGATGACAAGTCATCAAGAAGATGAACACGAAGAAAGCTCGTCTGAAATGAGCATCGAGAGTATCGATGAAGGGGGAGCGACAATAGAAGAAAGCAGCAGTTCAAGGGGAGTTACAGACAACGAGATCGACAAGGTAAGTCAAGTACAATCTCTTCCACCTGATAAGTTGTTTAAATGTAATAAATTATTAACTAAAGATTGTTGCAAACGTGAAAAAGAAAATAAAGAGTTGAAATTAATTATAGCTAAATCTTGTCCATTAGAAGAATTTGACAAAGTAAAATTGGAAAATGATATTTTGTAAAAATAAATAAAAAAACTTGAAAAATTATGCATGCTCATATAATACAAGTAGTAGAAAATTTAATGGTCTAAATTGATATTTTTATTACCATAGAGGACAAATTAAAAAAAAATCAGAAATATATATCAAAGAAATTTCTAGTTAACTCAGTTGGAAGAAACCTATATTGGGTTCCAAAGACTTGTCTAAATTAAAATTTAATTAAACTTAGAGCTTTCAGAGAGTATATTAAATATTTAATTTCATTATGAGGCTTTGTCTAGAAGTGGTTGATGATCCAATAACCAAGAAAGCCTAGTGCCTCACCACAGCCTGAAAGCAGATTAATGAAATAAAATGTTTAATTGACTAACTGGTAAAGCATTTAATTATAATTAAAAAATATTTTAAATAGTTACTCATTTTTTAATCTTTTTAAACTTAGAAATTTTAACTTAAAATTTTTTTTATCAGCTTTACTTTTTTCCAAAATTAATTTTTGCAAACTTAAAAAAATATTGATGTCAAAAAAATGTTTACTTAGAATTTTTTTCTAAAATTATTTTAAGTACTATCAAAATAACTTTCAAAAGTTTCAGAGTTTATCAAAATGTTGAAAATCAATTTTTAAAAAAAAAAATCCTTTTTTTTTTTGAAAAATTTAACCCTTAGATTTTTTTGTACCCCAATTTTTATGTGATCAAATGGAGAGAAGGGAAGATTAGGTCTAGGGGGAGGTAGTTATTTCAAATTTCATTTTTTAATTGCAAAATTATTGCTTTTATTTTATGTTGATTTACCCTAACTTAACTTGAATTACTTACATCAAAAAGGAGGAGATTGTTGATACCCCAAGGTTGTTTTGATGTGATCAAATAAGTTAAAGTTAGGTCATGTTGTGTTTAACCCTGTATCTAAGTGTGTAGGAATTTAGGAGTACAGGAAGTCGAGCAAAAGACGCAGCTAGCGAGAAAGACGACATAGGAGAGAGCCGACGAGCTTGGTGTATCTGAGGGACGAGGTACTACGGAAGAGTATGAGAGCGGACGAGAAGGAGGCGAACGGCATTTCCGAGGGACGAGAAGCCGGAGCGGAAGCTTGCTCAAGGAGAAGGCCGGAAGTTGGATTCGGGTGAGCCCTATTCCGGATGGACGAAATCACCCAAGCGAGCAGAGCCAGAGCAGAAGACTCGGAGCGAAGCAGGTGGAGTCGGAGTGGAAAACCTGGATCGAAGCAAGCAGAGCCAGAGCGGAAGGCCCGAACTAGAAAAGGTCAACATAGCTGACTTTCCTAGTCCGGGCACCCAGAATGAAGTTTTATTCGGATCGCATTTGACCGCGATCTGTTACGAAGGAGATAAAATTTTATCACCCTCCAAATGCTTGGAACCCTTCCAAGCGCCCCGACCAAAGCTATAAATACAGCTTTGGTCCAAGAAGCTAATGAACAACAAGTATTCTTGTAACAATATTTGTACGCCTCTAGTTTTCATTTAGCTTCTTCTTTGTGTGTGATCATTGTTGTAAAAAGGTTTCTCCACCTGAAGGAGATATTAGTGTATTATACTTCCTTGGATTAACAACCTCCCCGGTTGTAACTAAGTAAAAACTTCTGTGTCTCTGTCTTTTGATTTCTTTATCATTTCTTATGCAAGTATTTTATTTTAAGTTATAAGTTGAGAAAGGTTCTTTTGTTTCATTTTGTGCATGAGCTATTCAACCCCCCCCCCCTCTAGCCGGCCCCCCAACGGGTCTAACAGTATAAGTTGTGCATCTCCCTACATGATTATCTAGATGAATATGGGCATGAGTGGTGACCATACAGGATGAGTGTCCTAGGATGAGCTCTAGGGAGAGCCCTTCCAAACATAAATGATAAAGGAATATAGATTGATTACGGATAGATAGTTTATGTCCTCCAAAGAGGTACCTCTCTATAGGTCATGAATAAGGACCGAAAGAATATGCTCTAATAAAGGTTGTCACAATTACCTCATGTTGTTATCCATTATGCTACATTAAAGTTCTATTGTGAATTACTTCATGCTTACTATGTTAAAGTTCTATATTACGAATTGCATCATGTTATTACCCATTAGGTTAAGTTGAAGTACTGTTGGGAATTGCTTCATGCTTACCATGCTGAAATTTGATTGTGAATTGTTGCAGGTTTATTATGTTCAAGTTCTGTCCTATGAATTGCCTCATGTTATCTTCCAGTATGCTATGTTGTAGTTCTATAGTGAAATTACATCTGATTTACTACAATGAGGTTCTACTTTGTGAATTTCATCATGTTAAATCCTCAACAATAGGTTGAAGTTTTTATTTCACATGACCATATTTAATGTTATTTGTTCATAACTTTACTTAGACTTGCTCTAGTGGACATTGAAGTTAAGTAGGAGTAGTACCCATTTTCTCTAGAACTGATTTTGTTTTGCTACTCCTATCATTATATCTACTTGTGGAATATGCTTGTTGAGTCCATGGACTCATAACGTTCATGATGCAGGTGGGGAAGATAGCATAACAAATGTGGTAGGAAATGAGGAGGTGGAGTAATTGAGGAGATGAGATGAAGTACATGGCACACTGTCCAGGAAACTCTAAAGCATGTTATGCCCTTTAGTCTTTTGTATTGTCATGTATGAGTTGAAAAAAAAATGAAAAGAATATTTGTTTGATTGCTTCCTTGGTATGTTTGGATTTGAGGTTTATTGCAGTTGCTAGCTTTCCTCCTTTGAAAGTAATATGGGTGTTTCTTGTTGTGGTGTTATGAATAAAAAATATGGTTGTTTTAGCTCACATCTTCAGTTATCACTACATCTGAATGGTCGAGACGGGCATGATGTAAAGTAACTATTGTTGGTGTAATATCCCTCAAGTCAAGGTTGACCTGGTTGACCAAGCTTGAGCCTTGGTTTCGGTTTCGATATTTGAAAATACAAGACTTCGATGATATGGACAAGTGCAGGTGTAGTTGTTCATTTGGGGAGATTATTTGATGTAATTCCCCTCTGATCAGGGTCTGATCAGGTTGATTGTAGAAGAGTCAAGTAGGTCAAGGTTGACCGGATACTTGACTGTGAAAGTCCTGGTGAGTGAAGCCAGGCAGAATGAAAATCCTGGTGAGTGAAGCCAGGTGAAAGACCTAGTGAGTGAAGCTAGGCAGTGAGGAAAATCCTAGTAAGTGAAGCTAGGTGAAAGACCTGGTGAGTGAAGCCAGGCAGAAGAGAAGTCCTAGTGAGTGAAGCTAGGTGAAAGTCCTGGTAAGTGAAGCTAGGCAGAGGAAAATCCTAGTGAGTGAAGCTAGGTGAAAGACCTGGTGAGTGAAGCCAGGCAAAAGAGAAGTCCTAGTGAGTGAAGCTAAGTAGAAGGGAAGTCCTGGTGAGTGAAGCCAGGCACGGGAAAATCCAGATGGGTCAAGGTTGACCAGACATCTGGTAAAAGTCCAAGTAGGTCAAAGGGATTGATCGGATACTTGGCACGAGGAAGAAAAGTCCAAATGGGTCAAAGGGATTGACCGGACACTTGGTGAGGGAGTCCTAGCAGGTCAAGGGTGACCGGATGCTAGGCATGATGAACCAACAGGTCATAGATTGACCGAATGTTGGTTTGGGGGCTTGGGACTTGATTTTGGGCAAAAACCAATGTCCGGATCGATCAGCCGATCGATTGGCTGATGCCCAATCGATCGGCCGATCGATTGGGAAGGTCCCCGTGACAAGCCTCGCGTGGGCAAGTCGCAGAGCGCACAGAACGCCTATGGATCGATCAGCCAATCGATCCAGAGCTCTCAATCGATCAGTGGATCGATTGGGAAATGGCGATGTCGCGCGATAAGTCCTGGATCGATCAGCCGATCGATCCAGGCGTATTCCTGAGAGCACAGAGGCGCTCTGGATCGATCAGTCGATCGATCCAAAGCCTCCCTGATCGATTGGGAGCAATCCAATCGATCGGGATCCGACCGTTGGCGTCGTATTTAGCTGCAGGCGTTTGATTTCTTCGGCAGAACTCATGGCATTCATCTCAGATCTTCACAGCAACTCCACAGCTTCTCCACAAAGTTCAGATCGCCAGTTCTTAAAGGTTCTTAGAGGTTTTCCAAGTCAAGAGGCGGATCTACAGCTGAAGAAGAGAGCTAGGGTTAGGGTTTCCTTGTAAGCTTGTGTTGTATTTTTGTTTCCCTTTCCCTTTTTTCTTGTTGTGTGAACTTGTAGGGCTTCTCCGCCTTCGGTAGTTACTGAAAAGGAGTGTTTATTAGTGGAGGTGTGTGTGAGTGTGTGGATCCTTGGACTAGTCACCTCCTTTGGAGGTGGATACCAAGTAAATCTACTGTTAGCGTTGTGTGTGTTGTTTCTTATATATTTTCGCTGCACATCTTTGAAGAAACAAGCAACGAAGCACACGAAGAACGCGCCGAGCTATTCCCCCCCCCCCCCCCCTCTAGCTACATTTCGGTCCCAACAAGTGGTATCAGAGCAAGGTTGCTCTTCACCGGAATCATCGCCGGAAGGGGCAAATAAAATAAGCAAAGCTAGAGGGTGAAGAAGTTGGAGCAAATTCATCAAAGTCAAAGAATTCACGAAGCTCAACTTCAAGATGCAATTCCAAGATGGACTTGGATTTGACACAAGGGTGGCTCCACCATACGCTTCAACAAGCTTCGATCTTTGGAAATTAAGGATCGAGAATTTCTTAATGGTGGAGATAGAGCAATGGTTTGCTCTCATGGAAGGTTTCGAAGCTCCAAAGAACTCCAAGGGAAAAGTCCTCAAGAAAAGCAAATGGAGCAAAAAGCATATTCATAGGAGCGAGGCAAATGATAAAGTGACCAAGCTTTTGGTCAACTTATTGCCTAACCACATTTGGCTCAAATTGGAGAGTTCAAGGATGCCAAGGAGCTATGGAGAAAATTGGCGTCAATTCATAAGATCCCCTCCACTGCACCAATCCAAGAAGAATCCAAAGAGGGTGACTCATTGGAGAAAGACCAAGAGGATGACTCCGAAGTTGAGAGATGCTCAACTTCCGAAGAAGAAGTCCAAGAAGAAGCTTCATCTTCGAGGGAATGCAATGAAGGGAACAAGGAGGGAGTATACTCCTTATTCCATGTACAAGATGATGAAGCCTCCACCTCTAGGATTGAGGGGGAGCAATTTTTGGTGACACCGGATCAAGAAGAAGGAGAAGTCTCCACTTCTGAGTCAAAAGAAGAAGAGGATGAAGAAGCTTTCACCTCCACAAGTCAAGACAAATCAAATGGAGGAATATCATTATCGAATCAAGAGGAAGCCTCTACATCCACATCACATGGAGGATCAAGTGTCATCCCTACATGTGAAGGTAAAAATATCTCAATTAATAATAAAAATCATATTATATGTTTTGAGTGTAGGGAGAATAGGCACTACAAGAGCAAGTGTCCCAAATTGGCCAAGAAGAAGGGCCAAGTGACACAAAAGGGCAAGGAGAAGTCCAAGGAGGCCATCCCCACAACAAAGAAGAGCAAGGAGCACATTGTGTGCTTCTTGTGCAATCAAAAGAGGCATTACCGAAGTCAATGCCCTAAGGGGAAGAAGGTGGTCAAGGCTCAAGGAGGAAGATCAATCTAAGGGGGGCCTCCAAGATAAAAAGAAAGATAACTTTTATTGAGTCTACCCCTTTAAATTATGGTAAAAAGCATGCTAGTTCTAATTTATATCACTTCAATGCTATTTACCATGAAAATAGGAGGCATGATAAAGTTAAGGAAAATCATGTAGCTTTTCATGCTAAATCCTCTCAACCTAGGTTTAAAATGGTAGATAGGAATTTAGGTAAGAACCCTAAGGATTCTAGGTTTTTGCTTAAGAAAAAAGAAAAATCAAGATTTTAGTGAAAAATCTAAGGTTGAGGAATTATGGAAGGAAAATCAAGTATTAAGGTCAAGACTTGATAAATTAGAGAAGACCCTTAGAAAAATCACAAATGGAACACAAGGGTCTAAGGGTAAAAACCTAGGTTTAGAACAACAAAAGTCATCCAATGTCCATAGAGGTTTGGGATACAGACCTAAGGCTAAGAAGGATGAAATCTCTTACCATAGGGTTCCATACAGTTATGGAACCAACCCTAGGTCTAAGGGTCAAGTCAAAAATACAAGGGAAGTTATCCCTAGGAGTATTTTCTCAACTAAAGTGACTAAGACTTTTAAGAAGTTTAACAAAATCACTAAAAAGGTCACAAGGGAAGAAATCCCTAAGGTTGACCTAGAAAAGGTAACCAAGGCTTCTAAGAAGTCAAACAAGGTCACTAGGAAGGTCACTAGGAAGGTATCTAGGGAAGTTATCCCTAGTGAATACCTAGAGCATCCAAGGAGCACCAATAGGTTTTGGGTTCCTAGGAGCATTTTCTCTACCCCATAGATGGGTTAGAGAGTGTCAACTCTAAGAAGAAGGGTAGTTAACCCAACTTTGAAGAAATTGACACTCAAGAAGCATTTTCAAGGTTATTATTAACTTTTGAAAATGAAATAGATTTATGATTTACTCTTTGAAAGAGTAAAATGTGCCAAATTTGAGAAGTATTGATTTTATTTTTAAATTTCACATATTGGGAAAACATAAGGAAATACCAAGTTGGGATTTTGGTATTTTCATAGTGTTACTCTTGTGAAAGAACGAAATACGCCAACATTTGAGGAATAAGCTTAATTTAAATTGGCATAAGTTAATCAAGAGAACTAGAAATGTCAATTTAGGTTTTGACATTTTCTTGGAGCGTTTAGAGGACAATGTAGGGTTAATTTTTAACTTAGCTAAGGGTTAAGGATACTTAGATAGGTAATCTAGGTATTTTATTCATGATAATTTACCATGCTTTGTTTGCCTATTATATGTCATGGCATCATGATTATTTTTGCATTCATGCCTTATTATGAAAAATACAAAAATATCATGTCATGACATACATACATCATGTAGTCATAGGAAATTTTCTTTTGAAAATTATTTCTTTTTGATGGATGCCATAACATTATCATGAATTATGTTTATTTCCTTAAAAGTAAGGACAAATGGCATTTATCAACAGGTAGTATCAACAAGTGACATCCTAGGTGGATGTTCAATATTAACAAAATGCCTAGATAGATATGCATGATCACTAGATTAGGGCAAAACCAAATTGTACATCTCACAAAGACCTATAAGGTGACTTGTATGTGTTTTAGTGCACAGTAGATACAAGTGAGATGTTAGGATGATGAACAAAACTCAAGATGTTGATTTAGTGCATTTTTTTGAGTTTTTAAATTCATCAAAACACATAGTTATTTGTTTTCCCATCATTGGAAAAGCTAATGTACAAGTCATGTGCATTAAGCCCAAGGAACATGGTGGGATATTGGTTTTGAAAATATTTTTAAAATGATTTTGGAAAACCTTAGTGAAGGCTATCTTTTGATAGTAATCACCATTGAATAGTTAGACACAAACTTGAAGAAAACACTAAAGTTTTTACAAGTTTTCAAGTTTGTGTCAATCTTTGAAAATATGATGTATTTTCATATAAAACTATTTTTTCATGATAAAGTATACCCTAAATAATGTCTACACAAATTTTCACGATTTTTAAAATTTTGTAGAATTTTCTAGGGGTTTCTGAAGTTGACTGAAATGAAATTTCAGCAACTATTAGACCTCAATCGATCACCCGATCGATTGAAGGGTCTCAAATCGATCGGGCGATCGATTGAGAGCAAGCGTCTCACGAACAGAAGCTTCCTGGATCGATCCATCGATCGATCCAGCCCTCTTGAATCGATCAGTGGATCGATTCAGCATGGTCCGATCGATTGGGACTCAACTCCAATCGATCGAAGCTGCTGATTTTGGCTGGGAAAGCCTGATTTCAGCTTTTTGAACCATGGTTAGTCTAGGTAACCATTCCAAAACCCTTAAAAATATATTTGTATACATAAAAAGAGTGTTTTCATGTTGAAAACAAGGATGGATTGGTTGAGGAAGACTAAATTGAAGTTTAGGTTGAGGTTTGATTTCAATAGTGAATTTTTAAACCTCAAACTTATAAATTTGGGTTTCCTAAAGGTTTAGGGACTCCAAGTCATTGTTGGTGCAATGATAAAAATTCACGACCATGTCTTTAGGGGGAGTTACTCTTTAAGGACATGAAAATTATTTTTCATACACCATTGGAAGGTGGTTAACCTTCTTTAGTAAAAATGCTCAAGGTTGGGCATGTGTTAACAATGGAGAGTGGATATCTTCATTGTTTAAGTTAAAAATGCTCAATAATGGGCATTTGCCTACATTGGGGGAAGAATATAGGGTTAAAGGAAAATGAAAGGTATGGGACTTTCATTATCGGGTTGATCACAACGAGTGCAGTTGTGAACAACAGTGACTAACTCTTTAGGGGGAGAGTTTGTTTTGATGTGTGCCCAAAGATGGGGGATGTTTGTGATGTGTGCCAATAGGGGGAGAATGAAGGGTTTAAGTTAGGACTTCATTATCTAAGAGGGAGTTTGCCCTCTTAGGAGGAGAATGAAGGGGTTAACTTATGCCTTCATTACCTAGTGGCATGAAGAAGGTTTAGGCTATGGGATTAGCCTAATTTAAATGAGGTATTGCCAAACATCAAAAAGGGGGAGATTGTTGGTGCAATATCCCTCAGGTCAAGGTTGACCTGGTTGACCAAGCTTGAGCCTTGGTTTGGGTTTCGATGTTTGAAAATACAAGACTTCGATGATATGGACAAGTGCAGGTGTAGTTGTTCATTTGGGGAGATTGTTTGGTGCAATTCCCCTCTGATCAGGGTTTGATCAGGTTGATTGTAGAAGAGTCAAGTAGGTCAAGGTTGATCGGATACTTGACTGTGAAAGTCCTGGTGGGTGAAGCCAGGCAGAAGGAAAATCCTGATGAGTGAAGTCAGGTGAAAACCCTAGTGAGTGAAGCTAGGCAGTGAGGAAAATCCTAGTAAGTGAAGCTAGGTGAAAGACCTGGTGAGTGAAGCCAGGCAGAAGAGAAGTTCTAGTGAGTGAAGCTAGGTGAAAGTCCTGGTAAGTGAAGTCAGACAGAGGAAAATCCTAGTGAGTGAAGCTAGGTGAAAGACCTGGTGAGTGAAGCCAGGCAGAAGAGAAGTCCTAGTGAGTGAAGCTAAGCAAAAGGGAAGTCCTGGTCAGTGAAGTCAGGCACGGGAAAATCCAGATGGGTCAAGGTTGACCAGACATCTGGTGAAAGTCCAAGTAGGTCAAAGGGATTGACCGGATACTCGGCACGAGGAAGAAAAGTCCAAGTGGGTCAAAGGGATTGACCGGACACTTGGTGAGAGAGTCCTAGCAGGTCAAGGGTGACTAAATGCTAGGCATGATGAACCAACAGGTCATGGATTGACCGGATGTTGGTTTGGGGGCTTGGGACTTGGTTTTGGGCAAAAACCAATGTCCGGATCGATCAACCGATTGATTGGCTGATGCCCAATTGATCGACCGATCGATTGGGAAGGTCCCCGCGACAAGCCTCGAGTGAGCAAGTCGCAGAGCGCACAGAACGCCTATGGATCGATCAGCCAATCGATCCAGAGCTCCCAATCGATCAGTGGATCGATTGGGAAATAGCGATGTCGCACGATAAGCCCTGGATCGATCAGCCGATCGATCTAGGCATATTCCTGAGAGCACAGAGGAACTCTGGATCGATCAGTCAATCAATCCAAAGCCTCCCCGATCGATTGGGAGCAATCCAATCGATCGGGATCCAACCGTTGGCGTCGTATTTAGCTGCAGGCGTTCGATTCCTTCAGCAGAACTCACGGCATTCATCTCAGATCTTCACAGCTTCTCCACAAAGTTTAGATCGCCAGTTCTTGAAGGTTCTTGGAGGTTTTCCAAGTCAAGAGGCGGATCTACAGCTGAAGAAGAGAGCTAGGGTTAGGGTTCCCTTGTAAGCTTGTGCTGTATTTTTGTTTCCCTTTCCCTTTCTTCTTGTAGTGTGAACTTGTAGGGCTTCTCCGCCTTCGGTAGTTACCGAAAAGGAGTGTTTATTAGTGGAGGTGTGTGTTAGTGTGTGGATCCTTGGACTAGTCACCTCCTTTGGAGGTGGATACCAAGTAAATCTACTTGTTAGCGTTGTATGTGTTGTTTCTGAACGGGCATGACAGGACAAGCTCCACTCCTAACTACCACTCTCCCTTGAGTGGCCGAATGGGCAGCTAAATATGACTGACAACTAGCTCATACCATAAGGGAGTAATGGTCGATAGCATGCAGTGCGATGATGAGCATGATATAAATAATCATGATACCGACATGATCATTATCAATGTAACATCCCGATCCACATAAGTATCTCCAGTACATGATCTATCAATCACCTAAGTCTATGGATTTGAAAAGATCCAACATGTGTCTACTAATCAACACATATAATAAATAGCAACACCAGAGACGTACGCACCCTACAACATAGGTATAATCATCATAATACCTACAATAGTACATACCAAACCCATGTACGCACCCAATATAGGTTTAATCGACATGATTCATCCGATAGTAATCACCAGACATGTGTGCACACACAATCTAGGTATAATCAACATGTTTTCTCCAATAGTATACATCAGACACGTATGCACACTCAATATTTAAATGGACAGTCAATATGGTAATTCTTATAGCACATACCAATCATATGTATACTCAACATCATATGCATAATCAACATATTTACTCAGTCAACATGATATCCTCTATAGTACATAGTCTACATGTGTACACACAACAAAGTATATATATCTAAAGCCAAGACTATATATGAAATAACTAGATTGTCTATAAGGTCAAGCAAATAAGTATCAAGCAGGATAAAAATGAATAGATTTAAGGTAAACCAACCTAATCCATCAATAAAAAATAACTATGTACTAAGTTCAATGAACTAAATAGGCCAAAAAAAAAGTACCCGCCTTTATTTATCGATCATGCTAAACAATACCCACATCGTGATGCTCACCTCGGATCAAAGTCTTATAATTCCATATTGTACAAATTTAGCTAATCACATATGAATTAAATAGTTAAATTAAAGTTCCAAACCTATTTAGAGTAACTATAATCAAATATAATCATTGATTAACCATCTAAACTAGAGTTAAGTTGGTTTAACCCTAATTAATCCATCATCTTCATTAGATTAGGTTTATATATGCATATTTCTAAAACTCACCCAAATTAACATATTACATTCGGATTCCAATTTCTTATGAATTAATCAAAAATGATAACCCCAATCAGTTAACGATTCCATTTAACACCATCAACCTAATGCATCAATCAACATAGAAATGGATCTACAAAGTTATTCGAAACTAATTGAATTTAATCATCTCAATTCCTTAATCAACCCATTCATTTAATACATGTCTTAAAACAACTAATCACTCATTAACCAAGCTACATATATTACTACCTTAAAAAGAAATCTGATACAAATCCATATCAACCTAACACTATCATCAGCAATCAACCAATCCATCACTGAAATGCAAACTGATCAACATACATAGCTTACATTAATATGGTTGTTCCCCTATTATCTCACAGCCGAAGATCTTACTGTTAGAAAGGGTGGTCGACGCAATGTGATGTTGCAGATCTCCCAGACCAATACCCTAACAAAGCACAATCAACCCATCTACCTATGAGTATTAGACTAAACTACTAATGAATAACCTCTTAACCTAGAGATCTTACCCTCAATTGATCTATAATTTCTATTCAGATCGCTAACACTTGCAAAGATTCTGGTCGAAATAGTGTTGTTTGGTCGGTATAGGGATTCTGACCTACAGCTTCACTTCGGAGCAAAGGGAGAGGTCCGACACTAAACCTAGAGGTAGAGGGTTAGCCAGAGGGGTCCGAAGGTCAAAGCCGAGGCTCACAGATGCGCAACAATAGGTTGATGGCTAGGGCACGACTCTCTGCCCTTGGATGAAGACTACCCTGTGTGGGGTGGCTTGAATGGAACGGAACAAGATGTGGAGGAAGGAGGAGAGTAGCAGCTAGGGGTGTTCATTCGGTTCGGTTCGGATTATTTGGGTTATTCGGTTCGGGTTATTCGGATTTTATAATTTTCTAAATCCAACCAAGAACCAAACCGAATTAGCTATAAACCAAACCGAATTACCCGAAACTAATTCGGGTTATTCGGTTCGGGTACCAATTAACCCAATTTTCTTTTCATTTCAAATTTTCAATCTTCTTCACATAAATAAACTCTTAATAGTTTACATTTATAAATAAATAAGCTCCAAATTTGATAAAATAGTTTCATTCGATATAAGAAAAAAAACTTACACATTCCAAAGATTCCAAAGATTATACTCAAAAAAATTAAAACATATATATTAATTCCTTATTCGGGTTTCGGGCGGGTTATTCGGATGGGGAGTTAAATCCAAAACCAAACCATTAATCAAATTAACATTTCGGGTCAGTTCATTCAACCGACCCGAATTTCATTTAACCAAACCAAATAACCCAAATGTTATTTGGATCAGGCGGGTTAATGGATTGACCCGAATAATGAGCACCCCTAGTAGCAGCCCTCGGTCGGTAGTGGATCAGCCAGCCAGGGGGTTCGACCGGCGGTGAGGGACTTTGTGGCTCTTGCGATGACCCACGGCATCGCCTCCCATGACAACTGTGGCTGCTGTGTCGCTGGCTAGTCTCCCATATTCGGATGGCGATGGCGGCGTGATCCAGCTTGGGCTATCGGAGGAGAAGGGAGGAAAGGGGATAAGGAGGAGCGTGGACCGTGATGGGAGGGAGAAGTGGATAGGGTAGATTAGGGAAATAAAATCTAGATATTTATATTTATACTTAGAATTAACAATTATAACCTCTAGATTAATTAATTCAATCAACTCTCAATTAAGGAATATCTCAAACAAGTCTTCTCTAAATTTAATTGATTCATCCCCTTAAACATTTCATACGGACTTCGTTTAAATTCTAAAAAATTTCTAAAATTTTTTTAAAAATTCCATAAGGTTATTTTTCCAATAACACTTATTATTTAATTTGTTGTATCTTATAGTTGTATCCTAGGAAACAAACATTCATAATAACCTTGAAACATAATAGGAGAAGGACGAGTTTGTTTTAAAGAAACTTCGTCATGCAGACCTAAGCAACTCTTACTTTCATCTAAGGTCTCGGCTCGACATCTCAGTCTCTGCTAGACATCTCTATCTTGGCTGGACATCTTGGTCTCGATTGTATATCTTTATCTTGACTGAACATCTTGGTCTGTGTTGGACAACTCAATCTCGATTAGATATCTCGGTCTCTATTGGACATCTTAGTCTTAGCGGAACATCTCGACCAAGTCTTCCAGGCAATCCAATTTTTCCAAGCAGCTCCTTTTTATTTGCTAGCCTAAGATTATCCGTTTAAATTATCTCAACGATCTAAAATTATATTTTGAGTACATTTCAATTCAACAATTATAACTATCTTTATAATAAAAGGTTGTCCAACAATTGGTTAATAAAGTAAAAGACTAATGAATTCGAAAGAACAAGTTATGTAAAAGAATATAAATGTAGTGTCGTCTCCACACTGAGTAAATAAAGAAAAGAATCAATATTTGAATTTCACTAAGTAGGAATATTCTAAAAGTTGATTTTTGAGTGCTTGTACTTTAAATTCATTCGATAGATAAATCAAAGGAGAAGATTATCCATCTCTGAAATTAGTAGAGCAAAAATTAGACATCTAAATTAGCAAAAAAAAAAAATATGAATGTAATATGAGAGTCGCGAAACGATTAGATTAGGTTAGAAAATGAGATAATTATATGTATATGTGGAGGCGTGGGGCAGCTATAGGGACTCTGGTTTTAAAATATAAATATTGAACACAATTCTAAAATGTGCCATCAGTATTTCAAAACAAAGGGAAATGTTATTCAGCTAAAAAAACATAATTAAGCAAGTTATTTTAGAATGTGAAATGAGTACCGAAAAGTGGTGATTGAAGGTGTAAATCAGGTTGGGTTGGTTGTAACCAAAGTGATGACTAGAGTCTGGAGGTGTAAGTTGGGTTGCCCAATCTAATCTAAGACATGCCTAGTATGATAGTATAGTGTCGTGTTGGATTTGGTATGGTTCGTGCATTGAGTTGGACAATGGCATTGGTAACTCAACCTAGGGTGGCCATCGGAACAAGCCACCTACTACTTGGTTTGACTGAACCCGATTTGAGTTGCATGACCCAATGGGGTTTGGGCCATATTGGGCTTGTCCCAACTTGGTTCACAAGTTGAGCCCCGTATATTAAAAAATATTAAAAATAAAAGTTTTTTAAAATAAAATAAATAATAAAAATTATATATATAATTTTTTTAAAAAAATTTTCCTTTCTATATATTTGTTTTTATTTATTATTTTATTTAAAATTCAAATTTTCTTGGGCTTAGCTGTCTAGCATAAGTGGTTTGGGTTGGACTTGACCCCACACAACACTTAAATTTCAAGTCTAGCATCAGGCATGCTCTATATTGATTAGGGTTGGGTATGTCGGCTAACTCCCATTGTCAAGCTCTGGAAATAAATGGGCTGATCATGCACATGCGTTCCGCCCTATTAACCTATTTTGCCGTGGCAGCTCTGAATCAAATGCATCGCAGGCACATGCGGTGGTAGGAGGCCGAGCTTTTCCAAATAATGAAGATTCGATTCCTATTAAAGCATATCTACGATGCTCAAATTATTGATAATAATGGGGCGTTACGTCACATATCACCTGGGCTTCGGATTTACAATTCTTCGTTTTTAAAATTTTATATTTTAAAATCTTTATTTAATATTTTTATTATCAACTAAAAAATATATCGCCTATTTGATTGTCTTCCATAATTCTCATAATGAAAAATACTCTTTCTATCATTGTAGTCGTATGCAGAATTGGTGTCAATATCAAAAATTTATAAATCAATGGTCCGGATATGCCATATTTTTATTTGACATAATTAATTTCTGTGAAATATTGTAATCTTTAAAATATTTTTTAAAATATATATCACATATATAAGTTTTAAGTTGATCATTAAATTACGAGAATATTAAATTTTAAAAAAATATAAAACTCAACTAATTATATCAATTTATTCTATCAAAAGTTTAAAAAGAGTTTTGTAAATATTAACAAATTACATAAGAAGTAATTACGTATCCATTTCTAAGAACTGACCACGTGGTGTCCACCGTGTAAATATATAATTCATTTTAAGAATATAAATATAACTTTGTTGAAAAAATTAATAATGAATATTTAATCTAAATCATCATCTCTTATACTTTTTACATATTTATATTAAATATATTATATTCGTCGACAATTCACTCAAAATCTAAAAACATGTTTCATAAATAAAAATATTGACTCTAATTTATTAAATAACTCAATTTTGACTACGGGAGAACTGGAAATGACGTTTCGAGGCATATCTACAGCTAGGTGTCATTTATTTGACAGAAGACTACACGTCTCATTGGTCCCTTTATGAATCTTTACCGCCGGATTCGGAGCCAGAACAGTTCAATCAAAATCATGCCAGATACCTTTCCATTGCGTTGGCATAAACCCACTCCTCTGTCCCCCCTCCCCGTCCCATTTTCTGATCCATTTTTATAAATTAAGAGAGGGTCTATAATATAATTGTAGTTAGATCATGGACATGATTCAATCATAATTACTTAGGATCCTTTCCTAAATTCATTATTCCATCCATATTATAATTTAGGTTTGGATGAGCATCTCCTGGAGGCCACCGACGGTGGACAGATGATCGGACTGTCGGATACAGAGTGGGGGCGGCTTTCAGCGTTCATCCAAATTCAAACTATAACCCCAATAAGAAGATGAATCCATAAGAATAAAAATAAATCAGAAAATGCGATCTCCTTGGTTTTTGAATATAAAATCAGTTGTTTTTTTTATATGGGCCCTCTGGCCCTGTGGACAAAGATTAATCAGTTCCAACCTCTCAAATTAATATACTTACATTCTAAGGATATTTATTTTGTCTGAGAGTTATAAGCTCCGCCCACGGTACTAATGTGTTTGTATATATTTATATACTTGTGCATTAATAAAAGAAAATTAATCTCTTCGACAAATTAAAACACCTACAGCTCAGCGTCGCGAGTCATCCACGCCCTCATCTTCATCCACACTTGACTAATTATCAAGTCACATCACCGTAATTTATTGGAACAATATGATTACGTTCATTCTGGACACTAAAATTAATTTATAGCTTTTCGTCAAATAGATAGAGAATAGAAAATTTTTTTCGTCAAGGTAGGTGCCCCATCAAAAATTGATCCGCCTAATTATAAATTTGACATCCTCGTGGAGATCGCATCGACGTAGGGTATTATGTTCAGGCCGCCTAATTTAATTTGCATGCATGCGTGCATGGCTTAATTGGTGGATGCTCAACGTCGTGACCGGCATCCCTTTCACAAACATATCACGAGCAAGTGTGAAGGTTGACGTGCAGACACTGCATGCGCGTCCACATGCCTCTTGATTTTCTCCTATTCCTCGCCTCGCCTCGCCTCGCCGCTACGTTCCACCACAGCTTGCATGGTTCGCGGTACTTTTGGGAGGGGTGAGGGAAGGGAAAAAACAAGAGCTGAAATTTGGAATCCTGTCACAGAAAGTGAGAAAACGAAAAATAGAAAAGTTAAATTTTAACCTGAAATGAAAGAATTTCTTGGATCTTGATTTAGAGTGTAAAGAAGGATAAGAAAATTTTTTAAAAAATTATGTTCTAAATTTATTCATATTTTATTTTATTAATTCTAAAAATTATTATTTTAAATATTATGATGAAAAACACTCATATTGTTCAGAGCGTCGACGCTGACATTGATGTCGACTCTGACATCGACTTTGATGTCGACTCTAACTTCAAAATTGACTTACAAATATTTGAATATATAATTCTTAATCAATAAATATATGCCAGAAGTTTTAAATAAAAATAAGGATAATTTTATAATTTTATATATTTAAGTTTTATTACTTTCATTTTCATCTCAAACACGATAACACATGTTTCATTTTCATGAAACTTCCCTCCCTCCTAATTCCTAAAAAATGAATATAAATACTTTATTTTCTCCCCTCCCTATCTTCCTTTTTGTTAATGAATATTCGTTCACCCTTTTCAAATAGAGGATAGTGAAGGTTTATATATATATATTGTTTACCAGGCGTCTAACGACAGTGGAAGTCGTTAATTTACGACTGAATATGCGTGTTATGGCGACTGCCTACACATTGTCCTGCTTCTTCATACTTCTCTTGGGGCTTCTGCTGCTGCAGGTGCAGGGCCATGCAAGGCGGCACACTTGTTTCTCTGCCATATTCAGCTTCGGCGACTCCCTGCAGGACACCGGCAACTTCGCCCACGCCTTCTTCAACACCACCGTCAGTCGGCCGCCGTGGGGGAATACCTACTTCCACCGCCCCACCGGCCGCTTCTCTGATGGCCGACTCATCATAGACTTTATCGGTGAGTCGAGATCACTGACTTTTGTGCATCGACGACCACGTGAATCTCAATTTGCATGATTAGTTGGTTGATATCTATGTTGCATGCAGCGGAACGCGTTGGGCTGCCGTTGGTGCAGCCCTACCTCGCCGGAGGAGACTTCTCAAAAGGAGCAAACTTCGCCTTCGCCGGAGCGACGGCGTTGAGCCAGAACGATTTGGGCAGGTTTGGGGTGCACACGACTGGGTGGTTGAGGAAGAACACCCTGCACGCCCAAATTAGATGGTTCCAGAAACTCCTCCAGTCCCATTCCTCGTTTCAAGGTAATATTGAATTAATTAGAGATTAATTTCTGTATGAGTTTTCTTTAGCTCGCAATATTGTTTTGTGTTGAAGAAGCTGCAACACATCCTTCAAGTACGTAGTCGATCCTCCTCCTCCTCGTTCCTCTTCCTTCAGTTCTTCATGAGCACTGTGTGTAATTTCTTGTTTCTTGCATGGCAGAGAAATCATATCATTCTCGCTAATCATTGAACTCCCGTTAAAAATATGATTCCATTAAAGTTCAGTTTCGTTTTTAGCTCAATTTTGATGTTTTTATATGCAAGTTTTCCTTCTAATTAATAAGGAATAAATAGGTTATTGAAAGTTCCTTTAATCGAATGACAGGCAAAATCAGCAATTAAATCAGCTTATTTAAGAATAAATTATTTAGAGACCATCTCACGCTTGAATGTTAGTTGGGAGAATGAACTTATTTATAAATTTAGATGGCAGGAATTGACTAGGGAGGAGGACGTGACAGACGTGGACAATAGGAAAAAAAATAGAATATCGAAAAAGACAAATGCATAATTAATATACTGAAGAAAGTTCCTTATCAGAGCATCTTTTTATTTGACAATTCCTTATCCGAATTATCAAAGAAAATAAAAATCTTTTTTATTTATTATCAAAATAATACTTCGTTTCATTTTAAATATACTTTTACTTTTAAAAATATATTTATTTTTAATGCTATTATAACTTCAAGGATATGATAACTACCATAATAAACATACTTAAACTGTATTAGTACTAATGATATTATGTTGCAGTAGTGTTCATTTGATCCTGTCCGAACGCTGAATCAATGGACATTGGGTACGTGGCGCTCTTCGAATGGCTAACGTAGATCTTCGACCGGTCGTGTGGACCTCCGGCGAACCTACAAGGAAATCGGGTCGGGAAGGGGTTCCCGGCGACGATCCTCCGACGCTCAAGTCAGGCAAGTGGAAGAAGAGAGAATGACTCTGAATATGCGAGAATGCGTACCTCAGGCGAAGTGTGAGGCCCTTTATATAGAGCTGTGAAGGGGCTCACGCGCACATATCGAGGTGAATACGTGTCCTCAGCCCATACCTCAGTATGTGCTTGTCAGAAAAGCTTACCTGACACTATACTGCTACAGCCTGAGCACATCTCTGATGGGACAATGGAACCCTCTGTCATAAGATCCTGCGTATGACCTGGTCGTTGAGCATATCCGTTGTCAGAAGCTGTTCCCTTGTCCTTTTGTCTCTTCTTACCTCATGCTGAGCGCCCGGCCGGTCGGCCGTCCCCTCACGTCCGGCCGATCGTATGTGCTGGTCCGCTCGGGAGATTCCTGGTCGTGTGGTCTGTCGACTGTTCACAGTAATGCTACTTTATGCCTTCGGCCGAGTGGGCTCCCCGATCGGCCCGGCAACCCTGTTCCCCATGAGCATCGGAGACCCGACTCTCCGTCGGGTTGTTTGTGCTTCCGCTCGGAACCCGTTCGTCCGACCGGTCTCCCATTCTCCGGTCGGACGTTTGACCCTTTGACTTCCACGTGGCTTTGACTTCCCTCGGAAGGGGGGTCCCTATTCTTATCACCGGATCACTTGCCTCCTCTTCAAGTCCAGTCGAAGGAGGCGATTAGTCCGACTGACTGGACGATTGTTTAGCCGAGCGGCTCATACAAGAAACCACCCCCGCTCGGCCGGTGTGGAGATAAGTACGGCCTCAGTCAATGCCCTATCCCTCGGATCTCCTCGGAATTCGCGCCAATCTCCGTCATTAAGGCCAAGCACGCGCTCTGTGCCTCGATAAGGCGCTTATTAAATGCTCTCCCGTGGTAGAATGCCACGTGACATTGCTGTCAACAGCGTATGGCGGCGGCGCCGCGAGTGATGAGACCGAGGCAGTTCGAAATGAACGGCACGATGCGTGCTCCGATTCTCGTGACCTGGATCCGACGGTGGGGGCCGCTCAGGCTCCACCCTATAAAAGCTTCGCTTTCCTTCCTTCGCCGCATTCTTGCTCTTGCGTGCCTCACAGCTTCTCGCTCTCAGTTCTCCGGCGACCCAGCTCCTTTGCTCTCCGACGATCTTCGGTGTTCTTCCTTCGATCCTCCTCTTCGTTATAAGGTTCTCCTATTTTCTCTCCTTGTTTCTGGTGTTTTCTTTGCATTTCTTTCCCAAGTTTTCATCCTCAGGGTACTGTTTCGTTGCCATCTTCTTCCTTTCATCCTTTTTCGTCTTTTTTGGTTTCGTCTGCTCGTACAATGGCTAGCTCTTCCCAGCCACAAGACCAAGCCCTCGGCCCATGGTATACCACCATGGAGTCGCGCTTCGATCGGCGCGACGCCGACATTCTGATAGATAGTTTTGACATTCCCTCCAACCTTGAAATCATCCTACCCACAGATTCCTCTCGGCCACACAAACCGTCGCGCGGAGCTTTTTGTGTTTTCCGCGACCAGTTTACAGCCGGTCTGCGATTTTCGATCCATCCCTTCTTTGTGGAAGTTTGTAACTTTTTCGGCATTCTGCTCGGAAGCCTAGTCCCCAATACCTTCCGCCTCCTATGCGGCATTGTCGTCTTATTCAAGATCCATAACATTCCCCTCTGACTGGATGTCTTCTATTATTTCTATTATCCTAAACAGTCCAAACCGGGCACTTACATGTTCCAGGCTCGACCCGGCTTGGTTTTCTTCAATAAACTTCCTTCTTCCAATAAGCATTGGAAAGAATTTTACTTTTATATTCGCCTTTCCGAGCGGACCCCCTTCCTAACGAAGTGCCAGATCAGACCACCATCCTCACCAGAGCTCAAAACGTTCAAAACCCGACCGGATTATCTCCACGCCGCCAACATGCTTGCCGGTCTGCGTTTTGACATCAACAAATTCCTTCCAGAAGGGGTTATGTACATATTCGGCTTGAGTCCGATCAGAACACCCCTCCCGAGTGACTTCGGTAAGAATTTTACTTGTACATTTGTCTTACTTGCTAACTGATTTTTTCCTTTTTCCTTTGTAGTGAATATTGTCATGGAGTCGGTGATGGCTGGTATTCTGAAGAGGAAGGTGGCGGCGCTCGAAGTCGCGGCGGCCAAAGAAATGGAGACGCTCGGCATCCAGCCGGTCGGCTCTAATGAGGGGGAGAGCGGGACTAATGCTGGGGAGTCGGCCGCTCAGGCTTCTCTCCCAGAGCAAGCGGCGGGAGCAACTGTTAGCCAAGAGCCTTCCGTCCGGGAGGAAGGCTCTGCTCCAGAAGAGCGGCCTCTTCGACAAAAGAGGCGCCGAGTGGAAACTCCCCTTTGGTCGGCCACATCCGCTGTCCAGCCATCCGAACGGGGCACAACAGTCGCTCGTGGCAAAGCTCCAGAGGTCGAGGTGATTTCGTCCGATCGGACTCCCTCCCAACTCGGCGCGTCTGCGGACCCTCTTGAGGCCGTTCTAGTCAGCGTCCGTCCACCTGCTCCCCGCCAAGTCCAGCGTTCCACCATTTTGTCCCAGTTCTCTACGCCGGCTTTTGATCCTTCTCCGGCTTCCGCCCAGACGACCCCCAGTCGGCGCCGCACCGTCCGGGTCTCCTTGCATCTCCCCACCGAGGAATTAATGCCCGAAGCCGATCGGCCTACCGCGCCCGAGCACACGATCACCTTGAAGGGGCCTCTAGCCGAAATGTGGGCTGACGCCCGGGCGCGTGTGGCGATGATCCCACTCAGCAACTTGTCCAATAGCCACATGCAACAGGTCACTGGGGTAAGTGCATTTTCTTCCTAAGCTTTTTATGCATTCTTTCCGATCGGCCCTTAATAATTTCCGTTTGTGCCAGAGATGGGTGGAGGAAATTGTTGTCTCCAATCGGCTCGCCATGGTGGACGAGGAGCTCAAGAGGCTGAAGGCTACGGGCAGTCCGTCCGGCTCCCAAGGCCCTTCGTACGCCGATCTGCAGAAGGAGCTGAAGAAGACTCAAAATCTTTTGGAGGCTGAACGGAAGAAAACGGCCGACTAGACTCACAATCTGGCTGAACTTGATCGCGTGAATAAATCATTGGATCGCAAGATAAGCCTGGCGACCGAGGGGAAGAACACAGCCATCTCCGATCTGGAGAAGAAGAATGTCGAAGCTCGGGGCTTGAAGCAGAAAGTTAAAGAGCTGATGAACCAACTAGCCAACGAGAAGGTGGCCCGCTCGGCAGAGGCGAATAAGCACAAGGACGAGCTCAAAACTTTGCAGGAGTCCCTCGCTGCCTCCCAAGCGGCCTTTAAAGAATATCAAGAGGCCGAGCTAAGCCGGGTCGCCGCCCTGAGACAGAATTACATCCGCTCGCTTGAATTTTCGGAGAAAGTTTGCGAGCGGATGTACACTGCCTTTGACCTTGTTATGACCGCCACCACAACATATTTGAAGTCTAAGGGTCTTCTTTCCGACTCTGCTCTCATCCCGGCCGCAGATCAAGTGGCGCTCCTCGACAACATCCCGAAGGATCTCTACGATTATCTAGAATAGAAGTTCATATGTAATTCGGCCATTTGGCCAAAGACTATCCTTTTTTTTTTGTAATTAGGTCGCTCGGCCTTGCGGTTTTAAATGCTATCCATTCGCTTGCCTTTTCATTTATTAATCAGTATGTGTGCTAGCCGCTCGGATTACCAGCTACCGTTTGTATTCCCTTAATTCTCCTTGTCATTCGCCTTTCCTCCCATCTTTCTCGTGTTCGAAAGGGATTTTTACGAAGTCTTTTGGATAGCTAGTCCGCTCGGCTGAATATATCCTGTTTTGCAAATGGGATTTCCGTCGGACATTTACGAAGTGCTTTTGGTTAGTTGACCGATCGATCAAATTGACTTACAAAGTCCCTCTTTATGTCTTCTTCCGGCCGGAGGGTTTATAGTCGCCGGCTCGACTCTCGATTTTTAACGTCGGAGCTCGACGGTCTTTCGCTCGGAGGGTTTATAGTCGCCGGCTCGACTCTCGATTTTTAACGTCGAAGCTCGACGGTCTTCCGCTTGGAGGGTTTATAGTCGCCGACTCGACTCTCAATTTTTAACGTCGGAGCTCGACTCTCGATTTTTAACGTCGGAGCTCGACGGTCTTCCGCTTGGAGGGTTTATAGTCGCCGACTCGACTCTCAATTTTTAACGTCGGATCTCGACGGTCTTCCGCTCGGAGGGTTTATAGTCGTCGGCTCGACTCTCGATTTTTAACGTCGGAGCTCGACGGCCTTTTAAGGCTAATTTTGACACTGTCATTCGGCGAAGCTATTTGTCATCCTTATCATTTTGCTTCCTGCATTACAAGGACATGGACGACCCACAACATATATAAAATTACATTTAGCGCACCTCTCATCCAGCTCGGTACGGCTGGAGATGATTCACGCTCCATGGTCGGTCCAGTTGTCGTCCGTCTTCATCCTCCAAATAATAGGCACTTGAGCGGAGCTTCTCGATGACTTTGAAGGGGCCCGCCCAAGGAGCCTCCAGCTTGCCAATGTCACCGACCGGCTTTACTTTCTTCCAGACAAGGTCGCCAACTTGGAATGCTCTAGGGATCACACGCCGGTTGTAGTTCTGCTTCATTCTTTGCCGGTACGCCATCAGCCGGACGGACGCCTTGGCTCGCTCTTCATCGACCAAATCCAGCTCCATGGTCCTCCACTCGGAAACTCGAGGCCCTCCATCCGGTCGACGTGTGCCACCAAAGATACTTGTTCAATCGGCTGCTGGATGACGACCGGCATTATTGAACTTGCGAGTTTGGCTAACTCATATGCCGCCTGGTTTTCCGCTCGGGGTATCTTCTGGATAACGGCTTCTCTGAAATTGGCCTTGATCTTTTCGAAGGCTTCAGCGTAGAGTTTGAGCAGAGCGTTGTTAATCTCAAAAGTTCCAGAGAGCTGTTGAGCGGCCAACTGAGAATCTGAATGCAGCGTCACCCGACCGACCCCCACATGCCGGGCGGCCTGTAAGCCGGCTATAAGGGTCTCATACTCCGCTTCGTTATTTGTAGCTCTGTAATCCAGCCGAACGGAAAAGTGCATCCTTTCTTCTTGGGGAGAGATTAATAGCACGCCAATCCCGCTCCCGAGTTGAGTGGACGATCCGTCCACAAATATTTTCCACATAGCTTCGGGCTCTGGCCTTTGCACTTCGGTGATAAAATCTGCCAAGGACTGTGCCTTTATCGCTGAGCGGGGTTGGTACTGAATATCAAATTCGCTCAACTCCGTTGTCCATTTGATGAGCCGTCCGGACGCTTCTGGATTCAACAGCACTCTTCCCAATGGGCTATTCGTCCGGACGATGATAGTATGTGCCAAGAAATAGGGGCGGAGGCGCCGAGCGGCGAGGATCAAAGCAAAAGCCAGCTTCTCGAGCCCGGTGTAGCGAGATTCTGCGTCCTTTAAAATATGACTTAAGAAATACACGGGTTCTTCTCCGCTCGCCCTCACTAATGCCGAGCCTACTGCTTGCTCAGTTGAAGATAAGTAAATACAGAGCGGCTCCCCCACAGCTGGCTTGGCTAGTACAGGCAGAGAGTTCAAATATGATTTCAGTTCTTCGAACGCCTGATCACACTCTTCATCCCAATGAAACTTGGTAGCCTTGCGCAAGATTTTGAAAAACAGGAGACTCCGATCGGCGGTCTTCGAGATGAATCTAGATAATGCTGTTATCCGACCGGTCAAACGCTGTACTTCCCTTAAATTTCTTGGGGGCGGCATGTCTTGTAATGCTTTCACCTTGCTAGGATTTGCCTCGATGCCCCGCTCGGTCACTATGTAACCCAAGAAACGCCCGCCTTTTGCTCCGAACAGACACTTCTGAGGGTTCAGCTTAACTCCATACTTCCTCAACGTTCGGAAAGTCTCCTCCATGTCTTTAAAGAGATCGGCCGCTTGGACGGACTTGATGAGAATATCATCCACGTACACTTCCAAATTTCGTCCGATCTGCTCCCTGAACACTTTGTTCATCAAGCGTTGGTAAGTTGCTCCCGCGTTCTTCAGTCCGAACGGCATCACATTGTAGCAGTACGTGTCGTCGGCTGTAACGAAGCTAACTTTCTCTTGATCTTCTCGGGCGAGCGGCACTTGATGGTATCCCTGATAGGTGTCGAGCATGCATATCAACTCGCAGCCGCCTGTGGAGTCCACTAGTTGATCGATCCGGAGTAAAGGATAAAAATCTTTTGGGCATGCTTTGTTGAGATCCCGGAAATCGATGCAAACTCTCCACTTGTTGCCCGGCTTGGAGACTAGTACTACGTTCGCCAGCCAGCTCGGAAACTGAACCTCGCGTATGTGGCCGGCCTCCAGGAGATTCTTGACCTCCGCTCGGATTATGGCATTTTGTTCGGCGCTGAAGTCCCTCTTCCTTTGCTTCACCGGCCGAGCGTCCGGTCGGACATGGAGCTCATGCTGCGCTATACTTGGCGAAATCCCGGGCAGCTCATGTGTCGACTAAATGAAGACATCACAGTTTTTCTGGAGACATTTGATCACTTCCTCTTTCTGGCTCGCCTCCAGATCGGCCGCAATGAATGTGGTGGCCTCCGATCGGGTCGGGTGAATCTGCACTTCCTCTTTTTCTTCATAAACCAAAGAGGGAGGTTTTTCGGTTATAGCGTTCACCTCGATCCGTGGCGTCTTCCGGGCGGCATTAGTTTCAGCTCGGACCATCTCGACGTAGCATCGCCGAGCTGCCAGCTGGTCTCCTCGTACTTCTCCCACTTTATCTTCCACCGGGAACTTGATTTTCTGTTGGAAGGTGGAGACGGCCGCTCGGAACTCGCTGAGCGCCGGTCGCCCCAAGATAACGTTGTATGCTGAGGGAGAGTTGACCACGACGAAGTTTGCAGTCCTCATCCTCCTGAGCGGCTCCTCTCCCAGCAAAATAGCCAGTCGGACCTGTCCGACCGGCAGAACTTCATTGCCCGTAAACCCATAGAGGGGGGTTGTCATGGGCAGCAGCTCGACTCGCTCAATTTGTAGTTGGTCGAAGGCCTTTTTGAATATAATATTGACCGAGCTTCCTGTATCAATGAAAACGCGGTGAATAGTGTAGTTGGCTATTACCGCTTTAATGAGGAGAGCGTCGTCATGTGGCACTTCGACTCCCTCCAAGTCCCTGGGCCCGAAACTGATTTCGGGGCCGCTCGTCCGTTCTTGGCTGCAGCCGACCGCATGGATCTGAAGCTGTCTGACGCTCGCCTTCCTTGCTCTATTAGAGTCGCCTCCGGTCGGGCCCCCAGCAATGATGTTGATTTCGCCTCGGGAAGTGTTGCTTCTATTTTCTTCTTCCTGAGCGGACGACCTAGGCAGCTCCCTAGACCTTCGGGGATTGTCCTCACGCCTAGGGGTATGATGCCGCTCGGGCGTCTGTCTCTACCGCCTGTCGGATAGCATTCGATCGGCTTCACGAGGGCGCTGTCACCTGTCGGACGATGGCGATCGACGGTGGCCACCCCGAGGCACGGGGTGGGCGATCAGGGGAAGGCTCCGGCAATCTCTGGTATTATGAGTGTCTGTCCGGTGAAATGAGCAAAACATTGGGGTCCATACCTTCTTCTTAGGTTTGGGTCGCTCGGCAGATACTTCTTGAATGGCGTGGGCTCTTGCATGTTGCTGGGGGCGGGCTGATTCAGCTCGCGGTCCTCTGGGCGGATGATGAGCAATGTGCGGCTTCCGCTCGGAAGGTGGTGGACGCTCGGTTGGAGCTTCCTTCCTCCGGGCCGCCTGGGCTTCCTCCACATTGATATATTCATTAGCCCGGTGTAGCATATGATCGTAGTCTCGGGGCGGCTTCCGAATGAGTGAGCGGAAGAAGTCCCCGTCCACGAGGCCCTGTGTAAATGCATTCATCATCGTTTCTGAGGTGGCCGTTGGAATATCCATGGCCACTCGGTTGAACCGTTGGATATAAGCTCTGAGCGGCTCCCTGGGCTCTTGCTTGATGGCAAATAGGTTGACGCTAGTTTTCTGATAACACTGACTGCTTGTAAAATGGTGGAGGAAGGCCGTGCGGAAGTCCTTGAAACTTGTGATGGATCCGTCCGGCAGTCTTCGAAACCACCGTTGCGTCGATCCCGAGAGAGTGGTAAGGAATACCCGGCACTTTACTCCATCTGTGTATTGATGAAGGGTGGCCGTGTTGTCGAACTTACCCAGATGATCATCCGGGTCGGTGGTTCCGTTGTACTCACCGATTGACGGAGGCACATAGTGCTTTGGCAGTGGGTCCCACAGGATGGCCTCCGAAAATTGACGGTTGACCCGCTCGGGGGAGGCGTCCGCTCGGGGGGCCTTGCCCTTTCTACTGTCTCGTACCGGCACTTCATCCGATGAAGATCCTCGATCCCGATTTACTGCTGCAGCTTCAGGAGGCGTGCGAAATAGGGCCCGAGGAAACGGAACCGTGGCCGCGGGTGCTTCCGCTCAACCTCCCGATCCGGACGTCGCTTGTTGCTCCATCCGCTTGGCTTGCGACTTCTTCCTTTGTTGTTCCACTAGCTTGGCTGCTCTGGTTTCGATCAGAGCATCGAGCTCCTCTGTGGAGAGCATCACCGAGTGCGGTCGTCCAACTTCGTCCATTGCTTCCGATCGGATGCAGGAGCATTCCCACAGATGGCGCCAAATTGATCCTGTCCGAACGCTGGGTACGTGGCGCTCTCCGAATGGCTGACGTAGATCTTCGACCGGTCGTGCGGACCTCCGGCGAACCTGCAAGGAAATCGGGCCGGGAAGGGGTTCCCGGCGACGATCCTCCGATGCTCAAGTCAGGCAAGTAGAAGAAGAGAGAGTACCTCAGGCGAAGTGTGGGGCCCTTTATATAGAGCTGTGAAGGGGCTCACGCGCACATATCGAGGCGAATACGTGTCCTCAGCCCATACCTCAGTATGTGCTTGTCAAAAAAGCTTACCTGACACCATACTGCTACAGTCTGAGCACATCTCTGATGGGACAATGGAACCCTCTGTCATAAGAACCTGCGTATGGCCTGGTCGTTGAGCATATCCGCTGTCAGAAGCTGTTCCCTTGTCCTTTTGTCTCTTCTTACCTCATGCCGAGCGTTTGGCCGGTCGACCGTCCCCTCACGTCCGGCCGGTCGTATGTGCTGGTCCGCTCGGGAGATTCCTGGTCGTGTGCTCTGTCGACTGTTCACAGTAATGCTACTTTATGCTTTCGGCCGAGTGGGCTCCCCGATCGGCCCGGCAACCCTGTTCCCCATGAGCATCGGAGACCCGACTCCCCGTCGGGTTGTTTGTGCTTCTGCTCGGAACCCGTTCATCCGACCGGTCTCCCATTCTCCGGTCGGACGTTTGACCCTTTGACTTCCACGTGACTTTGATTTTCCTCGAAAGGGGGATCCCTGTTCTTACCACCGGATCAATAACTACAACATAAAGAATTTTTTTGTAATCATCACTATTTAATATTATATTATAAGACTATAACTAGTCAATATTATATTATAGTAGCTGCTATAATATAACAATTTTTTTTTTTATCAATATTAGCTAATATTATATTAAACAAGTTACCATATTATGACAGTTAATACTATATAGTTGTAATATATAGTTACATAATCATAATTACTATGACTATGTAATCATAGTGGTTATTCTCAATAACAAAAAAATATTTTAATAATAAATAAAATGAGGATGTCTTTTTTTACTTAGCCTAATAATTTAATTAACACCTTATTCCTTTAAAAACTCCATTTTTCCAAAATTATCCTTTTGTGGAAAATTTCCAATCATGAACAATTCTACGTAAATGATTAATTGTATCTAAAATATACTCATACTTAACATTAACTATGTTTATCTTCTTGTTCGACAATATATTAATATTAATATATATAATAATTTGCAGATCCCAACTTCTTGGAGAGCTCCCTGTTCATGGTAGGGGAGATCGGAGGGAATGACTACAACGCAGCTCTCCATCAGGATCTGCCATATCACAAACTCATAAGGATCGTCCCCCGTGTAATTCACGCCATCTCCTCCACTATCACTGTAATTCCACTCTCTCTTAACTATAATTATAATGATAATTAATTAATTTAATTTCTACACTAATCACTTAGATAATTAAATTGCTGCACTAATTAATAATCTGACGACGGACAGAGGTTGATCGGAATGGGTGCAAAAACGTTGGTGGTCCCCGGAAACCTGCCCATCGGCTGTATCCCGGCGTGGCTCCGGCAGTATCGCCGGGACGACCCCAGCGACTACGACAGCAACGGTTGTCTTCTATGGCTGAACCGGTTCTCCGAGTACCACAACGACCGCTTGACGGCTCAATTGAACCGTCTCTCTCGAGTATACCCCAACGTTACCATCGCGTACGCTGATTATTTCGGGGCCGGGATGCGGATGTTCTCCGACCAACGCCGGTTCGGTATGTGCATATATGTATAGTTAATTAAGTGAGCCAAACCGAGGTTCGACCGGATCGAGTTGTGTTTCACGTGAATGCGTATGGTTTGTGCAGGCATCAGCGAACCTTTTGTTGCTTGTTGCGGAGCCGACGGGCATGGGTGTGAGTCGACCGGACCGGTTTGCAAAAACCCGGAGAAATACGCTTCGTGGGAGGGGTTCCACCCGACGGAGGCAACTTACAAGGCCATTTACGAAGGTTTGGTCGACGGACCATTTGCGATTCCTTTACTGACGAAAAAATATTGATATCAGCGAGCACAATATTTCAAGTGTATTATAATAATACTCGTCAATGATTCAAAATAATGAGTGCATGGAGTGACTTGATATATTTGTATTGTAATCAATCACAACTATAATTGATTATATTTTCTTATCTATTATCTTTGCAAGCTTTATAAATAGACTAGTTAGTCTAGGCTAATTATAATAAATAAGAAATAATTATCCTTCTCTTTATTTACCTATTTTTTCTATTCCTATGTCTATGTAATTTTGTGTTATGTATTTCAACATAGTATCATAACCCTATTTCTCTGAGTTTCATCTGATTCATTATCACTATCTTTTTGTTAGACCAATAAGATTTATATATCTTCATAATAATATGATATTATTCACTTTGGACTCATGAATTTATTTTTTGGATTCTATCTAAAAGTCTTAGACTAATGAAAATATCTTTCATCTTATAATTAATTCATGGTCTTCTCCATGTATTAATGGTCTTCTCCGTGTATTTTTTGAATTTCTCATCTAAGAGTTTTTTGGAGTATAGCTCATATTCATGTGCCTGATGAAGCAAAAAACAAACTGGAAGATAAAAGTAAGAAGTTTATTTTTATTGACTATGATACTAACTCAAAAGGGTATAAGTTATACGATCCAAATATTAGGAAGACAATCATCAGTCGGGATATCATATTTAATGAAGAAGAAGAAGAATGGAATTGAAAATCTCAAAATGTAGATTACAACTTCTTCCCGTACTTTGAAGAAGAAGATGTGGAGCAACTAAGGGTGGAGGAAACAAGAGAGGAGCCTACTACTCCACTAGTAACACCAACATTAAGGTGGTGTTTGGTTCTCTCTTAGGAATCGGAATGGGAATGAGTATCATAGTGTTGTGGAATAAGAATAGGTATGAGCTTGAGTTTCATTCTTAAAATTAATGTTTGGTTAGCTGAATATTTCCAATCAGAATGAACCTAAATTTCATTTTTTTACCCTTAGAGGAAAATCAGAGAACAAATTAAATGAGAGAGAAAGTTGAATGTGAAAGAAACATATAATAAGAGAGAATGATGAGAGAGAAAGTCTGATGAGAGAGAAAGTGATATGGAAAAAATGAAGAGAGGGAAAATGTGATGCGAGAAAATGAGGAGAGAGAGCGTGATAGGAGAAATTGAGAAGAAAAAAAATATGATGAGAGAGAAAGTGTGCTAAAAGAGAAAGAGTGATGAGAAAGAAATGAATAGAGAGAAAGTATAATGAGAGATTGAGGAGAAAGAAAGTATGATGAGAAAGTGTGATGAGAGAGAATGTGTGATGGGAAAAAAATAAAGAGAGAAAAGTGTGATGAGAGAAAATAAGGAGAGAGTGTGTGATTGAAGAGAAAAAAAGAGAGAATGTGTGATGAGAGAAAATGTGGAGAGAGAGTATGGTAAGAGAGATCGAGGAGTGAGAAAGTATGATTAGAAAAATGAGAGAATGAAGAGAGAGAAAATAAGGAGAGATAATGTGATGGGAGAGAATACATAGAGAAAATGGTATAAATTGTGTGATGAGAGAGAATGAGGAGAGAGAAAATATATTGAGAGAGAAAGTGTGATGATAGAATGAGGAGAGAGAAAGTATGATGAGAGAAAATAAGGAGAGAGAGTGAAATGAAAGAAAAATTGAATAAATATACTAAGGGTATTTTCATCCAAAACTTAATTCTCATTCTCATTCCATCAAAACCCAAGGGAGAGGATGAGTTTCATCCATACCCAAGTTTTTGGATTTCATTCCAAAATATTGATTCCATTTCCATAACTAAATACAAGATTTGGGAATGAATCTATTCCCTCATTCTCAAATCCCTAAACCAAACATCACCTAAGTACTCAAGAAACTTCATTTGCATCAACTTCAAGTAAAAATTCAAGTAAAAGCGTACCACGCTTTAAAAGCTTACAGGAAATTTATGAGGTAATTGAAAATCAAGATAATATTACTCTGTTTTGTTTCTTTGCAGAATGTGAACCTATAGTTTTCCAAGAAGCTATAAAGAGCAAAAAGTGGAAAGATACGATGGATGAAGAAATCAATGCGATTAAGAAGAATGATACATGGGAGTTAACACCACTTCCTGAAGGGCATAAGACAACCAAGATTCTAGTTGATAATAAAGTCTTTCATGCATGATAGAAGAAAGCACATTGATACGTGTTATCATTATATCAGATAGTGCATTACAAGAAAAGAGGTGCAAGTAGGATATATAAAATCTCAAGATCAAGTTGATGATATTTTTACCAACTCTCTTATATTTGAAAACTTTATCAAGATGTGAAATTACTTGGAGTGTAAAATCAAGTTTAAGAGGTGGTGTTAAAATTAAATTTGATTTTCGATAAAAATAATAATAAATTAATATGGAGTTAGTGGATAGAGATAGAATTTGATGAGATGATAATCTTGATAAGAATAAAAGTTCGTGAAGATAGAATTTGATGAGGTGATAATTTTGATAAGGACAAGAGTTTATGGAGATAGAATAAAAAAAATAAAATTTAGATTCAATATATATGAGATTAGTATTTATCCAATAAATTTATAAATATATATTTTTTTTAATGAATGAAGAAAGGTAAGTTGTTTTATTTTATCCTCCTCTTTTACGAGAGAGTGAATTCTTCTCCGAGGAGGTTTTCCCCATCCGTCACCTAGCGCGGATCCTCTGGACCCGTTCTGCCCTGGTCCCCCCCCGGACCACGAAGTCCATATAAATTGATGGATCACGTGTCGCTCACGTGCAGATCCCGCGCAGAAACGCAGAAACGCAGAACGCGCAGAAACGCAGACGCGAAGCCCTAACCTCACCTCTCGCGATCCCACACCTCCGCCGGCGGACCGTCGCCATCCTCTCGCCCTCAGAAATGCTCCTCCTGTGATCTCCCTGAGCAAAACCCAGCCGGCGACACCTTCGTCGGCGATGACCAGTGCTCGCACCACGTAGAAAACGCAGCACTGCCTCCTCCGAGCCAGTTCTCCTACTCCTCCGCAGAAAACACATCAGGCGACGAAATCCATATAGTTTCAGATCTGCCTACTCCTCCTCTGCAGATCTGCCTCCTCCGAGCCCTCGCCCTGTCTCAAGATCCTCAACCTCTGCCGCCGTTAGGGCTAAATTACGGTACTGTTTCACCCTAATCCCATCCTTAGATTTGGTTGCCTATAGTTTCATATTGTCATTCTAGCTTGTTGTCTTCTTCTTCTTCAAGGTTAATTAAAATGCAAATTTTGGTACTGCTCAAATGCAAATTTTGGTACTGCTGCCCCTTTAGCTACACGTTTAAATATGTTGAACTATCAAGTATCGATTGAATTGCTTAATTTATGTTTCCCATTTATGCTTAATTTGTGTTTCCCATTTTAAAAATAATATCGATTGAATGTTGTCCATTAAATCTAATTGATCAATTTGTAAATACGAACATTGTTAATGGTCACATTCTCAAAGAAGATAATTTTCTTTAGACCAGATGGTGACTTCCAGACACCCATAACTATACTATAGAGCTAATTTATCACTGTTCTTTTAGTCCTAAAATATAATTTTAAAAAAATTATTTTTTTTTGTAGGATCAAAGTAATTATCATGGATGGTGAATCTACGAGTTGTCGTCGTTTGAATTTTGAAGGAAATGAAGATAGTTGGGAAGGTGACTTTGATATTATTAATGAAGGTAATAAGATTCATCTTTGGGAATGTATTGAGCTTCAATATATCGAATTTTCCTTTTTAGACATTTTTATTTATTTGTGTGTTGTTATAGGCTTGAACATTGAAACAAATTTGGATATACCACAAATGGGGCTAGAATTTGAAACAGAAAAAGATACATATCAATTTTATTTGGCATATGCTAAAAATGTTGGATTTGGCATAAGGAGAGGTAAAACCCATATGGATAAATCGGTAAATTACTTGATAGGGTTTTTTATTGTTGTGCCCAAGGTAAAAGAGGAAAAGACAAACGAGATCTTTATATTAAAGTAAGTCATGATGAAACAAGGTTTGGTTGTGAGGCTAAAATGAAGATTAGTATTCGGAAAAAAAACCAAGTTTACTGTGGTGCAATTTGTTAAAGAGCATAATCATTATCTCTCAAGTCCAAACAAAACACAATTCTATAGAAGTCATAGAAATATATCTTCTTCTGCAGCGATACAGATTGATATGACAAGTGATGTGGGAATCCCCCCAAAAGCATCTCATAATCTTATGGTGAGACAAGTAGGTGGGAGGGAGAATCTAGGATTTATTCCTGAGGATTACAAAAACTACTTGCGATCCAAAAGAACAATAAACATGAGAGTTGGGGATACAGGGGGTGTATTGGAGTATTTGCAGAAAATGCAGTTTGATGATCCGAATTTTTTTTATGCTATTCAAGTTGATAAAGATGATTTGATTACTAATATTTTTTGGTCTGATGCTAAGATGAGAGCTGATTATGCTAATTTTGGAGATGTTGTTTGCTTTGACACCACCTACAGAAAGAACAGTGAAGGTCGACCAATTGCGTTGTTTGTAGGTGTTAATCATCATAAACAATTCATACTTTTTGGTGCAGCTTTATTATATGATGAAACTAGTTTAACTTTTGAGTGGTTGTTTGATACATTAACTAGAGCTATGGGTGAGAAAAAACCAACTACTATTCTTACAAATCAAGATGCAGCAATGGCAAAAGCATTAGCTTCCAGATGGCCTGAAACACATCATCGTTTGTGCATTTGGCACATTTATCAAAATGCCGCCATACATTTGAGTCGAGTTTTTTCTCAGTTTAGAGACTTTCCTAAAGATTTTGCCTCATATATATATATATGATTTTGATGAAGAGGAAGATTTTATTTCAGCATGAAACATAATGTTAGCAAAGTATGCACTTGAAAATAATGATTGGTTGAGGCGCATGTACAATATCAAGGAAAAATGGGCTTTGGTATATGGACGACAAATGTTTTGCACGGATTTGACTACAACCCAAAGAAGTGAGAGCATGAATAGTATTGTGAAAAAGTATGTCACTTATAAACATAAGTGTTTAGACTTCTTCAATCACTTCTAAAGACTCCTTGATGATCATCGATATGAAGAATTAAAAGCTGATTTCAGATCAAATATAACTGTTCCATATTTAATGTTTCCAATTGAGATTTTAAAGCATGCTAGTGGAATTTATACTCCTGAGGCATACAAGTGTTTTCAACAGGAGTGGTGCCTATCTCATGATTCTAGTCTAGAGATTGTTGAGGATGTTGATACATTTACAAAATATAAAGTGACTCCTCACAAAAAGAGAAATCATCATATAGTTACACTTGATAAGAAGTGTGAAAAATTTGAGTGCAGCTGTAGAAAATTTGAATTTACTGGAATTTTATGTTCTCATATTCTAAAAATATTTACATGGAAAAATATCATGAAGATCCCTAGTGAGTATGTATTGAAAAGGTGGACAAGAAAAGCAAAAATTGGATATTTTGAAGTTAATGATTCAATGGCCAATAATGCTAGTTTGGATCCAAAATTAATTCAAAACATGCGATACAAAGAGTTGTGTGGGTTGAATGTTCAATTGGTTACCAAGGCAGCGGAAAGGGATGATACTTACAAGTTTGTTAAAGATGCTATGTTGAGTTTGTGTAAGATGGTGGATGATAAGTTACAAGTTAATGAATCAAATGTCCAACAATCAAATGTGAGCCAAGCATCATGGGAATTTGATTATGGTGAAGGGAACTCTACTGGAGTGAAAGGGATTAAAATGAAGAAAAAAACGGTGTCAAGTAAGAGGTTGAAAGGTGGGTTAGAGAAGATTTCAAGGAAAAGAAAAGCAACGAGGAAAACAAACCAAGCTTCAACAATTGTAATGGTTTCTATTCCATAACTTCACAAATTTTGTTTATTTGGTATTATTTGTTGGTAAATTTGAATAACTTAAATAATTCTATTTTTTTTATAGCACAGGGTGCAGATCAAACTATTTCCAGCATGGCCAACATACAATATGACCAGATCAATCATCAAGTTGGTGTTTGTTTTACTTATATTAATCTAAGATAATTTATGTTATAACTATTTAAGATTGTATTTTATTTTTTTGTTTTAGCCTATAAATTCTGTGCAAACAATTGGTAGCTCTATTGGTAGTTTCAATATGACTGAGCCACCATTATTGGCATCACAACTTTCTCAGGTATATATACATTTTAGTAACAATAGAACTTGTTAAAAAAATGACTGATTAAAATTTTGCTAACTGATTTGGTTGAGTCACTTGTATATTTTGCTTAGTGTCTTGTGAAATTAGCAAAGTATGGTTTACAAATCTTTAACTAACAATCTTGTTTGGTTTCACATAGGCCTTTAATAGTAGTACATGTTTGCTGATCTTGTATGGTTTTCACAGGCCTGATGTGAACTTTTGTTAACTTTCTGACTCTGTAACATGTTAACTTCTGCCTAATCTATCTTTTGTTTACTATTATAGGTACAATTCCCATTTGTGCAGTTTGTTGGACCACCTCCTGCGGCCTCCTCTCCTTAGACATCAACGATCTCGTATGTGTCTATATCTATTTATATGTGCACTTAAAATGGTAGTTAATCTATTGATATGATTTCCTTTATTGACAGGTTCCAAATGCTTTGGGAGTCTCAAAAGAAAGACAATGCTGAAATTGAACTCTTACATAACTTTCTAAATTGTTGCATCCCCCTTTTGGCAATGGAGATGTGTTTACTTTTTGTTGGAAAAATATTATTAGCTATATTTGATGATTCCTGATGTATCCTGATTTGATGATTCCTGATGTATCCTGGCTTTATATATATATATAATATAGCTATATTTGAAGAATGTAATGGACTATTCTGAGTAAGAAATATTGCACAAGAATTGGTATTGTAAGATTTGTTTTTTCACTATGTGCATAAATCTTCTATAAGTTTTGTGTTTTCACTATGTGCAGTTGTATGTGGGAAGGGTCATTTCTGGAATGTAATAGCTGCAACTTGCTCCTTGTTGATTGGAAGGTTAGAGCAAGCTAGGCCATATACGATAGTTTTGGACTAATCGATGAGGTTAATTGCCCTGAATTATTGCTTCATATGTTTGTTTGATGACTAAGAGGGTACCTGTACACCTCATATATATTTCAAGTATGGATTTATGCTAGTTGAGTGTATTATGTAACCATGAAACAAGACCAACTCACCTGATCATTTGTTTAGTAAAAAGGTTGGTGTAGCATTTCCATTTGATGCTTGAATGCTGAATTAAAAATAAAGTGTGATATCACATAATTAATTAATGGTTATGTCTAGTATAACTTTTTCATCTATGATGCATGAATGTTAGATTAGAAATAAAGTATGTTTCCACATAATAATTTGTACTAATGGCTTTGAATGAACCGAATTATGTTAGGGGTATCTTTTCTGAATTTCTTGAATGCTCCTTTACCTGTTTCGCCCTGAGCTCCATATATCCCGTTACCAGTTAGTGTTACATTCATATGGGTTGCGTATTTGCTTCATCCTTACTTGCATAGCCATTTGATTTAAATTGTTACTAACATGTTTACTTGCTGATTTGAAATGTGTATGAACAAGTTATGTTCCTTTTTGTTGTTGTGTGGATACCATGCTCTTAGTAAAGCTTAGTGGGTTTATGTACACTTGGTAACCAAAACATCATGTTTAAAACACCTAATGGGTGAGAGGTTAACTCGGCATATGCCTAGCTATAGGAAATAGTTAATACCATGTTTAGGATAACGTTTTAGTCAATGGTGCCCAAGGGTTTAATTAAAAATGAAAATGAATTGTGCCTCTATGTCATCTCCTATACAAATTACCATGCTTGAGCTGTGTTATACGTAATAGTTCTAAATGTTATGACGGAAATTCTTGCTGCTATACATCAATGTATATAAGGTTAGATGTGATTGAATGGAATGGTCAAAAAGTAGAAATTGAAATGTCATGATTATGTTTTGGAAAATCTAAGGAAAATAGAGATAGAGAAGAATTTAAAATACCCTTGAAATCCTAGCAAGGTTAGTTGGTGTTGGTTGCTGAGGAACATGCTAGTAGTACACTAGAAATATAAAGAAGATTGTCCAATATAGATTTAAGGAAGGGAGGGAGCAAGCTGTGGACTGCAAATTAGTTTGCTTAGAATCAGTCACGCCTTCATTTTACGTGGCAACAGCAAATTAGCCCCAGCAAATTAACCGTTCAATCCTTTCCATCCTTATTCAATGATGCTTTGTTCGATATTTTTTTTTTACCGTGCATAGATTTTTAAGATGATATAGTTCGACATATTGCTCTACACTTATCCAATCAAAACTACTGAGAACCTTTGCTGAAAACAACTTAAGAATATTATGCCAAGAACCAAACAAACAAACAACTCAAAAACCTACCTCAGTCCTCTCCAGGAATGATAGGCTTCCAAGCCAACAATTTTACTAAAATACAACCGACACTCCACAAGTAAATTCCCACACTGTAGTTTGTGGCTCTCAAGAACAACTCTGGGGCTCGATACCAAAGAGTTATTATCCTACTAGTCATAGGATGCTACTAACTGAGCCAAGTCTCATTAGTAAGGTTCATAACTCCAAGTTAACAAATGCATAACGAATCACTATAACAAGTATAACAGAACTAGTTCACTTTGTATAACAAAACAAGTTACATCACTTAGAGTTACATCAAAATGTCAAGTTACATTACAAAATAAGTTACATCAACCACATCCCCATCATCATAATCCAACTACATACAACTACACTAATAGCAACTCTAAATTTCCTATTCAATAAACGTATTTCGTCATTAAACTACATAATTATATGATTGTTGTTCCCATCATCCAGAACATCATTATATTCAACAGGACCCTCATAGCTAACACTTTTCTCCAATTCACTAATATGCAACATTAATTTTTTATTATTCCTCTTCAACTCATTAATAATTGTCTTACTTCTCTCTGACGGTTCTGGGTCATGCCATAAGAAAAAGTCACATCCTCTTTTCTAAATTTCAAATAAATTTAATCAAAACTCAATAATTAAGAAACTCACAACACCATGTTCGTATAATGAAAACTTACTCTAAAATTTGGACATGAAAAAAATCGCCGTCCTGGGTTAGATTCCGTCCATGAAGTCTGGAGAATAGTTCGTAACCCACAATAACATAATATATGGGGAGCTTCACATTGCTCGTCGTTCATGCGTTGTCGAGTGAAAGATGATGCTGATGAAGAGCCGGTTGCCATGATATTTCTTTCGTTTTACCTAAACAACAACAATTAATGAAAAAGACATAAATTTGACTAAAGCATACAAATTTCGACGGAAAAATTAACAACAGTCCCCAACATACTTAAAATGTCTCAATTCTGTCAAAGAATTACAGCGCTCATAAAAACTTCCACTTTCTCCCATGTCATGTAATCTACAAGTGAGCACATAGCACACTCAACTAAACAAATGATCAGGTGAGTTGGTCTTGTTTCATGGTTACATAACACACTCAACTAGCATAAATCCATACTTGAAATATGAGGTGTACAGATACCCTCTTAGTCATCAAACAAACATATGAAGCAATAATCCAGGGGCATGAAATTACTTTTAAGCTTTGTCTAAACTTTGCAAACACATTAATAACAAATTTTATTGTACAGCGTGTATAAGATGACACCAAAGATGTTTAGACTTTCATCAAGCAAAGACAACAAGCTAGAACTTCAATCTAAAACTATAGATTGTACAAACCAAAGAAAGATTGGAAGGATCCCAAAAATTGATAACCCAATTACATGTGACTTGAGTTTACAAATAAGCATAAATAGGAAACACAAATTAAGCAATTCAATCGATACTTGATAGTTCAACATATTTAAATGTGTAGCTAAAGGGGCAGCAGTACCAAAATTTGCATTTGAGCAGTACCAAAATTTGCATTTTAATTAACCTTGAAGAAGAAGACAACAAGCTAGAATGGCAATCTGAAACTATAGACAACCAAATCTGAGGATGGGATTAGGGTGAAACAATACCGCAATTTAGCCCTAACGGCGGCAGAGGTTGAGGATCTTGAGACAGGGCGAGGGATCGGAGGAGGCAAATCTGCGGAGGAGTAGGCAGATCTGAAACTATATGGATTTCGTCGCCTGATGCATTTTCTGCGGAGGAGTAGGAGAACTAGCTCAGAGGAGGCAGTGCTGCGTTTTTTGCGTGGTGCGAGCACTGGGTTGTCGCCGACAGAGGTGTCGCTGGCTGGGTTTTGCTTAGGGAGATCACAAGAGGAGTGTTTCTGAGGGCGAGAGGATGGCGACGGTCCGCCGGCGGAGGTGTGGGATGGCGAGAGGTGAGGTTAGGGCTTCGCGTCTGCATTTCTGTGTATTTTGCGTTTCTGCGCGGGATCTGCACGTGAGCGACACGTGATCCATTGATCCATCAATTTATATGGACTTTGTGGTCCGGGGGGATCAGGACAGAACGGGTCCAGAGGATCCGCGCTGTCTGTCACCACTTGTCTTGAAATAAGACTTGAAGTAGCACACGTACTCCATGAATGAAATAAACATGCATTCAGTAAATAAATCGCTGCTACTCCAGGAATTTGATCCCAAGGATTTTATGCCACTACATAAAATCCCATTATCCATAGTATCTAAATATTTACACAACCAAATAGTACCTAGAAAAGCATGCAATAAACAATTGCACTGTGAAAGTAATTGAGCAAATAATAAGTTAGCATTCCTTATCTGTACTAACTCCCTGACAAGGGCTTTCATTCCAATGATGCAAGCAGAATCACACGTCAAATCCGGATTAGACAACTGTGAAAGAACACCACGCCCTCAAATAACCTATTTTTTATACCCTAATTTAAGTCCTAAGAAAATTACTTTTCCTTCGCTACCCTTTCCGTAAACATACAGGTTAAAAGAAAAATGATTAATTAATAGATTGTCATTAAAAAAAACTTCACGCTTGATGGTCTAGGTGATGAAGAACCTTCCATCGCCGCTGCCATGAGCAGAGCCGAAATCTCCTCAAAATTAATTCTTTCGATCCGAGAAAGTCCCATCGATCTCCTCTCGTTCCAGCAAACCATAATCCCCCAAGAAGAGATACCGAACCGAGCCCTCTTGGCCAATTGGCTATGAAGCAGCGGTTCCAACGCCGGAATAGGAACCGTTCCCGGATTTTTTTTGGTTCCAATAAAAAAAAAAGGGATGGGCAATCAAGGGAAGTAAATGTGCATGAGGTAATGACTCCTTTGGCGGCTGCACCGGCGGAGAGAATGAATAAACAAGAAAAAATAATTTGATGAATTCGATCGTGGGTTGACCATTTCCAGTCACCACCACCCTTGGATGCAGCCTTTGTGCGGCAATTGCGGAGGAGATATTAGAATTTCAACATCCTGTGGTGATGAAAAATCAATAAATCTGCACGAAGATGCTTAGGTTGGACAGTTCAAGAAGATCATAGGAGTAGTTGATGTTGTTCTTTGGTTTTCATGTGCTTCACCCATCTCTACGCTTCAACTAGGATTTCTCATAAGCTTCCTCAAATCAGCTTATGAAATAGTAATCGATCACTAAGAAGTCGTTGCAAGAAAGTCGGCTACAAGGATCAACTCCAGGGAAGTCTGCTACCACCAAAGAAAGTAAACATGAGATTTGAAAGGGAGATAAGATTAGTCTTAGTGTTGTCCCTCCGATGTTGAAGTAAAAATACTCTAATTCAAAAATGAGAGTCAGATCAAATCCCATGGAATTTACTTTTGTTGGCTTTCATCAAGTCTGATCAATTTCTTCAAATCGGCTTATGAAATAATAATTGATGGCTGAGAAGTCAAATATTGAGAAGTTGAATGCAAAGAAGTCAGCTGTAGGGAAGTTGGATGCAGAGAAATCGACTCCAAAGAAGTTGGCTGTAGAGAAATCGGATGCAAAGAAGTTGGCTCCAAGGAAGTCGGCTACAGGGAACTCGACTATCACTGAAGAGAGCGAACACGAGATTAGATGGGAAGCCTAGGCTTCCCTTGGTGTTACTCCTCTAACATTCAAGTTAGAGAGTAAGTAATAATTAAAAAATAATGAAAATAAAAGTAACAATTATAAGTATACAATCTTACTATTTTACCGTTACCAGTCGACTGGTCCTTGCACCAGTTGACTGGTGCCCGCACCAGTTCACTGGTGCCAGCCCAACGACTCTCTCAACGGCTCCCTACCAATCGACTGTTACAGTGCACCAGTCGTCTATTACAGTATACCAGTCGACTGCTACAGTATCGTTAACTGCTGCAGTGCCCGTTGATAGTTACAGTGCCCCGTTGATTGCAATAGTACCTCTCGAGATTTTTCCCTGAGTACAATATCTCATGCATTCGTACCCTCACGACTCACTTGACTCTTCTTTGTGTTGGGACCAATTATGTAGCTAGAGGGGGGGGTGAATAGCTCGGCACGCTCCTCGTGCTCTTCGTTGCTTGTTTCTTCAAAGATATGCAGTGGAAATACAAGAAACAACACATACAACGCTAACACAACGGATTTACTTGGTATCCACCTCAAGAAGAGGTGACTAATCCAAGGATCCACACACTCACGCACCCTCCACTATGTAAACACTTCTTTTCGGTAACTACCGAAGGCAGAGAAGCCTTACAACTGTAAAATACCGAAAATAGGCAAATATTAATAAGGGAATTTTTGGAAATTATTCGGATCTCGTATGCACGAGTTAACGGGGATAAGATTTGGGTTCCAGGAAAGCCTGTTTAGGCTACCCCATTTAAATGAGGAAAAGTTGAATTTCTTAATTCCTTTTCTTTATTTATTTTTCCTTTTCTTTATTTTCTTTACTTCCTCTCCTCCTCGCCGAAAACCCCTGCACGCCCGAGCCTTCTTCCCCCGCGCGAACCCGAGCCCTAACCGGCGCTCACGGCGGTTTCCTCCACTTCCTCTTCTCGGTTTCCTCCTCTTCTCTTACATCTTCTCCTCTGCCGACGCCGAGCATCAGCCACAAGAGCTCCGGCGGCTTCGCTCTCTGCCCTAGCCGACCCCTTCATTTGCCGGCGATCTTCCTGAGTCGAGCATCACGCCGGCAGCCGACCTATTGCCTTTGCCCTAGCTTGGATCATGAGCCCTCTCCGCCGCTGAGATCAGGAATGCGCCGGCGACGCACGGAGCAGCGCCTTTTCCTTGGAGTCCCAGCGCCGATACTCACCCGGTGCCCTAGCCGACGCCTTCTCCCCTTCACCGACGCGGATCCAGCCGAGCCTTAGTGCCGGCTGCCACCACTGTGTCTTGTCGACGCCGCCAGCCTTGTGCTCTAACGCCGGTCACCGCGACTCCTCCTCTTGTGGGTTTGCGACACAGCCGCCTTGCTTCTGTCTTAGCCTCCAGCCGTCGGTTCTGTGTGATCTTGGAGGTCACGGATTGGTGTGGTTTGGTTGGGAAGGGACTGTTGATACAAAGTTGGGATTTAGGTATGAAATATTGGGCTTCAATTTGATTCATCTTGCAATCTTGAGATGTTGATGCAGTGTATTAGCATAACATGTGTTGTTTGGGCAGTAACTTTGTGATCCCCAGTAGCGGCTCTGATCTTGTTTCAGCAGCCAACATCTTTGATTTTGGATCAACAGTGATACATACGAATTGAGGTAAGGAGTAGGGATTTGATGCATGATGTAGAGGATTGTTAGATTTGGTAAATACATTGAATTAGGTTGGAATTGGATTATTATGATGATGAATCTGAAATAGGTTTATGGGTTGATATTGGAAATAAGGATGAACTTATTATTTAATTGGATTAGAATTAATTTGGCTAATTTTGTGGCATGATAGAATTAACTAAATTAAATATTGTGACACAGGATTTTGACACGAGACGAGTATCTCGGAGTCAGATTGGACCTTTCTATTTATGGAGGCGGGTACTTTTGACTTATGTCATTTGATATACATAGTAGTGAATTTAACAAGTTGCATTAATTATGTCCTTTATTTGTTTCGGTTAGTCACTACCCAATATCTGATACATGATTGATTGATTGCTTGATTTGCATCCCATGTATACTTTATTTGTTTATACATGCTTATAGGGGGTAGTGATATACCATGCTTCACCATGTTCAGGACCTAGGTTTTTATACCTTCTGTGTACCTTTGATTCGATAGGATTCGTTGACCTAGGGTGCACTTTTCTATATATATGGATTAGGTCAGGATGTTTTTATGGTTATTGCCATGCACCATTTGCATGATTACATGTTGTGCGATAGTCCGCTCCATTATTGTTGAGCACATCGCCAGTTACATGGATCTGCACACACCATCACTCATGGGTTAGTGGTCGATTCAGGCAGAGTGTGTTGCAGCAGGGACTCTATTAGGCACCGTTGGTCCGCTCATGGGTAGTGTGACACAACGTGTTATCCGGCAGGGATTCCTCCCCGTCACTGTGTACCGGGAGATGAGAGCATTGCGCTACCCCATTTATGATTTGGGGTAGGAGGATAGGTGTACTCCGACAGCATCCCGTCCACTCGGTCACTCATCAGGAGTAGTGACGACAGAGTGTACGGTTGTCACAGCCCTACCCACTCGGCCTCACTATTGTGTGTGAGATGATCGACTGGCGTCAGGGGTGACCAGGACGCATCATTGGCATCATATGCATGATGTATTTATTGCTTGTGTTTGTGTTTGCTGCATTTATATGCTGCATATTATTTGGATACCTATGTTTGACATGCATACAAGATTCCTATACCACTCGGACTATTTGACCTTATACTCAGGTCCTGGTTAGTACAGTTTCTCTCCTGTTTACTTCAGATGCATATTTTTATCTTTCTTATATCAGGAGACTGTACGCATGATTAGTGCTAGGTGTTATTTCCCTACCTTGTATATCAATTGTACCTGCTGAGTGTTGGACTCACCCTGCCTCCATTGTTGATATTTTCAGGTTGATGCTGTCAAGAGAGAGTTCCAGTTGCTGGTCCATGCAGACCTCGAGGATATGATTGGTTTTTTTTTTGTTTCTTTTCTGTTCTAGACTGTTTTGAATTATTCTACTTATGGACATTGTATGGATTTTATTATGTCGATGGATTTAGATTTGGATTTATTCTACTACATGCCTGCCTGGACGGCAGAAGAGGTGAGTTCATCGGATTTGAGCTTTACGAGTGTAGTGGAGTAGGGTTGATTTCGAGTCAGGGTATTATCTTTCTGTTTACTTATATAAACTGCGTGGTGATGGTTTATTTTGTTGTTATTATTCCAGCCGCATGTGGCTGAGGTATTTAGTGCTTGTAGAAAAGTTTCAGATTGTCCACCGTACAGGGGAGATGCTGCCGAAATTTTCTCGAATAGGGACTCCTCTGGGGCGTGACAATTTAGTGGTATCAGAGCACAGTTATACGATCTTTTGTTTTCGTATTTTGGATGTTTGGGATAACCTGATACCAATTTATTTACTTGGTATCAGAGCGCCAAGTTTGGCGATACTTGTTGGATTTTTGTATTTTGGATTTTCGAGATTTATCTGATACCAATTTATTGGTATCAGAGCAAGTTATGGATACCTGCTTTTGGTGTTCTGGATTTTTGGATGTCTATTTCGGTTTATACAGATTTCCATTATGGTTATGTTTCGGATTTATATGGATTTCCGGCGATTTTCTCGTTCAGAATTTTGAGGTCAGAAGTTGGGGACTGGACAGCGATGGAACATCTCCAGATGGCAAATAGGTATGATGTTTATTTTATGATAGTTAGGACATCTATTAGCACTTTATCTTTATTACCTGTCTGGTTGTTGTAGCCATATTACATGTGATGGGTTAGCCTCTGATCTTGGTCGACCCTAATAGAAATCAAGGATTATTGTCTCTGGTGATTTTTCATATCATACCATCAGTAGTTTTAGCTTCTGTTACTACTATTAGGAGATGGAGGCACATATCAGCCTCTGCTATTATAAGCTGGGTAATGGATGATACCTATATATTCCTGTGGACTTAGCCAGTAGAGTTTTTATACTCGTATCTTTTGGTTATTAGGGTATCCGATACGATGAAAATTTGTCATTGGAGAGTTATCATGTTTGATCATTGTTGAGAATGATCTGAGGTTGAGAAATATTGGGAGATCTGATATTGTGATGTGTTGATTTCTAATGATTTATGAGAGTAAATGTTATGTGGTTGTTTGATGATCTATTAGTGGATAAATATTTTGATGATCTATTATTTGGGTTGTTGTTGATAGTGACATTGTGAGTGTCATGTATGGTATTTACATGTTTGATGTTTATAGTTGGTGATCAGATTATAAATCGGGTGCTAGAGAGTTTATGGTTTAGAGTGCCTATGAGATTTTAATAAATTTGGTTAGTTGTTGTTAGTTAACAGGATGATAAAATTGGTGTTTACTTCCTCTGATATTGGACTATGTTGATAAATAATGATTTGATGTTTTGAATGTTAACTTGCTCTCATGGGGAGTAGAGACTTATTCATCTGATATTGTGTGGGCTGATATTTTTGAGGATAAAAAAAATGAGAGTGTCTTGATGTTTTTGAATTCTGACTTTATCTTTTGGGTGGTATACCTTTATACATATGATTATTGTGGGTTTCTAGTAGATTATACCCGAGTGGTTAGACATACATGTCTGATTGTTTATTGGAGGTATTTGTCAATTAAAAAAAAAACTATATTGTGGAATGTGTACATATGTTTGAGTGTTTTATTGGATGTATCTTATCGATCTAATCTGAGTTGTGATATGTGCAGATGTGTTGGGTGTAATATTTGAGGTATCTTGTTTATTATATGATTGTTTTGAGAGTAAACTCGTGTTGATTATGATTTATTGGAAGTATTACGTTGATTATACTCTTGGCATAAGTGTACATATGTCATGTGAGTGTTGTTGAGGTGTATTGTTGATTATACCTATGTTGATATATGCACACGGGTTTGATAGGTATTGTTGGAGGTATCACACTGATTTATACCTGTGCTATGAGTGTGTTTGGTGTGTACAAATTGGAGGATTATGTCGATTATACATATGTTGTGTGTGCATGTGTATCAGGTGTATGGTGGGTAGCATCATGATGATTCTACCTATGTTGAATGTAGAATGCTGAGTGTCTACATTATGTTATTGGTTGTATAACCTTGTCAACTAATTCTCCTATTAGTGGGTGACCAACCCACTAGGATGATGATAGAGTTGACTATGGATTTGATATGTTTACTAGGTTGTTTATACCTTTGGCTGCCTACAGTGATATGTGGTTGAGTGATCTCGTGCAGCCTCTAGTTGGATAGTTAGGTGCCTTGGACACTTATGGATCGTTTGTGGTGGAGCGGAGTTCCCACATATAGATATTTCGGATTGCTTGTAGCGGAGCATTGCTCCCATATCTATTGCAGATACATGTTATAGATTATTTGTAGTGGAGTGTTACTCCTACATATAGAGGATTTCTTGGGGTAGAGCGTTGCTCCCACATATGTGGTATTTTCTGTGATGGAGCGTTGCTCTCACACTGGAGGATCTATTCTTTGGTGATTTATATCGTTGGTGATCAGATCTGTTTATTGTCGAGGATCTTATGGATTGGGAATGTCGGTGATACGGACATTATGTGTCTTGGTTTTACCATTAGGGCTTGCGGAGCCTTAGATGTTTTCATGGACTAGATGATTTGGGTATCCCTAGGATATTGGATCAGAATTCGTTATCGTTATTGACGACGTGGTGTTTTATTCCTGATCTGAGGTGTATCACGCACATTATCTTTGCATAGTTCTAGAGATGTTTCGATGGAAACGTCTAGATGTGAAGATCAGTAGTGTGTATTTTGATTGTCTTCTGTGAGATGTTTGAGACACACGGTCACCAGTAGGAGTATACCGTGGTTTCATAGGAGATCGAGGTTGTTACCGTTGGAAGTAGACGGAGTCTATAGAAGAGGCTCGCAACTTCCTTTGTTTGGCTCGATATTTCCGGAGATACGTTGAGAGTTTCTCTCGGATAGTTATGTCACTGACACGCCTGACCTGAAAAGGCGTGAAGTTCACTTGGACTGAAGATGACAAGACCAGTTTTTAGGAGCTGAAGCGGAGACTAGTGTCGGCTCCGATTTTGAATTTTGCCTTCTGGAGAGGACGGATATGTCCTCTGCACCGACGCATCTATTCAGGGTTTGAGTGCTGTTCTGATGCAGCACGATATGGTAGTCTCCTATGCTTCTCGTCGATTGAAGGAACATGAGAAGAACTACCCTGTACATGATCTGGAGCAAGTCGTCATTATTTTTGCCATGAAGATTTGGCGATATTATTTATATGGCGTTACATTTGAGATTCTCACTGACCATAAGAGTCTCAAATATCTGTTTACTTGGAAGGAACTTAATCTCCGACAGAGGAGATGGATGGAGTTCCTGAAGGATTTTTTATTGTACCATTAGCTATCACCCGGGGAAAGCTAATGTGGTTGCCGATGCGCTTAGCAGGAAGTCCGGAGGGACTTTAGCTTGCCACCGAGTTGTGGTCACGGACTTGATTTAAGGTTTCTCCGGTTTGGGCCTTGAGGGGTAAGGACAGATAGAGTATGGTACTCTGGTTACCATGGTTGCTCAGTCGTCGATCAGGACGAGGATCCGAGAGCCCTAGGCTGCTGATCAGTATTTGCAGTTTATTTGCAGCCAGATAGCTTCCGGCAACAGACTGAGTTCACACGAGACGAGGAAGGTGTTATACACTTCCGAGGCAGATTATGCGTACTTCAGTCTCGTCCAGTCTTACAGGAGCTACTTCAGGAGGCTCATCGCTCTCGATTTGCGATCCATCCAGGCGGGACCCGTATGTATCGAGACTTGAGGCGTTCCTACTGGTGGAACGACATGAAGAAAGACATCGCAGATTTCGTAGCTAGATGTCTTGTCTGTCAGCAGGTGAAGGCTGAACACCAGAGACCTGCAGGGTTACTTCAGCGGATTCCTATTCCTGAGTGGAAGTGGGATCACATTACCATGGACTTGTGGTAGGGTTGCTGAGGACACGACGAGGCCATGACGCGATTTGGGTAATCGTTGATCGATTAACCAAATTCGCGCACTTCTTAGCGATCCGGAGGACTGATTTCCTGGATTGATTGGTAGATCTGTTTTGCCGGGAGATCATCAGATCACGTGATGTTCCGTTGACTATTACTTCGGATAGAGACCCCCAGTTCATGTCTCGTTTCTGGCAGAGTCTGCAGCAGGCCTTGGGCATGCAGCTCCGATTTAGTACAGCCTTCCATCCATAGACAGATGGACAGTCAGAGCGGACCATTCAGACTTTAGAGGACCTGCTGAGGTCATGTGTTATGGATTACGGAGGCAGTTGGGAGGACCATCTTCCGTTAGTAGAGTTTGCTTACAACAACAGCTTTCATTCGGCTATTCAGATGACACCGTTTGAGGCGTTGTATGGTAGACCTTGTCGGACACCCGTCCTCTGGGATGAGGTTGGAGAGGCCCAGTTGTTGGGACCTCATAGAGTTCAGCAGGATGCAGAGTTGGTCCGTACTATCAGGCGGAGGATGTCAGAGGCGCAGGATCGCCAGAAGAGTTATGCTGATCGGAGACGCAAACCACTAGAGTTCTCTGTTGGCGACCATGTATTTCTACGAGTTTCACCCACAAAAGGGGTGAAGAGATTTGTCCTCAGAGGTAAGCTAGCTCCGCGGTATATTGGCCCTTTCGAGATTTTGGAGAGGATCGGAGCGGTAGCTTACCGGTTGGCACTACCACCGTCCCTGTCAGGCGTACACGATGTATTTCACGTATCGATGCTGAGGAGATACGTGCCCGACCCAACGCATGTGCTGGCGGATATTCCAGTTCCAGTTCAGCCTGACATTACATATGAGGAGGTTCCGGTACGGATTCTCGACCGGAAAGAGCGTCAGTTGCGGAACAAGACTATCCGGCTGGTTGAAGTCGGATGGCAGCATCATTCGGATGAGGAGGCTACTTGGGAGCTCGAGAATACTATTCGAGCTCGATATCCCCATCTTTTCACTTGAGGTATGTGATTTATTTACCGTTCAGCATTTTTACTCTATAGCTGTTGTTAGTTCTTGCTGATGGTAGATAACGAAATTTGGGGACCAAATTTTTATTAGTGGGGGAGAATGTAAAATACCGAAAATAGGCGAATATTAATAAGGGAATTTTTCGGAATTTTTGGAAATTTTTCGGAGCTCGTATGGACGAGTTAACGGGGATAAGATTTGGGTTCCAGGAAAGCCTGTTTAGGCTACCCCATTTAAATGAGGAAAAGTTGAATTTCTTAATTCCTTTTCTTTATTTTTTTTCCTTTTCTTTATTTTCTTTACTTCCTCTCCTCCTCGCCGAAAACCCCTGCACGCCCGAGCCTTCTTCCCCCGCGCGAACCCGAGCCCTAACCGGCGCTCACGGCGGTTTCCTCCTCTTCTCTTACATCTTCTCCTCTGCCGACGCCGAGCATCAGCCACAAGAGCTCCGGCGGCTTCGCTCTCTGCCCTAGCCGACCCCTTCATTTGCCGGCGATCTTCCTGAGTCGAGCATCACGCCGGCAGCCGACCTATTGCCTTTGCCCTAGCTTGGATCGCGAGCCCTCTCCGCCGCTGAGATCAGGAATGCGCCGGCGACGCACGGAGCAGCGCCTTTTCCTTGGAGTCCCAGCGCCGATACTCACCCGGTGCCCTAGCCGACGCCTTCTCCCCTTCACCGACGCGGATCCAGCCGAGCCTTAGTGCCGGCTGCCACCACTGTGTCTTGTCGACGCCGCCAGCCTTGTGCTCTAACGCCGGTCACCGCGACTCCTCCTCTTGTGGGTTTGCGACACAGCCGCCTTGCTTCTGTCTTAGCCTCCAGCCGTCGGTTCTGTGTGATCTTGGAGGTCACGGATTGGTGTGGTTTGGTTGGGAAGGGACTGTTGATACAAAGTTGGGATTTAGGTATGAAATATTGGGCTTCAATTTGATTCATCTTGCAATCTTGAGATGTTGATGCAGTGTATTAGCATAACATGTGTTGTTTGGGCAGTAACTTTGTGATCCCCAGCAATGACTCTGATCTTGTTTCAGCAGCCAACATCTTTGATTTTGGATCAACAGTGATACATACGAATTGAGGTAAGGAGTAGGGATTTGATGCATGATGTAGAGGATTGTTAGATTTGGTAAATACATTGAATTAGGTTGGAATTGGATTATTATGATGATGAATCTGAAATAGGTTTATGGGTTGATATTGGAATTAAGGATGAACTTATTATTTAATTGGATTAGAATTTAATTTGGCTAATTTTGTGGCATGATAGAATTAACTAAATTAAATATTGTGACACAGGATTTTGACACGAGACGAGTATCTCGAAGTCAGATTGGACCTTTCTATTTATGGAGGCGGGTACTTTTGACTTATGTCATTTGATATACATAGTAGTGAATTTAACAAGTTGCATTAATTATGTCCTTTATTTGTTTCGGTTAGTCACTACCCAATATCTGATACATGATTGATTGATTGCTTGATTTGCATCCCATGTATACTTTATTTGTTTATACATGCTTATAGGGGGTAGTGATATACCATGCTTCACCATGTTCAGGACCTAGGTTTTTATACCTTCTGTGTACCTTTGATTCGATAGGATTCGTTGACCTAGGGTGCACTTTTCTATATATATGGATTAGGTCAGGATGTTTTTATGGTTATTGCCATGCACCATTTGCATGATTGCATGCTGTGCGATAGTCCGCTCCATTATTGTTGAGCACATCGCCAGTTACATGGATCTGCACACACCACCACTCATGGGTTAGTGGTCGATTCAGGCAGAGTGTGTAACGACCCAATTTTCCCCATTTCAAGTTTTAAAAGTCCATAAAAATATTTGGAAATACTTTTAAAATGTTCTAGAGATTTTTAGGAATTTTTAGAGTATTTTTACGTAATTTTTGGAGGTCGTTTAGTATTTTTTTAAAACAAAAGAAGTTTAGGCAAAAATCGTTGAAAGCGAGATTCGAACCCACGACCCCGGGTCGGACTGACCCAAGCCAAAACTGGCCTGACCAGCTGAGCTACAAGAGTTTTATTAACCATATAAGGGAAGAGTTAAGTTATAGCATAGTTTTGGATTTAACCTTAATATATTAAAGGGAATTAGGTTTTGATTTTCCAAAACCCAAAACAATTTCTCCCGAAATTGTTTCTCCCCTTCTCCCTCGCGACGGCGCCCTCTCCCTCGGCGGAAACGAAGAAGAAGCTAGGTTGTTGGGTCTCCGGCGCCGGCGAAGCTTTCTTCCGGCCAGCCCTCACCCGTGGGTGGTAATCCCGACAGAGAAGAGCTCGCGGGCACAAGAAGAAGCCGGAAAATCCGCAAACCCGAGCCCTCCGAAAACCCTAAGAGCCTTCTCCTTCCTCTTCTCGGTTGTAAGTCCAAGAACGCTCAGTAAGTACTACTCACCTGCGGTAGGAGTTGCTCCGAGCTTCGATTTGTTTTCCTTGCTTCGGTTTTTGCCGTGCCGAGTAGTTCCGAGCTTCGATTGGTTTTTCCTTGCTTCCATTGCAATTCGGGTTTGGTTTTGAGGTTGTTGCCGTGAGCCTCAAATGGGAACAAAGGAAGGAAAGATGGTATAGGTTAGGGATTTTAGTTCCTTGCTTTGGAACCTACTGTGACCGGATATGGTTGCTAGAAATATAGGTTCTTTTTTTTAGTTCAATTGCTACTGTAAAGATTGTTTAAGGAATGTTTAATTCCAAAGTTTTCTCCTTTGGAGGTTGCTGGAATTTTTGGTTTTCTTCCATAGCAGATGGAGAGCATGAAGATATGTTGTTATTACCTCTTTAGTTTCTAGTAGCAAATTTAATGATTTAGCGTGAAGAATTTATATACAAACATGTACAGAACTGAGCATGTGATTTTAGATTCAATTTCATTGCTATATGAGGAATAAGAACAATTTTATTAGATTGTTTTGTTTAGAGCTTTAGTTACTGCCGTGGCACTACAGATAGTTGCAACAAGTTTTGATTTCTGTTGCCTTGTGAGAGTATGAGTTTTCTTTACAACAAGTTTATACAGATTTTAAGCTTCAGTAAGTTTTAGTGATGATAAGCATGTGTATAGATTTAGCGTGTTTTTGTGCATGAAGAATTTATATGCATGTTATCTTAAAGTATGTAGCTTGAGATTTATGTGCCATTTAATTTAAGCATGCAGAATTAGACTTTTCTATGCTACTACCATGTTTAGAAAGTCCAAGTTAGCTTCCTTTTGCTTTATTTCTAGCATGACTAGAAAGTTTAAAGTAGTATGTTTTTGCCTAGTTTTACAGCATGTTTAGAAGCACTGAAGTAGCATTCTATGCCCTGTTTTTACAGCATGTTTAGAAGTATTAAAGTAGCATTCTTTGCCTATTTTTACAGCATGTTTAGAAGCCCTAAAGTAGCATTCTATGCCATGTTTTTATAGCATGATTAGTGAGATTAGATTAGCTTTCTTTGCTCTTATCGCAACATGTTTTAAAAGTTCAAACTAGTTCTCTTTTGCTCTATTCTAGAGCATGATTAGTAAGTTCAGATGTGCTTTCTTTTCCTTTATTTTATAGCATGCTTAGAGAGTTCAGATTTGCTTACCTTTGCTTTATTTTATAACATGCTTAGGGAGTTCAGATTGGCTTTCCTTTGTGTTATTTTTATATAGCATGCTTGGTTAGTTGTAAGCCTATACTTGTTAGATACATCTAAAGGATTTTAATAAGCTCTAATAAAGGATTATAAGAAGTATGAGTAAAGGAAAAGACTAAAGTCTAGTTAAAAAGGAAGATAACAAGTAAGTAAAGCAAGAGGCTAGTACCCGACATCCAAGAGCTTGTCGTTAAACAAATCCAGGTGACCATTTCCGAGGTCTTGGCCCTGGTAGACCGAGGTCTGCTCTTTTAGGATTGGTGGCTCGCAACCCCAACCTATTAGGGAACGCGCATGAGTTGGTACTAGGCCTGGGCCCAAGAAAAGAAAACCAAAGTAAAGAGAAGTAAAGAAGTAAAGAAAGAAAGAAAGAAAGAAAGAAGAAGAAAGTAAAAGATAGAAATTAAAAGATTAATTTCTAACACAAGGATACAAGAAATGAAATAAGTTCCAAGCTTAGAATAAATAAGAATGGTTAGTTTCTTTAATTCTAAGTTTACATAGTTAGTTTCTTGTTATTCTGCTTGATACTGAGTATGATTTGTATCTAGTTCATTTTCTGTATACCATGAGCATATGCAGATAGTTTTAGTATTTCAGTTTCAGTACTTATGCATTTCATTTATGCATTTCGAGTTTTGTGAGATAGATTAGTACTTACTAAGCGTTTTCGCTTATAGATCTCTTCTTTTTCCTCCTACCGCAGATAAAGGAAAAGCTAAGATATGAAGGGAGACTACAGGATGGTGGTGGTGATGAAGGTGTGTGATGTTTGGACTGTGGAGAGATCCAGGATTAGCTGACAAACCTGTTAAGACCTTCTATTTAATTCTTTTAGATTGCCTTAAGTGTTATTTTGAGTTGAGATTGTATTTAAGTTATTCCGCACTTGTATGTAGTTCACTTGTATTATTCGTGGAGTGATGTAGTTGGTTGCTTACTAGAGTAGTTTCTTTCTTTTACTGTTGATTTATTACTGCGTGGTTATGAATAAAATGTGTTCCAGCCGCCTGTGGCTGTGTATATATTGTTTGTATTATGGATTTGGTCACCGGTACAGGGGAGACTCTGTCGAAATTTTTCGGTAGGAATTCCTCTGAACCGTGATAAATCTAACTGACTCTAATAATAGCGTCAGTGACACTAGTAAGTAGAGTATAGATAGGTAATGGTCGCCCTTAGAGAGTAGTAGTAAGAAGGGTGGTCGTTACAGAGTGTGTTGCAGCAGGGACTCTGTTAGGCACCGTTGGTCCGCTCATGGGTAGTGTGACACAACGTGTTATCCGGCAGGGATTCCTCCCCGTCACTGTGTACCAGGAGATGAGAGCATTGCGCTCCCCCATTTATGATTTGGGGTAGGAGGATAGGTGTACTCCGACAGCATCCCGTCCACTCGGTCACTCATCAGGAGTAGTGACGACAGAGTGTACGGTTGTCACAACCCTACCCACTCGGCCTCACTATTGTGTGTGAGATGATCGACTGGCGTCAGGGGTGACTAGGACGCATCATTGGCATCATATGCATGATGCATTTATTGCTTGTGTTTGTGTTTGCTGCATTTATATGTTGCATATTGTTTGGATACCTATGTTTGACATGCATACAGGATTCCTATACCACTCGGACTGTTTGACCTTATACTCAAGTCCTGGTTAGTACAGTTTCTCTCCTGTTTACTTCAGATGCATATTTTTATCTTTCTTATATCAGGAGACTGTACGCATGATTAGTGCTAGGTGTTATTTCCCTACCTTGTATATCAATTGTACCTGCTGAGTGTTGGACTCACCCCGCCTCCATTGTTGATATTTTCAGGTTGATGCTGTCAGGAGAGAGTTCCAGTTGCTGGTCCCTGCAGACCTCGAGGATATGATTGGTTTTCTTTTGGTTTCTTTTCTGTTCTAGACTGTTTTGAACTTGTTATGTTTTGAATTATTCTACTTATGGACATTGTATGGATTTTATTATGTCGATGGATTTAGATTTGGATTTATTATACTACATGCCTGCCTGGACGGTGGAAGAGGTGAGTTCATCGGATTTGAGCTTTACGAGTGTAGTGGAGTAGGGTTGATTTCGAGTCAGGATATTATCTTTCTGTTTACTTATATAAACTGCGTGGTGATGGTTTATTTTGTTGTTATTATTCCAGCCGCATGTGGCTGAGGTATTTAGTGCTTGTAGAAAAGTTTCAGATTGTCCACCGTACAGGGGAGATGCTGCCGAAATTTTCTCGGATAGGGACTCCTCTGGGGCATGACAACAACACTCTCAATACAAGAAGAAAGCAAGGGAAAACAAATACAAGAAATATCTTACAAGATATGCAATGAAAGCCCTAACCCTAGCTTTTTCTTTTTGCTGTAACTTGCCTCTTGACTTGGACGGTCCTCCAAGATCCTTCAAGAACTGGCGTGAGAGTGGAGAAGAAGGCTATGGAGAACTGCTGTGTAGAAGAGAATCGAAGCCGTGGAAGTTCTATTGAGAGAGACGCTCGCCAACTGCTATATTCTGTGCCAACAGTCAAATCCCGATCGATTGGATTGCTCCCAATCGATCGGGGAGGCTTTGGATCGATCGATTGATCGATCCAGAGCGCCTCTGTGCTCTCGAGAATTGCCTGGATCGATCAACTGATCGATCCAGGGCTTATCGTACGAATCACACCTCCCAATCGATCGGAGGCTCCCAATCGATTGACTGATCGATTGGGAGGCTTTCTGTTCACGCGACAGTTCTCCCCAATCGATCCACCGATTGATTGGGAGAAGGCTTGTCGCGGGGACTCTCCCAATCGATCGTCCGATCGATTGGGAATGAGCCAATCGATCGGCTGATCGATCCAACCCTTGTTTTGCCCAAAAATAAGTCCAAAGACCCCTAAACCAACATCCGGTCAACCATTACCTGTTGGTACATCATGCCTAGCATCCGGTCACCCTCGACCTGCTAGAACTCCCTCAACAAGTGTCCGGTCAATCCCTTTTACCCACTTGGACTTTTCTCCTCGTGCTAAGTGTTTGGTCATCCTTAACCCACTTGGACTTATCTTATCGTGACAAGTGTCCGGTCATCCTTGACCCACTTGGACTTATCTTCACCAGATGTCCGATCAACCTTGATCCACCTGGATTTCCCGTTCCAAGTATTCGATCAATCCCTTTGACCTACTTGGGCTTCCCAACACCAGATGACTGATCAAACTTGATCCATCTGAATTTCCTGTACCTGGCTTCACTCACCAGGACTTTCCATTAGGGATGGCAACGGGGCGGGACGGGGGCGGGTTTGTCATTCCCATCCCCGCCCCGTTCTCATTTTTTCGGGTTCGGGGATTCCCCGAACCCGAACCCACGAGTTCGGGGATTCCCCATCCCCGCCCCATTTCTAAATTTAATTTATATTATTATTATTATTTAATAATAATTATTAATGATAATATTAATATTAATATCAATATCAATAATATTATTATTAATAATATTTTCAAAAATTTTAATATTAATATTAACACTATTATTAATATTTTTTAAAAAAATCATATTATTATTTATTAATATTAATAATAATAATATTCGGGGCGGGTTCGGGGATGGGGATAGTATTCCCATACCTGCCCCAAACCCGCCCCATCCCCGAAAAATCGGGGATCCCGATCCCCATTTCGGGTTTTCCCCGCGGGGCCCCAAACCCGCGGGGAAAATTGTCATCCCTACTTTCCATCCTACCTAGCTTCACTCACTAGGTCTTTCACCTGGCTTCACTCACTAGGATTTACCAGCTGCCCGACTTCACTCACCGGGACTTTCACCTAACTTCACTCACCAGGATTTTCCTTCTGTCTAACTTCACTCACCAGGACTTTCCTTCTGCCTGGCTTCACTCACCAGGACTTTCCATACTATCTGGCTTTACTCACCAGGTCTTTCACCTAACTTCACTCACTAGGATTTTCCAGTCAAGTATCCAGTCAACCTTGACCTACTTGTCTCTCCTTCACAATCTAACCATATGAATAATTTCACTTGCAATCTCCATGTCTTGTCTCCATGTATTATCAAACATCGAAACCCAAACATCAAGACTCGAGCTTGACCCAATTCAAGCTCAGTCAACCAGGTCAACCTTGACCTAGGGAATATTGTACCAACAATCTCTCCCTTTTGATGTTTAACAATACCACTTGTAAGTTGGGGTAATCCCATAGCCTCAACTCCTTTCATGCCAATATGAGAATGATGGTTTCCTTCATTCTCCTCCTTTTCTAGAGGGCAAACTCCCTCTTTAGGTAATGAAGGCCTAATTTAACCACACATTCTCCCCCTATTGGCACATATCAAAAACTCTCCCCTTGAAGAGTTATCCAACGTTATTGACAACTTCACTCGTTGTTCACAACACAATAACAAAGGTCTCATACCCTTCATTGTCACCAATTGCTCATCCGTGAGCAAACACCACATAAATAATGAAGATATCCACTCTCCATTATAGTCAAATGTCCAACCTTGAGCATTTTCGCTAAAGAAGGTTAACCACCTTCCAATGTGTATGAAAAATAAATTTTCATGTCCTTAAAGAGTAACTCCCCCTAAATACATGCACGTAACTTCTGTCATTGCACCAACAATGACTTGGAATCCCTAAACCTTTAGGAAACCCAAATTTAGAAGTTTTGAGGTTAAAAAATTTAATATTGAAACCAAACCTCAACCTAAACCTCTATTTAGTCTTCCTTAATCGATCCATCCTTGTTTTCACCATGAAAACTCCCCTTAAATGTATACAAATGTGTTTTGAGGGGTTAGGAGTGATTATCTAGACTAAAAGGGGGTTCAAAATGCTGAAATCAGGCTTTCCCAACCAAAATCAGCATTCCCAATCGATTGGAGTCAGGTCTCAATCGATTGAACCCTGCTGAATCGATCCACTGATCGATTCAAACTGCATGGATCGATCGGCTGATCGATCCAGCGAGCTTCTGCTCGCGAGAAATGCCTTCTCAATTGATCACCCTATCGATTGAGGCACTCCAATCGATCGGTTGATCGATGGAAGCTCTGAAATTGCTGAAATTCACTTTCAGTCAATTTCAGAAACTCCCCAAAAATTCTACAGAATTTAAAAAATTATGAAAATTCATGTAGACATTCCTTAGGGCATATATTATCATGGAAAAATAGTTTTCTAAGAAAATACTTCATATTTTCCAAGATTGACACAAACTAGAAAACTTGTAAAAATTTTAGTGCTTTCTCCTAGTTTGTGTCTAACTTTTCAATGATGAGTGTTGGTGCAACCTTAGGTCAAGGTTGACCTGGTTGACCTGACTCGAGTTGACCTGACTTTAGTTATGTTTTGATGTTTGACGATGTTTGACGAGAAGAGAGTTGTATTCTTGATGTTTGACAAGAATAGGTGTTTGGGAGATTGTAGGTGCAACCTTAGGTCAAGGTTGACCTGGTTGACCTGATTCGGGAAAAGTCCAAGCAGGGAGCTTGGCACGCGAAAAGTCCAAGTATGGAGACTTGGCACTGGAAAAGTCCAAGTACGGAGACTTGGCACGGGGAAAAGATCAAGCAGGTAGCTTGGCATGCGGAAAGTCCAAGTATGGAGACTTGGCACGGGGAAAGTCCAAACAGGGAGTTTGGCACGGGGAAAAGTCCTGGTGAGTGAAGCCAGGCAGTCGTGGAAATCCTGGTGAGTGAAGCCAGGCAGTCGGGAAATCCTGGTGAGTGAAACCAGGTGAAAATCCTAGTGAGTGAAGCTAGGTGAAAGTGGAAGTCCTGGTGAGTGAAGCCAGGCAGTGGGAAAGTCCTAACTGGGATGTTAGGCAGTGTGGAAAGTCCTGGTGAGTGAAGCCAGGCAGTGGGAAAGTCCTAACTGGGATGTTAGGCAGTTGGAAAGTCCTGGTGAGTGAAGCCAGGCAGTGAGAAAGTCCTAACTGGGATGTTAGGCAGTGTGGAAATCCTGGTGAGTGAAGCCAGGTGAAAGTCCGGGTGAGTGAAGCCAGGCAAGGGAAAATCCAGATGGATCAGGGATGATCGGACATCTAGTGTTGAGGAGAGTCCAAGTAGGTCAAAGGGATTGACCGGACACTTGGCGGGGAATTCTAGCAGATCAAGGGAGTGACCAGATGCTAGGAATGAAGTACCAATAGGTCGAGGTTGACCGAATGTTGGTTTGGAAGGCTTGGGACTTGGTTTGGGCAAAAACCAAGTCACTAGTTATCTGATCGGTCTGGTGACCGATCAGTAACCGATCAGTGTGCTACTGATCGGTATCTGATCGGACTGCAGACCGATCAGAAGGTGATCAGTAGCCGCGAGAAAGACGCCTGATCGATCTGTGGACCGATCAAGAGCTTCCCTGATCGGTCGTGGCGACCGATCAGGAGACAATGTCGCGGAAGGAAGAGCTTCAAAGCCAAGAGTTGGGATCGGTCTGTGGACCGATCCAGCTGTGGCCTGATCGGTCCACAGACCGATCATGTACTGACTGATCGGTCTAGGGATCGATCAGCGCAGGGCCTGATCGGTCCACAGACCGATCAGGGATCTAGCCGTTGCAATGCAACGGCTAGTTTCTTCGCTGTTTCTTCTTCGCAGGTATAAAGGAGACAAGGGCATCTTCTGTGCAAGAGCTTCTTTCTCTTCTCTTCTGCTACAGAGCTGCTGTTCTGGTGCTTGAGCTTTGTTGAGCTCTTCTTCGCAAGCTTCGCGTGAGCTTCTTCCTTCGGCTGGGACTCTGGTTGGCGTCTGAGAAGCTGTTGCTTCTTCAACAGTCGACAAGAAGGCAAGGGTTGTTTACATTTGCTGTGTATTTACTTCTTACTTCTCTTGTATTTGTACTCCTTATCTTGCTGTTGCAAGAAGTAGTTGTGGCAAGGTTTCTCCACCCATAAGGAGCTCATATTTAGCCGGTTCTCCGGGGACTCATCCACCGACGGATTGGTAGGCTTCGTCCACCTTACGGACACGCCGAGGAGTAGGAGTTCATCTCCGAACCTCGTTACATCAGTTTGTTTTTCTTCTCCTTAGTTTCTTCCTTGTATTTCTGCTGCGACTAACCCTAACTGTAGGAAGAACGCGAGAATTTGGGACGGCTATTCACACCCCCCCCCCTCTCTAGCCGAGTACGAACGATCCTAACAATGAGTACTATCAAAAGATAGTCTTCACCAAGGTTTTCCAAAATACATTTGAAATCATTTTCAAAACCAATTTCCAACCATGTTCTTTGGGCTCAATGCACATGACTTGTACATTAGCTTTCCCAATGATTGGAAAACACATAACTATGTGTTTTGATGAACTTAAAACTCACAAGAATGCACTAAATCAACATCTTGAGTTTTGTTCATCATCCTAACATCTCACTTGTATTTAATGTGTATGAAACCACATACAAGTCACCTTATAGTTCTTAGTGAGATGTAAACTTTGGTTTTGCCCTAATCTAAGGATTATGCATATCAACCTAGGCATTTTGAGGTTATGAACATCCACCAAGGATGTTATTTGTTAATAAATACCATTTGTCCTTAAATTGCAAGGAATTAAATAATGCATGATATGTTATGACATACATCAAAAAGAAATAAATTTTTTAAAAGAAAATTTCCTATAACTACATGATGTATGTATGACATGATATGGTATTTTTGTGTTTTTCATAATAAAACATGAATGCAAAATATGATGTCATGGCATACGATGGGCAAACAATGCAAGATAAATTAGGATAAAAGAAATACCTAGATTATCTATCTAAGTATCCTTAACCCTTAGTTAAATTAAAATTTAACCCTAGATTGCCCACTATTTTCCAAGAAAATGCCAAAATTCAATTTTGACATTTCTTTTGATTTTCCTAATTTTGTGCCAATTTAAATTAAGCATATTCCTCAAATTTTGACACAAATTACTCTTTTAAAGAGTAACAAATTGAAATAAGGCTTAGACTTGCCTTTAACTTCCCAATAAAATGCCAACATCCCAACTTGACATTTCTTTAGACTTGATTTATTGTGCCAATTAAAATTATATCCAAATACTCAAATTTTTGGCACATCTTACTCTCTCCAAGAGTAAGTCATTAATCCTTATCATTTTCAAAGGTTAATAATAACCTTGAAAATGCTCTTAGAGTGCCAACTTTATCATGATTGGGTTAACTACCCTTTCAATTAGAGTTGACACTCTCTAATCCATCTAAGGGGTAGAGAAAATGCTCCTAGGAACCGAAAATCTATTGGTGCTCCTTGGATGCTCTAGGTATTCACTAGGGATAACTTCCCTAGATACCTTCCTAGTGACCTTGTTAGGCTTCTTAGAAGCCTTGGTCACATTTTCTAGGTCAACTATAGGGATTTCTTCCCTTGTGACCTTCTTTGTGACTTTCTTGGACTTCTTAGAAGTCTTAGTCACTTTTGTTGTAAAAATACTTTTAGGAATAACCTTCCTAATATTTTTGACTCGACCATTTGACCTAGGGTTGGTTCCATAGCTATATGGAACCCTATGGTAAGAAATTACATCCTTATTAGCCTTTGGTTTGTATCCCAAACCTCTATGGCCATTGGATGACTTTTGTTGTCCTAAACCTAGGTTATGCTCATTTTGCCCTTTAAGGATATTTTCCATTCTTTTTAGGGTCTTTCCATGTTATCAAGTCTTGACCTCAAAACTTGATTCTTTTCCCATAAATCCCTCGATTTTGATTTTTCACTAAATCCTTGAGCATTTTTGTTTTTAGGCTTATAACTAAAATCCTTAGAATTCTTGTCTAAATTTTTATCTACCTTCCTAACCCTAGGTTGAGTGGTTTTAGCATGAAAAGCTACATATTTTTCCTTAATGCTATCATGCTTCCTATTTCTATGGTAAATAGCATTAAAATGATAAAAATTAGAATTAACATGCTTTTTACCATTATTTAAAGGGGTAGGCTCAACAAATGATACCTTTCGTTTTACCTTGGAGACTCCCCCTTGAGTTGTGCTTCCTCCTTGAGCCTTGACCGTTCTCTTCCCCTTGGGACATTGACTCCGATAATGTCCCTTTTGATTGCAAGAGAAGCACACAATGTGCTCCTTGCTCTTCTTTGTTCCGGGAGCGGTCTCTTTGGGCTTCTCTTTGCCCTTTAGTGTCACTTGACCCTTCTTCTTGGCCAATTTAGGGCACTTGCTCTTGTAGTGCCCATGTTCCCTACACTCAAAACATATAATGTGATTTTTATCTTTAATTGAATTTTTTTACCTCCATGTGTAGAGATGACACTTGATCCTCCATTTGATTTTGCTTGATTTGTGGAGGTGGAAGCTTCTTCACCCTCTTCTTCTCTTGACTCGGACATGGAGGCTTCTTCTTGCTCCGGTGTCAATGATCTACACTCTCCCTCAATCCTAGAGGTGGAGGCTTCTTCATCTTCATCTTGTACATGGAACAAGGAGTATGCTCTCTCCTTGCCCTCTTCATTGCATTCCTTTGAAGATGAAGCTTCTTGAACTTCTTCTTCGGAAGATGAGCATCTCTCACCTTCGGAATTCTCCTCCTCTTGGTCTTGCTCCAATGAGTCATCATCTTTGGATTTTTCTTGGGTTGGTACAGTGAAGGGTTCTTCATGAAGTTTGGCCAACTTGCTCCACAATTCCTTTGCATCTTCAAATTCTCCATTTTTGCAAAGAATGGTGCTTGGCAATAGATTAACCAATAATTTGGTTACCTTGTCATTTGCTTCGCACCTTTGGACTTGTTCTTGGCTCCATTTGCTCTTCTTGAGAAGCTTTCCCTTGGAGTTTGTTGGAGCTTCGAAACCTTCCATTAGAGCAAACCATTGCTCTATCTCCATCATAAGAAAATCCTCGATCCTTGATTTCCAAGCATCGAAACTTGTAGAAACATATGGTGGAGGCACCCTTGTGTCGAATCCAAGACCATCTTGGAATTCCATTTGAAGTTGAGCTTGATGATGAAGTCTTTGACTTGATAGAATTTGCTTCAACTTCTACACCCTCTAGCTTTGTTGCCCCTTCCGACGATGATTCCGGTGAAGAGCGACCTCGCTCTGATACCACTTGTTGGGACCAATTATGTAGCTAGAGGGGGGGGTGAATAGCTCGGCGTGCTCCCCGTGCTCTTCGTTGCTTGTTTCTTCAAAGATATGCAGCGGAAATACAAGAAACAACACATACAACGCTAACACAACGAATTTACTTGGTATCCACCTCAAGAAGAGGTGACTAATCCAAGGATCCACACACTCACGCACCCTCCACTATGTAAACACTCCTTTTCGGTAACTACCGAAGGCAGAGAAGCCTTACAACACTCTCAATACAAGAAAAAAGCAAGGGAAAACAAATACAAGAAATATCTTACAAGATATGCAATGAAAGCCCTAACCCTAGCTTTTTCTTCTTGCTGTAACTTGCCTCTTGACTTGGACATGCCCCCAAGATCCTTCAAGAACTAGCGTGAGAGTGGAGAAGAAGGCTGTGGAGAACTGCTGTGTAGAAGAGAATCGAAGTCGTGGAAGTTCTACCGAGAGAGACGCTCGCCAACAGCTATATCCTGCGCCAACGGTCAAATCCCGATCGATTGGATTGCTTCCAATCGATTGGGGAGGCTTTGGATCGATCGATCGATCGATCCATAGCGCCTCTGTGCTCTAAGGAATTGCCTGGATCGATCGGCTGATAGATTCAGGGCTTATCGTGCGAATCGCACCTCCCAATCGATCGCCCGATCGATTGGGAGGCTTTCTGTTCACGCGACACTTCTCCCCAATCGATCCACCGATCGATTGGGAGAAGGTTTGTCGCGGGGACTCTCCCAATCGATCGGCCGATCGATTGGGAATGAGCCAATCAATCGGCTGATCGATCTAACCCTTGTTTTTGCCCAAAAATAAGTCCAAAGACCCCTAAACCAACATCCGGTCAACCATGACCTGTTGGTACATCATGTCTAGCATCCGGTCACCCTCGACCTACTAGAACTCTCTCAACAATTGTCCGGTCAATCCCTTTGACCCACTTGGACTTTTCTCCTCGTGCCAAGTGTCCGGTCATCCTTGACCCACTTGGACTTATCTTCACCAGATGTCCAATCAACCTTGATCCACCTGGATTCCCTGAGCCAAGTTCCGGTCAATCCCTTTGACCTACTTGGGCTTCCCAACACCAGATGTCTGATCAAACTTGATCCATCTGAATTTCCTGTGCCTGGCTTCACTCACCAGGACTTTCCATCCTGCCTAGCTTCACTCACTAGGTCTTTCACCTGGCTTCACTCACCAGGATTTACCAGTTGCCCAGCTTCACTCACCGGGACTTTCACCTAGCTTCACTCACTAGGCTTTTCCTTCTGCCTGGCTTCACTCACCAGGACTTTCCTTCTGCCCGACTTCACTCACCAGGACTTTCCTTCTGCCTATCTTCACTCACTAGGTCTTTCACCTGACTTCACTCACCAGGATTTACCAGCTGCCCGACTTCACTCACCAGGACTTTCACCTAGCTTCACTCACCAGGATTTTCCTTCTGCCTGGCTTCACTCACCAGGACTTTCCTTCTGCATGGCTTCACTCACCAAGACTTTCCATACTGCCTGGCTTCACTCACCAGGTCTTTCACCTAGCTTCACTCACTAGGATTTTCTAGTCAAGTATCCAGTCAACCTTGACCTACTTGGCTCTCCTTCACAATCTAACCACATGAACAATTGTACCTGCAATCTCCATGTCTTGTCTCCATGTATTGTCAAACATCGAAACCCAAACATCAAGACTCAAGCTTGACCCAATTCAAGCTCAGTCAACCAGGTCAACCTTGACCTAGGGAATATTGCACCAACACTTTGCAGCCTTGACCTTTTGCCTTCAAGCTTACTTCCTTTGGCTCTCGTCCCTCGGATGCATCCAAACCCGTGGCTCATCCTCAATGTCATCTTTCGCGTATGCCTTGAAGTCGCTTCCCTCGACCATTGTCCTTACTGCCTTGTCCACGGTCCCTCGGATGCTCCATCCTTCACCGGACCCGAAGCTATCAAGCTGAGTCATATGTGTATCATGCAAACCTGCACACTCACATACACATATCAAATAACAAGGATAAACCTAACTTAAACCCTTTGCTCAAATACCAAAACACATGGTCACACGGACCATTGAGATTGCTCCAACAATCTCTCCCTTTTTGATGTTTGGTAATACGTTTAAGTTAGGAAACATATAATAGCAAATAAACATGCTAACAATGAACGGACTTACATTGCCAAGATTACATACTTGGACTTACACCGCCGAATGAACTTACATTGCTAAGGTTATAGACTTGGATTTATATTGCCGAATGGACTTACGTTGCCAAGGCTACACACTAGAACTTACACTGCCGAATGGACTTATATTGCAAAGGATATGCACTTGGACTTATGCTTCCGAATGGACTTACGTTGCCAAGGCTACACACTTGGACTTACACTGTCAAAACAAAATGCAAACATGCATTGGAACATATTACAAGGCTCCCCCTACACCTGATTCCCCAGTGAGTTAGGATTTTCCTACAAGGATATTTAAGAATCTATCACAACGCTCCCTCTAAGCAAAGGTGCTTAAGGTTTTCCCCAACTAAATCTTACTTCTTCCCCTTTACCTAACATTCAAAAAGCTCTCTAACAATATCCCAATTGTTGAAAACTTGTCATCCAAACTAATCCTAAACTCATGTATTTATCCCCCATGGATCTCATACATCTAAACTAGTTGACACGATCAAGAACAGCGCTGAAAAATTATTTCAAGCTGGTATCAATCGACTGACCCCAAGTACCAGTCTATTGCCCCTTCGACAAAACTTACAGAAGCATTCTATGGTCGAAAAATACTATTACCAGTCGACTGGTATCGGTACCAGTCGACTGCCCTCATCAAAATGAGATTACAGAGATATTCTATGTTCAAAGACACTGTTACCGGTCGACTGGTATCTGCACCAGTCGACTAGTACCCTATTTATGTAAGAATCAATCTTTTTTGACCAACTTCAGAAATGCACAAGAAATTTCACAGACATCCAAAAATTCCCAAATTTTGTGGAGATATCTATTTTAACCTTATCTACTTGGAAAAAATACATTACAAAATGTATCTATCACCAATCCCAAGATTGACATAAAATCCAAAACTAGCTAAATGATTCAATTGAACTTTGACCTAAAGTCCTAGTTTTGGCTTCCTCTTGATATATTTGCTCATACTAACCCACAATGCATCCCTAGCATTGGTTTATATGACATGTATATATCCAAAATCAATTATCATGTAATATGAGCTCAATGTCATATTTATTGCATGAAACACAAACTAATTGTGCCAAATCCCTAGGTATAAGATTCAAGTCCTTCTCCAAACCACTTGGCACACTCCATGGCTCCTCTAGACTCCCAAGTAGTACTCACTTGAGATCCATTTACCATGGGCCCCAACTTGACTCTTAGAGCTCCCCCTAGAGTTCTTAACCTTAGCCACCTCCCTAAGTGACTCGTCCAAAATTGTTAGGCCACATCGGTGCACCTCCGGTGACACTTAGCCTACAAACCTAACCCTTTTAACCTTGGACACCTTGTCCTTGGTGAATTTCTTCTTACCATTAAATGGTTTTCCCTTGCTATTTATTGACTTCTCCTTGCCATAGTCATATGCAACCTTAGCATAAAACTTTCCCTTAGCGTTAGAGAACTCTCCCTTACCATGATCATTTGCCACCCTAGCATATGATCTCTCCTTAACCTTGGAGGGACTAGATCGGTGTCCCAAGCCCAATCTATCATTGTTAGGTCTTTGGCTACCCAACATCATATTTAATTTCTTAGATCCAACATTAAATCTCTTAAGGAATTGTTCTAACTTATCAAGCTTTTCCCTTAAAGCTTGATTCTCCTTCTCTAGGTTCCTAACCCTAGAGTTAATTTGTCCACATTGGACATTCCTAGACCTACCCTTCCTAGGCATATGTCTCCCTTTCTTAGAATTAATGCCTTGGTTCTCCTTAGTTCTACCATTTCTAGGTTTATCATGCATGAGTTTCCTAGATTTTGATCTACATTAACCATATTCCTATTATGATATCTAAAACCAAAATTTTACATGGGTAAATAATAAGAATTATTCTTAGCATGCATGGGAGTATAAGAATTTAAATTTGAATTACACTTCAAATTAGGGTATACCTCCCTTACCCTTGAAGCTCCCCCTTGACTTGAGCTCTTCTTCTTCTTCTCCCATTTCTTCAATTACGCTAGCTACTTGATCTTTCCCTTCTTGGGGCATTTGGTGTGGTAGTGACTCTTCTCTCCACACGTGAAGCATATGATGCGCAATCTCCTTCCTTGGATTTTTTCATTCCTACAACCCTTATTAGTATTTAAATTAACTTGAATGGGTTTAGGAGTTACCTCTTTCTTACTCAATGGACATCTACTCTTGTAGTATCCATTCTCATTGCACTCGAAGCATATTATGTGGTCCTTTGACTTCACTTTGATGGAGGTGCTTGCTAGGTTAACCACTTCCAAGACCTCTTCTTCATTCTCTTCACTTGTCTTGAATTCTTCTTCAATCCTTGAGGATGTAGATGATGCCTCGTCTTCCTCATCCACACTTGTGGATGACCTTTCTTCTTCCTTCTCCTCCTCGGAAGTTGAGCATGAATCGACTTCCGATTGCTCCTCCTTAGAAGTTGAGCATGAATCGACTTCCGGTTGCTCCTCCTCTACTTGAGACACTTCTTCCTTTTCTTCGTATTTTCTTTCTTCTTGTGTAGGCATGAGTTCTTCTCCTAGAACCATCTTTATCTTGCTCCATAAATCGTGGTCATTCTCGTATTCACCTACACAACTTATCACATTAGAAGGTAAAAGTTCAATCAACATTGATATTACCTTATCGTTTGCCTTTGACTGTGAGATTTGCTTCTCCGTCCAATGTCATGGTCGGAGCTTCTTCCCTTTCTTGTCCTTCGGGACTTCAAATGACTCTTCCACCACCTCATTGTGTCACAATCCGTCTCGCGGAAATTCTTCATCTTTACCATCCAAAGGTGATGTCCCATAAGCTTCCTCCTTCAAACTTCAGCGGATCAATCAAGCCGGTCATCTTTTGCTTCCTTGGTGATTAGTCCAATATAGAGTGTTCTCGCTCTGATATCAATTGTTAGGAGGATCTTACGGTCGGCTAGAAGGGGGGTTGAATAGGTGTGCCCCTAATTGATCACTTCCTAGGTATTTGTTAGTGCGCAAGCGGAAATACAATAATACAAATATGAATATAAAAACTAAAGACAAGAATAAGAAAGAACAAGCCACTAACACATTCGTTTACGTGGTTCGGAGATAACTTGCTCTTACTCCACGACTGTCCATAAGGTGGACGATCCCTCAATCCGTCGGTGGATTAGTCCCCGGAAGCTCCGGCTAGCTCAAACCTCTTTGTGGGTGGAGAAACCTCACCACAACACTCACCAAGAACACTTGGACACAAGGGAAACCTTGAGTACTTAATGACTACTAATTAGGCTTTAATCAAGTCTAATTTCGTCACCTTGACCGACCATCCCAAGCTCCTTCTTATAGAGTTTGGAAGAAAACAGCTCTGCTGTTTTACCGTTAACAGTGGACTGGTCCTTGCACCAGTCGACTGATGCCAACCCAACGGTTCTCTTAAAGGCTCCCTACCAGTCAGCTGCTACAGTGCACCAGTCGACTGCTACAATGTCGTTAACTGCTACAGTGTCCGTTGACTGTTACAGTGCCCCTTTGACTGCTACAATACCTCCCGGGATTTTTCCTTAAGTACAATCTTTTATGCACTCGTACCCTCACGACTCACTTAACTCTTCTTTACAGCCTTGACCTCTTGCTTTCAAGCCTACTTCCTTTGGCTTTCGTCCCTCAGATGCATCCAAGCTCGTGGCTCGTCCTCAATGCTATCCTTCGCGTATGCCTCGAAGTCGTTTCTCTCGGCTCTTGTCCTTGCTGCCTTGTCCACGGTCGCTTGGATGCTTCATCTTTCACCGGACCCGAAGCCATTAAGTTGAGTTATATGTGTATCTTGCAAATCTGCACACTCACATACACATATCAAATAATAAGGGTAAATCTAACTTAAACCCTTTGCCCAAACACCAAAACACATGGTCACATGGATCATTGGGATTGCTCCAATAGTGAGAAGGATGACATTGAAAATGAGTCGATGAGCTTGGTGCATCTGAGGGAAGAAAAGTTACGAAGAGTACACCAGTCGACGAGAAGAACATGCACGGAGAATTCGAGGAACAAGAAACTAGGAAGAAAGCATGCCCAAGGAGAAGATCGAAGTTGGGTTTGGGAGAGCTCAACTCCGGATGAACAGAGCATTACCCAAGTGATTGAAGATGTTCATTCTCAGATGAACAATACTCGAGGTACCTTTAAGTGCATTGGAAGCATCTTGAAGGAAGCTGGAGGTATCGTCGCGACTCTACGACGTGGAAGTGCCTAATACTCCGGCAACTCAAAATGAGTTTAATGTCCAATTATGAAACCTTGAAAAATGAGGAAGAATCTAAATATAATTGCTACACCAAAACTTGGTGCAAAGAACCAACCAACTTGTCCAATAGATAAATCAAGAATACGGAGATAATAACAGCAATTGGAGAAAATGTGATTTCATTACAAGGCCTGCAAGTGAACACATCGACCAAGTCTGAATTGAGTAACATGAAACTTATTAGTATGAAAGCAACATGAACAGCAACGAAAGTCCCAGACCACCTAATTGACACCAACTAAAAAAACTTCCTTCTGCTTCAGGACTTTACCTCCGCATCACTATCCTTTCTAATTCATCAGTCTTTTACTCCAGAAGCATTCCCTTGAAGTTAAGCAAACGGTTAAACTGTTACCTGCTGGAGTTGAAAGCGACCTCAATCCATGGATTAGATCCACCACACACACAACATAAAAGTGCAGCCACCACTAGAGCCATGAGACCTACAGGCAGGCAAGATGGTCATCCTCCTCGTCTCTTGGCATGTAGCCAATCAATTAAATCTCGCAGATCATCCGAGTTGGTATATGACAGGTGTTGCCATAATGAGATCGTAGGATCGATTCTCGGGACAGCTGAGGAATAAATCCCCTATCCCTGTATTACACCCTGTCCATCATATGCTTGCTCGGATGCTACGATTTATCTTCCTCGTGATGGTCTTAGGTTGAGTACAGTGGAGACGCTGGGGGCGAACGTTTCATCTTTTTTTTTTGTCACAGTGTAGCCAATCAACTAGCCCCAAAGCAAGGCAGGGATGAGTTAGTTATTACAGGATAAAATTTATTTCAACTATAATTTTTTAATTTACCTCTTAGTTATAGGATGAATGATATATGATAGTAAAATGTGGAATCCAAGGCAGATTCCACTTTTACTATAATGTAGCCAATCAACTAATAGTATCCATCTCTATCTTTCCATTCCATGTTTGTGTATTTTTCTTTGTTTTTATTTTTTTGTAGCCCATCAACTGACAGCATCCCTCTGTATTCTTCTTCTTGACAATCATCATGGTGACTTGTTCTTTGTTGTCCAAGGCAGCCAAATCCTCTTCGCAAAGGTGACAATCTACGGCGAGGGTTTTGACCACTGTTAAAATTTGGAGTCTTTCATGATGTTCATGCTGTTTCTGTCCCCGTGCCAGCTCATGCTGGGAGAAAATGCTTCCTAATTGAGCCACTGGTGTCTGCGTCACTCAGTCTCACACCATACTCGTCTGTCTCTCCTTATCCTCCCATTCCCAGCCGCTGCTGCTCCAGCCAGAGAAATCTCAAGCAATTCTGAAGCTTCTGAGGCAGATCCATCCATTATTGAGGTGAGAGAGCAACTTTAAGTGTCTTTACATCTTAACTGCACTCATGAAAGCTATGATCTTTGAGATGCTATAGATACCGAATCAGTCGGCGGATCACAGAATCTTATCTATCTACGTTTTCTTTTGGAGGTGTTTTCTTGAAGTCAACTCATTCGATTCTGGTACTCTATTTTTCTGTTTAGGAGAGATCTGTTAAAAGCAAGTATCCTTTGATACGCTTGCAGATGGAGAAGATTGTTTCAGATGATTCAAATATTGCTGATGAGCTGAATCTTCCAAAGCCTGAGGATGTAGCAGGTGTTGAAGCAAGAGATGAAGAGGAAAAAGAGGATATTGTGATCGAAGAGGCAAAGGAAGAAATCTCAATTCCAGTGGAAGACAAGGGCTCACATGATACAACTGATGTACCTGATACTCCTCAACCAGCTGAGGATTCAGAGGCATCTATCGCAGAAGACCCAGTTGGAATATCAGAAGAACTTGGTCTTTCAGAATTTGTTACTGAAGAGGAAAAAACCGTGCAAGAATCGATAAAAGATGCTTCTGTGGAAACTGATGACAAAACCCCTGAACCACCATCTGTGAGCATTGCACAAGAGCTTGCCGATGCCACTGTTGATATTAATGGAGTGGAACCTCCAGTTGAAGCACCAAAGGAACCAGCAATTTCAGAAACTGTTGCTGAAGAGGTAAAAGGTGTTGATGAATCTTCAAAAGTTTCTGGTGCAGATAATTCCAACATAGTAGAACATGACAATCCTGTAGAACCGGCATCTGAAAGCATTGCTCAGGAGCCTTCTCAACCAACCTTTGTAGAAGAAAAACCAGCAGTTGAGGAGGTTTCAACTAATGCAGTTGAAGTCAGTCCTCAGATACCAAAGGAAGAGCTTCCTCTCGATGGAACTTCAGATGTTGTTCCTTCTGAGCCTAAAGAAGTTCAAGTAGAAACATTAGTTGCTGAAAAGAATGTAGATCACAATGCTGATTCTGATCACAATGTTTCAGAAACTATCGAAGTTGCTGAACATGTCGCCAAGCCAGAGCTTGATGCTAAACAGGAGAATCTCGAAGAGAATTTAGACAACGAAATGACTACTTCAACTGAAAGAACACAATCCATTGCTGAAGGTGTCGAAGTTAGTAAAGATGCCAAGGATGCGAATTTTGAAGGACAGAATTCAAACTTGGTCCAACTATCTCGAGACATTAAAATGGTTGAATCCAAGGAGTTGGAGACACAATTAAAGGATACATTTGAAAATGAGAACACAGAAGATAAGGAGCAAGATACTCGAAGTTTAACTGAAACCAAAGCAGATGAAGAGGTTATTAAAGCTGAACTATCAGGTAAGAAACCTAAAACCATAATCTCAAAAGTGAAGCAATCGATTGTCAAGGTGAAGAAGGCATTAATTGGTAAATCACCAAGTTCAAAAACTATGGCACCTGAAAGAATTGATGAAACAAAAGCTAAGTAGGTGAAGATTTTTTATGAACAAGTTATTAGCAACATGGTCGGTTCTATTGGTTGTTTCCCTTTTGCATATATGTTGTTTAAGCATATCGTATAATCTGCCAGCCCCTAGTTTACATGTTTACTGGAAGCTATTATTTTGGAAAGTTCTTATGAACCTACGCAAAACAAAGGGGAGGTTGTGAACTGTATAAGGTTGCCCATTATCAGCTCATCTATGTAAAGTATGTATATGTATCATTTGCTTTGTGGTTTCATGTGGCACTATGTTGTTGAATCATGATATTCTTTTAGTTGATAATTGTATTATAATGTGATGTTTATCTGTGCTTGGTATACAAGTTGTCAAAAGGCTCTTAACTAATCACCAAAGGCTAAATAACTTGAAAGTAAGGTTGGAACTACATTGAGATGGAGGGTTTAAGTAGCAATAGTTGAAGTGAAACACCAACTTGAGAGAGACACTATGGTTTGTTTACTTGTGTGGGAAATAGAAAATGACGAAAGGAATGGATGGAAATCAGTGGATGGAAGTTTTCTTTCCCTTGTTTAGTTGGATATAGAAAAGAGAATGAAAATTTGCTCAAGTATTTCATAGCTACGTATCCTTTTTGTACTTTCTAACCATCCTATTCCCCATCACAAGTATCAAAAAGAGATTGGTGTTTACTTTATTTATGAATTAATTATAAACTTGAGGGACTAACTCAATGGATTAAACCTTGAAACAAATAAGTGGACAAAATGCAATTGCGTTAGGAAATCAAATGCCATTCTTCCTCTGAACATTGACAACCTTTAAGAAAATCACTCTGAAGCAGGAACTAAGAAGATTAGAGTATAGAATGATCACAAATTGTCCCTGTCAAAGTTCCTTTTACTAGAATGATAAACTCAATGACCAATTTTTCTGTAAATTTGACTGTTCAGATTAAAAAAAAAAGGAATGAGAAAAATGGGGAAATTTGACAGCATAACCAACTTGCCGTCGTGATGCTTATCGACTCAGTCTATATGGTCTGATGTGTTGTCAACTTACCCTTTTATTGTCCAGGGCATGTCTCCTTCAAGTAGTTTTCATGTCTTGCTTTTGGAGGATCTCATGCATTATTTTAAGCACCATATGACTGTAATTAACCTTTTAACAAATGAGAAACTCAAGGACTTCAGTTTAGTGCGCAAAGTAATTGCTAGACACCTAGACAAAGTAATTGCTTGATCTCCATTTCTCGCTATCAGATTAGTGTCGATAATCCTCTATCTGAATGAACATATGACCAAAGTGTGCACATCATCTACCCACTCAAACCACTTGACTACAAAATTACATTTACTGATTTATCTACACTATTGTTCACTAAAATTTAGTGTCTGTATGTAAGAAATACATCAATAATGAATTAAAGGATGCATCAACAACAAGATCAGAGACGGAGCTAAGAATTTCATATTGAGGGAGCGAAATGTATGTGTTTATGTTGAGGGGAGGCGACCATGTTGTTACCTCTCATTCGCCTCTCTTTCACCCTCTATTCGTATACCTCATACATTTCTCTGCTTTAGCTCCGTCCTTGAACAAAATCTAACTATCATCAATCTTTAAAGCAATATAGAAAACCAAAACAATAGCCAGCGAAGAGTTGAACTGAATCCATTACTAAGGACTATTATTTCTTACTTGTCAGCGGAGATCTTGTAAGCATGGAATAATCTTCTATAGGAGTGGGCGGCGGCAATCTGTATTCCTTCTCCATAGGGAAGAGAGAAGGTCAATGAAGAAGCTTAAGAACATACTCTATTTCAGGAGCATCTTCCCTTATATACCAAGCTCATCCTATAGAGACTATCCACCTTAAAGCTTATTCATCATTAATAGCTTAATATTAATGAATCGGGTTATTGGATCTACACATTGAATCCACATCCATTTAATTCAAATCCCTTTATATGTAATTAAGCTTTAGATCACTTACTTGGGGTTTAGTTTTCTTAATAGCAATTAGTTGTGTATGTTAATCAAGGGTAAGCTCATATTATTAAGATTAAGTTCACTCATGTGGATTTAATTGGATTTAGTCCATCCACCTGAACTTAATCCTATACTACATCCACTTACCTATAAATGCAACATTTCATTTTGGTTACAACACAAGTAATGGAAGCTATACTGTGTTTTTTCTTTGCTTATCATCTTTCTGCCCTTGTTCATATCTCACATCCTCCTTGCTCGACTTGTTTTCACCATATGTTTAGGACAACAGTCACATGTAAAAAAAATAATGAATCAGGTAACATCGAACTTGGACGAATAGTTTGGCCCCATGGAAATTTACACTGTCACATATAATAACTTATGCAATCTGAACGTTGTTCTTGAGCACTGTCAAGAAATTGGAGATAACTCTCTACTAGCTAACCTTTGCACCTCTCATGCATCTATCTCTCTTTCCTTTGTTTGCTTGAGCTTCATTATGGGATTCTTGTGACTCTTCTTGTTTTGTTTCTATTTTATTTCAAATAAATTGGTTGGTCTAAAGAATATTTTGAGTTTCAAATAAAAGAGACATTATGGCTTAAAAATAATTTGACTGATCCAATCAGATGGGACGGCCCATCAAAGTAACCACTACTGCCTAACTTCGGTTGGCTGGATACAAGTTGAGTCTGTCTTTAGTAGGTCGACTTCCTTTAGGTCAGACTTTGTTCAGGCCGAGCTTCTTTTAGATCGGGGCATCCTTCAAGTCAGGCTTTCATTTAGGTCGGACTTTTTTCAAGTCGGTTGTTGTCAAGATGACTTTTCAAGAGATCGGCCTTCTCAGGAGGTTGCCTTTTAGCTACCAAGCACCATAAAAATCTTTGGACATAAGTTTGGAAAGACTCAAGGAAGATATTAGAAGAGGGGCCAAGACGAACTTTAGCAAGATCTCCTCGACACTAAAATCAAACCTTAAATAGAAGATGGAGAAAACGAAAAGTGAAAATAAACGGTAAGACCATCCACATCAGTATCCTCATCCAAAATCTAAAATTTAGGATAAAAGAACTCCTTTATTAAATTTAAATATCCATTTTTCACTACATGATACATCAACTTCCCTATAATTTACCATATATTTATTTTTTTTTATTTTTTCTCTTTCCTTCATATTTTTTTTATTATTAGTTGGAGGAAAGAGATAGAGGAGGGAGAAATTTTTTATTATTAGAGGGAGGAGAGAAAAATAATATTTAATGTTTAGGGAATGAAATTCATTCCCTAAATTTAAATAACTACTATTCATAAAATATATATTTAGGGAATGAGTAGGTATGTGATGTTTTTTAATGCAAAATGTAAAATTTAAAGTAAAAGTTTAGTTTAGGGTAATTGATATGAATGATATAAGGAGAGTTGAAAATATTAAAATTGCTTACATTGTTGATGCAGTCGAATATCCTTAAATAAAAAGTAAAAGGATGATCGACCATTAATTTCTAAAGGACACACCTCTTTTCCATTGAGAGACACACTTTATCGACCCTTCAACAATCATCGTGTCGAATCAAAGTTCCCAATAGGAACTTACCTAAATCGATTTAGATACGACTCGGATTTGACTTGAGGTCTCCTCCAAATAGGTGCCGATTTGATCCCAACTCGGTCTGATTTGATTTCCAATTCAGCTTGATTTTAACTTGATCACACCACGTAGTTACGACTATCTCCGTCACATCATTAACAAAATACAAATACTTAACAAATCTCTTTAAATTGGAGCACAAAACTAATCTACTGACAATTGGCTATCTTGGAAGGTTGGCTTATGCGGCATAGCTGTGGGGCTATTCGTGGAATTGCGACGTGACGTGTTCTTGTTAGAGAAGTAATCGCGATGACCACACGTACCGCAAAGTTGTTGTTGGAGACGCTTGAGTTATTGGGCCGAACCGGGCCTCCAGAAGTCTCCAGAAAGTTCGTCGATTAGAGGCAGACCCCACCAACAACGAATTCAAAATTTTGCTTAAACGAGATGACCTGTTGCGTTCTATAAAAGCCGATCACCGAGTCTGGCACTATCCTTTCTACCATTTCATCCCCTTTTTTCTCTCTCCGCCTCCTCCACGACTCGACCTCGCTCTGCCGTACCCTCGCCGCCCATCGCCGCCGCCGCTGCTCTCCCTGATTCTGCCTCCTATTTTATGGCTTATGCCTCCTCGGACGACAGAAAGATCGTCTCGCCGCGTTGGAACTCCAAGCCGCTCGCCCATCTCATCGAACCCCGAACCCTAATCCTTCCGCCGCCAGCGCATCCGCCGGTGGGATACTTGATCGCCCTCGGTCCTTCGCTGCGCGCTGACCCTGACGGGGCTGTCTTTCTTCGCAAGCAGGCCTTGGTCCCCGTGAATCCCAAGGTCGTCCCTCCTCCTGTGGTCCTGCGCTTGAATCCTGCGTTCTTGGCGCAGATGGATGAGAAAAGAACGGGATCGCTTCTGAAGGTCCATATTTATTTATTTATTTATTTATATTTTCCTTTTTTTTATTTTTTGTCTTCGCTCTTTTTTTCCATCCTAGAGTTTGCCCTGATTTCAAAGATTGTATTCTAACGAGTTTACTGTTGGCTCTTTTCTTGTAGTTTATGGGAGATGAGAGTCTGTATCCGTCCCCAGAGGAGGAAGTGAACAGGAAAATTGTGATTAATCAGCTTAAACAGGTCTGTGTAGATGAAAATTAGATATTTAAAATGGTGATTAGTTGTGGTCAAATCTGTTGTCCAAGTTGATAAATTTGAAGTTGTTTGCTCGCTTGTTCTTTTTCTTGTCTTTTTCTTTTGGTCGTTGTGGTGATGGATATGCCTTTGCTCCTTACTATATATCTCCAACAGTTAGTTTCAGATTAAGGGATCCGATTTCCAGCTTTTTTTTTCCTCCTCTTTTTCCCCTAGAAATAGTGTTCCCGTTAGATAATAATGAAAATGTTGTGTTGTTTCTTTTCTTTGATGTTACAAAGTAAGTTTGTTCTTCAGTTTTAGAATTATTTTTTTTTTTCTGTTTATGAAGTACTTATTTCTGAAATCAACTTGTCATAAAAGCCCTGCTGTAAGTGTAACATGTTTATTCCTAGTAGATAGTCCGGGAATGGATAAAGAAGATTGCTTGGCAACATCGTCTACCTAAGACTGTGATTTATCAAACAAGTGCAACTGTTCTTACATATGGTTCATATGGTTTAGGGGTAAGTTATCTTGATCTTTAGTCTATTATTATGATAGATGCCATGCACATGTTTTCATTAAGATTTTTTACAATGAAAATTTTGTGAATTTTTTCCTTCTTGTATCAATGTGTTTGATTGATATAACATGATTAACAAAGGGAATTTGTGCTATGTTGTTTTAATCCATAACCTCAAGTGGCATGCGAAGATATGCTTACATGGCCTTATTTTTTTATTTCTGAAATGCTGCTTATTTTTTCCATGTGTCTAATTGGTTTAGCAATTGCTTCCATTAAGTGTAATATTCCTTCTGAGAGAAAACCATCCTCATCTAGTTTTTTCTGTTAACCTTTATGATCTAGAAGAGGAGACTGAATTGTATTAAATATTTAACCAGTCAACATTGTGTGTATAAGGACATTGCATTATAGGTGCAGGCGTGTGTGGGCATATGATGCATGTGTGTGCGTACTGGAGCTTATGTGTTTTTGAAATTGAGTCCTCAACTATCTTTTTTCTTCTATAAGAATTTTACAATGCTTTCCAACTAAGTTATTGCTTTTGAAAGTTTGCTTCTTTTACTTTTTTTTTGTGTTCGTATATCATAATAAATTGGCGTTTCTGTTCGTTTGGAGAAATTCTATTAGCAATGAATAACATGGCAAAGATTTACTTTAGCTTTCAGTTATCAAATTTTCTGTCCCATGTAAAAAAGGAAAAAGTGGAATGTTTTATTACTTATGAATTTCCATTTACCTAAGGTTTTACTGTTGATATGTGCTAAATCTTGATTTGTAACTTTTTCATAGAAAGTTAAATTTTTGTATCTTGTTCTGAACAAAAAGTTATATTTTCTTGTTGCTACTGTTTGTTTACAATTGTTTAACAAAATGACAACTATATAGGTTCACGGTCCTGAATCTGACATTGATGCATTGTGTGTTGGTCCGTATTTTGCCACCATGGAGGTAAGTCTGTACATGCCACTATTTGTTGCATTTCTTTGTTAATTGCAAATCATGATGCATCTTGTTGCAGGAGGACTTTTTCATTGTTCTGAGATCAATGTTAGAAGGGCGAGTAGAAGTTACAGAACTCCAGTGTGTCAAGAGTGCAAAAGTCCCATTGATGCGTTTTAAGTTCAATGGGATTTCAATTGACTTTCCTTATGCGCGCCTTTATGTTGTTTCTGCTCCTGAGGTGTGCACATAAGAATATTTTAAATGATCATGCTGTATGCATTCATTTGTTTATGAATGATAATTCTCCTTGCATATTCTACTTTGTTGTTTAGCTACTTTTGCTTGATTAACTTATATATTTAAGCGCATGCCACATTAGACAAATTTTCTTAAATGCTCTGATTATCCATTCCCATGCATATCAGGTGCTTTCACCTTGTGTTTATGTTCAATGTTTAATCTTTTTAAGATATGTCAAAAGTATAGGTGGAATTGCCCTTTTTATATCTGTTATATCAATAAATATTCAGTGCATGAATTCAAAGTCTGAGCTTTTACTTATTTGATTAAACTCTTTAAGTAATAGATGGCAATTACTTGTATTACAGTGTCTGAACATTTTTGACCCGTCCATATTAGCAAAAATTGATGAGACTAGCTGGAGGAGTTTGTCTGGTGTTCGTGCTAATAACCGCATCCTTCAACTAGTTCCAAATTTGAAGGTATTTTTGTTGTCATTTTTTCCTCTTCATAATCCATTTATATTTTTCTTTAAAAAAACTTTTTTAAAAATAAACTCTTATGTTTGCACATTTCATATTTACGTCAGTTCTTTTTCAACTTCTTCATTCTGCAATACAAAGCTTTTCAGACATGGGTCCTTGGCAGTAACATCTTGTGATCTGGGCTACTATCTTTATGCTTTCAAATCTGGGTATTAGTGGTTATCTTATAGAGCTAAAAAGTACTACCACGAGATGGCTAGGAATTGTTAATATGGGATTTTTAAGTTTATTTAGGAATTTAATTCATATTAACTTATGCATATAAATTTATTATCTTAGCATTTTATACTTTCTATGTTTTTTATTGATTGAGTATGAAGTTTTCTCAATTGAATATCAAAAATTGTTTTCATCAAGGTTTTTTTTTCTAGTTTCTGTCAGAAGCTCGGCATAGATAGAATCTATACTTTCTTGAGGAAGCGTTATAGATAGCAGTGTTTGAAATGTCGTTTCGTGCCACCCGGCACGGACGGTTTTTACCATTCCGCCGGGCGGCCGAAACCGGCACGGGAGGCGTCCTCGTCTCGGCGGCGCTGGAGGAGACGTGGGACGCCTCCGTCGGCGTCGAAGGAGACGCGGGACCTCCGGTGGCGTCCCGCAACGCCTTCGGCACCGAAGGCGTCTTGCGCGATGCCTTCTGCAGCGCCAAAGGCGTCGTGCGCGACGACTTCTGCGGCGACGCTTCCGGCGCCGTCGGACGCCCCTCGCGGGCTCGCCCGTGATCATCGCAGCGCAATCTCGCGTACAATCGCGATTTTTTTTTTTCTTCTGTTTTTAATAATTATTTATTTTATATAATTAATTTAAAAAATTCCAAGGAGGATGTGTGATATTTCGAAGAGACTTTTATAAACCTTAATTAAATTATCCTAATAAAATATATAAAAAATATATTTAAAATTAAAATAAATTAAATAAATTTTATTAATTAATATTCTGAAAAAATAATATTTTAAATTTCATTTAAAAATTTTAAAAAATATATAATAATTTTATTTATATTCTAATATATTTTTTATTATTTTAAATTTTTAAAAATTTTAAAAAATTCTAATAAATTATATTTATATTCTGATATTTTTTTTATTTTTTAAAAGTTTTTTACTTGATATTTTTTACTATTTAAAATATATATTATTTAATTAATAATTAATTAAATGAATAAATAGTTAATTTATATAATTATTATTAATATAAAGTAATATCTTGTATTAATTTATATACTTATTATTATTATTATTATAGATACTTCCATTTTAATTTGAATTATTAATATATCAATTCTATTTAAATAAAATTATTTTTAATTATTTTTTTCTAACAATATTAAATTATTCAATAATTAAGAATTTATAATAAATCAATATACAACTTATTGTTATATACACAATAAATATATTTATCTTATAATTACTATAGATAAATAAAAAATACCGAAACTGTATCGGCACGACACGATACGATACAGAAACCTCGGCACGGGTCGAAATTTTAAACCTTGATAGATAGTGATATAATTTATAACCTTGTTTCAAGTTATTATTATGCCTATATTTTAGTTATTTATTTTGATAGGATTAGCAGAAGTGACTTCTACCCTCAATTTTGAAATATTCATATGGTGTCCTTTGCTGTAATCTCTAGAAAAGGGCGGATGTGTTGGTTTGGTGAAAGGCTTGAAGTTTTGGCAAAGCCAAATAGCAATCCCGAAGCTAGACATATATAAAGTTGTGATGAGCTAAAATTTCGTTGTTCATTTTTTTTTTCTCTGCAGTAGCTAGTTTTTTTCCTCTTGTTTGCAAATGGACAAAACTGATCCAATCCTGAAGCTGGTAGTCATATTGAAATTTATTCGGTGATCACAATCATTAAGTTCTTTATTGATTACCTAGAACCATAAGTAGCTGGGTGAAAGATATGCACATATAATTTTTTTTAAAAAAAGAGAGAGAGAAAACACAAATTTGTATAGAATTTGTGTTACTTAAGTATTAACTCAAAACATGGATTGATCACTATAATGTCTAGCAGAAGGATAGATAATAATGGGAATAGTCGGCTTCAAGTAATTCTTAATGCAATATTATGAATTCATCTCTTCCATGTTTTGAGTTTGATTTCTTCATGTAATGAACTAATCTCTTCCAACTTCATTCTTTATTAATTTCTTGTGAGTTTGATTTGTAGAATTTTCAATCTTTGTTGCGGTGTGTTAAATTGTGGGCAAAAAGGCGCGGAGTTTATTCACATGTATGATCTCTTCCACTTTATTCTTTCCATGAAGCTTTTATATACAGTTCGTCTTGGTAAAATAACATCTCTGAGTTGGTTAAATTTCAGTTATTTGGGTTCTTTGGAGGAATTCACTTGGCCATCCTTGCAGCCTATGTATGTCAGAAATATCAGCATGCAAGTATTAGTGCTCTCTTATGCCTTTTCTTTGAGACCTTCTCTAAATGGCCTTGGCCTGAACCAGTAATTCTAAGAGATCCATTGATTCAGTTTGGACATCCTGATATGCCGTCATTTATGCCTATCATGATGCCTTGTAGTCCATTTGACTGGTGCAACTCTAATATTACAAGAAGCACTTATACAAAAATTGTTTCTGAGTTTCAGCGTGGATATTCCTTGACTAGGGTAAGATCATTTTCAGAATACAGCTTAATCTTTCTGAATTACTTTTGCAATGTGTATTTTTTATGATAATAATGGGAATGCAACATGCTAGTAATCTCATGTCTTCCACCTATTTGTTTATGTTATTGAATTCTTCCATATGACCTACTTTTCTCTTTCCTAATTTTGAGTTGTTCAAAATTCATGAGAAGATTTTATGAATTTCTTGAGTTTATAGAGTCATGCAAACATGTGCATTTTGCATCTGATCATTTTTGGTTTGTTGAGGGTTGATCACTGATCTTTTCTCCAATCTGTGAATTTCCACTTCCTAATATTCAAAGGAGAAAGTAGATATCCCCATTACTTGTATGGTTGAATCAACTCTTGTTTAGCATTTCATATTGGGCTTACCTTTTGCAATCAGTAACATAATTTTTCTAATTATCTATTTTCATGAGGTTCTTGATTTTTCTAGAGATTCCTATTAATTTGGAAACAGTAATTGATTCTTCACATCCATTTCACATGAAGTTTTTGGATCTAACCTGTGATTGATGTACTACCTACTCTGCTTATCATCTGGTATTGGGGCAATTATAGATTTTCAGGGTGCTTAGCACAATTTACTATAATATTTATAATTTTCACATTATATAATTTATAGATTTTGAATTTGTAGCTTCAAAATTTATAGTTTTCAGATTCTCATTTATTTTAAACGTAAATAATTTAGCCTTAATTTTGTATTTTACATGCCCATGGATTGTATCACATGCATGTTTGTTTTGTTCCTTGGTATGCTTGCATCTTTTTTCTTCCAGTTTGAAAAGGTGATACTTGTGGCAAAACTGTTTCTTGTCACATAAACAATTCATTAATTATTATTATTATTGTTATTTTGTGGTTTCAGTTGCAAGATCCAGAAGGATTGAAGTTTAAATGGGAAAGTTTGTTTGAAGCATATCCATATAAAACAGAGTATACTCATTTTATGAGAATTTTTCTTGCTGCTCGAGATGTGAATCTACAAGATTGGGCAGGCTGGGTGAAGTCACGGATCCGAGCTCTCCTGCTGAAGGTTCTTGCTGACTTTGTGTTCTTTATATCACTTTCATGCTTGTTCCACGATTTAGAGATTAATTGCTTTATAGTTTGAATTCATTTTTTTCATTGTTAAATTTTTTCCTTGACTCGGAAGCTTTGTTTTTTATTTATGCAGCTGGAAATGGTAATCAAATATTGTGATCCAAACCCTACAGAATTTGTTGATCATGTTGTAGCGGAGCCTAATGTTGTATTCTATTGGGGCTTGTCGCCTGATGGGGAGACAATAGACATTGATTGGTTGAAAGAGGAGTTCATGAAGAGTGTTAACACAGATCATTTACCTGATGTCAACCATAATCTCTGCAAGCTGGATTTAGAACTTGTACATAGTTCCCAGCTCCCTAAAGGCCTAGACTTTGATGCTGGTAGTGCAAGATGGTCCAAACCACACTGGAGAATAAGAGATAATAGAGAATCGCGAATACCGCTCTACTCCCAACATCTGCCACATTATTTTGTTGGTCATGCGGCGGATGGAGAATACCCTGCTGCTGCTGCTGGCTAGTTGTTTCTTTTTGTTGGTCATGCGGCAGATTGTGGCTACTACAATTTTGAGTATCCAATTGTACGCCCCTCTCAGCACTGCCTAGATAGAGAACAGATCAATATGTTTTGAGAAATGGTTAATCTCTCAAGTGCGGTCTTCCAACTAATCTTCTACATTGCCTGTAAAGAATGAATGAACGTCCTAGAAATTGACAAAGGATCTCAACGTGTTGTCTTTTGGATGTGTTGTTTAGCTGTCTATAATATACTCATTTGAAAAATAGGATTATGTTTTGAACAAAGAAGTTCTTGGTGTTATGCATGCGTGTGATTTATTCTGCAATTCTTTTCCATAGTGGCTAACTAGTTTTGGATATGATTAGCACCTTGCAACTGTGCTCATGAGAAAGGGCCAAACTGTAGGAAAACATTGGTGCCGATCCGACTAGACAAGGCATTTGCTGAACCATCTAATTCTCCTCATTTAATTAGTTGCTTTAGTACAGGTAACTTAATTAATTTGTTAAACTTAATCGATCTTATTAGTCTACTTAATTCGATATAAAATTATGTTTTTCTTTATAATAGAATTATATTTATTTTTAATCATTTTAATGAATTCGAATAGCTAGATATCTTTACTATTAAAAAAATACATCTATTTAACTGTGTTACAGACGGTAGGTGGGTGTATCACGAAGAAAGTTGTCAAAAAAAAAGAAGTAATAATTCATATTTAACTCGTAAATAAGTAATCAAAGCGAAGCGTCATAAGAATTAGACATACCCAAGAGATGGTCCACCTAAATTCACACGTGTCATTTGACGGTTGGTGGTTACAGTTCGAGAGGTCCTCGGTGACCCTGGAATGTTCGTGGTTCGCGTTGAATCGGTGAGAAAAGCTCCTACGGCAAACGAATCTAGTCATCATCGCCGAGCTCGAGAGTTCCCTTGTTCTTCTCCTCTTCGATTCTTACTATTCGTTGAAAGCTTAGGGTTTCCTTTCCCCGGGGTTCTGTGATTAGGAGGGCGAGAGCCGGCGACCTGCGAAATGGCACAAGCAGTGGAGGATTGGTATAAGCAGATGCCCATCATCACGCGGTCGTACCTTACCGCCGCGGTAGTCACCACCATCGGATGCACCCTCGAGGTGTGAATTTAACACTTCTCTCTCATATTTCTGGTGACCAATCGAATTCGATTATTAGTTAGGTCGTCTGAATGTCAATGGTCATTATGACCTCCAATTAGGGTTTCAATCATTCGCCCGCATGTTCTGCTGTCATTGTTTTTTTTACTAGGAAATGTTTTCTTTTATTGTTTGTTTGCGTTCCTAATAAGCTTATGTCTTTCTCAGATCATATCGCCTCACAAATTATATCTGAATCCTATTCGCATAGTTCAGAAGTATGAGATATGGCGCCTCGTCACAAACTTCCTGTACTTCCGGAATATGGGTAGGAATGATGATTCATCTACTTTGAATCTTGTATTTTGTTGAGTTTCCTAAAATTGATATTTCTATTGAAATTGACGATTTGGAATCTATTTATCGTCCCTGCTTTGTTTCTCTTCCCTTTACCTCTTCCGGTTTACAAGTTAACTAGTTCCATCAGATTGAAGGTATCGAGATACTTTTGACATGATTGGTATCATAAAATTTATTTTGATTTGTTATTTTTCTGAGGATTGGTTTTATTGTCGATACACTATCCTGAAAGATCCTTCAATTGTATGTTTAAACTATTTAAGTGAGAAAAAAAATTTGAATAAAATAACTTCAAAAATTGGATCTTTTAGCAACTAATTTCTTGGTTTCTGTTGTTTTTGCCTACAATTTGAGGTTTGAGTTTAAGCTATTTGCACTTTCATTGGTTAGCACACTATTATATGTGAGAATCTATACTAAAAGAGGTGTATCTTAAATATAATTCACAAGTTCATCTAGCTCTAATGGAAAAAGGTAAAAACCTAGAGCTAACTCTTGATGTGAACCTAGAGATATAATAATCATTTGTTACACTATTAGTAACTATTTTAACATATATTTTCTATGTTACATTGTTATAAAATTTCAAAATAGTTTTTTCTTATTTAAACTTCATCACAATTCCATAATATAGGATCATGGAGGCCTAGCAAGGGATGTGTGAATAGATGACAAGTAAGAGAGTGTACAATTACCGAAGTGAACAAAACAACTGTGGAAGCAGAGTCAAACAATACTAACAACAGGATTTTGTGATTTGAAGACCTCTTCTACTCCACGACTTTAGTCATGTTTAGTGTGACTGTCCTAAAATGAAAATCCACTATAAAGCTCCTTGAAATAAGACAATAATCTCCTTAAAATAGGGTAATTAAGTTCTAACAATTATCCCAGAGAGAACTAGAACAGCCTTGCTCTGTAAACAAATGAGTTCCTAGAACCCTAGGAACTAAGCTCAAGCTTTCTAATTAGATAAATGAAATAAACACAAGAGAGCTGACAAACCTCACTTCTCTCCCTAGAGAATGTAAATGAGCATAAGGAAGAAAGAAAAAGTACCAAATGAGCTTGAAAACTTTAAGAAACTTAAGCTTTGATCAATCCGAGTTCAAGGAGTTGTTTGGGAACTTAAATCATAGGTAGTTGAGGATATTTTAAAACAAAAATCCATGAGTGGACCTGATCGATAATATTGCTAAGTTACAAAACTTCGGAAAAATAATTAAGTTACATAACCTTATTTAAAAAAAAAATACATTCATCATCGTTTGTGGAAATTTTTCCCAAATGATCTTTGGTATATAGTGTTAAGATGCTTAGATGGCCTAATTCGTCATTTCCTTGCACACCATAAAGACGATGTTAATAGTGCAAGTATTCATTTGTTGATATTATTTGTATTAGTTTATAATCGCAACGAAAATAAAAAAATAAAGATGGCATGATTACATCAGAATATAACATCTTGGTCTCATTAATTTATTTTTATACTTTTATTTTTGTTCCTTTGTCTATTTTCTCCTTTTAATAGGTTTTCAGTATCTTTTGTTGGAGCCTTGTATCCTTTTCCAATTAACATCCATACCATTCTTACCTTTCAATATTTAAAATTGATTCCATCATAAGTGGGTGGATGATAGTAGTGGTCATTCCTTGCTTTTTAGATGTTAATCCTTCAGATTTAGATAACTTCTCTTCAATGTCAATTAGAGGCATCGTGAACAGATAGTGAACACAATTTGCTTGTTTTTCGCATACAATTTGCTCTATAATATCCATCTAATGGGATTTTCAGTCAAACAATATCCTCACTCTTCCTAAGGATGAAAATGTAAACATGAAGAAGAGTATTACCAAGAGCTTGAGTTGAAGCCTTTAAACTTTGTCTAAACTTTTGGAGTATTTTGAGCACAAGATATCAAAAATGTTCTTTTATAAGTTTTTTGCCCAAAATGTCTCCAATAGATTATATAAAAAAGGCTTTAATGGATACATTCCAACCAACTCTATTCAACTAAAAAGAAGTCCTCTACTCAACTAGAGTGTGGAATATAGTTGTTGGAGGCCAATAATTTGCTAGCCTCCACTTGACTAGAATGTCATTTAGTAGACTATTTCTCGAATAGAAACATTTTATTCATTCAGAACCCTCATGCATTCAATGGTTTGATATGAATCTAGATAGTCTCACCTAACTTACAACCACTATAAGCCTAGGCAAAGACCTAAGACTGAGTCATGACACTCAGTCAGTTGGAAACTACTATTGGATTTCAATCTACTAGTTGAAAGTTTCACAACCAAGCTTTAGGTATTCCACGCTGAATATTTTCACAATGTTGTAGCATCACAATGTTGCTTGTACTTTAAGGTTTTTGAATATTTTCACAATCATGATTTGTGGGAATAGTGCGCTAGTGAACAGATTTTGGAACAACAAAAGCTGACGACATCTTTATGTCTATCTCTGCTCTTCAATTTTAGTCTTGATATATCAAACATGCACTTATGAGGTAATGGTGGGTTAGCCATCTAGTTTTAGTGGGTCTGTTTTCATGTAAGTGATACTTCAAATTTCCATACCAGTTGTTTTTCCTCATCTAAAAATTTATCTTGTCTGTGATTGTAAAGAGCTCGAAGTCTTTATTGATGCTAACTTGTTTATGTTACTAGATTTGGATTTTCTATTCCACATGTTCTTTCTTGCTCGATACTGCAAACTTCTTGAGGAGAACTCCTTCAGAGGCAAGACAGCAGATTTCCTCTACATGCTGCTGTTTGGGGCAACTGTTTTAACTGGGATCGTTTTCATTGGAGGGATGATACCATATTTGTCTGCGACCTTTGCTAATATATTATTTCTCAGTAATTCATTAACATTCATGATGGTTAGTACTAATTATTACTTTTGTCTAGATCTAAGATGGATGTTAATCTTTTGTTTTTTATGGTTATTTTTGTAGTTATTCTTGCTTTAAATGCTTAATGACATGCATATCTAGGTTTATATCTGGAGCAAGCATAATCCTTTTATTCACATGAGTTTCTTGGGCCTCTTCACGTTCACCGCTGCTTATTTACCATGGGTGAGTTAAACTATCAGTTCTGTCATCTGTGTGATCATTGATATTATACATGCTGTTTAGTTATTTGTACTCTTTACAATTTCAGAATTCAGCCATTAACCTGAAAGTTGAATGCATTTCACATTTTTAAATTCATTTAATTTATTAGTCTCTTTTGAGTTAAGCATTACTCAGCATTAATGTCGAGATTTTCCATGGTTTTCATCTGCACACAATTGGATTCATTCTATGATAACTAATTACTGGTACACTATGATTGATAATTTTATCTATGATTTATGCTCTCTACAAGTTCAAACGGGGACCTCGTTTGCAAAATGAATCATTTAGTAATGACAAATGATAGTTGATCAGGTTAGCTGATAGTTTGGAAGAAATGTAGAGAAATTAGGCAGCCTTGAATTGAGTAGCACAACTTACAAGTTACACCAGATTAATGAGGAAAGTGAAAATATAATGGTTATTTGGATTTTGATTAGTTTCCAGTAGGATTGATTCATTGTCCTCTCTGATTATGAAAAAAGCATTTGAATTTATCATAAAAAAATAAGCTGATGTTCTCCATTACTCTTGAATTACAGATGGTATCATTGAAGTTTAACTATGAAAAACAGCTGTCACTGAATAACAACTTACTTTTGAGATTTGGTACATCCGATCTAATAATTAGAAACAATTTATAATAATTGTCACAGAACAATAACTGAAGCTAATGAGTCATAATGTGGTTTTTGATGGGGAGATAATGAGCATGCTGATAAATGAGGATTATGTTTCTTAAAGATGTTTAAGGTTGCTAGTAGTCATAAGTTTATGAAGGCGCTGCATAAGCACTACACTTGTGCCCATTGGAAAGGATTATAAACATAGGTCTTATTTGCACTTTATATTCACTATGGGGTGGGTGTAGGTTATTTTTCTTTCAAATTGTTTAAGAGTCATTAATAAATATATTTTTTGTTGATACAGTCGACAATAATGTGTCCACATATTGCATGAGCTCTATGTTTGTGATAGGGCCGCCCACATGCACTTCTTAAATCTTCATACTGGTTATTAATATACTTGTGTTTATGGTGCTAATCGTTCATCGTATTAGTTATTGGTTTAATATAACAATTGCCATTTTATATGACAGGTTTTACTTGGCTTCTCTATTCTTGTTGGCAGCAGTACGTGGGGTGATCTCCTGGTAATGCTAAGTTATTTAACTAAACTTATAAAACATAAACAAAGCTGACATTACTAATATCTTTGGTAGAAGTCATGCAAGAAGTTGAAAACACAATAGACAACTATGAATGATTTTTTTATGGAGTAAAATCATTTACACTTGCTTATGGATTAGTGATTATTCTTTGTCCATCCTTTAAGTGGATACTACCGAGTAACTTTGCCAGACATGACAAATATGGAATTTTAGCAAAACTTTGAAAAAAAATATAAATTATTTGCGTATATGCAAAAAATTTAAATTAGTTGCTTGATGAATGATATAAATTAGTGACCTGGTGGAAAAAGGCAAACGAATTCCTATTGTTTGATTGTTTTTAATTAGAAGTTTAGCAGATTTTGGGGCTGTTAACGTGGTATGAAATTTACCAAACTTATTATCCATCATATCCCCATGATACATACATACATATATATTTAATGCTTAGATCAAGTAATGCATTGAGTACGATTTTCTTTAGGGTGGGCAAGTTATGTTGGCTCATATTTTTGCTAGCAGTATGACAACATTGTGGATAGTTAAGTTATTTGGCCTACATGTATGCTTAAAAAGAAATCATTTTCATATCTCCAAGCTTTATTAATTCTTCTAGTTGTAGCGTCAATATATGTATTTCTTTTTAGCATCTAGTTGAAGCTCTTTCTAAGTTCCATGAAATTTCAGCATAACAAAATTCATTGTATGTATGCAATTTAACAATAGAACAAAATTTAAGGTGTATCTTAATACGTACATCTCCTTTTTGCCTCTCTTAACTTGCTTGAAATAGACGAGGAATCCAAATCAATGCATATTTCTAAAAACATATGGTAATCAACTAACCTAAAAGGTGATGGCTCCAATGATGTTTGATTATTCAGACATTTTAATTTCTTAAATCACTCATTGTTTTTAACTGATTCTGTTGCCTCGACTATAGGGTATGATTGCTGGTCATGCCTATTACTTCCTGGAGGATGTTTATCCACGAATGACAGGACGCCACCCCTTAAAAACTCCTTCGTTCATCAAGGCGTTATTCGCAGACGAGACTGTCGTCGTGGCTCAGCCAGGAAATGCAAGGTTTGCTCCTCCGCGAGATCATCAAGATTAACAATGAGCAGCACCAACTGAAAGCCTTTGATGGGTACTTTTGTTGATCCAGCCACAGGCAGTCAATATTACATATCAAAACCTAATTGTGAGTTGATTGTTCTGTCACCTTCCTTCCGGGAGCATTCCCATCAACTAATTTGGTTTTCACCAGTGAAATGATAGTCGTGTTATTCAATTTCATTAGTATCACATATGAATTCTGTGCCTATTAGTGGAGGTTTATGACAGTGAAAATGTGTGTAGAAATTGAAGTTTCTTGGTCTTGGGTTTTTGAGAGATACAAACCTAGTTTGTAAAATGAAGTGGAATCAAATATGCTGAATTGCTGTAAGATTACTGGTGTTGTCGTAACAATTACTGGTGAAATCATTCATGCAATGAGCAACATAAGTTCTTCCATCGGGAGATCCTGTGTATTAACTCCAAAAGCAGAACTAGCAACAAAGAGGAAACTACTTGTATCATTATAAAACAAAACAAGCTGGAAGATTGGAGTCAGGTCCGCTGTTGGACGATGTCAGGGACTTGGACTCGGGTGGCTTTTCGACCTCGGCCACAGCTCGACTGCCTCACCGACAGATTCGTTAGACTCGGGTGGCTTTTTGACCTCGGCCACAGCTCGACTGCCTCACTGACAGATTCGTTAGGCTGCGGAGTTGTATTGTTGTTCTTCTCCTTCTCCCTTGTCTTGACATCGGCCTCTATATCCAAGCGCATACGGACACCATGATCTATGAATTCGCTATTTTTTTTTTATTTTGTTTTAGGAGTATATTATATATATTTAGGATTTAAAATTGTAAAATTTAGGAGTTCGGTTATAATGAGTTTGAGTCAATAAGATTTTCTCTCTAGGGTTTAGGCTTTCCTCTTAGATTATAATGTTCAAGATTAAAAATTTTAAATACTTATGGATTATATTATATGTATTTAGTGTTTAAAATTTTAAGATTTAGAGGTTGGGATTATAATAGATTTAAGCTAATAAAATTTTTCCTATAGGGTTCAGATTTCGCTCTTGGGTTATAATGTTCAAGATAAAAAATTTTAGATGATCTTGGAATATAGTGTTTATCTTTCAAGAAATGTTGATTAAAAAAAATAATTCGGCACCTAAATCACTGTAGTACAGATAGACGCACGGCGTATGGTCAACAACAGATCACATGTATATAAAAGAAATTAATATGCTCCTCTATTTTGGTGCCCGATTCAATGTGCAGGGTATCCAAAAGTAGAGATGATAATAGGTCGAATTCGGACTAAATTTTAATCCTCTGTTCGTATACCCCTCGAACATCGAATATTTATTCTTGTATTCATTAAAAAAAAAAAATCAAATATTTATATTAATAATGTTTTCCCCTTCGAATTATAAAAAATTATTAGAATTAATATCATATTAAAAACAAAGAAAATAAATTATAGCTACTCATAATATCAATAAAATAAATAGTGTGTTTTAGGAATACGTGTGTACACTCACCGAGTATAGGTTTTTTTTTTAAGCTTAAGATTTAGAATTTAGAATTTATATTAGAAATAACTTTTTACAAAAAGCAAGGTAAGCTATGTACAATCGATCCTTTTTCCGGGATCCTGTATGGTGGGAGCTTTATGCACCGAACTGTCCTTTTATGAGTAAAAAAGTGAAAAGATTTAGAGTTTAGGTTATACACATACAATAGTGTAATGATGATTGTGTTATGCCCCGAGGGTAAGGTTGTCCGATGAAAATCAGATAACACCTCCCCTATAGCGGTGACAAATGAAACATGTATACAATGCCACATGATTACTCACAAGCTATCAACAACCCACACGGCTGTAAGTAAATACAACCACGCAGTTTATAATCAACCCACATGGCTGGAAGTAAACACAATCACGCAGTTAATAAACAACCCACACGGCTGAAACAAAACACAGCGGAAGACATAAGCAAAACATAAAAAAACACAATATAATAGACTGACTACATGCTGGCATGACTAACACCATAATGAAACCCAAATTGAATAAAAGTACCCACAAGGCTCAAAACTATATCAAAACAACATAACGCAATACAAAATCTAAATACAAAGTACCAATAGCGTAATACAAAATAGCATGGAAAACTGATCTTGGATGTGATATAGGACTAGCAGGCAGGATCCTCCAAGCAACTCCTCCATCATTTACCTGTTACATGGCGAAAGAAAAACCAGTACAAGGGGTGGTGAGTGTGGATCACTCAGCAAGTAATAAGAACATGATAGTACATAGACAAAAATGTAGGGCGATCAAAGATATATAGTCTCGATAGGAAATAAGAACATGATTATATATATATGACATAATAAATATATATACTCGTATCGATTTAACACAAATAGTATAATGATCAGCAACTCACTAGGGATCAACAGCAAACCTGCTCATAACACTTGGACACACACACACACACACACACACACACACACACACACATATATATATATGGGAGCAACACTCCACCACAAGCAATTCACAGTATGTGGGAGCAATGTTCTATCACAAATAATCTACAGTATGTGGGAGCAATGCTCCACCACATACAATTCATAAGTGACCAAGACGTCTAGCTATCTAGCTAGGGACTGTGCGAGATCACATTACCACAGATCATATGGGAGCAACACTCCACCACAAGCAATCCACAGTATGTGAGAGCAATGCTCTACCACAAATAATCCATAGTATGTGGGAGCAATGCTCCACCACAAACAATCCATAAGTGGCCAAGACATCTAGCTATCTAGCTAGGGACTATGCGAGATCACATTACCACAGATCACTGTGAGATGTCAGGGTCTCTGTCTGTGAGAGATCACTCTACTACAAATCACTATGGCAAACAAGAAGTAGCTATCTAGCTACGGGTTGCACGAGATCACTCTACTACAGATCACTGTGGACAGCCCATGGTATTATAATCCAAGAATAAAACCATAAGCAAACCATCATATATGGGAGCGACGCTCCTCCACAAGAAAATACAAGTGACCAAGACATCTAACTATCTAGCTAGGGATTGCGCGAGATCACTCTACTGTTGGTTAGTCCTAGGAAGATCGTACCGGTTCTACTGTACAAAAATTTTGTACAAGTGTCGAACCTATCCTAATAACCTATTGTGTTCTTTAGAAATTAAATTCGAAATCGCAAACGGAACTTAACATTATTGATTCCAAATTTAACTTATCTATTCTTAATGGTTTAGACTTGGATTGCAAACGATACTTAACATTATTGATCCAAATCTACCTATGTTATAAATTTAATTAAATATTAATTTCAGAAATCAGCTTCCAGGTTAAACATGGCGAGGCACTATGCCTTCTTAGATATAGGAGCAACCACCACTTCCTAAACAAAGCCTTTCAATGAAATCTAATATTTAATTTCCTTATATAACCCTAGGTTTAACCAAAAGGAACAATCGAATCACAAATTCAAAAAACAAAAAAAAAAACACAAACTCGAATCACAAATTCGAAACCTAGAATTATATGCCTCTTGTGTTTGGAATTCATACAAAGAAAAACTAGTATGATGCGGAAAATAATTACTAGTTATACCTTTCTTTGTATGCAATGACCTCTTGATCTTCTATTGTATTCCTCTTCTTATCTCAGACGTTGTGTGGGCAACGATCTACCGAGATGAGAACTACCCAAACCCTTCTTCTTCCTCCTTGCAAGTTTTGGCCAAGTTCCTCTCCTTGAGATGAAGAATTTCGGCCACACCACCAAATTCCAAGGGATGCTAGAAACAAAGCCTCATTTCTCTCCTTCTCCTCCAAGCAAGATCCGGCCACCACCACAAAACTCCAAGGGATGATGCCGCTGACCACCAAAGAAGAAGAGAAGAGGAGAAGAACAAGGACTAGGGCCAGCCACTACCAAGGAAGAGAGGGAGGAAAATAGAATAGAGTTCTTCCTCATGAAGGCACCCCTACCCCCTCTTTTATATTCCTTGGTCTTGGCAAATAAGGAAAAATTAAATAAAATCTTCCTTATTTTCTTTGCCATGAAAAGGAAAATTTAATTGATTAAAACCAATTTCCTTTTCTTAAATATCATGGCCGACCACCTCATTGCTCCAAGCAAGGAAAGTTTTAACACAAAATTAAAACTTCCTAATTTGTTTCCGGAAATTTGAAAGTAAAAATTTCTCTAATAATTTTTACCTTCATGGTTGGTTATAAAAGGAATTTTATAAATTAAAATCTCTCTATTAAAACATGTGGATGATTTCCAAAAAGGAAAGTTATCTTTAAAATTAAAATCTTCCTCTCGATCTACAAATAAGGCAAAGATATCAAATCTTTTGTAGAAACTTATAAAAGGAAAAAATTTATAATTTTAAAACTCTCTTTTAAATCATGAACATGGTTACAAAAAAAGAAAGTTTTCTCAAAATTAAAATCTTCCTTTTAATCTACAAATAAAGAAAGATATCAAATCTTTTCTTAATCTTTTTGTAGAAAGCTATAAAAGGAAAGACTTATAATTTTAAACTATCTTTTAAAACCATGGAATCCACATAAGAAAAATTTTAAAAAAATTAAAATCCTTTTAATTTGATGTGGTCGGCCACACCAAGCTTGGGTTCAAGCTAGGGCCGACCACACAACTTGGCTTATCCTATTTGCTTGGTCGGCCCAAGCTTTGGTTCCAAGCTTGCTTGGCCGGCCGCCTTAGGATGGGTATAAAGGTGGGTATAGGTGGCTATAATACTTTATAAATAAGAGGCTACGATCGGGACCGAGAGGAGGAATTGGTTTTGGTCTCCTGATGAAATTAAGCTTCCCGTGCTCGTCCCAAACACCCAACTTAATTTTATCAATAATAATTCATACCACTAAATAATTATTATTGAACTACCGCACCAATCCCAAATTACATTTTAGGCTCCTTCTTATTATGAGTGTGTTAGTCTCCCTGTGTTTAAGATGTCGAATGCCTACTAATTAATTGAGTTACTAACAACTCACTCTAATTAATATCTTAGTCCAATATTAGTACCACTCAACCTTATCATCATGTCGGACTAAGTCCACCTGCAGGGTTTAACATGACAATCCTTAAGAGCTCCTCTTGAGGACATTATCAACCTATATTACTAGGACACAATTGTTGGTTAGTCCTAGGAAAATCGTACCGGTTCCACTGTATAAAAATTTTGTACAAGTGTCGAACCTTTCCTTAAATAACCTATTGTGTTCTTTAGAAGTTAAATTAGGAATCGCAAACGAAACTTAACATCATTGATTCCAAATTTAACTTATCTGTTCTTAATGGTTTAGATTTGAATCGCAAGCGGAACTTAACACTATTGATTCAAATCCACCTATGTTATTAATTCCATTAAATATTAATTTCCAAAATTGGCTTCAAGGACTACATGGCGAGGCACATGACCTTCTTGGATATGAGAGCAACCACCACCTCCTAGACAAAGCCTTTTAAGGAAAGCTAATATTTAATTTCCTTAAATAACCAAAAAGAACAATCGAATCACAAATTCGAAAACAAAGAAAACACAAACTCGAAAAACTAATTCGAAATACTAGATCTAATGCCTCTTGTGTTTGGAATTCTTATAAAAAGAAATAACTATCATGATGCGGAAAACAATTGCTAATTATACCTTCTCTTTGTATGCTAATGACCTCGAGATCTTCTGCCGTATTCCTCGCCTCACCTTGGACATCGTGTGCGCGACGATCCTCCAAGATGAACACCATCCAAAGAGCTTTCTTCTTCCTCCTCTAAAATCCGGCCACCACCACCAATTTAGGAACCAAAGAGAGCAAGGGAAAGGGAAGGGGAGAGATCCGGCCATCATGGGAGAGCACAAGCAAGAGACTAGAATTAGATGCCTCCTCCTCCTCCTCCTCCTCCTCCTTCTTCTTCTTCTTCTCCTTCTCCTCCTTCTTGTATCCGACCACTTAAAAGAAACCACAAGCAATATATGTGGCCGACCCTAGCATGATAAAGAGCTAGGGGCCGACCCTAAAGAGGAGACTAGAGAGAAGAGAGAAAAAGAATTCATTAACCCATGAAGTCTCTCCTCCCCTTCTTTTATAATACTTGCCCAAGGCAAATAAAGAAAAACTTTTTACAAAAATTAAAATCTTCCTCATGTTTTTCCTTTTTCCTTTTTATTTTTTCCTTTTCTTTCCTCTTGATTGAATCAATCACTAATCATAGATTAGTTTTAATTTGATTGGATGATGATTTAATCCTATTGGTCGGCCCCTTGCTTGGGCACCAAGCAAGGGTAGCCGACCCCCTATAAGGAAAGGAAAAATATGTTTTGTAAAAATTTATAAACTCTTATAAAATTTTATAAGTTCTCTTTTAATTTCCTAAAGCGGATGTTTAAAAAGGAAAATTTTAAAAATTCTCTTTTAATTTCCTAAAGCGGATCTTCTAAAAATTTCCTTTTTAAACACGTTTTCAAAATTTTAAATTTTAAAACTTCTCTTCCTTTTTCTAAAACCATGAGGATGGTTAAAAAAGGAAAGTTTTAAAATTTTTAAATTTTCTTTTAAAACATGTGACTTAATTCAAATAAGGAAAGTTTTTAAATTTTAAATATCTCTTTTAAAACTTGTAGTTTTTTACAAAGAGAAGATTTTAAAAATTCAAAACACCCCTTCCTATTTGAAATATTGTGGCCGACCCTTCCTATGCTTGGACACCAAGCATAGGGCCGGCCCTCTTGAGAGGAGATGTGGCCGGCCATTGCTTGGTCTCCAAGCAATGGACCGACCCCCTTCTTGGAGACCAAGATGGGCCTTTCTTTGGATGAACTTAAGGGTTTAATGAGGTTACGACAGGGACCTAGAGGAGAAATTGGCTTTGGCCTTCCGATGAGCTTAAGTATCCCGTATTCGCTCCGAACACTCAACTCAAGTTCATCGATAATAATTCATTCCACTAGAGAGTTATTATCGTACTACCGCACCAATCCCAAATTACATTATGAGCTCCTTCTTATCATGAGTGTGCTAATCTCCCTGTATTTAAGATTACGAATGTCCACTAATTAAGTAAGTTATTGACAACTTACTTAATTAATATCTAGCTCCAAGAGTAGTACCACTCAACTTCATTGTCATGTCGGACTAAGTCCACCTGCAGGGTTTAACATGACAATCCTTATGAGCTCCTCTTGAGGACATTCTCAACTTAGATAACTAGGACACATATTCCTTCTATAATCAACAACACACACTATAAGTAATACAATTTCCCAACTTATCGAACTTATTGATTTATCGAGTTAAATCTCACCCATTGATAAGTCAAAGAAATAAATGTTGGTCCCTTTGGAGGCCGACAAGAGGGGAGGGGTGAATTGCCCTACAAAAATTAAGCACAAAACCTTTTCGGATATTCAACTAATTAACAAACACTTGTAATAAAAAAAGAAGAGACTAAATTAAAAGATTAGACACAAGAGGGTTTACTTGGTTTGCAATCAGAGGATTGCTAATCCAAGGCAAAGATGACGCACTATCTGATTCTCCTCTGGGCGGAGTAGCCTCTTACAGCGTTGACAGTACAAAAGAATAGAAAGCACAGAAAGAAATGAATTACAAGTTCGTTGATTTAACTGTGCAGATCAGTGCTATATTTATAGCACTGGTCGGGGCACCCCGAAGGGGTTCTGGGCGCCCTGGGGGGGATAAAATTTTATCCCCCAACGATCAGATCGCGTTTGACGTGATCCTGGTCAAAATCCAGGTCCGGGCGCCCCGGAGGGCTCCGAGCGCCCTGGAGGGCTCCGAGCGCCCCAGATTGCTCTGGGCACCCCGGAGCCCAAAGTCAACAGAAGTTGACTTTTTCGTCCGGGACCTCTTCTTTGGTTCAGTCCCACCTCGGTCCGGTTCTTCTCCTCCGGATCAGCTCGCTTGGGTGATCTCGGCCATCCGGAATAGGGCTCATCCGAACCCAAGTTCCGGTCTTCTCCTCGAGCAGCCTTCCTTCCCGATTTCTCGTCCCTCGAACGCCGCACACGTTCTTCTCGTCCATCGGTATCCTCTTCCGCGGTCACCTTGTCCCTCAGACGCACTGAGCCCGTCGGCTCTCTCCCCGTGCCGTCCTTCTCGCTAACCGCGTCTTCCGCTCGACTTCCTGTGTTCCTAAGCTCCTGCACACTTAGACACAAGGGTTAAACAAACGCAGGACCTAACTTAGCTTGTTTGATCACATCAAAACACCTTGGGGTTCCAACAATCTCTCCCTTTTTGATGTGAGCAACCCAAGTTAAGTTAGGGTAAACATATGCAATAAAAATAGTTTATATTCAAATAAATCCAAATATTTTTCAATTGAAAAATTATATTACCTTCCCCTAGACTTAACATACTTCTCCTCCTTTGATCACATAAAAATTGGGGTTATAAACAAGTCTAAGGTAAATTCTCACTTAAAAAAAAAATCTTAAGTGTACAAAAGTTTAAGCAAAATGCCTAAGTAAAGACACTCTTCAGAATTTTTCTTTCGAAAAAAATAAAAAATAAAAAAAATTAAGTAAAGCATTTTCAGACAAACAATCATAAGTTTAAAAAAATTCTTAAAGTTTAAGTTTGAAACGTATTTCAACATTTCCTTAAAAAAAATTTCCATAAAAAAAATTATAAGGCAATTTAAAAAAATTCTAAGGCAATATTCATAAAAAATTTCGAAGGCAGTTAAAAAAATTCTTAAAACAAATTTTTAAGGCAATTTTTTATAAAAAAAATCCTAAGGTAAAAAATTCTAAGTCAATTTTAAATATTTTCTAACACAAATTTGAATAACTCTTTTAAAGCATATTTGCAATAGAAACATTTTCTAAGTTAAACAAAATTTTCAAAGCAAATGTTTAACGACTTTTAAATATTAATTAATTCTAACTTTAATACTTTTTCAAGAAAGTTAATTAAACATTAGATTTCAGTATTTTGGCTTCTAGGCCGTGGCGAGGCACTAGGCCTTCTTGGTTATTGGAGCAACAACCACTTCCTTAGACAAAGCCTCATAAAAAAATTAGTTGTTTAATTTCCTTGCTGAAAATGCTAAGTCTAATTTTAATTTTAAATTAAACAGGTTTTTGGAACCCAGTAGAGGTTCCTACCTACAAGATTAACCAAGTATTTCCTAGGTACATAGATTTTTGATATATTTCTTATTTGACTTTGATGAAATCTATAATACCAATTTAAACCTCTATAATTTCCAAAAGTAGAAATATTTGAACTATTAGATTTTTTCAATCTTTCTATTTCTTCTTTTAGTTTTTCATTTTCAATTTTCAATTTTTCAAAATCCTCTATAAGACATGATTTTGCCAAAATTCTTTTTGTTTCTAAAATTTTATTTTCTAATTTGGTATTTTTGTTTTCTAATTTATACATGAATTTTTCCATTGCCTTAATACCAAAGTAAAGTTCATCAGGGGGTAAGAGGCATACCTCACTTACCATATCAGACTTGAAGTCTGAATCTCCCCCTGCTTCGCTACTTCCATCTGAGGTCGCTCCCCCTTCATCAATGTTGGGTTCTGATGTACTTTGTCCTTCGTAGCTTGCCATCAGTGCTATCCCGACATATTCTTGAACCTCGGACTCAGATGAAAAAGTGTCGTCCCAAGTAGCTTTTAGATTCTTGTGCTTATTGGGAATCTTGCCTTTGTCCTTCTTTAGTTCTGGGCAGTCTTCTTTTAGGTGTCCTTCCTTTTGACATTGGTAGCAACGCATCCTTATTCTATTTTTTGGATTCTTTTTATTTTGCATTTCTTTAAATTTATTAGCTCTAAAAAACTTTTTAAAGTTTCTTACTATGTACGCTTCCTGATCATCCTCTGAGTCTGACTCGAGTTCATCCCTTTTGGTTGCATTTAATGCAATCATCTGGCTTGATTCCTTTGTTCCTGCACACCTGGTTTCATGCAATTCAAGAGTGGAGAACAGTTCTTCTAAAGTACTTACCTCCAGATCTTTCGAAATGTAGTAGGCGTCAACGATTGATGACCATTCTGAGGTTCTAGGAAACGCGTTGAGTGCGTAGCGTATGCTGTCCCGATTTGTTACCGTTTCTCCGAGGTTCTCGAGACCAGTAATCAGTTCTTTTACCTTTGTGTGTAGATTGGCTACCTTCTCACCTTTTTCAAGACGGACGTTCATCAGCTTGTTCCGGAGGATGTCTCTTCTAGCGAGCTTTGATTCGGACGTGCCTTCGTGGAGTTCTAGGAACTTCTCCCAGAGTTCTTTAGCGGATGAATAGCTTCCGATGCGGTTGACCTCTTGAGGCGGCAACACGCTCAGTACATGATATTCCGCATGGCTATTCGCTACAGACTCATTCTGCTCCTTCTTTGTCCAGTGGCTCTCTTCTTTTTCTTCTCCGTCTTGATTCATCGGAGCTACAAAACCATACTTCATAATAGACCGAATTTCAAAATCAGTTCTTAGGAATACCTCCATACGTCGCTTCCAGTCTGCGAAGTCCCCCTCGAATTTTGGTGGAACGATGCTTGGTCCGGTCATCTCGTTGCTTCGATCGGCGGTTAGTCCTCCTGAAGCGCCTTGCTCTGATACCATTTGTTGGTCCCTTTGGAGGCCGACAAGAGGGGAGGGGTGAATTGCCCTACAAAAATTAAACACAAAACCTTTCTCGGATATTCAACTAATTAACAGACACTTGTAATAAAAAAGAAGAGACTAAATTAAAAGATCAGACACAAGAGGGTTTACATGGTTTGTAATCAGAGGATTGCTAATCCAAAGCAAAGATGGCGCACTATCTGATTCTCCTCTGGGTGGAGTAGCCTCTTACAGCGTTGATAGTACAAAAGAATAGAAAGCACAGAAAGAAATGAATTACAAGTTCGTTGATTTAACTGTGCAGATCAGTGCTATATTTATAGCACTGGTCAAGGCGCCCGAAGGGGTTCCGGGCGCCCTGGGGGGATAAAATTTTATTCCCCAACGATCAGATCGCGTTTGATGCGATCCTGGTCAAAATCCAGGTCCGGGCGCACGGAGGGCTCCGGGCGCCCCGGACTGCTCCAGGCACCCCGGAGCCCAAAGTCAACAGAAGTTGACTTTTTCGTCCGGGACCTCTTCTCTGGTTCAGTCCCGCCTCGGTCCGGTTCTTCTCCTCCGGATCCGCTCACTTGGGTGATCTCGGCCATCCGGAATAGGGCTCACCCGAATCCAAGTTCCGGCCTTCTCCTCGAGCAGTCTTCCTTCCCGGTTTCTCATCCCTCGAACGCCGCGCACGTTCTTCTTGTCAACCGGTGTACTCTTCCACGGTCACCTCATCCCTCGGACGCACCGAGCCTGTCGGCTCTCTCCCCGTGTCGTCCTTCTCGCTAGCCGCGTCTTCCGCTCGACTTCCTGTGTTCCTAAGCTCCTGTACACTTAGACACAAGGGTTAAACAAACACAGGACCTAACTTAGCTTGTTTGATCACATCAAAACACCGGTTCCAACAATAAATACTAAATATATGTGTTTGTTATTATATTAGGATTAAGAGCACACACTTCCATAACAACTAAGGTGTAGTTCTTTTATAAAGTTAGTACAAAAAGAACTTACCTAAAATGATCCTACTTAATACACTTGGAGTGTATCAGTGTAATTTATTAGTTAAGATAAACTAATACTTAATTACACTATGACTACTTCAATGGTTTGTTCCTTTCCATCTTAGTCGCGAGCAACTGTTTATAATTTATAAAGAACCGACAACATGATCTTCTGTGTGTGACACCACACACCATGTTGTCTACTATATAAATTAATTGAACAAATTACATTTAACAAATAAATGTAGATATTGACCACTGTGATTCTTTATTTCTAAATAAATATTTATACAAAAGGTAGACTTTTAGTATACACTCTAACAATCTCCCACTTATACTAAAAGACTATGCTGCAATAAATGTTGCAATACATCTGATTCCCAACCCTTCAACATGTCCATCAAAAGCTCTTGCCTTAAGGACCTTAGTGAAAGAATCTACAGGTCATCACCTGATGCAATCTAGGCGGCAACAACTTCTCCTCGTTTATACGATTTCTCGTATTGGGTGGTACTTGCACTCTATTGTGTTTACTTGCCTTATGGACTTATGGTTTCTTCGAGTTTGCTACTGCACCATTATTATTACAATAATTTGTAATAATTTTTGGGCAAACCAGAAAACATGTCTAAGTCCATCATGAAGTATCTGAGCCATACAGCTTCTATGACTGCCTCAGAGGCTGCCACTTACTCAGCTTCTATGGTGGAGTCCGAAAAAAAAAATACCTTTGCTTATCACTTTTCCATAGTTATGACTTCACCTCCTAAAGTAAACACAAAACCTTGAGGTTGACTTACTATTGTCCCTATCCGATTGGAAGTCAAAATCCGTGCAACCCACAGGGACCAAATTAACTGCCTTGTAAGCTAGCATATAATCTCAAGTGCCTCTAAGGTACTTCAATATATGCTTTACTGCAGTCCAATGTCCTTGTCCAGGGTTACTTTGATATCTGCCTACTATGCCCTTGGCAAAACAGATTTCTGATCTCGTGCATAGCATATATTAGACTTCCGGCAGCCAAAGCATAAGGAACTGTCTTTATTTCCTCTATCTCCTTTGATGTCTTCGGAGACATCTCTTTAGATAAAGCTACTCCATGCTGAAAAGGTAAGAAACCTTTCTTGGAGTTTTGCATGCTTAAAATGAGCAAGGATTGTTTCGATATATGAAGCTTGGGATAAGTAAAATATTCTTTTCTTGCAATCCCTTTGATCCCAAGAATATATGCATTCTCCCAAGTCCTTCATATCGAATTGTTTGGACAACCATACCCTTACTTCTGACAACACTTTGATATTGTTTCCAACTACCAAAAATGTTATCTACGTATAGTATAAGAAATACCACCACGTCTCCATTACACTTCTTGTATACACAAGACTCATTCGATTATAAAATAAATCCATAGGTCTGGATTATTTTATTAAACCGGATGTTCCAAGACCTTGAAGTTTTACTTCAGTCCATATACTGATTGAGTTTACACACAAGATGCTCTTTGCTCTTTGCAATGAACCCTTCTGGTTGCTATATATGGATGCTTTCTTCAAAACTTCTATTAAGGAAAGTTGTCTTGACATCCACTTGCTAAATCTCATAGTCCATATGAGAAGTAATAGATAAAAGAATCTGGATAGACTTAAGCATGACTATCGGTGAAAAGTTTCCTTTTTCAACAAGCCTTGCTTTGAAAGTTTCTACCTTCCTGTCTATCCCACTTTTCCTATTGTAGACTTATTTTCACCCAATGACTTTTACACCATTTGGTAATTTTATAAGCTCCCAGACTCTATTAGAATACATATATTCTAATTCTGTATTTATTGCTCTTTGCAAAGATGTCACATCTTTATCTTGGAGTGCTTCGTCATATGTCCGGGGATCAGGTTCATGTCCACCAGGGATCAAGTCCAAAGACTCTCCCAAAACATGAATATTTTAGGTTGCCTAACAACCCTCCCACTACGACGAGGCACTTTCTGTAATTGTGTATCATTTGTGATACGTGTTGTAGTTTCTTGTGATATTTCATCTTGTACAGTTGGTACTAGATTAGACATGTCCTTTAATTTCCTTAAGAATAATTTTTACTCATGGGCTTGTGGTTCATAGTATAGTCCTTTTCTAAAATCCGGCATTGGTGCCAACAATGACCTTCCGATTTTAAGGACTATAAACCTCTTTTCATTTTTCTAGGATAACTCACAAACAAGTGAATTCATGTCCAACTTATCAGTGTCTCTCATGTGCTAGACCACCCAAATCCGAATATGCTTCAGACTAGGCTTACGCCCATTCTACAATTCTATGGGAGTAGAAAGTTTTGACTTAGAAGGTACTATGTTCACTTCCGTTTCCAATTTATATCCTTAAAACGAATTTGGTAATTTTATGAATAACTCATCTTCGATCTAATTATTCCATAAGAGCCTTATACCTTCTTTCTACTACACCATTCTGTTGGGGTGTACCAGGTGCAGTTAGTTGGGATTAAATCCCGTCTTCTGATAAGTGACTCCTAAACTCTCCTAAGAGGTACTCGTTACTACGATTTCACCGTAGTGTCTTGATACTTTTACTTTGATGTTACTCCACATCAGCCTAGTACTCTTTGAACTAATCAAAGCACTTAGACTTGTGGCGCGTTAAGTAAATGTATCCTTATCTCGAATAGTCGTCTATAAAAGAGACGAAATATTCGAAACAACATCTTGCCTGGATAGTCAAAGGTCTACACAAATTAGAATGAACCAATTCCAACATATCTTTGGCTCCATACCCCTTAGGCTTAAAAGCTTCTTGGTTATTTTTCCTTCCAAGTAAGACTCGCAGGTTGGAAAGATTTCCACTACCAATGAACTCAAGAGTTCATTGGTTATTATCCTTTGAATCCTACTCAAGTTAATATAACCTAGCCTTAGATGCCAAAAATATGATTAGTTCATTTCCGAAGGTTACTTTCTCTTATTTAGAAAATGTGTTATTAATTTCCATTTATTGCATCGTGGGAGTTATTGGATTATAAATTGTCAACCAATGTACCAGAACAGATAACTTCCTTATTTTTCTTGATAACAAGTTTGTTATCAAAATAGACAGAATATCTATTCTTTAATAGTTTAGAAACCGAAATCAGGTTCTTTCTAAACTTAGTACGTAAAGATAATTTCTGAAAATCCATATTTTATTCCTATCAGAGGATAAACATCTCCCACTGCAACAGCTGCTACTTTTGCAGTAGTGCCCATGTAGATGGTGTTTTCCTTTTCATATAGTTGTCGGGTTTCCTGGAATCCTGCAATAAATTGCAGACATGATCAGTGGTTCCCGTATCTACACGTCAGGTACCGGTAGATAACTCCACTAAATATGTTACAACTAATGAATAAAATACACCTGAATTGTTCTTAGTTCTAAGAAGACAGTCTACCTTAATGTCCAAGTCCTATTTCCAATCATTATAATTGTGACTACTAAGTATTTTCTATAGTATAACAACTAGGGGGTTGACAAACATTTAAAATCCTAAGAATCACAAAAATATTTGGTCAAGACCAACACTTTAAAATCTCTGTGAATTTTGTATGCCACGATAGTGTGGACGTATACAAATTCAAAAAGAGATTTTGTCCATTAATTTTATTATCTCGTCATCCTAACTTCATGCCAAATAAAATTGATAGTTGGTCTATCTTTGATCAAATATTTGATCAAAACTTTGAATTTAAAATAACATTGATTCCTCAAACAATATTATTTAAATTCACCAACACCTCAAAACACCGGAAATTATGCATGCCACGTTAGTGTGGATGTATACAAATTCAACAATCGTAAGAGGAGGGTCTTACCCATTAATTATCTTGTCAACCTTAAATTACCTCAAACACCATGAATTTTGTATGCCATTGATCCTGTCCGAATCGCTGAACCAACGGACGCTGGGCACGTGGCGCTCTCCGAGTCGCTGATGGAGATCCCCGGCTAGTCGTATGAAGCTCCGACGAACCTGCACAGAAGTCGGGCCTGGAAGGGGTTCCCGGCGGCGACCCTCCGACGCTCAAGTCAGGCAAGCTATCCGTAAAACAAGTGGCTCCAAAGTTGTATATCACGTACCTCCGGCGAAGTATGAGGCTCTTTATATAGAGCGGTGAAAGAGCTTCTGCACGTCCTCCGAGGCGCATACGTGTCCGCAGCCCATACCTCGGTATGTGTCTGTCAGAAAGCTTACCTGGCGCCATACTGCTACAGTCCAAGCACGTCGTCGATGGGACAATAGAACACCCCGTTGTCAGACTTGTAGTACGGCCTAGCCATAGGGCTTGACAGCTGTCTTAAGATGTTCTCGTCCTTCTCTACCGACCACAGGCTAGGACGTCCGGCCAGCCGGCTGGACGGGGAGTCCGTCCGGCCGACCCTCATCTTTCGCTCCGGCCGGACGGCACTTTCATCACGTCCGGCCTGCCCTCATCTTTCGCTCCGGCCGGACATCACTTTCATCACGTCCGGCCTGCCGTTGGCATCGATATGCTGGGGAGATTTTCGGTAGGGTGCTATGTAAGGACTGTTAGCACTATGTTAGCTTATATCTTCGGCCAAGCATGACTTCCGCTCGGCCACTCGTTACTGTTCAATCGAGCGCCGAAACCCCGACTTCTGTCGGGGCGCCTTTTGCCATCGGTTATTCACCGGCCGGCCGGCCGGGAGGTCGGCCCATCCTTCTCCGGTCGGCCCATCCTTCTCCGGTCGGCCACCTGGCCTTTAGACTCCCACGTGGCATTGACCCCTCAGAATGGGGGTCCCCTGTTCTAACAGCCGGATCACTTGCCTCCCCTTCAAGTCTAGTCGAAGGAGGCGAAGTCCGACTGACTGGACTGCCGATCTGACTGAGTAACGACCGATACATTAGTCCGCTCGGCCGGGCTCAGGGATGCTCATCCGTTTGGCGGTATCTTGCCCGTGCCTTGTATTGCCTTGGAATTTATGCCGAATCCTCTTCTCTACTGCCAACCACATGCGTTGCGTGCGATACAGGGCGCTCATTAAATATAACCCGTATCTTGCTGACACGTGGCAATCTTTCTTTTGTCAGGGTATGGCGGTGGCGTCACCTCCGATGGGACAACCGCCGTTTGAAATGAACGGCTGGATGATGACCTCATTCTTCACGACCTGAATCGGACGGCTACGGCCGTTCGACGCTAACGTTATAAATATCGCAGCCTCTTCTCTCCGTCGCCTTATTGTTTCATCGACCTTCGTCCTCACGCGGCTTCTTTCTGCTCCGGCGATCTTTATTCCCTGCCTGCTTGGTGCGCTCGCCATCTTCTTCCTTTCCTCGATCTTCCTCATACCCGTAAGCCTTCCTTTTCAGCTACCCGCCTCCTGTATTGCTTCCTTTTGCATTCTATCGACATTTTCTTTTAGTTTTTCTGTCGATTATCGCTTCTGTTTCGACCATGGCGAGTACTTCTACGCCTACAGTCGGTGCTCCTAGTCTCTGGTATACGACTATGGAGAGCCGATTCGATGAAGAAGACGCATTGCGTCTTATTCGGACGTATGAAATTTCGGCCGACCACGAAATAGTTGTAGCCACTCCTTCCGATCGGCCCAATGATCCGCCGCCCGACACCATTTGCTTCTTCCGTGATCAATTTTTAGCCGGGCTGCGCTTTCCTCCACATCCGTTCATCATCAAAATATGCAACCACTTTCGCCTCCCGCTCGGCCAATTAGTCCCGAACTCGATTAGGTTGCTGAGCGGGGTGATAGTCTTTTTCAAGTTGAATGATATCCCCTTGGACCCCCAAATCTTCCACTATTTCTTCTACCCAAAACAATCCGAGTGGGGGACCTTCATATTTCAATCTAGGTCGGGTTTCGTCCTATTTACCAACATGTCGAGCTCCAATAAGCATTGGAAGGAGCATTTCTTTTTTATGCGTCTCCCCGAGCGGCCGGCCTTCCGAACGAAGTGGCAGACGGCGGTGCCGAATCAACCGGGTCTTGGCAAATTCAAGAGCCATCCGGCGTATCTTCATGCGGCAAACCAGCTGGTCGGCCAACGTTACGATATCGACAAGTTGCTCCTTCCTGGAGTAATGTACATATTTGGCTTGTCTCCCATCCAAGCCGATCTGCCTTGTGGCATGAGTAAGCGATTCTTATCCCCCCTTTTTCTTTTGTGCTAACTGATTTATTCTTTGTTTCTACAGCTGAAGTTATGTGGCGTGCTAAGGCAACCGAAAAGCTCAAGCTGAAAGTCGCCAATATTGAGGCGGTGAAGGACAAAGAGGTAGCCGAACGGGGTGTGGTTCCGACCGGCCCTGCAACTGAAGGGAGCGAGGGAACTCATGTTGCTCCCGAGGCATCGGCCGCCCGCGTCTTCACTAACGAGGCCGCGGTCAATATCACAACATCTGCCCAGGGCGAGGAGGAAGGCCGATCGACTGACGAGACACCTTTGGTGACTCAAAAGCGTCGTCGGCTAGAGCAAGCCGCTCAACAGCCTCCACCAAGGGAACAGCTTTCCGAGCGGAGCGATGAGGCTCATGCGGTTTTTGAGGCGGTCTCCTCGGAGCACACTCCGACTCAGCTTGACTTGCCGCCGACCGTCCCTGAGGCGCAACCTTCCACCTCTCGGACTTTACGTCGTCTTAGGCGACTGGGCGACCATCCGGTCCCGATCGGCGAGACTTCTGGCCATGCTGCTGCATCTCAAGATGATTCGAGCGGCCCGAGGGTGATAAAAACTGTCCTAAGATTTCCCTCAGAGGAATACCTACTGGCCGCCGATCGGCCATCGGTTCCTGAACAACAGATTACTCTCACCGGTCCGGTCGCCAAAGTTTGGGAGGACGCGCGCGTACGCGTCGCGCTCATGTCCCCCAGCCAGCTAGGGGACAGTAACTTACAGTAGGCGACCGGGGTATGCCTTTCTGCTTTACTGATACTTTTTGTTTTAGCTTTTAGCTTAACTGCCTTCGTTCGCAGAGTTGGGTAGAGCAAATTACGGTCAGCAATCGACTGGCCGAGCTGGAGGAAGAAATGAAAAAACTCAAGCTTTCGGAGGCGAACCAAGGGCAATCCACGGCTGCTCTGGAGAAAAGCAAAAAGCTTTTGGAAGCCGAAGGGAAACGAGCTTCCGATCTGGCGAGCGAGGTCGCTCGGCTTGAAGCTGTGGTCAAACAACGGGATAAAGAAATCAAGACGGCGACCACTCGGAAGCGCAAGGCCATCGACGACATGGACCTAATGAAGGTGGAGATCAGAGGGCTAGAGCAACGCATCAAGGATCTGGATGCCCTTCTGGCCACCGAGAAGGAGAGCCGTTCGGCCGATCGGCTTAAATTTGAAGCGGACTTGCAGGATCTCCAGACTGCCAATGATGCTTCCCGAGTCGCGCTCAAAGAGTATCAGGATGGGGAGTTGGCTCACTCTGACGAAGTGAGGAAGGCATTTGTCCACTCGGACGACTTCGGAGAGAAATTCACCGACAAGATTTCCCTCACTTTCGAAGAGGCGATCAAGGTGGCGGTGGATTACTTGAAGACTAAAGGCCACCTTCCTGCCGAGCTGACCATCCCCCCAGAGGATCTGGCTACCGTGATGGGCGCCATTCCTGATGCTCTTTTTGATTTTGACGCGTGAGGAGTGTTTTTTATCAACTTTTTTGTATCCTCGCCGTTCGGCAAAGCTTATTTTTGCTGTAACTTCTTTGGTCTGCCCAGCGTTTGGCGTAAATAGATCATCTTTTCGTTCATGCAACCTTTGTTTTGGCAAGAAATTTTTCCTTCTTCATGTTTGAAGTGCTCTTTAAAACTCCTCCGCTCGGCTTCATACTTTAACATGGACTCAAGCCGATTTTCTTCAAAAAATGTCTTTCGCCATGCAACTGCGTAGCCGCTCGGCGCGCGAACGTCACTCGTTCACGTGCTCACATCTTTAATTCCTATTAACCATCTATTGCTTTGCACCTTACCTCATAGGGTTTTTCATATATTTTTGCTAAGCGAGCCGCTCGGCCGTATGTTGGCCTTCAAGAACAGGCTCTGTCGTCGGTCGACTCTTACCGCCGGAATGTATCACATGGATGGCCATCCGCTCGGATGTTTATAGATGCCGGCTCGTCTCTCGATATTTAACGTCGGAGCTCGACGGTGTTCCGCTTGGACGTTTATAGACGCCGGCTCGTCTCTCGATATTTAATGTCGGAGCTCGACGGCCTTCCGCTCGGACGTTTATAGACGCCGGCTCGTCTCTCGATATTTAACGTCGGAGCTCGACGGCCTTCCGCTCGGACGTTTATAAACGCCGGCTCGTCTCTCGATATTTAACGTCGGAGCTCGACGGTCTTCCGCTCGGAAGTTTATAAACGCCGTCTCGATTTTTAACGTCGGAGCTCGACGGTCTTCCGCTCGGATGATTTATAGACGCCGGCTCGTCTCTCGATTTTTAACGTCGGAGCTCGACGGCCTTCCGCTCGGACGTTTATAGACGCCGGCTCGTCTCTCGATATTTAACGTCGGAGCTCGACGGCCTTCCGCTCGGACGTTTATAGACGCCGGCTCGTCTCTCGATTTTTAACGTCGGAGCTCGATGGTCTTCTGCTCGGAAGATTTATAGACACCGGCTCGTCTCTCGATTTTTAACATCGGAGCTCGACGACCTTCCGCTCGGACGTTTATAGACGCCGACTCGTCTCTCGATATTTAACGTCAGAGCTCGACGGCCTTCAGCTCGGACGTTTATAGACGCCGGCTCGTCTCTCGATATTTAACGTTGGAGCTCGACGGCCTTCCGCTCGGACGTTTATAGACGCCGGCTCGTCTCTCGATTTTTAACGTCGGAGCTCGACGGCCTTCCGCTCGGACGTTTATAGACGCCGGCTCGTCTCTCGATTTTTAACGTCGGAGCTCGACGACCTTTTTAAGGCTAACTTTAATACTGCTGCTCGGCAAATCCATTGGCCATCCTTTGAATTAATTTTGCTTCCTGCATTACAAGGACATGGGCGACTAGAATATACACAAAAATGAGATACATCAGTGCACCTTTCATCGAGCTCGATAAGGCTGGAGATGATTTGCGCTCCAAGGTCGGTCCAGCTGCCGCCCGTCTTCATCCTCCAAGTAGTAAGCGCCCGAGTGGAGCTTTTCGATAACCTTGAAGGGGCCCGCCCAGGGAGCTTCCAGCTTACCGACATCGCCGACCGACTTGACTTTCTTCCAGACAAGGTCGCCAACCTGGAACGATCTGGGGATTACGCGCCTGTTGTAGTTTTGCTTCATCCGTTGACGATACGCCATCAGCCGGACGGACGCCTTGGCTCGCTCCTCATCAACCAAATCCAGCTCCATGCTCCTCCGCTCGACGTTGCCCTCATCGTAACACTGGATCCGGACGGATTTGACACCGACTTCGACGGGAATCACCGCTTCGCCACCGTATACCAGATGAAAAGGCGTGACGCCCGTTCCTTCTTTTGGAGTCTTTCGAATGGCCCATAGGACGCCCGACACTTCATCCACCCAACTTCCTCCCAAATGGTTGAGCCGAGCGCACAGAATGCGAAGAATTTCCCGATTGGCTACCTCGGCTTGACCGTTGCTTTGGGGATAGGCCACGGACGTGAAGTGTTGCTCAATGCCATAGCTTTTGCACCAATCCTCGAGCAACTTCCCTGTGAATTGTCGCCCATTATCGGAAATAAGTCGACGAGGGATGCCGAACCGACAGATGATGTTCTGCCAGATGAACTTTTTGACCATCTGTTCGGTGATCTTGGCTAGCGGCTCGGCCTCCACCCACTTGGAAAAATAATCGACCGCCACTAGCAGAAATTTCCGCTGCCCGGTCGCCATAGGAAATGGACCAACGATATCCATTCCCCACTGATCGAACGGACATGAGACTGTGGATGCCTTCATTTCCTCTGCCGGTCGGTGGTAGAAGTTATGGTACTTCTGGCACGAAAGGCACGTCGACACGGTCCGAGCGGCGTCTGCTTGTAAGGTTGGCCAGAAGTACCCGGCCAACAGGATCTTCTTAGCCAGCGATCGTCCACCCGGATGTCCTCCGCATGATCCTTGATGTACTTCTTGGAGGATGTAAGCCGAGTCCTCTGAGCTCACGCATTTCAACAGCAGGCGTGAGAAAGCCTTCTTGTAAAGCTAATTGCCAATGAGTGTGAACCGACCGGCTCTCCTCCTTAGCAGCTGGGCTTCATTCTGATCGGACGGTGTGGCGCCCGAGCGCAGAAACTCCGTGATGGGTGTCCTCCAGTCACTCGGAAACGTAAGGCCTTCCATACGGTCGACGTGCGCCACCAACAATACTTGTTCAATTGGATGCTGAATGGCGATCAGCGTTATTGAGCTCGCGAGTTTGGCTAACTCATCGGCTGCTTGATTTTCTGCTCTGGGTATCTTCTGGACAATAACTTCTCTAAAATTGGCTTTAAGCTTCTCAAAGGCTTCAACGTAGAGCTTGAGCCGAGCACTGTTGATTTCGAAGGTACCAGAGAGCTGCTGAGCGGCCAACTGGGAATCCGAATGAAGCGTTATCCGACCGGCTCCCACATGCCGTGCTGCCTGCAGGCCGGCTATGAGGGCCTCATACTCTGCTTCATTGTTTGTAGCTTTATAATCCAACCGGACGGATAAGTGCATCTTTTCTTCTTGAGGGGAGAGCAACAGTATTCCGATCCCACTTCCGAGCCGAGTGGATGATCCGTCCACAAATATTTTCCACATAGCTTCGGGCTCTGAATTCTGCACCTCAGTCACAAAATCGGCCAAGGACTGCGCTTTGATTGCCGAGCGGGGCTGGTATTGGATGTCAAATTCACTTAACTCCGTCGTCCATTTGATGAGCCGCCCGGACGCTTCTGGATTCAGTAATACACGCCCGAGCGGGCTATTGGTCTTGACAATGATGGTACGGAGGCGCCGAGCGGCGAGGACCAGAGCGAAAGCCAGCTTCTCGAGCCCAGTGTAGCGAGATTCAGCATCTTTTAAAATATGACTAAGAAAATACACAGGCTCTTCTCCGCTCGCCCTCACTAGTGCCGAGCCGATTGCCTGCTCAGTCGAGGATAGGTATATACAAAGTGGCTCACCCGTAGCCGGCTTGGCTAATACCGGGAGAGAGTTCAAATATGCCTTCAAGTCTTCGAACGCCCGATCGCATTCTTCATCCCAGTGAAACTTAGTGGCCTTGCGCAAGATTTTGAAAAAAGGAAGGCTCCGGTCGGCAGTTTTGGATATGAACCAGGACAGAGCAGTTATCCGACCGGTCAAACGCTGCACTTCCCTCGTATTTCTTGGAGGCGACATGTCTTGTAAAGCTTTCACCTTGCTGGGATTTGCTTCGATACCCCGCTCGGTCACTATGTACCCCAAGAAATGTCCTCCTTTTGCTCCGAACATGCACTTCTGGGGATTTAGCTTGACTCCATATTTGCGTAGCGTTCGGAAGGTTTCTTCCATGTCCTTGAAGAGATCGGCCGCTCGGACAGACTTGATGAGAATGCCGTCCACGTATACTTCTAGATTCCGCCCGATCTGCTCTTTGAAGACTTTGTTCATCAAGCGCTGATATGTGGCTCCCGCATTTTTCAATCCGAACGGCATCACATTATAGCAATAGGTGCCGTCGGCCGTCACGAAGCTGACTTTTTCTTGATCTTCACGGGTGAGCGGCACTTGATGATAACCTTGGTAAGCGTCAAGCATACATATTAATTCGCAGCCGGCCGTAGAGTCCACCAGCTGATCTATCCGGGGCAGAGGATAAAAATCTTTCGGGCAAGCTTTGTTGAGATCCCGAAAATCTATGCATACTCTCCACTTGTTGCCCGGCTTGGAGACTAATACTACGTTCGCCAGCCAGCTCGGGAACTGCACCTCGCGTATATGGCCGGCTTCCAGAAGCTTCTCAACCTCCGCCCGGATGATGGCATTCTGCTCGGCGCTGAAATCTCTTTTTCTCTGCTTCACCGGCCGAGCGTCCGGTCGGACATGTAGCTCGTGCTGCGCTATGCTTGGCGAAATTCCGGGCAGCTCATGTGTCGACCAGACGAAGACATCACAATTTCTCTGGAGGCATTTGATCACTTCCTCCTTCTGGATGGCCTCCAGATCGGACGCAATAAAGGTCGTGGCCTCTGATCGGGTTGGGTGAATCTGCACTTCCTCTTTTTCTTCATAAATTAAAGAGGGTGGCTTTTTAGTGATGGCGTTTACCTCGATCCTGGGCGCCTTCCGAGCGGAATTGGCTTCTGCTCGGACCATCTCGACATAGCATCGCCGAGCTGCTAGTTGATCTCCCCGTACTTCACCCACTCTATCCTCCACGGGGAACTTGATCTTCTGATAGAAGGTGGAGACGACCGCTCGGAACTCGCTGAGTGCCGGTCATCCCAAAATGACGTTGTAGGACGAGGGAGAGTCGACCACCACGAAGTTTGCTGTCCTCGTCCTCCTGAGCGGCTCTTCTCCCAACGAGATAGCCAGCCGGATCTGTCCGACCGGCTGAACTTCGTTACCCGTAAACCCGTATAGGGGGGTTGTCATGGGTAGCAGCTCGGCTTGATCAATTTGTAGCTGGTCGAACGCCTTCTTAAATATGATGTTGACTGAGCTTCCTGTGTCAACAAATATGCGGTGAATGGTGTAATTGGCTATTACCGCTTTGATGAGGAGAGCGTCGTCGTGGGGTACTTCTACTCCTTCCAAGTCCCCGGGCCCGAAACTGATTTCGGGTCCGGTCGCCCGCTCTTGGCTGCAGCCGACTGCATGGATTTGGAGCTGCCGGACGCTCGCCTTCCTTGCTCGGTTAGAGTCACCTCCGGTCGGCCTGCCAGCTATAATGCTGATCTCGCCCCTGGACATGTTGCTTCTATTCTCTTCCTCCTGGATGGATGGTCTAGGCCGTTCTCTAGACATCCGGGGATTGTCTTCGCACCTCGGTGTATGCTGCCGCTCGGGAGTATGCCTTTGTCGCCTGTCGGGTATTGTCCGCTCAGCTATACGAGGCCTTTGTCGTCTATCAGAAGATGGTGATCTATGACCACCACTCCGGGGAATAGGATGGGCGATCAGGGGAAGACTCCTACAGTCTCTGGTATTGTGAGTGTCTGTCCGGTGGAATAAGCAGAACATGGGAGTCCATTTCTTCTTTGACTTGGGCCGCTCGGCTGCTACTTCTTGCACGTGGGACCTCACATGGGGGGAGCGGATTGCTTCGGCCCTCGGTCCTCTTGGCGGTTGATGAGCGTTGTGAGGCTTCCGCTCGGCAGGTGGAGCCCGATCAGTCGGAGTTTCCTTTCTTCGAGCCGCTTGGGCCTCCTCCACGTTGATGTACTCGTTGGCTCAGTGTAGCATATGGTCATAGTCTCGAGGCGGCTTCCGAATGAGCGAGCGGAAGAAGTCCCCATCCACGAGGCCTTGTGTAAATGCGTTCATCATTGTCTCTGAGGTGGTCGTTGGAATGTACATGGCCACCTGATTGAACCGCTGGATATAAGCTCTGAGCGGCTCTCTCGGCTCCTGTTTGATGGCGAACAGACTCACGCTAGTTTTCTGGTAGCGCCGACTGCTGGTGAAGTGGTGGAGGAAGGCCGTCCGGAAGTCCTTGAAGCTTGTGATGGATCCGTCCGACAGCCTCCGAAACCACTGTTGAGCCGATCCCGATAGAGTGGTAAGAAAAACTCGGCACTTTACTCCATCTGTGTATTGATGGAGAGTAGCTGTGTTATCAAACTTACCCAGATGATCATCCGGGTCGGTTGTCCCATTGTACTCGCCGATCGTCGGAGACACGTAGTGCTTGGGCAGAGGATCTCGTAGAATAGCCTCTAAAAATTGGCGATTAATCCGCTCGGGCGACGTCCGCTCGGGGGGCTTTTCCTTTTCTATCACCTCATCTAGGCCTTTCATCAGAAGAAGATCCCCGATCTCTATTAGTTGCTGCGGCTTCGGGGGTGCGGAATAGGGCCCGATGAAATGCAACGGTGGCCTGTGGTGCCTCCGCTCGGCCGCCTGATGCTGATGTTGCTTGCTGCTCCGCCCGCTCAGCTTGTGACTTTTGTCTTTGCTCCATAAGTTTGGCAGCTCTTGTCTCGATCAATGCATCAAGTTCCTCTGTGGAGAGCATCACCGAATGCGGTCGTCCAGCTTCGTCCATTGCTTCCGATCGGATGCAGGAGCGTTCCTACAGACGGCGCCAAATTGATCCTGTCCGAATCGCTGAACCAACGGACGCTGGGCACGTGGCGCTCTCCGAGTCGCTGATGGAGATCCCCGGCTAGTCGTACGAAGCTCTGGCGAACCTGCACAGAAGTCGGGCCGGGAAGGAGTTCCCGGCGGCGACCCTCCGACGCTCAAGTCAGGCAAGCTATCCGTAAAACAAGTGGCTCCAAAGTTGTATATCACGTACCTCCGGTGAAGTATGAGGCTCTTTATATAGAGCGGTGAAAGAGCTTCTGCATGTCCTCCGAGGCGCATACGTGTCCGCAGCCCATACCTCGGTATGTGTCTGTCAGAAAGCTTACCTGACACCATACTGCTACAGTCCAAGCACGTCGTCGATGGGACAACAGAACACCCCGTTGTTAGACTTGTAGTACGGCCTAGCCATAGGGCTTGACAGCTGTCTTAAGATGTTCTCGTCCTTCTCTACCGACCACAGGCTAGGACGTCCGGCCAGCCGACTGGACGGGGAGTCCGTCCGGCCGGCCCTCATCTTTCGCTCCGGCCGGACGACACTTTCATCACGTCCGGCCTGCCCTCATCTTTCGCTCCGGCTGGACGACACTTTCATCACGTCCGGCCTGCCGTTGGCATCGATATGCTGGGGAGATTTTCGGTAGGGTGCTATGTAAGGACTGTTAGCACTATGTTAGCTTATATCTTCGGCCAAGCATGACTTCCGCTCGGCCACTCGTTACTGTTCAATCGAGCGCCAGAACCCCGACTTCTGTCGGGGCGCCTTTTGCCATCGGTTATTCACCGGCCGGCTGGCCGGGAGGCCGGCCCATCCTTCTCCGGTCGGCCACCTAGCCTTTAGACTCCCACGTGGCATTGACCCCTCAGAATGGGGGTCCCCTGTTCTAACAGCCGGATCAGCCATGTTAGTGTGGACGTATACAAATTCAATTGTTTGTAAGAGGAGGTATTACCCATTTTATATTGTCAACCTAACTTTATGACAAATAAAATTACCTCAAATACCGTGAATTTTGTATGCCACGTTAGTGTGGACGTATACAAATTCAAACATTTGTAAGAGGGGGGTTTTACCTAACTTTATGACAAATTAATAGTTGGTATTGGTTTGGTCCCGCAAAACAATAGCAGTGACTCCGTTGGGGAGGATACTATTGAATGCGTCTAAGTGTATACCATTACTTGATACTTAGTCCATTAAATAAGATTATGTCCCTTAAGTTGGAGAAGATCACACACTCCTAAATAATTTCCTATAACCATCCATAAAGGAAGTTTGATCTAGTGATCCACAACAAACCCATCCATTGTGGAGGGAGGTACTCAGAGCTAACACGCAAGCTTGTTGCATCACTTACAAACCAGTAATGGAGACCGTGAAATTTATTAAAATCCCTCTCCCACTTAGTTATTTAAAAATGAGGATTTTAACCTATGCTAGCATACATCACATGCACATAAACATCACAGTAAATAAAAGCAATAAATTTGGAAATTAATTTTCCAACTATTATGCCATTTTCCATCACTGTCTTCAGTATGCTCCAACAGTAGCTGCTGCCATTTTTAGCCACCGCCATAGGGTCGAGACGTCGCATCCATCTTGCTTCTTATTCTGCTGCGCCACTGGTGTTTCAAAAGTACCACGCCTTGCAAGCATACAATCCGCGACAAAAATAGAATTTTACAAATATCGATCCTATATTCCATAAAGGAATGTACATGTATTCTAGATCGAATAAAAATAAAATTCTAAAAATAATGCAGCTCCTGTTGTATTTGATACATACAATCATGCACACACACAATAATGTCCTTGACATGTCCAAGGGTCCAATCACACACAACATCTATAAGTTATAATAGTTAGAGCCTGCAACCAAAAAGTTAGCACATCCTACTATTATCCTGCCTAAATTATGTATGACATGTGTATAACCTATTTGAATTCTAAACACACAGAGGCAAACCCTAGCTCTGATACCAATTGTTGGTTAGTCCTAGGAAAATCTTACCGGTTCCACTGTACAAAAATTTTGTACAAGTGTCGAACCTTTCCTTAAATAACCTATTATGTTCTTTAGAAGTTAAATTAGGAATCGCAGACAAAACTTAGCATCATTGATTCCAAATTTAACTTATCTGTTCTTAATGGTTTAGATTTGAATTGCAAGCAGAACTTAACACTTTTGATTCAAATCCACCTATATTATTAATTTCATTAAATATTAATTTCTAAAATTGGCTTCCAGGACTACATGGCGAGGCACATGACCTTCTTGGATATGGGAGCAACCACCATTGCCTAGACAAAGCCTTTTAAGGAAAACTAATATTTAATTTCCTTAAATAACTCTAGGTTAACCAAAAAGAACAATCGAATCATAAATTCGAAAACAAAGAAAACACAAACTACAAAAACTAATTCGAAATACTAGCATGATGCGGAAAACAATTGCTAATTATACATTCTCTTTGTATGCTAATGACCTCGAGATCTTCTGCCGTATTCCTCGCCTCGCCTTGGACATCGTGTGGGCGACGATCCTCCAAGATGAACACCACCCAAAGAGCTTTCTTCTTCCTCCTCTAAAATCCGGCCACCACCACCAATTTAGGAACCAAAGAGAGCAAGGGAAAGGGAAGGGGAGAGATCCGGCGATCATGGGAGAGCACAAGCAAGAGACTAGAATTAGATGCCTCCTCCTCCTCCTTCTTCTTCTTCTTCTCCTTCTCCTCCTTCTTGTATCCGACCACTTAAAAGAAACCATAAGCAATATATGTGGCTGACCCTAGCATGATAAAGAGCTAGGGGCCGACCCTAAAGAGGAGACTAGAGAGAAGAGAGAAAAAGAATTCATTAACCCATGGAGTCTCTCCTCCCCTTCTTTTATAATACTTGCCGAAGGCAAATAAGGAAAAACTTTTTACAAAAATTAAAATCTTCCTCATGTTTTTCCTTTTCCCTTTTTATTTTTCCTTTTCTTTCCTCTTGATTGAATCAATCACCAATCATAGATTAGTTTTAATTTGATTGGATGATGATTTAATCCTATTGGCCGACCCCTTGCTTGGGCACCAAGCAAGGGTAGCCGGCCCCTATAAGGAAAGGAAAAATATGTTTTGTAAAAATTTATAAACTCTTATAAAATTTTACAAGCTCTCTTTTAATTTCCTAAAGTGGATGTTTAAAAAGGAAAATTTTAAAAATTAAAACCATGTTTTAAAATTTAAAACTTCTCTTCTAAAAATTTCCTTTTTTAACATGTTTTCAAAAATTTAAATTTTAAAACTTCTCTTCCTTTTTCTAAAACCATGAGGATGGTTAAAAAAAGATAGTTTTAAAACTTTTAAATTTTCTTTTAAAACATGTGGCCTAATTCAAATAAGGAAAGTTTTTAAATTTTAAATCTATCTTTTAAAACTTGTAGTTTTCTACAAAGAGAAGATTTTAAAAATTCAAAACACCCCTTCCTATTTGAAATATTGTGGCCGACCCTTCCTATGCTTGGACACCAAGCATAGGGTCGGCCCTCTTGAGAGGAGATGTGGCCGTCCATTGCTTGGTCACCTTCTTGGATACCAAGATGGGCCTTTCTTTGGATGGACTTGAGGGTTTAATGAGGCTACGACAGGGACCTAGAGGAGAAATTGGTTTTGGCCTTCCGATGAGCTTGAGTATCCCGTGTTCGCCCCGAACACACAACTCAAGTTCATCGATAATAACTCATTCCACTAGAGAGTTATTATCGCACTACCGCACCAATCCCAAATTACATTATGGGCTCCTTCTTATCATGAGTGTGTTAATCTCCCTGTGTTTAAGATTACGAATGCCCACTAATTAAGTAAGTTACTGATAACTTACTTAATTAATATCTAGCTCCAAGAGTAGTACCACTCAACTTCATTGTCATGTCGGACTAAGTCCACTTGCAGGGTTTAACATGACAATCCTTATGAGCTCCTCTTGGGGACATTCTCAACCTAGATAACTAAGACACAGATTCCTTCTATAATCAACAACATACACTATAAGTAATATCATTTCCCAACTTATCGGGCTTATTGATTTATCGAGTTAAATCTCACCCATTGATAAGTCAAAGAAATAAATACTAAATATATGTGTTTGTTATTATATTAGGATTAAGAGCACACACTTTCATAACAACTAAGGTGTAGTTCTTTTATAAAGTCAGTACAAAAGGAACTTACCTAAAATGGTCCTACTCAATACACTTGGAGTGTATCAATTTAATTTATTAGTTAAAATAAACTAATACTTAATTACACTACGACTACTTCAACCGTTTGTTCCTTTCCATCTTAGTCGCGAGCAACTGTTTATAATTTATAAAGAACCGACAACATGATCTTCTGTGTGTGACACCACACACCATGTTGTCTACTATATAAATTAATTGAACAAATTACATTTAACAAATAAATGTAGATATTAACCATTGTGATTCTTTATTTATAAATAAATGTTTATACAAAAGCTAGGCTTTTAGTATACACTCTAACAACAATTTCCTTCTATAATCAACAACACACACTATAAGTATTATCATTTCCTAACTTATCGGGCCTTTTGATTTATTGAGATAAATCTCACCCTTTGATAAATTAAAGAAATAAATAATAAATATATATTATATTAGAATTAAGAGCACACACTTCCATAATAACTAAGATCTTATTCTTTTATTAAGTCAGTATAAAAAGAACTTACCTTAAATGGTCCTGCTCAATACACTTAGAGTGTACTAGTGTAATTTATTAGTCAAGATAAACCAATACCTAATTACATTACGACTATTCCAATAGTTTGTTCCTTTCCATCTCAGTCGTGAGCTACTGTTTATAATTTATAAAGAACCGATAACATAACTTTCTGTGTGTGACACCACACACCATGTTATCTACAATATAAATTAATTGAACAACTACATTTAGCATATAAATGTAGACATTTTAACCAAAGTGATTCTTTATTTCAAAACAAATGTTTACAAAAGCTAGGCTTTTAGTATACACTCTAACATCTACAACAGATCACTGTGGCCAGTCTGAAATGTTAGGGTCCCTGTCTGCGTGAGATCACTCTGCCACAGATCACTGTGGGCAGACAGGAAGTAGCTATCTAGTTAAGGGATGCGCGAGATCACTCTCTCACAGATCACTATGGGTAGCCTAGGATACAACACTCATCGTCGACTGGCTCTGACCTCACTCTACAACGGGAGGGAGCCCTGATCGATAAGAGACATGTCACTGTCAACTGGCTCCGACTACAAGGGAGCAATAGTCGTCAAATTAGCTCATACCACATATGAGCAATGGTCGTCAAACTAGCTTGTACCGCAATGAAGTAATGATCATCAAACTAGCTCATACTGCAAGGAAGTAATGGTCGTCAAATTAGCTCATACCACATGGGAGCAATGGTCGTCAAACTAGCTCATATCACTAAGGAGAAATGGTCGTCAGCATGCATATAGTGCAATGATGAACATGATGTAAATAACCATGATACTGATACAATAATCATCAATGCAACAACTCCCTTAACATAGGTACAATATAATCAACATAATCTTCCAATAGTACACATCAGACATGTGTGCACACACCACATGGGTACAATTAACATGATGCCTCTAATAATACACAACCGATATGTGTGGATACTCAACATAGGTATAATCAACTAGATATCTCCAATAGTACACACTAAACACGTGTACACTCACCACAACACAGGTATAATCGACATGATACCTCTAATACTACTCACCAGCCACCTGTATATAGCCAATATCATCAGTAACAAATATTGGTGGTCGCCAAGTGACCACTCTCCCTCCACAGTTGACTGTGGCATGATACATAACCAATCAAACCATGCCTAAGATAATGGCAAATTTCATCATTTTTCAACACTTGTGGATTTGCCATAAATGTCTAACTTTTGAAGTCCAAAGGACATCCTTTGACTTCCTACTCATTGCTCAGTACCTCTCCCTATAGTAGAGATATATCTAGCCTAGGTGATAGTTGTACAGATAATCTACTAATCTTACCCCATAATACCCTGAATACGAATGAATAATAACTACTAGTATCTATCAATAAATATGCATAAATGAAATAAACTAAAATAATACCCAAAGAATCGCTCCCTTGGCCCGCTGTGCCTCATCTCATGTAACAGCATAATCATGTCTGATCTCGAGGTTCGATGGTGGCACTCTCAGATTAGACTGTAGCTGGATCGGAGGAGCAGTAGTCAACTACTGTAATTGGGGTTGATGAATCGGATAGGGCCTAGATGGGGGAGGCAAGTCCCGCTGTGCCGGATATGTCTGATAATAAGAATCAATCACAGGTAATGTAGGGTGTTCTTGACCCTGAATGAAGTATATCTACGCCAATATAGGTATCGCTTGCTGTTAACGAGAAGAGAGCTGGGTCCACTGCGATCCTCTTTGTGGTCGAGACTGAGGGGGTCTACCCCCTTGAAGGATAACATCAGTGCTCTCCACTCGTGCCTTCAAGGCACAATCTCGGCTTATAGGGCCCGGGTGTTTACAATAGAAACAAATTACCTATTCAAGTGGGCACTCTGTCCTGTTGTGTCCTTTAGTTTTGCATTGCAAACATTTCATTTTACTAGAGTTGTTCTTCTGGTGCAGCTAAATGGAACAAGACCCTACTGTCGAACGCCCTGTCTTCTAGGGTTGAGAAGATACTACAGAAGTAAATTGGGATCCATAGCCCCTATCTCCTCTTTTCTGTCTTGAAGTTTGCTGTTTCTGACTAACAGACTTATCTTGAGGCAATTGCATACTATTCCCCTTTTCCTGGGATACTAGCTACTGTGTCATTTCTATAAACAGAGCTCGATCTAAAGCCTCTCGATAAGTACTGGTGGATGACCTGGAATCCTAATTCGAATATAGGTTGCAAGGCCCTGAATAAACTGGAACATTCGATCACTATCCTGAGCTATCAGATATGGACAAAACTCTACAAGTCGACTAAACTCCGCATTATACTCCATGATCAAACAATCGCCTTGCTTTAAATTCAGAAACTCCTAGCGATGTGTCATGCAAAAAGTAGCAGGAAAATATTACCTCTCACAGACATCATGAAACAATGTCCATGTAATGACATGCTCTCCGAAAATCATCTTTTGCATTTTCCACCAAGTAACTGCCTGATCACGGAGCTGGTAAGTCCAACCAAGCACGAGCATCCCATGAATCAGAATCACCATAAAATAGTGTAAGTCAGTTTTTCATTGATCGAGCTAATAACGACATGTGTCATCCCTCACCCAATCGGTGGTAGCAAGAGCTAGTACCACCGGTGGTATAGTAGGAGCAGGCATTGGTATGGTTGAAGGAATTCTCTGAGGCTGTAATCTCTGATCTCCCATAGGATTTTGATGATCTTGTCCACTACTAACTGCCTCAACATCAGTTGGATTCATCTCACTAGCGTCGAGCTCAAGCCCCATTGACTCAACAGCTCGTTTCCAAGGCTATCTCGGATGATGAGTGTGAATAGTGATTGAACCACCACATGTCATACCTGTTACTGTAGGATCGAAAAGAATTTAAATATCTCCACAGTGACATAATATTGTCCACTTTGAGCCTAAGCTCTCATGGTTTTACTCTTGGGCTCTCCCCAAAAGGCCTCATACCAATGGAGATATCTTTTTTCTTATAAACCCATGATCTTTCTCATGTGTTTTCAATGTGGGACTATATTTGCAACCTTACAATCCCAACAGTTACAAATGACTAAATAAGTACTACAAGAGTAGAGAGAAAAATAGGTATGTCTCACTAAGTGTCACCATGCTAATAACAAGTCAGTGGGTATCTACCAGACATGTATAGAAATAAATATACAATCCAACATAACGAAACAAGATAATGAACCTAAACAAGTATGGTCACCACTAGAACATACATTATATATATTCCTATAGCTTGGAGATATCCTGTCACTGCCTAGTCCCAAAACTCAAAAAGTCACATCGAGAAAATAAATCACGAAATCCAAAACACCAAAAATAGGCCTCGTAAACTATGACTCTGATACCAATAAATTATCACGCCCCGAGGGTAAGGTTGTTTGACAAAAATAGGACAACACCTCCCCTGTAGCAGTGACAAATGAAACATCTATATTGATGCGAATATAGTTTATGGCATAGGAGTGATTAGGGAAGAAGGGAAGGGCAGTTTCGTCATTTCATTTGTTGAGGGTTTTGTGCTCATAAAGAGCATTGTTCACAGGAAGAAGAGGAGGGGGTTTTTTTTTCGTGTTTTTGGCCGCCGCCAGGTAGGAGAGCCTCCTTCCTACTCATAGTCCTCGCCAGCGGCTGGTTGCTCCCCGCCCTTGCTTCCTCCGCATCACCTCTCTCCGCTTCTTCCTCCTCGCGACTCCGGCCACAGCACCGCCTCCTTCCTCTTCCTCCTCCGCAGTTGCAGCCAAGGTTGCCTCTCCCTCTCACGCTCCTCGCCAACGCCAACGCCGACGACGACCGTCATTTCTGCTCCTCTCCTTTTCCTTCTCTCAGCGCAGCCTCTACGACCAAGAGGTGGGGAAGCTTCCTCCTTCCTCACAATGCCACCATTTGAGCCCAGCGGCTGTTGCCGCCGCCCTCACGGCGTCCGGCGCCGTCTACAGCGATCGATGTTGCCATGGCCAACGCAGTCGCCTCCCGCGGCTGTCCCCGCCGTCTACAGCGACCTATGTCGCCATGGCCAGCGCAGTCGCCTTCAGCGGCTGTCCTCGCCGTCTACAGCGACCGATGTCGTCATGGCCAGCGCAGTCGCCTTTAGCGGCTGTCCCCGCCGTCTACAGCGACTGTCACCGTTTCCGCCGACTCCAGCGTCCGCCGCCACCTCCAGCCGCTGACGATGCCTCCAAAGACTACCATAGCTGTCCCGAGTGGGTGCCGTCGTTGATCTCCGAGCAGCCGCCGTCCGAGGGCTCAGATATCATACTGTGCCGTTATTTCATTCTGGCCTGCGAGCCGATGGAGTGAATGGCCTTCGTGCCGCTGTTGCATTCCGGCCTGTGAGCCGATGGAGTGATCAACCTTCGTGCCACCGTTGCATTTCTGTTTGTGAGCCGAGGTCATAGTCGGACCGTGCGTCTTCCGGCGGATCTATATCACATCCGGCTTCGAGCCACCGGAGCCAGCTACTCACCTGGTTGACATTTATCTACTATTCAGGGGTGTGACGACTCGATCAGCCCGCCCATCCATCCGAGGGCGCCCCTCGGGGCCAGGGTACGTTCTCGTACTCGTTACTTATTTCATTGCTCTATTTTATGTGGCTATTTATATATTCATGGGACCCACCTCGAGCATCGAGGTACTGAGGACCGGGGCAACCTGGTCGCTGGCTACAGGTACGATTGATCGGAGGAGTTCGGACGATCTCGTCAACACAGGGGACAACTCACCATCGGGTCAAGGGAATGCGGTCAACCTTCCAGACACGTTACACCGGCAGGGTTCATCTTCTCAGCTTCCTGACAGGATCAAATTAGCGCCGTCTGTGGGAACGCTCCTGATCTGGAACGTGAAGACGGGCGACCCAAAAAATTCCGCCATCCTCATGACCTTGGTGGGTTTCGACGAGTATATCATATCCTCCTCACTCCACGGGTATTCAGGAGTCGAGAAATTGAGTCAGATCCTCCACTGTTCGGCAGGTCAGTCTTTTAGTTATGTTCTCTTTCAGTCATAGAGTGTATCATAATTTCTCGAGCAAGGACTCCCGTGTCGATCGGCCGAATTTCCATTATATCCAACCCGTGGGCTCGAGGTCGAAGACCCCATGCCGATCGACCGGGCGTATACTATCCGAGCCACAGGCTCAATGTGAAAGACCCCTTACCGATCGGTCGGGCGTATATTATCCGAGCCACGGGCTCGATGCCGAAGACCCCATGCCGATCGACCGGGCGTATACTATCCGAGCCACGGGTTCGATGCCAAAGACCCCATGCCGATCGGTCGGGCGTATACTATCCGAGCCACGGGCTCGATGCTGAAGACCCCGTGCCGATCGGCCGGGCGTATACTATCCGAGCCACGGGCTCGAGGTCGAAGACCCCGTGCCGATCGACCGGGCGTATACTATCCGAGCCACGGGCTCGAGGTCGAAGACCCCGTGTCGATCGGCCGGGCATATACTATCCGAGCCACGGGCTCGATGCCGAAGACCCCGTGCTGATCGGCCGGGCGTATACTATCCGAGCCACAGGCTCGATGCCGAAGACCTCGTGCCGATCGGCCGGGCGTATACTATCCGAGCCACGGGCTCGATGTCGAAGACCTCGAGCCGATCAGCCGGGCGTATACTATCCGAGCCACGGGCTCGAGGTCGAAGATCGGGCGTATACTATCCGAGCCACGGGATCGATGTCAAAGACCCCGTGCCGATCGGCCGGGCGTATATTATCCAAGCCACAGGCTCGATGCCGAAGACCCCGTGCCGATCGGCCGGGCGTATATTATCCGAGCCACGGGCTCGATGTCGAAGACCCTGAGTCGATCGGCCGGGGCGTATATTATCCGAGTCACGGGCTCGATGTCGAAGACCCTGTGCTAATCGACCGGGCGTATATAATCCGAGGGCTCGATGTCGAAGACCCCGTGACGATCGGCCGGGCGTATATTATCCGAGCCACTGGCTCGATGTCGAAGACTCCATGCCGATCTGCCAGACGTATATTATTTGAGCCATGGGCTCGATGTCAAAGACCCCGTGCCGATTGGCTGGGCGTATATTATCCGAGCCACAGGCTCGATGTCGAAGACCCCATGCCGATCGGCCAGACGTATATTATCCGAGCCACGAGCTCATTGTCGAAGACCCCGTGCCGATCGGCTGGGCGTATATTATCCTAGCCACGAGCTCATTGTCGAAGACCCCGTGCTGATCGGTCGGGCGTATATTATCCTAGCCACGAGCTCATTATCAAGACCCCGTGCTGATCAGCCGGGCGTATATTATCCGAGCCACAAGCTCATTATCGAAGATCCTGTGCCGATCGGCCGGGCATATATTATCTGAGCTGCGAGCTCATTATCGGAGACCCCGTGCCGATTGGTCGGGCGTGTATTATCCGAGCCATAGGCTCGATGGCGAAGACCCCGTGCGATCGGCTGGGTTTGAGTTAGGCCAGAAGACCGTCGAGCGGCGATGTTAAACTCTAGAGTCGAACTGGCGACTATAAACTCGGCCTGAAGACCGTCGAGCGATGACGTTAAACTCTAGAGTCGAACCGGCGACTATAAAAACCCTGGCTTGAAAACCGTCGAGCGGCGACGTTAAACTCTAGAGTTGAACCGGCGACTATAAAAACTTTGGCTTGAAGATCGTCGAGCGGCGATGTTAAACTCTAGAGTCGAACCAGCGAGTATAAACCCCCCGGTCTAAAGACCATCGAGCAGCGACGTTAAACTCTAGAGTCAAACCGGCGACCATAAATCCCCCCGCCTGAAGACCGTCGAGCGGCGACGTTAAACTCTAGATTCGAACCGGCGACTATAACCCCCCCCTCCGGCGGCCTGAAGACCGTCGAGCGGCGACGTTAAACTCTAGACTCGAACCGGCGACTATAAACCCCCAGGCTTGAAGACCGTCGAGCGACAACGTTAAACTATAGAGTTGAATCGGCGACTATAAACCCCCCGGCCTGAAGACTATCTTCACGGACCAGCTTATCGGATCTTCTATCTCCCCCGTTCGGGGTCGAGCGGTCTTCATTGGTCTCAGACCAGCTTCGGATATTCTATCTCCCCAGTTCGGGGTCGAGCGATCTTCACTAGTCTCGGACCAGATTCGGATATTATATCTCCCTCATTCGGGGTCGAGTGACATCTATCTCCCTCGTTCGGGGTCGAGTGTTCGTCACTGATCTTGGACCAGCTTTAGATATTTTATCTCCCCCATTCGGGGTCGAGCGTTCGTCACTAGTCTCGGACCAGTTTCAGATATTTTATCTCCCCTGTTCGGGGTCGAGCGATCTTCACTGGTCTCGGACCAGATTCGGATATTATATCTCCCCCGTTCGGGGTTGAGTGACATCTATCTTCCTCATTTGGGGTCTAGCGTTCGTCACTGGTCTCGGACCAGCTTCAGATATTTTATCTCCCCCGTTCGGGGTCAAGCGTTCGTCACTGGTCTCGGACCAGCTTCAGATATTTTATCTCCCCCGTTCGGGGTCAAGCGATCTTCACTGGTCTCGGACCAGCTTCAGATATTCTATCTCCCCCGTTCGGGGTCGAGCGGTCTTCACTGGTCTCGGTCTAGATTCGGATATTCTATCTCCCCCATTCGGAGTCGAGTGACATCTATCGCCCTCGTTCGGGGTCGAGCGTTTGTCACTGGTCTCGGACTAGCTTCAGATATTTTATCTCTCCTATTCAGGGTCGAGCGTTCGTCACTGGTCTCGGACCAGCTTTAGATATTTTATCTCTCCCGTTAGGGGTCGAGCGTTCTTCACTGGTCTCGAACTAGCTTCATATATTTTATCTCCCCCGTTCGGGATTCGAGCGGTCTTCACTGGTCTCAGAGCAGCTCCGGATATTCTATCTCCCCCGTTCGGGGTCGAGCGATCTTCACTGGTCTCGGACCAGATTCGAATATTCTATCTCCCCCCTTCGGGGTTGAGTGACATCTATCTCCCTCGTTCGGGGTCGAGCGTTCGTCACTGGTCTTGGACCAGCTTCAGATATTTTATCTCTCCTGTTCGGGGTCGAGCGTTCGTCACTGGTCTCGGACCAGCTTCAGATATTTTATCTCTCCTGTTCGGGGTCGAGCGTTCGTCACTGGTCTCGAACCAGCTTCAGATATTTTATCTCCCCCGTTCGGGGTCAAGCGGTCTTCACTGGTCTCAGACCAGCTTCGGATATTCTATCTCCCCCGTTCGGGGTCGAGCGATCTTCACTAGTCTCGGACCAGATTCGGATATTCTATCTCCCCCGTTTGGGGTCGAGTGACATCTATCTCCCTCGTTCGGGGTCGAGTGGTCTTCACTGGTCTCGGACCAGCTTCGGTCTCTTGGTCACATTTTACGGCAATCCGATCGCATTTTATGATCACCCGGTCGGCATTCTCTAGGCCGCTCATACAACACTCTCATAGTCATCCGACCGGTATCGCTTAGTCGTCCGTTTGGCCAGACACTTGAACTACTCAATCGAACGCTCGACATTCACTAGATGGTTCGGTTAGCATTTTACAATCCATTGGTCGGCATCTTCTTAGTCACTCGTTCGGCATCGCTTACCCGTTCGCTTGGACCACTCAGCATCTCGCGTGTCGCTCGGTCTACTATCATTTTACTCGTCGCTCGCTTGATGTTCTATCGCTCGCCCGACATCGGCCCAATGGCTGACTTGGTATTGTTTCTCGTTGTTCGCTTGACATCACCACAGCTACTCATTCGACCTGATAAGACGAGCCCAGTATCTGAGTTCACGTTCGGTAGCGATTTTGTTTTGGGCTTGGTCTAGTCAGTCGGACATATGCCTCATTCGACTAGACTTGAAGGAGAGGCTTGTGATGCGGATATAGTTTATGGCATATGAGTGATTAGGGAAGAAGGGAAGGGCAGTTTCATCATTTCATTTGTTGAGGGTTTTGTGCTCATAAAGAGCACTGTTCACAGGAAGAAGAGGAGGGGGTTTTTTCGTGTTTTTGGCCGCCGCAAGGTAGGAGAGCCTCCTTCTTCCTACTCACAGTCCTCGTCGGCGAGGACGCCGGCGGCTGGTTGCTCCCCACTCTTTCTTCCTCCACATCACCTCTCTCCACTTCTTCCTCCTCGTGACTCCGTCCACAACACCGCCTCCTTCCACTTCCTCCTCCGCGGTTGCGGCCAAGGTTGCCTCTCCCTCTCATGCTCCTCGTCGGCGCCAACGCTGACGGCGGTTGCCATTTCTGCTCCTCTCCTTTTCCTTCTCTCGTCGCAGCCGCTACGACCAGGAGGTGGGGAAGCTTCCTCCTTCCTCACAATGCCACCATTTGAGCCCAGCGACTGTTACCGCCACCTACAGCGGCTATCGCCGCCCCTCACGGCGTCTAGCACCGTCTACGGCGATCGATGTCACCATGGCCAGCGCAGTCGCCTCCCGTGGCTGTCCCCGCCGTCTACAACGACCGATGTCGCCATGGCCAGCGCAGTCGCCTTCAGCGACTGTCCCCGCCGTCTACAGCGACCGATGTCGCCATGGCCAGCACAATCGCCTTCAGCGGCTGTCCCCGCCGTCTACAGCGGCTGTCCCCGCCGTCTACAGCGGCTGTTGCCGTCTCCGCCGACTCCAGCGTCCGCTGCCACCTCCAGCCGCCGACGATGACTCCAACGACTACCATAGCTGTCCTGAGTGGGCGCCGTCGTCGATCTTCGAGCAGCCATCGTCCGAGGGCTCAGATATCATATTGTGCCGCTATTGCATTCCGGCCTGCGAGTCGATGGAATGATCGGCCTTCGTGCTGCTATTGCATTCCGGCCTGCGAGCCGATGGAGTGATCGGCCTTTGTGCCTTCGTTGCATTCCGGCCTGCGAGCCGGGGCTGTAGTCGGACCGTGCGTCGTCCGGCGGATCTATATCGCGTCCAGCTTCGAGCCACCAGAGCCAGCTACTCACCTGGTGGACATTTATCTACTATTCAGGGGCGTGACGACTCGATCAGCCCACCCATCCATCCGAGGGCGCCCCCCGGGGCCAGGGTACGTTCTCGTACTCATTACTTATTTTATTGCTCTATTTTATGCGGTTACTTATATATTCGTGGGATCCACCTCGAGCATTGAGGTACCGGGGACCGGGGCAACCTGTTCGCTTGCTACAGGTACGATTGATCGGAGGACTTCGGACGATCTGGTCAACACAGGGGACAGCTCACCATCGGGTCAGGGGAATGCGGTCAACCTTCCAGACACGTTACACCGACAGGTTCATTTTCTCAGCTTCCCGACAGGATCATATATAATGCCACAAGGCTATCCATAAGCTATCAACAGCTTACATGGCTGGAAGTAAACACAACCACAAAGTTTATAATCAACCTACATGGCTGGAAGTAAACATAATCATGCAGTTGATAAACAACCCACACGGCTAAAACAAAACACAGCGGAAGACATAAGAAAAACATAAAAAAAAAATAACACAACATAATAAACTGACTGCATGCCTGCATGACTAACACCACAATGAAACCCAAATTGAATAAAACTGGCCACAAGGCTTAAAACCATATACAAAACAACATAACACAATACCAAATCCAAATACAAAGTACCAATAGTGTAATACGAAATAGCATAGAAAACTAATCTCGGATGTGACGTAGAACTAGCGGCCAGGATCCTCCAAGCAACTCCTCTATCATTTACCTGTTACCTGGCAAAAGAAAAATCAATTGAAGGGGTGGTGAGTGCAGATCACTTAGCGGATAATAAGAACATGGTAATGCATGGACAAAAGTGTAAGGCGATCAAAGATATACAGTCTATATATATATATATATATATAACCATGTATGATAAACAGTAATAGATCATTAAATGTGATAGTATCGCTCTATCATAAGAATACGTCATATGTGGGAGCATCGCTCCATCACAAGAATACGTCATATGTGGGAGTAACCCTCCACCACAAACAATCCGTCGTATGTGGGTGCAACGCTCCATCACAAGCAATCTATAATATGTAGGAGCAATGCTCCATCACAAATAATGCACATTATGTGGGAGCAATGCTCCACCACAAACAATCCACAAGTGGCCAAGATATTTAGCTATCTAGCTAAAGACTCTGCGAGATCACTCTACCACATATCACTATGGGCAATCCAAAATGTCAAGGTCCCTATTTGCGTGAGATCACTCTACCATAAATCATCGTAGACAAACAGGAAGTAGCTATCTAGCAACTGTTGATACAGTCTGACCTGGATGTTGTTTTGCTGTTAACACTGATTTAAGTTTGTATCAGATATTTAACTCAGATTGATTACTAATCTAGGTTGACTTGGTTGACCTGATTGAAAAAGTCCTAACTGGGATGTTAGGCAGTTGGAAAGTCCTGGTGAGTGAAGCCAGGCAGATTGGAAATCCTGGTGAGTGAAGCCAGGTGAAAACCCTAGTGAGTGAAGCTAGGTGCAAGTCCTGGTGAGTGAAGCCAGGCAAGGGAAAATCCAAATGGATCAAGGGTGATCGGACATCTGGTGTTGAAAAGTCCAAGAAGGAAACTTGGCATGCGAAGTCAGAGAGGGCTCGGTAGCTCGTTCTCTGGACCTGATGGAGTCAGAGAGGGCACGGTAGCTTGTTCTCCGGATTAGGTCCGAGAGGGACCTAAGTGGACATTCCATGGCACATTGGATCGGTCGGTAGACCGATCGATCCATCAGAAGCTGGATCGGTCGGCGAGACCGATCCGGTGGAGTTCCATGGATCGGTCGATGACCGATCGGATGACACTCGATAGCACATCGAGTGAAATCGATCGGTGCGGGCCGATCGAGCTTCGATAGCACCGAGTGCAATCGATCGGTCGGGGAGACCGATCGGGAGAAAACTGCGAGAAGAAAGAAGGGGTGGATCGGTGCGTGGACCGATCCACTCATCTGATCGGTCCTCGACCGATCGGAATGACCTCGAACCGATCGGTGTTGCTGATCGGTCAAAGCTCGAGATCGGATCCGGTGACCGATCCACACCTCGATTTGTTATTGTATCGGTGATTCCTTCATCGCTTTTGATATACCTCATTCATTTATGTGATATAATCCTCTGTGCTGTTAGCTTTTGAGTTTGCAGGTTAACAGGTATCATTCCAAGCCTAATTTCAAATTAAGTTCATAAGAGGAATGCGACAAATGGTCTTTCTGCTGGTTTCAGCGGCACATGGTGCATTTCAGGCATCAACGGATACTGCTGTGATCTGACTGTGATCTGCTTGACTCCTGGGGATTGGTTCGAGCTCAGAAGACGCCAGTGATGACTGTGATATCATTGGTGTGAGTTCAGAGAACCAGGTAAGGAGGAAGAGGGATTGGCTGCAGCGCTGATTTGCGCAGTTTTTGACCAGATCGGTGACAGCAGAGATCAGGTTTGAGAAGTAGTAAAAACAGTGAGAGGAGAGAATAGAACAACAAGAAGAAAGCTTGAAAGAAAAGTCTGTGCTGTTGTGCGAAGTTCTTGAGCTCTCGGGTGAACTGCGATCTCTGTTCTGCTACTGATCCTCGCGTGGTTGTAAGCATTTTTCATTCTCCTTTGCCACCGAGCTTCTGTAAGTCTCGTGCTTTAACTTAGATATTTCTTGAGACATTGTGGGGAGGTTACTCCACCGAGAAGGAGGATTTGTAGCCGGAAGTTATCCGGGGTGCGATCTACCGAAGATCAAGGAGTCGTCCACCTTACGGACACGCCGAGGAGTAGGGGCAAGTTATCCCCGAACCTCGTAAATCCTATTGTTAGTGTGCCTGTGTTTTTCTTTCCTTTAGTTGTCTAATTCCGCTGTGCTAACAATTATCTGTGTAGAAGTTTTGTTTAAGTTTTTAGAAGGGGCTTTTCCCCCCCCCCCCCCCCCCCCTCTAGCCATCTAAGATCCCAACAAGTGGTATCAGAGCGAGGGGCTCTTTGATTCGGATTAACACCCAAAAGAGCAAACAAGGATGGCTATGAAGGAAGGCTTTAGCACAAATCGACCACCCTACTTCGAAGGAGCAGATTTTCAATATTGGAAGGGTCGCATGGAGTATTACCTCAAGACCGACATTGCCATGTGGTTCTCAGTCAAGGAAGGTTTCATACCACCAAAGGATGAAGAAGGTAAGGAACTCGATTCGTCAAGGTGGTCTACCGAACAACTCCGCAAAGCACAAGCCGATGCCAAGGCTATGGTCACCTTGCAATGTGGAATCGCCAAGGATCAACTCGTCAAGGTAGGTCCGTTCTCGAGTGCAACAGACCTATGGAACAAACTCATCGAGCTCCAAGAGGGAACTCGAGATTCTCGGATTGCCAAGAGGGACCTATTCTTGAATCAGCTCCAAAATCTAACCATGAAGGATAATGAAACGGTAAGTGAACTTCATGGGAGATTCAAGGAGATCATCAACGGTCTACACTCTGTGGACGAACGAGTGGAGAATCGCGATCTAGTAAGGTACGCTCTTAAATCTTTTCCTAGGAATGCCTTGTGGTCATCTATGGTAGATGCCTACAAGGTATCCAAGGATCTTTCCATTGTTAAACTAGATGAATTTTTCTGTGAGATGGAACTTCATGAGCTTGCTAACAAAGGTCAAAAAGAGAAGGGTATTGCTTTATTTGCAGGACCAAAGAGCAAGGATGGAAGAAGGAAGAAGGAAAAGGAGATTTCCTCATCCACCTCTTCCTCCGAATCCGATGATGAAAGTGGATCATCATCAAGTGAGATGGCGAACTTCGTAAGAAGGATTATGAGAAGAAGCCGAAGATACAAAGGAAAAGGTAAAACTAATGATCAAAATTTTGATAAATCTAATGTTATATGTTATGAGTGTAGCAAGAAAGGACACATTCGGAGTGAGTGTCCGAAATTAAAGAGGAAGGAGGAACGAGCCAAAAAGAAGGAGGAAAGAGTCAAGAAGAAGAAGGCTCTCAAGGCCACTTGGGATGAGTCCTCATCAAGCTCATCGGAGGAAGAAGAGAAGATGGAAAAGAGCACACGACAATTAGCACTCATGGCAAGGGAGGTTTCGGACTCCGGAAGTGAGGGAGATTCGAGCGACGCTTCAACCACGGCTTCATCATCGTCGGATGATGAAGAGGTAACCTCTTCTCATATAGAAAAGTGTTATAAGACTATCACCCACTTATCTACATTGCTTAAAAAGTCAAAAACAGAAAATAAAGTGTTAAAAGAAGAAGTAAAAACCTTAAGGACCCTTAGGGAAGATGAGGTCGATGACCTACATCTAGAAGTCCTTGAGGATGAGAACAAGGCTTTAAAGGGTGAGGTTGAGAAACTCAAGAAAATGCTTGAGAAATTCTCAACTAGCTCTAAGACTCTAGACATGATTCTAAATGCCCAAAGGGCAGTCTACAACAAGGCCGGGCTAGGGTATCAATCCAAGGAGTCGAATTTCATTTCTCTAATGTCTAGAACTCAAAATAGTAAATCACATGTTTCTAGGGCTCATGGAACTAGGAAAGGTATGACCAAGGCATGGGTTCCTAGGTCTTTCGTTGTAGAAGCATTAGGTCCCAAGATTTGGGTACCTAAAACCTCTATCTTCCGTGTCTTGTAGGCATTGGTCGAGGGGGAGCATCTATCAACTTGGTTTGTTGATAGTGGATGCTCCAAGCACATGACCGGGGACAGATCACTGTTTACAACCATTCAAAACAAAAGTAGAGGTAATGTGTCTTTTGGTAATAATGGTAGCCTTAAGGTTGTAGGAGTTGGAGACATTCATATATCCGAATGTCTCCATATCAAGAATGCCCTTCTAGTCAAGGGGATGACTTTTAATCTCCTAAGTGTCAGTCAATTGTGTGATACGGGTTACACAATTGAATTTCATTCAAGTCGATGTTTGGTTAAACACATTGACACACTTGACACGGTACTAGTAGGCACAAGGGTTGATAATATTTATCAAGTATCGTTTAAAAGTGCTACTAATGCTTTGATTAAGTGTTTCATGTCGAAAGAAGAAGAGTCTTGGCTATGGCATAGAAGGTTGGCACATGTAAACATGAAGAACATCCGGAAGTTGGCCAACCAAGGATTAGTGCGAGACTTACCCAGCATCAAGTACCACAAGACCAAACTATGTGATGCATGTCAAAAGGGTAAGCAAACCAAAGGTGTTCATAAAGGTAAAAGCACTGTAAGTACATCTACTGCTTTAGATTTATTGCACATGGACCTATTTGATTGCAGTAGTGTAATATCATTGAATGGAAATAGATATTGCTTGGTAATCGTTGATGATTTTACTAGATACACATGGACTTTCTTCTTGAAACATAAGGACCAAACTATATATATTTTTATTTCTTTTTGTAGAAGAACTGAAAATGAAGAATCGACAACAATTAAAATCATTAGAAGTGATCATGGTGGGGAATTTCAAAATCATAGGTTTTTAGAGTTTTGTCAAGAAAAGGGATATAGGCATGAGTTCTCTACTCCAAGGACCCCACAGCAAAATGGGGTTGTGGAGAGAAAGAACCGAGTCCTACAAGAGGCTGCACGAAGCATGCTCAATGAGTACTCACTACCGAGCTACTTATGGGTCAAGTCGGAATACAGCTTACTATGTGCAAAATCGAGTTTTAATACATAGGTTTTTAGGAAAGACTCCCCATGAACTTTGGTTTGGGAAACCGCCTACAATTAAACATCTTAGGGTGTTTGGTTGTAAGGTGTTTATTTTGAACACCAAGGATCATCTTGGGAAGTTCACGGCTAAGGCTGATCAAGGGATACTGGTCGGGTACTCTCTTACGAGCAAAGCCTATCGAGTCTACAACAATAGGACTAAATTGATTGAAGAGCCCTCTGATGTAGCTTTTGAAGAAATCCCTAACTTAAATGATCAACCAAGGGATGTAGGAGAAGTTCAATTTGAACTTAGAAATCTAAGTTTGAATGATCAAAATGAAGAACGAGTCGAAGTTGACTCTGATGTTGATGAGCAAAGGCAACAAAGAACTCAATCTGATCCTTTGCCTGATATTGAGTCCTTGCCTGTGCCGAGTGAGACCACTCATGAGGCACCGCCAACACCAAGGCAGTCTAGGTTAGCCACTAGTCATCCCCAAGATCAAATTGTGGGAGACATCCAACAAGGGGTTAGGACTAGGTCATTCTTTAGAAATGAATCTAATGAAGTCGCATTGATTTCAGAGATTGAACCATAAATAGTTGATGAGGCATTGCACGATCCTGATTGGATCTTAGCTATGCAAGATGAGTTAGGTCAATTTGAAAGGAGCCAAGTGTGGGACTTAGTTCCTAGACCTAAGAAGACCACCATTATTGGAACTAAATGGGTCTTCAAAAATAAGTTAAATCAAAAGGGAGAAGTTGTAAGAAACAAGGCAAGACTTGTAGCCAAGGGCTATAGTCAAGTCGAAGGTCTCGATTATGATGAGACTTATGCTCCCGTGGCCCGATTAGAGTCCATTCGTTTGATGCTAGCTTTTGCTGCACATAGAGGTTTCAAGCTCTATCAAATGGACGTTAAATCGGCTTTCTTAAACGGTCTCATCAAAGAAGAGGTCTATGTTGAGCAACCACCGGGGTTTGTGAGTACCGAAGCTCCAAACCACGTATACAAGCTCAAGAAAGCTCTTTATGGGCTTAAACAAGCACCTCGAGCTTGGTACGAAAGGTTGTCAACTTATTTACTAGAGAAGGGATTTGTAAGAGGTCAAATAGACCCAACACTATTTCTACGTAGAGATGGTGAAAACATTTTTGTAGCCCAAGTATATGTCGATGACATAATTTGTGGCTCAAATAACAAGGGCTATTTGAATGAATTCATTTCTCACATGGAAAGTGAGTTTGAGATGAGTCTAGTAGGAGAGTTGACATTCTTCCTTGGACTTGAAATCAAACAAACTCGAGATGGAATTTATGTCCATCAGACAAAATACACTCAAGAGATGCTTAGAAAATTCAATATGAGTGACTCTAAGGAAGTGTCCACTCCAATGGCGACAAACACTCGCCTTGACAATGATGAGAGTGGAAAACCAATTGATCTAACACAATATAGAAGCATGATTGGTAGTCTTCTATATCTCACAGCTAGTCGACCGGACATACTCTTTGCTGTGGGCATGTGCGCTAGGTATCAAGTCTGTGCCAAGGAATCTCACTTAATTGCAGTTAAGAGAATTCTGAGATACCTTAAAGGCACAATTAGAGTAGGTCTTTGGTACCCACGTACTGAGTCTTTTGACTTGATAGGTTATACCGACTCCGATTATGCTGGGTGCAAATTGGATCGGAAAAGTACTAGTGGGGGCTGCCAATTTTTAGGTTCATCTTTAGTTAGTTGGTCGAGTCGGAAGCAACATTGTGTTGCTCTCTCCACGACCGAGGCCGAATATATTGCCATGGGAGAGAGTGTATCACAGTTGTTGTGGATGATACACACCCTAGAGGATTATGGACTTTCTTATAAGGGTGTACAAGTGCTATGTGACAACATTAGCACGATCAACCTAACTAAAAATCCAGTCCATCATTCGAGGACCAAACACATTGAAGTGCGTCATCACTTCATAAGAGATCACGTAGCTAGGGGAGACATTGCACTCACATATGTTGAGTCAAAGTCAAATATAGCTGATATTTTCACCAAACCCCTTCCGGAGAATGAATTTAGTCATTTAAGGAGGGAGTTGGGAATGTGCTTAGCTCCTTAGGTCCTTAGGACTTCATCATGATCAATAAGGACAAATTAAAATGACAAGAGAAATTGGGAATGATTTTGGGCAACTTGGGAACATCTCACACAAACTATAAGGTTTAACAAAATATTTTTGTTTGCTAGAAATGGGGTGAGATGCTAGGATCAACCAAATTATTCAAAATGTATCATGCATCCCTTGAATAATTAGGTTGAAGAGATATAGATTGAGTATGGGGAAGACCTTTACACAATTCATGTGTAATTGGTTCCTCATCTTACTCATATATTCCAACCAAGGAATCTTGGTTGGACCTATGTCTAGGAATTCTCTAACCTTGTTGTGTTGATTGATACCTTTGCTTGATACCCTCCTGTTTGAATTTAGGACAAGTTGGTACAATAAAAAATAATAATAATATTTTGACAAACTTGGAACTACTCATAACAAGGAGATATTTTGAACCGATAGCCTGGGTACTTGTTTCACTATAAATCATAGTTTCACCAAATAAGCAAACAAAGTAAACTTATTCAGCACATCTGTTATGATGTGTCTGAAAAAGTTTCGAGCCCTAATAATTCCAAACCATTAGAGCTCATCATTAGAAAATATTCATTGGTATCACTGAATCTGTTCTGTGGGCTCTCCGGATCCTAGGTTCTGAACTTGGAAGCTGTTAAACCAAAATTTCAGAGCTTTTGATAAGATTTTCAGAGGCTGAAATCGCTGACAATCAGACACTGATCGGTCTAGGGACCGATCAGGATGATATCTGATCGGTCTCTACGACCGATCAGGGGCGTATGCTCATTACTGATCGACCTCTGATCGGTCCAGGGACCGATCAGGAGGCTCCCTGATTGGTCTCAACGACCGATCCGGGAATTCCCTGACCGATCAGGACGTTCCCTGATCGGTCAGGATTTCTCCTGATCAGACAGCCGTCCGATCTCCTGATCTTCTGACCCTCTTTTTTTTTTTTTTTTAACTTCTCCCCATCCCTCACTCTCTTATTTCACGCCGAAACCCTAGCCGAACCCCTCCTCAGTCCCGACTCTTCTCTTCATCCTCTCTGAAAACCTCAAATGGCGCCCAGGTAACTCTCCTTCTTCCCGAGATTTGTTCATTCTTAGCATTTTAGCTTCTTTTCACAGTTTCTCTATGTGTGCTGTCTCGGTTCTCTCTGTGTGGCTCCCGTGGACTCCCATTTGCCCCGACCGTGTCCAAATCTTTATCTATTTAGGAAGAAAGCAACCTGTGAGGGTTCTTCTAAGTCCCCAGCTGAGAAATCCAAGTCCCATGCACCCTCTCGACCCCAACCAGCTAGTTCCAGTAGATTCCCAAACCGCCAGTTTGAGCAAGCATTTCAACAGAGGACATTCAAGCTGCTTCCATGTCGATCTGTGGATCGAAAGTGGATGGATGAATTTTGTCCCTCTGTATCCGAAACCCTAGCCTATTATAAACTTGATTCGGTAGTCTACCTAGAAAGGGACATCAATCTTGACATAATATCTGAATTCTATAACAACCTTCATCAAAATCATGATGGTGTTTATAACACTCGAGTCGCTAAAAGAAGTATCGATTTCTCCATCAGAGAATTCTTTGGGTATCTAGGTTGCCGTATGTGTTCAGGAGATCCTTTTCCCTTGTATCCTGATTTACCAGAGTCACTACCTCCTCCACTTGATGTATCACCTGACGATATTTATGAGTACTTCTTCAGGCAACCTAGACCGGATGGACTAGATGAGCTAGATGTTGACTTCCCTACTTTTGCAGCCTTGAGATTATCTCCTCAAGACTACATTCTTTTTAAGATTGTCACGAACTGCCTTCTACCTATCACATCTAAACCATTATCTGAGATCCGATCATATCATTGTCTTATGCTTTATGGTTTGCGTCGACGTCTCGATTTTGAAATCATGTCGAGCATCTACTCCTCGATCATATCATATTCTAAGCCTAGCGGCTCCACTATTTATATGCCTTATGGGCATATAATTACTGATTGGCTCGAGACCCTTCAGGTTGATGTCTCTAAGGGTAGAATAGTCAAAATGGTCAGGCAGGATTGCCGACTTGGGAAACGGGCATTTTCCAAGTCTGGCATCATAGGGCAAAATGGGGATGTTCGGTGGAAGGATGGGAGAGCACTGGGTGAGTTACCACGGGGACCTCCACGACAGGTTGCTCCTGTTGCTGCTCCTCCTGCTGCTGACGATGGAGAGGCTGATCCTGATCTGCGCTGGCAGATCGCCGAGCTGGAGAGCCGCTTTGATCGGCACGATGAGATGATATCTGCTGAGCTGGATGGCCTGCGTATTCGGATAGACCAACGCTACGATAACCTGCGCCCAGCGCTTCGATGATATACGCAGTCATCAGGTGGTGACACAGCAGTTGCTACTCGGATGGATGGCACGCTACCCGCCTCCGCAGTCTTACCCAGGCTATCCATCCTCCAGCGTGCCGCCTCAGGATTTCACCCCTTCTGCCGATGATGGTGATGTTCCTCAGTGTGAGGCTATTGATTGATACAGTTTGTTTGTTGACTGTATGTATTTTGGATGTTATTTGTTAGTCTTTATGTCTGACCTGGATGATTGCACTTCTGATGCTACTCATGTATTTATGCTACTCAGTTTTATATTTGCTTGCTCTTTATTATGTTTCATTTTCTATCCGTTATTAATATGCTGTTCACTTGCATGTCTTGTTTGTCCTTTATTTCCTTATTACTATCTTATAATACACTTAGAGGGAATTCTAAGTGCTTTAAGAAACAGACAGTAAGGGTTAAGGGGGAGTTCTTTAAGTTATCTTACCTTATTCGCACCTTTTCGGTGTTTGACAAAGGGGGAGAGGATACCTAAGTTTAATGTATGAAAGCTTGATTTTAGGGGGAGGATCCTGATTTTAGGGGAGAGGATAACGGGAAGGATCTTGATTCCCGTCATTGACTTGGTGGTGTATCCATCTTAGGGGGAGGATCCTGATTTCCCTAAAAATTATGGGTATATGAGCATTTCTGATCTAAACTTAAATCGTGTTGTCAAACAACAAAAAGGGGGAGATTGTTGATACAGTCTGACCTGGATGTTGTTTTGCTGTTAACACTGATTTAAGTTTGTATCAGATATTTAACTCAGATTGATTACTAATCTAGGTTGACTTGGTTGACCTGATTGAAAAAGTCCTAACTGGGAAGTTAGGCAGTTGGAAAGTTCTGGTGAGTGAAGCCAGGCAGATTGGAAATCCTGGTGAGTGAAGCCAGGTGAAAACCCTAGTGAGTGAAGCTAGGTGCAAGTCCTGGTGAGTGAAGCCAGGCAAGGGAAAATCCAGATGGATCAAGGGTGATCGGACATCTGGTGTTGAAAAGTCCAAGAAGGAAACTTGGCATGCGAAGTCAGAGAGGGCTCGGTAGCTCGTTCTCTGGACCTGATGGAGTCGGAGAGGGCACGGTAGCTCGTTCTCCGGATTAGGTCAGAGAGGGACCTAAGTGGACATTCCATGGCACATTGGATCGGTCGGTAGACCGATCCAGTGACACATGAATCAGTGGATCGGTCGGCAGACCGATCCTCGGGTCGTTCTCCATCACGCCCGGCGAGACTTTGGGGTATTTCATCTTCGAGTTGTAGTCCTCCGTCCCCGGTCGGACGCCGCCCCAGTAGCCGGTAATGGCGTGCCACACGTAGACGTACTTGAGGCCGTAGTTCTCTTTGGCCGTGCGGACGATCGTCTTGATCCCGGCGGCGGGGTCGTCCTCGCTCTGAAACTTGCCGTTTTCCTTGATTCCGGTCAGTCGGAGCACAGGTGCATCATCATTATCGGGGCCGACGGATTGCCAGCCGTCGTCTATGATGACGAACCTCGGCGGGGCGCCGCCGTCGGTGAGGCTGCGGAGACCGGCCTCGACGCCCTCCTGCGTTACGTCCTGGTAGAACGCGTCCCACGTGCACCACCCAAAGCAGTCTACGATGCCGGGGAGCTTCTTCTCCGTCCGGTGGCGGAAGGAACGGAGACGCGCCTTGACGGCCTCGAAGGCGCCGGTGATGGCGGCGAAGGGGTCGGAGGTCGCGGCGCCGACGAAAAGGGCGTGGAAGAAGGAGGCTGACTTGGTGTCCTCGTCGCCGCTCTCCAAACAGAGATCAGGTTTGAGAAGCAGTAAAAACAGCGAGAGGAGAGAATAGAACAACAACAAGAAAGCTTGAAAGAAGTGTCTGTGCTGTTGTGCGAAGTTTTTGAGCTCTCGGGTGAACTGTGATCTCTGTTCTGCTACTGATCCTCGCGTGGTTGTAAGCATTTTTCATTCTCCTTTGCCACCGAGCTTCTGTAAGTCTTGTGCTTTAACTTAGATATTTCTTGAGACGTTGTGGGGAGGTTACTCCACCGAGAAGGAGGATTTGTAGCCGGAAGTTATTCGGGGTGCGATCTACCGAAGATCAAGGAGTCGTCCACCTTACGGACACGCCGAGGAGTAGGGGCAAGTTATCCCCGAACCTCGTAAATCCTATTGTTAGTGTGCCTGTGTTTTTCTTTCCTTTAGTTGTCTAATTCCGCTGTGCTAACAATTATCTGTGTAGAAGTTTTGTTTAAGTTTTTAGAAGGGGCTATTCACCCCCCCTCTAGCCATCTAAGATCCCAACAGCAACGAGCTGCACGAGATCACTCTACCACAGATCATTGTGGGCAACCCAGGGTATCATAACCTGAGGATAAACCCATAAGCAAACTATCATATATGGGAGCGATGCTCCTCCATAAGAAAATACAAGTGACCAAGATATCTAGCTATCTAGCTAGGGACCGCGCGAGATCACTCTACCATAGATCACTGTGGGCAGTCCGAAATGTCAGGGTCCTTGTCTACGTGAGATCACTCAACCACAAATCACTGTGGGCAGACAGGAAGTAGTTATCTAGCTACGGGCTACGCGAGATCACTCTACCTCAGATCACTGTGGGCAGCCTAGGATACAATACTCACCATCGACTGGCTCTGACCTCACTCTACAATGGGAGGGAGCCCTGATCGATAGGAAACATGCAGATCCAGATGTATAATAATCACTGTCAACTGGCTCCGACTACAGGGGAGCAATAGTCGTCAAATTAGCTCATACCACATATAAGCAATGGCCGTCAAACTAGCTTGTACCGTAAGGAAGCAATGATCATCAAACTAGCTCATACCGCAAGGAAGCAATGGTCGTCAAATTAGCTCATACCACATGGGAGCAATGGTCGTCAAACTAGCTCATACCACATGGGAGAAATGGTCATCAAGCTAGCTTATACCAAAAGGGAGCAATAGTAGTCAAACTAGCTCATACCACCAAGGAGCAATGGTCGTCGACATGTATATAGTACAATGATGAACACGATGTAAATAACTATAATACCGATACAATGATCATCAATGCAACAACTCCCTCAACATAGGTACAATATAAGCAACATGATCCTCCAATAGTACATACCAAACATGTGTGCACACATCACAAAGGTATAATCAACATGATACCTCTAATAATACACACCCGACATGTGTGGATAGTCAACGTGGGTATAATCAACTAGATACCTCTAATAGTACACACTAAACACGTGTACACACACAACAACACAGGTATAATCAATAGGATACCTCTAATACTACTCACCAGCCACCTATATAAACAACAAATATGTGTACACTCACAACATAGGTATAATCATCAAGATATCTCCAACTAAACATGCTGGACACATGTACACATAACAACAAAAGTAAATCGACAAGATACCTCTAATAATACTCATCTGATATGTATGCACACACAACACACGATAGATCCATAATCATGATTCATCAATCATATACACCTATATACATGAAAAGATCCAACATGTGTCTACCATCAACATCTACAATACGTAGCAACACCTATACACGTGTGCATACTAATAATGCATAATCAGCATGATAACTCCTACAGTACACACCATACACGTGTGTACACTACAAAGTAAGAATAACCAAAAGTGAGACTGTATAGATAATAAACAGATCATCTCAAAGATCAAGTATATAAATATCAAACGTAGATAAAATACGAGTGAAGTCAAGATAAAGCAACCTAATCCATAAGATAATCCATGCACTAAGTTCAAAGAACTATAGAGGCCAAGAAAGAAGTACCCGCCTTTAATATATAGCTCATGTCAATTAAATCCCACGTCGGAATACTCATCTCGTATCAGTGTCCTGCAACCCATAATACACAATACAGCTAAGTTCTACCATAAGTGATCAGGGAAACCCTAATTGCATTCAATCTAACTATCCCTACACTATCAACTTCATTTACCCATTGTATCATTTACTTAATATCATGAATCAACACTACATATTTCATCAACCCCAATTAATCCAACCCATAATCAAACTAATCACATTCAATGTAGACATGAAATCAATTTCAAAACTCACCCAAATCCGGATGATCCGCTGTTGACCCTCAATCGAAGATGCTTACTGTTGGAAAATGTGACCGGAGCTAGGATAAAGTTATTGCCCTCTATGCCATTTATCTTCAATTAGCACTTATTATAGTTCCTACACTCTAAATCATGTTCTAGAGATGTAGGGTTACCTTAAGTATAGTAGCCAACAGTAGGGTCCCCGATGATTGATACTCTTTGGTGAATTTCTAGTCGGAAGCTTCTCCCCGAAGCAGGAGACAAGATCAAGCACCAAACCTAGAGGTGGACGGGTGGCCAAGAGAAGGGATCTTTTGGCTACTACTAACCTCCGGCAGCTAGAGCCCAGTCATTATACATATCCCAGAGATGAAAGGGGCTTGATGCGGGGATAAGGGACCCATCCCAAGGAGGGGCAAGGCCATGGTGGAAGTCAAAGTCAAGGCATGGTCAACCCCTCTACATCACCAGCCAGTCGGGCAACCCCCTTTGCCCGACCGGGATAAAGAGTGTCCGGTCCAACATCATCATAGCTTGACCACGAACTGAGCTTCCGACGCTCAGAAAAGCATGTGTCAGTTATACACTAGCCCGCTCAGCATGACAGCGGAGCTCGGATAGTGGAGGGTTGGTCGAGCGACCATCCCGCTCGGCCCGGGAATAATAGTGTCCGGACGGCCGATGGTTGGCCGAACGACATACCCGCTCGGCTTAGTAACAGAGAAAAGGAGGATCTGGGGATATCCTTCTAGGAGCTCGTTCCCTCAACAGATGACATGGTTGGTGGCATGGTCAGGTAGAGGATCGTACGACGGAAGATTTCACTGTCACGTCAGAGACGTGCTCAACTCGTTGACATATTGTGTCGGGGACACTTTACTGATACATCTTCTCAAGAAAAGTTTCGAGAAGTGTTCATGCCTTGGGAAGCATGCACGCGCGCTACAGGAGCCCTATATAAAGGCGTCCAAGCTTTGTCGGAGGTATGCACACATTACTATTGCTACTGTTCCTCTACTTCTTCATTCTACTGCCATCGCCGGTGACTAACTTGAGCGTCGGAGGGCCAACGTCGGGAGACCCTTCCCTGGCTCAGCACTGATGTGGTTGTGGTTGCAGGTCCACTTTGCTCAGAGTCTTTGCACGGTCAACAGGAGTGCCACATCCCTAGCATCCGTCAACTCGACTTTCGAACAACATTAAATTTGGAGTCATCTGTGGGAATGCAGCCTGCATCCGAGCCGAGAAGATGGAGGATGCTGGACGACTTCACACCGTGATGCTCACCCAAGAGGAGCTCGACGTGCTTGTACAAGCTTGAGCTGCAAATATAGTCGAGCAACAGCAGCAGAAGGTGCTAGCTGATCGGCTGACCCAGTAGGCAATGTCGGCATCGGGAGGCCAAGCGGCACATGAGGATCGGCCGGAGCAACTCTCCATCTGGGGACAGAATAGAGGGCTGACCGGTACGCATGGGGAGGCACCGCCAGCGCCAATACCTTTCCACTGAGCTCTGTTCCAAATGCCCTAAGAAATCGCTCAGGCGAATCAAGAGTGGAGGTCCTCTTCGGATGAAGCGCTCGTTCGGGATGTGTGAAAAGGGAAGGCGCCCCGAGGTGATGCGTCTCCCAAACGGATTAACCGCCAGTTCTCCGAAGCGATAATGCAGGACTCACTGCCAAGACACTATGCTCCACTAGCGATCGGAGAGTACAACGGGTCGACTGATCCAGACGATCATTTGGGTAAGCTCGACAATGCGGCTACACTTCACCAATTCACAGATGGAGTGAAGTATCAAGTCTTCCTCACCATGCTCTCCGGCTCGACACAATGTTGATTTAGGAGATTGTCGGACGGATCGATACAAAGCTTCAAGGATTTCTGAACGGCCTTCCTACACCACTTCGCGAGCAGTAGACGCTACTAAAAAACCAAGCGTCAGTTTGTTTTCTTTGAAGCAAGGACCAAGAGAGGCTCTCCGGGCGTACATCCAGTGCTTCAACTACGTAGCCATGGATATCCCTGTTGGATCAAGAAGCGCTAGAGGGGGGGGGGGTGAATAGCACTCGTGGCTTTCACTCATTTCAGATTCGAAAAGACGACAAGTAACGCAAAAGAAATAATAAAATAAACAACACGCGAACACAAGTGATTTACTTGGTTCGAAGCATTGGGCAACTCCTACTCTAACACCCGCGATCGTTGATCGCTTTCTATGGGCAACAACTATATCTCGCAAAATTATTACAATCTAAGTACAATCAAAAGCAATAAAAATTATACCGACAACAAGAAATGCTAAATATAAAGCTCTGGATTGTCGAGATGTTGCTACAGCAGTTCTGGAATGTTTCTTGAGCAACACACGGAAGAAGGACCGCTTGTTGGTTGATTCTTAAAGGAGTTGCTCGAACTCCTCTTTTATATAGTGCTGGATGGCCTCCAACACCATCCAAGGCGCCTCCAAGCTTCCCAAGTCAGCCGTGTGGATCAGCATCGAACTGGTCGCATCTCATCCACTTGAAGGTGCCTTCAAGCCACTCCAAGGTGCCTCCGTGCCGTGGTCCAAGGCGCCTTCAACCCCCATGAAGGTGCCTCCATCTCCTCTGGACAACTGGCTTCGGCTTGCACCCGAGGCACCTCCAAGCTCCATGGAGGCGCCTCAGACACTGTTCATCCGAGGCTTAATTTGTTTCTTTTGTACCTGCAAGATATGTTGGTCCCAAAATAGCACCATACCCTGCAAGACAAAGTTAGAATAGATAAAAACATGACACATTAAGTGGTTGACAGTCATTGGACTGTCCGGGTCTAACTTCGAATTTTCGACCGGAAATCCTAGGCAGACCCGACGCCTACTGTTCCCTCTACGGGGAGCGCGTCCTCACCTACTCCACTCAGGAGAGTTACCTGATGCCAGCATGATCCTCCAGATCGACTGGACTTTTCACCTAGGGTTACCACCCCTTAGGACCTAGGGTTACCGCCCCCTAGGGTTTTTCTCCACCTAGGGTTACCACCCCCTAGAACCTAAGGTTACCCCCCCTTAGGATTTCCCTCCAACTAGGGTTGCCACCCCCTAAGACCTAAGGTTACCGCCCCTTAGGATTTTCCTTCACCTAGGGTTACCACCCCCTAGGACCTAGGGTTACCACCCCCTAGGGTTTTCCTCCACCTAGGGTTACCACCCCCTAAGACCTAGGGTTACCACCCCCTAGGGTTTTCACCTTGCCTAACCGCAGCTAGGACTTTTGCCTAAGAACACTTAGGACTTTCCTGCAAGCTCAATCAAGCACATTAGATAACAAATAATCTTAACTTTGAATCCCTTTGCCATTATCAAAACTTGGGTTCGATCGTCGGATGCTTCCCGTACCAACAATCTCCCCCTTTTTGATTATGACAACCAAAATTCAAAGTTAAGGAAAAAAAAGACAGTGATAGTAAAAAGAAAAGACAGTGATAGCACAAGTATGAATTTAGCATAAACATATAAAGTATAAGCATAAATTCAGCACACACATAAATAAGCACATATAAAGCTCCCCCTAAATAGAAGCTTACAAAAGCTCTCCCTTAATAAAAGCTTTCACTTAAAATTTTTATTTGAATTTCCTTATACTCTCCCCATTTGCCATATATCAAAATAAAAAGAGAGTAAAAAGAAAGTGAGAGATAAATGGCCTTAGCTAAAAAAAAATGTTTAATACTTAGCTTAAATTTTGAAGCAATACTTTGGTAAATTTTGAAAAGACTTTGAAAAAAGTATAAAGACTCCCCCTTAATAAAGGCTCACCTTTTAAAATTAAAAGAATTATAATTTTTGAATTTTTTTTTAAAATTTTCTTTAATTCTTTGAATTTTCTTACACTCTCCCCCTTTGTCATATATCAAAATAAACAAGAGAGTAGTTTGTACAAGCCTTAGTTTGTTTTGTGAAAACTTACCTTTTCATAAATAGTTTTTATAAAATTTTAGAAAAATAGAGGGTTAAGTAAACACTTAGCTTTTGGAATTTGCTTGTAACATTTTTGGAATATGCTTGTGACAATATTGTTTGTTTTGAAAAACAAAGTTTTTAAAAAAAAAACACTTAGCAAATACTTAGTTTTTCAACAAAAAATTAGACAATTTTTGTTAAGTTTTGAAAGTAAGTTAAAAAAAACTGGCTAAATTTAGCTTAGTTAAACTAGAAATGTAAAAATACTTAGTAATTTTTAATTTAAAAAAAATTATTTGTCTAGATAGAAACAATTGGATTTGCTTCATCTTTTCAAAGAGTTTAACTTTTAAAATATGTACTTTTTTTTTGTTTACTTAAAAAAAACTTAGCTTGACTCCACTCACTCCCCCTTAATTAATGCCAAAATAAAAGTCCTCGGGTCCTAGAGTCCAAGCATGTAACTTATAAAAATATAAAAGGCATTTTATAATTTTCTAATTTTTCATCTGGAGTATCAAGCATATTAAGTTTATGGATTTAATATTTAAATATATTGAATTATAATTTCATATTTTCAGTGAGTTCAAAATTTAGTTATCTTGAAAGTTAATAAAGAAATTTTGATGGTCTAATGAATTTTTTTTAAATTTAATAATCAAAAAATTAAAATTTTAAATCTTTATTATGACTAAGTATGATTTTGAAATTTAATTAAAAAAATAATTAAGTATGGTTTTAAAATGATTTTTCAAATTATTTTTAAAATGTTTTTTAAATAATTTTTCAAAAAATGATTTTTTAAATAATTTTTCAAATAATTTTTAAAATGATTTTTTTTTAAATTTTTAGAATTATTTTTTAAAATGATTTTTAAAATAAGTTTTAAAATTATTTTTAAAATATGTTTTAAAATGATTTTTAAAAATAAGTTTTAAAATGAGTTTTAAAATATTTTTAAAAGATTTTTAAAATGATTTTTAAAAGATTTTTAAAATGATTTTTAAAATAAGTTTTAAAATGATTTTTTAAAATAAGTTTTAAAATGATTTTTAAAATAATTTTTAAAATGAGTTTTAAAAGATTTTTAAAATCAGTTTTAAAAGAGTTTTAAAATCAGTTTTAAAAGATTTTTAAAATGATTTTTTAAAAGATTTTTAAAATGATTTTTAAAAGAGTTTTAAAATAAGTTTTAAAATGAGTTTTAAAATAAGTTTTAAAATGTGTTTTAAAAGATTTTTAAAATGTTTTTTAAAAGAGTTTTAAAATGATTTTTTAAATAAGTTTTAAAATGAGTTTTAAAATATTTTTAAAATGATTTTTAAAAGAGTTTTAAAATGATTTTTTCAAATAAGTTTTAAAATGAGTTTTATAATAAGTTTTAAAATGAGTTTTAAAAGATTTTTAAAATATTTTTTAAAAGAGTTTTAAAATGAGTTTAAAATGATTTTTAAAAGAGTTTTAAAATGATTTTTTAAAATAAGTTTTAAAATGAGTTTTAAAATAAGTTTTAAAATGAGTTTTAAAAGATTTTTAAAATGAGTTTTAAAAGATTTTTAAAATAAGTTTTAAAATGAGTTTTCAAAAATTTTTAAAATGAGTTTTAAAATGATTTTTTTAAAAGATTTTTAAAATGATTTTTAAAAGAGTTTTAAAATGATTTTTTTAAATAAATGATTAACTTTATTTATCTGATTAAATTGAATTAATTTAGGTTATTTGATTAACTTGAATTTCTTAATTTGAAATTTATTTGATTAAATTGAATTTCTTAATTTGTGATTTATTTGATACTATGTTTAACCTAGATCCATCTCACCCGATTCTAAGTTATCAATCAGGTAATCTTAAATAATTTTGTGAGATGATTATCTTTAATTTAAATTATTTCTAAGGATTAATTTACATTTAAGTTAAACTTAGGTTTTCCAATTAGTTAATTAAATACACATTTCAATGATTAGTTCCCAGGTTGTGGCGAGGCACTAGGCCTTCTTGGGTATGGGATCATCCACCCCTTCCTAGACAGAACCACTCAAAGAAATTATATATTTAATTTTCTTTTTGAAACTCCTAGATTTAACTAGCAAGTGTAAATTACGCCTAGGTCCTTAAGCTATCCTAATCTAAGCATGTATAATAAAAGGCAAGAAAAACAAGCATCAAACAATTTTAAAAATAGTTTTTCTATTTGCTCCCCTTGGATCATAGCCTCGATAAGGTCTATCAAGATAATAGACTTGATCCTTGGGGATCCAATATTGACCAAGTCCAACTTGATTGACCAAGTTGGACTTAGGTACCCATGCTTGGACTACCTTTCTATTATTTCTATTTACTAATGATAAATACGATTTGTATTTTCTTTTAGTTTTAAATCCAAGTCCGGATTTGTTGTAAACAACTCGCTGTTTTCCAAGAATCAGAACCAGATTCTTGGAACCTAAGGTGAACCGTTCCAACGTGTCTTTGAGTTCTTTAACTTGAGTTTTCAAATTGGAATTTTCTTCCTCAAGTTGTTGGACTTGAGTTAAACTTCCAATTTGAACTGACTCAGTTAAGGGACTCGAGTTAGTCACTTCTTTAAGGGTTGTTACCTCCTTTAGAAGTGACTTGACCCGGACGTTAGATTTGACCAATTTCTTTAGTAAATAAGAAATTAAGGTTTTTGAATTATCTACTTCAGAAATGAAAGAGCTTACCATGAATTTGGGCTCTTCGGAAACGGATACGGATCCGTGGCTTCGTTCGGACTCGGTCCCGGATTTTCTCTCGGTTTCTGACTCGTACTCGGACTCAGTTTCCGCCATAGTTGCTAGTACTGGTAGAGCGAGGAAGCTCGTCGGTTCTTCTTCATCAGACTCAGACTCGTTTGGTGACTCGGACCATGTTGCCTTCAGTGCTTTCTTTGTCTTGCTTGTTCCTGCAAATAACGTAACACTTTCCTCGACCGAAGTAGTATCAGTCTGCTCATTTAATTCTAATGAATCGTCTATTAAATTGCACTTACTTACGTTCGTATCGGAAATACCTTCGTGTAGCTCAATCAGATTCTCCCATAGCTCTTTTGCACTTGAGAAGAATCTGACATGGTTCAACTCCTCATTGGTCAGACCGCACTGAATTGTATATGTTGCTTTGGTATTTGCCTCCACCTTCTTGATTATGTTTGCGTCCCATTTCTCGTAAGGTACCGATTTTCCGACGTTGTCAGTTGGTAGTTCGAGCTCGGTCTTGGTGATCATCCAGACTTCGAACTCGGTTTGCAGGTATGACTCCATTCGGCCTTTCCAATAGTCGAATTCTTCGCCGGAGAAGAGCTGGGGACGGGTTGTGTTGTAGCCTTCTTGAAGAACAATAAAAACTTGCACAAGGAACATACAAAAAAACTTGTCCCAGGACTTGATCTTGGATTAGTAGTGCGAGAAAAGGATAAAAATAACAATTCAAGAATTTTGAAAATAAATAAATAATAATAATAATAAGTATTATTAAAATAATATTAAAAAAATATTACCAGAAATTTTTGAAAACATGATATTTCGCTAATATAGACCAATGGTGAAAAGATGACAATGAGTTTTTCGAAATTAATTTTGGAGGGAAAAAACGAACAAAAAAATGACAAAAAAAAAATGCTCGAACGGTAGATGTACCAATTCAGAGCAACCTCGCTCTGATACCAATTGTTGGATCGAGAAGCGCTAGAGGGGGGGTGAATAGCGCTCGTGGCTTTCACTCATTTCAGATTCGAAAAGACGACAAGTAACGCAGCAGAAATAATAAAACAAACAACACGCAAACACAAGTGATTTACTTGGTTCGGAGCCTTGGGCGACTCCTACTCCAAGGCCTGCGATCGTTGATCGCTTTCTGTGGGCAACACCTATATCTCGCAAAATTATTACAATCTAAGTACAATCAAAAGCAATAAAAATTATACCGACAACAAGAAATGCTAAATCTGAAGCTCTGGATTGTCGGGATGTTGCTACAGCAGTTCTGGAACGTTTCTTGAGTAGCACACGGAAGAAGGATCGCTTGTTGGTTGATTCTTAAAGGAGTTGCTCGAACTCCTCTTTTATACAGTGCTGGAGGGGCCTCCAACACCATCCAAGGCGCCTCCAAGCTTCCCGAGTCAGCCGCGTGGATCAGCATCGAACTAGTCGCACCTCATCCACTTGAAGGCGCCTTCAAGCCACTCCAAGGCACCTCCAAGCCGTGGTCCAAGGTGCCTTCAGTCCCCATGAAGGCGCCTCCAGCTCCTCTGGACAGCTGGCTTCGGCTTGCACCCGAGGCGCCTCCAAGCTCCATGGAGGCGCCTCGAACACTGTTCATCCGAGGCTTAACTTGTTCCTTTTGTACCTGCAAGATATGTTGGTCCCAAAATAGCACCATACCCTGCAAGACAAAGTTAGAACAGATAGAAACATGACACATTAAGTGGTTGACAGTCATTGGACTATCCGGGTCTGACTTCGAATTTTTGACTGGAAACCCTAGGTTGACCCGACACCTAATGTTCCCTCTACAGGGGGCGTGCCCTCACCTACTCCACTCAGGAGAGTTACCTGATGCCAGCACAATCCTCCAGATCGACTGGACTTTTCACCTAGGGTTACCACCCCCTAGAACCTAGGGTTACCACCCCTTAGGATTTTTCTCCACCTAGGGTTACCACCCCCTAGGACCTAAGGTTACCCCCCCCCTAGGACATAAGGTTAATCCCCCCCTTATGATTTCCCTCCACCTAGGGTTACCACCCCCTAGGACCTAAGGTTACCGCCCTTAGGATTTTCCTTCACCTAGGGTTACCACCCCCTAGGGTTTTCCTCCATCTAGGGTTACCACCCCCTAGGGTTTTCACCTTGCCTAACCGCAGCTAGGACTTTTGCCTAAGAACACTTAGGACTTTCCTGCAAACTCAATCAAGCACATTAGATAACAAATAATCTTAACTTTGAATCTCTTTGTCATTATCAAAACTTGGGTTCGATTGTCGGATGCTTCCCGCACCAACAATCCCTTCGGTCTCATCTGAGACCATGATGAATGCATTCACTCAGGGGCTCGTCGAAGAAGACTTCTTCTAATCGCTCATTAGGAAGGTACCCCAGGACTACGACCACATGCTCAAGAAAGCTAACGAGTACATAAATGTAGAAGAAGCCCAGGCAGCAAGAAGGAAGGAGGCACCAGTCGAACCCTCGGCGCCGACCGAACCCTCGGCGCCGACCGAACGTTGGCAGCCGAGCAGCCACCAGCCGCCGAGAGGACCCAGAGCCGTAGGAATGCGGCCACACCAGGAGGCAAGGGTGCATGCCGTGCAACATGTGGCTTCCGAATGGCAAAAGGTGCCCAAGGGCAAAGTATGAACACCATGTTCTGTTCCTTCCACCAGTCGGCGTCGCACAACACACGCGACTGCCGCAGCCTGACCTCAATCACCAGACCGACTCCAAGAGGATATCGTCGTCGATCTCCATCTCCCAACCGACGACACGGGTATCAATCTGTCGAGTGACGGGAAGATGTAAGAAGATCACCCGAACGACAATAGCATCATCAGTGAAGGGAAAATGCTGATCATCCCCGAGCCTTGCGCGAACAAAATAGGTCATCCGCTCAGGAGGAGGAAAACAAAAGTAATGTCGCTCGGGGAGAAATAAACATCATCGCCGGTGGACTGACTAGCAGTGACTCCAATCGAGCCAGGAATACATACGCTTGGAAGCTAGAGATCCATGCAGTAGGTTGCAGCCAAGAGAAGGCCAATGAGCTCGAAATCAGAAGGCTTTCGATCAACTCCAAATCGACCAAGGTGAGCTACGGATAATGACGACCCCACTGTACAGGTTCACGGGCAACGAGGTTTTATCGATCGGCCAAACCAAGTTGATCATATCCCTCGGAGAGGAGACGCTCAGGAGAACCAGGACCACAAACTTAATTGTGGTAGACACCCCCTCAGTTTACAACGTCATCCTGGGCCGACTGACCCTCAATGAGTTTCGGGCAGTAGTTTCAACCTACTGCTAAAAGATCAAATTCCCGGTAGACGACCGGGTCGGGGAAGTCAAAGGTGACCAGTTGGTCGTCCGATGCTGCTATGTCGAGATGGTCAAGACCGAGGCCAAATTCGCTCAAAAAACTCCCCGGCTAGAGGTAAGTGCCATCACCGAAAAACCGCCTACCCTAGTCTATGAGGAAAAGAGAAAATCCAAATCCATCCCGACCGAGCGGAGACAACAACTTTCATCACGTCTGATCTGGAAGCCGAACAGAAGGCAGAGCTTATCACATATCTATAGTAAAACCATGATGTATTTGTGTGGTCAACGCATGATCTTCCCGGGATTTCCCCGAGCATCGCGCAACATGAATTTCATGTCCGGTCGGACGCTTGGTCTGTAAAGCAGAGAAAGAGAGACTTCTGCACCGAACAAAACCTAATCATCCGGGCAGAAATAGAAAAGCTATTAGAGGCCGGCCACATACGGGAAATTCAATTCCCGGGCTGGCTCGCAAATGTCGTGTTGGTCTCCAAGCCGAGCAACAAGTGGTGAGTCTGCATCGACTTCCGGGACCTCAACAAAGCGTGCGCGAAGGACTTCTACCCGCTACCTCGGATCGATCAAATGGTAGACTCCACTACAGGGTGTGAGATGATATGCATGCTAGACGCATATCAAGGGTACCACCAAGTGCCGCTCACCCGGGCAGACCAAGAAAAGGTCAGCTTCATTATGGCCGACGGGGCGTACTGTTACAATGTTATGTCGTTCGGACTAAAGAACGCCGAAGCTACTTACCAGAGGCTGATGAATAAAGTGTTCTGACGGCAGATCGGCCGTAATGTGGAGGTATACGTCGACGATACATTAATCAAATCCCTCCGAGTTGTTGACCTGTGTGCAGATATCAAGGAGACCTGCCAAACATTCAGGACATATGGGATCAATATGAATCCAAACAAGTGTCTATTTGGCATAAAAAGCAGGCAATTCTTAGGCTACATCATCATCGAGCGGGGCATCGAGACAAACCCCAACAAAGTAAAAGCACTACAAGATATGTCGCCACCTAAAAATTTAAGAGAAGTACAGTGTCTCACCGGCCGGATAACCGAACTGTCTTGATTCATCTCCAAATCATCCGATCGAAGCTTGCCATTCTTCAAGATACTGCGCCAAGCCACCAAATTCCAATGGGACGAGGAGTGTTACAGAGTATTCGATGAACTCAAGGCATATCTCAATTCTCTGCCTATATTGGTGATGTATGTAGATTGTATACACTTGTTTAGCATGTTTTGACGCACATTCACATATTTTACGCATGCTTTATCTATGCATTTTGGTACTTCCAGCTTTACTTTTAGCATATTTACTCTTTTTATTCGGAGATCTACTTTTGTGCATTTTTTGTACGCAGGAGTCAATTTTGGAGAAGAATTGATGTTCGAGGCAAAATTTACGATTGAACGAAGGAGGAAGGCACCATCCCTGTGTGCCACACGACCCTGTCATGGGGAGTTGCTCAGGCCGTGTGGTGATCCTCACCCCTGCAGCACTAGTAGAGTGAAGGAGTGTCCAGGTCGTGTGAGAATCACACGGCTGTGCAAGCCCTCCAGAGCCAAAGCAGTGCATGGCTGTGTGTATCACATGGCTGTACAATATTTCCAAAAGCCAAGGAAGTCCTGGCCGTGTCCCAGACACGGTTGTGTAGGAGTTCCAGAGCCAGAGGCAGAGCAGGCCGTGTAGATCTACACAGTCGTGCAAGAGAGCAATGGCAGAGCATGCCACGACCGTGTGAGCATCACACGGCCGTGTCACCTGGGCAGTGAAGGGAATGGACTAGGTCGTGTGACCTTCACACGACCGTGTCTCAGGGACATGTGGCGCCCAAACCCCAGCTATATATAAGGGTTTCTTCCTCATTTGAAAGGGGAAGTTCTCTCTTTTGGGAAAAATCAAGATTTGGGCGTTCCTCCACCTTCTTGGAGGGATTTTTCGGTGATCTAAGGGCGGATCTTCAATGAATCGACTCCAGGAACGAGGATTGGATCCGAAGATAGTTCTTCATCATAGATAAGCTTTTCTTCCCTTCTCTTCTTGGGTTTTGGGATCAAGATGCTTGAGATCTTTTTGTCTTCAGGTTTCTTTTCTCATTCTATGGATTAGATCTCTTTGTTCTAGGATGGAGGAAGTATTTGTAATGTGAATTTGATGTAAACTCTTGTGGATTTGCTAATTTCCTATTTCTATAATTTTTCCCTGTTTGTATCTATTTGATCTTGTGTGGATTGTTGTGATTGGGCTTAATTACCATACTTGATTGAATGTTTGGGTATCTTGTGGATCTTATAAAGGTGATTCCTCACTCGATTATCCGAGGGGCGTTTGTGACAGACAAGCCCGTGTAAGGACGATTTAGGGATGATGTTGAGGGTGAAATAAGGGCATTCAAGGGGGTAGGATAGATTGGATGCATTAATCTTTCATATCTTAATGAAGTTGAGAAGTAATGAATTTCTATGTTGATTTTCTGAGGGACGCACGTGACAGGCAAGCTCGTGTAAGGACAACATAGGAATCATTCCTAATTGATCACATTTAGGTATAGATTTCAGTCCTAGGTCATTTGTCTATTGCAAGAGAGAACTAGAAACCTTCTACAAATGATGGGAAATTGAGGAATATGATTTGGTAAATCACCTACATTGAATAACATTACAAAGAAATCGAAACTCCTAGAACATCCTTTATCATAGTCCTTATTCTTGTTTCTATTCTTTTATCTCTATTCTTTACTTTTCATAGTTGCACTAGTTTTCATAAATTAATTGATTAGTTGTTTAGCTAATTCGTCTTGAGATATCTTGAGTACTTATACCAGTCCCTGTGGATACGATATCTTTCTTTATTACTGATGATGTATCCGTACACTTGTGGATCATTAACAATTGGCCAAGCCACTTGTCGGCGAGCCCCTCTGAATTTACCTGTCGTCGACCAAGCATGCGGTCGGCCCGACCCTAGTTAAGCAGGACGTCAAGGAACAACCAGTGTATTTCCTAAGTCATATATTGAAAGACGCTGAGTCCCGCTACACTGGTCTCGAGAAGTTGGCCTATGCGTTGGTACTCGCCGCTTGAAGGCTTCGCCCGTACTTCCTTGCTCACTCCATCATCATGATGACCAATAGTCCCTTGGGGAGAGTGCTCCTCAATCCAGAAGCGTCTGTACGACTGATCAAATGGACAACGGAGCTGAGCAAGTTCGACATCTAGTACCAGCTCCGAATGGCCATCAAAGCACAATCCTTGGCGGATTTTGTCATGGAGGTACAAAATCCCGAGCCCGAAGTCATTTGGAGGGTATATGTGGATGGTTCATCTACTCGGCAGGGGAGCGGGATTGGCGTATTACTCATCTCCCCCCAAGATGAGCGGATTCAGCTGTCCGTTCGATTGGACTACAGGGCAACCAACAACGAAGCCGAGTACGAGGTGCTAATAGCCGGCTTACAAGCTGCCAGGCACGTCGGAGCCATCAAAGTCCTCATCCACTCAGACTCCCAATTGGCCACTCAGCAGCAGACCGGGACATTCGAGATAAGTAATGCCCGACTCAAGCTCTATGCTGAAGCCTTCGAGAAGCTAAAGGCCCACTTCCTGGAGGTCGGCATACAGAAGATCCCCTGGTCAGAGAACCAGGCTGCAGATGAGTTGGCCAAATTAGCCAGCTCATTATCGTCGATCGTCATAGTGCAGCCGATCGAACAAGTCTCTTTGGTGGCACACATCGATCGGATGGAAGGGCTCGCATTCCCGAATGACTAGAGGACCATGCTAGCAGAATTCTTGTGGTCGGGAGCGACCCCGTTCGACCAGGAGGAGGCTCGATTATTGAGAAAAAGGGTCAGCCAGTTCACGCTAATCGGGGACCAGTTATACAAGAAAGTATTCTCCCGACCTTTGCTCAAGTGTGTCGGATCGGAGGACGTCGACTACATACTGCAAGAAGTGCAGCAAGGATCCTATGGAGGATATCCAGGTGGCCGCTCGTTAGCAAGAAAGATTCTGCTGACGGGATATTTTTAGCTAACCCTCCAAGAAGATGCCGCTCGGACGGTGTCCACCTGCCTATCATGCCAGAAATATCATAGCTTCTCGCATCGACCGATCGAAGAGATGAAGATGTCCACGATCTCTTGCCCGTTCGACCAGTAGGGCATGGACATTGTGGGTTCTTTCCCCATGGCTACCAGCCAGCTGAAGTTTCTAATTGTGGTCGTAGATTACTTCTCAAAGTGGGTGGAGGTCGAGCCGCTTGCAAGGATAACCGAGCATATGGTCATAAAATTCATATGGCAGAACATTATCTGCCGGTTCGGCATCCCTCGCCAGTTCATCTTGGATAATGGAAGATAATTTGCCGGTTAAAGGCTCAGGGAGTGGTGTGAAGGATATGGTATCCAGCAAGCCTTCACTTCCATGGCCTACCCACAAAGCAACGGGTAAGCAGAGGTCACCAATCGGGAAATCCTCCGAGTCTTGCGTGCTTGGCTCGATCACATGGGAGGCAGCTAGGTCGATGAGCTCCCCAGCGTGTTGTGGGCGCTCCGCATGACTCCTAAGGAATGGACCAGGGCAACTCCCTTCCACCTAGTGTATGGTGGTGAAGCGGTCGTCCCCGTTAAAGCCGGAGTTGAATCCGATCAGATACAACACTACAGCAAGGACAACGCCGAGTGGAGACTTCTAGAGCTAGACTTAGTGGACGAAGTGCGCGCAAAAGCTGTTGTCCGGTTGATGGCATACCGGTAAAGGATGAAGCAAAGCTACAATCAGAGGGTGATCCCAAGATCATTCTAGGTCGGCGACTTAGTATGGAAGAAAGTGAAGCTGGTCGGCGACGTCACAAAGTTAGAGGCTCCATGGGTTGGACCATTCAAGGTCATAGAGAAGCTTCGCTCGGGTGCCTACTACTTGGAGGATGGGGACGGACGGCGACTGGAAAGGTCGTGGAGTGCGAACCATCTCCAGCCTTATTGAGCCGGATGAGTGGTGCGCTGATGTAATAACCAATGTGTCTTTGCATCCTTGTACTCTTTGAATGCAGGATAGAAATAAGAAATAAGGATTGCCAAGTTCTGTGTCGAACGGCGCATTGAATCATCGAGTGGCGACATTAAACTCATGTCTACATCGACAGTCGAGTGGTGACCTTAAACACATGACTTCATCAAATCATCGAGCGGCGACGTTAAACCCATGTCTACATCGACGGTCAAGCGGCAACCTTAAACCCATGACTTCGTCAAATCGTCGAGCGGCGACGTTAAACCCATGTCTACATTGACGGTCGAGCGGCGACCTTAAACCCATGACTTCGTCAAATCGTCAAGCAGCGATGTTAAACCCATGTCTCCATCGATGGTCGAGCGGGGACCTTAAACCCACGACTTCATCAAATCGTCGAGCGGCGACGTTAAATGTGTGTCCCCACCAACGGTCGAGTGGCGACCTTAAACCTATAACTTCGTTAAATCATTGAGCGGCGACATTAAACAGTGTCCCCACCAACGGTCGAGTGGCGATATTAAACCTGAGTCTCCAATAATGGTTGAGCGGTGACCTTAAATCCGAGCTTGCGCTTATGGTCGAGCGGTTAGTCGTGGATACAAGATTAGGGGCATTTACAGTCAAAGACAAGAAACAGTGACAAGAAATGCCTCGCTGGATGGGCATACATATATTAAAACCAAAATTTTTCAAGACTACATTTGTAGGATAGGGATAAGAGCTCCGAACAAGCGAGCTCACATTAAGACTTCAAAAAAATTTGTAGTGTTTAACCTCACTCAAGATAATCGAGAGTGTCGTCGAGTAGTGAGTCGGTCATCTTATCCTGACTAATAATGCTATCCTTGAAGGCCTTGGGGAGATGACCGCCCGCCTTGAGCTGGTTGATAGTCTCATCTATAGCCAAGTTGCAGAGCCGAAGATACGACTTTGTCATTAAACGTATCCGAGCGAATGTAGTTCTGGCACAGTGTTGCAAACTGGCTCGGCTCGGCGTCGTGATAGATCTTCATCGCCGCTCGGGAGCCCTCCAACTCAGTCTTCGCCTTCTCCAGCTCATCCCGGGCCAGCTTCAGTGATGCGTCCTTAGCGGAGAGCTGGCCCTGGAGCTCAGTTTCCCTCACTGTTCGGCTTGCTCGCTTAGTCACCAAAAAATCTTCAGCGTCCTTAAGCTTGTTAGCGAGGTCTCGGGCCTCCTTATTCTTCAGTTCCAGGTCCTCAATGGCCCGGTTCTTCCTAGCGATGGCTCACTCAATCTTCTTGTCGAATGTGATGACTTGCTTCTTGAGTCGGCCCAGCATCTCCTCGTGGCCAGAAGATTTAGCCCGCTCAACCTTGAGAAGCTTGGTCGTCTTCTCTAGGTCGGCCTTCAGTCTAGCCATCTCCCTCAGATCGGCAGCGGGTTGGCTGCTGGATACCTGGAGCTTCTTGAACTCATCCTCTAGATGAGCTAACCTATGGCACATGGCCAGGCTCCTCACCCAATACTACAAGCAGGTAAAAAGGGTTAGAATCGATCAAAAGAAAGATAATGACAATAAAGAGCTTACCCCAGTTGACATTTGGGTATGGCTGTTGGCAAGCGTGCCCATAGGAATCACCACCGCTCGGGCTTGGGGTTCCTCCCAGACCTGGGCAAGCGGACCCCGTATGATGATTTGATGCTCTGGAGTGCTCGACCGGGTGCTCGGCTCGCTGTACTCCTCTGTGGGCAAGTGAAGGATCGCCGTGACAGATCGTCGGCCGCCCAGAGCTGAGTGGGCCGAGGAGGCTGGGCTAGCCAGCTGGGATGCAGATGCAAGGAGGATGGTCGATCGCCGAACCTTCGATGGTCGCGATGGTGGCATAGAGGCCAGGGGCTCCGCGGAGATAGGCTCTTACGACCACTCGGCCACCAATGGAGTCCAGTCGGAGGACACCTCAGGCGTAGTCACAGGAACAGCGGTGGGATTCAAGGTGCCGACCTCGACCCTTACGGTAGATCCCACTGCCGAGGCAACAGAGTGTGAGGACTCTGTGCGACACCTTTTACGCCTTAGCAACGACTCGCCAGAGGAACTCGAGCTCTCCGAGCGGACGATGGGCACCTGCTCGGGTGGTGGCTACACGCCACCAACAACCTTGACACTGGGGGCTTGGCTAGTTGCCCCCCCCCCCAACTTGCCAGGGTGAGAGTCGTTGCGCTCTCATCTTGAGAGTCGACCGGTTGTAGGCCGCGGTTCACCAACTCCTCGACAGCAACCGTCTCAATCTCGGCGTTTTGAAGCTTCGTGAGGTCGGACATTCGAGCACGCAACATGACTTCGGCTGCAAAACAAGTAGAAGAATCAGTTAGGATCAAAGGAGATATGTACACAAAATCTCTTACCTAAGCCGATTGGAAGCCCGGTATGGATCAGACTAAAGATGTACATCACACCCTCAAACAGTAGCTTGTGGATGTCGTACTTCTGGCCGGCTAGCATGGAAGCAGCATGAAGGTAGTTTGAGCGGCTCTTATACTTCTTCAAATCAGGTTGGGGTGGTAAGCTGACTTGCCAGCTGGTTTGGAAGCTAGGCCGTTTGGGAATATGCATAAAGAAGAAATATTCCTTCCAATGTTTATTGGAAGTGGGAATTTTGTCAAAGAAGACCAGCACGATCTGAGACTAAAATAGAAAGGTTCCCAATTTGGACTGCTTGGGGTAATAAAAGTAATGGAAAACTCAAGGGGTCAAGGGAATACCGTGCAGCCGAAACAATACGATGACGCCGCACAACAAGCGAAAAGAGTTTGGCACAAGTTGTGAAATGGAGGCACGAAAGTAATTACATACCTCGATGATGAAGGGGTGGATAGGGAATCGCAGACCGGCCACAAAATAAATAAGAAAAATAATTCTCAAGTATACAAACACAAGCACACACAGCATAAAAGGCAATAAATAAGAAAAATAATTTCCCAACTATTATGACCTTTATCCATAGCTGTCCTCCGTGTGCCATCAACCCTAGCTGCTGCCATCTTTAGCCACCGCCATCGGATCTTGTCGTCACATCTATCTTGCTTCTTTTTCCACTGTGGCTCTGGTCCTCAAATAGTCCCACGCCTCGCAAGGATACGATCCGCGACAAAAATAAAATTTTACATTTATCGATCTTATATTCCACAAAGGAATGTACATATAATCTAGATCGAACAAAATGTAAAATCCTAATAACTAATACAGCTCCTGCTGTATTTAATATTACAATCATGGACACACATAAATGCCCTCGACGTGTCCGAGGGTCCAATCACACACAAACACAACATGGCCATAATAGCTGGATCTAGGATGCCTGCAACCACAGAGTTAATCTATTTGCACATCCTACTATTATCATGCCTAAGTTATGTATGGCATGTGCATAATTAAACTAAAAACCAAACACACAAAGGTTAAAACCTAGCTCTGATACCAATTGTTGGTTGCTACTCGAAATATCGTTCCCCTGTACAAAAATTTGTACAAGCATAGAACTTAACCTAGCTACCCATGTGCTTTACTGAAGTTAAACTTGGATTGCAAACAATGCTTAACATTATTAATCCAAGTTGCTCTTCAAAAGTTAAACTTGGATTGAAAATGATACTTAATATTTTTACTCCAAGTTTAACCGATGTGATCTTCCTAAGTTAAACCATATTACAGAAGTTAATCAAATATCTATTTTAAAGATTGGCTTCCAGGTTAAACATGGCGAGGCACTAGACCTTCTTGGGTATGGGATCATCCAACACTTCCTAGACAAAGCCTTTCAAAGAAATCAGATATTTAACTTCTTACAGTAAACTTGCTTTAACTACAGAGACCTCAATAGAAACACAATATTGAAACATGAAATCGAAACATAAAATCGATAACAAAAATGATAACACAAAATTGTCAGCCTCTTGTGTTTGGTTTTTCAAGATCTATACAAAGAACATGAACTAGTTATGATGCGGAAACAAATAACTAGTTATACCTTTCTTTGTAGCTTAAAGACCTCTTGATCTTTTGTTGTATTCCTCTCCTCCTCTTGGACGTCGTGTGGGCGACGATCTACCAAGATGGAATCCACCCAAACTACTTCTTCTCCTCCAAAACTCTCGAGCCACCAAGGGATGCCAAAATAGGAAATTTTCTTCCTCTTCTTCTCCTCCAAGTAATCGGCCACCTATGTGCTCCTTCTCCTTTTCTTCTTCTTCTCCAAGCTCCGGCCACTATGAGTAGATGAGGTGTCGGCCCTAGAGAGAAGAAAGGGAGGATGAAGAAAGGGTACCACCGGCCACAAGAGAAAGAAACCAAGGAGGAAGATGAGAAGCAAGGGCCGGCCACACCAAGGAAAAGAGAGAAGCTAAGAGAGATCAATTCACCTCTCATAAGGCACCCTCTACCTCTCTTTTATAATCCTTGGTCACGGTAAAAAAGGAAAGTTTTAAACATAATTAAAACTTCCTTATTTGTGGCCTCCCATTTAAAAAAAGGAAATTTTAACAACAATTAAAATCTCTCTTTTCTAAATTTCCTATTGTACATGGCAATAAAGAAAAGTTTTAAAATTAATCTCTCTCTTTTAAAATATGTAGACAACTACAAAAAAGGAAAGATTAATTAAAACTTCTCCTTTTTAAATCATGGATACAAAAATAGAAAGTTTTATCAAAAATTAAAATCCCTCTTTTAAACATTATAGATAACTACAAATAAGGAAAGATTTTAACAAAATTAAAATCTCTCTTTAATCTTTTGTAGATAGCTATAAAAGGAAATATTTTAAAATTTTAAAACTCTCTTTTAAAACCATGAGGATGGCTATAAAAGGAAATTAAAATCTTTCTTTTAACCTTAAAAGGAAAGATTTTAACAAAATAAAATCTCTCTTTTAACCATTGTAGATAACTACAAATAAGGAAAGATTTTAACAAAATTTTGTTTTAAATAAAATTTCCTTTTTCCTTTACCTATGGGCAGCCCCATGCTTGGTCACCAAGCATGGCTTGGCCGGCCACTACATGAGCTCCAAAATAATGCTTGGCCGGCGCCCTTGCTCCAAGCAAGGATGTACCCAACCCATTACTTGGGTGAGAAGTGGACTTTGTAGATATAAGGCTTTATAGAGGCTACAACAGGGACCGAGAGGAGAAATTGGTTTTGGTCTCTCGATGAGCTTGAGCTTCCTGTGTTCTCCCCGAACACCCAACTCAAGTTCATCAATAATAACTCATACCGCTAAAGAGTTATTATTGAACTACTGCACCAATCCCAAATTATATTATGGGCTCCTTCTTATTATGAGTGTATTAATCTCTCTGTGTTTAAGATATTGAATATCCACTAATTAAATGAGCTACTGACAACTCAATTAATATCCAGCTCCAAGAGTAGTACCACTCAACTTTATTATCATATCGAACTAAGTCCACCTGCAGGGTTTACATGACAATCCTTATGAGCTCCTCAAGGGGTCATCATCAACCTAGATTACTAGGACACAGTTTTATTCTATAATCAACAACACACCATATAAATAATATCATTTCTCAACTTATCGGACATATTGATTTAACAAACTAAATCACACCCTTTGATAAATTAAAGAAATAAATATTAAGTATATGTGCTTGTTATTATATCATGATTAAGAGTACACACTTCCATAATAACAGAGGTTTTGTTCTTTTATGTAGTTAGTATAAAAAGAAACTACCTCAAATAGTCCTGCTTAATACACTCATAGTGTACTAGTATAATTTTATAATCAAGATAAAGTAATACCAAATTACACTACAACCACTCCAATGGGTTGTCCCATTCCATCTTGGTTGTGAGCTACTATTTATAATTTATAAGGAACTGATAACATGATCTTCTGTATGTCACCTCACACCATGTTATCTACAATATAAATTAAATGGACAACTACACTTAGCATAAATGTAGACATTTGACCAATGTGATTCTTATAAATGTTTATACAAAAGCTAGGCTTTTAGTATACATCCTAACAATCAGCGCCTGTCGCTTCGGACATGCAGTGACTACGGCGGTGACGCGTGGTATTTCCCCATTGGTCCGCATTTAATGGGCGTCATCAATAGGCGTGGGTGCGTGCTGCTTCGGACATAGTGTGTGGTGTCATACACAGAAGATTGTGTTATCGGTTCTTTATAAATTATAAACAGTAGCTCATGACTAAGATGGAAAGGAACAAACCATTGGAATAGTCGTAATGTAATTAGGCATTAGTTTATCTTGACTAATAAATTACACTAATACACTTTAAGTGTATTGAGCAGGACCATTTAAGATAAGTTCTTTTTATACTAATTTAATAAAAGAACTAGACCTTAGTTATTATGGAAGTGTGTGCTCTTAATCCTAATATAATAACAAGCACATATATTTGATATTTATTTCTTTAATTTATCAATGGGTGAGATTTAGTTCGATAAATCAATAAGCCTGATAAGTTGGGAAATGATGTTACTTATAGTGTGACTTGTTGATTATAGAAGGAAATTGTGTCCTAGTAATCTAGGTTGATAATGTCCCCAAGAGGAGCTCATAAAGATTGTCATGTTAAACCCTGCAGGTGGACTTAGTCCGACATGACGATAAGGTTGAGTGGTACTACTCTTGGACTAAGATATTAATTAAATGAGTTGTGAGTAACTCACTTAATTAGTGGACATTTGACATCTTAAACACAGGGAGACTAACACACTCATAATAAGAAGGAGCCCAAAATGTAATTTGGGATTGGTGCAGTAGTTCAATAATAGTTCTTTAGTGGAATGAATTATTATTGATGAAATTAAGTTATGTGTTCGGGGCGAACACGGGATGCTTAATTTCATCGGGAGACCAAAACCAATTCCTCCTCTCGGTCCCTATCGTAGCCTCTTGTATATAGAGATTTATACTCACCATATACCCACCTTCTTACCCATCCTAATGGGGCCGGCCAAGCTAGCTTGGAACCCAAGCTAGGGTCGGCCAAGACCAAGTGGATGAGCCAAGTTGGTGGCCAGCCAAAGCTTGGGTCCCGAGCTTAGGTGGCCGGCCACTAGAATATTAAAAAGGATTTTTATTAAAATTATTTCTTATGTGGATATCATGGTCTTAAAAGAGAGTTTAAAATTTAAATCTTTCCTTTTATAGCTTTCTACAAAAGATTAAGAAAAAATTTGAAATCTTTCCTTATTTGTAGATTGAAAGGAGATTTTAATTTTGAGAAAACTTTACTTTTTAACCATGATCATAATTTAAAAGAGAGTTTTAAAAATTAAATATTCTCTTTTATTATTTTCTACAAAAGATTAAGAAAAGATTTGATATCTTTCCTTATTTGTATATTGAAAAGAGATTTTAATTTTTAGAGATAACTTTCCTTTTTGGAAATAATCCACATGTTTAAAAGAAAGATTTTAATTTATAAAATTTCCTTTTTATTACCCACCATGAAGGGAAAAATTATTGGAGAAATTTTTTATAAATTTCCGGAGACAAATTAGGAAGTTTTAATTCTTGTGTTAATTAAAACTCTCCTTGTTTTGTTTTTAATAGTGGCCGACCATTACAAATTGAGAAGAGAAAATTATTTTTAATTAAATAAATTTTCCTTTTCATGACATAAGAATTAAGGAAGTTTTTATTTAAATTTCCTTATTTGCCAAGACCAAAGATTATAAAAGAGGGGGTAGAGGTGCCTTCATGGCTAACGATTCTATTATTTTTCTCTCCCTCTTTTCCTTGGTGTGGCTGGCCATAGAAGTTCTCTCTTCTTCCTTTTCTTTCTTCTTCATTGGCTGAACCTCATCATCTCATGGAGCTTGAAGGTGGGCAGATTCTAGCTTGGAGAAGAAGGAGAGAAAGGAAGCATCCCTTGGAGCTTGGTGGTGGCCGAACCTCATCCTTTCATGGAGCTATTGTGGTGGCCGAATCTTGCTTGGAGAAGAAGGTGGCTTAGGTGGATTCTCATCTCGGGAGATCATTACCCACACAACGTCCAGGATAAGAAGAGGAATACGGTAGAAGATCAAGAGGTTATTTTTGCTTACAAAGAAAGGTATAAATAGTAATTGTTTTCCCGCATCATACTAGTTTTCTTTATATAGTTATTTTTGGAAATACCAAACACAAGAGGCATATGATTCTAGAGTTTTTCGAATTTGTTTTCAAGTTTGTGTTTTTTTTACTTTGTCGAATTTGTGATTCGATTGTTCCTTTTGGTTAACTAGAGTTATTTAAGGAAATTAAATATTAGCTTTCCTTAAAAGGCTTTGTCTAGGCGGTGGTGGTTGCTCCCATATCCAAGAAGGTCATGTGCCTCGCCATACAGTCCTGGAAGCCAATTTTAGAAATTAATATTTAATGAATTAATAACATAGGTGGATATGAATCAACAGTGTTAAGTTCCGCTTGCGATTCAAATCTAAACCATTAAGAACAGATAAGTTAAATTTGGAATCAATGATGTTAAGTTCCGTCTGCGATTCCTAATTTAACTTCTAAAGAACACAATAGGTTATTTAAGGAAAGGTTCGACACTTGTACAAAATTTTTATACAGTGGAGCCGATACGATTTTCCTAGGACTAACCAACAGTCATTGCCATCCCTGAACAATCGGCGGTATCACCGACAGAGTGGATTACCTAGAAGAAGCCTCCAAGATGCTGACTGGCCCCAGCAAGTACCCCAACATCGATAGAAAAGGGCCCCGGCCCCAGCCGGAGTTGAGCTTGAGCATCCCTCGACTCGACAAGAAGAGAACCACGTCATGTTGCTCGAAGAGACATAGGTATAATAACTAGCTGCCCGACCGATGAAGACTCCAATTGGGCCAGAAAATCACACGCCCGCCAGCTGGAGATACACGTCATCGGCTGCAGTCAAGAGCAAGCACAGGGGTCAGAAATCAATTTCGACACCAGAGACTTAGAGGGGGTGGAAATACCCTATGATGACACTTTGATCATCAAGGTTGTTATAGCCAATTATAACATACATCGCACTTTTATTGATATAGAAAGTTTTGTCGATATCATTTTCAAGAAGACATTCGATTAGTTGCAAATTGAGAGGGGTGAACTTCAACCCATGACAATGCCATTATATGAATTCACTAGAAATGAGTGCAACTGATCGAATAAATTAAGTTCGTTATCTCTCTAGGAGAGGAGTTCCTGATAAGGACCCGTGAGTCAACTTCCATTGTGGGCACGTGCCCTTAGCCTACAATGTGATTTTAGGCCAACTGACGTTAAATGAGTTCTGAGTAGTTGTATTCACCTTTTGCCAAAAGATCAAGTTCTCAGTCAACAACTTGGTAGGAGAGGTGAAGGAGAACCAGTTGGTTGCACACAAGTGCTACATAGATGTGATCAAGATTAAATCTTACGTAGCTCGGAAGATTCAGCGAGTGGAGGTTAACGTCATTCATGAAGCGCCCCCAACACTAATTTATAAAGATAAGGAGGAGGTGTAGATTCATCCAGGCCGACCAGATTCCACCACTCAAATAGTGATCAACCTGACCCCAGAGTCAAGGCTGACTTAGTCGCATGTCTAATGTGTAACAATGACATGTTCGTTTGGATGCCTTAAGAGATCACTACATCTTGCTGAGCGTCATGGAACACGTGCTCCATGTCCTCTCGAATGCTTGGCCTATCAAGCAGAGGAAGACAGACTTTGGAGTCGAACAGAACAAGATCATCCGAGAGGAAGTTGATAAATTGCTCAAGGTTGGACACATTTGGGAGATGCAGTTCCCAAGTTAGTCAGCCAATGTAGTTCTGGTATCCAAACTTGGGAACAAATGATGCATTTGCATGGACTTTGTGGATTTGAATAAAGCATGCCCAAAAAATTATTATCCCTTGGCATGCATCGATCAAGTGGTGGACTCGACCTCTGGCTGCGAGCTGATATGCATGCTGGATGCATATTAGGGCAACCATCAAGTCTCATTGGTCAAAGAGGATCAGGAGAAGATTAGTTTTATCACTGCAGAAGAAATTTATTATTATAATGTTATACTATTCAGACTAAAGAATATAGGAGCTACTTACCAATGGCCTATGAACAAAGTGTTCTGAAAGTAGATCAGGAGAAACATAGAGGTATATGTGGATGGCATCCTGTTGAAGTCCCTCCGAGGGGATGGTTTATTTGCAAACATCAACAAAACTTGCCAAACATTGATGGAGTATGGACTCAAGCTTAATCCAAGCACATGTTTGTTTGAAGCCAAGAGTGGATGTTCCCTTGGCTACATAGTGATCAGGTGGGAGATCAAGGATAATCTGAGCAAGGTAAAGGAGCTCCGGGGCATGACTCTTCCACATAATCTGAAAGAAACGCAACGACTAACCGGGCATATCACGACACTGTCCCATTTCATTTCAAGATCATCCGACCAAAATGTACCCTTCTTCAAAATACTCCATTGGGATATTAAGTTCCAATGGAATACTAAGTGCGACAAAGAACTAGAAGAACTGAAGGATTACTTGTCTTCTTTATCTATACTTGTTAGACCAATAGTGGGCTAGCTATTGTGGGTGTACTTATCCACCACTAAAAGTGGCATCGCTTTGGTGTTAGTGTAGCAGGAGATCAAGGAACAACAACCAATGTATTTCTTAATACATTTATTGAAAGATATTGAATGTCGTTATACCGCTCTTATGAAGTTAGCATATGGGTTAGTCGTAGTCTCTCGGAGGTTACGTTCCTATTTTATCTCTTATCCAATCATAGTATTAACTATTAGCACATTGAGCCGAGTCCTCATCAACCCGGAAGCCTCAGGAAGGCTGATCAATTGGACAATGGAGCTAAGTGAGTATAATATACAATATGATGATCAAGGCTCAAGAGTTGGAGAACTTCACAATAGAGATACAAAACCAGAGCTGAAAGAAATGTGTTAGATCTATGTAGATGAATCATCCACTTGGTAAGGCAGTGGGGTCAGAATTCTTATGATATTGATGTGCATAGATTATATACACTCTTATACATGTTTGACGCACATTCACATACTTTACACATGCTTTATCTATGCATTTTTTATACCTCTTGTCTTACTTTCAGCATAATTACTCTTCTTTATCAGAGATCTACTCTTTGCACATTTTTTATTGATAGAAATCATTTTTGGAGCAAAAATGACACTTGCAGTCGATCCGGAGAGCAAATGAAGGCAAACAACACTAGTCGTGTGATCCCACATGGTCGTGTCAAAGATCAGAGAGGAGGATGGCCACAACTGTGTGAAACCACACAGTCGTGTGGCTTCACCAGAGAAGGAACAAGGCATGGTCGTGTGATACCACACGACCATGTCACCTATTCAGCAGCAAGCAGAGCACAACCATATGAATCCACTCGGTCGTGAAACTCTTCCAGAAGACAAGCAGACTAAGGTCGTGTGAATCCACACAGCCGTATGAATCTATACGATCATGTGGCCTAGCAGAGGAAAAGAAGAACACTGTCGTGTGAATCCATATGGTCGTCCAACCTATCCAGATACAAAGTAGCACATGGCCATGTGAATCTACATGACCATGTCACCTAGGCCGAGACCAAGAAGGCTCCGGCCATGTGGAGGCTACACGGTCGTGGCACGCGTCGTGTGGTACTCATGTCCTGCACTATAAAAGGGGGTTTCTTCCCCTTTCCAAGGGGAGGAGGTTCTCCCTTTTGGGAGATCCAACTTTGTACCAATCAACAACCTCTCCGACCTTCGTTCGACGAATCCAAAGTCGTTTCCATCACCGTATCGACTCTGAAAGCTTGGAATTGGATCCGAAGATCATTTGACGTCATTGGATAAGCATTTCTTCACTATTCTCGCTCGTTTGGGGTTTGAATGCCTGTAATTCTTTTGTCCTTGGATATCTATCTTCTTGCTATGGAGTAGATCTCTTGTTCTAGGATTAAGGGAGTAATTATGGTGTGAATTGATGTAGAACTCATAGATATGCCAATTTCCTATCTAAATGATGTTAGCATACTTTGTATCTATTTAATCTTATATGAATGCATGTGTTTGGGCTTAATTCTCATGTTTGATTGAATGCTTGCATGTATTTGTGGATCCCGTAGATGAATGCCCTAGATCATATGACCGAGGGGCCCTAGTGGCAGAGGTTGTTAGGATCGGTTGAGCTAGAGGGGGGGGTGAATGGCTCACTTCTTTTGCTGACCAACTTTGTTTTGCACAGCGGAAATCTGAAGGCAATGCTAACACCAGTATTTACTTGGTATCCACCTCCTCAAGGAGGTGACTAGTCCAAGGATCCACACCACTCACACTCTTTCACTATCAAAAACCCTCCTTCTTGGAATCACACCGAAGGTGGAGAAACCTTAACAGAAATACACCTCTCCCTTTTCTTCAAAATAAATATCACAAACGCTACAAAGAAGAAGTAGAGAAGGATTACAAGCTTTAACCAGCTTCTTCTTTGCAGGTGAGATTTCAGTACGTAGTGGAGAGGAGCTTGAACCCTTTGCTTTGAATCTTGATCACTTGAGAGCTTTCAAAAGGCTTGGAGAGCAATGGAACAGTATGTTTTTCGTTGTTGTTGTTTTCCAGTTTCTTCCCGTGTTTTATACGTTGAGAAAACTAGCCGTTTCTCACGCCGCCGTTGCCATGGATCGATTGAGGTTATATTCCAATCGATTCACAACTATCAGTTGGAAGCCATCGCGTCAAGATCGACGGTGCAGATTCTTTTATTTGACTTGGATCGATTGGGGCAGCGTTTGAATCGATTCAAGCGCTTGCTCATGAAATTCACAGCTGCGTGAATCGATCGGCTGATCGATTCAATAATCGATTCAATACCTTGAATCGATCGGCGATCGATTCAGAACGATTCAGGCTTCGCACAGAATGTTCACGGATCGATCGGCCGATCGATTCAGTACCTTGAATCGATCGGCTGATCGATCCAGACGCATTCTGTGCTGCGCAGAACTTTACCAATCGATCAGCCAATCGATTGCCTTACCTTCAATCGATCGGCTGATCGATTCAGAGGCAATTTACCGCACAGCCATGTCTGAATCGATTTTCCAGTCGATCTCTGACAGTGAGCCTATCACACACATAATCTTGTGACTTGCAGGAGCTTCTCTTGCCAAGAATCCGGTCCCCGACCTTCTTGGACTTCTCTTGCCTTGCATCTGGTCTTCTGACCTGCAAGAGCTCTTTTTGCCAAGAATCCAGTCCTCGACCTTCTTGGTCTTCTCTTACATCTGGTCTTCTGACCTGCAAGAAACTCCTCCTGCAAACTCACAATGCATGTTAGTTCCACCGTATTAACCTAAACTTAAATAATTGTCAACACATTGAAACTTCCAGGGTATGATTGCACCAACAATCTCCCCCTTTTTGATGTTTGACAATCTATTTAAGTTTAGGCTAATTTCCAATACAATGATAAATAATGATTGTAGCTTGCTGAAATAATAATTGCATAATTGCAATAAGCTTGATTTTAATTTACTAAGATAGGCATAAGCAATAAGCATGAACTTCAACATAGATCTCCCCCTTTGTCAAAAATCAAAAGCAAATAACTCCCCCTCAATAAGTGCACAAGGTAAATATGATAAATCCGAGGAATGATCCCCCTAAAACACATATATCAACAGAACATAACAACACTGAAATGTAGAATCAAAAGGAGAGTGTAGCAAAAAAGTATATCATACATTCAAAATAAAAGAGAGTTCGCAAAAAGGACTCCAGAACAACCATCCATACAACAAGATAAAAATACATCATATAGGAACATAAAACTAGATAAGCTCGTCTCCAGGAGGAGTGGGATCAGGATCAGCAGCTGGAGCGGACGTAGTAGCCGGAGCAGACGTAGTAGCCGGAGCAGGAACTGCCGCAGAGTCAGGATCAGGGGCATACACAGCAGGGGGAACAAGGGCGGTGGATGGACCAGACTGAGACGGGTGAACCGTCACCCACGAGCCCACTAAGTCCACCAGTGTATCCAGAGTCCGCTGCATCGAAGTCTGCTGCTGGACCACAGTATCCAGAGTCCGCTGCATCGAAGTCTGCTGCTGGACCACGGTATCTATCGTGGTACGCAGGCTGGCTACCTCCAGGGTCAGCTCCTCAAGGCGAGTGGAAACCGTCTCCTCAAAACTCGGAGAAGCTGGCCCATGGAACTCCTCCTCAGCCTCATCCTCCGCAGGAGCTAAGGCCTGTGGTGAGCTCGGGGTCCCTCCCCAAAAGCACGGCCGTCGATCCATCTAACTCCAACTGGACCACCAATAAGACCCGACTTCTTGAAGGAGCGTGAAGAAATCCGAGAATAAGCCACGGTCATGTGCTCCAAACGTCCCCGCGAGACACCAACCTTCTGAGACTCCAGCCAATCTGTGATCAGATGCCCGAAAGGCATATGTATCGTCTGCTGCACGGGCTGGGTGAAATGGATGATGCAATGAAAGATATTCAGAGGAATGTTGATGTCGAGGGAATGACGAATGGCATAGAGAGCAAACATATGAGGCGGTCGTAGAGCGGCTAGAGCACGAGAGACAATCGGGAAAAGGCAATTGATGATCACTTTAAATAAAGCGGCATTTTCAGCCGATAACTTAAGAGAAGAGAATTTGGTGACATGAGCATCTGGCCCATCCGGACGCGGACGACCAAAGAGAAATTGATGCATGGATGCGATGCTAATACGCTCAAAAGGTGGAGGGAGCTCATCGGGAAGAGTGGGATAAAAGACAAAATCATTATCTGAAGGTAGACATTCAAGATAAGATTGAAGAATCTCATAAGAGAAGTCTAGGCTCCGTTTTGCTACACGAGTACGATAATTTACACCATCTGTAGTGTGTAAATTATTATAAAATTCGGAGACTAGACCTATATTGATATCCCTCTCACAAGTCAACAAGGAGTCAAGTTTATAATGTTTGAACCTATTATAGGTATCAAAGCAAGATGATCTATAATATGGCAAATCCACTGATCTAGGGGGAATAAGTTTGAAAGTGTTTTTGGTGAAGGCTTGTTGCATTGCAGCATTTGGAAACCTAGGGTCAGTGGGAGGTTGAGGACGTGAGGAAGGGACAGACGACCCTTCGCCCGATTCACGAACCTTTTGTTTCTTTCTGTGGGATAGAAAACAAATGCACGAGATGCACGAACGGGAAGGAATACAAAGTGCGTGAGGAAGGGACAGTGAATGGTAAGGAATGCAAGTAATGCAAAGATTCAAGGATAATGCAAGTAATGCAATGCATGAGGGATAATGCAATGCATAAAGACACAAAAAAAAAACATACAGATTAGGTCAAAAATAGGAGCAAAAAGAACAACAAGGAGTAGAGCAAGGAATGTTACCTAGGGTTAGGGTTTGGAGTCCGCATCTTGTGTGAGGACGCGGAGACGAGGAAGGGAGCTGCCCAGTGCGTCGAGAGAGAGCTGGAAGAGAAGTGGAATAGCTCCTCTTCGCCGGAGAAGCACGCCGGAGTGACGAACGAGACAGAGGAAAATGTCGCCTGGGAAGTTGCCTAGGGCAAGACCGCGTCGAGAGAGAGAAAAGAGGAAAAAGAGTGAGGGGATCGATTCGGATCTAAGGGTTTAAGACGGGTTTTAGGGTCTCGATCGATCGACCGATCGATTGAGAGTAAGTGAATCGATCGGTCGATCGATTCACAATGCTTTTGTGAAAATCGAACAGACGGCTGAATCGATCCATAGATCGATTCAGACGCCTTCTGTGGAAAACCGACAGGGCGTCTCAATCGATCCATTGATCGATCGAGGTGCTCTGAATCAATCCATGGATCGATTCAGATGCCTTCTGTGACCGAGTGCGAGCCTCCCAATCGATTGACCAATCGATTGAGAAGCCTGATATTTCTGCACTTCTGAAGAACTTTCAGAACCCAGATTCGAACAAAAACAGAAAATTGTACATTACTCCAAAAATCATGAAATTTTGCATAGACACTATATATGTCCCATATTATCAAGGAAAAATAAAGTTTAATAAAAATAAACTCGTCTTAGTGAAAACTTACACAAAACCACAAATTATTGAAAACCTCAAAGATATGAGGAAGTTTGTATCTATCTTTTTCATAATAATCCCCATCCAATAACACACTTCAACCAATGTTTCTGAAGTGAGTTGTTATATGGTCAATTGGAAATTTCCAATCATAATCGTAGGGCAACGGGCACATGAGTTGTACACTTGCTTTCCCTATGATTGGACAAATGAATGTTTCATGTGAAAATTATTTTTCTTGGCCAACTTAATGCATCATAACAAGCATTATGACCAAGATAAATGTTCCTAACCTCTCACCCCCATCTAAATCACACAAAGAAGATAACCCTATGTGTTTGTGAAAGGCAAAAATTAAGGTGAAGAACCCAAAGGCTCTACCTATAAAGTGACCATGGAGGATTTGATTTAATCAATACAACACATTCCCAATTCTCTTCTAAGAAAGCTAAATTCAACTTCGGGAAGAGGTTTGGTGAAGATATCGGCTAAGTTAGATTTTGATCCAACATAATTTAAAATGATATCACCTCGAGTTACATGATCACAGATAAAATGATGTTTAACCTCTATGTGTTTCGTTCTTGAATGATGAACGAGATTTTTTGTTAAATTGATTGTACTCACATTATCACAAAGTACTTGAACATTGTTATAGGTAAGTTTATAGTCTTCTAGAGTATGAGTCATCCACAATAATTGCGATACACACTCTCCCATGGAAATATATTCCGCTTCGGTTGTGGAGAGAGCTACACAATGTTGTTTTCTACTTGACCAACTTACTAAAGAGGACCCTAGAAATTGACAGCTACCACTAGTACTTTTGCGATCCAACTTGCATCCGGCATAATCGGAATCGGTATAGCCCACTAGGTCAAAAGTTTCGGTTCTAGGATACCAAAGACCAACATTTTGAGTCCCCTTGAGATAACGAAGAATTCGCTTAACGGCACTCAAATGTGACTCCTTGGCACAAGATTGATACCTAGCACATATACCTATGGCGAAAAGTATATCCGGTCTACTAGCCGTGAGATAGAGAAGACTTCCTATAGCACTACGATACACTTTGGAGTCAACTTCTTTCCCCTCAATGTCTTTATCCAACTTAGTATTTGTGGCCATGGGGGTAGATATTTCCTTTGCATTTTCCATTCCAAATTTCTTAAATAGCTCTTTGACATATTTGGATTGATGAATGTAAATGCCTTCTTTTGTTTGCTTAATTTGTAATCCTAGGAAAAATGTCAACTCACCAACCAAACTCATTTCGAATTCACTCTCCATGTGATTAATGAATTCATTTAAAAAATCTTTATTTGTGGAACCACAAATAATGTCATCTACATATACTTGGGCCACAAACAAATCATTACCATTATTTTTCAAGAATAAAGTAGGATCAATTTTTCCTCTATGAAACCATTTTGATACTAGAAATGTTGACAATCGCTCATACCAAGCCCGAGGAGCTTGTTTTAGTCCATATAAGGCCTTTTTAAGTTTATATACATGGGTTGGACACTCCAAATTTTCAAATCCCGGTGGTTGCTCAACATATACTTCTTCTTTTATTACACCATTTAAAAATGTTGATTTTACATCCATTTGGTACAATTTGAAGCCCTTGTGGGCGGCAAAGGCCAACATCATTCTAATTGACTCCAATCTTGCTACGGGTGCATAAGTTTCATCATAGTCCAACCCTTCTACTTGATTGAAACCCCTAGCGACCAATCTAGCTTTGTTTCTCACCACTATCCCTTTATCATCAAGTTTGTTCCTAAAAACCCATTTTGTATCAATAATTGATTTGTTGTTAGGCCTAGGAACTAAATCCCAAACTTGACTTCTCTCAAATTGAGATAATTCATCTTGCATTGCTAAAATCCAATCCGGATCAAACAAGGCATCATCAATGGTTTTTGGTTCTATTTGAGATATTAAGACAACTTGACTTCCTTCATTTCTAAAGTAAGATCGAGTTCTCACTCCTTGAGTAATGTCTCCTACTACTTGATCTAAGGGATGATTTACATGAGTCCTAGTAGGTCTTGAATCTTGATTTGTTATAATTTCGGGTTCAAGTGGCAAAGGTTCATTTTTCTCACCATCACTTTCTTGATATTCTTCTCCTTGATGATTTACCTCATTTAGTGTTAGTTTTTCTAACTCAAATTGTAATTCTTCATCGTTTGTTCTTATAGAGTTTAAAGAGGGATTTTCTTCAAATACAACATTTAGTGATTCTTCAACTAGTTTTGATCTTTTGTTGTAAATTCGGTATGTCTTGCTATGACTTGAGTAACCTACAAGAATCCCCTCATCCGCCTTAGCGGAAAACTTTCCCAAGTGATCCTTGGTGTTTAGAATATAGACCTTACACCCAAATACTCTAAGATGCTTAATTGTAGGTTGTTTACCAAACCACAATTCATGAGGTGTTTTTCCTAGAAACCTATGTATTAAAGTTCGATTTTGGACATAACAAGCCGTATTAATTGCTTCGGCCCATAGGAAACTATGTAGTGAATATTCATTTAACATGCTCCTAGCGGCCTCTTGTAACACCCTATTTTTCCTCTCAACAACTCCATTTTGTTGAGGTGTTCTAGGGGTTGAAAACTCATGTTTGTAGCCTTTTTCCATACAAAAACTTGTGAATCTATCATTTTCAAACTCACCTCCATGATCACTTCTTATTTTGTTTATCTTATGAGCCTTTTCATTTTCTACTCTTTTACAAAAAGCAATCAAGGTATCTAGAGTTTGATCCTTATGTTTCAAGAAAAACACCCATGTATATCTAGTGTAATCATCCACAATCACAAAGTAATATCTACTACCATTTAAAGAAATATATTTGCTACTATCAAATAAATCCATGTGAATGAGCTCTAAAGCATTTGAAGTACTTACAACATTTTTACCTTTATGAGTAGCTTTGGTTTGCTTACCCATTTGACATGCATCACATATTTTGTCCTTTTGAAACTTCAACTTTGGCAATCCGTGCACCAACTCCTTCCTTGAGAGATTTTTGATATTCTTCATGTTGGTGTGAGCGAGTCTCCGGTGCCAAAGCCACGTCTCCTCTTCTTTGGACATGAGACACTTAGCAAACACATTAGTAGCACCAAATAGTTCAACTTGATAAATATTTTCTTTTCTATGGCCTATGAGAACATTGGTGTTTAGTTCACTATGTTTGACTAGGCATTGAGATGAGTTGAACTCAACTCTATACCCCGAGTCACATAGTTGACTAACACTCAAGAGATTAAAAGCCATGCCTTTTACTAGTAACACATTTTTTATTACAAATTTCTCGGAAATTCTAATATCTCCAATTCTAATAACTTTTAGCTCACCACTATTACCAAAAGAAACGGTACCTTTACTTTTGTGTCTAAATGATGAAAATTTTGATGAGTCTCCCATCATATGCTTAGAGCATCCACTATCTACGAACCATGTTGTTGGATGCTTCCCCTTTTCGCATGTCTGTTTAAACACGATGAACCAAATGTTTTGGTACCCACACTTTGGGTCCAGTAGCATCAATAACAAATTGCTTGGGTACCCAAGCTTGAACAACCTTAACCCTTGAAGCATGGTTTCTACTAATTAGGGACATGAATTTAACTTCCTTATCTTGAGATTTAAAACCTAGTCCCGCTTTATTGTACACGCCTCTTTGAGCTCCTAGAATCATGTCTAAGTATTTTGAGCTTGAAGTAAATTTTACTAGAGCACATCTAAGATCATCAACTTGTGATTTCAATGATACATTTTCTTTTTCAAGATCATCAACATCATTTTTGTCATTTTCATGAAGCATGCAACTTTCACATGGCACAATTTCATTTTTGAGTGATTTCAATTCATTTTGCAATCTTTTAACCTTCCCTTTTGATTTAGCTAGTGCATTGGTTAAGCATGCAATGGTGGCATACATCTTATCAAGCTTGGGAGAAATTACCTCATCATCACTAGAAGATGACTCACTTGAAGACTTCACATCTTCTTCATGACTATCTTCATCTTCACTATCTTCTACATGACTTAAGGTCATGAGAGCCACGTGCTTTGCGCGCTTCCTTTCATCTTCTTCCGATGAGCTTGATGATGAGTCATCCCATGTGGATTTCAACGCCTTCTACTTTTTCTTGATCTTTTTCTCTTGCTTCTTCAACTTTGGACACTCCGTTTTGTAGTGCCCATTTTCTTACATTCATAGCAAATTACATCAGTTTTATTCTTAGAATCCACAAGGGATTTACCTTTTCTTTTCTCGTCATTGAATATTTTCTTAACATCCTTTTTGTCAAACTTCCTTGAATGTCTCATCATTCTTCGAACGAAGTTTGCCATTTCACTTGATGATAGCTCTCCATCACTATCACTATCACTATCTTGTTCGGATTCTGAAGATGACTCCTTTTTCTTTTCCTTGTGCTTCTTTTTGCTCTTTTCACCTGCAACCAAGGTTATACCTTTCTCCTTATGGTTTGTGTTAGCTTGCTCATGCAATTCAAGTTCACAAAATAATTCATCCAATTTCACTATTGACAAATCCCTTGAAACCTTATAAGCATCCACCATGGATGACCATAAAGAGTTTCTTGGAAAAGATTTTAAAGCATACCTTATGAGATCTCGGTTCTCCACACTCTCTCCAACTGAATGAAGACCATTTAGGAGTTCCTTGAATCTCCCATGTAGTGAGCTTACCGTTTCTCCATCCTTCATGGTGAAGTTTTGAAGTTGATTTATCAACAAATCCCTCTTTGCAATTCTTGAATCCTTGGTGCCTTCATTTAGTTCAATAAGCTTATCCCACAAATCCTTGGCACTCTTAAAGGGTCCAACTTTGTTGAGTTGTTCCTAGCTTAATCCACATTGAAGAGTCACAATCGCCTTTGCATTTGCTTGAGCCTTCATTTTTTGTTCAACAGTCCACCTTGATGACTCAAGCATTTTTCCATTTTCAGTTGGCGCCATGAATCCCTCCGTGATTGAGAACCACATATCAATTTCGGTCATGAGATAGTGTTCCATGCGGCTCTTCCAATAAGCAAAATTGCTGCCTTCATAGAATGGTGGTCGTGAAGTACTATGTCCCTCCTTCATTGACATATTGTAGCTCTTTAACTTGTGCTTTCTTGACGATGAATTCTCAAAAGCAAATCAATGCTCTGATACCACTTGTTAGGATCGGTTGAGCTAGAGGGGGGGACTGACCAACTTTGTTTTGCACAGCGGAAATCTGAAGGCAATGCTAACACCGGTATTTACTTGGTATCCACCTCCTCAAGGAGGTGACTAGTCCAAGGATCCACACCACTCACACTCTTTCACTATCAAAAACCCTCCTTCTTGGAATCACACCGAAGGTGGAGAAACCTTAACAGAAATACACCTCTCCCTTTTCTTCAAAATAAATATCACAAACGCTACAAAGAAGAAGTAGAGAAGGATTACAAGCTTTAACCAGCTTCTTCTTTGCAGGTGAGATTTCAGTACGTAGTGGAGAGGAGCTTGAACCCTTTGCTTTGAATCTTGATCACTTGAGAGCTTTCAAAAGGCTTGGAGAGCAATGGAACAGTATGTTTTTCGTTGTTGTTGTTTTCCAGTTTCTTCCCATGTTTTATACGTTGAGAAAACTAGCCGTTTCTCACGCCGCCGTCGCCATGGATCGATTGAGGTTATATTCCAATCGATTCACAACTATCCGTTGGAAGCCATCGCGTCAAGATCGACGGTGCAGATTCTTTTATTTGACTTGGATCGATTGGGCGCTTGAATCGTGAGCCATGCTTTTCAATGGAAGCGTGAATCGATCCGCCGATCGATTCAATACCTTGAATCGATCGGCTGATCGAATGATTCTCTGCTTCGCACAGAATGTTCACGGATCGATTGGCCGATCGATTCATACCTTGAATCGATCGACCGATCGATTCGAAGCCTCCCCGAGAATGTTCACGATCGATCGGCCGATCGATTCAATTTATCGATCGGCCGATCGATCCAGACATTCTGTGCTGCACAGAACTTTACCAATCGATCACCAATCGATTGCCTTACCTTCAATCGATCGGTTGATCGATCTGCAGGTTCACCGCCATGTCTGAATCGATTTTCCAGTCGATCTCTGACAGTGAGCCTATCACACACATAATCTTGTGACTTGCAGGAGCTTCTCTTGCCAAGAATCCGGTCCCCGACCTTCTTGGACTTCTCTTGCTTTGCATCTGGTCTTCTGACCTGCAAGAACTCTTTTTGCCAAGAATCCAGTCCTCGACCTTCTTGGTCTTCTCTTGCATCTGGTCTTCTGACCTGCAAGAAACTCCTCCTGCAAACTCACAATGCATGTTAGTTCCACCGTATTAACCTAAACTTAAATAATTGTCAACACATTGAAACTTCCAGGGCATGATTGCACCAACAGAGGTAACCCGTTAACCGATGTCTAGGGTGTCATCTTGAAAGGAGAAGCAAGTCCCTACAAGGAAGTGGGTAGTTGTATGCAATTATCATCCTCATCTCTATATTTATTGGGTAGTGCGTGTACTCTTGTGATGTATGACCGAGGGGCCCTAGTGATAGGGGTAACTCATTAATGGACTTTATAGAAATCATTCCTATTTAATTGTTAGTGATGTTGATCTAAATACCCTATCGGTTATCCTCTGCAGGGGAGAACCGACAACTTCCTACAAATATATGTGAATTGAGGATAGTGAATTGGTGAATCATGTTACATTGATAAATATCACAACTAAACTGAACTCCTAGAATGTTTCCCAAAACCAAGTTCCTCTTTCTCTTCCTTGTTCTAAACCTTGTTTCTTTTACCTAGCACATAACTTGTCCTAGATGATTGTTTAGCTAATTCTACATGAGTGATTGCTAGTGATTGTAATCAGTTCTTGTGGATTCAATATCTTTTGTATTACTAATAACATAATTGTACACTTGCGGTTCATAATAGATATCATCTCACGAAGACAAACTACAGTTGTCTGTTCGGCTGGATTATCGAGCAACTAATAACTAAGCAGAGTATGAAGCATTGATAGTAGGTTTACAAGTAGCCAAGCATGTAGAAGCCGCTCGAGTTCTAATCTACTCGGACTCCCAGTTGGCAGCTCATCAGTTGTTAGGTCATTTTGAGATCAATAGTGAATGGTTAAATTTGTACGCGGAGGCCTTTAAGAAATTGAAAGCGAGATTTCAAGATGTGACCTTACAGAAAATCTCCTAAGTGAAAAACTAGAAGGCAGACAAGTTAGTCAAGTGGTTGGCTCCTTAGTCCCTTGGACTCTGGATAAGCTTGTGGAGTAGACATTGTTGATAGCTCACATCGATTGTTGCAATTAGTTTCATTTCTCTAGCAAGGAAATTTACCTGCCAACTTGGAATAGGAGCGTATGATCAAGAAGAGGGTCGATCAGTTCACATTGATTGGAGATCATCTGTACATAAGAGCTTTCTCTCACCCTTTGCTAAAATGCATCTGGTCAGATGATGTGCAATACATTTTACAAGAGGTTCATCAGGGCTCCTGTGGAAGCCACTCGGGTGGTCACTCATTTGCTTGGAAGATTTTGCTAGCTAAATATTTTTGGCCCACTTTATAAGCCAATTCAACTCGGATGCTAGCCATTTTTCTATCATGTTAAAAGCACCAAAACATTCCGCACTACCTTACAAAACTGTCGAAGACCTCGATTGTTTCATGCTTGTTCGACCAATAGGGGATGGATATTGTAGGGTCCTTTCCGATGGCACCTGCTTAGAAAAGATTTCTTTTAGTGGTCATTGATTATTTCTCCAAATTAGTGGAAGTCAAGGTGCTAACAAAGATAACCTCAGATAATGGTCATATCAAGTTCCTATGGTAGAACATCACATGTTGGTATAGAATTCCTCACAAGCTCACCTCAGATAATGGAAGGCAATTCTAGGGTCATAAAATCTGGGAATGGTGCTCAAGTTATGGCTTCTTGCACACTTTTACTTCTATGCATACTCTCAGAGCAATGGCCAAGTTGAAGTCACTAATAGGGAGATCATCAGAGGCCTTAAGACTAAACTGGATCATGTTGTAGAAAGTTGGATGGATGAATTGTCCAATGTGTTGTGGGCTCATCGCACTATGCGTTGAGAAGCCACTAGTATTACCCCTTTTCATCTTGTCTATGGTGGAGAAATTGTTGTCCCAGTGGAAGTCGGTTTGGAGTCCAATTGGAGGCGATTGTATGATGAAGATAACTCCGGCCGACACCTTATGGAGCTCGACCTGATAGACAAGACCAAAGATAAAGCCACCACTCGACTGGTAGCATATTGTCAACAAATAAAGTAAATTACAATCAAAGAGTCATACGAAGATTCTTTCAAATGGTCGACCTGGTTTAGAAGCAAGTCAAGTTTGTTGGGGATATCAGCAAGTTAAAATCGCAATGGGGTGAACTCTACAAGGTGGTGTAGAAGCTCAGCTCAAGCTCCTATTATATTCAAGACGTTGAGGGAAAATTTTGGATCAGCTATGGAGTACAAACTATCTGCAACCCTATTAGACCTAAGAGTATGCTTGTAGTGTGTCTATATACTTGTTGAATGTTCATGCTTAATAAAAATGCAAGCAAACTTAGCTCAGGAGCCACAACTTTTAGACTCTCGTGCCTTAATACTGAGTTATAAGCGGATTTCCCTGTGCCCTTTGATCATCTGATCAGAGGTTCAATTCTAGACTCTCGTGCCTTATCGTCGAGTTATAAGCGGGTTGTTGATGCAATTGGCACTAATCATTGAACTTTAGTTTTAATGAATGATAAATGTGTTGGTGCGGGAAGCATCCGACGATCGAACCCAAGTTTTGATAATGGCAAAGGAATCAAAGTTAAGCTTATATGTGATCTAACATGTATGATGAAGATTGCAGGAAAGTCCTAAGTGTTCTTAGGCAAAAGTCCTAGCTGTGGTTAGGCAAGGTGAAAACCCTAGGAGGTGGTAACCCTAGGTCCTAGGGGGTGGTAACCCTAGGTGGAGGAAAATCCTAAGGGGGGGTAACCTTAGGTCCTAGGGGCGGTAACTCTAGGTGGAGGAAAATCCTAAGGAGGGGTAACCTTAGGTCCTAGGGAGTGGTAATCCTAGGTGGAGAAAACCCTAGGGGGTGGTAACCCTAGGTCCTAAAGGGTGGTAACCCTAGGCGGAAAGTCCAGCCAGTCTGGAGAACCGGACTGGCATCAGGTAATCTCTCCTGAGGGGAGTAGGTGAGGACGCGTTCCCCAGAAGAGGGACAGTAGGCGAGGGGTCAACCTAGGATTTCCGGTCGAAAATTCGAAGTCAGACCCGGACAGTCCGATGACTGTCAAACTTTATATTTATGATATTATGTGCTAACTTTGTGTTGCAGGATATCTTTTGGACTAACGTATCTTGCAGGTACAAAGGGGCAACATTAAGCCTCGGATGAACAGTGTCTGAGGCGCCTCCATGGAGCTTCGAAGCGCCTCGGGTGCAAAGGATAGAGCTTGCATGCGGCAGAGCTGGAGGCGCCTCAGACTGAGCTGGAGGCACCTTGGACCACAGATTGGAGGCACCTTGGACTGGCATAGAGTCGCCTTTAAGTGGATCAGAGGAGAAGTTTTCAGCGCTGATTCACGCGGCTGACTCGGCATGCTGAAGGCGCCTTGGATGGTGTTTGAGGCACCTCAAGCAGTGTATAAAAGGAGGTTTCGAGCAGCAGGTTTGATCATCAATTCTAAAGTGTTCTTCCTTCCTGTGCTGCTCAAGAAACGACCCAGCTAAGCTACGACAAGTTCCCGATGACCCGAAGCTACAATTTTTCACTTAGTGTTGTCGATATAGTTTATTTTCAGTTCACTTAATTGTAATTCTTTATTGTATCAAAACTTTGATATTATAGTTGTTGTCCACCGAAAGCGATCAACGATCACGGGCCTTGGAGTAGGAGTCGCCCAAGGCTCCGAACCAAGTAAATAACTTGTGTTCGTGTGTTGCTTTCCTTTACTATTTCCGTTGCATTATTCCGATACATTTTAATCCGAAACGTGTGAAAGTCACTAGCGCTATTCACCCCCCCCCCCCTCTAGCGCTTCTCAATCCAACAATTGGTATCAAAGTGGGGTAGCTTTGATTTGGTGCAACCACCAATCAAGCATTCTTTTCGTGGTGTTTTTCAATTTTCGGAGTTGATTGGAATTAGCATAATTGCTACATTCTGATCTAGTTCTTTTTGTAATCGTATTCTTTTCTCGAAGTTTGTGCAACATCACTCGAAAACATAATTTATTCTTATTTCCATACCACACTACTAAACCAGGATCAAGTCTTGGGATATTTTTTTTATCTTTTTTGTGCATATCCTCTAAATGGCCCAACAAGAAGGCTACAGCACTGTCCGTCCCCCGCTCTTCACCAGAGAAGACTTCAGTTACTAGAAGGGCAGAATGGAAATTTTCCTGAAGATCCAGTTCGAGATGTGGATGATCGTCAAGACTGGGTTTGAACTACCGACTGACAGAGACGGCAAACCAATACCCTGCGAAGACTGGGATCCAGCATTAATCAAGAAGGTGGAAGCAAATGCCAGACCAACTTACACCCTCCAGTGTGGACTAACAAAAGAGGAACTCAACCGCGTCGGCCCTTTTTCCAGCGCCAAGGAGTTGTGGGAGAAGTTGATCAAACTTCATGAAGGAACATCTGACACCAAAATAAGTAAAAGGGACTTAATATTTAATAAATTATATAATATTAAATTGTAGGAAGGCGAGACAGCTACCCAACTCCACGCCCGAATACAAGACCTACTCAACGGGCTTCATGCGATCGGGCAAAAGGTAGACAATCGGGACATCATCAGGTATTCCTTAAACGCCTTTCCGAGGAATACCTTGTGGGCATCCATGGTAGATGCCTACAAGGTTTTTAAGGACCTGTCCTCTATTAAATTAGATGAGTTGTTTGCTGAGTTTGAGCTTCATGAACAGATTAACTCACATTCGGCCGAGAAAGGTTTGGCTTTGGTTGCAGGCACACGAGTCAAGTTCAAAGCGCAGAACCGAACCGGAGTCAGAAGAAGAACCAGATTCGGATGATGACGACGACGAGCTCACAGCCGAACTCATCAACCTAGTGAGGAAACTCTACAAGAAAAAGAAAGGCTTCAACAAGAAGGACCTCAAGAAGGTAATTCAATCCAAGGAGGCCCAAGCCAATGTAAAGTTCAAGGTGACGTGCTACGGGTGCAACTAGAAGGGGCACATCAAGGTGAACTGCCCAAACCAGAAAGATCCAAAGAAACCAAGGAGGGAGAAAGCTTTGAAGGCAACCTGGGACGAGTCTTCATCAGAAGAATCCGACGACGAAGAACTCGAGCAGGCAAGCCTTCTCGCACTGACGACTCGAGACTACACCAATGAATCTGGAAGCTAGGACGAATCAGAAGCCGAGTCCGAGAGAAGCCACGGATCCGTATCCATTTCCAAAGGGTCAAACCTCGCTGTAAGTATAAATCGTCTTTATAATTTAATTAATTATTTAATGCATAAATTAGCTGAGTCTAATGTTCGGGTCAAGTCGCTTCTAAAAGAGGTAACATCTCTTAAAGAAACGACTAATACCGAATCTTTGACTGAATCTGTTCAGACTAGAACCTCAACTCAAGTCCAAAAGCTTGAGGAAGAGAATTCTAGCCTGAATATTCAAATCAAAGATTTGAAGACTGCATTGGAACGGTTTACACTGGGTTCCAAGAATCTTGACTTGATTCTTGGAAAATAAAAAGTCGTATACAATCGATCCGGACTAGGATTTAAAGCTAAAAAGAAATTTCGTTCATATTTATCACTTATTAACAGACCAAATAGTAAGATAGTCCAAGCATGGGTACCCAAGTCCAACCTGGTCAATCAAGTTGGACTTGATCAATATTGGGTTCCCAAGGATCAAGTACATTACCTTGATAGACAATATCGAGGCTATGATCCAGGGGGAGTAAATAGGAAAAATATCCTGATAACAAGATAAACCATTAAAGGAATATAACTCAAATCTAATTTATAAAATTAAATAAAAATATATAAAATTATCAATAATATAGGGGGAGAACTCCGGAATAGCTGGCACCTCCAAAACTAACCTACCCAGCAGGGTAATTAGAACTAATTAGAAAGGGAACAAGTTTAACTTGACCTATGGTACTGGTAAAATTTTGGATGATAGTACGTTAGGGAAGTTTAGTCTATGCATGTTTAGGAAGATATGGCTTCGACCTGGTGCATTTGGCTAAGTGGAATTAACCGAAGCTACCCTTTATAGATCCTAACCAGTTAGACCAAGGTTCTGTATTAAGTTCAGTGGATAGGACTATTTGGAAAACCTCGAAGGCATGGTTATTTTAATGATGTCCAAGTGACTCACCATAGCCCAGAAGTTTATCCAAAGAATGTCTTTTTGTTGAGCCCAAAACTAAACCTGAATCTAACACAAAGTTAACCCAAACCCTATAATTGAACCCAATTCATCTCACAAAATTATAGAATTCCCTTATTTGAAATTTAGATCGGGTGAGATGACTAAGGATTAAAAAAATCAAAAAAATTAAATTAAAAATTAAAAAAATAAATTAAATCAAATTAAATTAAAAATCAAATTAAATTAAATCAAATTAATAATTAAAATCAAATTAAAACTTATTTAAATTTTTTTAAAAATTCTTTTAAAAACTTATTTAACAACTCTTTTTAAAACTTAAAAACTTATTTAAAAACTTATTTACAAAATTCTTTTAAACTTATAAATAGATTAAGTGATTAAAACAAAAAAAATCTTTTAAAAACTCTTTTTAAAACTTATTTAAAATCTTTTAAAAACCTAGATTAAGTGATTAAGGAGCCAACTTCAATCAAACTATCTATTCCATCAAATAGATTCCAACTCAAATACTTTTTGTGTAGGAATTGGATCAATGGATGTTGGATAGTGGATGCTCCAGACATATGAATGAAGATAGATTGAAGTTCACAAAGCTCAAGTTAAAGAATTTAGGATCAGTTGCATTCGGCAACAACGGTAAACTTAAGGTAATCGGAAGAGGTGACATCGAACTCAGTTCCGATTTTGTTATACGAAAAGTATTATTAGTTGAAAATTTTAACTTTAACTTACTCAGCATCAGTCAATTATGTGATAGTGGCTACTCAGTGAACTTTACCAAGTCTGGGTGTATAGTTAAAAATATCGACAACCCTAAAATCATACTTAAGGGCATTAGGAGAAATAATGTTTACATAATTAACCTTCCAACGTCCTCGATAAAGTCTTTCCTGACACAATAAGAGGAAACTGAGTTGTGGCATAGGAGACTGGGTCACACTCATACTAGACTCATTTCAAAAATGAGTCAAAATGGTCTAGTCAGAGAACTGCCCAAATTAAAATTTATTAAAAACTCAACTTGTGATGCTTGTCAACAAGGTAAACAAACCAAGTCAAACCATAAGCTAACCAATCTAAACATAACCCTACAAGAAGTCGCTAGGACCATGTTGAACGAATACAAACTATCTAATCAATTTTGGGCCGAAGCAATTAATATAACCTGATATATACAAAACAGAATCTTAATTAACAAATTCAAAAATAAAACACCCTATGAAATCTACTATAATAAAATTCCCAATTTAAAATATTTAAAAGTATTTTGGTGTAAAGTATTCATCTTAAACACTAAAGACTACTTAGGAAAATTTTCATCAAAAACAAATCCAGGAATATTTTTAGGGTATTCAATAACCAGTAGGGCATATAGAATTTATAACAAAAATACACTAAAAGTTTAAGAAACAATAAATGTAATATTTGATGAAGAAACTCATAATCTAGAAAACGTTGACCCAAGAAATATAGAAGATGATAATGAAATTCAACCTAAACCCAAGGAATCTGAAGAGCCAATTACTAACCCAAATATAAGATCAACAAGAACAAGCACAAATCACCCATCCAATCAAATTTTAGGTGATCCAACTCTAGGAGTCAGAACTAGGTCATCCTACAGAAACCTTAGCCAAATAGCCCTGATCTCCAAAATTGAACCCAAAACTATAGATGAAGCCCTACCCGATCCAGACTGGACATTAGCAATGCAACAAGAATTAGCTCAATTTGAAAGAAACCAGGTCTGGGAGTTGGTTCCTAAACCCATTAATAAAACAATAATTGATACTAAATGGGTTTTTAGAAACAAATTGAATGATCAAGGTGAAATAGTTAGAAACAAAGCAAGGCTAGTAACTAAAGGGTTCAATCAAGTAGAAAGGTTAGACTATGATGAGACCTACGCTCCTGTGGCTAGACTTAAATCCATTAGGATGTTGCTGCCTTATACAGCACATAAAGGATTCAAGCTCTATCAAATGGCTGTAAAATCCGCATTCTTAAATAGGTTTATTAAAGAAGAAGTGTATATTAGTCAACCCCCAGGATTTGAAGACCTAGAACATCCAGGCCATGTCCTTAGATTAAAAAAGACCCTATATGGACTAAAACAAGCACCTAGGGCTTGGTATGAACGATTGTCTAATTATTTATTAAAAAAAGATTTCACCAAGGTCAAGTAGATCCAATCCTTTTTGTGAAAACCGTAGAAAAAGACATTTTTATAGTCCAAATTTATGTAGATGATATAATATTTGGGTCAACAAATTTAAAATTCTTAAAAGAATTTACAAACCTAATGGAAAATGAATTTAGTAGGAGAACTTAATTTTTTCTTAAGTCTACAAATTAAGCAAACAAAAGACGGAATTTACATCTTCCAAACCAAATATTCTAAGGAGTTAATTAAAAAATTTAGAATGAAAAATTCAAAAAATATTAATACACCAATGGCCACCAACATTATAATTGACTTAGACTTAGAAGGAAAATCAGTAGACTTGAAATACTACTGCAGTGCGATAGGGAGTCTACTGTACCTAACTGCAAACCGACCAGATATTCTTTTCACAGTAGGTATGTGTGCAAGATATCAATCTTATGCAAAAGAGTCACACTTAACTCATGTTAAAAGAATACTTAGATATATTAGGGAACCCTAAATGTAGGACTATGGTACCCTAGGACTTGCACTCTTGATCTGACTGACTATTCTGACTTAGACTATGCTGGGTGCAAGCTAGATAGAAAAAGCACAAGTGGTAGTTGTCAATTTCTAGGTCAGTGCCTAGTAAGTTGGTCAAGCAGAAAGCAACATTGTGTTGCCCTATCGACCACTGAAGCTGAGTGCATAGCCCTAGGAGAATGTGCATCTCAACTATTATGGATGATGCATACCCTTAAAGACTACCAATTAGAATATCATAACACTAAAATTTTAATTGACAACATAAGTTCAATTAATCTAACCAAAAACTCAATTCACCACTCAAGAACTAAACATATAGAAGTAAAACACCATTTGTAAGGGATCACGTAGCTAGGGGTGATATTGTACTTAACTATGTTGATCCAAATCAAACCTAGCTGACATATTCACAAAACCCTTACCTGAACTTGAGTTTAGTGCACTTAGAAGATAAATAGGAATGTGCTTAGTAGAATAGACCTTATGTTCCTTATCCTTAATCAGCTTGGTTTTTGTATCCTTTAAAATTTTAGGAAAAATAATGTTTTCAAAATCTCAATTTTATTAGACTTTCAAAATTTGGACTTAGCCTAGGCACTAACCCTAGAAATCATGTTCCTCTAGTTGCAGCCAGAGCATCTCACAAACACTCTAAGCTTAACTTGCTTGTGTTTGAAAGAAACATAGACCAGCGTGAGATGCATAGGGCACAACCTAGACTTCAGAATGCTTATTTATGTGCATCGCAGTAAGTCTGGGCGTTAAAAACCAACACTACATTAATCAAGTTAAGTCATCCAGACCTAGTCAAATCTAACTAGATTAATTGACTTAACTTGACTAACCAAGTGAAAGTTATTGCCCTCTAGGCAATCAGCTAGTAGCTAAATGGTTAGACATGCGATCAAGAGGATTAAGTGATCAATTTTAATATTTTTTAGTTACTCATGCTTGGACTTTAGGACTTCAGGACTTCTTGAACTTATGTGAAAATAGCCTTAGTTTTAAATTAACCTTAGCTAGATATCTCTCAAAAGGCTTGTTCAATTTAGCTAAGTATTTTTTTTAGCTTTTTCAAAAATTGATTACAAGGTTTCCAAATTTAACTAAATGTTTTAAAGTATTTTCTTTGCTAAGTATTTTCAAACTTCAATTCTTTTTACAAAAAGCTTTCTACACTAAGTAATCTTTTAACCTCTTTCAAATTTAAGCTAAGTATTTTTCAAAAGGTGTTTTAATTTTAACTTATGATTGTTCAAAAAGCTTTTTGAAATAAAGACAATGCCTTTTAAGGCTTTAAGAATTTAAGGAAATATTTTTTAACAAAGCCTTTCAAATTAAGTATTTTACAAGCCTACCTAGCTTTTTAAGCCTTTTCAATATTTCTTCAAATTTAGCTGAGTTACTTTTCAAAGACAAATAATTTTTGGCTAAAGTCATTTTTCAAACTTAATCAAGAATATTAATTTAAAAGTTTCACTTAGCTAAAAGTTGTACAATAATATTACCTCCTAGAAGCTAAGTGTTAAAGCCTTTATGCTTTCTAAACATTTTTGAAAAGTTAAACACGAGCTAAGGCCATTTGATCACTGTTCCTTGTAACTCCCTTGTTTATTTTGATATATGGAAAAGGGGGAGAGTAGGAAAAAATTCAAAATTCAATTCGTAAAATTTAAAAAGAGCTCTTATTAAGGGGGAGCCTTACATCGTTAAAAGTTTTAGCTTAAGCTATGCTTATTTACTTAAGCTTGTTTATGTTTCTTACTTAAACTTTGAAGATCGTTTATGCATCTATTTTACTTAACTTTGAATTTCAGTTGTCATAATCAAAAAGGGGGAGATTGTTGGTGAGGGAAGCATCTGACGATCAAACTCAAGTTTTGATAATGGCAAAGGAATCAAAGTTAAACTTATATGTGATCTAACATGTTTGATGGAGATTGCAAGAAAGTCCTAAGTGTTCTTAGGCAAAAGTCCTAGCTGCGGTTAGGCAAGGTGAAAACCCTAGGGGGTGGTAACCCTAGGTGGAGGAAAATCCTAAGGGGGGGTAACCTTAGGTCCTAGGAGGCGGTAACCCTAGGTGGAGGAAAATCCTAAAGGGAGGTAACCTTAGGTCCTAGGGAGTGGTAACCCTAGGTGGAGAAAAATTCTAGGTGGCGGTAACCCTAGGTCCTAGAGGGTGGTAACCCTAGGCTGAAAGTCCAGTCGGTCTGGAGGACTGGACTGGCATCAGGTAATCTCTCCTGAGGGGAGTAAGTGAGGATGCGTTCCTCGGAAGAGGGAACAGTAGGCGTCGGGTCGACCTAGGGTTTCCGGTCGGAAATCCAAAGTTAGACCCGGATAGTTCGATGATTGTCAAACTTTATATTTATGATATTATGTGCTAACTTTGTGTTACAGGGTATCTTTTGGACTAACGTATCTTGCAGGTACAATGGAGAAACCTTAAGCCTCGGATGAACAATGTCTGAGGTGCCTCCATGGAGCTTGGAGGCACCTCGGGTGCAAAGGATAGAGCTTGCGCACGGCAGAGCTGGAGGCGCCTCAGACTGAGCTGGAGGCGCCTTGGACCGCAGATTGGAGGCACCTTGGACTGGCATGGAGGCGCCTTCAAGTGGATCAGAGGAGAAGTTTTCAGTGCTGACCCATGCGGCTGACTTGACATGCTGGAGGTGCCTTGGATGGTGTTTGAGGCACCTCAAGCAGTGTATAAAAGGAGGTTTCGAGCAGCAGGTTTGATCATCAATTCTAAAGTGTTCTTCCTTCCTGTGTTGCTCAAGAAATGACTCGGCTAAGCTACGATAAGTTCCCGATGACCCGAAGCTACAATTTTTCACTTAGTATTGTCGGTATAGTTTATTTTAGTTCACTTAATTGTAATTCTTTATTGTACCAAAATTTTGATATTATAGTTGTTGCCCACCGAAAGCGATCAACGATCGCGGGCCTTGGAGTAGGAGTCGCCCAAGGCTCCGAACCAAGTAAATAACTTGTGTTCGTGTGTTGCTTTCCTTTACTATTTCTGCTACGTTATTCCAATACGTTTTAATCCAAAACGCGTGAAAGCCACAAGCGCTATTCACCCCCCCCCCCTCTAGCGCTTCTCGATCCAACAAAATGGTTAAAGTTAGATTCTGTGTGATTTGATACTTTTACCAAGTGTGCAAGAATTGATAGGTCTAAAGGATCTAACACTAGACTGAAACCCAGTTAGGTATGAGGGCCTAATAACTGGCACGAAATCCGGATAGATCAAGATGTGACTTGATATCTGGTTAAAAATATAGTTGGGTCTATGAAACTTGACAGTTGGCTGAGGTCCAGTTGGGTCTACGGACCTGACAACTGGCAGGAAACCTAGTGGGTCAAGAAACAAATCAATTGACATAAATGGTAAGTGAAGGTAAGTCACTCGAGAAGAGTGATCCAGTAAAGACGAGTCCTAGTGGGACTATAGGCACTGGTCCAGCTTAGAGCTATTTTAAAAGTCTAAGCTGAGACCATAATTAGATCATGATCTTGGGAAGATAAGATCTAATTAATAATCTAATTTTTTATTGTGCTAATTCTTCTTTGTAGGTTATTATTTGTTATTTGGACTAACGTGGCTTGCAGGAACAAAGCGTAAAAGATTAGCCTCAAATGAATAGTGCTCGAGCTGCCTTGAATCTGCAGGGAGGTACCTCAGAGCTGAATAGAGGCACCCCGGTTAGGTCGGACACGCATATAAGTTTTGAAGAAATAGTTTCGCCGTGAGGAGGCGCCTCAGAGCATATTGGAGGTGCCTCAGAATGCATTGAAAGCACCTCAGAGCTTATGGAAGGCACCCTCGCATGGGTTCTTCGAATGAGATAAGTGACATTGAAGGCGCCTCCAACACTATTTATAAGAAGCATTCAGCCATCAACTTTAACTGGACTTCTCTACAAGCTTCCATGATCATCCTGTTGTTCCATCTTCATGCTACAACTGTGTTGTGACATTGCAACGCTACT